>NC_059368.1:13455000-14897500 GCF_019703515.2 Myxocyprinus asiaticus
AAGTTATACAATATATACTGCATAAATACTCTGAAATTAACTAATTGTAACATTGGGTCGTGGAGAGGAAGAGAGGAGATGTAGGAGTAGATACTTCCAATATTTTAATAATACACGCAGGAGTGGAACAAACTATAAAGCTAACATAACACTTCAAGGACTGACAATGGATGAACAAAACAGGAGGGTATTTATACAAACAAGGGCAGATGATGAAATGGAGGACAGGTGATGATGATAAGGAACAGATGGAAGTGATGAGGCTGAGAATTGTGGGAAATGTAGTCTGGGGAAAAACTTCAAAATAAGAGTCCTTGGAAAACATGAGGGAGACAGACTGTGACACTAAAATTGGCCACTATTAGACAGATGATATGGTTAAAGTAAGGGTCACTGTGTTAGGAAATATATTATCGCATTTGACATGAAGCTGGATCATCATATTATACTAACTTCTGGGAAATGGGCCGCAAAACAAAGATGAATCGTAAGATGGATTCTATGATCTACTCAGGCTTACGATGCTTTTGGGAAACAAGGCCCTGACGTGTCCCACAGTAATAATTTAGTATTATGCAATGTTCAACTGGGCTTTCAAAAAATAAGTCAGCGAAGTAGCTTTGCACAACTTTTTCATTCACAAAAACGTATTAGTATAAACATTTGAAGGTAAATAATGCGTTTTATTTAGCTACTATGTATCATTGTGTATGAAATATAAATATAAAGTGCATATCAATGATTGAATTTCATTCTCCCTTGTGTTTGTTTAATGAAACACTAATTATTCGATTTTTATTGAATGTCTTTAAAATATTTAATCTACTTTGCTACGATGGCTGTTCGGATGAAAAGATGGTTCCTCTGATTAAAAAAAAAACAAACACTTTTGAGCCATTTTAGAGCAAATACATAATTATCGAGATATATATTGAATATCGTCAATAGGCTGAAACATATTGAGATATAACTTTTTAAGACATATTGTCTAGCCCTATTTCAAATAAATGTATGATGTTGTAAAAGAGCATATGGGACTTTCTTCTAATTTGCAGGCCACATTGCATAGCTGCTGGGTTTTATTCTGCTTTCTGAAAGCAAAATACTGTGATGTCATCCACTGCATTATGGCAGCCAGCTGCTGCAATTTGATGAAAAAGTGTTCAGGGAGTGTATGGTTTCCCAAGCTGTAGGGTGTGGTTTTCTTAAATAACACTCCAAGTGCATAAGCCTTCACCAGAACTGCATCATACAGACATTATGAAAGAGTAAAGAGTTTAATGACTTTTTCACTGATCACAACTCAGATAAACATGGCAAATGGTGATCATTACGTGATGTGTTTGGTTATTTGTTGCACAAATTTGTTGGGACTCGTTTTTTTTTTTTGTAATTTGAAGACACTTAGCTCTCAGCACTTCTGTTCTGGACACCCAAAATTGATAATAAAAAAACTACTCTATTACATGACTCTCAAGCACTATAATGATGCATATTAGAAAAACAAACATGTAAACAAGCGCAAGTGTGATCAGAATAACAATGTTCATTACCCTGTTGAAGATGATGACCCCATGTGGCTCATGATAGTTATTACATGATGGCAAAGAATTGCTACTTGGCACTTGCATGCTCTTGAAGACACCATGAACTCAAAATTGGACTTTTGTGGCTTTAATGTCCATTAGTGTATTATTTTTATTTATGTCTTCTAGATTGAAGGCCATCTATATGCAGTGCTGGGTAGAATACTTCTGAATTGTAATCTGGTGGTACTGATTACAAATTACGACTAAAATTGTATTTAGTAACGTAATCACACTTTATTTTACAGTACAGTTCTGCATTTACTTACCGTATAATTACAACAACTACAGGAATTACTAGGTACTAACCCTAAACCTAACCCCAACCCAAATCTTAACTCATATTATGTATTGACCTAATATTACTCAGTACTTTCTTGGGTAAGTACACTGTAAGTATACTGAAAGTACACGTATTGTAAAATAAAGTGCAACCACGTTATCTCTTGGATAACATTTTACATAAAGTAATCTAATCTGATTGCTTTTGGTTTACTTCTGGACTACGTCTGTCCTAATTATTGTTTATTTGATGTCACATGCAGTAGTATAATCTAGGGCATACGCAGGCGTATGCCGTATGTCCACCTATCTGTTTTAGGATTTTGTGTATGCCCACCTAAATTAAGTGATGATATGTACAGCTGCAAGAATAACGAGTAGGCTTTTGACCCAGAACATTTTCAATCTAATAACACGACGCTGCAGCACCGTTGAGTGTACAGAGATTCTCTCTAAATGCACACGAGATGCGGAAGGCAAGAGCACAACTGATGGCACTGACAAAACAGACAGTCCGACTAAGCTGATCCATCAATCAGAACCTTCATTTCAGACGTCATTGGATATTTGCTAACCAATCATATTTTCAGTTTCATTAAGGGGCGGGACATTTCCAGCATCTAATGCTGATGCACACGCATCTCTGGAATAATCATAATCTGCGCTGTACATTTATTTCCCTGCGAAACGTAAATATATATATATATATACATTTAAATGTAACTTATGCAATTAAACTTCGTGAAAATACAGCATGTTATTGCACCCCTGCTAGTTTTTGATGCTCTTTGCAGATGCTGGACAACTGTGTGTCCCTTAATTATATACAGTAAAATGTATTTTTTTGTTTTTTGGCCATTTATTGCTGTCGGTGGTGCCTTTTTCTCGTGATATCAAATCATTTCAATTTATATTTCTAAGTAGGAAAACTATTTAACTATACGCAGAAAGCACATTATAGTACACAAATAAAACAAATAACCATTCTTATGTAGGCTATATATGATAATACAAGATAACATGTTAAGTTAACGGGAACATTACTACACTTATATACAATGCTTAACAGTTTATTGCGTATTATGTATGTATTAGTTTATTAATTAGAGTACTTAAATTATTAACAGTTTTCATAGTAGCCTAATGAAAGGAACATTAATGACACCTATTAATTTAAATACATATTGAACACCATGGTTCAATCCGATCTCATTAAAATTCATACATAATTTACGAGTTGGCTATTTTGTATGATCTCGCACGATTTCGTTCGCATAAACTTGTACGACTTCATCACGTTCTAATTCCCGGATGTCTAATGCGGAAGTAAGCACAAGATCCGTTCACAAGGTGTTAAGGACATGCTTATTAATATTATGCCCTTACTCAAACCCCTTATCTAAACTTAATCAATCAGTAGAGTGTGTAAACATGATAGGAAGCTGTTGTGTGTGACAGAAGCAAGTAATTGTCACGTATTAGATGGAAACGATGTCCAGCGACGTCATTGGCTGTAGTGAAAGTCGTAGGAATTCAAACGAGTGCAGTCGCACGATATCATATGAATTACCCAAATTTAGAAAAGTCGTACGAATCCTGACGATTTCGCCGTGAGAGTGTGTTGGATCTGCCATAATGTTGTTTGAACTTTTTTTCAGTTAAGACATTCCTAATAAATCTTGATAAAACAACATGTACTTCTTAAGTGGCCTAGTGTACGAATCCTGACGATTTTGCTGAGAGTGTGTTGCCATGGTTCTTAGTAGTGTACTGTACACCATGCCAGCAAGAAACGTATCCTAATATACATTTTGTAAGTTCATGTGGGACTATAATTACATCAGTTATTTGTTTTTAAAAAAAATTATAAGATGGATAGCATTTTGACAATGTTGCTTAAATGCGTGAAAGAAAACGTACTTAATGGATCACAATATGACAACTGATGTAATTTTTTTGTGTGTTTTTACTCGCTATTTGCCTGTTTCTGAGGGAAATTAAAAAGCACATATATTTTTCTCTCCAGCAAATTTGGCATTACAAACGCCATCCATGTGTGGTAACAGAGCTGGGCCTCGTTTCCCAAAAACGATTGATCTTGGCGGTTAAGAGTGTTTTGTATGAGCGATTTTACGAATGTTCGTAATTTTTTACGTGCATTTCCCAAAACTGCACTTAACATGAACGCGCGAGGATGCGCTTTAAGTGCTACTTAAGAGTGTCGCTGTCTATGTGACAGTGCTGAAATATGAACGTTCAGTACTGCTTGTCATTGTAACTTCATTATATTATTATCCGTAACTTTATAAACATATGGAAATTACCTCATTGGAAATGTTTGAAGATATTTTCTTAAATATTCAACCTAATTAACTACATGATTGCATTTTGTTTTACAATAATTTTGTGCAGAACGATCTTTTTCATTTACACAAACACTGTTTCCATAATCAGCTGTGCATTTGTAATATTTCATTTTCACAAATTTCTCTTTTGGTCAATATGAAAGCTTCCCAGATCAATGAAGTCAGCGGACGCCCTGTGTATGATCCTGCTAATGACAAGCATTAATTGAACATAACGAGGTTCACCGTGTTGCGGAGCACAAAATGTGGAGACGTGTGGAAGCTGCGCTTTAGGGACATTCACCAATAAAGCAGAGGTCTGCTCTTTACTCCCAAAAGTGATAATGCTAACAGCAGTGCTACACAACATGTGTGATTCTACACAATGTGCAGTGCAGGCAAGAGCGCCCTTGGGTTTCAGAGAGGAAAAGGAGACGAGGACGATGAGCCAATATTCTGCCGATTTTCATGCAAGGCGGCAAGTCATTGACTTTTTTTCTTCTCTGTCTAATTTTATACAGTTGTCAGCAAATATCATGCCACAAATAATGTTATATGTTTACTAATTAATCAATTCACCATTTACATGGACTATCTATTTTTTGCATTTGTTAATTATTATTATTAGCCTTTTCTGTGAAAATAACAATAAACAGGTATCATGATATCATGAAAGTCTCAGCATAAAGTGTAGCTTTAGGTATTTAAATTGTATTAAGTGTAATTTCGTGATTGTCCTGCAGGTGTCTGCATAAGTCTGTGTCCTTACAATGCTTCACTTTTGTGTTCCTCTTTTGTAAGTCGCTTTGGATAAAAGCGTCTGCCAAATGAATAAATGTAAATGCTCGCTGTAGGAGTACTCCAGAGCACTTGTAAATCTGCAAGCATTTTCAAGTACTGCTTAAGTTATGATGGCTTTGGGAAACGGGCCACAAAACTGGATTCTACGATCTGCTTAGACTTTCGATGCTTTTGGGAAAAGCAGCCCTGACCAGTTATATTTGTGAATCAACGTCACAAAAAATATATCTGATTATGAGTATTTAAAATGTAATTTAATCTAATTAGAAGTACTTGTTTTTTAAATCCGATTACATTATCCATATTACATGTAATCTGTTACTACCCAGTGTTACTACCCAGCACTGTCTATATGTGCACTCCTAAAAATTAACAGTTAATTTTCAGTAGATACACACATTTAAAAAATACAGTCTGTGTCTTCAGTGCAAAAACACTCAGGGTGCAGTAGCAAGTAACAAACCATGGTTCATGGCTGTGAAATAAACTTAAGCCTTATGGCTATTTAGAAAAAAAAAGAGACAAGCCCGTCGATGTCTTGCCCAAATTTTAAGTTTCAATAGGAAATATGTCAACAGCAAAAAAAATAAACAAATAAAATGAATCCATTTATTTGGGTCTTTAAAAATGGATCTACACCCAGAATGTTCTGATTTGCACACATCACACTTTGTAAAGTCTATTTCAAAATTTTTCATTCTTTATGTCTGTGATCTCTCTAGATGTTTCCCTCTGATGGCTTAGTATCTATTTTAAAGAAGAGAGTTTGTGTAAGAGGAGCAGAGAGTCTTAATTCTGCTCCAGACAAAGATTTGACTAAGCGCAAAGTCCGCTTCAGAGAGCCCGATGATGCCTTCGATCAAGGTACGATTTCACCACATTTTTGTGTACAAATGGTCACACAAGACCTTTATATATTCAAATATCTCTTGCATTAAATTGAAAATGATTAGAGCTAATTCCTTTCTCATGCATACAGATGAGTCGACTAGAAACTCTTGCCTCATCCTCCTACTCTTGTGTCTGGTTACCGTGGTGATAAGCATGGGTGGGACTGCTCTTTATTGCCTCATTGGAGAGGCGTACTCAAACGTGTGTGTCGACTTCTCTCATAACATACACTTTTACTTTGGAACTATACAACGAGGAGTGGACGCTCTCACACAGTGGCTCTCTTAGTAGTAGTTTTTTTTGTTTTTTGTTTTTTTCTGCCTTAAGTGGAACTCTTTCTTTACATTGTAATTTCCTTGGACTGTCTATGGGCAGACAACAGTATTCATCTGAGATTATTATGCACTAATGCACATTACCAGACTGGCCTTAAAGGGATAGTTTACCCAAAAATGAAACTTCTCCCATCATTTACTCACCCTCATGTCATCCCAGATGTGTATGACTTTCTATCTTCTGCAAAACACAAAGATTTTTAAAAGAATGTTTCAGCTATGTTGGTCCTCACAATGCAAGTGAATGGTGACCAAAACTTTGATGGACCAAAAGGCAGTATAAAAGTAATCCATAAAACCCCAGTGGTTAAATCCAAATCTTCTGAAACTATATGATAGGTGTGGGTGAGAAACAGATCTGTATTTAAGTCCTTTTTTACTGTAAATCTACACTTTCACATTTAGTCAACTACTGGTTGGGGCTGGTCAAAGGTTGCGATTGATAGTAAAAAAGGGCTTAAATATTTATCTGTTTCTAAACCAAACCTTTCATATTGCTTCATAAGACATGGATATAACCACTGGAGTCGTATGGATTACTTTTATGCCTCTTTAAGTCATTTTTGGACCTTCTGAGTTCTGGTCACCATTCACTTGTATTGTATGGACCTACAGAGTAGAGATATTCTTCTAAAATCTTCATTTGTGTTTTGCAGAATAAAGAAAGTCATACACGTTTGGGATGGCTTTAGTGTGAGTAAAAGATGAGAGAATTTTCATTTTTGGGTGAACTATCACTTTAATAAATGTTTCTGTACTAAGCCTAAACAAATCACACACAGCTTCCTCAAATCAAATCAAATCACTTTTATTGTGATCGGAACAAATCACACACAGCTTCCTAATGTATAAACAGGCTAAGATACTTGATATTGGTACTAAATCAGGCATAGAGGAGATGATCTTAACATATCAGTGCCATTCCTATGAAAAATAACTACAAGAAAGAACTGCCTCTGGAGCCAGTAACTCTTAAACTCCAAACACTACATTCCATGCTTTTATGTATTTACATTTTTTATTTTGAGATTGAGTCTGATTTGGCAATTTTCATTAGTGCTATAACCACTGAAAATTTTTAAGACAAAATTTGTGTATGTAGCATCTTTAACTCATGGCACGTCAACACAGTTGGCTTTATATTTGACATTTCAAAGCACACACCTAATAGTACTTGACAAGCCTAAATAGTTATTGGACAATAATGATGATCGGTTCTAAGGTTGACTCTGTCAATTCGGTGTGTTGCTACATCACTTCCTCTGTGGTCTAGTGGATTAAATGAGGAAAACTCTATGGCCTATATAAAAACCAACAAGTAATCTTTTTTATTATGTAGTTACAAACATGTTTAAAACAATCAAACTGAGTATGAGACTTTGTGTAATCAATAAGAGGGGTCTTTAAAAATGAAAAATAATTTACTCACCCTCATATTGTTCCAAAAAGAAATGTTAGACCTAATATCAGCCTCAGTCACCTTTCACTTTTCACTGGATCTTTTTTCATACAGTGAAAGTAAATAGTGAATAAAGATGTCATTAAAGAGACATTTTTAACTATCCCTTTAAATTTAAAACCTTTTAGTGTTATGAACAGAATAACACCTGTTACGTTGTATATTTTCCTGCTTCCTTTTCTCAAATAACACATATCTCTGAATTATTACTGGGAATGTTTTACATATTAAAAGTCATAATAGGCTTGTACTGTAACTCTACCTATGACAGTAGTTGAATGGACCTCTTAATGGATGAATAGATGGTACACCAGGAAAAGGAGTTGGCTCATAATAAAACCCATGGTAGAGTAGGAGCCCTCCTCTTTGGAAACCAATGTGTCACTCCACAGACTGATTATAGCTAACTTAAGTTGAGAATCTAAAGCAAAAAGCCTCTAACAATGAAGCATTAAGATGCACAAAGCGAATAAATATGTAATTATTATGAAACTTTCATGATCATTGCATTGTCATTATTGCTGTTCATGCCAAAAGAGCAATATGCTTACATTTTCCAATGTGAATCATCATTAAAAAAAAAACAAAAAAACTGCATTTCTTTAGGAGAGAATATGAATTTGATTGATCCATTAAAACCCTGTCACTCAGTGTAGTTCAGTCACTAACAAACTTTGAGTGTGCAATTACAATCGAATTCATGCGGACATTAGAATCCCCTTTATTGAAATCAATCTTCAGATATATTTACTTATGTAATATACTGATGGTCCAACAAATTATAAATGTGCAGCAAATCAAACCTAATGTTCTTACCCTACATTGCATTACCATTGACTCTCGATTGTTGCTGTAATAGCAGCTTTCCAGCACAGGATGTATTCTTCCACAATGTGTGAACATTTTTACCTTCAAACAATTGTAAAACAGGATTTATGATTGAGCTCTTCTTCTGAATGTCTTCTGCAGCATTAGATGCAGCTGATGTTCTGTGTTCGTGTTTGGCAAGGGGAGAATTAAATTCAGCTGTCAGAGCGAAACAAATAATTAGTCATTTGTCCAATATTTAGCAACTTTTTTGTTCAGTTACATTTTAACATTTTGAATATGATTAATTATGTAACACTAACAGAGCATCAAAAAGCAGCTCCATAATATAACGACACATTGTGTGTATAAGATGTTCATTTGTATTATGCAGTACTTAATTGCATTGTAAAATGATCCCCAAAATTACCCTTTATTAATACCCTAGCAAAAAAGGACCATGATATTACCATGTTGTTTGGACCTGTACTAAGATACTACCATGGTTTTCTTTGAAGTACTAAAAACCATTGTATATGAAAATATATTATTCATTACTACCTTCTGATGCCATCACAGAAACACACCGGGGTTTATTTATAATAGGACAAAGGTTGTTTTCTGTTTAGGTTTACATTGTAATGGCCTGTACTGTCATGGCTTGACATGAGGTAGTTAGATTATAGGATTAGACGAGCTTTAGCAGATTTTGTTTTGGTTTTTTCTGTTGAGATTATCCGATGGGATTACAGTGTTTGTGAATATTGTTGATTAAAGGCATAATGTTTGGTCAATCCCATCATAATCTGAAATTGCCTGTTCTGGTAACTGAGAATTTTAAAATGCTGCATTAGGTTATAGGGTAAAAGTTTACAGTGGTAAACAACATTTTGTACATTATGTCCTACAAGCCCATAAAAGTAATACATTTATGCTAAAATACCTGTGATCGTGTTTCAATTCGGATTTTTTAAATATTATTATTATTATTTGTAAGTAATTATTTTGATAATTTTACCAATGTGTGGGTAAAGGACAACGGCAGATTACAAAATGTTTGAGAAACTTAGCAGACATAGGAAGCAACTAAAGTATAATTAAATATATCTATCTACTGTATATTAAATGTATTATATTAAATAAACTGAATATTATACAAAAATAAAATAAATATTTTGGGCTGCTAGAGAGGATATTGTTTTTACTCCAAAATATAGATAACGAAAAATGGTGACTGCACAAAAGTACACACAGACCTGTACAATATATCTCTGACATGCCACTGTTTGTCTGCAGGTGAACCAGAGCTGAAATGTGTGGGGGATATTGTAGCAGATGTAGCCGAGCCAGAGTCATTGGCCAGCATGTGCAAACAAGCCGTTATTGTGCTCAACTGTGTGGGACCATTAAGTCCACAAAGACTATTGTTGAAATGCACGGGAAGAGTTTACACATCTGCGCATTCACACCTGTCCCAGGGCAGCCGTATGAAAAAAGCATGATAAAAAGAGTCATGTTATTTTGAGTGAACTGTTTGTGAAAAACTGTTGACAGTGTATAGTATCAAGCATTTATATTGAATACCTCCTCTTTTAACAGTACAGATTCTATGGGAAGCCCGTGATGAAGGCCTGCATAGAAAATGAAGCTCACTGCATTGACATTTGTGGAGATCCTCTGGTAGATCATGTTAGACTTATAATACAATGTTTTTGAAAATGTAGTTTTGAAACACACCACAAGAAAACACTTCTTGATTCCTGAACTTTATAGTTCCTAGAGGGGATACAGTTGAGGTATCATGCTAAAGCTCAGCAGAATGGTATGTATATGATTGGAGGTTGTGGGTTTGATTCAATACAAGCAGATATGGGCATTCTCTATACAGGATCAGTTCAAAGGTGGGTTATGTTTTGTGTGTCTGTGAGTAGGTCAGACTGGATGCGGTTGTATGATTTTTATATTAACATTTCATGCATAACTCACATACTGCTACAAATCTGCCTACCATCTTTTGGTATAAGAACCATTTAAATGTGGCAAAAGTAACTGTACCATTGATTGACTTATAAGAAGAAAAACTAGATAATATTACTGAATTTAATACAAGAGTGTTAAAACAACACCCATTAAGGGATATATAATATTAGTTTAAATTTAAAGACATGAAAACTTAAGCACAAGAAAAATATTAGCAATTGAAAACTGCATATCTCAAAATAATTTTTTGTTGAAAATTCCTAATAAAGTGAAACAGTTGCACTGATTTTTTTCTCAGGCATAAAGATAACTCACTAAGCATGTGCAGAGTAACTTGAGACACCTTATACATCATGTCACGCAATTACTTGTAATCTGTAGTGCAGGAAAACCCCAGTCTATTAGTGAAATTATAATCCTGACATAACATATTAGGCTTAAAGCTGGAATTTGCATCAATGTCATAATGGTAAAACGTACATGCACTACTCTGATATTTGCCCTGTATTTGCCCTTTGACCTTTGATTCACACAACCCTCATTGCAGTCAGGTTTCTTTAATCTCATTCCAATTAGTGGGAAGTATCAGTGACAAAGGCAAAGATGCTCAGTGCTTACAGGATGTGAGTGGCTGTTGCTTGCCTTTGAAGTGCCGCTGTGGGCAAATCTTGCCTGCAGAGCGGCAGATGCCTGACAACTCCTCTGCCTGGCTTTCACAGGAACGCTCACTGCTGTGGAGAACTTTATAACTGAACGCACAGGACCCGAGGTGAGCTCTGTTTTAAGCTCATTGTGATATTTATAGATCTAAATAAAGGCTCCATAGGAATTTTATTAATTGTGATTAAAGAATGAGTTCTGTATGCTTACTATGTAGATGCTTTTTTCCACAAAGTTTGGTTTGATCTTGGTTTAAAAGCAAAGGTTTTTTTAGGCTCTGGGAATTCAAAATTGCAGCTTCTCATGAATAAAGCAAAGTACTCTCATATCCCGATGGACCAAACTATGAATTTGTGGGAATTCATGTTAATGAGAAACTTGATTGTGCAATGGAGACTTACCCTGTGTTTGAATATGCATACTTCCCTACTCTATAGTACTGTATGCAAAAATAATTTAATTAAATTCTGTACACACTATGAAAGTATGAGAATTTGTATGTTGTTACAGTTTGTGTAATTTTCCTTTGAGTTTACGGAATACCTAAAGTGCATATGTTATCAACGGTCCAGAAGTAAGTTCTTCATCAAATCAAGTACACAGTCTGAAAGTACGGGAAATCAGATGCAGCTGTGTATGCTGTGTATATGTGTATACTGTATGTATAGTTTCATGTTTTTTAAGGATCAGAACCATAAAATAAAAAGTTATCTATCACTGCTTATCTATGTTTCTGCAGTCTAGAAAATAATGTATAAAGTATTGAATACATTCTGCAAAATAAAAATGTACTTTCACAGTCTGTGATTTAATTCAGATGTAAGGAGAGCAGGCAGCACCAAGCTAATATAGGAGAGAGAATTATGGCCCATATTAGATTGTACTTGATAAGCACTCTATATTAAATAGTTGTCCTATTTCCTGATGCTTTGATTGGGTGTGAAGAGTTATAGCAGGTTGTATGCATTAGGCCCATTGCATGTCCTGGGATAAAGCGATCAATATTTCGGCTTTTGTTCAACTCTCTTATCTTCTTCATCAGAGAGGATGTGCCTATGATGCAACATGGCAGTCAGCCCTCTTTGGCGTTTCTGACAGTGCCAGTCTTAGAAGATTAAGGAAGAAGTTTGGACATACTTTTCTGCCTGTTGTTAGTGCTAAAGTTAAAAAGAGGTCATTTTAAAGCAGTGTTTCTCAACTGGTGGGTCACAACCCAAAAGCTGTGAACAGAAGGGCCAAAAAACAAAAAACAAACAAAAAAAAACATTAAATGCAAATATTAAAATGCAACTAACAATATAATTGTGCATAGTTAGAATAGCTAAATTAATAGGTTTATCAACTATAAAGGAAGGAAGTTGAAAATGCTTTTCATATCTTTTGTTGTTGATGTCAAAGGTCATTCATCAGTGAAGGAGAATAGTTTCCAGGATGAACATTTTTAACTTGTGTTAATTTGCTTGCTATTTTGATGTACCCTTAGGGGAGCTCTTTTCTTCAGTAAGAAGTTAGAGCAGTATGCCATTCCCTTCATTGTCTCAGATCCCTCTGTGGTGTGACGGACTCAGTGCTATCTGCATGAGGACATAAACACTCCCCTGTGAGCTAATAGTCTGACAAAAAAAGTACACATACTCACACATTATAATTAGGGCTGTAAGATAATTAACTGCAGATAATCTCGATTTCTTTTTTTTTTTTTTTTTTTTTTTTTTTTTTTTTTTGTGGTCTACTGTGGTATGCCTATAATCTCACATTTCAAATTTGCCTCTAAATATACTTCATTTTCCTTTCAAAATATAGTGTGTCCAGCTGTAAAGCTCAGATCCTCTTTTAAGGAGAAATAAAATGTTACAACATTGTTACATGTTATAGAGTTGTTACAAAGATGTTTTTTTTTTTTTTATGCAGCAGCAGTCTTTTGGTGGTATATTCATGAGCACCATCAATACTGTGTTTTTCTTGTGAAATTTCTTACTTTTGATTTTAGATTAAATTGAAATTCCACCAGAAAAAGACTGCAAAAATGTAAGGCTCAACCAGTGGCATGAGTTTAAGGTGGGGCTATCTGTCTGACCAACTAATTTTATTTGTTAACTTTGGCAGCCAGAATTATAATTAACAAATTTGTCTAATTTGTTTATCATAACAGTTATAAAAACAAATCCAGTTTCCTGCTGTGGTATAGACCAGTGGCGGATTTAGGCATGGGCGACATGGGCAGTTGCCCAGTGCGTCATCTTGCGGAGGAGCGGCACAAGGCACCCGCCCCCGTCAACATCTTTGGGGGCGTGTTGAAGCAGGTTTCGCTCAGGGCGTCATACATGCTAGAACCACTACTGGTATAGACCATGCCCTTCAGTTTTTGTGGTGCAGAACTATTCCAATCTAATGCATCAGAAACAGACATGTTGTAATGTCTAATGGGTTCTAGCCTGCCCCTCCTTTCCGCCCCTGCCCCTCTGTCCACACACCATTATGCCCCTTCCCAGTCATAATTACACTTGTAATTTGTGTGAACATGATTACTGTGATAGTGTTCTGAAAGCCTGCTTGGAAAGAGCAGGGGATGATTCCCACTCGTTGTGATTCATCATGCTGTTCTTTCATCGCCATAGTGATGACCACAGTGTAGAGGGTGATGTCATATAGGTCAACAAGGTGATGTCAATATGTAGTAATTTCTGATTGAGGTTAAGACTCTGGATTACTGACCAGAAAGTTGGGGTTTCAAGCCCCAGCACCACCAAGATGCCACTGTTGGGCCCTTGAGCAAGGCCCTTGACCCTATCTGCTCCAGGGGTGCTGTATCATGGCTGACCCCAGCATAGCTGTGATATGTGAAAAAAAAAAAAAAAAAAAAATGAATTTCACTGTAAATGTGCAAAATGTATAATGTGTGACAAAATAAAGGCTTCTAGAATCTAATAAATTTTTTTAGCCTAAATATTGTAGGGTACAACGGGTCTAAATGCTCCCCAGGGTAAAAGGCTCCATTGATTTTTATTTTATCCCAAAACACTAAATAGCATAAAAAAATAACACTGTACTTTCCTAAACACCTGTTTGTCACTATGCACTGCAGAATTGTGCTGTTCCATGAGATCATTGTGTGTAATGTCTAAAGTTTGATTTGAAGGTCGTTTGATCTAATATTTATTAATTGTTTAAATGTTGTACATTTATGAAGCTAATGAATATCCTGGAAATTATCACATTTATTTCGTGATAAATAGTGATTGATCATTTCCAATTTTGTTAAACGTGATTTTATCAATACATTTTCAAAAACTGTCCAATAAGTGAAAGGATAGTATATGGGGGCAAAAGACCCCCTGTTACAGGGGCTAAAGGCCCCTATATTAAATACAATTTATATTTCAAAAATGGAGGGAATAGATTTGTTATCTACCCCAAGTGTGGGGTAAAAGGCTCCCTTGCCACCTTTAAAAAAAAAAAAGAAGAAGAAAAATTGTATTCAAAACAACCTTCTGCTGTTATTTCTTTTCACACAAATGATGTTGCTCCATCAGTATTCAGTAAAAATACATGTATTTCTTGTATCTTGATGCACTAATGAATTTTGCTTTGAAATTAGTCTCTATAGCTTAACATGTCTCTGAGATAATCCTTATTAAAGACAATTAGGATCTCCTATCAGTGTGCTTTTCATCTTTTGCCCTCAGAATCCTTTACATCTTAGGCTGTTTTGATAACCTCATTAAATAAAAACATCAGTTTTACAAATGACAAACAAACTTACCTTTTTTTCCACTTGAGTCTCCACTGCCTAACAGAGCTGTTGTTGGGGGGGATAAAAGTGCCTCCCAAATGCATCAATGTAAAAACAACACAGTGGCTCTCATCTGCCACCAGGGGTCGCTGTTTCCCCCTTTCCAATTTCTAATGTGCTGATTGTTTATGTGAGCGGAGATGACAGGAGGAAAGGTCATGAGAGGGTAGACTTTGTTTGGGGTGTTTAGAAAAGGCAATGAATGTACTTTTTAAGGAAAGAAAGCCGGCCGGGGGTCACAGTGGATGAAAAACAGGGTCAGAAAATGGCAGGACAAGGTTGTTGCGGCCTGGCAGGCATGAGTTTGTATGACTCAGCCTCGACCCCTAATAGCACACCCTACTCTCAGAGTCTCACATAACAAGAAGATTGATTTAATGTGTATGGTCATGTTTGACTAAAGAGGCATTGACAGTGCTGCAAACACACATCCCTTGTGTAAATGCACCAAGGGGATGTCGAATGTTGCAGAAGTGGCTATAATGGCAGAGAGGGGGATGCATTGGTGTCTGTAGATTAGAGCCCCACCCTTCCTATACCAACACCTCCTCTCGTTCTCTCTCTCTCTCTCTCTCTATCACGGCTGGCGTTTTGTCCGTGCTGATATTCACAAATTCTCATCACATCCTCAGCCACAGTTTCCTCCACAACACACGCTCTTTAACACATCTTTATCTCCTCCCATTTTCAACCCCTTTTTCTTTTTATTCTTTCTTTTTTTTCTGGTTTTCAGCCTGCGTTTTCTGGTTGTGCAATTTCATACAGAAAACCCTTATCAGTCTTCTCTATTCTGAGTCTGTCTCTTTCTTTTTCCTGCCAATTAACTGGTAGAGCATAGCACTAGCAACGCCAAGGTCATAGGTTTGATTCCCAAGAATCACATGTAGTGATAAAATGAGTACCTAAAGGGTCCACCAAAAAATGGAAATTCTGTCATCATTTACTCAAATTCATGTTGTTCCAAACAACATGAGGGTGAGTAACTGATGACAGAATTTTCATTTTTGGGTGAACTATCCCTTTAAATGTGCTGTACGTGGCTTTCTAAAAAAGCTTCTAACAAGTGCATGAATGTAATGTAATGTTAAATGCAATATAAATGTTTATTTTTTTTTTGCCTCCATCTCTCACTCGCATTTTCCAGCTTCTACAGGAACATAATTTCTCTTGCCATGTTTTAGTCCGCCTGGTACTCAGCAACTACTTCAAAGCCTTATGTAAGGCACCCTCCCTTCTCTCTCTTTCTTTTTCCACTCCCCTTTTTGCTGGGTACCCAAATCACCCTTCATTTCAGTCCTTCCTTTTCCGCCCCTTCCGAACCATAAACGGTCACCCGACAGATTCCATTAAACGCCTGCATGCGAAATCTAAAAGGGTTTGTACTCTGTGTGCTCTTTCTCAGCTTGCCACAGGAACATGTCATAGATCTTGACAGATAAATCGTCACAGATCCGGTGAAGCTCCATGTTAATGTGTTGCTGGAAACACTGTTCAGTAGGGCAGGCTTTGGTGTATGATGTAGGCTTTGCTGACTCTATAATAGTGTGATGTGCACTATAGTTGCTCTGGGGGGGAAGAGCACTGGAGCACTATGCAGCATCAGTTACAGCTACAGTGGGAGGATGAGGAGGGGTGAATAGAGGGGGAGGGAGAGAGGAAGATGTAGAGAAGAAAGTGAGATAGAAATGAAATTGATATGATGAATGAAAAACTCTTAAGGAGAGTTACTGAGGAAGTGAAATTCAATGAGAATGAATCTGATTCACAAATATACAGGCACAGCTCTTCCATATGGTCAGGTAGTTCAGAGCCCCACCTAAATATTCATCTAAATGAAAACATAAATCCATACTACAAACTGCCAATAATGTCATTTGTTTACCCGTAAATGTGTTCAAAATGCTGACATATTTTTTTTTAAAGTCATAATGTAGCTGAAATCTCCGTTACACTGTGTTTAATATAGATATATTGTGCATGTGTGGCAGAGAATCTACTGCCCTCCGGAACTCCACAGTGCCCCTCATTTTTTTCCAATTGATTCAGTCGGCAAGGAGGCCCCACCCACTTGTGGGGGGAAGCAAAGCCCCATTACCATAGTTACTCGTTCCTATGTGAAAAACAGGGAGAATCCATATTTTTGGACTCAAGATGGTGCCGAGTATGGCTGCTGCGTTGCGAGCTCCGACACAACATAGTAGTGTTTTGTTTGTTTTGTTGACAATTCTTATGTTTTTTGTCTTGGATGTTGTCTGCCTTATTGTCTACAACAGACAAACACTTTTGGACATTGGTTCAGCAATTTCACACCATAAACCGGACTTCAAATTCCTCAATGCCGACCCGCTGTTTACAAACACGCAAGCGGAGCTCTTTGTCTGGGCAGCATGGCCGCGGAAACGCAAAAGGAAAAGGGGAAACAGAGCCGGCATTCTCATCAGAGTAAGAAGATGCACAAATAGACCCCCGCTACCCACTTCTGGCAAATATTCAGTCTCTGGATAACAAGATCTGCGAGCTGAAAGCGCGGATCTCTTTCCAATGAGATACAAGGGACTGCTGCATTATCTGCCTTATGGAAACTTGGATGTCTGCGGAGATTCCAGACTCAGCCATTGAACACGCGGGGTTCTCCATGCTCCGAGCGGACAGAGCGAAAGACCTCTCAGGTAAAAGCAGAGGAGGTGGTGTATGTTTTATGATCAACAAATCCTGGTGTGATCAGAGGAACGTACATTCTATCAAGTCTTTCTGCTCTCCTGATCTGGAATTTCTCATGCTTCTGTGTCGACCATTCTGGCTACCGAGGGAATTCACAGCGGTCATTATCACAGCTGTGTACATTCCCCCACAAGCCGACACAGACCGGGCACTCAAGGAACTGCATGGGAGTATAAGTGAGCAGGAAACCACGCACCCTGAGGCCGCGTTCATTGTGACCAGGGACTTTAATAAAGCCAGTTTAAAATCAGTCGCACCAAAATACCACCAGCACATTAGTTTCAACAGACGAGGGGACCGGGTTTTGGACCATTGCTACTCTCCCTTCCGGGATGGCTACAGATCCCTCCCCCGCCCACCATTTGGCAAATCGGACCACTCTTCCATTCTGCTTCTGCCCGCTTGCAGGCAGAAACTGAAACAGGAAGCGCCCACCCTCAGAATGATCCAGTGCTGGTCGGACCAATCAGATTCCATGCTACAAGACTGTTTTGATCACACGGACTGGGAGATGTTCCGGTCCGCCTCTGATGACGACATCGAGCTTTACGCTGATAGCGTAATGTGTTTCATCAAAAAGTGCATGGAGGACGTCGTTCCGACCAGAACAATACGGATCTATCCGAATCAGAAACCATGGCTAAATAACGATGTTCGCGCGGCACTTAATGTGCGGACCTCCGCTTTTAATTCCGGGAACGCAGAGGAGCATAAACAAGCCAATTATGCCCTCCGAAAAACTATCAGAACCGCAAAACGCCAGTACAGGAGCAAGATTGAAGGACAGTTTAACACCACCAACTCTAGAAGCATGAGGCAGGGAATTAACATCATCACGGACTTTAAAGGGAATAAAAACTCCGCCATGAACACCGCTGCCTCTCTACCGGATGAGCTAAATACTTTTTATGCTCGTTTTGAGGGAAATAACACCGCCCTCGCGGAGAGAGCTCTCGCGGCTGAAGCTACAGAGGTTAGTTCACTCTCTGTCTCTGTAGCGGATGTAACACGATCCTTCCGACGGGTGAATATTCGCAAAGCCGCGGGCCCAGACGGCATTCCGGGCCGCGTCATCAGAGCGTGCGCGAACCAGCTGGCTGGTGTTTTTACGGACATTTTCAACCTTTCCCTCTCTTTGTCTGTAGTGCCCACATGCTTTAAAACATCCACCATTGTGCCTGTTCCAAAGCAATCAAAAATAACTTGCTTAAATGACTGGTGTCCTGTTGCTCTGACCCCCATCATCAGCAAATGCTTTGAGAGACTAATCAGAGATTACATCTGCTCTGTGCTGCCTCTCTCTCTTGACCCGTTGCAGTTTGCTTACAGCAACAACCGCTCCACTGATGATGCCATTGCATCTACAATACACACTGCTCTCTCCCACCTGGAAAAAAAGAACACATGTGAGAATGCTGTTTGTAGACTACAGCTCAGCATTCAACACCATAGTGCCCTCCAAGCTTGATGAGAAACTCAGGGCTCTGGGCTTAAACAGCTCGCTGTGCAGCTGGATCCTGGACTTCCTGTCAAGCAGACGCCAGGTGGTTAGAATAGGCAGCAACATCTCCTCATCACTGACCCTCAACACTGGAGCCCCACAGGGCTGTGTTCTCAGCCCACTACTGTATTCCTTGTACACACATGACTGTGTGGCAACACATAGCTCCAATGCCATCATTAAGTTTGCTGATGACACGACGGTGGTAGGTCTGATCACTGACAATGATGAAACAGCCTACAGAGAGGAGGTGCACACTCTGACACACTGGTGTCAGGAGCACAACCTCTCCCTCAACATCAGTAAGACAAAGGAGCTTGTGGTGGACTTCAGAAGAAAAGACAGAGAACACAGTCCCATCCCCATCAATGGAGCACCAGTGGAGAGAGTCAGCAGCTTCAAGTTCCTGGGTGTCCACATCACTGAGGAACTCACATGGTCCATCCACACTGAAGTCGTTGTGAAGAAGGCTCATCAGCGCCTCTTCTTCCTGAGACGGCTGAGGAAGTTTGGAATGAACCTCCACATCCTCACACGGTTCTACACCTGCACTGTAGAGAGCATCCTGACTGGCTGCATCTCCGCCTGGTACGGCAATAGCATCGCACACAACCGCAAAGCACTGCAAAGGGTGGTGCGAACTGCCAGACACATCATCGGAGGTGAGCTTCCCTCCCTCCAGGAAATATATACAAGGCGGTGTGTGAAAAAAGCTCGGAGGATCATCAGAGACTCCAGCCACCTGAGCCATGGGCTGTTCTCACTGCTACCATCAGGTAGGCGGTATCGCAGCATCAGGACCCGCACCAGCCGACTCCATGACAGCTTCTTCCCCCAAGCAATCAGACTTCTGAACTCTTGATCTCCCACGATCAAAATACATCAGCACTGCACTTTATTACCCTTACTCTTATATCTCACACCGGACTGTCATAAATGATATTATTATTATATTCTCTCTTAACAACTGATTATCAACCGACAGCCTGAATGTCAATACAGTACAATACTGTACATTCTATATATACTATATATACTTTTTTATATATTTTTATTTTTTATTTTTATTGAATAATGTGTATCTATATAGTGCGTATTGTATACTGTACAATGTATGTTATTATTTGTATATTGTTGAGTGTAATTATGTGTATATCAGATGTTTAAATTGTGCTGTGTTAATTTGATGTTATTGTAAATTGGTACTGTCTCATCACTGTCACGACTGCTATGTTGATCGGAACTGCACCCAAGAATTTCACACACCATTGCACTTGTGTATATGGCTGTGTGACAATAAAGTGATTTGATTTGATTTGAAATATCCGATCTATTTGGCTATTTTAACAATGAAAAACAAACTAAAAACGGATGTCTGATTTTTTACACTTTAGACAAAGCAAAAAAAACCCAGAAATGATTTTTTATTTCCTTTCAACCGACAAATATAGACGTCGAAAGAAGACCACTGCGGCTGCAAGCTGTTGAGCTGCAGAACCATGTAGTTCAGTGATCTCAGGACAGAAGTTTACATTTAGAATTTTCAGGTTAACATTTTGTTATTCGATTGGTATCTTAAACATTTAACTGCTTTGTTTGACATCATATTCAACACTTTTATTTATATCTCTTAAAATGAATATTGAAGTGATTTATCCACACATTAATTAGGCTCTTTTTTTAAATGATTGCACACATAAAATAGCCCATATTTAAGAAGTGAAATCAGTGATATGCCTGATGCAATTTCAATGGAAGACCATTAATTATTTTTATATTTCGATTTACAGCCTCAGTGGACAATGCAAATAACATACAATAAAACTAATATAATATAATATAATATAATATATATATATATATATATATATATATATATATATATATATATATATATATATATATATATAAAACACAAATAAGGGGGGTTCAATAATGATGGGGATTAAATAAAGTTTATTAAACAAGAAATATGCATTAATATGCAATGTAACAACGATTAAGCCTACGATCAAAAGCAGTTTTCATTATTGTTTCTTCTTAATAAGTACTTTGTTTGTCAGTAAAGACAGTGCTAATGGAGATGAGTCTACATTCATACCCAGTACTGTGTCCCTAAACATTTTACAGATCTACCTTATTAATTAAACTCTTTGCCCTGAGAATATCCCCTGAGAAGTTTGATTCATTAAAGCATGAAAACCAATTTAATCTATTTCCCCAACACTAAACCACACCTTCAGTGTATGATGCATTACCGACTGTATCTATCCACAATATTCCTGAGTCCCATGATGCTTTGCATGTGATGAGGGCAGAACTTCCGGTTAAGCGTAAACAATCATTATGTTATGTACTAACGCAGCATTAAAAATGACAGAAACTTGAGAGCAAATGATCACAGAATTATAGCGAGGTGATATTGCTCTTCCTCACCTATCTGTTAATGATTATGGGTTTGAGGATGATGGCCAAATATTGCAAACAGAAGAATATTAGTTATTTTGTTGAGTCTTTATCCATTGATGGAAGAAACTGAGCAGACTAACCTGAAAAGCTATGTAGCCTATTAGCACCTTCACATCTGTAAAGTTGGACATGTTTTGAGAACTGTATATCATTATGATTATTTTAAAGCATATTTTGAGTCTAGTCAGAACCTGAAGAGTTTGTTGTACCGAGATTATGTACTTACTGCAGATACTGGGGAGGTCCAGACAGCAGGATGCTCGTGTATTACAGGACTCAGGCGATGAGACTGTCATGCTGCCGTTTTTTTGGATAAAATACAATTATTTTGTGTAGTAAACTCAATTTACATACTTAATCTCCATATCTTAATGCTATAACCTACATGAAATGATTTAGAGTTGACTGAACAACTGATCCTGTTGATATATTTAATTTATTGTTCTTGCGAAGGAAATAACAATGTCTTAGCAGCCACACAATAAACTGTACCGTACAAAAAGAACTACATGCAATACAAATAAACATATTTATTTGGACATATATTATACACATTGTACACAAAAGTTCAATGTTCTCTGTAAAGGAACTATAAAACTGTATGTAAATATGTAAAAAAGCACTGTACAAATACATTTAATTGATACTGAATTAATGTCCACACTGTTTTCCAAATCACAGTTTCCCCTTAAGGGAAGACAAGCACATTCTGCAAAGACACTTGAAAGAAAGTGAATTGCAGGCAGGAAAAATGCAGGGCAGAGGAAAATCAGAATACAATTCATTTCAAAAGTGATAAAACATCTCACTTCTGTACATGTCTCATCTAATAATTATGGTCTTTCGCTGTAAAATGTATCCATTTAGCATCACAGCATGAAAACAGTTGAAAATATCGTTACTACTCACAGACAGTTCAGGAAAAACACCTTTCCATTTTATACTCAGTAATAATGTCATTTCAGAACATGCTAAATAGAAATTAACAACTCTCAAAATTTCTAATGAACTTTCAGCACATGTACACACACCTGTTAGCACAATAATGCTATAGTTTATGTAACTCATTGCGCTCCGTTTCTGGACATCTATCGTAGCCGGACCCTAACGGTGAATAATATAAGTAATCCCCACTGTTGACTTCTTGCCAATAAAGTGAAAAGGGCACACAAACAAATTATTCCAAGCTTTTTCAAACAGATGTTCTTAAGTCAATCCTTCTGTAGGCAGCCAATGGAAGCAGCAGCATCTGGGACTGGAGCGCTGTGCTTTGCGAGTGGTTTCTGATCATAACGTTGCTGTTTAGTTTAGCTTGATTATTAGGATAACCATTAACTGCACACATTGTCTGGGAAATTTTTAAGACATCTTACAACATTTAAAAAGCAAGAATCTAACCGCATGACACGCAAGCAAGCAGGCTACACACAAAACGCACTTCCGCTAGCCAACCGGAAATTCCGCCCACCTTGCAAAATACAATGGACTCGCTGAGAATATTGTTGATAGAAATCGGTGGTCAAATATGGTACTGCAACAGACCCTCATTGAGACGCATTGGGGCAGAAATTAATCTGCCCATAAATGTAGAGCCAAACCAAAGGTTACTTTAGTATTAGTGCGTGCCAGTGGTGTAACAGATTGCGAACATACTGTGGAAATGTGGAAATGTAGACAGTTCTTTTATATTGTTCATTATTTTATGAATAATGAGCTGAGCAAATTGAATTCCCAGATAACAAAGTGACATTGATTCAATGCTGATTTTTTTGTCCAAACCATAATTTGGGTTGAGATTGAAATTTCAATGTTTAAAGTACACCACCGTTCAAAAATTTAGGGTCACTTACTCTTTATTTTTTTCACATTTTAGAATAATAGTAAAGTCATCACAACTATGGAATAACAGAAATGGAATTATGGGAATTATGTTGTGACTAAAAAAAATTAAATAAAAATAAATAAAACTGTGTTATATTTTAGTATCTTCAAAGTGGCCTCACTTTGCCTAGATTTTGCAGACATGTACTCTTGACATTTTCTCAACCAACTTCTTGAGGTATCACCCTTTTTAAACAGTATTGAAGGAGTTCTCATTTATATGCTGGGCACGTAGTGGCTGCTTTTCTTAGTTATTCGGTCCAAGTCATCCATTTCAAAAACTTAAAAATAAAATCTTTTTTTTATACAATTTTAGTTTTGTAATTAAATAAATGAATATGTTGGCACAATTATATTTTTGTCTACAAAACTAATTTCAAACATTTAAGCATACGCCTTCATATCAAAAGGTTTTTAAGATCATGAGAAACATTTCAGTCAAGTGACCCCAAACTTTTGAATGGTAGTGTATGTTGGATAAACACTGAATTTTTGATGCAATCAAACAGCACAGATGCATGGTGACAGTAACATTGAACTAACATTGATTTGTGGTTGATGACCAGGGGTGCACCTCAGTCAGTTCCCTAGTTCAGTAGTCTGGGCACTGATCAGGGGAGTCAACTATTTTAAGGGCTGTCTCTTTCACAAAGTCGTTCCAGTGCCCTGAATCCCACAATGCACTGTAAAAACCAGGGAGTATTGTTGCTCATTATGTTCCCTTACCGGAAACATTGTCATGTCTTCTGAAGTCTCTGAAGTCATTAGATGACGAGTACAAAAGTAAAACTTTGAAGTCAAGCCTTATTTTCTCTTTAAAAGAGATATTGTTTGTAAAGTCTTTCATTCGTAATTACCATGAAAATGAAACAATATTTTAAATATTTAAGTTGTTAAATGAAGGTTTAAAATACACTCCTATATATTTTTATTTCTTTGTCATTTATCTGCTATAATAACAACTGTACGTATAAATATCTTCCACGAAAATGAACAATAGTGTCATTATACAGCGATGGTGCTGATTAATAACAGCTGCGCTTGAATGCGCGAGCTCGTTATCCATGTCTATTTGCATAATGTATTGCATGACCAATGCCAATATACAGTAAATAGTCCATACTCCAATGAATTATTGCAGACGTCATAACAGATTGGTAGTATGGTTTATGGTGTTCATGTGGTTGTTGTGACATTATTTTATGGTTCACACATAAGACACCACTAATGTATGGTCCAAGCTATAGGAACAAGATGTGCTGCCATGTGTATCAAATGCACACTCACTTTTAAAGGCTGCTATCTCATTAGCGGCAATGAGATGCAGCTGTTGATAGTGGGCGGGGCTTCAATTAGAGCAGAGACAACAGGCTTGTTTTCTATCACTGACAATTGTTACATAAATTATTTTAAAAAGTGTGTAAATACTTTGAAGAATCATTTCCACATAGGCCACTTAAGAAGTACATGTTGTTTTATCAAGATTTATTAGGAATGTCTTAACTGAAAAAAAGTTCAAACAACATTATGGCAGATCCAACACACTCTCACGGCGAAATCGTCAGGATTCGTACGACTTTTCTAAATTTGGGTAATTCGTATGATATCGTGCAACTGCACTCGTTTGAATTCCTACAACTTTCACTACATTCAATGACGTCGCTGGAGATTGTTTCCATCTAATACGCAACAATTACTTCTGTCACACACAACAGCTTCCTATCATGTTTACACACTCTACTGACTGGTTAAGTTTAGATAATGGGTTTGGTAAGGGCATAATATTAGTAAGCATGTCCTTAAGCCTTGTGTTACTTCCGCATTAGACATCCGGGAATTTGCACGTGATGAAGTCCTAGGAGTTCTGAGGAGAACAACATAGTGCCAGACCATATGAAATAGCCAGCTCATAAATTATGTAAGAATTTTCATGAGATCGGGTTGGGCAGATCCCTTAAACTACAGTGGTAATGCATTATGTGCAAAATCATCAGTGATTGACATCACTCAGAACTGACACTTGAGAGAGCGAGGATACTCCATTTTACACATGCTTTGATTTCTTTTTATTATTATTCTGCACTTGCATAGCATATGCTGCAACTGTTCTGTCTAACTTTGCTGCAAACCCAGGCCTTGTCCACACTAATACGTTTTCGTTTGAAAACGCATCTTTTTCTCTCCGTTTTGGACTTCCGTCCACATTGAGGGTACGTTTACACGACAACGATGTACTAAAAATGGAAAAGTTTTTCCTTTGCGTTTTTGAAAAGTTTTGCGTACAGACGACAACGTTGTGAAAACGATCCCCGTTCACACGGATCCGCGAAAACGACAAAGCGCTGTATTATGCATGCCGGGCCAGTAGTTGGCGATGTCATTTTGTAAAGAAACACTACGTGCCTGCGCACATAAGCACTCTTCCACAGAGCGGTGAATACAAACAATGAAGATGGCGAAAGCATCAAGCAGTTTTGTCTGGACGGACAATGAGGTTGCTTTATTATTACAATTACTTTACTGGAGAAGCGTCAATAAACTCAAAATCTTGAGCAGACAAACACAGTCCTGTAGTCCGCCATTGTAGTTTTGAATGTCTCGCACGTTGTTTTGAAGTACTCGCGCACTTGCCTATAGACTGATCTCAAACTTCAATAAACTCTGCTCATTTTTACCATCACTTCGTCTCCTGCCTTCTGCTGTATTCCCCCTGCTGGCTCTTGGGCTGGTAGGAGAGTGAGTTAACATAACAAGCTGTTGATGTTGACTGGTTTTGGATATCAGACAGAACTCTGATATATGGATATCTTCTGACAGAGAGAGAGGTCTTGTGTACACTGGATCTAACATTGTTTTCATATTCTAAGCATATCATTGAATACTGTACATGGCATCACATCTCTGTCTATAGGCTATATACATAAGCAGTGGGTGAATGAATTGCAGGGTAAAGGTACATCAAATAAAATTAAATAAATTAATAACATTTAAAATACAAATACATTTTTCCAATCTGAATCCATACATTAATTTCAAGATTTTCAAATTGCAGGTTCTGCCTACTGTACAATGTTCACACTCCATACAAAACACTCCAAATGAATAAATTGTTGATTATTGTTATTTGCACAGACACCAGTATTCATATTGATAATTATACATCTCAAATTTATGACTATCAATCCATCATTCTTTATATAACACGTAATAAGCGTGCACATGACGTCATCATTTTCACAAATTCACATTTTTGTATGTATACACGGAGACGATAATGGCATCGTTTTCAAAAACGTGCACTTTGAAACCCATTTTCAAAAGTTTGCGTTTTCAGGCCCCAAAACGCGTTGTCGTGTAAACTAACAGCCAAAACGAATAAAAAGTTTTCCATTTTTAGTTGAAAACTTTGTCGTGTAAACGGCCCCTCAACGGTGTTTTTGTCAGCGAAAACTGAGCTTTTTGAAAATGCACTCCAAAATGGATAAATTTGAAAATGCTGTTTTCGTGTTGTAGTGTGGACTGTGTAAATGGATGCTTTCGAAAATGTTGGTGCATTTTTAGTCATGTGACACATTAAGTCCAAAACAAGATGGTGGACGACATTGTATCAGTTGTTTTGGCTACTCTCCAGTTTGATTGCGTTGTTAAAGATTAATGTCAGTTTGTACATACTTCAGCTAACTCTGCAAAGGAGACAGGATGTTTACTTGCAATTGCTGTTCAGCGGCAGAACGCGAGGACAGTTGCGTTTCAGACCGTAGATTCCCGCGACGTTTCAAAGAGGCATAAACGCCTGATGAAAATGACACATGTCGAAGCGTATTACGTTTTACTCATTCGTAAACATAAGTGTTTTCAGACGTTTCGTTATGGATGAGCAACTATTGGAAAATGCTAGTGTGGATGGAGGGCGTTTTGAAACAAAAAATAGACCTAGCCCCAGGCTCATCCAATATTCTGCTACAATTACAGATGTCTCCAGCTGGATCTGATTGACTTTGGGTGGGCTGAGCTTCCACTATGTTTTGTGACCATGCTGTTAAAATGGCTCATACAATTTTTTTTTTTATAAACTTCTTAGAAATTTTCTTCATGATTTAAATGCTTAAAAACAAAGAAAAAATAATGATACACATTTAAAGAAATAATAAGCACCCCATGACTGAGTGATTTTAAAAATACATTGATCGTGTGATCACGTGGGATCTGGAAAGAACCAAACTGTGCCTCACATTTTTGGAGTTATATAAGGTGAGGAAAGGACAGTATTTGTATTACAGTGTTTCAATGATGGATTGTGGCAAACTGATTATTAGTGAATAGTTTTATAACAGTTTGTTTTATGCCCTACATTGTGTGAATTAATGTAAAATACCAAAATTATGTGGTGAATAGGTGCTATTGCTAGGTGACTTAGCCAACTTTAAATGAATTTTCATGTTGTCTTCCATGTAGAACGTCAAATAATGGTTATTTTTATTAATTGATTAATCTAGCAATTTTTAGAAAGAACCTTCAACTTTTGGGCAATTAATGCAACTTTTAATCAACAGCTCTTACAAAAAACAAAGGTGATCTTATGTGGATTTTCTCAATAGAATGAGGCAGAAAATATATTACACACTATTAAATGAATCTAGAAAAAAACATATATTTTCATAATTGTCTGTTGCCACACTGCACATTTTGGATGTTTTTCTTTTCTGACACCAATTCAGGTCATGGAGCCTCTGCTACTGAGATGAGTGGAGTCTGGTGTGTTCGATAAGGGAGACATCCAAAATGTGCAGGACTTTGGGTACCTAGGACCGAACTAGCCTGCAAGATCGATTGTCAAACGTGACACTACTGGACTTTACAAACTAAATTTCCATTGATCTTAAAGCTGCGCTGCCTAATTTGTGCTCCTCTCGTTACAGCATCAGTGTTGATTTAGCATTGTTTCAATGGTTGCTTGCTATCTGTGTAATGTAAAAAAAAAATTTTTTTTTTGCAAGATCTGCACTACCTATATCTTGTGGTCATGAGCTGCTACTGCAAATATAGGCTGAGATATCATCTTAAGAGAAACATTAAGAAAGTTCTTAGGATAAATTAAAGTATAAGAAGTTTTCAAGAATGTTACTGCAATGTATAAGTTAAGAACAATTCTTAAAGGAATCAAGGTTTCAGTGAGGCACTTACAATGGAAGTGAATGGAGCCCATTTTTAAGGGTTTAAACAGAAATGTGAAGCTTATAATTTCATAAAAGCACTTACATTAATGCTTCTGTAAAAACTCATGTATTATTTGAGCTGTAAAGTTGTTTAAATAGGGTTTTTGGTTTTGTTGTCATTACATCGTCATGACAATGAAGTAGTAAAATTGACTAACTTTACACAGAAAAGGTTCGTAAGTGGTTTTCACACTAAAATCATGTTATTGTTTATGTCTTGTGGCTGTACTTTTGAAACAGTATTTTAACATTTATGAATTCACTTTCATTGTAAGTGCCTCACTGTAACCCAGATTTTTGCTTTTTTTTTTTTTTTTTTTTTAAGAAAAGGAGGGGCAGGTCAAAATAACTTTTTGTGGCAATCAATATTATGCCAAAAAATGCTGCTGACTGAGCTTAACTTGTATTGAACCCAATAGAATATTCCTTTAAGAGGCCTTTTGGACAGAAGACGTGGGACACAGATGTAGAATATTTTGGACATTACAAGAAACAGCCACCCCTTTGACCATATTTTGCTGTATCTCAGGAGGTGGCTTAACATTAGAAAACCCATTCCTTTGCCTGAATGAGGTTGCATCTTCGTCGTAAATCTCCAACATCTTTAATTACCTCTGGGTCAGCAAAAAAGCACACTACAGCACCTCAGTCATCAGAATGAGAGGAAATCACATTTGTTCTTTCTCATGAGGGAATGCAGCTCACAGAACATCTCCACTTTATTACCTCAAAGGGCTGGATTTCAGAGAGCAAATGCAATGTACCCTGTCTCACGCGTCTGGCGACTCGCATATTCGAAATAAAAACACATTGTGCAGGCTGTGCCTGTCCCTGCCAACATAATCGGCATGCATTATCACCTAAAGGGTCAATCAACAGACGTGGTTCTGTTTACAAACACGCAGGCCTATGGAAAAACAGCAGCTGCCCGGCCTCAGAATAATTTTTATCCATATATCACATTCAACATCAAGCTCTCTCTTCTTCATAATTCATTATTTACTCTAATAATTTGTTACAATAGGACGACTTTGAAATTGGTGCGTAAACACAGAGGCCATTCAGCTTTCTATGCCTGCAGTGTGGATATTTTTGATATGCAGATAAATAATTATTGTGGCTCAGTGTTGCCTGATATTGCAACACCTCTTTCAAATGTCCGCAGGTGTAAGATGATACGAGAGACAGTAGCTAGCTAGCTATTTTCCACCTGTTTATTATGTTGTATATGATACAGTAAATGACTATTATGATCCCATTGCATCTCTATAAATTATTGCACTGTAAACAAAATCCTGTTAAATTTACGGTTAAAAAACTGGCAGCTGTGGTTGCCAGAAATTCACCGTAAAAAATACGGTAACCACATTTCAGGCTTTACGGGGTGTAATTTTGATGCCTGTATGTTTTACGGTGCATTACTGTCGTTTATATTACTAAATAATAAACTTGACATATTAACCTTCTAAAACTGTAAAAATCTGCTTTTTACTTTAAGGTATTGTTAATCACCGCAGAAATTACAAAAGGGCACATGATGACATGAAGTTCATCAATAGAGGCCTTCCTGGAGCAATGACCAATAAACATGTAGAGACAGTGCTCAGTGTCACTCACACAAACACTAAACACCATCAGGGTAACACATATGAAAATAAAATTATGCAATAAACATTAAACTACATCAAATATAACACAGAACACCCCAATGTACATAACTGATATTAAAAATAAGAAGAAACATAACTATTCCCATAAAATATAATGATTCTGGGAATTCTGGGAACGCCAGACTATTGTTTTTTTACCGTAATTTTAACAATTTACCGTACATGTACTCTCTTGTTAAACATAATATAAATTTTTATTGTTAATTATACAGAAAATCATAATTTTTACATTCTACAAAAATTATTTTTACAAACTTTTACTGTAAAACTACATGTATTGTCTTTTTAAATATATTACAATTTTTTACCATATATTTTAAGGTAACTACCCGCTAACCAATTAATGTTTTTTTACTGTAGTATTTTTACAGTCTTTTACCGTTAAAATTACGAAACAAATTTACAGTGTGAAAACAAAGCCTTGGTCATAGCTATTTTCCAAAAATCCCATAGCATGCTTTCTAGCTTGCAACATCTCTATGCATTCTGTCTGGCAGTGTTTTTAAAGAGATACTTCAGCCAAAAATGAAAATTGTGTACTCATCATCATGAAGTTCCAAACCCGTATGACTTTTTTTTTCTTCCATAGAACACAAAATGAGGTGTTAGGCAGAATGACAACCCCATTCACTTTAATTGTGTGGAAAAAGATGCAATGAATGTACATGGTGACTGAGGCTGTCAGTCCCTAACAATAAATCTAACATCTTCCATTTGTGTTCCACAAAAGAAATGAAGTCATAAGGGTTTGAAGCAATATGAGGTTGAGTAAATTATAAAAGAATTTACATTTTTGGGTGAACTATCCCTTTAATGAGCTCTCTAAAATTCATCTTTAAGCATTCTCTCTACCACCCAATGAGTTTCAGCATACTTTCAAGCATAAATCATTCGATTGCAGTGCACTCCTGGTGTGAAGCAAGTGTGAGTTCTCTCTAATACACTGTGAGAGCACATGTGAAAATATTTTGCTCTTACATGCTTGTGAACTATGAACAGACTGACATTATTTCATGTATTAACATTTTTGGATACATTTTAGACTTCTTGCTGGTTGTGTTAAGCATCAGCACTATTAATGTGTTGTGTTGTTGTTCTTGCTTAATGGAAGTAAATTAGGATGATGTATCTTGATTATTTTATTGCAGCAGCAATTCATCGTCATTTATAAAAATATCCTGGGCACCACCCCAAACAGACAAGACAACCTGCACACGAGGTGATAAGAAAACTATTCACTCCAAAAGACAAGTAGTCTCATAGCATTTTCTGAGTTGCTACAAAGAAGCATATACAGTACAGTACCCTCATGTTCTGTTTGGGGTCTGAGAGACCCCAATCACTAATATGTGACAATATACCGTACTTCTGATTAAATGCATGTGAAACAATACAAAACTTGGAGATTTTCTTCAAGTTTGGCCAGTAAGCTCTCTGGTTGTTCTTCCATAAACCAGCTCTTTCAAGTGACTCAAAAGAGTTGGTAAGTTTTTTTGAGACAATAATGAAACCCACAGCAGTTAGGGGTTTATTACTTTTAATCAATTCAGCTAGCTACAAAATGGCAACCACTTCACAGACTGACAGGATACAGAGGGAGTTTTAATGTTACATGCGTTGAGGACATCAATCTCACAGTTTTACCTATGTGTCATTCAGGTAAGGTATTTATTTGACTTCTTATCATAACTATTCAACATCTTAGCGATTTGGTGTGCATAGCTCTAAGTACAGAAACAACAACAAAAAAAAACTTTTGTTTGAATTTTTTTTTTTTTTTGTTATGAATTATTATAATTTTTTTACCAATAACAAACCACACAGGGAAAGTAAACTAACATACAGTCTTCTTATAAAAGTAAGGTCTCTCAGAAATATGTGTCTTTGCTTTACATTGCAAATGATTATTTATTTAATTTTCTTTTCGGAGCATCCAAAACCTATGATACAGTAAACAACCAGTCCCCACCTTTCAAAAACATTTTCTACACCAAACTGCTTATTCATTTCAACAAGTCATTTTTGCAAGACCAGCACACCACCGTTATTTTTCATTCTCATTACATTGCCTCTTTATGTCACTTTTGCATTATTTTACAACAAAGGTCACAGTCTGTGAATATATATTAACTGAAATGGTGGCACTATTGCAAACTTGCAGTAATATGGAACGTTCCACTGTGTCCTAATACTGAGCATGCTTGTCAATTTTGCTACTGCCATGATTATTATTTTTTTTTTGTCATCTTTTTAAAACAAGTTTTATTTATAAGACGCTAAGATCTACCATTTGTCATGCATAACGCACAATTCACATCACTTGGAATGCAATGTTTTACTACTACAGCTACAGAATCTAGTTGCACATTGTCTAAACAGTAACTGATTATGTTTGTGATGAGGGATATGAACCAGGGTCATCGATTGTAAGTGCTTGTTGTACTAGTATCATATGCAAAATCTGCCCCCCCCTCCCCCCCCCCATTCTTCATGTTGTAATGACAACATCAAAATAAGGAGCATGACAGTAGCCAAGTGGTATGACACAGTTTTACCAAGACGATACTGATATACTGAAAAGACAGCTTATGTAGCATTCCTATTATATATTTCCTCCAGAAAAAATTTGATATATATATATATATATATCATACAGTATACATACTGAATATATATACATATACAAGCAGGTATACGTATACATACATACATATATGTATATAGCTGATAAAGAGAATAAAAACTTCACAAGTGTGCATGAACCATCAAATCAGCACTATATACAACCTTTGGAAAGAATGATACGGTGTTTAAGAAATCATTTACGAGGACAATCATTGAAAAAGCTGACAGACGACACATAGAACGACATTTACAACGGGGGCCGGGTGATATGTGCATGTGTGCAAACCTAGAAGGTAAATACCATGATAAGCGCATTGCCTTTATGACAAACTGCACAGCTGGTAAAAGCAGGCAGACCAGAGGCTTAGCCACTGCCGAGCATCTTTGTGGCCCTCTGGTTGGCTTCGTCAATCCTGGTCTTGTTGGAATCAGCCTGGTGGTAGTAGCAAAGGAGAGTTGTTAAAATAGTGCTTTATTATCACAGATTTATTCATGAATAGTAAGCCTTTCAGTGTTTATCATTATATATTAGTTTGTTAAAATGACAATTATTATTTCTAGGATTCCAGACTGTGTTTCATCATCAAAAAATCCAACAAGGCAAATTGGCTTTAGAGCCGTTCCATACCTTTTCCATGATCCTGTCGACCTGGCGGTTCTGGGTATCAATCTCGTTGCCCATATCAAGGGCCATGTGGCGCAGGTTACCAATGATGCCTCCCACCTGCTCTAAGTTTTCATCCATCTCATTTTCCCGGGCATCATCTGTTACCCTGTACCAAAAAGAATGTATGGAATGTAGCTGTCCCATTAATGTCCTTACTAGCACACTAGTATTTTCAGTATTAAAGGAGGGAGAATTTGATTGGGTAAGAATCTGTGTAGTGCATATTTTTGCTCCATTTTCCCGGATGAGGAAGACTTTTCATTTTAAATGCCTAGTGAATTTTGTCAACGTTTAGGAGTACACTAGCCAACCCGGTCTCATAAAATGTGCAAAATTTTTATGTGGCTTCTTGTACATATTGCGGCAGTTTCCTGGCAAAAATAAATATTAGAGGGACTAAAACAATGACTTTATTTACTTTCACACAAATCACAAGTAAAACCGCAAATTATCAGTTCAGAAACACATACTTTTCACTCAGTTTCTCAAACGATGCTCTTTTGACATCACAACACATTTACTTTAGCGCACTGAAAGGCAATACATTTGATATATTTTCATTACATAACCAACCGCGTTTACAAGCTTATTCATACATGATCAAGTTGCGCAGTAGCTCAACTGATAGAGTATTGCACTTACGATGCAAAGGACCGGAAGCAATCAATCTTCAGCTATTGCTTTCCATCTCACATTTCCTTTTTATAACACTATGGGTTAGGTTTAGGTTTAAGGATTCGGGTGGGGCAGTAGGTTTTGTTGATCTACAACTCGATAGAGCATTAACTTTAAAAACCACATCTGTTTGGGAGAACATTTAACTCGCTTTTAGCGCCACACAGTGGTCTTTTCACCTTGCAAATGCCGCGATACGTTTAATGAACCACAATGTACAGTAACTTTGCAAAAATGTCACCACAGTCACATAATTTTCATGAAACCAGGCTAGAGTTCTGCACGGGACAGTTTTTTTCATCCTGCACCTGCCCGCTCCTGCAGGCTTCTATCTTGCACCTGAACGCTCCCACTCAATTTTACTCCATGCTCACCCACTCTCTTCCAGCAGTGATTTTCTTCCTGACTGCTCCCGTTCCCGCAAGCCCGCATTCGTTTTCCACATTGGGTAAAAACCATACAAATAGATAACAAGTGTACACAAAGAACGTTTTATTTATCTGTTATTGCTAAGCTATTATCAGGTGATATGTGACATGACTGATGACGACCATCTGACTTGCCTGAGGTTGATTTTCTTAACACTTTCTAGCCAAGTTTCACATCCTTTGATGACAGAGTGTGTCCATGCTTTTCTCTGCCATTCTTCTAAAGCGCTGTTGCATTGACTACCTGCTTAGCCTGCTATAATTATTGGATAATTTGATGCACGTGCTGTGTGCACATTTTTTACATTGCATTTTCTGTTTATTGTTATCAAAAATCAATTATATATATATATATTGCATTAATTAATTAATAAAATAAAAAAAGATATCCACATATGATTTTTCAGGCTATCCTCTGACTGCCCGCTCCAGTCCACATCTCATGGAAGTACCATCCGCTCCCGCCTTCAATTCAGTCATTTTTATCCCACAACGCAAGAAATCTATCAGGTCCCGTGGCTCCTGCGGGAGTTCCACGTGAATGGAGACCTCTAGATCAGGCTGACACTAGCGTAGACCTCCAGGCTAATAGATATGGGGCTCTATTTTCATGACTGCGCTAGGCACAGCGCTATGATCAACGACAGTGTACTACGTCTTGTTCAATTTTTGTGAGAGTGCTAATTCTAAGCGCAATTTTCGTGCCAGCGCAAAGTGCAAATAGCCGTGGGTGGGAGTGTTTGCGCTTTCTGTGGGAGTATGTGCACAAACTGTGGGTGTATTGTAAGTTAATGAAGTGGCGCAAAGCGCAATTTGCTATTTCCCTGAGAAATAAGTCATTGCGCTAAGACATACTACATATACATCGTGGTTAGGATCAGCGCAGGTGACAATACAGTAACAGAGCAACGGACGCATTGCATACAGACCATTTACACTACCAAATTCTTATGAATGGGCTGTCTTCATTTATATCAACATTGCTTGACAGGAAATGGAATATATAATAGGATGCAAATTGTGCAATAACCAGAGAAGAACCTCATACTTAAACTGCACTTTACCCAGCCCATTAGCACTTTGCGTACACAATTTCACCAACCCATTTGTGCCTAGACTTAGCGCATGCTTGCACGAAAATATTAATACTTCTTGGCCATGCCCACTGACTTTGCGCATATGACATATCGCATAGAGCTTCGCTTAAAGCATAGCGCTCTTAAAATAGGGCCAATTGACTTAAAGCCACAAAACTCTCACTTTGATTTCATTGGATCTTTAAGGCAGACTAAGCATGAATCATCTTGTACATCTGCATGCACATGGGTTATCTATGCATATTAAGTAAACAAACACCAAGAGATGATATACATTTGACCCCCAAAGCATTTTATCTGAACATACACAGCTGTATAAAACAGATTTGTTTAACCTTTTGGCTACACAACAGAATCTCTGCACTTTTCCAGCAAAACCTCTTGACCAAGTGTACTGGATTCCAGGGCCTCTCACCTGCGGATAAAGCCTCCACTGATGGCCATCTGTTCGCGCTCATCCACCACACGGGCGGGCTGGCTCGCCACCACTCCATCCTGGTTGTTTCCCCAGGCCTTGCTGGCCCCACTCTTCATTCTGCACAGAGTCAGGGGAAGTGTGAGCACTATGGTAACCGGACACTTCCATATAAGAAGCAATATGTCCACAGATCAACATCAAAACATGGAGTACCAGGCAAGCATAACAGGGATGAGCTCATTCAACTCCTAGAGGCTTTATTTGCTATGTCACATCCTGCAGACAAACACTGCAAAAAATCTGTTTCTTGATCAGTATCTTTGTCTTGTTTTCTAGTAAAAATATATTTTAAACAAGAAGTAAAACTGCACATGATATTAAGACTTTTTGTCAGATAATTTCTTGAATTAAGTTTTTTTTAACCCCATTTGCAATTTATTTTTAAAACATAAATGTAACAAAACTGAGTTAGGTTTATGTTTAAAATACGAAAAAAATCAAATAAAAATTATATATATATATATATATATATATATATATATATATATATATATATATATATATATATATATATATATATATGCCATCGGGGTAAGAAAAAGAAACTGGTAAAACTTCCAAATAATTTTCTATTTGTTATCATTAGTAAATGCATTAGATATCATGAATAACAAATAACAATATGTTTTTATTAATCTTAGTTAATGTTAATTTATAAAATACAACTGTTCATTGTTAATGTTAGTTCATCATGCATTAACTAATGTTAACATATACAACTTTTTACATTATATTTTTTTTGTATATGTTGAAATTAACATTAACCAAAATTCATTAATGTTGTAAAAGTATCATTCAATGTTAACTAATAACTAATATTAATGAATACAACCTTTTTGTACTGTTAACATTAAGCTTAAATTCATGATATATTCTCTGATTCTCTTAATTTTATTTCTCAGTTTTTTTTTTTCAAGTAAATGTATCTGCATTAGGGATGTTTCAATATTTTTCCTGGAAAACATGGCAAACATACTGATTAGGAAAATTATTTTTGTAGTGAATAACATACATGTACTATATGCTGAGACACATACCTTTCTTAAAAGACTGAAAATGGGGTACAGAGGTGGAGAGTAGTTTCCAAACAAAGATAAATGGGACTGCTGTATTCCCCTCTGTTGAATGGCTTCCCTCCCTCCCCATGGCACATGAACTGTCCCCCCTCTCAAATTATGACAAATAACAAAGAGCACAGGCCTTGGCGACAGACAACACAGAGTAACAGGACTGCCACATCAGTGGAGACAAGTGCAAATAACTTCACAAGAAAATAAACTGGAGGGAGAAGAAAAACATCCTATCTCATTCTTTTATTGGCCACCTCTCACTTCACATCTTAGGTTTTGTTAAGGTGATTATTGTTATGTAAGAGAAGAAAATGACAGATCAAATCACCTGTGAGATTCTCAGTTTGGATTTAGCCCAGAGCTACAAATGAATGAAACTATCAATTATTGCTAATTATAGCCTCTCTTACAAGGCAGTTATCCACAACATACTGTATGCAGTCTTGTCAAATATGACAACAACCTATTATGCATTATTACTATTTATTGTTGTAGACATGGCCGTGGGCTATACTGATCATAAAGGCCGGAGGTGAGGTATAGAACTGCAATAATCATATGATTGAGTGAAACCCATTTAAAAATTGAAAGTAATATAATTGCTACTGCAGGAAATTGTCTGTACCAGGCTTTCAATATGACAGCCTAGTATTCATTTCTAAGATCGGCAAGAAAATTATACAACTAAACATAAATCAAGATTGCATCTTTTGCATAACTGAGCCCGTGTTTTATTCATCTGCTGTTGTCCTGGCTATGGGTTGCTGATTTGGATCTTAGTTTATTTATTTATCTAAACTGAGATGGCCAAGCCTCCCACTGCAGTATTATTTATAGAGATGGACTAAAGCTACGATTCTCCCAACTGTCTCCCCTCCTTTCTCTCTCTGAACAGCATGTTGAGCTTTATCTAATGTGAAGGAGTAATTAATACTCAAACTGGCAAACACTACCTAAAATACTGATAGTTAGAAATTTGAATATCATCTTTTTTTCCCCTTTATTCCAGTCATAATACAGGGAAACAAACATATAGGGTTTAAAAGTCTGCGTCCACATTGAAAATTTCAAATCTAATTTAATTTAATGTTTAACATTTAAGGATTTTGAAGATTCAAAAATTTCACTTTTCTTTTTTTTTTTTTAAACATATTACATTTAAATTTAAAATGTTAATTTTGTATTTGCATTTAAATTTTTAATTTTAAACAAAGAAATGTGCAAAGGAAATATTTTTTTTTATAAGTCACTAATGAAATAAGCTAATGAAACTAATGAAATAGGCTGGGATAACATAGATCATCAGGTTTTTGTGGAGTTCATGCCAGCTTGAATGCATGGTTTAATTAAAGCAAAAGGGAGACAAGTGCAAAGAAATTCAATTCAACTTTGACCTCAGATTATATATATTTTTTTTAAATTATTATATTTTATTTAATTTCCTTTTTTATTTTTATTTTTTTAATAGAAGCAAATAGAAGCATTTTTACAAGTGGACTTAGAATTTTGAACCCTGTATGTTTTTTGTTTTCAAACTGTAAAAAAGAAAAAAGAAAAGAGAAAACTATTTAACATGACATTTGATTTGAATGAGAAAACTTAAAACTATCTGACTTACAAGGACTGTAACCGTATAATAACCATAGTTTTACCCAGCCTCAGTGCTTTGATACAGCTACGAACTGAGTTCAGTGTGAACCACACAACCTGACCCAAAAATCTACAACCCGATGAAATCCTCGGGTTCATTTGTGCCACAGCATCAGCCAGGGACTCTATGACAGGCTGTCACAAAAAAAAAGAGAGAAGAATATCTCTACTGTATCTTTCACTGCCTGACCTAGATCTGCTTCCCTTAGGGAACCAGCAAAAGCACTGGCCTGTACTGCGGCTAAAAAATGGACTCTGTGTCCTGTACTCTGCCAAACCATCCCTGCCCACACAGAGAGCGACAGGCTTGAAAATGTTGCATCATCTGAGTGACTTTCAGAAGGAGTTGGTCATCAGCATTGTTACTATATTTACTGTGCATTATTGTTTAACAGGTAGCAGCAATGTCAGTAACATTAGCAAGAGATGCTTAAGCATGCATTTGGCATTCAGGGACATGCTATTGCAGTCATACAGGTATCATTGATGGATGTGCTTTCAAAGTTGCAATAAATAAATAAATAAACAGACTAGCAGGTAGTGTGTGCTTACTTATGTTACTACAGAGATCTTGGTCTTTTAGTACAGTATTGGCTACCCTTTATCCTTAATTAAAACATTCTATATTTGAATTTAAGTGTAATTTCAAAGAAATAGAGCTCACCAGAGGACAACGCATTTTGTAATAATTAGTATTAAAGGATAGTTCACCCAAAAATGAAAATACTGTCATGATTTACTCACTCTCATGCTGTTCCAAATCCATATAACTTCCGTTTAACACAGCAGATCTTGGACAGATTGACAGCCTCAGTCACTGTTCAGTTGCATTATAGATAAACGATTAAATGAAAGTGAATGGTGATTGAGGCTAACATTCTACCTAACATCTCCTTTTGTGTTTTATGGAAGAAACCAAGTCATATGAGTTTGGAACAACATGAGGGTGAGTAAATGATGACAGAATTTTCATTTTTGGGTGAACTAACCCTTTAAGAATCTATTTACAAATTTGTTCTTTGTTTGTTTATAGCTCAACTTTGGCACATCCATGCAGTTTTGTATGTTTGATTTAGCGTTCATTAAAACCTTGGTTCCTGAAGTAAGCCTATCTTAGCATGCTGTTTTAAAAAAGGGTATTAAGGCTGCTGGCTTGGCCTTGGGTTTTTGCAGCATGCCTTACTTCATTCATTCCATAGCTAACTTTCCATCAAGGACCCAGAGCAAAGGCAACTGGGCTGCTGTACTTCTGTGAGCATATGTGACCATGCCTCATGCTCAGAGGTGGAAAGTAACGAATTACAACTACTCTCGTTACAGTACTTGAGTACATTTTCACATTTTTTCTACTTTTTTAAATATAAATAAATAATAGTACTTTTACTTGAGTTGATTAAAAATGAAGTATTCAACTTCGCTACAGTTATTTTTCCGCACAAAGTAAAAAAAACAAACAAAAAAACATAATATTTCAGAAATTTTGGGATTTTTTTGGGGAAGAAGAAATCGACAAGTTATAAGCGCATAAACTGCCGCCGGTGTCATCTCTTCTCTAGCTTCTTCAAGACTTTATACAAGAACTGTAATACTGTGATTTTCTGCATATTTCATTTTATTCTGGAAAGGAGCTGTTCGTTCAGGTACGAGGGAACCGTCTGAACACGTTTAACCACATATCAAACTTCACTTGTTTTTAAGGTAGGCAGTGTTTTAACTGTGTCAAACATTAATACAATGTAGTTTGACATATATGTGGGGATATCTTGTTTACTTGATACTATATGTCTAAAACAAACTTTATAAATACCTTAGAAAGATACAATGCCAATAGTGTCGGAAATTAACGGCGACTCGGGGCAAAAATGCCACCGAAATTGACAAAAATATCCCAGAAATTCAAAATATGGGGGCAAAACAGGCCCACGCAACGAGTTCCCATGTTTTATTAATAATATCTGATATAGTTACAATTACATACATTGCGATCTTCTTTTGACTTTTCACTGAACATTTATTTTCCTGCCATCCGGTTCCCTGCACCATTGCGCACACAGACGGGCCCCGCAGCAATTCGGTATGGTACTCCGGGGTTAAATTCCGTAACTGTTCGCCCCTCTTGTTCAAAATAAACTGTCCTAGCGGGTAACACTTGCTCACGGTGCTGTAATTCCCTGCCCTTGTGCTGCTGTTTATCTGTCTGAAAAGCCTCACCCACTAGAGGCAAAAAGTGTGCAAGGGATGGATGTTATATAAAGAAGATATGAGAAATCACAAAACATAATGTAACCAAATGCTACAGTTTACTTAATAATAATATCTCAATATGTTAAATAGCCATAATGTTAATTAAGACTTTATTATTACAACTGTAATACAATAATACATATAAAGAACAACCACTTTTAGTGTTTGAATCAATCATATCTCTCACTAAACACTGTGTGAAATCTTTATTTTGCCTTATTTTAATCAGTTGGCATGTAGGAGTTGATAACAGTTTGCTTAATAATCTCATTCCATATCTTATAATTTCCTCCTCTATGATATTGCATTATATTAGTTTTCTACAGTATTTTAACTTAATAGCCAAAATACTTAGACATACATGAATGAGAATAAACCTGAAATAGGAATGTTTCAGTCGCAATGCACATTATGTAGTTTAGAGATGATTTAGAGACATTACGAATGTTACAAATGGCTATTTATATTTAAATAAATATATAAATGTTTCTCCAAGAATCGTCTTGCAGCAGTGCAGGTCTTTGGCATTTAGAAGCTTTTAGTTTAGGACATGTGAGGAGTCTGTTTCTCAAACTAGAGACTGTGATTTACTTGAATTTTTGTTGTGCATCTGGCCATCCACTTCTCTCTCTATTCTGGTTTTAGAATGTTTTTGTAAGGACTGGTGACACAGTATATGTTTACCATCATGGGTAAAGAAAAAATGGAATAAATACCACTTAATCAATTATTTCAAACCGTAATAATAATTTGCAATTAATGATTTTGGCAGTATTTTAATCAATTTAATGCATCCTTGGTGAAAGGAAGCATCAATTTCTTTCAAGAACAAAAATGTCTTTGTGTTCTAAAAATGGAAACGTATGTCCTATATATAATATAATTATCATTAAGTAACTTGTAACGTAATTTTCAGCAAAATACTTATTTACTCTTACTTGAGTCATAATATTTATCAGTACTTATACTTGTACTCAAGTGAAATATTTCTTCAGTAGCAGTACTTTTACTTAAGTAAAAAACAAATCAGTACTCTTTCCACCACTGCTCATGCTCACTGGCTTTACTGGGGTTCAAGCTGAACTGAGGATCATGGGATCGTCTGGGCGCTCCTGACAAGCAGCAGGTCGCTATGATCCCTCTCTAAATGGTTTATTTTTAGGCAGGCAGGCAGGCAAGCAGCACCTACTTGTTACATGGACAGGAACAAAGACCACAGAATTTTCCTAGATCGTTCAAATTCTTTTCTGCATCCTTCATGTCCTTATTGATTTGGTCCATTCCCTCCTCGATGCGTTCCAGTTGTTCTGATTAAACAACAAGTAATTTATCCCCCACAGAACGAGAGCAGGAACAAAAAAAAAAAAAAAAAAAAATGGAGGAAAGAGAGGACAAAGAAGAGAAGACAAAAACTTAAGACACTCACTGTGACAAAAGAAAACCAAAAAAAACAAAACAAAACAAAAAAAACAACAAAACAAAACAAACAAAAAAAAACGGACGCCACCACATACGTATGACCCTTCCATCACACGATCAGTACCTACTTGTTACACGGACATATGAAAAGGCCACAGCATTTCCCTAAATCTTTTAAATTTTTCTCGGCCTCCTTCATGTCTTGGTTGATATGGTTCATGCCATCTTCAACACGATCGAGTTGTTCTGGTCAGGACAAAGGGATGACAGCAGTGAAATGAATTTTATTGGCCCTTTTTCCAACAATATATGAGAAATGAGCACTGCTGTACTGGAATGTGAAATTGCTATATGCATCTAGAGGGGATGCATGCATTAGAATGGAACTAAATGTAAAAAAGAGTTAGGAAAGAGGTAAAATATCAATATTTTCAGAAATACATTCACTATATAAATATGCACTAAAGGAATAGTTCACCCAAAAATATGAAAAATCTGTCATTATTTACTCAGCCTCATTTCTCGTTTCCAACCCTAACTACTTTTTTCGCTTCCGTTGAACACAAAAGGGGTATTTTTTTGAAGAATCTCCTGGCTACATGTACTCATGTAGTACAAGTGAAATAGGGCTGGGGCTGTCAAGCTCTAAATAAATAAATAAATATTTTTTTTAAATAAAAATTCTCTATTAAAGTTTAATTAAAATTGTCCATAGGAATTTTATTATATTCTGAGTCTTCTAAAGTCATAAGATAGCTTTGTGAGAGGAAATAATTGATCCAAAAAAAATAAATAAAAATAAAAATAAACGGTATAAAATTCCTTCTTGAATCATACTGGACCAGTTTTTGAGTTCACTCAATGATCCAGTTGTAACAGTTAACCGCCCACTGGAGGGGACGATTATCAGTGAAAACAACTTAAAGTTTGATCTGTTGCATACACAAAGCAATAGTGACCCCGTTTACACCTGGTATAATGATGCATTTTTGGTGATCTGATTACATGTGGTCAGCGCTAAATACATGTCTAAACTGGGTCTAAAACGTTTTGTGATCGGATCACAAAAACAACATACGAATGTGGTCAAAAACGCATCGCATTTGAGGTGTAAACAGTAATCCGTCCTGTATGTGTCCCGGTCAGCAGTGAAGCACCACTCCTCACCTTTCATCAACCACTGCGCTAAAACAGTGTGTAAACTTTGCCGGTTTTTGAGCGGCTTAATATGGAAATAACCGTCTGATCGGAAAAATAAAAAAACGATACATACACAAACATGAGAAATTCACGGGTCTTCTTTAGTGTGTTTGATATCATCACAGATGAGAAGCACGGACATCTGAAGCTCTTTTAATACGGTAATCCACCAAAATTACGGATAATTCCGCTTGAAATGTTGCGTTGGTGCTTAGATTAAATTTCACTTGCATCTGGGAGAAACAGTGCACCATTTTTTCACGTTTTCTTTGTCCTTTATGACTTTGTTGCACTTTAATGTCATGCAGTAACACACTGATATAGTGATTGATGTATATCGCCATGAAACAGAGTCTCTCCCCTCCAAATCCTATCATAAGTGGTCACAGGAGACGCATTTAAGCGACCAGGTGTAAACATCGATGTGTCTTGTCTTATGTGAGCGGATCACCCGAGACGGATCTTAATATCAGGTGTAAATGTGGTCTGTATGGCTTCAGAAGACTTGGAATATAACACACAAGTTGTATTTTAATTATACTTTTATGGTGCGTTTTAACATTTTGGAGCATTTGGAGATTCACTTTTATTATATGGAAAAGAGTGGCCACGTTATTCTTCGAAAATTCACCTCTGCATTCTATGGAAGAAAGTTATACAAGATTGGAACGACATGAAGGTGAGTAAATGATTACAGAATTTTTATTTTTGGGTGAACTATCCCTTTAACATTTAATGCTTGGAAAAGTGGATGTAGTTATTGTGGACTGAGATAAAGGCAGTTCAAGCTTGCTTTGAATTTGATCCCAACAGCTAGTAGCAGACAGAGACAGGGTCTCCCACAAGTGCCACTGCAGGAGGGCAGCAGTTCAGAGATCTGTCTCTTTAATTAGACCTTGGGGCAGAAAAGACTGCCCTGATCTATAAGGCTTAGGGGCTGCAGCTTGCTGACTCATTTGTTGGAAGCAGACATGCTCTTTTCTCCTCTTTACAATGGAAGAGGGTGTAGCTCATGGTTTGTTTGTCTCTGTGTGGTTAGTGGATGATATGGCTGAGGTGCTGGGTGACCTGTGGTGATGCAGTCTGGCGTTTTTTCGTGCAGACATGGTTTGTTCGATATTGTTCTGAGGTTTAGTGAAGGCATCAGTCACAGGGAAGAGTGAGGCAAACTAGGAATGGTTCGAGAGGAAAAGAAGCCTACCATATTAGTTACTTTTGTTTAATCCCTGGCATTCAAAGATCCTTTAATTGCACAGAAGACAAATGTCAAAGAGAAAGACTAGTTAGGTTTTGTTCACAAACGCAGCGAAATCCGTTTTTTTTTTTTTTTTGGCACATCCAACTGAAAAACCATTTAGTTGTTTATAGTTTGAACAGCAAAAAATAAAATGTATGAAATGTGATTTGTACAAACCCGAGCCAAACCATATAAATAGGGGAGACTAGGGCTAGTTGTCACACGGGGAAGTTGTCATAAAGGTTGTGATATGTGCTATAGATGTCATAAATTTATACAATTTATTAATTACAAAATTTGTTGGCAAAAACAATGTTATTCCATTTTTGTTGTTTCATGAATCTTTTTTCTTTTTCACCTCAAAATTGTTTACTGTGTGGCTGATGCAAGGCATGCGTAAAATGAAAGTGAGGTATAGATTTTGTTGTTTGTGATAGTGGGGACATGTTCCCCCATCAACCCCCCCCCCCCGTTCCATTGTGACAACTTACCACCTGTAGTGTTATATAAGTTGTCACAAAAGGAACTGTATCTTTTTTCCTGGACAAGTACAGGGAAAATGTTAAATAGCTTTTTTTTGTAGCTAAAAAGGCAAGGTATGTGGCTGTGCAGAAATTCACTTCCAAAATATAAACCTACCCTGAAAAATATTCACTGGAGTAAAAAGTGTGATAACTAGTCCTGGTCTCCCATATGTGGTTTGAAATCCAATTTAAATCTGATTTTTGGAAATGTGTTTCAGTCTGAATGGTCAGACTAGTAGAAGTAGTTTTATTTGTCATTAAGGACACAACATGTATGTCACATCAACACAGAACGCAGTAGTGTCTACAGCTGTGTTGGAATCGGGAATTCACAAATTTGTGCTCACATGCAGCATTCACTATGTATTAAACGGTGAATAAGCAAACAAGAGAGCAGTTTTAGACACAGCATATGCATGAATGCTTAAAAACAATAATGTTTTTAACAAAACAAAAACCTATGTTGACTCATTCGAGGTGCAGGTCAGCACAGCAGCGATATGTCATTATAAACATAAGCAGATGCACATTTTTCAGTTTTTTTCTTCCTTTCTACTTTTACAGCTGCTTAAAATCTGTTGGCATTGTGCATGATGTTGAAATGATTAGATGGCAACCGATGTACAGTAGATGTAGATATTGACTACACTGTCTAAACAGACTAATCCAGTTTCATTACTTGCAGTGTGGCCTGTCAGTCCTAAAGATTGGATTTGAAAACAAATTGGATTTATGTGCAGTGTGAACAAAGCCTTAGTATCACCTCTGAGCTGAGAGTTTCATTTAAATAGGCTTTAGGCAACAGTTTGAGGAGATGGAAGTGTAAGATCTTATCCCCTTATGAAAAGACTAATTACTGGCTGCAGAGAGGGGGCCCTCCCACACAGCAGCCAATCACAGGACCTCTAAGAAGCTAATACTTTTAGCAAGGCCAATTATGTCACTTACTAAATCACACTAAGCTAAACAGGCTAACTTGTGCTTTTAACATGGCAGCAAGCCAGTAACAGCTTAATAGATCATTTGTGGGCACTTTGATGGCCCATTTGATTCTTTTACAGATTAAAATCACTTTTAATGGTAGGTAATATCTGGTTTCAATAATATTTGAATTCCACCATATTAGCATTCAGCCAGGGATAATACAAAAGAGTATTAGTGCAGTTTATGGGAAAGAGTGTCATTTGTCATTACCAGCTAAATCGATCGTTGCTTTATTTGTTTTCTTAAACTCCCTTTAGTTAACTGTTTAAAAACTGGACTAAAAACTATGATGGCTCAAACATTTTAGATGCAGACAATAAATGGTGAGTTGCAGTGGCCAGTCCTGTTTCTTTGGTAAAACAGTATCATTGAAAGCATATGAAATTAAAGAGGAAAACGTGTTAGCAAAAGAGTGAAAAGATTTAGTGTTACTTCAAAGAAAGGAAATCAAAACTTAATTGCATTTCAAATAAATTACTGTAATTGACTGAAGGCATTAATCAACTGATTAAACTAAAAAGATTCATTATGATTTATGATTCAATTATGACAATTTACGAGGCAATATGGTTGTATTGTTTAAAGCCTAACAATTTAAAATGCAAAAGACATTTTATTGACAATTTACAATTAAAATGCTAACAGTATTGTTCTATGAATGTAACCTATCTTGACTGTAAAAAATAGTTTTGTCATCATCTAAAATACATCCCCACTCACCTCCCTGCTCATCCAGCATAACCAAAGTCCTGATACCAGCATCTTTACTCTATGCATCAAGAGCCACGGCAAGGAAGGTGGAAAAGAGGGTGAAATACATGGAAAAGAAAGTTGAAAATACAGAAAGACAAAGAAAAAGAGGTAAGATCAGCAAGAGTAACTGAAGATGCATCACAGAACTAGTCTTCAGAGAGAGGTTGTCGGGACAGTCAACATTTATGGTGTCCATTGTGAGCCTGTGCTTTTTAGGCTATACTGCTGAAATCTAAAGACCCAATAAGTAGATGCTAATTACAGTCCTGATCAATATAGTTTGTAAATGCACCCTCTGCGCTAATGTGAGAATCTATTTGGAGGCTTTTGTTAGCATACTGACCAGATTTTGAACTGAAACAGACAGCCCCATAATATGTTAGCTCTTTCTTACTAGATTTAGGCAAATGATACGCTGATGATTATGAAACAGTATGAAAAGCAATCAATGAAATAAGCAATATTCTGCAGAACTGTGCCAAAAAGAATCCACTTTGTTTGGTTAGAATAAATGGGTGCTCGAGTAAAACCAAGCATTTAGGCAATGCAACAAATACAGTGTGATCTTATTCATGGCATTTTGCATTAACCTGAATAGACAGTTCTTTTCATTTGTCTTATTTGAGGCAGATTGGGTCCAATTTGGTGTGGCCATTAATAAAGCAACAAATCATCTGGCACTGTATTAAAGCTTATAAAGAGAGTTACACTCATAGATTAAGACACCTACTCCTCCCAAATCTCAATTAAAGTAATTAGGGGACATTTAAGCAAAGGCATAAAGACCAAAATAAAGATTCTAATTCATTTCTTGCTATAGATGTCTTCTGTGATGTGTTTATAATTGAATGGTGCATAGGTCTGCGTTATAAACCAGTGCTATGGGTGCAAGCCAAATGCATGAGGCTCGATAAAGAATGAATAATCTATATATTACTCAGTGATTCATTGATTGTCTTTACCATTAAAGGTAACACTTTACAATAAGGTTCTATTTTTTAACATTTAATGTAATGTAGTTACATTAGTTAACATGAACTAACAATGAACAATACTTTTACATCATTTATTAATCTTGGTTAAAGTTAATTTCAACATTTACTAATACATTTTTAAAATCAAAAGTTGTATTTGTTAACATTTGTTAATGCACTATGAACCAACAATGAACAATTGTATTTTTATTAACTAACATTATTAAAGATAAATAAATGCTGTAAAAAATGTATTGTTTACTGTTTGTTCATGATCGCTAATACATTAACTAATGTTAATGAATGGAACCTTGTTGTAAAGTGTTAGCTTATTAGAATTAGCTTTAGATGGCCCATGTCCATCACTATTTGGTCACTGGTGTCCCAACTCCTATACCATAACACTAGTGTTGGAGTGTAACTAACTCCCATACAGAAATCTAATAAATGCCAATATATGAAACATATATAATGTGTGAGTTCATGAATGGTTTTTACTGATATAAAAAGTCACATACTTTTATGCAACCTATATTTCAAAATACTACAAAAAAACTGCCATTTTCATATATATATGCATATGTTTTCCCAAATCATAGTGGAATTTGAATGCATACATATATGCCCAAATGTATGAACCATAATTTTATATATAAAGTATACACTGTATATAATAATATATGGCCATATACTGTATCAGATTTTTGTATGGGAGAGTATGATGCTACATTTTCAGTAGCATGACAGTAGTTCAGCTGTTTTCATGATAGAGCAGTTTTTGCTGTAATACACTACTATATAAAACAAGCAGATGTGTAGCGTGACATTTCTAGGAAATGCATCTTCAGCAGTTTGAGGGAAATCAGAATATCGATATTTGGGATTATCGTAAGGATCGGCGATATATAAATCAAGGGGAACTTAAAGCAGCACCCCCTCCCTCCAGATGGGATCACAAAGTGCCCTAAATGGGTCCTTGGGAATTTATTTGGTTGTGGCATAAACGCTGAATTTCCACAGAGCAGTAAAAGCATGGAACTAAATGCTGGCATAAATAATGAATGCGATTTACCTCCGTTTCAGCTTATTGCAGGAATACTGCTGATCTATTAGTGCCGAGATGTCTGCAACATTTGATTGGTCTAACTAAAAACATGAAAATGTCTGCCGTCTATCAAGGTATAGGCTTACATAGCTAGTATCTCTGACCAGTTGTGTCAGCAGTGCCGAACTATACTTGATCTCGCTCATGTTTGATATACCTCCTCCTCCTCCATCTTTCTTCACTCTTTTTCTCTGTCCATCAGTTTGTCAACCATTTGAGTCCTGAGGCAACTTGTCTATTTGTCAACTTGGAGGCGACTTATCACATCCCACATCTGCCAGTAAAGGATACGGGGAGACCTTCTTTGCAGAGATATGGGCAGTGATTATCAATATGACCTTGAGATATGTGGCGGAGACTTCATCGCAGCTCTCTCTCCCTCAGATATACACACTTTTTTTCTGTCCTCTCTCTCTCTCTCTCTCTCTCTCTCTCTCTCTCTCTCTCTCTCACACCCTCAACCTATCCTAAACTAGATTAGTAAAGCCCAGCTTGTGCTTATCTTAACTAAAGTCTGTCTGCAGACTAATGCTAAACAAAATGTTTGATAATTACATATTTGTTGTCCCTATTTCCTCTCCTTGTTGGTTTAGTTGAATTCTACTACATTATACAGTCTGAGTTCACTTGTGAACATGCTTCTATTATGCATTTTTGTAATAGAATACAGTTATAAATTATATTATTGGCAAAACAAATTTGAGTTAAAAGTTTAATTCTACTGTATGTCATTTCTAAAACTTTCTATTTATTTTCAGGTTTAAAGTAGACTTTGAATGCCAGATTTTGAATGTGGACCTTTGGACCGCACTGTATATATATAAAAAAACTTCTAATTAGAAATAAAGACACCTCTTATGCAGTATTATATGTTGTGAGAAATCATTTTGCTAAATATAAAATGTCTTTGGTTTTGATGTCTTTCTCTTACCTCTTCCACTAACTGCAGCATACGACGGGTGCTTTCCAGTGACTGTGGGTAGGAGGAAAGAGATGTTAAAACAGAATTCATTAGGAAGTGACAGAGATAAAGACCACTGCAAGCTGCTATGTGTGTGAGGAATTCCAATACACACTATAATCAGTAAACAATCAATTAATTTTATAAATGCATTTACCAACATTTTAAACAAATGACAAAAACAAAAAGTACAACAGAAAATTTAACTTGTCCTCTGAACACAATAATGCTTTGATTTTATTTATGTGCTAGAATTTCACAAATCATCTGTAGCAGTAAAATAAATTAAGTTATATAATCCCCCCAGGGATTTATTTGTAAAAAAAAAAAAATTTTTTATTTATCAGGTCATTTTATTTTGAACATTTCATATCAAATGCTTCAATTGAATCAATTAGTTAAAGTGGTTGCTACAGTGTCTAAACCCATAACTAGAATATCACAAAGTATCAAATGTTAGAATAATTCACTATTGGGGCATTTTTTGTCCCCACATTTTAAATATCTGGGGGATTATTTTCAATTCTGGTAGAATTTTTGCCCTGAGCCCTGGATATTTACTGACTCTGATGTTTATTAACAGAAATTCATAAAAAATGCATAAACAGAATACATAAATAATTTATTATTTTCCAACCATGTCTTTTGTATAAACACTTTTAAACAGTTATATACTGTATATATATATACTGTATACCGAATACTGTATATATATAAACATCAAAGGGACAGTTCACCCAAAACTGAAAACGCTGTCATAATTTACTCACCCTCATGTTGTTCCAAATCTGTATGACTATCTTTCCTCTATAGGACAAGAAATGAAGATGTTAAGCAGGATGGTATTCTCAGTCACCATTCACTTTCATTGCATCCTTTCTCCATACATTAAAAGTGAATGGTGACTGAGGCTAACACTCTGCCTAACATTTCCTTTTGCATTCCACTAAATAAAGAAAGTAATACAGGTTTGGAACAACATCAAGATGAGTAAATTATGACAGAATGTAAATTTTTGGGTGAACTATCCCTTTAAGAATACCAACTGCATTTGTGCAATTTATGAGTAAATGTTAGCATTTTTCCATACAAATGCCATGGAATGAGAGTCTGGATCTTATTAATTCAGATCGCTTTGGATGAAAAGGCCTTAGGATATTTTTTGCAGTGTGGAGTGCTGTTTGCGTTTTAATATTCTGCTCAGCTGTGAGAATCATAGCGTGGGGTGGCAGTGAGAAGCTCCATCAAACTGCAAATACACACTAGCACCACCCCCAGCTCTTATACACACACACACACACACACACACACACACACACACATGGCAAATGCTGCAGCGTTATGTAAGGCTGGGTGCAGGTGAACCCTCCCTCCACCTGACACACACATCCACAAACATTCACATACAGTATGGACCCTGACAGCTCACAGTCCCAGGCTAGCTCACAGAACAGGCTGTATAAAAAAGAAAGAAATCTGTGACCTAAATTACACTAGTCAGTTATAATGTATGCAATTTCAACAATTCATCTGAACCTTAATCAGCAGAGGATAAAACCGTGCAATAATAAACAACTTCAATAGTGTCAGCAATCTGGTGAGGAGCAACTTCTGCTGAAAAATTTTTTAACAGCTGACTTAATTAATAAATGCTAAATTAAACAAAAATCAGAGGAGAGATACATGTACTTTAGTATACTTCTTGATTTATCATTATCACTACAAATAAGTGATAAGAGTTTTGATTAATATTTTTAAATGAATTTTTTTTGACAAAAGTACATTTGTGGTAATTTTAATCACAAAGCAAGTTTGCATAATGATGACAGAAATAATAATAATTATTATTCATTTTTATTATTAATCATAAATATTATGTTTTCTTGTTATAGTCTAATAATGAGTTATTATTGTGTCAAAAAAGCAGAAATTAAACAATAATTAAAAATAAATTTCTGCATATCAGACACTTAAATATAATCTGTATCGTATCAGTTAAAAAAACAATATCAGTTTGTTTATAATTAGCAAATCTAAAAAAAAACAACGCATCAATTTCGTTAGTACTGCATTTGTTTGAGACTTTTGGTTGTAGTCAACTGTGACTGATGATGGATGAAGAGTGATGATCTTGTAAGTGTAGGCAGTTAATGTCGTCACCTCATCAGCCAGCTGGTCTGCACGTTGCTGCATGTCCGATAGCTCATTGCGCATATCCGAATCATCTGCCATGGCTGCTGGGTGTGCTAGGTGGAGCTGGTCTCCAACTGGGAAGAGTGGGTCTTACTGGAAGTCTGGGGGAAGCTGAAAGAAATCGACAATGGGAAAGAAAATAGAAAACCATAAAACAAATAATAATGGAGTTCAAGAATGAATGATGTCTCTAATACATACATGTCTCTAAGTGCATTGCACTTCAAAGAGTCAAACAGTTTAATTGTCAAAGCAACTGCAGTCATTTATCCAGGTGAAAGGCTCAGAGAAGTATTAAATGACAGTCTGGGTCAGATTTACAGATTTAAGGAAGAACAAAAATCAAAATCTAATTTAAACCTGGGAAAGAATTAGAAACATAAAAATGTTAGGATTATGACAAATGTAATGCAATTTTTTTTGGATGTATTATGAGGAAGAATTATTTCTAGATCATTAATCAAATGTAAGCAAATTTTACAAAAGGTCATATTTCCTTGCTTCCACTGAAACACACAAGATGCACTTTGGAACATTCTTAAATCATGTTGTGATAACATAAATCATCAGATTTTGTAGAGTCCGTGCCTGCTGGAATGCATGCTGTCGTTGAAGCAAAAGGGACACACACCTAATCCAATGAAATTAGTCAAATTCATGTTAATATTGCAATTCAACTTTCCGCTCAAATTGTTATGCTGACAATGCATTTTGTGATGAAAAAAACAAACTGTGTTAAATTAGAAAAAGATTTCACCAGTGGACTCTGGACTCCACTGAACTACACTCATCCTGAACCAATAGGCTACTCTCCCTTTCTCAGATCAATAAACTCCTGGGAATCAGCAGCTGACATGACATTAGGCACTTCAGAGGCCAGATCGAGTTATACAGCTAATAAAGCCCTTTCATAAACACAGCCTAATTAAATGTCATGAAAAGGACAGTAGGACATTGCCTGCTCTCAAGGAACCCATTGCTTCCTCATACATACTTTCTATCAGTTGTGAGGTGCTGGCTGCTGTGTTTTGCTGATTAAATTCTTCCCTGAGGTTCTGGGTGTACCAAGAGAAATGATTCTGTCACGGAAACTGTGAGGTTGACAGATATATTCCTGAAAAGGCTGGTTTGACAGCTAGAAAAATGTCCACAGGGGGCTGTTACCGAAAAGACTAGGAACAGCTTACTGAATAATTGTAAAAGTGAGTTAAACCACAAAATATCTCATTAGCAGACGAGCAACCAAAAGCAGCAACTATTCACTTTTTATTTTCCAGTAGTACCGACCAGATGTTTTAAAAAGGATCTATTTTAAAAGAAACAAACTACTGCAGAACATCCTCTAAAAGTAGTGATGCTACTTACTCATTTTCAATAATGTGCCAGATGATAAGCTGCTTTTAAATTATACTGCAAAAAATCTTTTTTGTCTCGTTTGCCAGTAAAAATATCGAAATGTTTTTCAAACAAGCCAAGTTAGCTTGAGAAGACAAATTACATAATTTGTCTTGTTTTCAGAGAAATCTAATAAAATGTAGTAGTGTTTATGCTAATAACAAGAAAAAACAAGTTTAAGTTGAGCAAAACCCACAAATATTACTCTGAAAACAAGACTTTTTTTTACCTGAAAAATAAGACAAAAAATACTCTCTAAGAAAAGTATTATTTTGCAGCGTACCGTAGCTTTTCCAGAAAAAAAAAGCTTTTTTCCAATCAGCTGTGAGCTTGAGTAGACTTAATGAATAAATACCCTGTATCATACAGTACTTTATTTTCAATGGAAATTGAACCACTCGTACAAACATTTACTTATTAAATAATAATTATTATAATGTTATTGTTGCGTACATGTGGTTAGAAACAAAAGATGACTAAAGCATCAAAAACTGGCTTTGATGTAATGGTCAGATGTTTTTAAATATATAACGAATAGAATTCAGGGTAAAATAAATTCACATGTATAATATGCAGTAATTAAAATTATTTTTTTGAAATCAGTTTAGACGGATGGGATAATAAAGTGGCTGAAGTACTGTAGTTCTGCAGTTTGTCATCAACAGAACAGAGCATTCATCTTTTGCACCACAACACTGCATCCAGTGTAGACAGCATCACTGATTATAATGGAAGCGATTTGCTTTTGAAGCAACATGAGACACCGCTTGCATCTGGTGTAGACAGGATTGGGGAGTAACGAAATACATGTAATGGGATTAGGTATTTAAAATACAAAATATAAGTAACTGTATTCCACTACAGTTACAATTTAAATCATTGATATTTAGAGTACAGTTACATTCAAAAAGTATTTTAATTACTGAAGAGATTACTTTGCATTTTATTGTCATTTGTTTCATTTAATATTTAGTCCTTTCAGATGGAAAACATTTATACATATAAATGATGCGTTCCAAAATGTGTTTAAACAGCGGTGAAACACTTTCTTATGATGTGTTACATTCATACGAGCAGACAGAGAAGTAAGTTTGAAGTAAGTTTGGTGCAGAAGAAATAGAAACAAACTTTGTGTAAATTGTCAGCTTTACGCTAAGCTAAAATGCTATTTCTAGTCATTTTACATGCACATGTTACCAGGCATGATCATATTTTTTTATCAAGAAAATTCACTTTGGATCATAATTTCTTTTTTCTAGTAAGACCTTTGATATTAGGGCAATAATCGTATTCTTGATAATAATTTTTGTATTGTTTTCCTGTAAAAATATCTAAAATCCTTAAAGCAAGTTCAATTTGATTTATCTTGTTTTAGAAACAACACTGCATAAGATATTTAGGCTTTTCAAAGAATGTATTTTTAACATGTGTATTTTGTTTTACTGTACTGGCAGAGTTTTTATAGTCAAAACAAGTGAAAAAATCTACTAGTGCTGAAGCTGTAATCCAAAGTATTTGTCTGGATGAATGTTTATCAATTAACTGTTTGGTGAAGATCTTTACTTGCCATAATGCTTGGATATGTTGACCGGTAGGGTTGTTGAAGCTTACATTGCTTATACTCGTTTGTTAACTGATTGTTATTTATTTACATTGTTCACTGAAGTTACTGTAACATGTTAACTAATATTCATGACATCTGAGTATTTTATAACATTGCTGTAGTTTCCAGGTTCCCTAAGAGTGTGTGTCGCTGTTTTCTTCTCTCTTTTGCCCCATTTGCAGAAATGCACGAGCTATCATTTATTGTCCTTTTAGCAGATTGTCTCTTTACAAGTCTGTTTAAAAACTACTTTAGGTATAAGTTACAAAAAAGGTAGTTCCCCATGAAATGTGTAATCATCTCAAGTTGTTTAAAATGTACCGATTTTATAGCACTGTAATGCACATATTAATTTGTTTAGTGTGTAACTTTCTATCTATTATAACTTTACTACTAAAGAAATAATTAAATGTATTATTGTAATTTTTATATTGCGTATTTCTGCTAAAAAATTTAATATTTAATGCAGCATATTTCATCTCCATTATTATTAAATTCTCGTTTTATGTTTACAGTTTACTGGTTATTGTGTGCATTTCAAAGACTTACTGTAGTATTACGGTTTTACTTACATTATCAACTGAGGCTGTGCAATAATCGAAAATAATAAAATCTTCTATTGAACTCATATTAGCCATATCACGAGTTTCACCTCTTCAGTTGATAAGTGTAGTACAATACAAACAGTAATAGTAGACAAAACACTTGAATAATCATATGAAAATATACTGATAACTGTTGGTGGTTGAGGAGAGTCCCCTGTTCTCTATGTAAATGCACTTTGAGTGTAGTGTCAGAAAAGCACTATAAGTGTAAAATTCATTCATTCATTCATTCATTCAAAATATATAAATACGAATGTTGTTTATCTTTATCAAAGCAAGTAATATTTAGGTTATAAAGGTTTAATAGAATAACATAATATCAACATAAAAATAGAACATTATGACTCCCACTCTGAATCTCTCCCAGTCATGATCACACACAGGTGATAACCAGGTAACCTCAAACCATGAGATTCATCAGCGCAGAAGAGTAGTGCCAAAATACAACTCACGTAAAGTGTTCTTCCGCAAAATGCTTGCAATTTTAAGTTTCAACCACAGAGGGGGGCCTGGGTAGCTCAGTAGTAAAGATGCTGGCTACCACCCCTGGAGTTTGCTAGTTCGCTAGTTCGAATCCCAGTGCATGCTGAGTGACTCCAGCCAGGTCTCCTAAGCAACCAAATTGGCCCAGTTGCTAGAGAGGGTAAAGTCACATAGGGTAAACTCCTCGTGGTCGCTATAATGTGGTTCGTTCTCGGTGGGGTGCGTGGTGAGTTGAGCGTGGTTGCCGCGGTGGATGGCATGAAGCCTCCACACGCGTTATGTCTCCATGGCAACGCACTCAACAAGCCACATGATAAGATGCATGGGTTGACAGTCTCAGATGCGGAGGCAACTGGGATTCGTCCTCCACCTCCCAGGCTGAGGCAAATCACTACACAAACACAAGGACTTAAAAAGCACATTGGGAATTGGGCATTCCAAATTGAAAAAAAAAAACAAACAAAAAATATTTCAACCACAGATGTTGCTAGAGAGCACAAAGTTCAGTAGTGCAGCTTTTAAAAAAATATATATTTTTATATTATTTTCAAGAGTTTTGAAAATTATGGACATCTGTACTTTAAAATGCACGTTTTTTTTTAACTTAGTAATCATAAATATTTTTGAGTTTGCTAAACTTATTGAATTGAGTTCATGGAACTTACAAACCAACTTGAATTGTTTAGCTGGTAGAACTAATTTGCCTGAAATTGAGTACACTCAAAAATGCTTTGCAGCTACAACTGCCAACATTAATTGCATAATTGTACTCAAGCGATTAAATTTAACACTCCTGCCTGACCTTTCAAAGTGCAATGCTCTGGAGCCTCTAAAGGCTGCCATATTACACTCCTATCTTCACCACTGCAATGAATGTCAACTGCTACTGTGGTAAAAGATCAGGGAGCACCCAACAAGAATTGATTGACACATTCACCCAATCTGTGTACTGATGCAATTTCTCTGAGTAATCGAGTACAACATGTTTTTGATGAATTTGCAGCATGGCACCATATGCATGATGCCCTTGCTTTTACCAGTGCATTACACTAGTACAGAAACCTCTCTCTTACTTGTCCTCACTCAACATCTGATGAATGAGCTCATACAGATCCTGGGTACATCGAAAGTGTCAGGTCAGAGGATGTCAGAGTAAATTCATTTTGACAGTATTCTTGAAATAACCTGAAAGTTTACGTCATGCTTTACTGAGGACAATCCGCCACAGAACATTTGACCAAAACAGAAGTTGCCTCACAATTCTTTATGTTCTTCATATTTATTTAGATTTGAGATGTGGAAAAGCAAAATAATATCAGAGAGAAGTCTTAACTACTAGTTCAGTGAAACATTGGGCTCATGCTTACCAATTTACTTTCTTGTTACTTCCAAGCCGTTCCTGCAGCTGCCTGAAAAAAATATCTTTACTTGCTTTCTTCTCCCCACATTTTTCTCATTTTCAAATTTAAACTGAGCATAATTAGTGGGCCTTTGCATTGTAGGCTAATTAAACCTGAACAATCTAAAAAGCTAACATCTGTGGAGGCTAGAGAAAAAGAACTGAGGAGATGAAACCCTCACTCTCACCGGGAATGCTGTTGTTAAACCATATACCATAATTTAACAATCTCTGGCCTCATGGCAGGTCTGTGTTGACAGGTTTATTCATTATTGCTAAAAACCAATTCTCTATGAAGAAAATAAATGGGATTTTTACTTTTGGATCCGTACTGTTGCACTACTATTATTGACATATTAATAAAAAATCAGCCTGCTAAAAAAGTGGAGGGCAAAAGGTCAAAAGATAAGGGGTTTAGTTTAGTCTTCTTTTAGAGTAATCACAGTTCCTATGTGTCCCAGCATTAATAATAATGGATTAGGTGGTGCTAACTTTTTCTGTAATTTTTTCCATTGCTCTACTTGTCATTAAAACGTGCAGAAAGGAAACCATTGTGCAGAAACAAAAAGATCAAACAAAAAATAATGTTCCTGTATTGTTTTGCTATAATCAAAATACAAAAATGCTCTCATTCCTGCTCAATTAATGGCTGTCATTGTTTCCTGCTTGTTAAATTATGGCAGCATGGTGGCAAACCAGTAGACTCCATGCTAATCCTCAGCCACTCACATCTCTCACAACACTCCAACAAACATAGATATGTGTGCATCACTTTAAAACATTGATATAGAAGCATGCAAAAACGTCTAGCCTGTATATTCAAACGAACTGGAGAGTTACAAGATTGGACAGGGGTTACAAGAACTAAAACTGCTAATACACTGAGAAAGCTGCTAATAAAGTTAAAAGCAGCCAGTATTAGTCTGCAGGATGAGTCTATGCTCTATGCAATGGTAGTCGACCATGGAAAGTGCTTACAGTTTGTTTACAGAGACAATGAGAAGCTCTGTGTTTCAAACAATTGTTTAGAAAGGCTCAGTGTGTGTGTGTGTGTGTGTGTGTGTGTGTGTGTGTGTGTGTGTGTGTGTGCTCATCCTTCGTATCTTGCTGGCTGCCATTTTGTTTTCTCTCCTAAAACATGCTGCCTCTCACTTCACAGCAGCACACAAAATCGGTTCTTCATCCAATCTTAAATGAAAGCTTAAATAATAAACTGATAACTGCTTTGAGTTGCCACTCTCTCTGTTATTCTCTCATGCTTCGCTAAGCATTAAATATGCCTAATATCCCCTGAAATGGAATGAACTTATCATGCCTGACCTCTAAATCTCAGAGTCAGGGAAAACAGACGTGTTTTACGAGATTACCTTTGATATCGGGTTATGGTATTTCCCCTCTGCCGTGTTATGTATGTTACAACAGATTGAGTTCCATGCAACGAGTTATTGAGCTTGACATTTTTCAAAATCAGAGTCTCTGTGAGAATAATTTCTCACAAATGCAAGGACAGAAAAGTGGAGAAGGAAAAAATTGCTCAAACCCTGGATTTCTGCCATGTGCCATTCATCTTGCTACCCTTATGCTTGGAAATTTGATGGACATCTGTCACAGCCATCACACCATGTCTCATGGTCAAATCAACATCGACATATGTAACACAGTGAACATAACAAGGTTTCAAGCGGCAAATCTTTATTCCTAGCATAGTCCTAGCTAGTGGTCAGCCAATGTAAGTTTTTCAATGGCCAAATAATTTCTGTTTCCTGTACAAGTCTATGCGGTTATTACGTGAAAAATGAACAAAAGACTCATACCCGAAGACCCAGTCGGGAGGTAAACTAAACATTTCTGTTTCCTGTACAGAGCCTAATCAGCTGTCACGTGTCAAATAAGCAAAACTACAACTATGTAAGGGATAATGTACAGTCAGCTGGGGTCGGGGTCCTGATCACCCTGTCGGGGTTTATTATGCGATAACAACCGGCTGACTGTCCATTATCCCGCTTATTACATGGTTACTAACCAAATAAATAAATACATAGACATAAAATATTGATTTGTGTTGAAATTATGTAATTATGTGACAAGAAAGAAATCGCGGAACAGCTGAAATCCACCTCCGGTATGCGACGGAGTTCTGTTGGTGTTTATTTTTTGTGGAAATGACCATCTGACTGCCCATTATTCAGCCTATTACAAGACTACTTGCCAAATAAACAAATAAATAGACATGAAACATTGATTTGTGTTGAAATTATGTAATTATTTGAGAAGAAAGAAATCACTGAACAGCTGAAATCCATATTCAGTTTGTGATGGAGTTCTGTTGGTGTTTATTTTATAACTAATGAAAGTCTGACTGCTCATTGTGTATGTTATTACAAGACTACTTTTCAAATAAATAAATAAATGCACATGAAATATTGATCTGAGTTGAAATTATTTTATTAGCTTACTTGTAGAGAACGCACAGTGATCCGAGAAGCAGGAAAGATGACTCGCAAATGCCCCTAAGAGCGGCCTGATTGTGGAGGTACGATTGTTACAGAGAAATATCAGACTACTAGATGGCGCCATTGACCAATCAGAATCGAGTATTCCAGAGAGCCGTGTAATATAACTATAAATTTTGCACATGTGCCACCACAACAGAATGAACTAATCACTCTCTGAGACTACTTATTCTCCCTAAGTCATATCCCCAAGACTTGTTCAAAATGAATGAATCATTCAAACATGACCCATCACTAGTCCTAGCCCTTTGAGCAAAACCAACACAAAAAATCAAATTCTTAATGAGTATCTCTGTCTTGTTTTCCTGTAAATTCTCTTTATCTTTAATGCCATCCTTAAAACAAGATCAATTTACCTGAGAAGCAAATTTGCATAATATTTTAAGTGTTTTCTTAATGTTCCATTGGCAGATTTTTAAAATGTATTTACTTGCTGACTAAAATGAGTGAAGTGTATGCTTAAACAAGTGACACAAATCTTCCAATCAAACAAGACAAAATACACTTACAAGTACATTCAAGATTCTCTGCATATGCAGTGTGTCCTCTCAGTTGAACGTATCTTGTTTTAATCATGTTTAGATATTTTACAAGACAAAGATACAGTACTGATTAAGAATGGGATTTGCAGTGTATTAAAAAATTACATGAAAACAGAGTGTAGTGGCAAGTTACTCAGGAAGGTAATAAATACATGTCAACAGTTTCATTATGTTTACAGTAGCTGAACAAATATAAGAAATAAATTGCAATGGATGATGCATTATATAGAGAGACATCAGAGGACCCTGAGATCATTAATGCATCCATTTGTCTCCAGCTATGCCTTACACTTGATTGAAAGCTGTGGAGTAATGGAAGTAGCCGGCCACCTGTAAACTATGGCAAAGGCTTATTATTCACAAGGCAATCTAGCCAGATGAGGACAGGCCTCTCATCTCAAGAGCAGTGATTAATAGCATCAGATCCCTTCCTCCTGAGTGGAGGATTTGCATGGAGGGATTCCAGAGCTCTGTTAACACGTCTTATTTAACCTCTTACTGTTTACACTCCTTATACAAATCAGGCATATAATATACACAAATAGACATACATGTATAAGCACATGCATTGAATTTCTGTGGAAATTTCATCTGAAGATAATAAAAAAGGCCTCTACTGCATTAGAATCTACTTCAAATTTGATTATACTGCAGTGAATAAGAAATTCTCCACTACCAACCTCAGGTAATGGGCTTCCCCAACTGACTCTTGGTTGCTCCCAAGGTTTCTTCCTCATCTACCTAAACAACATTATAGAGTTGCTTTGGACCAATATGTTTTGTAAAAAGTGATACAAAAATAAAATAAAATTGAATTGAAATGTGATTATTCTGCACTAAAGTTCCATCTTTGGAGTATTTTGGCAAATCTTCAACTTAGTCTCATTGAATCACCTAACTATGCTGACATTTCTGCAAAATAATTTTTTGTTGGCTTGTTGTACATATCACAGCAGTTTCCTGGTGATATAAACGCTAGAGGCACTACAACAACCAAGACCTTTATTTCCTTCACGTAAAGTAAAACGGCAGAATATCAGTTCATAAATGCTTGTTCCTCACACAATGGGCTTCATTCATGAAACATGAGCAGAACAAATTTTTGTGTAAATCGTTCGTAAAGCCGTTCTGACATAAATTCTCGGATTCATAAAAGTTTTCATATTTTCAAAACATTAGTTGGTACAAACAAAACTTACACCTGCTCCCGACCACGTGTAAATTGTGCGTAAGACATCCGAAACGTGTTGTGTTATTTCAGGCAAACTGTCATGACTTCATTTTGATAGACATGAAATTAAATAATTAATGAAAAAATTAAATGATAATTAAATTAGTGAAATTAACCTTAAAAAATAACTACTTATCACAAAAATAAAGAAGACGAAGAAAAACGTTTTGTCATCTTTTTAAACCATAGCCTATACTTATTTAGAAACGTTTATTTACTGCTTAAGTAACTCTGCTTATCATTTTCCCAGCAGAAGTGCCTTTTAACTTGACTGGTTGGACTTATTATTATTTATTATTTGATATGAGCTCTATAATTTAGGTTTCATATTTTTATTGGCATCTGTAACTACCTCGATTAGTTGATAACGTAGTCAATATTAATGCTGTTAAACCCATAAACAAACACATCGCAGACAGGTGCGTACCCAATACAATGTGGAAAAAAAAGAAAAAGCCTGCACATTGTCATATAGCTTGAAAATCTGTACTATCATATAGCGTTTCAGTCATAGACCTTCTTCAGGCATTCTATTAATTTCTCTGAAGATTCTTCCAGTTGCATGTAGCCTACATATCTGTTACCATCATGATTTACCTGAGAGGTTTCAAAGATGATGCTGGCAAAGCACTCAATAGAACCAGAAAAGGTTAATGGTGGGGGACGTCATCCTCCTGGTGTGAAGTGAACATTTTCTACACTCATGTCAAGCCATTTTTATTTACTTCTTGAATTGTTGGATTCACAAAAGAGCGTCATATGACAGCAAAAACATGTGATGACAGTACGTCTGCACATTCTTTGAGACTTGCCCCTTTTTCACCCAATTTGGAATGCCCAATTCCCTATGCGCTTTTAAGTCCTCGTGGTTGCATAGTGATTCACCTCAATCTGGGTGGCAGAGGATGAATCCCAGCTGCCTCTGCGTCTGAGCCCGCCAACCTGCGCATCTCATCATGTGGCTTGTTGAGCACGTTGCCACGGAGACATAGCATGTGTGGAGGCTTCACGCCATCCACCGCGGCATCCATGCTCAACTCACCACGCGCCCCACTGAGAACGAACCACATTATAGCGACCATGAGGAGGTTACCCCATGTGACTCTACCCTCCCTAGCAACCGGGCCAATTGGTTGCTTAGGAGACCTGGCTGGAGTCACTCAGCATGCCGTGGGTTTGAACTAGCGAACAGGCAAACTCCAGGTGTGGTAGCCAGCATCTTTTACCACTGAGCTACCCAGGCCCATGATCCTGCTAAATTAAAATGTTACGATCGTTCATAAAAACGATTTAATTACTGTTCCACATAGATGTTAACAGCATTTACTAGCGAGTCTGGTGTCTTCCTTATATGCCGTTTTCAGGGGCGTGGATTATGATAATTGTGAATGAAAGTGCACACGCCTCCTCTTTACGAATGTTTGGAATTCCCTAAAATAGGAGTATGATGCGTTTGTGAATCCAGCGGAAAGTTTTCGGGAAGGTCAATTTTATGCGCATATTCCTCAGAATTTCCTCATATATTTACAAAAGTTTCATGAATGAGGCCCAATGCTATTTTGTAACATCAAAACAATTTTACTATAGTGCATGTCTTGTAAGGCGATACATTTTAATGTTTGCATTACATGATCAACTACATTTATAAACTTGTTCACGTGCAATTGTTGCACTTGCGATGTAAATGACCACGGTACGAGTCCTGAAGAGCATGTGAGGTGACACATGAACTGAAAGTGTCATAGAAGCACCACAAAATTACGTGGTCATTCAGCAATCACGTTTTTCATAGTATTCTTTCTAGCACAAATTTTCTCCTGCAATACGGACTCATGTTGCGGCGCCATAAACTAGAATGAATGACTGCAGCAGCCCTAGAACCTTATCTATTTCCCCCTTTACATTGGGTGAAAGTCTCTTGTGATTTAGAGGGGAACCAACAGCCAGTGCAATTGATTTGACAGAGTCCATTTCACAAGCCCATTTGTGTTCAGCTCTGCAGTAACAGCAGCAGGTCCTGCTGCAGAAAGCCCTCCCTCCTAGTTGCTTGTAAACCTCATAGTCAGATCCCCTCTCATGGGGAAGCCCCGGGATGGACTTATTAACAACACAGCCATTAAAGCAGACACTGTGTTCCCTGCCCGACACCCTGCTCTCCTTGCCTCTTCATCTGGCTCCAAGGTTCTTGGAGATATGTCAAGTGATGAGCTTGACATGGCAAGGATTCAGCTGTATGTGGGCTTTACTCGGGGGGAGGGATGGCTTGGAGCTTGTTCAAAATTAAGAGTGACATTTCTGTTTTTTATTGCAACCTCGTAGGGTTGTAATGATAAAAGAAAACCGCATAGAAATGAGGGTACTATGACAGTGGGTGCAGCTATTATTTGATATGTTCTACAGTTGCAGAGAGAACCTCACTATAAAAAAAGCACATTCAAACACCCTCGTATCTGCAGAAGATATATGCACCTGTTTTCAACTGCTGCTTTGATTGGTATCTTAACATTGTTTCATTGCATTTACATACTATTCCACTTCATCTACAGACACTGCAACAAAGTCAAATTGAATCAAAGGCAAATTGTGTGCCATCACATGTAATTTATATGAAAATCTCCTAAACTGCGCAGATGCTATCAAGTGGTTGTAGATGATGACATTTGTTTTGTTGATCAGACAGGAAAGGTGGGGGGTAAGAAGGTATGTCAAAAACCCATAGAAGTGACACCTGAATGATAGCACCAGCAGGTGTTAAATATTTGAGGAGTCACAAACAAGAGACATTAAAAAGCAACAAGGAAACCCAGAATCCAGGAAACAGTCAAGCTCTATGAAAAGACATGTTAAATAGATGCATTAAGTTATTTATTTCTTAGAAATACAATCTATTAAAGGAATATTCCAAGTTCAATACAAGTTAACCTCAATCCACAGCATTTGAGGCATAATGCTGATTACCACAAAAATAATTTTAAAATCATTTTAAAAATAGGATAACTGTAAACATTTAAAATAATAATTGTAAAATAGGATATAACTTTACACAATAAAACCTGGTAACACACCTACTGTTTACCTCTTGTGACTATACTTATTCATGGTAGAGCCATCTTTGAATGAAAACGAGGCTGTGAGGGATAGACCTACCATCTCTTCAATGGCGCAAACTGTATAAAGCTGTTAAAAAGCTCCTAGATCACATCTGATTGTCCACAACTCATGTTGTCTGGAGTTTTTTGCCGACAGAGTGTTCTTGAAAAGATGTTTTTTCAATGTTTTCAGAACGATCCAAAAACACTTTATAATGCAGTACAGCCGATTGAAGAGACTGCAGTCTCTCCCTCACAACCTCGTTGTCATTCCCATCAAAAATCAAAGATGGCACTGCTGTGAATAAGGTCTGTACTTGTACAAGTGAGTATTTCACTGTTTAAGGACTGGCCCCATTCATTTCCATTATAAGTACCTCATTGTGACCCAGATTTTTGCTTTTTTTAAAGAAAAGAGATTTTAAAAGACATTTTATTTTTGTGGTAATCAACAATATGCCACAAATGCTGCTGACTGAGTTTAATTTATTGACCACGAAATATTCCTTTAAATGTTTTAAGCATGATGAAATGTTGAAAGCAATGGTAAATGCTTACCATTTAAATTAAATATGTTAAATATGTTGAATACGGTGTTTAATTACAGTCTGTTAGTGAAAATGTATAGGTTAAAGCTCAACTACAATAACATCAACCACTAACAATACAAAGGTTTCACTCAAAACTAGATCATGAATTAGAAAAGGTGTAGGGGGAATTTTTGATGAATGAGAAACATTGTCGATGGTACAAAAAAAAAAAGTTTAAAGCTTTAAAAGTCAACCATTTTACATCCGTAATGTGACAAATTTGAAACAAGATAACAAATTTTTTTAAATGTGGGCAGGCACCTGAATTTATTCATTGGAAATAACTGGATCATGTAAAGTGGGCGTGGCATACCGAAATGTAGCCAGGTGGTTGGAAGAGAAGTGAAGCAAATTATTACATTTTGATAAAAGATGACAAAGATCATGCACAATAAAACCAGGAATGTGGATTTACAAAGTAAATAGGGTCAATTTTCAATTTCATGTTTAACTATAGTGCATTTATCTTTCACCATCCTTTTTAATTAATTTAATGAGCCAGTGTATGTATTGTTATCAAATCACTGTTTTAGAGTTTCTCGAACATGGATCAACAGTCAAATAATACCCAGAAATATGCAAACATCTAGCAAGGCTAATATTGAAATGGAGTTTCTGAGTAGCATTTACTACAGCATGTTACTTAAAACTGAAATATGAGTCAGTTTAATGGAATCACACTGGCTATAATCTTTACATTTAATCTGAGTAAGGATGAATCATCTATGATGATATCATCTATTCATGCAGTTGTAGATGTATCTTACATAAGCACTACACTGTAGAATTAAAAAGATATTAAATGCAGATTTGCAACAAACAGAAATGTTCAAATCATGCTGTGTACTAACTTCAATTAATGAGCTCTTGGTACTTGGTAAAAGAGCCACAATTCTAAAATGGCTCCAGACTCCAGTAATGAGCAAATCAAAAGATGCCAGAACATTTGTCCAAATTGCTCACAATTACAGTGAGCAAAAGCAGCGAAGAATGAAAATATATCCATCTGATAGGGCATAAACATTAAGATGCCTACCACAGACGAATGACACAGGTAGCAAAACAATCATTTTGATGGTACTGATTAGGCAGCTAACTTGCCCATTGAGTAAGGGGATTAGAGGTAGTGTTTTAATCCAAAGCAGGTGTGCTTTAGACAAGTGCGTGACCCATGACGGCACTCAGTGAACTGGATTTGCATTCTCACGCATATTCTAAACATTTTCTTGAACCTGAAGTTAAATATATAGGCTATGATTGCTTTAATTCCTCTAGTATCACAGTACATGCCAAATACCAAAAAGCACTTAATCCTTTGCCACTTTGCTATTTTTTCTTTTTTTCAATAAATTCTAGACTGTGCTTTTTTTTATCCCCTTTTCTCCCAAATTGGAATGCCCAATTCCAACTACTTAGTAGGTTGTGATGGCGCGGTTACTCACCTCAATCCGGGTGGCGGAGGATAAGTCTCAGTTGCCTCCGCTTCTGAGACCGCCAATCCACGCATCTTATCACGTGGCTAGTTGTGCATGACACAGCGGAGACTCCGCATGTGGAGGCTCATGCTACCCTCTGCGATCCACGCACAATTTACCACGCGCCCCACTGAGAGCGAGAACCACTAATCGCGACCATGAGTAGGTTACCCCATGTGACTCTACCCTCCCTAGTCAGCGTCAATACTCGCTGAGCTACCCAGGCCCCCCAGACTGTCCTTATTAACGAAGTGACCTGACAGGAAGAGGACTCATTATACAGTATATACATTTTTCTTTATGTTGTTTTAAATTAGCTCTCTTCCCACCCCCAGAAATCTCTAGTGGTATTTGCTGATGGTGGAGGGGAAACCCACATGTGTGGGTAGAGCTTAAAGGCTGAGATGTTTGTCATGAGGGGGCCTCTCTCTCTGCAGTCATTATGCATCATCCAAGCTAATTATTCTGGGTATCTTGTCTTTTCTCCTCTCATCCTCAGCCGCCCTCCTCTGACATCTCTCATCTGCCTTTTTTCTTCTCTGTCAACATAATCCCACTCTTCCTCTTGCTCATCTTTTCATCCATAGATGTCTTCAGTCCTTTATCTATGATGCATGTGACCATATTTTCTCAGAGGGTTCAATAGAGTGCACTTGTTGTGCAGGACTGTCGCAGAGATATCCGGTAGCCATTTTGTACTTTGCCCAGTGTTATTGTTTGCAAGCTACTCTTTTGTGTCCTAGTTTAGTGGCCCCACCAGACTGGCTCTTCTTCTTAATTTGGAGAATAGCAAATAAATTCTCATTTTTTACACTGCTGGTTTCTCTCTACTGCCTCGTGCTCAAGTCCAGTCTATATTATAAGGTCATATAATTAGGAATATGAAATCCTGAAGTTTAGGGTGATAGGTAGGACTATAAATGTAATTGTCAACATTAACAGATAGGCTACAAGCAAAGCTTCCCTAAGCTTCTTGTTCATTTTTCATTATATCTGCACATCACACAGAGCCGGTACTAGGATGTGATCTTTGTATCAGCCTAAAGGCATTTTGGCCTTTTAGGGTGGGCAATAGGTTCTCTCTTCGTCTGCCGGTCCCACTTGGTCATTTCACCGTCCGACTGGGGGTGGGAGGAAGAGGGGGGGTGTACAAGGAAAATCTGGGCCATGGCATCACAATGTTTCATTTAAATAATTTGATATCAGTCATGATGTAGTTGATTAATCAAGGCATCAAAACAGCCATAACAAAGCACTTCACTGTCTCAATGTCAGAATTTGATGAATCAATTTCCAAATGACACATTAATTGGAATAAGAGAATAGTTTCAGTAAATTACTGCCCTATGAGCTCAGCCAATTTTGTATCAGTTGAAAATGTGCAATTAATTTAAGAGCAAACACATATAATAATCCCTGGGATTGTTTACTGAACATATAATTTACATTTTGCTTATTGCTTATAAAGGATGGACCTGCATCATTATTCATATTCTTGCATATGTTTTTGATCTTGTTGTTATCTATTAATATGACTCCAATTCACAAAATGCTTGCATTAACTTGAATTAATATTAGATTCGTACATTATCATACTTTAGTGGTCATGGATAAATCAAGATGAATCATGGTCTGAGTTGGTATCGTGAGTCACCACTTATTCAGGAACATCCCAGCCGCCCTGCGCTCTGCAGTCAAGCCACAATAAGCCGCATTAAACCATCAGATTCAACAGTCGTGCCAGAAGCGTGCCAACCTGTCTCTCACAATCGTCGCAAGTCAACTACAGCTCTTAACGAGTGAAATAGCGTACAAATAGAGCAATCTGAATGTTGATTTCATAGTAGTGAAGTATGCACCAGTAATTATGCACGCGTTTACTATCCTTCGGCATAGGCTACTAAAATACTGATCAGCAACAAAATTATGATCATAAGAGTCAGCACACATTGTACAGCCCATATTAAATACGTGATAGTTTTGTCGTTCATACCGAACGCGTTCTTGTGTTGAATAATAAACAAATAAATAAATAAATAAATAAATAAATAACATATATGTATCGCATGTTTTTAGAAACATTGTAAAAACAGCGCGGACGAACGTATAAACGGCGTTCGGCTTAAAAAACAATAGGCTATGCAAGGTTCCAAAGGAAGGCACGTGACAGAAAAACAGCTCTTCTGCAGTACCCCGACATGCTCAAGTCACTCTGCTGCACTATATCTGACTGGATGATTAGATCATATTTCGTGTCGTTATGGACATCCAGTTAATGTAGGGATTTTACGCTCGAGATAATACTATTGTGTAATCATAAAGTATGATTAACACTTGAGGAAATAGTCGAGGTGGGAAAGATGGCTCGAGGTTTAAACCTGCATCATATGTGAGCCCAAATAATCATCCTCAGTGAGGGTATCTCCAGCATTCGCCCCCGCTCGCCTGTGCCCAAGCCCCCGCCCATCGTCTACCACCAGGAAGACACGCACTGACAATTACATACTGCCAACCTCATCACGTAGGCTACATAGCTTACTGCAAGGTTGAGATGATTTGGTATGGTAAACTTGAATGAATGTGTTCGACTCCATTCCATAAGTTTGAACATCATGTCTTCCCCTCTAACTCCCCCGATTGCTTCCTCTGCAACACACACACACACACACACACACACACACACACACACACACACACACACACACACACACACACGTTGCTGCGGCTATCCTAATGAGGACTCTCCATAGACATAATGATTTTTATAGTGTACGAATTATATATTCTATCCCCTAATCCTAACCCTAACCCTCACAAAAAAAAATTCTGCATTTTTACATTTTCAAAAAAAAAAAAAATAAAAAAACATTGTTTGGTATGTTTTTTAAGCGATTTGAATTATGGGGACACTAGAAATGTCCTCATAAACCACATGTATAGCATAATACTCTTGTAATTACCAGTTTGTAACCTAAAAAAAATTCCTCATAACACCCCCCCCCCTCCCCCCCCCACACACACGCACACATTCATTCTCGACCACACTGTCGCAGTTTGCCATATTAACCTCCCCCACAACCAGTCGCTGATCACTTTTACTTTTGATTAATTTTCGCCTCATGCGATCGAACCTGTATTCTCTAGTTTCTTAAATGTAAGAAATCATGTAGGGAAAAGCCATCGAGGTGATCCGATCATAAACTGCTGTTATTAGCTATAGCTTAAAAAATTAAACCCATAGGCGTTAATTTTCAGTATAATTTCGGTGATCAGTGGCCTGATGCTGTACCATCAACAGAGCCTCTCAAAAAACTGGTTGTCTGGTTCTCTCGAATATATGGTAAAATCAAACGGGGTGAATCGACGACTATGCCCACAACTTTGCCTGACAAACAATCGAATTACGGACACAAAACGCATTGGAGTGAACGCAGTCGCTGTCCATGGTGCTGAAACGCAGAAACCGGCCACATCGTGCTGCATCCAACACACCGTTCGAATGCGTAGTAACAATACATGATTGTCCTTATACGTCAAAATCTGACATCCTTTAGATGTTTTAGTCTATCAAGCTTTAATTCAATCAGTTAAATGGATCAGCTAAATAAATTATTACTGACTTCTATTAATTAGCTAGTTTTCATAGTGCTTTTTTAAAAAAAGGCTACTATTGCTCTTAGTCAAGGCTTGCGCTGCGAATAAAAAGTCAAACCACTTTTGGTCTAATACATATAAAAGAGGGAAGGATCAAAAATCACCGCATAAAATCAATTTTATCATCCACTGGTTTAAATGAAGCTTACCTGATTCCGTAGTCGGCGGACGACGTCAGCAATGAAGTGGGTATGAATGCGAATTTTCAACGGAGAACCACCATCGACCCTCTTCTGTAGAGACTGAGTTGCTGCAAAGGCAATGTGCGTGTTTGATGCCTCTTCAGTTCTTCTTCAATGGAGAGCAGCGCTGCCCTCGACAAATATGGCGTCCGCTTTGACGTCACCGACGTGTATTATAAATCTGTCGAAGGAGGTGCGGTCCCAAATCAAATTAACCAACATAGTTTGGAAGCAGCATACCAATGTTGTGTTAACAAAAAGTTTAGTAAAGTGTTCCTCGAAAACCAAAAAGTAAGAATGTTACATTTGTTTTACAATTAGCTTGTGGAGTATCATGTCAATGGTGATGACAAAGTATGGCTTTTTTAAAGGTATACGCATTTCAATTTCATAACAAAATTCCATAAAATTTAATTGCGTAATCTTTAACAAAAATTAAAAAAAAAAAAAAAAAAAAAAAAACCGTAAAATATTTAGGCTATTTTTCATTTTACTTTGTTAAAGATTAGGCAGTTCAATTTAATTTTGATAATGTGTAAATCTTATTTTATTTTATTTTGAAATTAAAACAACTGACTACTCTCATACCTCAGCATGAGATTAAAATGCCTTGTTATTTCAGCCACGTAACCAGTGTTCAAATTGCGACACAGTTCTGAGGGGTACCATTAAAAACCCAGAATTTTCAGATTAATTCAGAATCATTTAATAATTTTCACTCTGAAATTTTGCAAACTATTTTTGGCCTTTTGGGGGTCCCTTAACTCTTATGGGGGGTATGGGAGACCCCCCCCCCCCCCAATCAATTCGAACACTGCATGTAATGCTAAATTCACATGCTCATTAGGGAAACTCCTGGAGTGCACTGCAAAACCATCATGATAAACTGCTAAGACCTGGATGTCAAAAAATGGAAGAATGACTTGCAAAATTTGAAGTATAGGTCCTCTTCCAAGAAGTTATTCTGAATAAACTGATTGTGTTCCTGAATTTATTGTGTATATACAGCCATGCATCTTTACTGATCACATGATACTCAAAGATTAAAGAGATGTTTTGCATATTAATGCACGGTTTAAACTCATTTTGCCAGGGAATTGCACTCTATATATTTTTTTATATACTATATATACCCCTTTTAAATGTAAATCCACTCAGTCAATCTGTTATAATGTATTGCTTAGTAATGGAGTGAGGAAAAATAATACAAATATTTTCATGAGGATTAAATGGTAAATTTGGTAATGACGGTAGTTTGTTCTTGATAAATTACACTGTAAATGATTTTTGTAGTTTTGACAGTATTATTGCTGTATTTCCAAATGCAACTTACTGTAGATGCTGTTTACAGTATGTTACTGTCAAACTGATCTGTATTCTTTAGAGAAAAAATGAGCGGGAAAATAATTACAGTAATTTTCTGTTAAATTGCATGAGAACTGGCCCAATCTTAAACCTGTACATACACAATTTAGAGGGGAAATTAGTGGTATTATTCAGTGATCTATTATCAAAAAGACGAAACCCTGGAGATGTCTTCTCTGCATTGGACTTATAGAATCGCATAAAAAGTAGAACGGTATGGGAATGCACCTGGCAACCTCTGAAAGTTGAGCCTACACTCGACTCCTCGTCACTTCAGCTTTGAGAGGAGCACAAGCAAAGTAATCACTTTTCGACTGAACCAGGTGAGCATCAAAAATTGCACAAAACATCTTTTAGCAGTTTATAATAATTTTTTCAAACATTCATCATTTTACAATGAAGATATCATGTCATATTTGAAAAGTTTACATTCTCAAACAGATACTAGCATTAGTTATAACAGCCTGTTTAGTATTGGAGTAAGCACTTGCAAGTTTTGAAATACTATAAGTAATCAAATTACCTTATGTGTGAACAAATTTTGTTCTTACACTAGTCGAATGGGCGCAGCTCGTTGGATGCCCCATTTTTATTTTGATGTGCTGCAGAGTTATACCGACCTCTTTATTTGACGTGTCCATCTAAGATAAAGTTAAGTAATGTACAAATATAACATGTGTATATGTTTTGCTGTGAATTTTATTCTACATGTCTGTAAGTAACTTCCATCTCAGTCCTTTCTGAATGATGCACAACCTTGGTTGTTGAAAGTGTATTCTCTCCCTTGTAGCTTAAATGCCATCTTGATATAAAAACAAGATTGAAGTTGCATAATATGAATTGATTTTTGTATATTGTTCTCTAGGTCTGGACAGGCAAATAACTGGAGAGTGTTCTTTTAGTCATTTGGACATCTGGTAAACTTAATATTGAAGTTTTTGAATGGATTTTATGTGTGTAGTTTACATTTATAAGTAACATTTATGTGATATTTGAGTTGTCATTGTGTAATAAATGTTATGTTTGCAAAAAGGCTTCAGTTGTTTCATTCTTTTTTACTTGTAATAAATAGAAGTTAGTTACTCCAACTCTGTAAGCTAAAATTGTGCTTCCTGTACCTACTTCTACAGTATGGACTCTGCAATTTAATATACAACATACAAACAATTACCTTAATTAATTTTACTGTACAGCTAATATACTGACTTTTAATATACATCTTACAAACAATTACCGTTATTCATTTTACAGTACAGCACACACTGTAAATCATTATATAGTATGCTGTAAACTACTGTAGATAGTTTTACAGTAGTTTTACTGTGGTATGGAATACAGCAGCTTGCTGGCTATTTGTTGCCAGTAAGTTACTCTTGATTCTACGTCATATTTTTTACAGTGTGATCAAATCTGTGATTGTCAACCAAAGTAATGCATACTAAGAGTAGCACGTATGGGTGTCCTTGCCAAATTCCCCCCATTGGCCCTTATCTATCATAGCCTATCAATCTCCATCCCTGAATTGGCTACATCACTCTACTCTCCTCTCTACCAATAGCTGATGTATGGTGGGCGTTCTGCCGCACTATGGCTGCCGTCACATCATCCAGGTGGATGTTGCACATTGATGGTGGTTGAGAAGATTACCCCTCTTCTATGTAAAGTGCTTTGAGTGCCTAGAAAAGCGCTATATAAATGTAAGGAATTATTATTATTATTAATTATAATGTGGCACAGGCATAACCAGAGAAGTCTTCCTGTGACCATGGCATGATTATACAGTTAAATACAACGTGGAATGATCACTGACTGTTTGTGCATCCGAATTGCTTTGTTTTAAAGCTGCCTGTAACTACTTTTCTAGGATCAGTTTGCATCCGAACTGCTCTGTGTTAAAGCATTTAACACTCAATATTCGGTTGAATGAAACACATTTGATTCATTTGTAAATACACACTGCATTGAAAAATATCAGTGAACACATTTAGGCAGAGGGATTATAAGACTAGACTTCCACTGACCACGCCATGATATACAGGGTGAAATACTCGCTCAATTCACTGACTTATGCAGCCGAACTGCTCCATGTTAGAGCTCCCTGTAACTGGAAGAATGGGATGAGAAAAGCTGTCTCTGGATCAGCAGCTGCAAGCTGTTGTGTACGCAGAGAAAATTTCTTAATTTCTTAAAATATTCAAAATTTTTGTTCTATAATAAACTAGTAATTTGATTTGTGAAACATAAAGTTTTGAATACATTTTGGTAGCATTAAAAATGATTCCATTCAAGTTGTATCATCATGCGCGTTTGCAGTTGTATGTGATCAACCAGTGGCTTCTGTATGCACCGTGGATCAGCTCAAAACAAGCTTGCACTGAGATGACTTGAGTTAAAAATATTCATTTATTCATCAGACTTATTCCTTGAACATGTTAGGTTGGCATTCCCCACTTAATTTTATCCTGACTTCTGAAGAACATCTCAAGTTGACTCTGGCATTGTCAATGGGCACAGCACATGATGACATATATGATGCAGGTTCAAGTGTTGGACTTTGCTGCTTTAGGTAAGATAGTGGTTATCCTTCATTATTCATGTTGGCTGCCATGTCGATGGAAAAACAAATCATACATATTACAGTTATTGAGTATTTATTATAAATATGACGTGAAGACCTACCGATTGTAGACTTTCTAAATATCTGTTTGTTTAGTATGTTGTTTTGACATGAGTATTGTACAGTAGCTAGCATGACTTGTAATGTCTCTACATATCTCTTGTATTTTTATTCAATGCACAGCAGAAGAGAGAGTCAGTGAGAAAAAAGTAACGCAAAAGTAACGCAACGCTTTACTTTCCATAAAAAGTACATTTTTAATTAATTTAGTTTTTTTAAAGAGTAACGCAATATTCTAACGAGTTACTTTTAAAAGTAATGTTACCCAACACTGCTCATCATGTTTATAGTAAATAGCACAGACAGTTTAAAGACATGAAATGTAACATAACTTTATAACGAAGCAGATCTCGCCATGATTTTTTCAGTTGGCTCTTTTTTGTAATGTTGAGATTAAAGGAAACCTTTAAAGAATTCTCAGAGATTCTTTGAAGCCTTTGATTTTTTTTTTCAGCTGTAGCATTTGACTTGCTGCTTCTGTTTTGGGCTCAGAGAGAATTAGCAGTTGCATTATCAACTCTCTTTGTGACAAGACCTTGCTCTCTAACACGTCACTCACAGACTAATTTTCCCCTTAATTAAACCAGAGAGAGAGAGAGAGAGAGAGAGAGAGAGAGAGAGAGAGAGAGAGAGAATGAGAGAGAGAAAGCACTTGGAAGAAACTGGGCAGATGTTGCTGACAGACATAAAGAGACAGAGAAAGTTTGGGTGGGTGTAGATCAGAATGAGAGAGGGAGATGGAAGGAGAGAACAGGGCAGAGAGAGGAAGTAAGAAAGTGAGAGAGGGATAGCGGAATGGATGGGGAAGCAGTTGTGGAGAGGGAGGGGGAGCACACTTCTGCAACGGATTGGACCAGTGACTCAGCAGTCTCCCAAAAACATGTTTATGATGTGCTGATAGAAAGGAATCCTTATAACAGGCTCTAAATATGAATATGAGATTCTCTTTCAGCATGAATACAACAAATACAGTTAATGGACTTAACTGAGATGATCTGATTCTTTTGTTTTTATAAAATCCCTTTTTCAGAGCTGTGTAACAATTAATTGTATGATATGCTATACATTTCTGAATATTCTCTGCATGCACTGATCTCCAAACAGTAGTTTTTAGATCTTTTCTTTTACCGTTACTCTTCTCCACTTTTGGTTGTTCTTTCCTTGCCTTTTTTATTCTGGGAACCTTTATCCTCTGTTTTCATTTAGGATTAAAACTAAAGTTTGCTTTGGCTTTCTTTTCACTTCAGCAGACAATATTGTTCTAGTTGCTCTTTACATCGTCTCCTTTGTCTTGCTGTGCATGACCCATTTTCCACAGTGGTTAATTCAGTTGTCTTTCCAGTTGCTCCACTGAGCCCTAGTGAAGTGTGAAAAGGCCTCTCAGTGGTCCATTTAGACTGCAAGGCCCACAGTCTTGATGATTTAAGAAAGTGATATTCAATCTGATAATTGATGATTGGCTAGATTAGAGATGGGTGCCAAAATTGGTAAGTGTGTGACTGGGGTTCTTGAATGGCCTTGTGCAGATATATGTCAGATGAAATATTGACCAGTATTGATCTGAGCTTCAACAAAGCCTCTTTATACAGGACTAATTTAATCTCAGGCATTTTCATTCCAACCAAACAAGAACAATCCAAAAAAACAAATCAAGATCTTTGATGTGTTTATATACAGTATGTTTATATAAGCACCATCAGAATGCACCAGAAGCAACCATCAAAGCACCTAATATATGGTTAATAAAATGGTGCTGCTGTAATTGTGTTTCAGGGTGTTTCATGAGGGCAGAAGAAGGTAACATTGATCCCTGGTGCACTGTCAAAGTTTAATTACTATCTAAATTGATTTGATCCAAACCCTTGTAATATTGATATGTATTTACAGTATGTAGATGTACAAGAGAGTGCAACTACAGTAGATTCTTAAAAGGATAGGTCACCCAAAAATACAAATTATGTTATCAGTTACTCACCCTCATGTTGTTCCAAACCCTTATGATGTTTTTCTTCAGTGGAACACAAAATTATTTATCTAGTATTAATCTAGAAGAATGCCTAAGTTGCTCTTTTCCATAGAATGAAAGTGAATCGGGAGAACACCTGTCAAGCACACAAAGCTATCAAAATGCTCCAGAAGACTTAGAATATAGTACATGAATCATACTACTTTTATGGTAAGTCTATTGAGCTTTTTGTCCTTTTTAGGACTTGACAACTGCTGGAATCCATCCATTTTCACTGCAAGAAAAAATGCGGCTTGGACATCCTGTTAAATGTTTCATTTTGTGTTGCACGGAAGAAAGAAAGTCATACGAGTTTGGGTGGGTGAAATATCCCTGAGTAGACCCAGTCTGCACAAATATTACATTTTTGCCTGTAATTTTAAATTTTTGGAAGTAAAAGAGTGTAGAGTGTTTCATTTTGTGTTTGTCAGGCTGGATGCCTGTGTGCATTAAACTGGAATGTGATATCCCTTCTATCCAACTAACATGAAGTCTTATGCTTTTGCCAATTGAACACGGAGTGTGTGTACTTCTTTTTTTTTTTTTTACTACACAGAAACATTTTTTGTTTTTAAGTTGAGGAAAATTATGTTTCAAATGCACAGTTTTGAGTACAGGTTTGATATCAGTTTCAGTGTGAACCTATTACTCACATTAGTCTAATTTTCAAAAGGCATTATCATCTCAAATAGAACACTAACGTTATTTTACTACACAGAGGAATTAGCTATTTTTAGTTTTGGGAAGTGATCTTTTAGCTAGCCTTAGCACGTTAGCCAACCTCAGCACAACACTTATATGTCAAATAATGTACATATTCACGTAGCATAGGGTGATGGTAAAGTATTCAACTCACATTTGTAAGGTGGTGTCTTCACAAACGTTTCAGCAGTTGCCACATATGCCATTATAACAATTGTTTTGTTAGGCCAGCATCGTGGGAAAGGTAACCCCGTCCCTCCCGCTAAGTAGGCCACACTTTGTCTTTGTCTGAGAATTCATAGTACACTTCGTCTTGTTGCACTTTTCAGAGTGATGTTGTGAACACACTTCTCGCACAACCAATAATTCAAAATGGCATAAAATAGTGCAGATGTATGCAAAATGGGACAGACTTGCTACAGCAAGAATATTTTGTATCGACTGCATTTTCTTTTAAGTATGTGTGTGAGTGTGTGCACTGTTTGCAAATTAGAGTAGGGAAGAGTTCAGTATGTCACCAAAGCTATCAGTCTTCCAATGTTCTTACACATGGTGCAATAACTCCCCTGTTGCTCACTCTCGTTTTCTCCTCCACTATAGAGTAGAAAAGCACTCTGGTCGTTGAGTCAAACCTGCCTTAGTTGGACAAATCAGCGGAACAAGTGAATTGAGTGTTTGATGGATTTAAGCGAAGAGTAGTGTAAAAATGCTTAAGCTTCACAGATGGAACACCAGATTAGCCCTTGATGCCTTCACCTGCAAGTTGCCATGGAAACACGGGGGTTTTCTCACCACTTTCATGAAGAAACCATGTGAAGAGGCGAGACCAGTGGTCTCCAAGTCTGAGATTCTATGATGTTATTTATCTAATACACTAAGTCACTTCAAGTGTCTTGATCAATTGCTATTGCTATCCGATTGGCTATGCACATCCCGTTTACATTTCACCAAATAAATTAGGTCTATATAAAACCAATCTACTATTTCAGTCTACATGCAAATAAATTTTACCTCCATGATGATGCTAATGCTGGGAAGTAAAATTTGCTATGATTTCATAGCTTGAGAATGTTTGTTGAATCCTCTCTCCACCCCATATGGCAATTTGTGTTTGAGTTTCAAGGTTGATCCATCCATGTGACCAGTGTCAGAAATAAACTTTTCCTTTACGGGGCAATATTTGCCCCCTGGATTTGAGTTTTAGGGGCATTTTTTACCTTTATGAGGGCACTTATTTTCTCTACCCATAAAAAAATATACTGTGTCATCCTTGATTCAACCAATTCATTAACAAATTTATATATGAATAATTAAAAAGAAAAAAGTTATTACCTCTTAGCCATAAAATGAAAGCAACAATTCATGTATCAAGTCATATAGGTCTCAAATAGAATATTAAGAATTATATCAGATTACAAATACGAAACTTTATAACAGGTACAATTTTTCTACCCATGTTTGAATTTTGGGGGCATTAAGTTCCCCTTAATTTTTGACCCTGCATGTAACTCATCCATAATTGCACACTCACATGTGGATTGTGGGGCTCCCAAACTTCTGTTTGCTCAGTTCTGTTTGGGAGGACTATCGTTTACATACATGGCCTGAACAACCAGACACATTTGAACTTGGCCTAGTTGCATCTTGTATGTGTAACAGGAGCCAGCTGGTACGTAATAGCTGTGCGGTGTGTGTAAACCTCACTATCCTGGCCTCAAGAGGCGCACTAGTGACTGATGCTAGGGGCTGTAGCCTTTAGCCTCCTCGTTAGCATGCCTGCCACCCATGCTGGCTGACGCAGGTTCGAATCCTGCTCAGAGCGGGTCAGGCAGCACCAGTTACAGTGGTGCCATGACCCGGATGGGAGCGAGGTTTAGGGGGGTGAGTGTAACGGGAGCCAGCTGGTACACGATAGCTCTGTGGTATGTGTAAACCTCACTCCCCTGGCCTCAAGAGGCGCACAAGCGACTGACGATAGATGTTGTAGCTTTTAGCCTCCTCATTAGCGTGCCCGCCTCCCATGCTGGAGGTCTCGACTGGTTTGAATCCCGCTTGGAGCGGGTCGAGCAGTAACATATGTGTCTGAGGTTTGAGTGATCAGATCTCTGCCCACATCGGATGCATCTTGGAGGGCATTTACAGTTAAGTTTTTTATAATCAGAGAGCTGACCAAGTGTTAAAACCTCCATGTTGCTGTTGAGTGCATCCAATAGCACAGACCTTGACTTTGATGGCACCTGCAATACCTCTTGCAGACCTGATGCAGAGCTTTGCTGGTGTGGTTTACTGGCAGAACTTACCCTTAAGGGCTGCTCAGAGGAGTATTAGCACCCCCGTGCCTTCTGCTGTTTAATGAACCAACTAGGCAAGATTATGTGCATGAGTTTATGTGTCTATGTTTGTGTCCAGAAGTGGAACAGCACATGACTCTACTGCGGTGAAAATGAAGCTCCTCAGTGCTGAAGCTGTGACCCACTCCAACTCGGCTGGATCGATGGAGTGCAGAGCAGATCTCTGGCAGCTTCAACCTGCTGGCTCCGCAGTGTTCAGCCTCTGAACCCTGTCACTGATATATACGCACTTACACCAACACTGCATGCAGCTCAACACCATTGCTTTATACCTGACTACAACACAATCATTAGTGATATTATCCCTGGGGGGTTCATAAAACTAGCTTTTTCTCTGACTGTAGGAATGGCAACGAGACAATTTTGTTTCTTTCGACTCAGCATCTGGTTGTGAGATTAAAGTTTAATGTCTTTGCAGTGCCATTAATTTCATCAATGGCACTGCAAATTGCCTGATTCAAATGCCAAATGACCACTGTGGTAATTGCATTATTCAGTATGTTACTAGGTCTTCACTGGCATTGGTTTCATGGCTCTGTTTTAATGCAGTAATGCATTAAGCAGTGGCAACCCGTGCATTTTAAGTCTAGGCTTTCAGTGCGATTCATGCCATTAAGAAAACACTGTTTCACAATTAACAAGACACCCTATGGACATCATACATTGTGTCGCAGCCACCTAATATCACCAATTGACATTTTGAAAACACGTCCATGCACGAAAGCCAAAAGTTGAAAAGATGCTGAATGCTCAAGCAGCCTAATTTTAACTGCAGCATGATTGATTTGTGAAATAATAATAATAATAATAATAATTGTAATTTAAATGTAGCTTGCAATAAATTTTGTTTCGTCAGGGTACTCGACTAATTTTCAAAGCTTGAAAAGACACTGAATGCTGAAGCAGCCTAATTTACACTTAGAAAACTCGTGATGTTTCAACTTCCAATTTACTTGAAGTGAAAATCAGTCCATATTTCCTGTTTAATAAATGAATAAAGCATATGATCATGCTGAACATCTTGGGTTTTTAAATCCATAAGGATCTCTTTCTCAATGGCAATAGTGGCGATAATAGGTGTGTTCGACTTCATGCAGTGCTGTGCAGACCGATCAGCGCTGTACTTGAAGCAGTGCATATCGGTTAGAAATTTTGTCCAACTTGAATCGGTGTCATGATCAATTGTGTCCGCCTGTGAAATTGTGTCCCTAGGGTGTAACCGTTCAGGACACAATGGTTTTTCCATCATAATTGCTGGTGGTCATATAAGATTGTAAGGTTTGTAAATATGTTAAATATTTTGTAATATTGTGGTTCAGTAAATCCGTAGCAGATAGCTTGCCAAAAGTAAACTAACTGAATATTACACAGAACAAGAAATGTTAAATTTCACGATCTACAGCTGTGGTAATATACTATTATATGTAACAAATTATTTAAAAGTCATCAAATGTCATATTTAAAAAGTTATACTGACATACAGCATACAAGGATTTTGTAGGATTTTTACTCAGGCAGTGAATATAGTACTCTTTAAAAGTCCTGTGAGCCAGTGGAATAGCTAGGAATCGTTATGACGTCAGAATCGGACTTTTAGGGGCAGACACAATTCATAAAGACACCGGGCCCACCGCCTCCTAACCTTGATGTATGCCATCAGAGTACCGAAAGCGATTCCAGAGCTCTGCAGTTGCTCCAGATGAATGAGGACACAGCTCATTCCGGATTGGCCAGACTCACAACGTGACAACGGTTACACCTGTTTCGTGGGCTGCTTTCGCAATTGTATACTTCACATAATACTCTTACTACTTCTGCTATGTCTGTCTATGGCAGAAATAAGAGTAGTATGGTAGTATGCCATTACCATTGTGTTTATTCTGACACCCCCAGTTCAGCAAAAACTCTTACAACTCCATGTTTTTATAACAGTACATCATGTTTATATCATGCTATATTATGTTTGTCATAGTAATATCATGTTTATTCGTAAAAAATCAAAATGATTAAAAATACTGACTCCTTTATTGGTATTAAAATAATACAGGCTTTTATTGGACTTTCTTCTTGTACACACAACAGGTACTGTATTAAGCAGCACATAACCTTTTCAAATGAACAATGTTTGGTTACTGTCTGGTTATTTTATGTCAAATTCAAACATCTGTCTATCTGTATTCCACGTCTGCAATAAAACAAGCAAACATCGCGCGATCTTCAGTGACTGACGTGAGTTCAGCATGCGCATAGTGTCCGGCTTAGCTCTCTTTTCAACTCGTCCCCCGACTGCAACCGATCGGCAAATCGAGCTGCAGTTCAAGTCGAACACACCTTACTTCTCTTTTACACTGGACTCGGAATCAGAGCGTAATAACGCCGGGTTCTTACCTCTATGGAGTTATATATGTGCCAAAATTGCGTAAAATTGTATATGGAGCGTGCTAATTGATATTTTGAGCGCACAAAAATGTTCTGTGCGCGCAAGATGATATTTTGAGGGTACAAGTTGATATTTTGAGCGCAAAAAAGTAATTTTGCAGATGCAAGATGCTTATTTTGAGCACACAAAAATGTTTTAAGTGCACAACATGATATTTTGAGCGTACAGAAAGTTATGAACTTGAACTCAGTTTTGTAAAGCAATGTATCTTCTTGCAAAGATTAATACATTTTTTGCGTGTGAGAGATCTCACTTGTTCTCTCTCCTCGTATGCCATCTGCATGCACTTGGAACTTTAGACTGCTCATTTGCTTCCTACGTCAGGACTGGCTATTAGAAGCTGATTACAAGCGCTCTGCGACTGGACAGTTGAGGTAGCTACAGCAACCATGAACATGTAAATGTAGAAGAAGAGCCATCAGGCACAATGCTCCAAGTTCAGTACACACTTTATATACTGTATGCAGTTATCATTACAAAGATATTTACCCCATGGATTCTAGACATACCAGGAATACTGTACTGTAAGTCTTAACTTACTGTAATGAAAGTTTTTCAAAATATAGTAGCCTGGGATCATGTATTACAAAAGATTTCTTTCTATTTTTTTTTTATTTATTTTTTTTAAACTTTTTACAGTCTCAAACAATTGAGGTTCAATATACTGTACATTTAATCTACCTCAAACTATGACAGGAGACAAAATTAGCCTCTTTTCCTTTTCTTCCCCTTAATCAATTTTGCCAGAAGGGTTGTGGTAGAATGCATAAACTTCATAAAAACAGCATACTGATCATTCAAGATACCCCACAGCTTTGAAATGCAAACATAAACAGCTTTACTAATTTATTATCAAGACTAGAATGTTAATTCAGGCAATATTTATCATATTCATAATATTTATTATATACAAGGCTGTTGAAAAAATAGGAGAGGACAGACTAAAGAAGGTGTGGAAAATACATGTTTATTAAAGAAAATAATATTTCATATAATAATAACAACAAAAAGAAGAAAGTTCAGTGGTTGCTGATCCATGGTAGATCTCTCAGAATATCCTGTTCTCTCAAAACTACACATTTAGTCTTAAAGAGTTTTACAAATTGGAGAGATTAAATTAATATAATTTCAGATGAAAGTGGTTGCTAACATGGCCAAGCTAGTAGCTACGTAAGTGTAACTTGGTAACCTTGATAACCAAATACTAGCCAAGAGAACCATACTAAGAGAGCTAGCCAGATAGTTAGCCAGCTAGTAAGCCTATTGGCAGTGTACAGACTAAAAAATATATTTCAGAAATGATAAATAAAACCAGTTAAGTCAACAAAAGGACTGTTTTCATGTGGTCATAGTGTGTTACACATTTCCTTTCTTGAAAACAAACTAACCCCTTCTCCTCTTCTTCTTGTTTTTTATTAGCAGTATGATCTGTGGTCTAGCCAGCCAATCAGAATGTACAACCTCATCTCTGATTGGCTGAAATTCTGGCACATTATAATGCTGTGACCTTGTTGACCAAACAAGCAGTCAAAGCTATGAGTGCACGCATATTGGGTATGGAGAGAGAGAAAGCGAGATCTTGTACATGCAAAAAACAGTGGAGTTACATACATTTCAGAATTCTGTGCAAATTCACATTCAAATAAACTTTATTCAGGTGCAAAATAAATTTAAGTTTGCTCAAAGTGAATTAATCTTTGCAAGAAAATACATTGCTTTACAAAACTGAGTTAACAAATGTGCAAAAAACCTTTTTGTGCACTCAAATTTTCATTTTGCACATGCAGAACATTTTTGTGTGCTCAAAATAAAAGCTTGCGTGTTCAATATGTAATTTTGTGCGCGCAGAAATGTGGCACACATATAACTCCATACACATCCTCCGTGAGCGGGGCGTGAGCTAGCCGTTAGCAGCGCGTGAGGGGGGCGGTCTCGTTGGACGTTCACATTGGCCGCGTCTCTTCTGCGAGAAACAGCAGCGCATCTGCGCAGAAAATAAATGTATCTATGGGGTCCTACGCCAAGTTTTTTCTTTAATAAGGTACAAATAAGCTGATGTTATTGCTGCTTCAAGGACAACAGCGGGCAGGCACTTCATCTTTATCAGCACACTTTGTTGTGATTGGTTAATGTTGTGTCTATACTGTACACCTATATACACAGAATGGCAAAAGGTCCGGCAGTTTATTAATTCTTTCCTTTATTAAGTAATTTTATTGAGTTTACTTGCATGCAGACATATAAAATGAAGTGTACTATAGGTTCTGTTTGAATCATTTTTATTTGCTTTTATGTCTTTTCTATAATCTCCTGATTAATTTAGTGTTGTAAGTGTGAGCCGCGCAGCAAAAATAGGCTCAACGCTGAAACTATCCGCTCACTGCCACGCCTGGGACGCGCTTGCAGTGGGAACGGTGTTATCTGTAATGCTGCCTTCATGTGCTTTCAGAATTATCCTACTTCCCACTTCTAAGTGGTAATTACAAGTACGTCGCATTCAAGTGCTTTGTTGTCGGAAAGAAAAAGAAACATGGACTACGCCAGGTTCATTCATATATATTTCTTGAGGAACTTTTATTTTGACACCATAATACATATCACTCAGCTTGCTGACGGTAATGGAATTTTGGTCAAATACATGCTATTTTCACAGTGTAAAAATGTACAACATGCATAGAATGGTTGCTGATATACATAAATGAATATGACCAAAACGGCAAGCGCTAACAATTAGCTGTATTTAGAAAAATGAACAAAACTTGTCATTCACTATAGAAACCGTACTCTCCTCTGCCAAGTTGAAAGTTTAGGACTCCTCCCATCTCGGAAACTTGGGTATCAAAATTATTCCCAGTCGTAATTACGACTTGAGGGGTCATTCATTTGCAGCTTCCAATTGGGAAACTCGTATTTACGATAATTCCGATAGCACGTGAACGCAGCATTAATATGGGCGCCGAAATGAAAATGCGCCGCTCACGCCCCGCTCAAGTAGGATATGTGAACTCGGCGTAAACCTCAGTACAGCGGGAGTTTCGGTGTCGAGTCACTAGGCTCATTTGAGATGACAAACGCCTCGCCTTGAAAGTAGAGAGGGTAGATGGCTGCAGTCGGGAGGAGTGAAATAAGAGCTGTCAAGTCGGACAGTTCTCACTTCTTGTAGTGGATCAGACACAGAGGCGTAGATTCTAGGGGGGATGGGGGGGGGAGGTAACCCCCCCAATAATCAAAACAAGCAAGTACAACCCCCCCAATATTTATAACATGATCAATGGAAACATGTAAATGCTTCACGTTGCAACCCCCTCAAGTTCAAGCCAAATCTACGCCCTTGATCAGACACTTTCGAGATCAAAGGCAGATATCGCAGGATTCAAGTTAGGTAAAGTAGATGTAATTTAAATTCTGTTACTTTAAAATGAAAGTAAATATGATGAAAAAGACACTCAATGTACCTGTTATTTAATTTCGCCAATAAGATGTTATTTTCCATCCATTTTTAGTTTAATAAAGACATATTTTAGATATTTCAGAAATATAATAAAAATCACATATTCCATTCAAAGATCGCACTGTCAGAGTGTTGGGAGTATTCACAGATAATTTATACACATAAAACATGATATTAGAGATAAAAAATCAAAAATTTTAGAATATAACGAAACATCACGGTTGTCAGCAAGTCATCTGCGCCACCTGACTGCTACAACTGCGGCATTTTTTGTCATACGTCGCCATGAATTTACAGCAAATCGGACAGATTCCTAACTGACAAGCACCTGCCGGTGCCGTGCGTGTTCACGTCATATCCACACACAGAGGAAATAAGATCCAGCTACTGTAGTGCGTGTGTGGGAGCAGTGTGAAGCTGAAAGTTTCACAATGAACGAGAAAACTTGACCATGGATAATTTAAAACGGTAAACCTTTGGGGAATCACTGGTTGTAAAAACAAAGAAACCCAGAACAGAGCAGAGTCTACAAGCAAACAGGGAAAGTTACAGAGTCCGTAATAAAACCTGAATCAACATCGGCTTGGCTTTCCAGAGGTGGCGACAACTCCGAGATCTGAAAGGATTTAAAAGCGACCCAGAGATGGCTTTTTTCTTACTCAACAAGTAAGATATTTTATTGATATGGTTTATGTATAGTTGTGTAATCACACACACTCACACGTCTGTGTGTGTAGTGAAATACAATAATTATACTGTAATCGGTGCAGAACCTTTCACTTGCTAGCACACTATTGTGTATTTTTCTTTATAACGGCAATAATTTATATAAATAAATCCTTTAGTCCTAGGCTTGCCAAGGACATGTGAGTCTTGAAATGATGTTGACCACTGGCTGGTAAAATTGACAATCTATAAATTAGTTATTACCGTGGTCTATTTGGCCAGAATATCCTGCAGTAAAAAAGACTTTACATCGTTTGACCTTATCAGACTAGCAACCGTTATGTCTAATGTTAACGAACTTTGCCTAACTTTTGTAACATTTATTTTAAAACTTCAATGTTTCCAATAAGTGAAAACAACAGCATAAGATATGGCACTTACCTGCTCAGATGACATGTTTTTGGATATCCGTCTTTTCCTTTCTTTCATTATTTATTTGTCCATTCGCTCTGGTAAGATGTCCTGTATCCATGTGTACACCAGTGCCTCGAACCAAATTCATCCATGCAGAGGAGCAGAGCCGAAGCACAACTTGCGTCATTACCAAAACAATGTTTTTCCTCAAGACGCGTGCAGTTTTATTTTTTAACCGCTAGAGGGCCAAAAGTTACATAGTGTAGCTTTAAAATGAGCAGAGCTCATTGTGTTGGCTGTCACTACATTACATTTTTCGTATTAAAATTAGTTTGTTTAGGGTGATGTCACAGTGTTTAACGTACTGTTCCAGCCACAAGTTAAGCCAATAATGCAGGTTTTTCTCTCCGTGGACTGCCGCTTTTAGTGCAGTGCCGCTTCTTTGTTTTATTAAACTTGTCGTCCAATCACTCTCTACTCATTTGTCGTGGCAAATTCATGTAAAAAGAATACTTCTGCACAATCTCTGAGAGACGGGCTTCAAAGTTATCCATTTTAATGACAGTAACATAGGTAACAACTCCTCAGCTGGTATGCGTGATTGTAAATAAAAAAACATCACGTCCAAACCACACCATTAGCTTTAACCAAACATCAGCACTCTTCGACCAGCCAAATTTTGATCATGAATTTCAGAGATGTGCGCAAACAGGAGAAATCTCACCAAACAAACACACTGGCAGAACAAAAATGTCACTGCACTTTGTCATAATTTGTAGGCAAACCAAGCGAAGCCTGTTTGCCCAGTAAGTATAAATTAGCCTTTAAGGGGGTGGAACTCAGACTCACGCACTGCTTCGGCCAAGATACTTGGCTTCGGCATGCGATGTGCCGTCATGCTTTGCTTGTAAGCATCGAGGAATGTATTTTGATTGGATAAACTTTTCGTTTTCCCCTATTCGTTTGTAGATGAATTAGGAGTGGAAAGTTATTGAAAATAAATAGGCAAAAAGGTGAATGAGAATGAAAAGATGAAAAAGTAATTTATATTAGGCATGTTAGGCCAGCAGAGAAGGCTTTGCTGGCCCTGAGAATTCGCCACTGGCATTAAGTGGACTTCATAAATGGCCTCTCACCAATGGAAGGAAAATGCAGAGAAACTTTGTCTTTTTTTTGGTCTGCATCTTTGTTGGTGTTTTTTCCCCCTGGATGGGTAGGAATGGATCAAAGTAGGACATGAATGACAGCAAAATATAGGAAGGCCAAGGAGGTAAAAAAATTATGCTACAAAGAATAGATGCCAAATGCAATCTCTAATTGCAGGAAAATGCTCAACAGCAAGGTACTTGAACTTCTGCCATTTGCCTCTATCGACCGAAATTGTACACTAAGGAGCGTAACTTGAGTGGAGATATAAACCAAAACAGTCCTTCACTCTACAACAACAGCAACTATACTTAAAACTGCTGGTAGGAAAATCTTTCTGTGCTCATTAAAGAGCTTTTTTGGAACGAACCAGGAAGAAAATATTATGTTTAGAGCTACTTCAGTGCCTAATATGAGCGAAAACGCACACCATTAGTTGAGCCCATGTTGCTGTGTCAAAATCATCCATTATAAATGGCTTACGGATACTGTAGCTCTGCCTATTAGGCTGGGGGAAAATTTATATTGTAAAAATCAAAAAGTCACAAATCTAATATTTTATATTTTATATAGGTGATGATATGGATTTGGTTTTTCCAATCCAGCTGTAGTTTTAGCTTCCATTCCACATCTTCTTGTAAACAAGTACAAGAATACACTGTACAAGAATTACCCTTCAACTGACTGACTGTAACCTTCACCTATACAGTATGTGTAAGAAAACTCCCTGTATAAGGGAATCCAGAGACTGATTACAATCAAAGTCACAGCTCATTTGCCAGACATGGTAAAACCCTAATTCACTTTTCTTACGATATTGTACAATACTGAGATCTACATTTATATTGTTATTCTGTGCCCATTTAAGTATATGCAGATGCTCAGTTTAGGTATCATACTGTATATTGCTGTGTGTAGGCTGTTGTTTTGCACCAGCTGAAATGATATGCCTGGCCTGTTCACCCTGTTTTCAGGGATGAAAGCCTTGCAGCACTGCAGTGCTTCAGTCCGACTCATACACCCCCACACAGAGCTTACTCAGCATTCCCGTTCCTCTTGGGACTAAGGGGAGACGGATAACTCTGGCCAGGCAGGGCCAGCTCAGCCTCAGTTCTGCTTCACTTACTAGGGGCCCCTGATCTGAGCACAGCCAGCTGTGTAGGGCCTGAAGGGGACCATAGAGACCCTCCAACATTCTCAGTTCAGAAACAGCCTTACAAAAGAAAAACATGCACCTATTAATAAAGTTATGACAAATCCTATTAAATATTGTTGCAATAAAACAATATATATGTTTAAAGCAAACATTAATAGATATAAGTGTTTGGGCTGTCAATTTAACATGTTAATTCAGTGTAATTAATTATAAGAAAAGTAACACATAAAAGTAAATAATGCAAGTAATCATGCCTCCTGACTCATTTGTAAATTCCACAGTAAAAGTATGTATTTTCCCACCATCAGATCTTTTCAAGTTTGTGGGACATGTAACTTTGTGTTTTTATGAACCGCATCAGCAGGGGGCAGTCAGTGCGTCTAAACAAACCTCTTAAGCAGTGCAGCCAAAGCATGAGAGCCGGTCACACAGGATATGTTCTTGACAGCTGGTGAAGCACAACAGAATACAGGGATCTGGATACATAGCTTCTTAGAATTGCTATGTTTATGCCGCTGAAACCAGTGAGACTCCAAAAGTGTCAATCTGATGCATGTGTACATAGATCAAAATGTAAAGATAGACCATACAAAATGCAAGAATGCATCCTGTGAGATCAGGACAGATTGTTAAATTCAATTGCAAAATGTATTGCTGTTGAAATTAAGCTCAATGATATGAGAATAAAACAAACAATATATTGACTTCTTAAGTATCGTTTTGTCTATTCAATGCTTTGTCTAATCAGCCGGCATGGGAGGCGGGCACGCTAGTGGGGAGGCTAAAGGCTACAGCCCCTAGCGTCAGTCGCTAATGCGCCTCTTGAGGCCAGGGGAGTGAGGTTTACACATAACACACAGCTATCACATACCAGCTGGCTCCCATTACATTGCCCCCCCCCCCAAAACACACTCCCATCCAGGTCACGGCACCAATCTCTGAGTGAGATTCAAACCGGCGTCAGCCAGCATGGGAGGCAGGCACGCTAACGAGGAGGATAAAGGCTACAGCCCCTAGCATCAGTCGCTAGTGCGCCTATTGAGGCCAGGGGAGTGAGGGTTACACGTATCGCACAGCTATCACGTACCAGCTTTCTCCTGTTACACCCCTCCTTTTCTTTAAGCAAAGCAAAGATCTGGGTTATAGTGAGGCACTTACAATGGAAGTGAATGGGGGCCAAGTTTTGAACATTACTCACTTTTTCAAAAGTATAGCCACAAGACATGAACAATATGCATGTAAACATTACTAACCTTTGTTGTGAAAAGTTATAGCCAATTTTACAACTCCGTTACCATGATGATGTAATGTCAACAAACCCTAAAATGACTGTAAAAATGACTATTTAAACAACTATACAGCTCAAATTATACGTGTTTTAACAGAAGAATAAATGTAAGTGCTTTTTAAAAATTATAAGCTTCACATTTCTGCTTTTAAACCTTTAAAAAACCTTAAAGAATTGGTCTCATTCACTTCATTGTAAGTGCCTCGCTGTAACCTCGGTTTTTGCTTTTTATTTTTTAAAGAAAAGGAAAGACGATTCTAAATTATTTGACTGAGCTTAACTTGTATTGAACCTGGAATATTCCTTTAATATTTTCTATGTCCCCCTTTGGCTTAATGACATCATGCACTCGAGCTGGCAGAAACTACAAAAGTTAGTCCCAAACCTGATGATTCATGTTATCCCAGCATGATTAGACAGTGTCCCAAAGAACATCTTGCATGCTTGGAAGCAAGGAGATCTGACCTTTTGTACAAAGGTGTTAACATCGCCAGAGTCACAAATTTGCTTACTTAATTTACTTGACCTAATTTGTGCAGAAACTTAAATATTTCTTATTCATTGTCATGTACCCCCCCCCCCCCCCAATTTCCTAAATCAAATTTCAAAATCCTTTATTTTCCAGGTCTCAAATTTTGAATTAGACTTTTCGAATCCACTGTACATACACTCATAAACGCACAATTACGTGCACAAAAATAAAATTTGCATGTGCTCAACGCTCCTGAAAGATTTTGTTTACATTAAAGCTGAGAGCACTGATTTTATTAAAATTTCACTCCTCCTCCTGAATCAGCTCTCTTTCCATCCCTGACTCACCCCACACTGCTCTGTCTCGTAACACATACAAGGATGAATGTCACCAATGTTTTTGCACTCACACTATCGCTTTCATACGCCCTGCCCTTCCCTCTCTGTCTCTCTGACGCACTTGCTCTCTGAACCACCCCCACCTTTCTCTCTCCCTATGTGTGTCTCTCTCTCTCATGTTTGTTCTGTTATTGTCTATTATCTCTTTCTCAGTATCTCTATAAACATGTACGGTCACATTTATTCGGGTACACAATCATTCACATTCATATATATATATATATATATATATATATATATATATATATATATATATATATATATATATATAACATTGACTCTCTCTCTTTGTTGCTAGTTACAGTAACTGGTAATTATCCTAAATGCTTCATAATCTGATGGGATATCAGATGGATATGTGTAAACACCATAATTTCAGTATAAGAAGCCCATGATTTATGGATGTTCATTGTGTCCATTTATTATGTAACTATACCCAATGGACCTTTAGGGCAAGGCGATCTAAAATTATCTAATTCAGTTGTAAAAGCTGGTATCAGCAGAAATGAGCACATTTAATCAGATTCACATCCTACAAATACAAACCACCGTTATCTCTGTTTTTCAGACGCCACTGTTGACATTTTCAACAGCTTACTGGCTCTGCAGTTACATAAAAACTTGTCATTGCATTGATTTGATGTGGTTATTTATTTCTTTATTGCTGTAAGAATCATGATCACTTATTACTGGTACATTTCTATTTGTTTTTACATGGAATACAATATATCAGGGACTGTTCTCAAGAGATTGTACCTGAAAGGATACCTGAATAACTCTGCATAAAGCTTAAAATGGCTATGATTTATGAAACATACAATCTATACCTTCTGAATGAACCCTAAACCACATGGCATTTTAAAGAGTGCCTCTAAACAATCACAATTGTTTTGGCTGCCATTTTGCAGTACTCTGTGCTAAGCTGTAACACAAGAGTCCAAGAGGATCTTTAGCTCAGCTCTCCACAACAGACGCTATGCATATTTAAACACGGTCACGCCATCTGTTGGCCAAGCAGAGGAACTGCAAGCTAAAAAGGAAAGCCAAAGCACACTGTAGGGCTCGTGCCTAGTGGCGCGCTTGACGATACCGGAAAGAATTTAACGTCAACAAATACTCCAAGGCCACTGCCGTCTCAGTAACTGGTGGACCACTTTAATCTTAAAAGAAAAGAAAATAAGACGTTAAGAATATAATAAGGACAGTTTATTTTTTATTTTTTATTGCAGCACTATAGAATAGAATAGTCTTTCTATTACCCTACCTAAAAGACCAGCTAAGACTAGCATGAATTTCCATGCTAGTCCAAACTGGATTATGCTGGTTTGGTGCTGGTTTAGCTGGCGGACCAGCATAGATATGTTGTTCATAAGCAAAAATAAATAAATAAATAAATAAATAAATACAGCTGGTTGACCAAGTGTGGTGACCAGCATCCAAAACATAACGTGCTAATCTTTTCAACGGGGTAGTCATAGTCTCAGTCAATACACACATTTCCATTATTGCTATATTAGACATGTTTAATCTGCATTTAATGTCCATGTGAGTCCATGTGGATTGAGCGGCTCAGTTTTCTGAGATAAACAACATGAAGGATTTTGTGCATTGCTGCCTGTGGTGCAAGGCCTGTACTCAGCATGCTCGACAGACGCTGAGACACGAATGAGACAAACTGCATGCCAGTAAGTAGGTAGCAGCTCTCATCTCCTGCCTCTCATAAATGCATAATCAATCTGCCTCCCTCTCTGATACAACAGAGAAACAGCACTGAGACATGGCATTTTTAATCCCTAAGTAACTCCAGCAGAAAGCACACAATGCATATTAGAGTGTTAGATTCTTGCCTGTGCAAAACTCTCTTCTATGATGCTAGGGGGTTCTGGGTTGTTGCCAAGGTATTGCTACGAGGTAGTAAAGTGTCTTGAGTGGTTGTCAGCGCATTGCTATGCATGCAGTTGCCAGGTCTATGCCTCAGTGTAAGTCTATGGGACCTTTTCCAGCCATATTATCATTTGCCAATCAAAAATCCAGCCTGATGACATGAAAATTACATGACTGTGGCATGGTTCCTTACAGGTTTCACCACAGTTCCAAGGTGAAATGTCCACTGAGAAGCACTAAAATGAGTTAAATGTTCTCCCAAACAGATAAAGTTTAATGCTCGTTTTAAATCAAGAAAACCCCCCACCTTACCATAAATGCTAAACCAAAACGATAGTGTCATAAAAAGCAAATGTGACATGAAAAACGCAATTGCTCAAGCAACTAGATCATTTTGTGGTGCTTCTATGACACTTTCAGCTCATGTATCGACTCGTGTGCTTTTCAGGTGCTTTGCATCATTAAGTAAGTGTATGAATGAACTAATAAACTGCTGTTTTACTCATGATTTGTGTGAAATGGAATAAAAGTTGTTGTTGTAGTGCCTCTGGAGTTCATTTCACCAGTAAAATGCGGCAAAGTACATACTACGAAAAATTATTTTGCAAACATGTAGGTATAGTAATGTAGGGCTTTACTGGTTGTTTAGATCAGTGTTACTATCAGAAATAATTAATAATTATTTCTTTAGTTATTAATTAAAATTTAAATTAATTAATTGGATCTAACTCATTAAAACCTCATATGGGGCTCCAGTAAATGTAGTGTGCTACGTTTAGGAGCAAGTTTGATTATTAGCAATAATTAATAATTATCAAAGATAATTATTAATTATTAAAATCAATAGAACATTGATGAGAATCAATGTTAGCTTTTTAAAATCCTTTAAATCAACAATTATCAAAGATAATCGTTAATTGTTAACATCGATGAAACATTAATTAAAATTAATACTAGCTTATTGATCATTCAAATTCAATCATCAAAGATAATTTTCAATTATCAAAAATCAATACAATATTAATAAGGATTAACATTGACGGGGCACCACCCTGGAATTAGGGACTAATAACCAAATAGTAAAACAGTCTCAATATTAGATTGTTTTCTTAGGAAAATCGACATCCGAAGAATATCGATTTTCAGGAAAAAAAACAATGAATGAAGGTTTGAATCCGAGCACTGACATCCCGTCAGCATGACACAGATGTATGCAAAACAAATCAAAACACTTCTCTTTGTAATATAAACAAAGTTTATTTATGCAGTAATATCAATTAATAATTAATACAATGCAGTCAATAAACTTCCGACTTACAACTACAAACTAAACAGTGATATGATTAGATATGGAAATCAAAATAATCCTATAACACATAAGGTGTGTGTGTGTTTGTGTGTGTGTGTGTGATTAGTAAGAGAGAGAGAGAGATGATTAAGTGACAGCCCTAAAGCCGATTTCGCGATAGTGGGAGAGAAAGCAGCTGTGTTTATCACTCAGAGACGCGGTGGATGGCTCGTAAAAGTCCCGCGTTATTTGACTCTTTAGTGGATGAACTCAGTTGCTGTCTCACCCGCAATGGCGAAATTGCACAACAGTCCTATTTGGTTGGACCACAATACAGCAAAACAAATTTGTGATAATTATTGTAATTAAATATTATAATAATATTGTGAGTATTAATAATGAGCGGATATGGCGGTCCGTAAACTGTACAAGCAAAAACCTTGAAACACAAGAATAACACACTATAATATTCAATCTCTGCCCAGACGTAAACCTCTTACTTGAATCGCATGAGGACACAGGTAGAATGTGTTTTCCTCTGTCCTTTAACTCTGACCCGGTTCCTTGAGGTTCGAGGGGACAGGAGGCCGTTTCCTCGCTCTGTCGGCGGGCGGTACGGCTGTTGATTCTCGGCGGGCTGGCGGAGAACTCAGAAATGTCGACTTGATTGAAGATGGAAGAGAGATCTTTAATCTCTTCACTTCTGTAGGCAAACGGATGAAGATGCTAATTGCTCGGCGGTCTCCTTCGGATCCGTTAGAGTGTTCGGTTGAACACAGAGTAATCTCAACTCGTCCAGCGAGATGGAGATTGTATGGCTACAGTTTCAAGTCGGACGTTACTTCCTTGTGCCACGAGGTTGCACCTGAGAGCAGCAAAGAGCTACGTCTATATTCGGTGAACAAAGTCGCTGGAAGCAACTCACGAAACATTTCAGAGGTATTTCAACTCCTGATGATGTCATGTTTGAGGGACGTTCTGTTGTGTGCCTCATCCAATAGGAGTTGAGAGTTCGATCCTTTAGTGAGCAAGGCTTCATGAATTTGTAGTCTGTTTTGGACTCCCTTTGTTTGATTTTGGCACGATTTTTATCAGTAAGATTTAGGACTTGGAAGGTGGGGGCTTGAGTTAGGTTTTTACGACTGTATTAGGCCTGCCTTTGTCTTATATCTGAATACATGAGGATGATTCTATGGATGATAAGATGATTCTATGAGACCAGGTTGCAAAATGTTTTGACTGCTTAGAAAAGTAAAAGCACAACACCCTCAATAAGCGGCGCGATCATTCGTGTTCGTTGCTATGCACCAAAGTTAAGTAATTAGGGTTAGGGGTCTGTTCAGATCCCTTACCCAAAATATGAGCAATAATATTAGTGATTCTTGCCTTAGTAAGCACCACAAATTATATTTCAGAAATGTAACATCAGCTGTTTTTTTGACTAGGTCTTCACCTTTATTCAGTAAATTCAAGCTCCAACGACTTCTTCTGAATAGTTTTATTGAATGGCATCTTGAAGTCATCAAATTCCACCTCGTAGGTAAAGCGCTGCCTCCTGCTTGCCTTTCTATTAGTTGGCTGGTAGTCAGCTGATTCTGCCAAGTCTGGAATATAGATCAGCAAAAACACGTCATAATCTATTGAAAATAAGATGACCTAATCTCATGCTCATGCCTGGTTCACATTTCTCTCGATAGAGCTGCGTTATGTGAGTGGTATCCAGCTTACTGTTCTTGGCACAAAACTGTTGTCCAATTTGTTGAGCTTGCCGCTGGTGATCACTGGTGAGTGCTGTGCAAGATAACGCTGTCTTTCTTCTTTGCTTTCTTGACTGCTGAGTTTGAGGAGGCTGGCGGAGTGGGAACAGTGCCCTGCTGAGAAGATAAAGCATCAACACTGTAATCAAGACAGAGGATGTGATGACAGTGACAAACAGTTTGACTTTCAGCAAATGTTCTGTGGGGTTCCCCTTAGCAGAGTCACAAGGCCATTGGTGCCTTGATGGGGGGTAATCTGACATGCCCAGACTCATTCACTTACCTTTGGCTTTGGTTTTTTTCTGTCAGGTGTCACGTCTACATAGTATAAAAAGAGAACTGTCTATAGTCTCATTTTGTCCCATTCATTTTCTCCACAGGCAAAATTATTTTTAACTGTAACTTATAACTTGTTTAAGAGACTCAATATCTCCCATTTTCACACAGTTGTTCATATTGATGTATATGTTTTCAGGCCCTTCAATGTACCACAGTGTCATCTTCGATAGGATGTCCTGGTCGATGGTCCCGGTCAAATCTGTACATGTCTGTATAATGCTGGTAGCTTTCTGTCATAAAATGTGCCAGCCCACCATCATCCCACCATTAAATGAGATCAGGCGGGACGGTGCAGATGGGCATGGGTAGGTGAACTTAATCTTTTTGCTCTTTCCTCCCTTGCTTCCTATGTCTTAGGAAGGTATTTAAGACCTTTTAGGAATTAATTAATATTAATGCCCTCTCTTCTCCTATCAAGAGCCAGCAGAAGAGCCTGAATTTGGTCATCATCTATAGGAGCTTGAAGGTCCTGAAAAAATGATACAAAGGTCTCCCTGGATACTGTCTCTATTCCCATGAAGCTGTCTGATGCTAACTCAAAAGCGCTTCTCATTGCAGTCTTATTTTCATGAGACCAGCCGTTCGGCCTTCTTAAGCTCTTTCACCTTAGGCTTGTGGCCACAGTCCTTAGCAATCTGATGAGGAAGGAGGCCTTCTTGGTTTTTCAGTTTGGGATTGCATCCTAAAGTAGGTATCACAATATAAGTATATAAGGCATCAAATATGAATAGTTAGCTTGATCCTGCTTGTTCCACATCAAGAAGCACGATTGCTTTTTTGGTTGTAAAAATACCTGAGGCATCAGTTTATAGTGGTTGATTTATGAAAAAAACAAAACAAACAAACAATAAAACATTAATGTACAAATGAAAGGGCATTTATAATAGGAAATCAGCTTGCTACAGAATTATTAACTGTTTTGTTGTTTTCCTTTATTTCTAATAGCTTTCTATTACTGTTGATCGCCTCTGTATCATTTGAGAATTTACAAGCACATCTCTTCCACTGGTTTCAAGGGATAGTTCACCAAAAAAAAAAGAAAAAAAAAAAAAGAAAATGTTGTTAAAAACCCTCCAAGGAGATACTAGGCAGAATGACAGCCTCCCTTCACTTTCATTGTATGAAAAAAAAATTAATAAAAGCGAAGGGTGACTGAGGCCCAACATTCTGCCCAACATCTCCTTTTGTGTCCACAGAAGAATGGCACATGTGTTTGGAACAACATGAGGGTGAGTAAAGGATGACAGAATTTTCATTTTTTGGGTAAACTATCCCTATAATGATTCTATATGACATACTTAAGAGTGAATTGATTTACATCTTTGAGCTAGAAACCTGCAGCAATCTGTGTAGCCACCAAATGCTGCATAGTGCAGAGGTGAATCCCCCTCTGTTGTTACCACTCCAACAATAGCTGCATATGCAGACAGCACCTTAAGAATCTGGCAAGACCCAAACTAAAGTTAAAAGCAGTGATTGTAATCCTTGGGAGAAATCGTATGCCTAAACCCTAAATGCTATGATGTGAAGCAGAACTCTTGGCAGTGTCCTTGTGCCAGGTCAAGAAGATCCTGCCTCAATACATTGCAAAATGGCACCTTTACATTTTTCTTTCTTTTGAAAGGCACGGGAAAAGGTTCGCCCACTGGACCGAGGAGGCAAGATGCCTGACCGTAGGGACACTACGAGCTCTTTACAGGGGTTTTCCAGGACTAACTCACGACTTGCCGCAACATGTTTTTGCCGAGAGGAACCGAATGTCGTCCAACCAGACATTGGTGGACTTCACTGTAGCAACAAGAGAAACAGATAACCACATTCTTTTTTTTCTTTTTTTTTTATACTGCATTTCAAACCAGTAGCTTGTCTAGTAAATAAACAATTTACAGAGACATACATGGAAATGTTTTCAATGTTATTCTCAATTTTCTCTGCACACAGTCCATCATCAGTGGTCAACAGAAATCAAAGTGGCTTGACACTTTTTCCAAGCGTTCCACCAAGACAGTGCCTGTGCCGGTATACTTTGAAGATCAGGAGCAAATTGATGCAATCACCCTCACCTGACTTCAAATCTGGACAGCACACCCACACCCACAGTGACAAGATCAAATTAATTATGGATGTCCTTTTTCCAGAGGTAGGTCTCATGTGTTAGCTGTGCTCTGCATGGTGTCAGATTCACATTGTTTTTAATAAGTCAAATAGTTTATCCATAATGTGAGATCATTGCTCTAAAAAGAATTGTCTTTGTGGTTAATATAGAAAAGACACTTTTGATTTTGTTGTAAAAACTAAACATGCAAAATGATACTTGGCTTATTTGGGGTGTGATCAATCTCAATTCTTTCTCTGGTAGTCTATCATCTGTCCCCGCGCTTTTGCGGAAAATCTGTCCATCCTGGAGGCTGAGGAGAAATTTCTGAGAGGACATGTCATTGACATAAGGTACCGTAAGGATCCTATAAAGGAAAAAATGGTCAAACATGACATCCTGCCATTATTTATAAATAACCATTTTCTCTACAACTATCCAATTTTTTTTCTTTTTTTATCAGTGAGCGGGAGCATTTTGACAGGCAGACTGAACAGTTAAAGAAGAGTGGCGAGCCATATGGGAGTCATCAACGGGAGTCATCCTAGCGTCTTGTGGGTTGACTTTCGTGACTTTGCACCTCAGCATCTAGTGCCTGGCAAGAGGACAACACTTCTGCAGTTCATGTTGTTAATAAAGGGTGTTAAAAAATAAATTGTTGTTCACAAACAAAGTTGTCTTTTTCTTCTCAGATGGCTAAATGGCCCTTGGAATTTTAGAAAGGGGTGAATTGTGTTTGTATTCATAAAATGCTATGTAGGATACTGTTCTGTAGCTGTATGACAACCAATAGTGAGTACTAAAGCAGATATTTCATCGATGGTGCATTACACTATGTCTGATGGGCTAAATATGGTTAATATCCGAATGTAACTTCATATCTAAATTCACAACAACAACATATATGTCTCCTGTATATATGAAAACCTACGGTGAATATAACTAGGCTACAGCAGATCATACATCATTCTATTGTCCATCTGATCCAACTGTGTATTATTAATTGTTCAATTCACAAAAACACTAAATTCAATTGCAATTAAATTGTCTCCTGTAGGCTATGTATGAAGACCAACAGTGAATATCTACAGATATTTTAATCCGTAGTGCAGATCATTACACTCTTTGGCTGATTAGACTGATTGGGGGCTGAGCGGCCCGGCCCGGCCCAGCCCTCTTCCTTGTCACAAGGTTTAAATGGAATAGCTAAAAGTTAACTTCTCTAACTTGCTGCAATTATAATTTATTTGGATCTCAGAATTGATTGCATACCACAATGACTCAATGAGTTACTGTAGAAGACCTCAGACCTTTCGTCTGATTTATTCAGAACAAATGGTCTCAAAAGTGAATGTCACTGTGAGGATAAAACAATTATTAAAGAAAAGCATTCTAAGCCTGTACACCCTGTATGACACATAATAATTATTTCTTTAAGAAAGGTCAGTCCTTAATTAGACTACCAGGTTCACCTCAGGCTGCCGTGCTTCTTCCCTCTCTCACTCGCGGCGCGCGCAGGAAAATGTCCTCTCACTAGACAAGCAAACTCAGCAAAGTAGTTATGAAAACACTTCGGTGGTGGTACGGAAATCAGATTTCCAAACGTTTGAAAGTCCCTATAGATGTTTTCTCATTTGAGTCTTCTTTAAATCTGTGCATGCTTGTACGTTATTTTCCTGCTGAGCAGGCTTTTTCAAGCGCAGGATAGCCGCCTCATGTGAGTCAAGTCCCGTCTTTCACCGGACCATGTCGACATGTTAATTTTGCTCATCAAAAAATTTATGCTTTTGAGTAAGTAGCCTAGAAAATGACAGTTTTAGGCTAGGTATGCCATTTTTTCAATCTGCTGATTAAGAAGGCTATTTTCAACGAGGTGCCAACTGCTTAACGGGTTAAACTATCTTTTACTCTGTGTGCACGTCATGTTTAGAATACATTAGGTTTATTGTAGGCTACATCACAGGCCTATTTTTCTATCCTATAGCTACTTATAACTGTTATTGGTTAACGTTCTTTAATGAACAGCTGTCATATTAGATCACTGGCTAATGCACAACTGCACATTTGAAATACATGCAACTTTTCAGCGCATTTGTTTTCTCTAATAGATTTGGCTTAGACTACCTGTTAATTATTTTCAACAATGTCCTGACTGTTTTAATATGTTAAGTAATTTTACTTGGTGATTTCCATTTAGAACAGGCTTTTAGGGTTGTTCCATTGATCCTGCACTATCACACAGACCCCCTATTACCTACTGTAGAAACAGAGTTGCATTTTATGCCTGGCCTATAATAGCATTCATTTAGTGCCATATTAATATATGTATGTATGTATGTTCTTTTTTTTTTTTTACTATATATCACCTTTTTACCAGCCCCAACCAATAGTGAAACCAGTGAAAGTCACTTCCACATAAAGTGTAGATTTACAGTAAATAAAAAGGACTTAAATATTTATCTGTTTTTCATCCACACCAACTATATCGCTACAGAAGATACAGATTTTACCACTGGAATCTTATGGATTAATTTTATGCTGCCTTTATGTCCTCTTCTGAGTTCTGGTCATCATTCACTTGCATTGTTAGGACCTACAGAGCTGAAATATTCTTCTAAAAATCTTAATTTGTGTTCTGCAGAAGAAAGAAAGTCACATACATCTGGGATGGCATGAGGGTGAGTAAATTATGAGAGAATTTTCATTTTTGGGGTGAACTGTTCCTTTAAATGCACCCTTCTCAATTAAACAACAGGGGCTCACTGAAGCAATCCTACAGCATTGCATACCTGATTTGTTGCATTGGGGTCTGCTCCTTTTTCTAGGATGCTGAGGCACATGCCTTCAGTCAGCGCATGTGCCTTTTGGTGGTCTGAATACAGTAGAAGAGCAAGCCTGGGTCAGAAGCCAGAATCCAGATTACTCAGATCGGTTTATGCATTAGTTTTACTGCTCATGCCCTGATCTGTAATTAGATAGACTGCATATAAACCTCCAAAACAGATGGATGCTGCCAGCTACTGATGATCACTTTTAACTTTGTGGCAGGTGTCAAAGGGAAAATTCCTTATTTCACCCAAAAGAAAAATTGTCATAATTTACTTAATCTCATGTTGTTCCAAATATGTATGACTTTATTTCTTCTATGGAACACAAAAGGAGATGTTAGGCAGAATGTTAGAGACTGACAGCCTCAGTCACCATTCATTTTTATTGCTTCTTTTTCCATGCTTTATACATTTTATACTGGCACTTGTCAGCTTTGATGCAGCACTGCTCAAATGCTGAAGCCCCACTGGAAATTACCTCTTCACAGGTGTCTTTGTGACCCTTGATTAATTAATTTAACAACCAAAAGTGTCCAATAATAGGGAGGTTACCAAGTTTACAGATACAGTGCATAGTATTCAGCAGGACATGATGTGACCTTAACATAATAGCCACCATAAGTGAGGACTGCCCTCATGTAAACTAAAACATATTTTCTAAGCCACTGATATGAATGGAGTCTTCATCTCATGTGAGTGCACTTCAGTTTAAACATATGTGTCAAAAGTACTATTAGCTGCTTTTTAAAGGAATCGTCAACCATCATTTCCTCACCCTCATGCCAACCTATATCTCACCCAAAGTGACCATATCTCTTCAGAATATTAAACCACTTGAATCTGGATTACCTTTATGCTGCCTTAATGTCCTTTTTTGGATCCCCTTGACTTATATTGTATGGACAAAAACACCTCACATTCTTCAATTTTATCTTTGCTTGTGTTTCACAGAAGAAAGAAAGTCACACGAGTTTGGGATGGCACGATGGCCAGTTAATGATGAGAGAATTATAATTTTTGTGAAGCTCAGTAATATGTTAATAAAAACAAATTCTCAGTATCTAAATGCAGTTTTGTTTTTATGTTATGTTTTGTGGCCTTTTCTCTGCACTTGGATTTGGTTATCAATAATAATAAATAAATAAATAAGACTATAATCTATTTAAATTTATCCAACATACCATACCCCTTCTGCCATTACATTCCCTTGCTTCTGTATATAACAGATTTGTATTTGTGTATTGTGTGTGTGTGTGTGTATATATATATATATATATATATATATATATATTGTCCTATTGTGTATTTCTATAAATACTTTATTTTCTATTCACTTTTTACTTTTATTCTATTTTTTTTAATTATTTATTATTATTATTATTATTATTATTTTTTTTTTTTTTTTTCTCTCTGTCTTGCTGCTGTATTGTTTGTGCACTGGAAGCTTCTGTCACCAAGACAAATTCCTTGTATGTGTAAGCATACTTGGCAATAAAGCTCATTCTGGTTCTGAAATAAATCACATACATTCTCTGTAATTACAGTGTCACATATACTCTAGCAATTATAGGCTATACACTGACATTGACCAAAGTTTTAAATAGTTGCTGTTTATATATATATATATATATATATATATATATATATATATATATATATATATATATATATATATATATATTGAACAGAGAAGCTAGTAAACTATATCCTAGTTTAAATGTATAACATTACCTTACCCTTCTTTGTCTACAAGTTTCATGTCTGCGTTCTTCTTGCCGACGTGTCCGAGCTCTGCGGCCAGCATCAGCGGCGTCCGCCCTCTCCTGTCCTGCACGTCTGTACGGGCTCCTTGAACTATGAGGAACTCGAACATGTCCGAGTCGATGGCCACTGATGCTAGGTGCAGGACACCGTTACTATCGCGCGGCTCTGTATGTTTGATGAGGTCATCAACACCCATGCTGATTAATTTCTCTATGTAGGGCTTATCTCCTGTCCGGACGCACTGAAGCAGTCGACAGATCTGCAGAACTTCAAGGCGAACCTTGTCTACAGTACATCATCATGTTCTACTTACCTGATTTGATCTTATTTTAAGATATTTCACTTGATGTGTTTAATCGGGGTTCAAATGTAACAGGTTGGGACCTCCTAATGTGCGTTTATCTGATCCAGAAGTTTTACAAAACTACATTCATTGTCAAACAACAATCAGATTCCATAGAAGACTTACCTTTTGTCGATAATGTCTAAAATCAACATTTCATGCACCGCGTCTCTCTCCGTGCTCGCTGCGTGTCTCTATGGCAACAGAACGCCACTCTTAAAAGAGCTTCTTCAAAAAGTAAATTCCCGCCTCATTGTACCCGCCTCTTTATTGTTTTAGTTGCTGCGTCAGGTAGAATTGCCATACGTTCAAGATATCACTTGACCGGGTTTGAATTGCCTGTCAGGAATCATCGTATCGGCTTTCACTGGGATGAGTACTGTATGAGTGAGTGAGACTAAATGGCATCTATCACAAAGAAAAGCTTCCTCGCGCCATGTTAATGTGGGATGTGGTTCACTTACCATAAAATCAAATACATGAATAATTTAATCTGTAACCACTTTTGACCGCACTCAATACTTATGAGAATAAGGGAATGTTGTTGATTTCTTTTACCATTGTCCACAAGATGGCGCGAGGGCTACATAAATTGAATGGTCAAAATTTCAAGTACCCTTCGCTGCAGACTGTAGCGCGATGACGTAGTGGATCTAATCCCATGCGTAGTGTATGGCAAGCCAATTTAGCTTTTAATGCATCCAGCGTTTTTTGTATTTGTACTAGTAATATTTCAATTAGAGAGCTCTACAATATATTTTCTACTAGTAGGTATTCCAATTACAGAGCTCTGTAATGACATTATTACTAGTAAGAATGCAATTGCAGAGCTCTACAATTGAATTACAGAGCTCTGCAATTGCCTTTTTACTGGTAACAATTCCAATTAAAGAGCTCTGCAATTTGATTCTTACTAGTACATTTTTTTATTACAGAACTCTCTCATTCAATTTCCTCTAGTAAGAATTTCATTTACAGAGCACTATAATTGCATTCTTACTAGTAAAACTTGTAGTTATTAGATGCAAAACAGAGGCAATTACACCCATTTCCCTTTCCAAATCCCATCTGAGGTAGGCTACATTTCAAAATTAAGGCCATGTGTGACATGGTAAGATATTAGCACGAAATATTTTTACAAGCTTATTTAGCAAACATATTGCATTCATGTGTCAAGATTATAGAGAATATCGAGATGAAAACACAAATATGCTCTGTTATTGAAGGATAATATTTTATATTAATTAACTATTTTATTTCACCTCTGTATACTCTTGAAAAAAGTTCAAAGAAGTTTTTCACATGTCAGAAACACATATGACCCACTGCAGTCTGCAGCATCTACAGTAGTTTTCAGAAACCTGCGAGTCAGACACTTGTGGATTTTGTCCCGAAAATGATAAAAACTTCGAATGTAAATGTGTAGATTGTGTGAAAGTTTACAGAGTACAGAGGTGTACATGCAAAACAGTAGAAAGACAAGTAGTTTTAATGTTTTTTTAATGAATCATAAAGGAGGATAGCAACTTTTTTCTTCTACTGAAAATTGAATAAAATGTTTTCTGCGTATTATTTTTTCATTTACCCTGACATTGTTTTTCCTACATTCACAAGTTGTGCCTAATGTTCGAAATACCAGACAAAAATATTTTTTATAACAGAATTTGTAATGATTGTAATCTTTTTAATAAATGTATAATAACATATGATATAATATCATTTATAATCATATACTCTATTTTCATAATACACATGATTTGTTTTATTTAGCCTCTAGAGGCTCTCATACTGTATAACGACAGTGGACCATTCCCAGCCGCTCCAGTACCGGAAGCAATGGGGAAAAACTATCGGTGTGGATTTTTGCCGATAACTGATAGTTCAAGAAATCTGTTAACGGTGCCGATTAATCGGCAAAACCGATATATTGGTCGACCTCTACAACCAAGCTTCTGTACAGCGTTCCTCCTCTTCACTTGTAAACAGCACCGCACTTCCGTCTGTGATGCACGTGCATCAGTTCTCACGTGTTTCAAATGCCAATGTGATTATGTCACACACGCGTACCACTCCTGACCGGAACCATGATTTAGAGTTTAAAAAAAGTACTTAAATATTTTTTCAAACACCACTGGAGGCAAAGTAAAAATCTGTTTGGCTGTTAAGAGAAAAATAACGTCTCCACAAAAAAATGAAAGTTGTGTAAAATTAAATATTTTTATTTAAAACCACCATTGCAATTATACTGTATTTTCAGTGCTCTGAGTACTTTGAGTAAGTTAGTGATCATTAAAAAAAGAATGGGCTGATACAGTTCTGAGGACTTTTTGGATAGCGTAATATAGTCAAATACTTCATTTGCTGTATTATTATACTGCATTGTAATGCCTGTGGTGAGAGGTAAGGAGGACATGAAACCATCAGATGAGAACGTGTAATTCAGGTTATGAATGGCCAGCTGATGTAACCTGGTCCCAGTTCCAAATCAAGAAAATCAGCTGGCTTACTGCAAAATAAAACGTTCTGAAGTAATGTTTATCAATATCTTTTAAGTAATTCCTCTCTTTTGAAGGATAAAATTGACTGAATGACTGAATGGTCAGTGTTTTGTTCCACAGTACTACACTGTTCAATCAACACAAAGTCCTTTTAAATCCCTCTGTATTAAAAAAAAACAAAAAAACACCAGGCAATAAGCATAGATCAACAAGACAGCTCAGGTCACACAAATGCATTCCTGGCATAGATACAGGTTTTGAGCTGTTAAAGTCTGCAATAAGAGAAGTGAAAATAAAAACCCATAGACAAAAATATAGCCAGGGTGGAATCATTTTGCATCTAGCATAAACAACTTTGATGGTTTTCTTTGGAATAGTCACCAAAGCATGGGTTAGAGAGGCTTCCTGATCTATAGCCTCTGGCACATCTAAAATTATTTTACAACTAACAAATTTTACAAATGACAAATATGAAAGAATAACACTTAGAGGAAATGGGGGAATAATAGAAAAGATCATGTGTGGTATTTATGGCATTCATGTCAAGGAGAAAAAAAAAAACTGAATGGAGCCTTTAAGAATGTAAACTCTCCTAAATATAAAATGAAACCACACTACAGTATCAAACACAGATTCTTCTGAAGTATGTATTATGGTTTGCACTTTATTTTTTAAGGTGTATTGCAGTGACCAAACTAGTGGTTGGTTGATAAATGTCTCAAGGTGAGAAGGGGATAATGGTGCCCTAATCGGTGTAGTACCATTAACAACAAATAAATTGCATTTGTGCCCTTCATATTAATGAATAGTATCTGTCCTTCAATACAAGAATATACGTACAAAATGTAACCATATAAAAAAATCTCAGTCCATAGTCCAAAATATCTCAGTCCAAAATATGTCAAACTGCTCTTAAAAACGTCTCTGAAGAGGATTTTCACCAGTTGTCCAGATACAAATTTTGATCTGACATCTCCTTTGATGGTTCTTATAATATTTCTGTGTCCTCATAGAGCAACATGCCACTGAAGATTGTAAGGGGCTCAACAGAGTGGGCAAGTTTACCTGTTACTAGGTCAATGCAGACAGTATCTCCCTCCTGCAGCGGGAGTATGATGTTGAAGAGGACCAAGGAACCTGGAGTATGTCTTGCTTCAGCCATGGGTTTCTCTAGACCCTCGGGCTGATAGCCAGCTGAATCTCCACGAGCAATACCATAATTGGATTTAGACAGGACTGCCTCAATCTTTACATTCTTGTGACCCGTCAAGACGGCACTGAAAAAGTATCGCCCATTCACTGGTGCAGTGAACATTCCTGTCAAAATACATTTGGGAGAGAACAGATTAAGAGTGTTGCCATAAGCATAACAACCAGCCTAAACAAATTAACAGGAGTCTTACATTTACATACTACGTATTTTCAATAACATACCTGTATCGGGGTTGTACACATTTCCTTCATTGACAAAGACCTTGTTGAAGAAAATAGTGCCTGCATTGGCCTGTGGTCGTGTGAGTGCTGCTGAGAAAGATAGTCTTGGAACGTTGGCATCCTCTCCAGGAGGTCCTGGTTAGCAGAGACAATTACGATATTTTCATTAGTTGTTGTATTAGTCGTAGCAGAAGTAGTTGCATATATAAACAGTAAAATATAACACAGAAATTTGCCATTGCAAAATAGAAAACTGGAAATACTGGCCTTGTTCACCTCTGAGGCCTATAAAGGAGACACAGAGATATGAGACATTTTAAATATTAATTGGCTTGCAAGTAAGTTTTACTCTAAGAGCAATATCTAGCTGATTAGATGTTTTTAAGCAGAGGAAAACTAGAAAATGTTATTTATTTTCATAATATGTATTTAAAGAAAATAATATTCACTATATACATTTCCATGACTTAAGATTTTATCAGTTTCCATGACTTTTCCTTTTTTTACATTTCCTTATATTTGTAGCTTGTCAAAGCCAATTTGTTATTTCATACATTTGGTTTGGTTTAGTCCCTAAACATAGTCCCTAATACTGTGTATTTGAGTCAATTACTGTAAATATTGTATTAGTTGTTATATAAGTGATTGCACATAAATAAAATGCCACTTATTTTTTCATAAAATCTTTTATAACTATAAATATTGTAATAAGCTATTTTTTTATATTAATGTAGACGTTCCATGGCCCGTTTGTATACGTCGCACGTCGTTTATCTTCCAAACATAAGCTATACATGTTTCTGTAGTCTGCTTTCAACTGGTACACCGACTTGTCCATTCACAGCTTCCCATGAGGCTGTTTTCCTATTTATGCCTCTGTAAACAAAGAATAGTTATATAGGTCAGTAAATTCAGCAACAGGGAGTTTATTCTTCTACATGTTGTTTTTGACTACAACCCAATTCCGAAAAAGTTGGGACAGTATGAAAAATGCAGATAAATCAAAAAGTAGTGATTTGTAAATTATAGTCACCCTTTTCTATATTGAAAGCACTACAACTAAACATTATATGATGTTTTACTTTGTGAATTTCATTATTTTTTTTTTTGTTTTTTTTTAATTTATTTATTTATTTTATTTAATGTACAGTAATTTCAGATCATATGATTGCAACACACTCCAAAAAAGTTGGGACAGTCGAGTGTTTACAACTGTGAAACATCACCATTTATTCTAATAACACTTAAGCATTTAGGCGCTGAAGATGCAAGTTTGTGAAGTTTAAAAAGTGGAATTTTCCCCCATTCATCCATTATGCTCTTAAGCTGCACAACTGTACTGGGTCTTCGTTGCCGTATTGTGCGCTTCATAATGCACCACACATTCTCAATTGGAGATGGTCAGGACTGCAGGCAGGCCAATCTAGCTCCTGCACTCTCTGCTTATTCGGCCAGTATGTGGTTTGAAGTTGTCTTGATGAAAATTCTGGGATTTCCCTGGAAAAGATGGTGCTGGATGGCAGTATATGCTGCTCCAAAATTTGTACATATCTGTCTGCATTAATGGTGCCCTCACCGATGTGTGAGTTACCCATGCCATGGGCACTGACACACCCCTGGCCCATACAGACACTGGCTTTTGGACCTGACATTAATAACAGCTTGAATGATCCTTTTCCTCTTTGGCCTGGAGAACACATCAGCAGTGTTTTTCAAAAACTATTTGAAATGTGGACTCCGTTCAAAAACACAGTTCAACTGTTCTACTTTCCATCTAAGATGAGACCGAGCCCAGAGGAGTCAGCAGCGCTTCTGGACAGTGTTGATGTAGGGCTTCCTCTTTGCATAGTAGGCTTACCTTGCACCTGTGGATGCAGTGTTGAATGGTGTTGACTAACAAATATTTACTAAAGTAATCCCAAATCCATGTTCATGATATCCATTACAAATGAATGATGTTTTTTTAACAGTGATGTCTGAGGGATCAGAGATCACATGCATTCAGAAGTGATTTTGTCTTACCCATTATGCACCGAGATTTGACCATATTCCTTGAATCTTTTAACTATAATGTGCATTAGAGGGTGAGATGCCCAAAATGCTTCCAATTTGTCTTTGGGGAACGTTGTTCTCAAAGTGCTGGATTATTTGCTGAAGCATCTGTCTGCAAATTGACAAGTCTCGAATGATCCTTGCTCTTGAAGGACTAGGCTGTTTTTGGAGGCTCCTTATATACTATAACACGATTACCTCACATGTTTAACATCACCTGTTTCACATTGCCTTGTTATTTTAACTCATCAAATTTTTATTAGTCTTAAATTGCCCCTGTCCCAACTTTTTTGGAGTGTGTTGCAATTATCTGATTTTAAATTATTGTACATTAAAAAAACAATGAAATTCACAAGGTAAAACATCATATAATGTTTAGTTGTAGAGCTTTCAATATAGCAAAGGGTGAATATAATTTACAAATCAATCCTTTTTGTTTTTATCAGCATTTTTCATACTGTCCCAACATTTTCGGAATTGGGGTTGTACATAAAAGCGAAATGTCGTTTTATTGGTTGTGGATAAATTCAACTCTGATTGGTCTGTGACAAGCGGCAGCCGCAGAAAGATAATATATTTTTATCCTGCGTGGTGTGCACCGCAAGCAGTCGTGTACAACAAAGTGTCATGATTCTCGTGAACAAGCTTGGAAAGAGGCTCCGCTTTGACTGCCGCTTCCATTTTGCCGCCTCTCTCTCACTGAAAACGAATAGGGAATGTGCAGTGACCTTGTCCCGTGTAAAACCACCTTTAAAGGTATAGTTCACCCAAAAATGAAAATTCTTTCATTATTTACTTACCTTCGTGATATCCCAGGTGTGTATGACTTTCTTTCTTCACCAGAACACATTTGAAGAAAATTAGAAAAATATCTTCACTCAGTAGGTCCTTAAAATGCAAGTGGATGGTGATCAGATTTTTGAACCTCCAAAAATCACAGACAGTCAGACTAAACATCATCCATATGACACCAGTTGTTAAATGAATGTCTTCTAAAGAGACACGATTGCTTTTGGTGTGAAAAAGATAAATATTTACGTTTTTTTTTAAAATTCTAAATCATGCTTCTGGTCAGCAGCGGTACAAGCGTGTGACGTAATCGCATTGGCATTTGAAACACGCAAGAACTGAGGCACGTGCATCACAGCCGGAAGAGCAGCGCTGTTTACAAGTGAGAAGGAGGAACACTGTACAGTAGCTTGGTTGGCTTTGGTTTAGATCTGTATTTATCTGATTATTTACTCACAATGGTGTGTTTGTGTGCTTATCCTGGATGTCTCAACCGTGTGGAGAATGAGGGCCTCACCCCTCTGTATCATGACAGAGCAAATATGTCACACGAGAGACCGCTTGAACTCCACCCTCTCGGAAGCATTGGATTATAGTTAAAAAGTACTTAAATATTTATCTTTTTTGCACCAAAAGTGATCGTGTAGCTTTAGAAGACATTAATTTAACAACTGGTGTCATATGGATGACATTTATGTTGACTGTCTGTGATTTTTGGAGCTTCAAAAATAGGATCACAATCCACTTGCATTTTAAGGAACTAATGAGCGAAGATATTTTTCTAATTTTCTTCAAATGTGTTCTGGTGAAGAAAGAAAGTCATGTACACCTGAGATATCATGAGGGTGAGTAAATGAGAATTTTTGGGTGAAAAATTCTTTGGTATCTAGCTAGCTGGCTGTTTGTTTTACTGTAATGTCTGTATAACCATCAACCTTCAAACTTTTAAAACTAGTTTACATTTTTAGACAAGGCTTTGTCAAGCCAAGCCAACATCAAAGTTGGTCTTTACAAACCTTACTCTATCCAGTTTTTCATATATTTACCTGGGGGTCCGATTGGCCCTACTTTCCCTTGTGGTCCTTCTCGGCCTGGAGGTCCCCTTGGCCCTGGTGGCCCTTTGGATCCTTTCTCTCCTTTTGGACCAGGTAGTCCAGGAGGTCCTGAGGATTGGTCCAAAGCGCGTTACATTCAAAGACAATTGAAAATGTTCTGTTCCCAAAAATGTTAGATTTGTCATTACTGACATCAAATTTATACTTTACATTGTATCATGTATAATTGACACAAATTATCCCTACTTTTACCCATACTTTTTCTTCTTCTTTTTTTTTTTTTACATGCAGAGACACTGAGATGAGTCATAAAATATTATTTTGACACAACATACAACTTTTTTTGTCTAGACACAAACAGATTTAAATGTACATGTGAAAAGATTTGTGTAATTGGGGTTGTCTTTGCAGCAAACATCTAATAGGAACTTACCAGTAAAGTCCTGGTCAGTGAAGGTCTGAAACTCCTTGAGAACATGCAGTATGGAAGAGTTGAGGTTGTTCATGCCATGAATGTTCTCTATGTGAATGTTCTGAATGCTGTTGATGGCCTCACCATGAGAGATCACTGTGGAGTTTAGCCCATTGACACATGTCCAAAGCCCAGTGACATGCTTGTTCAAGCCCTCTTTGATCCTCTGAAGGTTCTCTGATAAAGAATCCAATCTGCTGCAGACACGCTCCATCTTCAAGAGCCTCTTCTCCAACCCATCTCGAGAATGCTTGCATTCACCCATTTCAATCATCATGTTGCTGTTAAAGCTACTGATATCATGCCCAATACCATCAAAGCGCCCTTTACTGTTGTCTATATGCTTGTTCAAATCCTCCTGGATCTGATCTAACTCAGAGTTGAGTTTGTCCTTATACGTATCGAGAATGGAAATAGTGTTGTTGTGCCTCTTTATGGTGTTACTGAGACTATTCAGAGTGTCATTGATGGAGCTGAATGTTTGGATTACCCCTGTAAACTCACCCTGAATGGACTTGAGGTCTTTTCCAAGTTTGCGTGTTACAGTATTTTGATTATCTATTTTTTTCTGATGGTCGACCATGCTAATCTCGCATTGCCCTGTGCATTTCTCAACCTCTTCTTTGAGTTTACCCACTTCCTCCTGCAGATTTGAGCATACTTGCGAGCAATCATATTCATCAGCGTCTACTTTTTTGCGCAAGTCTGTAATTTCTCCCTGGAATGTGTTAAAAGCATTGCTGGTTATGTTTCTTATCATACGAAGTTCACCATCTATTGAACTGCATACATCACAATCATGTCCCAGATTCTCCACATCTATGACAATTTTGTTGAAGTGCTCTCCATTGTCTCCTGTCAAATCCTTGATTTTGTCAACATCATGGCTTAGATCTATAATACGGTTCATTAAGGAGTCACCAGACACACTTAAGTCCTTTAGCTTGGTGTCAAACTTCTTAATGTCCTCCTCATTGGCAATGACTTTCCATTCCAGGCTTTTCACAGTATCTGCTGTCTCACTCCCTTTTGGACTGCATGTCTCTGTGCACAAATTAATCATCGACTTAAGCCTGCTGTCGAGATTGGATGTTTTGTTCCCCAACTGTTCCAGATTATTTTTGTGATCATTGACAGAATCTCTCAAATCTTGGACATCTGTCTCCATGGTAGATATTCTATAACCGTGATCATCATTTCGACTGAGGATAGAGTTCTTGATCTGATTGATTTCTCGCTGAACAAACTCCTTCATACTTGTCTCAGTATGGGAGCATTTTTGCTCTGTTTTTCTCACAGTCCCATTCAATCTTCTCTCTAAGTCTCTAAGACGACCATTCAGCTTTTCATCAAATGCTGTTCCCCGGCCTCCATTTCCACCTGTTCCTCTCAACTCTTTCTCAAGACGTCCTCTAAGAATATCATACGCCTCTGCAGTGGAACTAGCCTTTCTCTCCATGGCACCAACCCTCCTGTCCAGATCAGTTAATGAATCACAGCAACTCTGAGAGTGAGATAGTTCCCTCTCAAGCATCTCTACCGTTTGAAGATGGTGCTGTTCCATCACATTGATGTGCTTCTCCAGAGCTCGGATCCTCTCTCTGTCTTCTTGCTGTTGTTCCTGTATGCCCTCCACTCCATTATGACAGGCTGAGCACGACAGCGTCACCCTCCGTTCCAGTTCCCTGAGAATTTCCTCTTTTAATGTGCCATAGCGAACGTCTAATTCATTTCCAATTCCATTGCCACCCACAAGGTGATTGTTGATGCTTATGAGGGTCTTGTCATGGACCTGTGTCATGTTGTCCAGCATGTCCAGTTTTGTTTGGATGCTGTGGATGGTCTCCGTTATTCCTGGCTTGGCAGCATCAGCCAGATTGTTTCCACTACTAATGACTTCCCTTTGAGACTCCTTGTGTATATTCTTATTCATATTGTGGAGGGTGGACTGGAGGTTGTGAAGGTCTTTATTCAAGCTCTGAATCTGTTCCTCAAGTTGTCTAATTATGTCATTGTCACCTCTCGCTACAAAGGAAATTGATCACCGTTTCAATTTCTGCACACTTTGCCAAAGAAATTTAAAAGAAAGTAAATTATTTAAAGGAACTGTTCACTCCAAAATGAAATACTGTCCTCATTTAGTCACCCTCATGTTGTTCCAAACCTGTATGACTTTCTTCTGTGGAACAAAGAGGAGAAGTGAGGCAGAATGTGATTGAAAAACTTAGTCACCATTCACTTTTATTGTATGAAAAAAAGGATAAATGATGGTTACTGAGGTTGTCTGCCTAACATCTCCTATTGTGTTCCACAGAGGAAATAAAGTCATACAGGTTTGGAACAACATGAGGATGAGTAAATGACAGAAATGTTGTTTTTGGCTAAACCATACCTTTAACATTTATAGAGGCAAATTCATGACTGTTTTTCATCTTGTTTTAAAGGAATGTTCTGGGTTCAATACAAGTTAAGCTCAATCAACAGCATTTGTGAAACAATGTTTTGATTACCACAAAATATAATTTTGACATCCCTTTTTTATATATATATATAAAAAAAAAAGCACAAATTACAGTAAGGCACTTACTATGGAAGTGAATGGAGCCAGTCTTTAACCATAAAATACACGTTGTTTCAAAAGTATAGCCACAAGGTGTAAACATTGTAGGTGTTAACAAGATTTTAGTGTGATAAAACAGCATATGTAAAGTTATATCCAGTATTACAACTTTGTTACCATGACGGCATCTCGCTGGTAAACCCTGTAGGCCTAAGTGATTTTATCAGACTAAAATATTGTTAACGTGTTTAACGTTTACGTCTTATGGCTATACTTTTGAAACATTATTTAATTTAACATTTTTGGACTGGCCCAATTCACTTCAAATTTTGCTTTGATTTAAATAAATGAGGAACAAGTTGTAATTATTTTCTGTGACAATCAACATTATGCTACAAACGCTTTTGATTTAGTTTAACTTGCACTGACCCCAAAACATTTCTTTGTGTAATGCCATACCTGCTTCACCACTCTGGCCACGTCCTGTGTTGGACCCAGATGTAGAAGTAGGTCTGCTTGTGTTGACCTGTGTGACAGAGGAACCACCAGGGCCATCACTGCAATCTTCACTTGAATAGCCATGACAACACTTCCATTCCAACTCTGTCACCATTTTATAGGCAACCTTGTACCTTGGTTTTCTGTAAGTCCGATACCTGTGGTGCGAGGTATTTCATAATGTTCAGTTCTAGCAAGAATGCACTATAGTATTATAGCATCAGTCATGATTCACTTTCATTGTATAATAAAAATGTGCAATAAAAGTAAATGGTGACTGAGATGTACCTAACATCTCTTTTTGTGTTCCACGGAAGAAAGTCATACGAGTTTAGAACAACATGAGGGTGAGTAAATGATGACAGAATTTTCATTTTTGGTTAACTATACCGTCATATGTGTACTTTTGAAGTGCTGAACTTTTTATGCAAACTGACAGTTAAAGCAATCAATTTTAATTTAATAATCTTTCGAGGTTAACCAGAGTCCCTAATGCTACTGCTCAAGTAGCAGACAAAAAATATTTATCCTATTCCTATTATATTCTTGGTGATGTATCGCTTTTCAAAAGATCAGAACTCTAGGCAACAAAGTACAATAAACGCCTGTTCTCCTTTCTTGAGCTGTTGTTTCTGGGCTTGTTTTTGTTATTTTATTCAGTCTAAGCTCTCAATACAAATAAATGAAACATCATTAAAATCCTTGGAAATGTTTACTTTGTTCTGGCAAGCTTATTGTGAGTCTTAGACTGAGTTTGGAATTGCATACTACCATACTACTCTTACTATTTCTGCCATAGACAGACATAGTAATAGAAGAAGTATTAGTAGTATGGGTAGTATGCTGTTCTGAACTCAGCTTACTCAACTTTCAAGTGCAGTTGTTACTATTGTTAGAACATTGTTTATACCCCATACATACTTATGATATGGCTTCTGTATTTTATAGGGGATTTTATGGCTTTCTTTAAAGCTCTTAGGTAAATTTGAGATTTAATGAGATTTTTTTTTTTAAATGGGCACTTCCTCTTGGACGTACAACTGAAATGTATTTACAAACAAACAATGAGTACAACAACAACGTTACAAGTAACTTTTTGGCACTTTAACAGATAAAACAACACTTTTCCTTAGATCAGAGATGCCCAAACCAGGGCCTGCAGGCCAAAGTTGGCCCAAGATGACCTTTGATTTGGCCCGCCTTGCCATATACACTGATCAGTCACAACATTACAACCACCTGCCTAATATTGCGTAGGTCCCCCTCGTGCCGCCATAACAGCGCCAACCAGCATCTCAGAATAGCATTCTGAGATGATATTCTTCTCACCACGATTGTATAGAGTGGTTATCCGAGTTACTGTAGACTTTGTCAGTTCTAACCAGTCTGGCCATTCTGTGTTGACCTCTCTCATCAACAAGGCGTTTCCGTCCGCAGAACTGGATTGTTTTTGTTTTTGGCACCATTCAGAGTAAATTCTAGAGACTGTTGTGTGTGAAAATCCCAGGACATCAGCAGTTACAGAAATACTCAAACCAGCCCATCTGGCACTGATATAGTTATAAAATACATACAGTGCAATCTTCATTTTATTTTCTCTGGACATTATTTGTTGCTGTCCATTCTGCAGATATTGCTGTGTCAGTGGGGCACACCGCTTCTCTCACTCTAGTTCGATGTAGTGCTCTCGTGCTAAAATTACAATGTAATTAATAAAAATATTAACAAAAATAATATCTGGATGTATTAAATAGCCTTGATGTTAAACAAAGCATTACTAATGTTACAATATTAATTTTACAGAACATTTACCACTGTATGAATCATATCTCTGACTACTGTTAATTGTTAAATGTTTATTTTTGTTTTATTAAACTGGCATGAAGGAGTTGCTAAGTTTTTTTTTATAAGCTACTCATTCCAAATCTGGAAAAATGCTGTCATCTACTCCTGTGCATTGGTTCATTAGTTTTGTAGGCTATGTTCATTTAATAGCCAACATATTGGAAATATGTGAATGAGAAAAAAAATGTTGTTTCAGTAACAATGCACATTATGCAATGCAGAGGTCATGCAATTTTGTAATTATTGAAACATGCCATTTTAAAATTGAATTGTTTATATGAAAGTATTTGACATAAAAGGAAGACAGAGTCATTTTATAAGGCTAAAACAAATTACCTTTGTAAAGGTAAAAAAATGCCCCTCATATGAACCATGTAAGGGTTCATGGTTCATTTCTTATAATGCAACTTTTACCATTGGCCCACAGACCTCAGTCAAGTTTGATTTTTGACCCTTCGTAGGAAAAAGTTTGGGCACCTCTGCCTTAGACTACTGAATCCAGTCTTGTTCATGTCTCATAGACAATTTCATCGAGACAGATTTCTGTTGAGTCTCAACTCCTCTCCCATCTCATTCCGCACATAGTTCTGGTGGGCATGCGTCCAGTTTAGAGAGGGACATGGGCCAGACTTTTCTAGTTTGTCATAATACTAAGTGTAGACTAAGAGTAAATCAAAGCAATTCAAATGTGTTTTTGCTCAAAGATGCGCAAAAATACTTACAAAACCACATGAGAACACTGGCCCCAAGCACAGCGCTGGTATTCAGGTTTCACATAGGTCTCGACCCCATCTTCCATTACACAGCTTACAGTCCGTGTCACTACGTATGCACACCAGTTCCTGTAGATGAATATACAACCAAAAGCATTGGAAAATTATACTTATTAAATAAACAGTTCACCCCAAAATGAAACAAATCATGAACAAATTGAGCTGGTTCTTTTCAATGAACTGGTTGATCTGGTTCTCGAGTTAAATTGACCCAATTATTCAGTCACAGTGGCTCTTGAATTGGATTAACAGCTCACTGAAGGGGAAGATTATCAATGAAAAATTGCTTAGGTATAATATGGCTTCAGAAGACTTGGAATATAGTGCACAAGCTAAATGGACTACTTTTATAGTGTTTTTTCTTTTAAATAAATAATTTCTGGAGTGGTCATGAAGAACTGATGTCGTAATGAAAAACTGCATGAAGGTTCTTCAAAATATAGAATTTATTGTTTCACAGTAAAACGTCGTACAGGTTGGGAACAACATAAGTGAGGAAAAAATAACTGAATTTTCATTTTTGGACTGTTCCTTTCGACTTTATTTCAAATGGTAGAAGGAAAGGTAGAAGTCTTCTGTCTTCATTTTAAGGTCCCGGCATGCTTCGTATGAAATTGAAGGATTAATGGGTGTGATGTCCTTTAGAGCAAAATCTGGCCAAAATGAAGGTGTTTTGGAGTTCCTTTCGGGGGTTCATAACAGCTCGCCGGCGCAAAAATTTCAGGAAAACTTTGTACCGGTTGCTAAACACCTTCTTACTGCCACTGGTCCACATTATCAGTAGGTGTGACCTGGAGCTCCACCTACTTTGAGGCCGACAGTTCATTCCTATTCAGTCAGTTAAAATAGGTCAACATGAACACACTGGCATGCAGAGTTATTAGCAAGCTGGTGCAAACTTACGTACATCTGTAAAATCGGTCGCGTAGAGACATTTTCCAAGAATATGTCATGCAATATTTTTGTTTAATTAGTCTACAAAAGGAATCAACTTTACACAGACAAAGTTAGTAAGTGATTTTTATCACACTAAAATCATTTTTACATGCATATCCTTTATGTCTTGTGGCTATTCTTTTGAAAAAGTGAGTATTTTAATGTTCAGAAATTGGCCCCCATTGAATTCCATTGTACGTGCCTCAGTAGAACCAAGATTTTTGCTTGGTTCCAGTGAAAGCAGGGTTGGGAGGGTTACTTTTGAATGTATTCCACTACAGATTACAGAATACATGCTGTAAAATGTAATTTGTAACGTATTCCATTAGATTACTCAAGGTCAGTAACGTATTCTAAATACTTTGGATTACTTCTTCAGCACTGGTAGATTTTTTCACTTGTTTTCACTATAAAAATTCTGCCAGTACAGTAAGACAAAATACACGTGTTAAAAATACATTCTCTGAAAACCCTAAATATCTTATGCAGTGTCGTTTCTAAAACAAGATAAATCTAACTGATCTTGTTTTAAGGATTTTTAGATTTTTTTACAGGAAAATACAAAAATTATTATCAAAAATAAGATTTTTGCCCTAATATCCAAGATCTTACTAGACAAAAAGAAATTACGATCCAACGTGAATTTTCTTGATAAACAAATATGGTCGTGCCTGGTAACATGTGCATGTATAATGGCTAGAAATAGCATTTTAGCTTAGCGTAAAGCTGACAAATTATTTATATTTCTTCTGCCCCAGACTTCCTCTGTCTGCTCGTATGAATGTAACACATCATAAGAAAGTGTTTCACCGCTGTTCAAATGCACTTTGGATCGCATCATTTATATGTATAAATGTTTTCCATCTGAAAGGATTAAATATTAAATGAAACAAATGACAATAAAATACAAAGTAATCTCTTCAGTAATCAAAATACTTTTGAATGTAACTGTATTCTAATTACCAATGATTTAAATTGTAACTGTAGTGGAATACAGCTAATTATATTTTGTATTTTAAATACGTAATCCCGTTACATGTATTCCGTTACTCCCCAACCCTGAAGAAAAGGAGGGACTAGTCGAAATTAATTTGTGGTAATCAATATTATGCCACAAATGCTGTTGATTGAGCTCAACTTGTATTGAACCTGGAACATTCCTTTAAGGTTTTACATGTAGTCTTGTGCGCCCTCGTATTAGAATGTTCCTCTAAATGCCTCACACAGCAGTGTGGTTGGTGTCTGAATGTTTGCAAACAGTATACCATTGTATACCGAATTGTTTCAAACTCCTTTTTGGCTCTGAGCAGTACCGGCCTTTGCTATATTGCTATGTAACTAGGGTTCCCACCCGTCCCATAAAATACCGGATCGTCCCATATTTAAAGATAAAATTATGCGTCCCGTATCGAATCAATTTGTCCCGTATTTAAGCTAGTCAGATGGCGTCACGGTGAAATCGTTCCAGATCGCTAATTTAAGATTGATATAAATTGGAAAATGTGCCTATGGTGGGTAAAGGACCGTCCGAAAAGTCCACAAATGGTGCTAAAACTGTGGATTTTTTTTCTATATAAATGTTCAATAAGATTAAACAATGTATGAATACAATCACTGAATCATAAAGACAAGTACAGGTGAAGGAAGAAAAAAATACGTATAAATCAACCAAAATATATACATAAATAAGATAAAGGAGACAAATAATTGAAAAGATAAAAATAAATATATTTTTAACATATAATATATATATATATATATATATATATATATATATATATATATATATATATATATATATATATATAAGTCAGGGGTCAGGAAAGTTCTAATTTCAGCATATAAGAAAGGGTATACAATTTTTATTAATAACGCATATTAACTCAACGCATTTATTGCTAAAACTGTGGAGGATGTGGTTAGGTGCTGTGATTTAAGTGTCCCTTATTTTAAAATTTCAAAAGTGGCAACACTATATGTAACGGGCCTCACAAAAGAAAGGGCCTCGCCTTGCTCTCCAAGATTTTATTAAGATGGATGGGATGATAAAGTGGCTGAAGTAGCTCTGCATTCAATAAAATTAATACCTATATTGGCTAAGAAGTTTTTTGCAGTTTTCTTATTTTATTCTATTATTTCTGAACATCTAGATTTATTAGATTTTTTTTTTTTTACAGTAACACTATGTTGACATCTTTCTGTGTGGTGCACTTTTTTGTGTGCATTTTTCTTGCACACCTTTGTTTCCTATAATGAAAAGAACTTGGATTTCTCTAACAGGTTGCCTTCCATTCTAATAAGGAACATGCAATTTTAATCATGTTGGAGTACAGCTGAAAAATCTAATCGAGAAAAGAAAAAAAAAGAGAGAGATTTTATTTTTTTGCCATATCGCCAGCCCTATTTTAGACATCCGCCCAACATTTGAGGGAATGAGGGCAGGGATATCCCCATCCTGTTCAGAGATCTATAGCTGTCTGCATAGAGGCATGGAAAATGGGCACTGGGAACAGAGTAGACAGCATTTTTAATTACTTAATTTAATAAATACATTATTCCAAAACTATTTTAATATTGTTAACAAAAGATCTTTAGATATTCTACTATGTCTTCAAGTTAGATCAGATTTAAAAACCATAGCTTCCCCAACTTCACTGAGTGTTGTATGATTTAAGTCATCAAGTCAACCTTTATTTATAGAGCACATTTAAAACAACAGAAGTTGACCTAAAGTGCTTTACAGATCAAACAAATAAATAACGACAGAGTGAAATAAAAACAGATTGATATAAAGTTAAATATAAAACATAATAAAATAAATAAATAAATACAAATAAATACAGCATCATGTTTTTATCCATTTCAAACTATTCAAAGATCTATTCAAAAGCTACAGAATAAAAATAAGTTTTCAAAAAAGATTTAAAAATGGCTAATGATGAAGATGACCTCACATGGAAAGGGAGACAATTCCACAGATTGTGACCTATCACAGAAAAGGCACGGTCACCCTTAGATCTATAGCGTCAACGAGGAACCCTCAATAAAAGTTGATCTGAAGACCTGAGCGCTCTGGTGGCAGAGTAAGGGAGCAGAAGGTCACTGATATATTGGGGCGTGAGACCAGATAGTGCCTTGTTGACATAAATCAGAATTTTAAAATCAACCCTGAATTTCACAGGAAGTCAGTGTAGAGATGCTAAAACCGGGGAAATGTGATCCCTCTTTCTTGACCCTGTTAAAAGTCTAACTGTAGGCGGGGTAATGCATTTTGGGGGAGACCAGTGTACAATGAGTTACAATAGTCTAACCTTGATGTAATAAGTGAGTGGATCACAATTTCCAATTCTTTATGTGAAAGAAAATGTTTTATTTTAGCGATAGATCTCAGGTGGAAAAAGCTACCCCTGATTTAAAAACATATTTTCTGATTAGAGTGATAAGTAGTGCTATTATTCTCATGGAGCTTGTTTAGTTAGGATCGAAACCAGGCTGAAATCCAAAGCTTCTCGTTCATTACAATAACTCATTGAGCCTGGTTAGTCATTCGTTATCATGAGCACTGCTGAGACAGGAATGTCTCATTGCATCAACTGCAAATGCTCACATACAAACACATGGGGCCCAGACACTGAGAGTACAAAAGTTTACCACAGATGACTGTGCCTTTCAAACTCTACACACACAAAGTCTCAGATGAGATCGGGAGATTTGTGTGTGTTTTTGTGGATAATATCAAATAAAGTTTTGATAGTGCATGATCAAAAATAAACATTTTGTTTTTGTTTGTGAAATATTTATGAATACACATGTAATCTACTGTGCATGTGAGCTGGGATGAGGGATGTGATCAAAAGAGAACTTCAGTTTTACATTATTGTTATGATTTTAATTATATTGACAACATACCATATGTCCTTTTCAAGACAATGGAAAATATGAGCAATTAGGCATGAACCTGTACACTCCTATGGAATTTATTAAATAATTCAACATTAATCAATGAAGTGCAAAGTTCTTGATGTACTCATAATGCTTCATAGAAATGTTGGCTATGGAATTGCATTAAATAGGGCACATGCATAAAACTGTGGAATTGGGGGGACCAACTAAAAGTGTAAACAGTGAGCCATTGTTTCAGTTTTGTTCTTAGGTGGTAGTTTGGAAGAAGGGCCTGGGTCCATGTATACTAAAGCTCATGGAACTTAGAAAACAGGAAATAGCAGTGTGGTTCTCCGCTTTATAAAGTTTGAGAGATCAAAAGTAAACAAATACTTTGGAGTCACACTGGCTTCTCTGTCTCACATTTACATAGTCCGTTTTGCTTCAGAACACTCTTAAAGGTGAAGTGTGTCATTTCTGTGCCACTATTTTTAAAAAAAAAGGTTTCCTGAACACTCCACCTATCTTCCATTGGTTGGACAAATAGATAGTCCCGCCCCGAACTTACACCATTGGTTGAGCCAATCCTGCTGTGTCGGGCTGATCGGGAGGCTCAAACAAACCGAGCAATGTCTCACCACAGAGACACATTGTTTGCACTTTTTGGAGAAATCAACCCACAAATGGCCTAATTGTAGCCCTCTCTGCATATTAAAGGGATGGTTCAGCCAAAAATGAAAATTCTCTCATCATTTACTTACCTTCATGCCATCTGAGATGTGTATTACTTTTTTACTTCAGCAGAATACAAACAAAGATTTTTAGAAGAATATCTCAGCACTGTAGGTTCATACAATGCAAGTGAATGGTGACCTGAAATTTAAATCTCCAAAAATCACATAAAGTCAGCATAGAAGTAATCAGTGAAGGCCCGTTCACACCAAGAAAGATAACTATAACGATAACTGTTAGAATCCATACCAAAGGACGATAACGTTCTGCTAATTCTAAGCGCATGCTGAAGTTATGTTCACAGTCAAGAAAATGGATGTAGATGAACTGCTACTGCTCTACATTTCACAAAGAAGCCAAAAGAAAAAAAGACGCAAACAACTTCAAAAGAGACAAGACAATGTTGTCGACATTAGCGCTGGATACCTGAGGTAATTGTATGCCTCAGTGCCTTTTATTCATCTCCGTTAATACTGAAGAAAAATGCAGAGTTTCCATTTCATTCGCGTGTGTAATAATAAGTGGCAATCAGGTGCTGGAATAAGTTATTTTGAAGATGAGTGCACGTTGCGGCACGGGCCCTTTAAAGCTGGATGGATTTTGATTAGCTGTCAATGATTTTATCATTCATCAGCTGGAAAAAAATATGCTCTGAAAGTGATTCCAACGATATCTTTGCTCTGTGTCGTTATCGTTGAAGTTGTGGTGTGGACTCCGCTATTCTCTTACAGTTAGAACGATTTTTAAAACTTTATGGTTATGGTTATAGTTATCGTTCTTGGTGTGAATGGCCTTTAGACTCCAGTGGTTAAATCCATGTCTTCTGATGCGATATGATAGGTGTGGGTGAGAAACAAATCAATAGTGAAGTCCTTTTTTACTATAAATCTGCACCTTTGTCTAGTAGGTGGAATCAGTGTCGTAACCATGTCTTGAACATGGGTGCTTTTTATTTTTTATTATTATAAATCTCCAACCTCACTTCGACATTCTTCTTCTTTTTTTCTTTTTTTTTTTGGTGATTTGCATTCTTCATGCATATCACCACCTACTAGTCGAGGCTGGTCAAAGGTGAAGATATATAGTTTAAAAAAAAAAAAATTTAAATATTGATCTGTTTCTCACCCACACCTATCATATCTCTTCAGAAGATATGTATTTAACCACTGGAGTCTTATGGATTACTTTTATGCTGGCTTTATGTGATTTTTGAAGATTCAGAGTTCTGGCCACCATGCACATGGACCTACAGAGCTGAGATATTCTTCTAAAAATCTTCATTTGTGTTCTGCAGAAGAAAGTCAAACACATCTGGGATTGCATGAGGGTGAGTACATGACGAGATAATTTTCATTTTTAGTTGAACTATCCCTTTAAACTGGAGTGGGAGAATACATTTTTAACATCCCAAAAATTACACACTTCAGCTTTAAGAATAAAGTTCAATGTCCAACAGCATCCTCATACTAAGTATTCTCACCACATGGCATTTAACAGAGAATGGTTGTTCAGCTGGACTCAAGCAGTATAAATAAGATTTTTGGAAAGAGCTCTCCCTGTAAACACTCACCTAATTAGTATTTTTTACAACACTTTAAACCAGGCAGCAGATAGACTGCATTTGCCAACAAATAATTTTATACAAGAATAAAATTCACAAGTTGGTAATTTAAACAGCAAGGCCCAGATGAATGTGCCAGGCTATAATGTGAGGCCTGTGCCCCTCAGACTCGAGGAAATCCAGCTTTAAGGGGCTGAATATAAACACTTTCCCTTAACAGGGAAAAATCCACAGTACCCAATTTGTCAAGAATGAGCATCACTTCAACATCTCAAGCAGTAACAGAGCTTTTAAAGAAATAATTGTAAGAGTAGTCATATACAGCAAAAGTAAGGCAATGTTTAGCCAGGGAGGAAACCACCATAGACATTAAGTGTGACCCTAAATTTCAGATTTGTGCACAATCAAGAGCCTAATTGTACCCTAAAGCCTAGAGGTCAGATTCAAATTTTTGAAGCTCTCACTGTTTTCTTCCACTAACCTTATTTACTGACTTTTTCACATGGAACAATAGCAGCATTTCAACAATTTGGATTCATTCATGTGGACAATTCAGTACCAGAGAAATTTATATCAATACTGAATTTAACATGGAAAAAAGTGTGTCTCCACACAAAGATATTAGTACTGGCTTGGTCAATGTCCCTACATTGCACTCGTATCATATTTACTTCTATCCAATTTCACAAATGTTTGCAATTATGGTTTAGATGTTAAAAAAAGTGTGTATTTCCGATTTAAAGACTAGATGTTTACCGTGAAAGCTGAGCTTAGCAAACTGTTTTGCAAAACTGTTTAGATGCTTATACATACTCAACAAGCAAAACATGTTGCACATGTTTGCTAGGACCACTGACAAATTTGTAGACTTTACATCAAGGATGAAGCTAACAACATTTTTGTCATTATGAAGTTTTCACAGAATTCACACTTTATGGAAAGCAATTAATGCCTCTTTTAAGGCATCACACACGTATTTTTGAGAAATAGCTTCATGACAGATTGCTCAGCAAATAATAATTAAAAAAGGCTTATTTTACTGGCAACTACTAACAAAGAGAACGTATCTGGCGTTGTGCATACCAGCTGTTTATGAGGCACAATGTAGCATGCAAGACACAGTACAACTCAATCAAAAATTCAAACGCAGCTGTGACCATTCAAGATAGTGGAACACTAAGATAAGGACGTTTTCGGCTATCCCACAAGTTGAATAATGTTTCACACATCTGTAAAAACACAACACAGTTCAAACAGACAGCTTTAAACAGTTGTGCCAAGGGCCAACACATTCCTTCCCAAACAGTGCAGAACCTCTACTCCACTTGGCTGTGCTAGTGCCAGGATAAGTGCACTTAAGGTGTTCACCATTGGCCATCATCCCATTGCACATGCATTGATTCACTGACTCAGTAAAGCCAAAAAAACGGCAGACCTGTCCAACAGTAGCTCACATGGCTCCTTGCTTTCTTAGCCTTACTGAAAACCTTTCGAGTTCCATAATTCTGAGCACAAAATTACAACAGGGAGTGTGACCATGCCAGCTGAATTTAAGAAAAAGGCACGTGTGACACATGCTCAGGCAACAATGTGATCCTGAAAAGTCTGAATGTTTATTAGCACTGGTAAAAGACTTAATGCAATATTTGGACAGCTGACCCAATTGTGAGGATCAGAGATATGAAAACTGTTGCTATTCCTTCAACTCTCTCTCCAAACGTGCTTTTTCACACACCACATAACACAATGGATTTGTATGTGTAACAGGTTCAATGACACTGAATTTGATTGCTGAACATTGTAAAAAAGTAGCCATTTAAGGAACTATTTCTACCTGACATGACCTAAAAATTACTTTCATTTGCTTAACTTAATGTAGTCAGGTTAATTCAGTCATAATAGTTACAAGAAGCACATTTTTAGGTTACCTGATGAACAATTTTGTAGTGTATTAAAAGTCTATTACTTATTAATATTAATGCCACAATTGCAGTTTTATTTATGTTTTTATGCATATATTTTTTTTCACAAATTTCACATTAATACAAAATGTGACAGAGTATTAATGGAAATCTGGGAAAAGCCCATCCAACACCAAACTGACCAGCATCCAATTAATATCCATTAACGGGCAGACAGAATTAAATTTTACTTAAAGTTAATAATGAATCAAATTCAAGTATGAAACCCTTTTATAGATAAACTTCAGAGTTCAAATCTTACCTATGTCTACTGGTCACCTTAGATCCACTCTCTGCAGCTGGTACAGACTGATTGTGATCCACATGAGTGTATGGAGCATAAGATCCTGCTCCAGAAATATCTCCAGGAAAGTTCATAGCCAATAGAGTACTCAAGTAAAAATAATATAGAGCCATAACTTAAAAAGTAAAACCAGATAAAAATAAAATAAAAATTTAAAAAACTATGGTAAAAAAGTACATCCAGCAAAACTACTTTGCATTAGAAAGTGCGCTTTTATGCACCCACTAGCTCTCCATGGATCAACATTCAGCACTGATTTGGCTGACTTCAAAAGTTCTGTATGAAATGCTGCTGAATTGTCGTCTCAGTTTATGAACCGCTGCCATCATTTCGCACAATGTCCATTAGTCTCAAAAGATTCTCCCGTCAGTATTCCCATAAGGCACATGAACTGCAGTCAAACTCTAATGAGAAGTTTCCGGTTTTTTTCTTCATCGTCTTCGCAGTCATAATGTGAAAACTGTCCTGGAAAGATGCCCAAACTACCGCACCTCTCTCTCTCTCTCTCTCTCTCTCTCTCTCTCTCTCTCTCTCTCTCTCTCTCTCTCTCTCTCTCTCTCTCCTTTTAATTTTAGGTTCCTCCTGATTTTTTTCAACAGTGAGTAAAATCTCGATTTATAACAGACAGGTGACTGTGTAATTAAATGGTTCCCGCTACTGACGAATGGCACTTGCCATATCTCAATCTCTTAAAGGCTGCAAAATAAACATTTAAGGTGTAATCGGTGTAATGTTTAACTAAATTAAATTAATACAGCCTACTTAAAATATTAAAGTTTTTACATTTTATTTTATTAAAGATTAGCCTCCTCAATTCAATTTGTTATGAATTTGAAATGCATAAATCTTAAACTGTTTTTTTTTTTTTTTTTAGGCATAGTTTCTGCGTGCGAATTCGTGTACTGTCAGAGTATGTAGCTTCTAAATTTGATGAAGAACATAGGCCTACATTTTTCCCTAATATCAAAGATCTTACTAGAAAAAAATAAATTATGATCCAACGTGAATTTTCTTGATAAATAAATATGATCGTGCCTGGTAACATGTGCATGTAAAATGGCTAGAAATAGCATTTTAGCTTAGCCTAATTTCTGTCATTTGCTTGACCATTGCTTTTCCCACCAGTGGCCATGAAATGATCTCTGCCACACATCCTAATGTAAAATCATCAATTTAAAACCTCAAAAAGTTAATTGTTTACTTTTCAAAGATTAGTTAAGTAAAGATTTTTAACCATTTAAGGAAATACATATGGATACACAAGGTTCAAGCTTGACTGTCCCACTTTACCATCTTCACCCTACTTCATACAGCAACGACATGAAGCAGTAACCACAACCATGAAAATAATTTACTTTTGGTAAATAGTAAATTTAATAATAAATGTGGTAAAAGTAGATTTGCACATACAGTTGACAGGAGCTGTCTGACTCAATGTACTACACCATTTTATTATTATTATTATTATTATTATTATTATTATTATTATTTTTAATTCAGCATTTTCATCGTCCTGTGGATGCTCACTTTAGAATCTCGTCAGAAATAGTAGGTCATCAGGGTATTTCTTTACTACTGTTTTATGAATACTGAGGATTCAGGCATACTACTCAATTGACATACTGCTTTTGGCATACTACTGTATATAGAAGGGAAGTGTGCATATTTTTTTCATCTGTGTAAAAGGTTAATAATGAAGGCAAAATTGCAGGACAACTACAGGCTTTAAAATGAGTGGACAGTTTCCCATGATTTCAAGGTTGCTAAGAAAGATAGCATTGCATATCAGTGCTGTGATCTCAAATCAATGCGGAAGGGAGGGTCTGGGCTGCTAAGAGACATGACCTAACCCAACCTGACCATCAAAGACATATTCGGTCCACTGGACCAGAACAACAGCCTCAGCAAATTTTTGAAACTTGTCTCTAGCATCACTAGCCCTCATCAAGGTTTGTCTGGAGAGTGAGTCAGGGAGGACAGAGATTTACATTAGCATTGTGTGCTGCTATGACAACATGTAGATCTCTCAATAATGACTGTGCGGTAATTTAAGAACCACTGTCTAAGGGAACCTAGAGATGGCAGTTCAAATATTGTGGTTGAATTTATTCTTAGAAGAGCAGTCACAGGAGTATAATAGAGATAAGCTATCTGGTTGAAGACACTTTCATATGGTCTGCTGAAATGCAGCTGTATTTCTACATGAAAGGGGATATTTGAAGGTTTTCTCACTTTCTGGATGTGAATCAAGTTTAAGGTATTCAAGGTTAGTTTTTGAGTGAGGTCTTTCTTCTTGGCCAGACATGAGGAAAAAGTGTGTGAATGTAACTGTGTGTGTATTGAACTCCCTTCCACAGTTTGATCTTCATACTTTGAAAAAGCACAAATAGCTTATTATTAATAGTTTATTTTGATCAAACTCTTTTGTGTGAGACAGATTAAAATCTCACTTTATCCCAGTCTGTTTACCACAGAAAGCTGGAGACATTTTTAAACGTGAATGTGCAATTTTGCTAATATTCATTGCATTTTAATGTAATTCAAACCACATAACTGCAATTGACTGTATTCTGCGTTATATGATGAGACTTTCCTTCAAACTTGACTGTAATGTCAAACTTCAGTCAACACTGAATCTTCCTGACTTTCATTTTGAAACAGAAAGCACTGTTAAGTCCCTGGACTTTGTACAGCAGATTAAAATTCCTGAGGGGACAGTTTATTTGCAATTAGTGAGACAAAAGCTGTAGTACATGACACATAACAAACTGGGGGGTATTTTGCTAGTCATATTCTTCTCATGGATTCACAGAGATTTGTGAGAAATGATGTAGACGTGGGTTATGGCACGTTCAACCATAAATGGGTCATCAGTCTGTTCTGATAGGGTCGTGGTGGCCAGTTGGGAAAACATTGGTGAATGCAAATAATAAAGTGCAACTAACCTTCCATATCTTTTGTTGTTGACATCAAAGGCGGGGCATCCAATCAAACTCTATGGAATTTTGGTGCAAATTCATCTGTCACATTGCAGAAGCTTACCAAATTAGGGAGATGCCAAAATGGACAGGTTATTTGACATGTCCTCATCTTCGAAAATCATTACAATATGACTCAGAATACATTATATTTGGGTGCACTTGTTAGGCTAGTAAATAATACTTCTGTTGTTGTTTATGTACTTATACACAATTGAATTGAAAATGTTCCTATTCAGTTTGCATATTGTGATACCTATGTATTTCAGAGTTAAATTAATAAATGTATTACTGTTCAAAAAACAATTTTGGTATTGCGTTTGGTCACCACTTGATGTCAAATGCAAAATCTGGGTTCTGAAATAAAATCAGACAAGAACCACTGGGATTTGTTAAAATCACAGTCTTTGATAATACTTATGTTGACAAGTATTCCTCTCTGCTGCTTTGAACATTTGAACTTTTGTAAATGAGGAAGTCTTAAAATATTATGTCACAAACACTCATAAATCAAATGGCTGCATATACAGGAGCTTCTTTTGCCTGAATCTGCATTTTCTGAAGTTCAAGTGTGTTTACATTCTTTCTGCCTTGGCCCACCATCCTAACACCAGTGGGTCGTGGCGTTGTTTAGTTTAATTGTGTGTGTTCTCTGCATGTTGTTATTTTGCACTTAGAAGCACCCCGAGAATGCCTGCGATTGCAGAATGCACCCACCTCCAGTATACTGTGTATTTTACAAGATCATAGGAGTTGCACTATTAAAAAAAGTCAAATTCAACTTGTGTTCATGGCTGCTAATCAGCAGGGTTTAATTTGAGTCACCAAGAGCCATGAAACCCCAGTGCACTGCCCTGTACTCTGCCTCCAGCACGCTGCTAGAATCCCTACACACATTCCAAAAGTTAACATAAATATATTCAAACAACTTCAGCGACAGCTTAACTCCCCCACAAAAACACAGTCCAATTAAGCCCAATCTTTGACCCATTGCTTCTAAGATTAGCACAGTCACCATAATTTAAATTGGAAAGGATTATTTTCACAGTGTCTTGATACTGCACATTGCTGTTTGCCTCATCAAAAACTTGATAATCCTCAACCCATGATTTAACTGGTTAAGTAGCCTTAAAGGAATATTTCGCGTTCAAGACAAGTTAAGCTCAATTGATAGCATTTGTGACATAATGTTGATTACAACAAAATTTTATTTTGACTTCTTTCTCCCTTTCTTTAAAAAAAAAAAAAAAAAAAATCGTGGTTACAGTAAGGCACTTACAATGGGAGTGAAGTGTTAATATACTCACTTTTTTTTTTAAGTTTAGCCACAAGACATACACAATATGCATGGTAACATGATTTCAGTGTGATAAAATTGCTTACTAACCTATTCCAATTTTAATCCTTTGCTGCCATAACGACGGAACGCCATTGACCCTAAAACAACTTCACAGCTCAAATAATACAACAGTTTTAACAGAAGAATTCATGTAAGTGCTTTTATACGATTATAAGCTTCTCATCTGTGCCTTTAAAACCCTCCAAAAACTGGCCCCATTCACTTCCATTGTAAATAACTCACTGTAACCTCAATTTTTGCTTCTTCATCTTTTTTTTAAGAAAAGGAGGGACAAATAATTGTTTGTGATAAACAACATTATGCCACAAATACTGTCGATTGAACTTAACTTGTACTGAACCCCGAATATTCCTGTAGGAAAGGATTGTCTCTTAAACACATTTTCTTAAACGTATCTAATAATTATTTTCAGTCAATATTATAACATGGATTTTGTTACTGACCATTAGTCATACTATGATCCATAATTTCTGTAATTAAGCTTGTGTGATATTTCACTAACAGAATATATATAGTATGTAGCGTGAATAGATAGCCTTTTGGCCATTAGAGTAGGTCAGTGCTCTTTTAAAAGGGTCTGTGCAGTGTTTATGGTGATTATCCTGTCATTTTATAATGCACAGTGTTAGTGGACCTGGTTAAGTTCATGCAACATGATATATAACTCAATTCCACCATCCCTCTTTAAGCTTTCTAGAAAAGTCTGATGGTAGCAGTACTCCTCTCTGTTGCTACTACGAAACAAATGAACCTGTAACAAATGCATGCTGTGTCCAACCCCACACATTCCCGTTTAAATGCCAATTACATATGCTACACAGTGTATATGCAGAGCTTAACAGAAAACCGCTGTGAGAAAAACAACTTATTTATACAACTTTTTTCAATTATGAGAAAGCTATATTGCCTTTAATGTTTACCATCTGAGATCAGGAGCATTCACGTAGTTAGCGATCACAAATGTTGTTTGTTGGCATTGTTTTCGTGTGGGAAAAGCAAACCCAGACTATGTTTTGCTCTAAAATAAACATACGGTTTTCTATTAATTTTGGAAAGACAAAGCAAAAGTCTTAACATTTCCACAATATTCTGCGGTTTATGCACATGACCCTTGGATGATCCTAAGTGAAATACAGTGAGAACATTTCAGAATAAAAACACATTATAATCTTGCTTTTTATGGAATTAAATATAAATGAACAGCACCAGTGTGTAAGTTGATAGTCTCCAGTTGAGATCATAGTAGCTGATTAATTGTATAAATAATGTGATTAATGTTCTAGAATGACTCAGTTTAGGTCAGACTCTTTCACTTTGACATGGTGCAGAGGTGAAATGCACAAGCTGCCCTTCCCAGAGAAATCAAGCCCGGGGAGGGGTTTGGTGTGGTCCGCTGAGGTCCTCTGAACATTTAGTGCTCCTGCTGTGTCTTAAGACCAACCAGAGCAATAGTTCTCCACTGGGTAGCCACTGTGTTCTTAGTGAACCGTGGAGGGCAGGGGTTTAATGGCGGTAGGAATTAAGAAAGCAAAGGTATGAGGAAAGAAAGCCCTCCTTTGTGCAAGTGAATGAGGAGAGAGACCATCCACGACCTTCTACTTTCACCACCCCCCCACCCCCCCCCCCCCAAACTCTTGCTTTACTGTCATTTTGCATTAGTGCCCCTGCCACAAGGTCCATGGAGGAGCCAGCACTGAAACACAAGCCAAACATGCTTCATTTTTGGTTAAATTGGTTAGGTTTAATTAAGTCTGAACATAGAGTACAGTGGAAAATTATTTATGTAAAAAAAAAAAAAGATGTTAACTGATATATAGTGGCTGCAAACCAATCTGCAAAGTGAATGATAAAGAGATAAAGAATTAGTCCCTTAGGATGTTTAGAGTGAAAGTACATCAGTCTAACTCAGGAGTACCATAAAGTGCATTAAACTTTATGAGAAGATAAGCATAAAGGTGTTTTCTTTTGGAAGCACACAAAACAAAAAAGCTACAGCTAAAACAGGATACTGCAGTCACAAAGACCATGTGATACTTTGTTTTCTTTTTTCTCCACCTTAATTTAAAAGGTGGGAGTTGGCTGTGCTCCACCGCATGGATGGTATAAAGCCCAGTATTCATAAGCTCATACACAGACTGTCAAGGAGTGTCAACATCATGAGAAAAAAGCAAAATACAGGGTGTGAAAATATGAAGTGGTGCCCATTTAATTAAAAGTAACTGGAGCTGTTGTGTTTCATACCAAGAAAGTGTTTTGTGATTCAAATTTCATGTATGGAAAGCTTTATTTAGCTTGGGTAATTATCAGCTACCCAAATAATGTGCCACTCTTGTGTATCTACAGTAAATATGATACACTTTATTTAGAATTTTTAGTTATCTGTTTGGGGCATTTCTACCCCATTGTTTCACACAAATAATACTACTAAATTAATACCAATAATGCACTAGTAGGGTCCAGTTTTGGGTGTAATCTTATTATAAAGCAATTAGTTACTGTAATCTAATTACTTTTAAGTCAAAAGACCCTTTCCCACTGGTGGTACTAAAGCCCGTACTATTTCTTTTCGTCACTTTTGCACCTGAGCAACTATAGTTCCTTAGAGCCATTTTAGGGGGATTTTTAGCTCCTACACCAGAGTAGGTAATTAAGGGGCGTATAGGGACTGTAGCAGACTGAGGGAGTTGCTGCAGCCTATGACTGGTCAACACGTTTGACACACAAATAGCATTGAGAAAAGAGAGGAGTCCACAGCCACCATTTGTAAACAACTAGCCGCTAGCCTGCTACTCAGAGGATTGTGCTAATTTTACAATTCCCTTAACAGAAATAAAATAAAACAACAAAGTATACAAAGAGGATCACCCGTTTCACATATGTGTGTGTGTATGTGTGTGTGTGTGTGTGTGTGTGACTTCATCAGGAGACGCTTTGAGTTTTCATAGCATCTGAACTATTTGTACTGTGTGACTATAAAGAAAATAAAGTGATTTCTGGATTACTACATCAAAATTTTCCTGAGATGACAGACAATCAGAATAATCAGATGTTTATCAAGAGTGGGTAATTGAACTTTATTATACATTAAACCGTCAATAAATCTAGGTTGCATGAGGGAAGTATTGCGTGTCTGTCACTGCATGGTTAACTTGCATCAAGACGTCTTGTTGAAGTCAGTGATGAGTATTTACCTTCGGACTGCATAGAGCTTCTGTACATTCAGTATGCCTATCTTAAATAAAAAAATTTTTTTACCATCTAGTTTCGACAACGCACACCCTATTTAGGCATGCAACGGCCTTCTCGCAATTAAAGATTTGTATGAAGAAGGGGTGTTTTCGTCCTTTTCATCTCTGTCAGCTAAGTTTAATCTACCCAATAGTCATCTATTTTGCAGAAATTGTGCAGAAATTGTTCCCTCACTTTCCTAACTGTCCTCCTGAAGATCCATTAGACAACTTTTTTGCTCTAAGTTCTGACCATAAGCGTCTGTAAGTCATTTATGATTTAATTAGCACTCTGAATCCTGATCTGACAGGACCTTTACAGGACACTTGGAAAAGGGACCTTTGTACTAATTTCTGATGATCAGTAGTGTCATATTATAAACCTGATGCATTCTTCCTCAGTTTGTGCTAGACACAGTCTGCTACAATGTAAGGTTCTCTATAGAGCCCATCTGACGAACACTCAATTAGCTAAATTTTTCCCTGACAAGAGTGATGCTTGTAATCTTTGTAGACAATCCCCGGCTGATCATATTCATATGTTTTGGTCATACCCCCGATTGTTAACCTTTTGGTCCAGTGTACAGTATTTGACACACTGAAAAAAGCACTTAACGTAGAAATTGACCCAAATCCGTCAACAGCTCTCTTTGGCATTTTGCCGTATCCCGGTTTTACTGTCTCCACTGGTCAGGTTGTTGCTTTTACTACTCTGTTAGCCAGAAGGAATATCCTTCTGAAATGGAAGTGTGCTTCATCTCCAACACATGACAGATGGATCCAAGACATTTTCTCTTGCATAAAGCTAGAAAAATTAAGACGTATGCTCCTTGGATCTCTCAAATCCTTTTAAAGCACCTGGGATCCCTTCATGAACTTTATTAAAAGCTTACTTTGCTCCTCTGATACTGATAGTTCTGGATAATGAATGATATATATTAGGTACTAACTTGTTCATACGTCTCTATTCCTTTTTTTTTTTTTTTTGTGCCTTAGTTTGTTAAGGTTTTTGTTTTTGTGTGGTGAGGGATGGGGTTAATATGTATAAAATCAGGACATTTCTATGTATACTGATTTCTTCCATGTGTTTGCTGATCTGTTTTGTCCTGTTAAATACCACAAAAAAGAGATTGGAAATAATTATGAGTATTTCAGTACAGTACTTTATGTTGAGTCATAAAAACCTTTATCATAAAAGGTGTTGATAAATAGGTTTATAGTGCATTTTCAACATGTTGTCCACTAAATTCAGTGTGTGTTGAGTGGTAGTCTGACAGCCTCCACTCTCCTCCCACTCCAGCTGCAGCAGCACTGAGCTCTGCATGCACAGCTCTCACGCCCAGTTTAAACTGTAACCTGAAGACACAGACTGCATCCGACAATGGCAAAATGCTGCCATTAAAAGATGTAAGACATTCAACAGAAATCCATATTCTATCAACCACGCTCCAACCCTAAACCTAAACGTCAGTGGAGTAAAAATTAAATTTTAGACTGAAAATACAACTTCATGCTCATCATTGATTAGGTCCATGCAAATTACTTCCTGGTATCCATGAGACCAGAACCTATGTATTTGAGGCTTCAGTAGCAGCATAGGAAAAGGTTAACACATTTGAATTGATGCAAAAATGTCTGATGAGATGCCGCTTAACTCGCTTGTCAGTAACTTGGCAGAATAGGGTCGATGTTGGGGTACTGGAACATTCATTAGCAACATTTTGACTTACTGCGTGATCATGTTTGGGTCACAGAGAAAGTTTGCTTATTTCGCTCCTTGATGGAAAGACCATATTAGTTTGATGGAGCATATTAAGCTTTACCCCATAAAAATTCTTTAAATCCTTAATTTGTATTCTGACTCAGATATAAGTGGCAATGTCTGTTTACAATTTATTACAAGGGGAATTTTTGACCTTTGCTACTGTCATAATAATATGTTGCATATGCTGTTAAAATCAACAGAAAAATTAATCCTTAAATTGGAGACTGCAGGCACACAGAGACAAATATGACTGGTGAATGATTTTGATTGCCTCTCTTATTCCAGGGGCCCCTTAGCAATGCCAAAAATGTTCTTTAATAAAAAGAAATAATAGAAGTTGGCCGCAGATCTACGCAAATAGTCTCAAGTGCCCGATTTCTCAGGACAAACAGTTTGCTGCACCCCTGAAATAATGAAACTGATTAATTTATGAGAGACTGATATGTTCACGCTCCCACCACACAAATCACTATGACGAATATCAGATTAACAACAAAGACACAATCAAATAACACCCTCCATCCTCCAGCTTTTGAAGCACAAATGGTGCTCAGCAAACCATATAAATCTGGATATAGTTGGCAGGGGTTACATTTGGAACAAACACATTTCAAACCACAAGATGTTTATTATGACTGCTTTTCAAATGTTAAATGAGGCAAAAATGACAGATTTGGGTTATAAACTTAGCAAAGTGCTAAAATAGTGCCTTAAAAATGGGTGGTTAACTGTTTCTACAAAAGTACTTTTTATCTACAGTTATCTAAAATTGTATCTAAAATACTGTATACTGTTTACCTTTAGGCCTACAAAATGCAAAGTATTTACACCCAAGTCAAATATCTACTCCAGCATAATGGGTTTAATGTTTGTTTTGGAGCACCTCTTCCTCCCATGCTGTTTGAAGAACTAGACGTTTTAATTCCACTGTGCATTTTAAACCAAACTACACACATATGTTGGTTTTGGCAGTTTCTGTGTCCTTACGGTCTTATTACTTTGGCTAATGTTGCCATTATATATTTTTTCTAATCTTCAGTGGTGGAAATTGTTAAGTGGGGAGCTTTAAAGCTGACATTGTTGACTCTGAATGTAAAGCTGGGACAAGAGAATCAGAGTTACATTGGACAACTTACACACATAACCTTTAACCTGAATGCCTTTCACCTTCTGATACTTTCTTTTAAGCATAAGCATACTCTAGATTTCACCCTAAGTGCCTGGCTGCTATTGTAATGGGGATTATCCCCGTTAGATCACCCTAACATGTGTCTGTTTGGTCAGTGGCAAGGCGTTGGGTTAATTCTATGAGGCACGCTTCCAGATTCATTGTTATCCCTGAAACCTCATGATTTCCTCTTTAGATTCTAAGTAGCAGTGAGCTCCATTTCCCCAGTCTTCTGCAAGTGTCACACTTGAGATGGTTTATAGGTTCCCTGCACCTCTTGCAGGTCCGTGTGGGCTGATTTAAATTGATGGCTTGTGCTTGGAATGCTGTAGTAAAGCACTAGCCGTCCTTCCTCTGCTTTTATGATAAAATGGGGCTAAACTAGGCTTAAAATTTTACTGGGTGATGAATTGGCTACAGTTTTTCACGGAAGATCAAATACATTATCTTGGCCAGTGTTGTTTTATGGAAGTTGGGGTGGCCATATCTGGCACCGGAGTCCCGGTTCAGGAACTGAATAAATGCTCTTAGGAGTTGTGGTTCTTCTTTATGAGTGACCAGAACTAATTGTTTATAATCTGTTTACCTTGTTACCATCTGCCTTTTTGTTGCACAGTGCAGAAGGGAGGGGTGGATAGAGGTTGAAAATGTATCAGAGTCTTGTGCCATGTTCTCCATAATGTCCCAACAGGTGTGAGAGCCTATTCCTTCTCTCCATGTAAACATTTGAATGTTGCTTCTAGAAGGACTGCCTTGGCAGTCTGTATATGTTTTGCTGACAAACTCTGTATAATTTATTGCTGATTAATAGGGTTGCAACGGTACATGTATCCACGCCGAACCGAATGAAACCAACATTAAAACAACATATAACGAACAACACAATTCGCATAGAACTAAAATGAAAAAAGATTGCGGAGCAACACGGGACCACACGAAACCAAAACTTAATAGAACGCCACACGAAATGATGATTTTTTTTTATTTTCAATACACTGATCACCATTTTAAATCATAATGTATGAAACAACTGCATTAAAATCAGTTTATGTGTAGGGTCTAAATGTCCCGACAGAGTGAGTTATTGTTGCGCATAAAACGTTATGTTCAAAACAATACAAAGAATGCAAAAACAACTAAAAAAGCAGAAAAACACTGTCACTTGGCAGTTGGCATGTCACGTCCTTAACATTAGACGGGGTGTAGAGCGATTTTTTTTTTGTTGTTTTTTTTTTTTTGGTACAGGGGCTACATCGGGCTTTAAGTAGTACAAGGGGGGGCTACATTGTGTTCCTTTTGAAATACAATGTTCTGCATTGATTTAGTTCTTGTATCTTTTAAGACCAGAAATAGTTGTGTTCTCATGTTCTCATAGAGTGTATTTGTGATGATGGTTGGATGGGACTATTCTGCCTGGAGAATTTATTCTGCCTTTCTATCTACATAGATGGATACTTTTCTTTCACGCAATAGAAAAATTTGATAAAGGCTGAGCATAATTATAAATTATTTTATCATCTCTACTTCCCTGGTCATTTATTATTCAGATTAACAGACTCTCTACATCAGGGGACGGAATTATGAAAAAAAAACAACAATATTATTTCAAAAATAGATATTATATTAAAATGCCACCATTTTATTATATTACATGAATACTTTTAAAGCTACTAAAGTTATTCAGCCAAAAGCAGTGAGTGGTTTTCTCGTTTTCTTGTGTTGTTTGATTAATAGCCTTTTAATGATACACTAAACAGTGTTATTTTCGGTTACATGTACATTTGAAGTCTGACATTTTGATACAAATCCGCTTTTTGTCCCACTGTTTACGTTCACTTTAGACATAACTGACTGTGTTTATATTAATACCTCTCCAAGACGGGCATTATGGCGGAATTGTGAAGTGTATTTGACCGTTTAGGCGCATACCTGCATATGAGCTCTAAGAACAACACACACATGCACACACATTAGCCGCCTGTCAGTCAAACAGCGCACAGCTACAGAAGCGAGGATATAAAAAGTAAATCTTTTAGATTTTATCGAGATCAACCAGTGGTTGTCTTGCTATTGTGATCAATATAATGGACACCCCTGGTCTAAATGTAGAACATAGGCTAAATATAGAAAATTACTCAAAAGTTTATCATCAATATCAAGGATTTTTATTTCCGATAAATATTGAGATTGTTTTATCCCCCAACCCTATTGCCAACACTACATAAATCTCTCACAGCAGCCCAATTATCTCAGTGATATATAGCTTATTTACAGGCTACGTTATAGATACAGAGAATCTAGGAAACAGAAATATGAAACTTACCTCGATATGTCTCTTCAAATTAGAGGTAGAATTAATGCTGATATCTCGACTGGCTTAAGCAAGCTAAACTCATATGGCACGATAAATCAATTTGCCTTCTTCACTACGAAAAGCCCTTCCATGTTAGGCCGTGGATGTTCAGGGGTTGAACTGCTGCTTGAGGTGTCCTCCAGTCCACATCCATTATAATAGCAGTTTGCGCCACTCAACCATATAGCCGCCTTTCACGTTTTCTACCTGTGATTTAATTTGACGGGAGTCACAAGACTCTCCCTAGCCAATCATGTTGATGGATAAAAATAAAATCAGGACAGGGAACAGAGACGGAGGGAAAATAGTGCAGTAAAAGTACAGTTACAGCCCTTAAAATGTACTCAAGTAAAAGTAAAAGTATCCTATTTTAAAACTACTTAGAAAACCACTTAATTACAGTATTGAGAGTATTTGTAATTCGTTACTTTACACCCTTGTGTACATCTAACATAATGACTCATTTGCCGCGACATCATCCACGTGTCTCTTGAGCTTACGGGAGCAAAGCATAAACAGCCTGTGCAAGTTAGTCTCGCCGCGGCGTTCAAGCAGCCTCTCGCTGCAAGCTCAGACAGGGTTAAAGCAACAACGAACGCCATAGTAGTATTTATTGCTGCAGAAATGCAACCATACTCAGTCGTCGAGAACACAGGATTTAAGCATCTGCGTAACGTGCTTGAGCCCCGTTATAAAGTTCCTATAAGAATGCATTGCAGCAATTCTGTAATGCCCTCTCTATATAAACAATCACGCGCTGTGATTGTCCTGCAGGGGACATTGTCAGCGCTAACAGATCCGCCCTCTCCTCTGAAAATGTGGATATTCTGATTTTGCTGAAAATAAAAACTTGAAAATTGAGTGATATGTACAAGTGGTGAGTTGAAAGGCAAAAGACACAGAAATCTGCACTGCTAATATCTTAATTTTGTTACAATTATTATTATTGCACTTTTTTTTTTTAACTTTTATTATTATTTATGTTTTTAAACAATGTGCATATAAGAGGAAATAGTGCAGTCATGTATAAATGAGCCTTAACAATATGAACTGATGCCCATTAGCCTCTGTGTTTTCAAAATAATAATTTAAAGAAAGATTCTTTGTTTTCCCTGCTGTTCCGAAACCGTACCAAACTGTGACCCCGAAACCGAGGTACGTACCAAACCATGAATTTTGTGTACCGTTGCAGCCCTACTGATTAAAGACCTATTACCTTTGTCTAACAGCTTGGTCATATTCTTTTTTTTTACTTTCCACAAATAACCTTGAGGTCAGACATCACACATAAACAATGTAAATGAGCACAGACTTATTTGGAGGAAAACATTATTGCTGGGTAAGGGTTTTAAAGTTACTTTGTTTCCCATAAACTGACTGAAATCATGTTATGCTTATTATGATTGTTACATTTACAATGAAAGTAAATGGGCCAATTTTTTGAGGTTATAAAAGGAAGAAATGTGAAACTTAGAATTTTATAAAAGCACTTACATTAATTCTTCTGTTATGACATGTATTATTTGAGCTGTAATGTTGTTTAAATCATTGTTTTTACGATCTTTTTAGGGTTTTAGGGTTACGTCGTTACGTCGTCATGGCAACGAAGTTGTAAAATTGAATACAACTTTACACAGAAAAGGTTATTAAGCAATTTCAGCAGTTCGAAAGTTAATTAAATCCTGCATTGAGGACAGTGTAAACGTGTTTGGCTCGCTGTCCTGGGCGAAGGACTCAAAATAGATATGTGGAGATGGGGAGGTGGAGGGATGTCGGAAGGCTCGATGCCACGTAGAGGTAAGCAGCTGTTTATATACGCTTAATTTGGCAGTGTGATTGGTCGGATTAAATGAACTTGCTCCTCCTGAACTTTGTTCATGAAACTCCATTTTATAACACTAAAATAATGTTAACACCTAAAATTTTACATCTTGAGGCTATACTTTTGAAACGTATAAAAGTATTTTAATGTTTACGGATTGGCCTTATTCATTTCCATTGTAAGTGCCTCACTGTAACCCAGATCTTTGCTTTTATTTTATTTTTTATTTATTCATTTTTGGAAGAAAAGGAGGGAAATCAATTTAGTGGAAATCAGCATTATGCTACATATGATGCTGATTAAGTTCAACTTGTATTGAACCCAGAATATTCCTTTAATTTGTAAATATTCAACATACTGTATAAACATTAATGTCACACATCATTATGATATTAAACAGCAAAAAGGTCAGATCCTCATGTTTCTGAATGAACCTAGAAGAAATGTTTGAATAATCAATCCAACTATTTTAAAAATGACCTCTATTTTCTTAGATAACACCAACAAGATTTACTCTGTTTTGTACTTTCTGTTGCAAATGTCATTTAAAATATGATTCTTCTCTTTTATATTCAGTTTTAAGGCATTAATAAGTTATGACTCTTTTTTGTTCAGTCTTCAAAGGTCAAAACATGACACAGAGTTCCTGTCTTTAGTTTCAAAGCTTTTTTCTCTTTGTTGCTCCCTCGTGAAATGCAAATATCGGCCTTGACCTTCTTACTTCCACTTGCCACAATTTATGAAAAAGCACGAAAGGAAACATGTGTCGCCTTTTTTACTGCACGCTCACATTTAAAGGTGTCCACTCTTGTCTAGGATTGAATCCATGGCCATGTGTGTACACGAGAGCCCATTATTTTGACTCAGAATGACCATTCTGAGTAACATCTTCTCGTGTGTTACACGGAAGAAAGTTAGGTTTGGAACAACATAAGGGTGAGTAAATGATGACACAATTCTCCTCTTTGGGTAAAATATCCCTTTAACAACAGAGCAAAAAAGTGTGATATTTTAAGCAAAGTTTACTCCCCCAACCACGAACTTTCTTGATAAACCATCCATTTAGGTCACTAAAAACACCCGCGAATTATGGTCGTCAAAATCCCCTCGCATTTAAAGAAAACATGCAACCCTGTTTCTCAGAAATTTGGCCACTTGGTTCATCCCACAACAACATATGATAACACATGCATTCTCTGGACAACAGAGACACTTAGAATTCATTTTCACTAAATAATGAATTAATTTACCCTGGGTTCTCTGAAGCAGGGCAGGACCTCCGCTATTTGAAATGATCTCAGTTCACCAAAGGACAAAACAAACAGATGGACATTCTCACAGCTCCATTAGTTTTGTTTTAACTCAGAAGTTTAGGGGGAGCTGGTGAACACAGCCTCAGTGAGAAAAGACAGACGCTATAAAGGGAATCAAAACAGAAGCAGTAAATTTGTCATGTCCAAATCCGTGGGAAGTGGGCAGTGCAAATACAAGACAATCTTTCTTGATTTAAATCTGCATGCTACTTTACTGAACATGCTTACTAAAAATGTGACTGTAGGGACCTCTGTGTATTGAAAAGCTTAATGGTTTGTTAGACAGCAGAGATCTATTTCCCTTGTAATGTTGAAAATGACAGTCACTGCTGCATGCCAAACCTGTGTTCATTCTTTTGTATTTCATGTCAGTAAAAGTTACACAAATCTTACATGGAAAAAGTTACATGGATTCCGTTTCTCAAATTCCCAGCCAGGAGAATATTGTAGTGCTAATGCACTTTTAAGGCAACGTATGAATATTGCAATGTTGAACTGCCATACAGATTGGGAAGCATATTTAGATATATGCTGCTTGTCCCCTCAACTTTATCCTTTACGAGGACTTATTTATCAGCTGCAGATGGTGCAACGATGCTGCAATGTGCACATACTTAAAGAACGCTTTGAATGCTTCATTTTGACATAGACCAGGCCTACGCATGTCAAACTCTCTCAATTTCAGCAGTTAATATTAAGGCACTGTGCTGCTCTTTGAGTCTATCCAGAACTTAGTGAGCTGCCTCACTGCCTACATAGGCAGTATCCCAGCAGTGAATGAACCCCATAAGTTTGGAAAGCGGTAGGGAGCAGCTCTGTACATTACACAAGTAGCACTCAGCATAGGTGTTTCAGACAATCTCCAAAGATCCAGGCACAACAAGAAAATAAAATCCCAAAACAAAATAATCAAAAATAACTAAAGTATATTCCAAAAACCATGTCTGCATAAGCAATTGAATAACTGTTTGCTCTTATCAGCCTCAATCTGATACATGAAATCACATCCTTTGTACCTTCAGCTTTAAACTAGGTGCAATGACCGGAAAGTACTTCAGGCTTTAGGCATACAGTAAAGTGTATATATTACAGAATAGTATAATATTTAATGTTTCAAATAATGTAGGGTTGCCAACTGTCTCGTATTAGCAGGGACGTCCTGTATTTTGGCTGAAATTAAGATGTCCCGTTTGGGACACCTATTGTGCCATATTTAAGAGGCAAAACGCTTGAGACCCTTGGTCTGACTGCAAAACGTCCCATATTGAATCGCTCAAAATGCTCAGGTGTCCGGTATTCGTAAGGCAAAAAGTTTGCAACCCTAAAAGTGAGGCACCTGTATAGCACACACAAATATTGGGTAAAATAGTATTTTTAAAAATTTAATTGAACATTATTTTAACTATATTTTCAATATTGAATGAATAAAAAGTATATACTTGATATTTCTCTCACTTCATCCACCATTTTGGATTTATATTTCACTGAGCTCAGTCATCACAATACATTCTGGGATTGCCTTCTCTGTGAAGGATACATACAATGATGCCTTAGAATTTGGCTACAAACAAGGTATCTTAGGTAGCTCTATAATTAAGTTGCCTTCCAGGCTGAACAGCCTTTGCATCGCAATCATGCTCTATAGGCAGCTCTCTAGGTTTTGATTCATGACACTGCTGAAAAAGAAATAGATAAAAGCAGCCTATAAAGATTCTTGGCTGGTTTTAAATTTTTTTAAGCAGGTCTTAGTTGGTTTACGCCGGTCTCCCAACCTCCCCAAACTAGTGCTCAACTGGCTTGAACTGCGAGGTCCACTCATTTTCCAAACTGACAAGTTGTAAAGTGCCCAAACCCAAAACCCACTGTTCTACCCACTGAACACAGTTACACCACTTCTTTAAGGCCACTGGAAAAGAAACATACATCCAATGAAACTTTTTAACAATCATGCTCTTTCTGATTCCCAGTGAGTGGGCACTAATTATTTGATGCCAAGTGTAGCACTCAGCATTGTCACAGACACACCCTTCATCTCCACCGCTGGAGCCCATCCAGGGTCCTTATGTCTCTACTCAAGACTGTGTATGAAGCATTGGACTTTTCCAAAGTGCTTGGGAGTTTGTATTCCCATTCACATTCTTCTGGAAGCAGAAAGGGTAGGAAACAGAAACTGTGCACCATAGACTCTATGCCAGACCCTAGGATTGCTACAGACCATAAACTGACTGGTGACTTAAGAAGAGAATGTCTACATGGAAAGACATTTTAAAGACTTGGGTGGGGCAGTGCATCAAGCGCCTGTGTGTCTGTCAAATAAAGAGCTCTCTTTGTAGGCTCTTTGCTAAGACTGGCAAAGCGCATGCTTAATCCAGCATTCCTTTAAGACCAGGCTCATGTAACGGCATGTAGGCAGGGGCCGATATAAGCCGTTTAGGTCTGAGATCCAAATCTCTGCAGCCAATGAAGACACGTTTTGCTGTAGGGTCTATTTCATATTTTCAATAGCTCAAGAAGAAAATGCCATGAAACATAAAACCAATCATTGAGACAAATGAAAATTGGACAGTGTGTAGTTAGTTTAGTCTATGAGACTTGGGTTTGTATGGGTCAACTTCATATTAGGGAAAATTTTGTCTTTTAATTTAGTTCAACCGATACCAAAAACAAATGCTTTTATAAAATCACTGAGCTGTTTCTCCATTGCTTTCATCATAAACTTGGTTTCATATATTCCTCATCACATTGTGTTGCTTATTTAATGATAATAAAAAAATGTCTGGTATTCATCAAGAGTAAAAGACATGATGGCACTGAATTTACTGAAAATCACAAAGAGAATCAATTAAAACCTTGTTAATGAAGCTATATACATGCATTACCTTAATACTGTATTATTCAATAGTGCTGTTTTCTTGGTTTCCATGCAATCTGTAATTAACGATCATGGTTTTGAATGAATTGGTGGGAGAGGGGAAAGAAAGAAATAATGATGAAATCCAGGAGAACAGTGGAGTCATTGTTCAATGTTATGACCATGCCCTGCAGATTCTTTTCCTGTCTGACACTAAAGACCCCTAATCAGTGTTTTCCCCCCCATCACCCATCAGATCCATGGATTCATCTTCCGCCACTCTCTTTCTTATTCCATCTGTCTTTCCCTTTCAGGTTGCCCTTAATCCTGCACCATACATTCCATACCGGCACATCAGTCTGTTTAAAGTCTCTTTATGCAGTTCATTCTTTCTGAATTATGATCCATATTGTTTTCAGTAGTATGTAGCAGATTCCCAGGATGAAAAGGGAGGATAGAAAGTCTAAAACTTGAGCTGTTATCCATATTGTTTTCAGTAGTTGTTCCATTCCCAGGATGAAAAAACAGGATAGAAAATAGAAAACCAATACATTTTGAAAGAGGCCTGCGATTGTTGTCTTTTAAATGTAGCAGTTGCCATTTTGTGCACATTTTTAGTCCAGTTTCCCTCCTAAAATAATTTGTAACCATTTATGTGAAAATGTTTTACATTTTTAGAGCGCCTTGAACAAAACAAAAACAAAACAAAATTGTTTCTAATCAAAACGATACCTATGATTCCTGATCCAATCCAAATGGGTGTTGCAATTAATTTCTCCTTTGCGCATTTTTCACGTCATCTAGTTTACCATAAATTCAAGCTACACTATCTTAGCTTCCTGGTTTGTGTATCTAAAATGAAGTGTAATTTTTTTAGGATGTTAAAATACTTGCTTCCAGCTTAATATGTGATTTCAGTCAGCTATAAGTAATCCATTCATAGGTTGATTCCACTGAAAAGTATAAACACTTTGGCTCCAACATGATCACAGGAAGTCAACACGTTGCTGCCGAAAGCTTACGTATCCTGAAATAATCCCCATTCAGCCGAAATACCAACAAGCTCCATCCCCCATCAGACAGTTTTGAATCAATTCAAACATGATTACATTTCCCTCTAGCATTAGCAACCTCTAAAACACGGGTTCTGGTCCCCTGGGAACCAGAAAGTAATTGTGTTTGCAGAAACAATGGCAAGCACAATTCAGAGGCTTCATTTTTGCAACTGTTGGTTAGGCTTGGGTTCGGGTTAGGGGGGAAAGTTAATAAAATTTGCATTCCTGATAATAGTATCACATCATTTACAACTCACTTTTGGCACCACTCTGTGAACATTTCACCCAGAAAATGGATCACACATGCCCATACATTCAACAACACTTCCAGCTTTGGCCACTGGGGACTCAGTGATTCAAATTTCAGTAAGCACAGACCGATTTCAGGAGCAAAACTTTCAGCCTACTGTTGCCAGATTCACAGATTAACAAAATCAATCTGCTGCGATTTCAAAATATCCCAAGCAGCCCAACACAGCAACATTAGCTCAACCAATGGTGTGAGTTTAAGGCGGGACCATCTGTTTATCTAACCAATGGCAGATGCAGAGAGTGTTCAAAAACCAGTTTGGAAACAGTCATTATTCTTGCAGTTCAGTGACAGCAGTAACACAGAAATTGGGGATAGGCCTGTGATGCAGGCAAGTAGACCCACAATAGTCACAAATTCATCACATACTATGGTTTATCCCTTTAGGAATGTTGGCAGAAACATTTTGTATGTCATAGAATGGTCAAAATGTTAGAAATGCCAGCAGCATAGTTCCTGTACTGCATGAGTTTCCTGTCCCTCCCTGTCATCTATCTAACAGCTTGGTTTGCTCTTGGATCTAGTCATTGAGTGCCTTGCCCAGGAGTCTGTGCAGAATGCATATGCATGGTGATAAGCAGACCAGTTTACTCCATCTCAATTAGAGATTTCCTGTCTTATCTCTCTACTAACATTCAGTATAGCACTATTGCATCTGAAAATGGAATGCTTTCTTTTCCCTGAAGACAACAGTGTTAGCACGGGGGGATATAGATTGAACTGAGTTTGGAATTCATGCACAGCTCAACCAAAATTAGTTGTATGGTGACCCTGCAAGAAAAATCGTATTCGTCTGAGTAAATTATACCAGGATATTTCAGCTGCCACAAGGCTCTCAGAGACAAGACAGCTTGTGCCACTGTTCTTAGTTTACAGTGAACTCAGCATTTTAATTGAGTTTACAGAAACTCAGCAGTTGCCATGCTTAATCTATTATTCATACACAGCTTCAATTATCAAAGTTACTGAGCAAGTATGATATTCTCATGGCTGTTTCAAGATGTACTTAGTAGCAATCATGATAAACTTTTGTTCTAAATGTTTAACATGACAAGTTCCATGTATGTGTAAGCATACATGGCAATAAAGCTGATTCTGATTCTATGGTAAACACTGCAAAATTAAGAATTCTTGAGAATGAGCAAAGCATTCAATGATGCAACTATGATCTAAATTTCCCATAGGAAAGAAATATCACAAATGAGATCTTGTTAAAATATCAATTGTTACTTCTAGACAGCAATGAGATTAAATGGAGACCTTTGCTAAAATCTCCTGCTTTTGAGGTTTTTCTCCTGAGAACATCACCTTAGACTGGTATTAAGATGCGTCTCGGGTGATGCAATCACATGTGGTCAGTTGAGACTCATCACTGTTTACACCTGGTCGCATAAATGCGTCTCCTGTGATCACTTGTGATTGGATTTGGAGGGGAGGGACTCTGTTTCATGATGACATACATCAATCACTATGTCAGTGTGTTACTGCATGACATTAAAGCGCAACAAAGTCGGAAAAGACAAAGAGAGCAAAAAAAAAAAATTTAAAAAAAATTCTTGCAGAATTGTTCGTTATTTTAGTGGATTACCTTTATTATCCTGAGCTACAGATGTTCGTGCTACCCATAAGTTCCTGCATGTAGATCTCAGACATGCTGAGGAAGATCTGTGAAGTTCTCATGCTTTTGTATATATCCGCTTTTTTTATTTTTACGATCAGATGGTTATTTCATTTTAAACCGCTCATAACCGGCGAAGTTTAAACTCTTGTTTTAGCGCAGCGGTTGATTGACAGGTGAGGGGTGGTGCCTTGCTGCTGCCGGGACGCATACAGGACGGATTGGCATTTTCACCTCAAATATGATGCAGTCATATGTGTTTTTGTCCACGTATGTATGTGGTTTTTGTGATCCGATCACAAAATATTTTAGACCCCTTTTAGACTTGTATCTAGCGCTGACCACATGTCATCGGGTCACCAAAAATGCATCATAACACCAGGTGTAAACGGGGCATAGTAATCTCAAGTGTCACTAGAGGTTCATCAGTCTTAAACTGTGCTCAGATTTGCCAAGACACCAAAGTCTGTGATCAAAATTCCGAGATTTCAATGTGAACATTTCTCATAAAATTCTTCCAAGACCAAATTACCTGAGCTATGCTTTCTACATTAGTTTATTAGCTATATATTTTTACTTTTTGTTAAAAAAATTGTCTCATTTGTTTAGATTTTTATTTATCCTAAAATAACTGAACATTCCTTAGAACTACATTAAGCCTCCTGCGCTATGAACGAGCAAAATCCGAGCAAAATTTTCCACTTGATTTCTCCTTTCATGACCATGTAAATTATCTCAACCATTAGCAAAGATTAAGTCAATTATAAAAACATCACCAGACACTCAATGTTCCTATGACATCTTTTAAGGAATTCTTAGAATGACCGGTGTCCACAAACATTTAAAAAAGTGTTTTTATGGACAGAAATGATACAGAGTTTGTACTTTTTTTCAAGGGGAAATCCTTTTGGTGTCTTTGGTTTTCCATTGTTCGTTCCTGTCACCATTAGGGTTCAAAATTAACAAAAGAAGAGTGTTGCATCTTACTTGATTTAGTGCATGGGTGTCTTGTTACACAAAACACACACGCACACACACACACACACTATAGACCTCAGGCTGAAAAGACCAAATTCCACACGAGGTCTTGGAATGAAGTATAAGACCTGTTTTCTATTAAACCTGATCAAGAGGTTGGTGTCTCAAGTGTATAAGCGACTGAGCTACCTGAACTCCAAAAGAGATCCCTTGTGTCAGCTAACAATTTGGTCTGCTTCTGTTCCTGCTTAACCTGTAGTGCATTTCATGAATCGGAGAAAATCCTTCCCATCAGTGAATTCTAGAAATTATCCCAAGTATCAGACCAAGATTGCTTGTGGAGGTTAACATTTTAATGGAAAAAGAGATGAAAGTATCAATGACACTGAAAGTATCAATGACAAAAGGTCCTGCACAAATTCACTCATCTTCTGAATACACAAGCACAGAGAAGTCTGGGAGTTCAATGAAAAGCTTTGTGTTCAATCATGTAATACATATGTTTAAGAAAGTCTTAAATTTTAAGTGGCTTGGAAAAATATTTTCCTAAGCCATTGAGAGTGCATCTAAAAGTGAAACATGTTTAAGGATCATGCCCATACAGAAATCTGATATTTGGCAATATATGAAAATGTATATGAATTTATAGTTCATATGTCTGGTCATACAGTATATGCACATGTGGAAATGTAACTATTATTTGGGAAAATAAAATACATATATGAAAATTACCATTTTAAGGTAGGTATTTTGAATATGTGTTGCATATACTGTATGTACAAATATGCAACTTTTTATATCAGTGAAACCATACATGAACATGACCATTATTGGTGTGTTTCAGCATGGGCATGCTGTGAGCTAAGGAGGGCCAGTCAAGATTAGCTGTGATGCTTTCTATTAGCACAAAATATCAAGAAAGTATGCTGTGCATTTAGACACAATTTTAGCTGATATAGAGGAGAAAGACAGGTGCTACAATCTGAATTGAGCTCTTATGATACAGTAAGGCCATGTCCACAATCTGTTTTCATTTGAAAGCTCTACACTTTGTTTGAAATGCTCTGCACTTTGAAAAGCGATGATGCTAGGAAACTGAAAACGGAGGTTTCAAACTTAAACGGATAGTGGACATGGCATAAGTTTATTGAAAGGCCCAGATAAAATCTATAGAATTCATATTTTCTGCACTTTATGGTGAAAATGTGTGGAATAGATTTAAATATGGTAAAATGTGTTAAACAGAACTCAAAGTACTACATTCTTATTTGTAGCTGAAAGCATAATCCAATTAATGTTTGTAATTAAGTATTTAATAAACAAACGTACAAGGGGCAAAGGATGTATAGAACATTGTGAAAGAAATCTTTGGAATTCTGTAGGTGCAGGGACCGTATGGGCCCAATATGGTAATACCATTGGTAAGACCAACACCTTACACCCTGCTGATTAGAGTATATTGACAGGACAAGTACACTGAGAGTGGTGTCACAGGGTGGTTCATTGTCCACAATCACCCACTGTGGTGGCCTTTATGACTTTTCAGCTTAGACTCTATGGAAGCCTACGGGTGCAGTCACTTGGGTTCTATACTTCACCTCTCCCCCTTTCATTGGTACCACACTGCTCTTTGTTGGAGTTCTTTACCTTTTGTTTTACTGTTGAAAAGCTGATTTCAAATAAAATAAGATCAAATAAGGGGGAAAAAATCCAAATCTGTATGTTGACTTCATTACATACTCCGAATTGGGTATGTAATGAATATGTTGAAAATGTTTGAAAACTTTGAAAACCATTGGACCAGCACAGCAGTAGTCAATACTCTTAACACATTCATTTTTCTCCACAAGAGGGAGTTAGATTTTTCATTCTGCTCCATACTGAAGATGCTCAGAGGAACACCTCACTTACACATTGTGGAAATGCCCCCAACACTGCTCTATAATACTAGATCACAGTATATCCATTGTTGATATGTATACATTTGTAACTATGTAATTGAGTGATTGATATGTTTATACCTGTAAATGTCTTTACAGAACAGAATGAAACAGATTGACCAACCCGATTGCCGGTCAGTGATGATGATTGTTTATAGGTCATTGCTTATTATATGTAATTGGATGTCATCTAATTACAAAGTAATGAATTACTGTAATTACATTTTTTAGTTCAAAAAGAAGTGTAGCACACTACATTTGAAATTGTGATTACAGTTACTGACTTTCAATTGAGTTAATTATTTTTAATTACTTTACTTGTTTTAAACATATTTCTAAAATAATATTATATATGCAGAATATGTTTAAAACATGAATTGCGTTAATATACACATTTGTTTGTGTTTTATGACAGCTAAAGGTAGTGCGTTGCTTTACGAATCAATGAACAATATAGATGAGGAAATATAGATGTTATTTTGCATTCGATGAGTGGAACAAAAACCAAAAGCTTTTCTGTGAAAAGATTTTAGAAAGTAACTAGTAATGAAATAAGTTTTCGATAAAGTAATCAGTGAAGTCAGTAATCTGATTACAATTTTAGAGTAGTATAGTCATTTGTTGTGAATTACTTTATTTGAATGACTTACCCAACATTGCTATTCAATACTTTACTCGTGTGCCATAAATATGCCATTAAATTATCTTCGTTTGTGAGCTTTTCTCAGCAAATAGTGAAAATCTTATATGCCATAAATTGCTTTTAATTAATCACCATGTCATGTTATTAATTTGATTACACTTTTAATCAATTAACAGCCCTGCTTTTTTTCTTTATTTTAACCTGTTCATATTTATTTAAATATGATAATGTGCAAGTTGAGGTGCATGCAGGTTTATCAGAGAGAACTACAGTGAGAGAGAGAGAAAGAGGAACTGCAATCCAAACTGGCAGATTGGCAACATTTAGGCCTGGACTGAACATGATGATGCCTGCAATCTGCAAATCTCCTGCTCGTCTGGTGTCCTGACATGATGGCGACATGAAACACAAGCTGCTGAATTATCCACTGTCCTCTATTACCGGTACTCTTTTCACACAAAACATTTTCAATTCTGTGCATACTAAGCAAACAAATCCATTTGAAATGCAAAAAATTTAAAATGTAAAATTGGATTTGGTGCGAGGCCTTTGTTGGTCAAAATAAAAAAGTTCAGGGGACATTTGGAGGAATGTAAGAGATGCTGTCCTTAAACAGTTCTTGAATGAAATTCAATTTACCCATAAACCACGACCTTGCAGCAGTGATCCATAAAAAAATAAATTCCCCTGTTTGCCATTTATTGTGAGTGGCAGTGATTTTCCTGACCACCTTCGAGTGTTTTACCAGTTACTGTCACTGACAGGAGGAAGTAATACTGAACATCTGGAAAAAGTTTAGTGAGACCATACGAGCAAATATCACATTGCATTTGGTCCCTTTCCTGGGCTGTGAAAAGTTAAATAGAACATCTTTATTTCGAAATATGAAATTGGTGAAACTGGGAATGCTTACAAATGTTTCTTTTTTTAATGGAAAGTCTACTCTGTCACAGAAATGATCTTTAATAGAGAATAGGGATGGTAGAAAAGAAAATAATATCACATTCCCTGAGGTTAACCACTTATAAAGTAAACAGATCTACTTTAATAAAGGCCGGCCTTATATATGACCTCTTTTTAATCAGATTTCTTTGTTTTCATTGTAACGTAAGATTTAATGGCAACTGTAATAAACAGGCTAATGTTTTCGCTGGCCCTAAAATTACCTCAGAGATGTTTCCGGTCAGTTTCATTAATTCAAGTATTGAAAAATTTAGCAAAGCTACCAATAATCCAAAACTGTCAATATTTTCAGACAGTTGTAGATGGTGCAAGACTGTGACCATGGCAACAGCCTGAGGAGAGAGGAGAGCATCTGGCATATCAACAGGTCCAAGAGTGGTAAACGAGGGATGTTGGGGGGTTAGTAGCAAGTAGTGTAAACATTCCTTAGAGTCCCAGAATCTGCTGTAGTTTGATTATTTGAGAACAAAAAGTGTTTAGCAAATACTCGCCTCCACCATAGTCTCCAGTTTCTGTCTATCTTAGTGTGAAGATAAAAAAAAAAGTCAAATTTAGGATTCACTAACATCCCCCATCTTAATTACAAATCTCCATGGGAATAAAAATCTATTTCCTGCCCTTTAATCGTGTCTTCTCTTCCTTCTTTCCTTCCTGCCTCTCTCTCTCTCTCTCTCTCTCTCTCTCCTCTATTTTCAATGTCTACTGCTGTCCAGTCTGATTACACCACTTGTGTCGTTATTCTGATTAAGGATCTGAACCTAAACACTGCAGAGAAGGGAAAAATGCTGAAAGATTAAGTACCAACCAAGGCAGAGGAAACAACCAGGCTAAATAAAAATGATAAAAGCTGATTTGAGGTTTTTGTCAGAGATACTTGGTCAGGCTGAGAAAGAGAAACTGAAAACCATTTTAATTGGATTTAAAGATGCAATCCTTTTTGTTAAGCAGAATAAATATGTGTGTGGGTGAAGTCATCGTAAGGTACAGGATGATGTCAGATTACATTGCTCATATTCGCAGCTCTACCTGAGTGAGTCATACTATGTGTGCATCATGTAGTGAGTAGGCAATCATAAGTAGGCTTGAGTTTACATGTTTGTCATAAAGCTGAAATGATAAACATGATAAACCAAAGCAGGTATGAGTGTGTCCTGTATTTACAAGGCAAACAACAGGTGTTTTTCATACCAAATAACACTTTAAATGCATAGTTCACCCAAAAATTTCAATTATTTCATCATTTATTTACCCTCATGCCATCCCAGATGTGTGACTTTCTTTCTTCTGCAGAACACAAATTAAGATTTTTAGAGTAATATTCTGAGCTCTGTAGGTCCATACAGTGCAAGTGAATGGTGGCCAGAACTTTGAAGCTCCAAAAAGCACATAAATGCAGCATTAAAGTAATCCATATGACTCCTGTGGTTAAATCCATGTCTTCTGAAGCAATATGATAATTGTGGGTGAGAAACAGAACAATATTTAAGTCCTTTTTTACTATAAATCTCCACCTTTGACCAGCCCCAACCATTAGGTGGCGATATGCACGAAGAATGTGAATTGCCAAAAACAAAAAAGAAGAATGTGGAAGTGAAAGTGGAGATTTATAATAAAAAAGGATTTAAATATTGATCTGTATTGATCACACCTATAAAATCACTTCAGTAGACATGTATTTAACTACTGGAGTCGTATGGATAACTTTTATGCTGTCTTTATGTGAATTTTGGAGATTTAAATTTCTGTCCACCATTCACTTGCATTGTATGGACCTACAGAGCTGAGATATTGAAGAAAGGCATACACATCTGGGATGGCATGAAGGTGAGTATATGAAGAAATAATTTTCAATTTTGGGTGAACTATCCCTTTGATACTTTAAGTGGAGGGGCACAATGCTGATAGAGCAAGCATCTGTAACCCAGTAACTGTCCAATTTCTGTCTTACCTCGCTGGGGTTTAACTGGGGTTCTTAGTCATTATGCTTCCACAATTCCACCCTCAAGATCAATACAAAGACAGCACCAGGTGACATCTGAAGAATCACATGTGTTCCTTACTAATCAGAACCTCTGGGACCCTAATTTTAAGTGGCTTGGCATTTTGAGAATATTAAAGATATGCAGTGAGGTCCAAAAGATTCATTCAAAAAAATAAATAAATTGAATTGAATGTCTTATTCTTAGTATGTGCCTACTTGTACTTTAATGACACCATAAGCTTGAGCTGGAATGGCAAATCCATGATTCCCCTTCTGTCACTCATTCGACGTTGTGTCGATGTAGTGACACTAGGGGTCGCTCTTGAGAGCCCCGAACACCTCAGATCTTTGAGAAAAGGCCAGTGAGAATTGGCGAGTGGAATTTGCATAACTCCCCCAACATACGGGTATAAAAGGAGCTGGCTCGCAACCACTTATCCAGATTTTTTCTTCGGAGCCGAGCAGTTGTACTATCAGTGAGCTGAATACTACTGCTGTTCCATTCACCTCTTAAGAAGTGTATGCTGTTGGATATACGGCACATTTCCAGCGGCTTTCTCTCCTTCTGCACGACGAGTGCAGATTTCGCCCCTGGGCGCTTTGACAGCGCTAAAAGAGTGTATATTCCTGTTAAGAGTATATTTTCTCTATTAGAGCACACACATTGATGTTGAACGTCTTTTTAAAGACACGTCTTTATAAAAATGCCTTTCCATCTTTGTGTGATTCCTGGATGCGGTCGGTATCTCTCCACTTCCGACAGCCATGAGAACTGTCTCATGTGTCTGGGCAGCGATCACACTGAGGCAGCGTTCGTGGATGGTTCAAGTTCTCATTGCGAGAATATGACCATGGCAACGTTGCGGTCGCGGCTTTCCTTCTTCCGGGGGAAAGCCACTCTAGCCGCCCCCCGCGCCTCGCCTTTTACCTCTGGATACGAGGCCGGTCCAGCTGGTGCTGGAGGCGATTTGGGGGCTTCAATGGGCGCGGTTCCGCTGGGCAAATCCCTGCGGACCTCCCATTCACCAGCACGCTCGTTTGCCCCCAGCGAGTTCTGAGAGGAGACCAGCTCACCCCAGGGCCAGCTTAGATTCCCTTTCGGAGCTCCGTAGTGGGATGAGTGCTCGAACGCTGCATCGGAGAGCGTACTGGCAATGTCAGACGCCGAGGACTCGACTGGGCTGCCACCTTCATGTCGGCCCGCCCAGTCTGAGGCTGACAGCGAGATGACCGCTAAGCTTGCCCGGGCCACCGCGTGTGTCGGGTTGGAGTGGAACCTTCCACCCTCCCCTGAGCCCTCATGGCTAGATGATTGGTTCCTGGGTTCTGGGCACTGCTCACAGCCATGACCCCCCCCCCCCCCAGGTCCCTTTCTTCCTGGAAGTGCATGATGAGCTGACAAGGTCATGGAGGGCACCTTTTTCTGCCCAAAACCGACCTCCCAGCTCGTCCACTCTCACTACCCTCGATGGCGGGGTGGCCCACTGATATACAGACGTCCCTCAGGTGGATAAGGCGGTTGTGGTGCACCTGTGCCCGCAAAGCGCAGCCACCTGGCCGGCGAAAGCCCAGGCGGCTCCGCCTCAGCCCGAGCCCAGTTTTCAGCCCCAGCATAGAGCCCCCCACAGGAAGCTGACACCCCCTGCCTCATGGGCCGGCATGAGCCCCCGACGCCGTGTACATGAAGCCAGGTAAGTGCTTCGAGGGTCCTCTCAGCGCAGCCACGATTTCAAGACGAAGCGAGGCTCCTTGATGTGGCATCCCCTGCTCCCTCCTGCCACGAGGCCCCACCCACAGGTACGTTAAATGCGATGGTCCCCTTAGTGCTCCTCGCCCGGAGCTTGGACGCGTGGCTAGTGCTTTCCAACCCGTCGCGGTGGTTGGTCAGGACCATCCGACTCGGCTACGTGATTCAGTTCGCCAGGCACTTTCTCCGGTTCAGCGGCATCCGCTTCACTTCAGTGAGGGGCGAGAACGCCGCCACCTTGCGTGCGGAGATCACGACCCTTCTGCACAAGGGCGCGATAGAGCCTGTCCCTCCAGCGAGAAAGGGTTTTACAGCCCTTACTTCATCGTACATGAAGAAAGGCGGTGGGTTGCAGCCAATCTTGGACCTGCGAGTTCTGAACCAGGCCTTGCACAGACTTCCATTCAAGATGCTGACGCCAAAGCACATTTTGGCGTGTGTCCGGCATCAATATTGGTTCTTGGCGGTAGACCTGAAGGACGCATACTTTCACGTCTCGGTTCTACCTCGACACAGACCCTTCCTACGGTTTGCTTTCGCCGGCTGGCCGTATCAGTACACGGTCCTCCCCTTCGGCCTGTTCCTGTCCCCTCACATCTTCACAAAAGTTGCAGAGGCAGCTCTTGCCCCGTTAAGGGAAGTGGGTGTCCGCATACTCAACTACCTCGATGACTGGCTGATTCTAGCTCACTCTCGAGAGATGCTATGCGCATACAGGAACCTCATGCTCAGGCACCTCAGCTGGCTAGGGCTTCGGGTCAACTAGGAAAAGAGCAAGCTCTCCCCTGTTCAGAGCATCTCTTTTCTCAGCATGGAGTTAGACTCAGTCTTGATGATAGCACGCCTCATGAGCGAGCGCATGCAGTCGGTGCTGGACTGCCTGAAGTCGTTCAAGCAGAGAACAGTGGTTCCACTGAAACACTTTCAGAGGCTCATGGGGCATATGGCATCCTTGGCGCCATCACGCCACTAGGGTTGATGCATATGAGACGTGTGGCCATCACGCCGATCTGCCACCACTCATTCAGCCCTTGGACAGACCTTGCATTTCTACAGGCAGGAGTTCCTCTACAGCAAGTGTCCAGGTGCGTCATCATTACGACAGACGCCTCCAAGCGAGGCTGGGCGCCGTGTGCAACGGGTATGCAGCCTCTGGCTCCTGGACAGGACCGCGACTGTGTTGGCACATCAACTGCCACAAGTTGCTGGCAGTATTGCTCGCCCTGCAGAGGCTTTTGCCGTTGATCTGGGGCAAGCATGTGTTGGTCCGGATGGACAACACAGCAACTGTAGTGTATATAAATCGCCATGGCAGCTTACGCTCACGTCACATGTCGCAACTCGCCCGCCGTCTCCTCCTATAGAGTCAGCGGCGACTGAGGCCGCTGCAGGCCACTCACATCCCGAGCAACCTCAATGCCACAGCGGACGTGCTGTTGCGGCAGGTGATATTCAGGAGAGAGTGGAGACTCCACCCCCAGGTGGTCCAGCTGATTTGGAGTCGGTTTGGCAAAGCACAAGTAGATCTATTTGCCTCCCGAGAAACCTCCCACTGCCCGCTCTGGTATTCTCCAATGGGGGCCCCCCTCGGCCCAGACACGGTGGCACACAGCTGGCCCCAGGGGCTGCGCAAGTATGCGTTAACCCCAGTGAGCCTACTTGCACAGACCCTGTGCAAGGTCAGGGAGGACGAGGAGCAGGTCACCCTCGTGGCCCCGTTTTGGCCCACCCAGGGCACCCACGCCCAGACCTCTGGAACCTCCACATCTGGCCCTTGGACAGGACACAGAAGACCTAAGTGGCCTAACACCAGCAGTGGTAGACATGATCACTCAGGCCAGAGCTCCCTCCACGAGGCAGCTTTATACCCTGAAGTGGAGTCGGTTCACGAATTGGTGTTCTTCCCGAGCTGAAGACCCTCAGAGATGCGCAGTCGGGTCAGTGCTTTCCTTCCTGCAGTAGAGACTGGAGGAACGGCTGTCCCCCTCCACCTTGAAATTGTATGTGGCCGCCATAGCGGCACACCACAATACAGTGGACGGTAAGTCCTTAGGGAAGCACAACCTGATCATCAGGTTCCTGAGGGGCTGAATCCTCCTAGGCCACGCCTGTTCCCCTCATGGGGTCTCTCCGTGGTCCTCCTGAGCCTTCGCGGAGCCCCCTTTGAGCTGCTAGAGTCAGTCGAGTTGAAAGCCCTCTCCTTGAAGTCGGCCCTCCTGATTGCGCTTACCTCCATCAAGAGGGTCGGGGACCTTCAAGCATTCTCTGTCAGTGATACCTGCCTGGAGTTCGGTCCGGGTGACTCTTATGTAATCCTGAGATCCCGGCCGGGCTATGTGCCCAAGGTTCCCACAACCCCCTTCAGGGATCAGGTGGTGAACCTGCAAGCGCTGCCCCAGGAGGAGGCTGACCCAGCCCTGTCGTTGCTGTGTCCGGTGTGTACTTTGCGCATCTACTTGGATCGCACGCAGAGCTTTAGACGCTCTGAGCAGCTCTTTGTCTGCTTTGGTGGACAGCGGAAAGGGAACGCTGTCTCCAAACAGAGGCTTGCCCACTGGATCGTGGATGCCATCGCTATGGCATACCAGGTCCAGGCCGTGCCTGCCCCTTCGGGAATACGAGCACACTCCACAAGGAGTCTGGCATCCTCGTGGGCACTGACCCATGGCACCTCTCTAGCAGACATCTGCAGGGCAGCAGGCTGGGTGACACCCAATACCTTCGTGAGATTTTACAATCTCTGGGTTGAGCCGGTTTCATCCCGTGTTCTGTCAGGTATGAACAGGTAAGTTCAGGAATACGGACAGCTGGCCGGGTGTATCGCTTGCGTATAGGGCCTTTCCCCTCCAAAGAGGCAAATATGTGTGCTTCTTTTCCCATGCGAGTTCACGAACCCGTGAACCCTGGATGTCCTTCCTCCCTAGCCCTGTGGCTCGCGAATTCAGCGGAGGAATTCACAGCCGGAACCAGTACGTGTGCTAATATGCCCTTACTGAGGCAGGTGCTCCACAGGTGCCGGTTACTCCGGTAACCCCCTGTGATGTATTTTCCTGAGTACGGTCTCCCTGTCGGCAGACCTGCGTCTCCCTTCGACAGAGCCCTCTCTGTCCCGGTCGCCGTGTTTGTAGAGCTCCTCCCGGCTGGCGCAGCCTGCTTCCATACTAGATACGTCTCCCCAGGGATGTGGGGAATTATACGACATTTTCTGGGGCGTTGGGGGAGGATGTGTAGACCGGTGCATCTGCTACTATGCACGCAGCAGCTTGCTTGCACCTGCACCGGCAGTCCATGTAACACGGTTCAGCTAGTTGTGGCATTTCGTATAGGGAACCCTAGTGTCAATACATCGACACAACGTCGAGTGAGTGACAAAAGGGGAATGTCTCGGTTACTGTCATAACCTCCGTTTCCTGATGGAGGGAACGAGACGTTGTGTCCCCCCTGCCACAATGCTGTACTACCCACTGAAATGGCCAGGACCCTGTCTCGGCTCCTCAGCACAAAACCTGAATGAGTGGTTGTGAGCCAGCTCCTTTTATACCCGTATGTCCGGGGGAGTGGCGTGCAAATTCCACTCGCCAATTCTGATTGGCCTTTTCTCAAAGATCTGAGGTGTTCAGGGCTCTCAAGGGTGACCCTTAGTGTCACTACAGTGACAGAACATCTCATTCCCTCCATCAGGGAACGGAGGTTACGACAGTAACCGAGACGTTTTCGAATGCTCCAAAAAGCATCTTCAGTGTGCTTCAATGGAAGCAAGGAAATCTGACCTATTGGACAAATGATCTAATATGGTCTTGTCACAAATTTGCTTTGTACAGAATCTTAAATATTTCCTCTTTATTTTACAACATACATTTTATTTGTTTTACATTTTTCAAAATCCTACAACTTTTAGTTTTTATCCTGGTTTCAATTAATAAAATCCCAGGTTTTCAATCCCCAGGTTTTACATCCATCCACAGTTTTTCCATTATTCTTCTATGTAAACACTCACTACACATCTTTGACCATTGTGCAATGTCTCACTGTTTTTCAGCATCTCACACAGGAGCTGAACCTTTAAAAATGTGTCTCGGGACACCTGCGTTCTGTTCTATGCTCTGCGCTGTGTCTACTGTTTTTTAGTGCTAGGATGCATTCGATGTGAACATCCCCTTTGACTTTTGGATCCCACTCTATGCTGAGAAAAACATCAGGCTATGCTTCACATCCTGGATAGATTGTAATGGCTATTATTGGCTATGATGCCATCAACTCATCTTATTTTGTGATGATGTCTCTCTCGTTCTCTTTTCCAGTCAATGTCATTGAGCATGAGCAGTAGCTGACCAAAAACCTTTCCTGTTATTAGAATAATTACGTTTTGCAGTGCGGTACATGAGTACATGACTCCCTAACAAATGTGCTAGACCTACCTTCAGGCTTCCTGACACCCTTCTACTTTTTTGCTCCCTCCCTTCTATTCTTTTGCCATGTGCAGCCCCTGTGGACAGAAAATCTGGGTGATATCAAGAAGGTGATGCATGTGGAGTTCTGTAGCAGTAGAGATAGGGGCGTTGGTTCATTTACGTAGGTCCACAAATGTGACAGACATAGCCATACAGTATATATGAAAATACAGCATATCTCAGAGAACAGTACATTTCTAGTAGAGCAATTTAAAAAACTAAATACATTTTCTATAAATGTTTAATACATGATGATCATAATTAGGGTGGCTGTTATTATTTTTTTGTTATTGCTTTTGTTTTGTTGTTATTATTGGTGCTGATGTATTTAAAGAACATGAGTATAATGCTAGTAATAAGTATAATTATTATCATTGCTGTAATTATTATTATTGTAATATTGTTGTATTATTATAGCTTTGGATTAAATTCTCAATGAATGCACATGAGAATAAAAAAAAAGAATAATAAAAATGTTTCAGGCCTCTTCAAGAAGCCCAGAAAAACTGTTAGAGTATTTTTGTCATCTGTGCATTAGGCAGCACCCCTCTTGTATTTTGCATGGATACCTGCAGTAAGGCACAAACAGTTAACCACCACCCCCCCCCCCACCCCACCCCCCCACACACAAACACACACACTCACTCACACCTCGTCCAATGGAAGCCCTGGAAGGTGATGTCATTCAGTAGGAGGGGTAGTGCTGCTGATGCTGCTGAGCTCTTGTATCTGAGGAGCAGCAGACACGGAGCAAAAGAGAGGGAGGCAAAAAAGAGGATATCAGAGGGGGGATATAGGGACAACACCTAATCAAGGATAGAAGGTAAGTGTGGGCACCACAAAATCAAATGAGTTGAGATGTTTTGCAATTTGACTTATATATATAACTTAGAAAAAGGTTATCTTTGGCACATGGATTGAATGTGCCACACCAGACATCTAGCGGGAACACAACATGCTGTGTCTGCCATCAATAATTTATGCAATGCAACTTTTGTATGCTTGAAAATAAGATTGAATTGTTGAAAGTGCTCATATATTTGTTTGTATAGTTATGTGCTGATGTCTTAAAAGACAACATAATTCAGGAGTACATCAGTAAGATTATGTCATACCAGGGTCCCAAGGCCAGAGTCAGTAAACAACCGCTAACAAGCACATATATGCCAATTGGGGCAACAGTTCAGCATTATGTAATGTGGTCGCATCAATGTGAATGAATACTTTTGTTTGTGATGCATTAATATAGTGCCAAAGATGATGATATAAATACAATGTAGATGACCTAAGATATGGTCAGTTGGTTGCCTTTGATGTTGTAACCTCCATCTGCCTCCATTACAACTGACAAAGTGTAAATAAACATCTTCTGTAGGTAGTCGGGAAGTGGTAATTGATCTAAAATGCTAGATTGTGTGTATGTATGGGAAGAGTGGTAAATGTGTGCGAGTTTATGTGAACAGGGCAGGGCAATGCTCCATTCCCAGTGGTGTCTCTCTATGGGGTACTTGTCATTGTTGCTCATGATTATATGGTAAAACGGGCATAGACCAGGTGACCGCCCAGGTGACAATCTCTTAATGCTATAACAAAGTGTTGTGCCCAGCTGCACAAGTCAAACAAGCCATCACTGTGCCCTTTCATTAAGCTCTTATACCTGCTGTGAAATGTCATTTAGGCAGATCTCATAAGGAGTTTTAAAGATCATGCCCCATCATTTTAGAACATATTCCTAATGAAATGTATTCTAGATTTTTAGGTGGATGTGTATGCGTGTTTTTATTGCTTTCCTGAATTGCTTTGTTGAATGGTGGTGAGTAGCAACTTTCAGACACAATGATGGCAGGGTAACAATACAGATATTGTACATGACACTCCCTGCTGCTCCTCATCTGAATTCACGCTGCTCTCCCTCCAAGTGTCTTGAAACATTACAATACAACCATTGCCTCTCAGACACATCTCATTTACAATAGATCTGCATTTCACATAGTTGAAGAAAGTATGAGAAGTAATATTAAATTGGAAATCATTTCCAACCAAGCAATATTTCTAACATTTTAGAACATTTACTTTTCCTTGAGTTGAGACCAGATTGGCTTGCACAATCCATTTTTTTAAAATTTATTTATTATTTATTTTTTGACCAAGAACAGGTAAAAAAATACACTATAAATACTACATAGTTTATGGTACTGAAACCAGATGTTATGAATTCATTTGTTGCAATGGATGTGCAAAGTGGGCCCATTTTGACAGCTGGAAAAGGCAATAGAGATTACTTTGCGAAATAGGCATGTACAAAAATAAAATGCAAATATAAAATGGTCACTTTTGGCATTTTATAATATCTCACTGTTGATTTTCTGCTTGTAGAAAATCAACAGTGAGATATTATAAAATGCCAAAAGTGACTGAAATAGACATAAATTGAGACATCCTTGGCCAATGTTTGCCAAGTTTTTAAAAAAATATCGTATTTCATTAATATTCAAAATATATCTATTTTTCCCCTATATTTATACTCTTTGGGGTCATAATAAAACAGATTTTCATTAAGAGGTTCTTTAGTGCAGTTGCACACTTATCAAGAATTTATGCATTTTGAATGGTTTTCAGTATAGGTCAAAAATTATCCGAAGGACAAAAGAAGGGTGCGGTTTCTTAAGACAGTAGGAGGGTTAAATATATAAACCCCTGTGAGCAGTAAACTGAATAACTCTCTCTCTCTCTCTCTCTCTCTCTCTCTCTCTCTTTCTCTTAACAGGACAGAGTGAAACGTTTTAGGCTTCACACAATAAAGCATAAACATGACCTTGGCAGGTAAGCTACAAAAGTACAAGCTCCAACTGCCAGTCCCTAAAAGCTGTTGTAAGTGAATTTTTGCAGAAGTATGACACCACTGAACTGCAAAAATAATGATTGTTTCCAAAAATATTTCTCATGCATTCACCCATCTTCATAGCCAAACATGTCTTGCAACATGTCTTGTCTAGTCTTGCAACAAACTTACACCATTGGTTGAGACTTGCAAAGTGCCCCCTCAAAGATTTCTGATTAGACAAGAGTGCGCTGACTGCGGTCAGATTCTTTTATCTGTTTACATTGCTTAGGACTGTCTCAGAGACGATTTGAGTGATATCTGTGACGTAGTATAGGCAATTTATGTGTATTTTTTTAAATCACTCACAGCAGCATCAACATTTTTTAAATTACTTTTAAAAATGTATTTTTGTTTATTTGAGGAAATGCAGAGTGGCCTAACTTTTGTCATACATATCTCCACACAGCATATCGAGATAAGGTGAAGGAGCTTCCTCTAGTGTCATTTCTGTGCTCCTGCATCTACTCAAACCCTGCAGACAATCCCACATACAAGGCCAAGGGTAAATAAAACATTACTCAGCAGCAGAATGACATTTTATAGACATACGTCTAACATGTCTTACATTTCTAAACATGTACCACTACAGTACAATAATTGTTTTTGCTTGTAGTTAGTCGAAGGCATAAAAACATTAGACTCTTAGTAAAACCAGCATATGTGATCTTTCTGAAAGATGCTGTGGATCTCAAATGGTGTGTGATCAAAGATATGGAGGTCATTGAGCTGAACAAGCGGACCTCGGGCCAGGCATTTGAGGTGATCCTGAAGCCCCCCTCATTTGACGGCGTACCTGAACTCAACACATCCATGCCCCAGCGTAAGGATCCCTCTCTGGAGGAGATTCAGAAGAAGCTGGAAGCAGCTGAGGAGAGGCGGAAGGTTGGAATTTACACTCACATACACAAACTTTCACTTTGACCTGACTTGATCCAAGAAGATAAAAGACTGTGTTCCTCTCTCCAGTGTCAGGAGGCCGAGATGTTAAAGCATCTTGCTGAGAAGAGGGAGCATGAGAAAGAGGTCATCCAGAAGGCCTTTGAAGAGAACAATAACTTCATCAAGAATGCCAAAGAGAAGCTGGAGCAGAAGATGGAGGTCAACAAAGAGAACCGCGAGGCTTTGCTTGCAGCCATGCTGGAGAGACTACAGGAAAAGGTACAAACTAACTGAACTGAATAAGAGCAGTGAGAAAAATATGTAGTATAGAAGTATATGAGATAAAAATGTTTGAATAAAAAGACAGACAAGACCATCAACTTTTGCAAAGCATGTATAAAATTACAGAAAGTTTTGTGGTCCATCAGTCAGACCAGCAATAACCAGCATTGACCTGCTTGGACTAGCAGAGAAATTCATGCTGGTCTAAGCTCGTCTTTTCAGTGGGAAATACAATTTTGTTTTTTTTTTATCTCTCCAAATAGAGTTTTACAATTTTAAAAATGAAAAACTTCAAAAATTTAAATTGTAAAAATTGTACATTTTTAATTTGAATATACTATTTGGGATCCTTGCCTTTTTATGCAGCTGAGATCCCTCTCCCAGTCTAACTTTAGAATCAGTATGAATATTACATTAGAACTGGGTGGATTGTTTCACCACTTTGTTTATGTTGCTTTCTTTAGCATCCCGCAGGCACATTTATATATGCATGAACACAGAACGAGCAAGTTTTCTTTTGTGTCTATTTAGGACAAACACGCAGAGGAGGTAAGGAAGAACAAAGAGCTGAAAGAGGAGGCCTGCCGGTAGAGGAGTGCCTGCTGCACAGGACTGCTTTGGCTAGTCAAGGGGAAAAGAAATACGCTGACAAAACTGGAGAAACAGAAAAAAAACAAAGTAAACGGTATCTAATAAATCTCAATAAAGGGGACATTTTGGACATTGTTAAAGACAATTTGCAACACACTAAGCTTTTGTGGGGTTTAACAAGGCCAAAACTACTTAATGGTATTAAAAAAAATTGTTTTAGAAAAAATCTAAATTATTGTCTGCGTGGCAATGCAAGGTGTACTAAAGGTATGTTGCTCGGTGGAGGACAGAAGTTGCTTGGAGCAGATGAAAGAATAATGTTAAACTGAACTGGATGAAGAGATGCTTTTATAACCTCCATAACTAGTTCAGATGAATGTGTTAACCTAAGACAACCACAAACAATGTCTTACAAAGTCATCCTTCATGTTTTAAAAATGTGAAAACGAGCAATCTACTGAGGTTTTGGATATACATGCCTATGTAATCATTGTTTAAAGTTAATCTTCAATAATTACGAGGGTTTCACAGAACCTCAAGCATGCCTTCATAATACATATTATTGCCCAATCATTATTATTAAGCAATGCATCTGTAATCCAGGGATGGTTGGAATTACTCACAATATTACACTTCTTGCTGTGACGAAATGAGATGAAAATGTCAATATTAGATTAGAACATTCTAGATGCCTATAAATCTGAAACCTCATACCCCCTTGTGAAGAAAAAGTGGAGCACAGTGACACTTTAAGCACAACTCAAAAGCACATTAAGCTTTTCATTCATTATATGTGTATCATGGTAATCAGGAAAACACATAATGGCATCTCAGAAACAAATAGAGAATATACTCAGGTGTGAGAGTATGACTTACAAATAAAGATACTGATTCAATTTAGGAAGTAGTAGTAAGGAGTGTGAATGTTTAGCTTTATGAAAGGTGCACTTTGCTTTGGCATGTCACTGAGCTTTCTTCTAGTCATTGGTTTTCATTTATATTACTTGTTCTGTATAGAGACATAGGAGTTGCTGATGTTGGCTAAAAATTAGTTATTGTATTTGCAATGATAATTGCAGTAAATTGATCACATCATGTGAGATAAATAAACTTACCTGCTCTATCTGTTCGTAATGCTGAGATGACTAAATTCTCTGGTTTAACAAAGTAAAAAATAAATGCTTCTGTCAACGAAAGGATTTATTATTGTCTGATTCGTTTGAGGTTTGTACTGAAACTAACAATGCAAAGGCAAAACTAAACAAGCGACCATCAGGAATGAGTTTAAAGGCCATTGTGAACAGCATTTGTAAACTGCTTCAGATAAAGACGAGTTGTTCTTCAGAAACGTTACACGTTTTGAAGCAAGAACCATGAATGCAGTTTATTAATCAAGGAAATATTACAATAAATATGAAGATGATCAAAGTACTGCTGCTAAAGATGATAGATTATTACAAGGATATAACAATACACAATAGAAGAGTGCAACACTATATCTGAGGCACAACAATAGGTAAAACACATGTACAGCCCACACTGATGATTTTATTTTCCAGTTTAAGTGTGTAGCGCTTGTTTTTGCCCTTGACTCTTCTCAGGACATGGATCTGGTAGAAGATAGGTTTAGACTCCAGTCCTAAGTCTTCCTCCCCATTTTCATTTAAACAGCCTCTTTTTTCACATTTTGCCTCAGAAATTTGCAATGGGATTCGTGAGTCATCATAGGAAGTCCTAAATTAAAAAAGAGGATGAGAAAGTAAGAAACATTTATACAGCCTCACAGAACAGCTCTCAGTAAAACACATTGAATCTGGTTTTATAAGAAATAGTTATAAAAAAACTGACATTATTTACACATTAGGAACACTTCTTGACTTCTGTAAAGTTGTTTCCATTAAGAAGAGGATCCTACACAATGCCCAGATATTTCTTCCACAAGAACACCACATATCACACATGTAACACCAAATAAAAATGGACAAACATATACAATGATTTATCAGAACAAAAACTCACTCGTATGTCCATGGTGACAAAGACCTGTTTGGAGACGGGGAGGCAAAAGTTGAGATGTTCAGAGTTGGATCCAGGATGACCCACATATCTTTCTTTAGGTTTCTGCTTGATTTAGTATGTCCAGTGCCCAAACACTTGGATTTTTCTTGTATTTTACATCTCCCAGAAGAAGAAGAATCTGCATCTTGTAAAAGGACAAGCAAGTACAGCAGCAGCACAGCTCTGAAAACCTGAAACTGAGACAGAAGAGTATTGCAGTGTGTTGCTGGAATATTAATCTATGCAATGTACTACAAATGCCTTGTAAACCCCTAACTTTTGCTTAAGGTATCTTTTTGGTCCAATTTTTAAGAAGGACCAAAAAAATACAAAGATAATATTATCTTTATATTTTAAAAAGTATAAAGATAAAAATATATTTTAAAGATATTTTGACAATATATGAATATAAGTATCTGAATCAACAACTACAAAAAATCTCTGCAAAAGCCAACAAATAAAGAAGAAGTAAACCATGTGTAAACAGGGTTCCCATTCTTTTGAGCAATGAACAGATGGTGAAGCATTTTATAGAAATTGTACTTACAAAGAGATGGTTAAATATTTTAGAGCTGAGCATACCTTTCCTAGTAAAAAATTCCATTACTTTTATTAATTATCTTAAAGTCTTAACTAAGACTTTTCCCAGGCCTGGAAATCAAATTTGAAAATTCTCCGATATTTCCAGGTTTTCCATGGCATAGGAACCCTGTGTAAACCAATCAGTTGATTACATGATTTCTTACTTAAGCTCCTCTCAAATGAACAATAACAACATTCAAATAAACTAATCACTGGTATAAAAGAAGAGAGTTTAATTAATTACCATTGTATTTGACATACTCACCAGTCTTGGCTGCATCTTCTGGTAAAAAAAACAGTGCCCTTGTTGCCCTTCAGAGCTTGTCAAAGCACTTAACAGCCTACGCAGGACAGCAAGCGCTTGAGAGCCCTGCTTCTAAACTGCTGCTGTTTATATAAGCTGGTGAAGCTTGTCTTAAACTTCCTGATCTTGACGTAGATAAAGAAACATATGTGAAGCAGATAGTCATCAGAGAGACTGATTGTTGTCACTGAACTCAGTGACAATGAATGCCATTTGTAAACTCCTCTCTTATGCAATATTAATTAATAAATTGTCATATTCAATGTAACATCAGCAGACATTTGTATAACTAATTTCTACACCAGTGATATAAAGGCATGCACTTTATATGGGTCAAGAGCTTTGACAGGATGCGTTGAATAGGTTCTGAAAGTCTTATTGTAAGGGGGTTCAGTGGAAAGGAGGAGGCGAGAACCGGCTTGAAAATTTAAATAATAGTTTAATAATAAACTTAACCAAAAACACACAACCAAAAACACACAGTACAGCTGCCTGTAATTCTCCCTCTCTCGAACTGTCGTCCCCGGCTGCCTTTATCCCTCACGCGCCCCATCAGGCTGATTGGGGACCAGGCGTGCGTCATTCCAGCCCGGCCTAGCCCTCCTCGGCTCTACACTTATATTGCTGGATTATCGCCTGGACAGCAACACGCTGATTATATAAAATAGACAAAGTGGCCCATAAGATGTAAATGTGAACAAACACAAACACATGTCAGTCATCCTGATTGTGGCCATCCCCCACAAGAACCTATAGCAAAGTCTCAGATGTCTGTTGGATTCAAAGATCTGAGCTAACAGTTGTTAGAGTTGTGTTAACTCTAAAAACAGTGTCCATTTTGCCTACATTGAGAGCCTCAATCCCATTCAGTTTCATAGAATGGAAAAAGATGCAATGAAAGTGAATGGTGTCTAAGGCTGTCAGTTCCTTACATTCTGGCTAGCACCTAAATTTGTGTTCCACTGAAGAAAGTCATATAAGTTTGGAATATCATAAATATCAAGGATTATCTCACAATCCGAATCTATCGTAATTAGAATCACTTTAGAGTAGCATCCAGTAGCACAGTGGTAACACACTGCCACCTTCACTTTTTGTGGTATCAGAGCACATGAAAGTGTTACAGTTGACCAATCATTGTTATATTCATCCTAAGTATGCAATAAATCCAGTGGAATGTGTATTAAACCCACTGATACTTGTACAGCATTCAGGAGCCCTATCAGTCAGTTGCATATCACAAAATTCTCTGATTACATACGAGCTCTGGCATCTTCAATAAAGGTATTGTGTCACTCTAATGTATTGATCAAGTCTCCTAAAAGCAGCTACAACCAAATTCTCTTACATGCAACATTCTCACCCACTAAAAATTCAATTTAGGTCACCAAAGTGCTGATTTGGTTCTTGAAACACTGCAAGTTCCAACAGCCAACAGAAAGCACAACCACAAGCATATGATAGCATCTCCTGAGTCATTCTTAGAAAGTACATCACAAGCAGACAAGGAAACAAAATGGTGTGTTAAAGGTTGTATAAGAAAGAACTAGCAGCATGAAATATTGTCTTCTGGTAAACATTGAGCTCCATGGAGTTGAGACCAGATATGGTTATGGGATATACCATAATGAGAATAATGAACATTAGCTGGAATTAGAGTGGAATTTGCATGTCACTCCCCTCGACATACGGGTATAAAAGGAGCTGGCTCGCAACCACTCATTCAGATTTTTTCTTCGGAGCCGAGCGGTGTTGATGTATTCCACTGCCAATCCATTCGCCTCTGTAGAAAGCAAGCGATCTCCACGGTTGTTGGATTTCATGCCGCATCACAGCGGTTTCTCCCCCTCTCGCACAGATAAGTGTGGAGAACGCCCCTGGGCACTTCGACAGCACACGTTGAGTGCTAAAAGAGTACATTTCTCCCTAAAAGAGTATATATTCCCTAAAAGAGTGGGCACTGACTGAAAGCATCTTTTTAAAGATGCCTTTCTGGTTATGTGCAGTTCCTGGTTGCGGTCGTTATCTCTCCGCTTCTGATGGTCACGATCGCTGCCTTAGGTGTCTGGGCTCCAGACACGCTGAGACAGAGTTCGTGGATGGTTCATGTCCGCACTGCGAGAGCATGACCATGGCCACATTGTGATCGCGGCTTTCCTTCCTCAGAGGGAAAGCCACTCCAGCCACTCCCCTCCCCGGTCCCTTTCTTCCCGGAAGACCTTTCACTGCCTGGACCCGGTCTCTGAGCTCCTCCACTCTCACTACCCTCGATGGTGGGGCTGCCAGGTGGTACTCGGCGATTCCCCAGGTGGATAAGGCGGTTGTGGTGCACCTGTGCCCGCAAAATGCCGCCACCTGGTGGAACCATCCACAGGAAGCAGATGTCCCCATCTCATGGCCCGCCGCCAAGAACCCGAGGAAGGCTTCTAGGCGCCCCTGAGACTGGCGATCCAGGCATGTGGAGACCCACTGCAGGCCTAGAGATGGTAAGCAGACCACTCCATCCCCCGGTGGAGGCCCGGGAGGAGAATCCTTTGTTGCCTTTTCTTTGATTCGCAACATTTTCAGAAAAGGAGCAGTTTCCTCATTTCCTGGGTCACACACCCGGTGTTTACGGCCGTCATTATTGCAATTGCCGGACACCACACATTTATGGCAGGCACAACACTGCGGAGGCGGGCCCCCCACCCCTGCGCGCCCAGCTGCGGCACAACACACCCACGCCTGGCCGGTTGTGATGGATTACGAGAACGGTTTCCTCCTCCCCCATCACTGACCGGTCCTATGGTGGGTACCCGGAGCCAGGTAAGTGCTTCGATGTCCCCAGACTCAGCACAACCACGAGTTCGGGGTCCGAGCCCCCTCAACGTGGCGCCTCCGGCTCTGCCCCGCCGCAATGCCCCACCTGCCGGTACATCTGACGCGATTGTCTCCTTGGTCCCCCTCACCCGGAGCTTGGGGGCATGGCTTGCACTCCCCAACTTGTCGCGATGGCTGACTGGGACCATCTGACTCGGCAATGCAATTCAGTTCGCTAGGCACCCGCCCGGGTTCAGCGGCGTCCGTTTTACCTCAAGTGCAGGGCGAGAACGCCACTTCCCTGCATGCGGAGATCGCATCCCTTCTGCGGAAGGACGTGGTAGAGCCTGTCCCTCCAGCCGAGATGAAAAAGGGGTTCTACAGCCCCTACTTCATCGTACCAAGGAAAGGTGGCGGGTTGCGGCCAATCCCAGACCTGCGAGTTCTGAACCGGGCCTTGCACAGACTCCCATTCAAGATGCTGATGCGGAAACACATTTTAGCGAGCGTCCGGCATCAGGATTGGTTCGCAGCAGTAGACCTGAAGGACATGTACTTCAATGTCTCGGTTTCTCCACAGCACAGGCCCTTTCTTCGGTTCGCCTTCGAGGGCCAGGCAAACCAATACAAGAGGCAGCCCTTGCCCCGCTAAGGGAAGTGGGCATCCGCATCCTCAACTATCTCGACGACTGGCTGGCTATATCTCACTCTCGAGACTTGTTGTGTGCACACAGGGACCTGGTGCTCAAGCACATCAGCCGGTTGGGGCTTCGGGTCAACTGGGGAAAGGGCAGCTCTCCCCGGTACAGTGCCTCTCTTTTCTCGGGTTGGAGTTAGACACTCTAGTCAGTGCTGAACTGCCTGAAGTTGTTCAGGCGGAGCACGGCGGTCCCACTGAAGCATTTCCAGAGGCTCCTGGGGCATATAGCATCCTCGACGGCAGTCACGCCGCTCAGGTCGATGCATCTGAGACCGCTTCAGTACTGGCGTCAGACTCGAGTCGCGAGATGGGCATGGCACCATGGCACACATCGCGTGGTCATCACACCGATATGCCGCTACTTGTTCAGCCCTTGGATGGGCCTTGCATTCCTGCGGGCAGGAGTCCCCTTAGTGCAAGTACCACAGGTGCATCTTGGTTACGACAGACGCCTCAGAGCATGGCTGGGGCGCCGTTTGCAATGGGCATGCAGCCGTGGGCTCCTGGACAGGGCTGCAACTGCTTTGGCATATCAACTGCCTCAAGTTACTGGCAGTGTTGCTCACCCTGCGGAGGCTTCGGCCGTTGATCCAGGGCAAGCACGTGTTGGACCGGATGGACAACACAGCGATGGTAGCATACGTTAGCCGCCAAGGTGGCTTGCGCTCACGTCACGTCGCAACTTGCCCACCGCCTCCTCCTCTGGAGTCAGCAGCGACTCAAGTCGTTGCGAGCCACTCACATCCCAGGGGATCTCGACAGCACAGCAGATGAGCAGTCATGACAGGTCACACTCAGGGGAGAGTGGAGACTCCACCCCCAGGTGCTCCAGCTGGGTTGGAGTTGATTCGGTCAAGCGCAGGTGGGCATGTTCACTTCCCGGGAATCCTCACACTGCCCGCTCTGGTATGGCCTTACCGAGGCTTCCCTTGGCACAGATGCACTGGCACACAGCTGGCCCTGGGGGCTGCGCTAGTATGCGTTCCCCCCAGTAAGCCTACTTACACAGATCTTGTGCACGGTCAGGGAGGACGAGGAGCAGGTCATCCTAGTGGCACCCTACTCCTCACGACAGCCCCTCCCTGGCGAATTCCCCTGAGGATGGTTCTCCTCTCTCAGGGACGGGGCACCATCTGGCACCCACGACCAGACCTCTGGAATGTTCATGTCTGGCCCTTGGACGGGATGCGGAAGACCTAAGTGGCCTACCACCCGTGGTAGTAGACACGATCACTCAGGCTAGGGCTCCGTCTACGAGATGCCTGTATGCCTTGCAGTGGCGTCTGTACACTAAGTGGTGTTCTTCCCAACGTGAAGACCCCCAAAAATGTGCAGTTGGGTCAGTGCTTTGCTTCCTGCAGGAGAGGCTGGTGGGGTGGCTGTCCCCCCCACACCACAATGCAGTTGATGGTAGGTCTCTCGGGAAGCACGACCTGATCATCAGGTTCTTTAGAGGCGCGAGGAAGCTGAGTCCTCCCAGACCGCGCCTCGTTCCCTCATGGGATCTCTCCGTGGTCCTGCGGGGAGCCCCGTTTGAGCCCTGGAGTCAGATGAGCTAAAGGCAGTCTCTTGAAGACTGCCCTCCTGACTGAGCTCACGTCCATCAAGAGAGTAGGGGACTTGCAGGCATTCTCTGTCAGCGACACATCCCTGGAGTTCGGTCCGGAATACTCTCACGTGGTCCTGAGGCCCCGACCAAGCTATAAGCCCAAGGTTCCCACGACCCTGTTTAGGGATCAGGTGGTGAACTTGCAAGCGAAGCTGCCCCAGGAGGAGGCAGACTCAGCCTTTTCGTTGCTGTGTCCAGTGCGTGCTTTGAGCATCTACTTGGATCGCATGTAGAGCTTTAGATGCTCTGAGCAGCTCTTTGTCTGTTTTGGAGGACGGTATGGGAGCGCTGTCTCCAAACAGAGGATCGCCCACTGGGTCGTTGACGCCATCGCTTTGGCATATAATGCCCAGGACGTGCCAACCCCCTTGGGGCTTCAGGCACACTCCACCAGGAGTGTGGCGGCCTCCTGGGCCCTGACCAGTGGTGCCTCTTTGGCAGACATTGGTAGAGCAGCGGGCTGGGCAACACCCAATACCTTCGCAAGGTTCCTCAATCTCCAGGTTGAGCCGGTTCGTCCCGTGTGTTGTCAGGTACGAACAGGTAAGTTGACGGGACAACTGGCCGGGTGTACCACTTGCGTATAGCACCTTTCCCCTCCTGGAGGGGGAGATGTTGCGCTTTTTACCCCCCAGCAGTGTTCACGAGACCGTGAGCCCTGGATGTCCTTCCTCCTTAGCCCTGTGGCAGGCGGATTCGCGGAGAAATTCGCTGCCGGCCCAGTACGTGTGGTAATAGGCCCTGTACTGGGGTAGGTGCTCCACATGTGCTGGTTGCCTGTATGGAACCCCGTGTGATGTATCTTCCGCGAGACGGTTTCCCCGTTGGTAAACTCACGTCTTCCTTGGGCAGAGTCCCCTCTGCCACCAGTCACCATGTTGTGGAGCTCCATCCCCTCTGGGTAGGACCTACCATGGGGACATTTCCACATGCGACACTGCCGACAAGACTCAGTAAGACCATGTGACATATTTCCACACAATTGCCTCCCCTTTGGGCAGGATGTGGTCTCTGCAGTGTCTTCCCCTTGGGAATGGACACCCCCCGGACGTGGGCACTTATGGCCCCCAGCTGAACGATTTCCATTATTTTTGGGGGAGAAAAAAAGAAGAGAAAAGGCCACGGCTGGGGTGGCCTGTCCCCATTTTGGGCAGTCGACTTGTCCCCGAGTTGCGGAGGACCGTACAACGCTCGTAGGAGCGTTGCGGGAGGTTACGTGACGGCCAGGTGCGCTGGCTACAAGGCACGCAATGGCTTGCCCGTCTCACACCACCAGTCCACGTAACACAGTTCAGCTAGTTGTGGCGTTTCGTATAGGGACCCCTAGTGTCACTACATTGACACAACGTCGAGTGAGTGACAGATAGGGAACATCCTGGTTACTTTCATAACCTCCGTTCTCTGATGGAGGGAACGAGACGTTGTGTCCCTCCTGCCACATCTCTGAACTTCCCGCTGAAATGGCCGGGACCCTGTCTCGGCTCCTCAGCACAAAACCTGAATGAGTGGTTGCGAGCCAGCTCCTTTTATACCCGTATATCCGGGGCAGTGTAATGCAAATTCGGAGGTTATGAAAGTAAGCAGGACATTTTCAGTGGCATTGCATATGTGGTAATTTTTACATTAAAGGTGCAAAAAATCTGATATGATTTATCTTTGTTTAATTTTTTACATCACAAAAACATGCTGTTTTAACAGGGGTGTGTAGACTTTTTTTAAATGTATGTATATATATATATATATATATATATATATATATATATATATATATATATATACGTACATTTAAAATAAGTATATGTATATATATGTATATGTATAAGTATATGTATATATATATATGTATTGTGGAGCACATTATTGCAAAGCATGTACCAAAAAAATGTGACAGTCAGTTCTAAAAAGCTGGGAAGCTAGGATCTTCGAATATGTGCATGCTTAAGCAGAAAGGTGTATAAATGATTCACTGCACTTTGCTTTTAAATCATCATTTGCTCTGCATGTGGCATCAATGAGACAATCCAGTCATAATAGTTCAGACGGACTCTGCCCACGCTAGACAGAAAGGGCAATGAGGGGAGAGAGTAGCTATAATGATTGTAGATGTCTGAACCATGACTAGTTTGAGGTTTATGTGGCTTTCTGGTGTAACTCAAAAGAGCAGAGATTTATATAATGAAAGATTCTTATCTTTTTTCCATTTGTTAATTGTTAAATCGTGAACACATACACATACACTGGTGGCCAAAAGTTTGGAATAATGTACAGATTTTGATCTTATGGAAAGTAATTGTTACTTTTATTCAACAAAGTTGCATTCAACTGATCACAATGTATAGTCAGGACATTAATAATGTGAAAAATTACTATTATAATTTGAAAACATTCAGAACTTCTTAAACTACTTCAAGGAGTTCTCATCAAAAAATCCTCCACACACAGCAATGACCGCTTTGCAGATCTTTGGCATTCTAGCTGTCAGTTTGTCCATATACTCAGGTGACATTTCACCCCACGCTTCCTGTAGCACTTGCCATAGATGTGGCTGTCTTGTCGGGCACTTCACGCACCTTACAGTCTAGCTGATCCCACAAACGCTCAATGAGGTTAAGATCCATAACACTCTTTTCCAATTATCTGTTGTCCAATGTCTGTGTTTCTTTGCCCACTCTAACATTTTCTTTTGGTTTTTCTGTTTCAAAAGTGGCTTTTTCTTTGCAATTCTTCCCATAAGACCTGCACCCCTGAGTCTTCTCTTTACTGTTGTACATGAAACTGGTGTTGAGTGGGTAGAATTCAATGAAGCTGTCAGCTGAGGCCATGTGAGGCATCTATTTCTCAAACTAGAGACACTGATGTACTTATCCTCTTATTTAGTTGTACATCTGGCCTTCCACATCTCTTTCTGTCCTTGTTAGAGCCAGTTGTCCTTTGTCGTTGAAGACTGTAGTGTATGCCTTTGTATGAAATCTTCCGTTTTTTTGACAATTTCAAGCATAGCCTTCATTCCTCAAAACAATGATTGACTGACGAGTGTTTCTTTTTTTTTTTTTTTTTTTTTTTTTTGCCATTTTTGACCTAATATTGCAGTAGCATGGGGTGTAATGACGGTGTGGATGTCCTTTTCCCGTGCGGACAACATGGGTTCAATTTTACCTTTTGTCATACCTTTTCCAATCCTGTTTCCTGTCTCCACTCTTAATATTTAATTTAATACTACTAATAATAATAAATAAAAATGAATATAAAGGTTGATGTCCTCACAGTGATTTGATCATGGTAAAGGTAGGGAAGTTGAGAGAAAGATTTGACCCGGGTAAAATTAATCATGGTTTTACTATAGTAATATTGTAGTAACCATGTTGTTGTTGTTGTTTTAAACACCCATAGTTTTTATGCAGTTAACAATGGTGTTACTACACTAATATTGTGTTAATACAGTAACCATGTTTAATTTTGTGGGTACTATGATTTTACTACAAAATAACATGATGATATTATGGTTACTGTAGTAAAACCAAGGTTAATTTGTGTTAGGGTTAGGTTTAGGAGTAGAGGTTGGTCTGTGGGACTCTAAATAAACACAATAAACATGCTGCAGTCTGCCTTACCAGTAATGGTAAGGCAGAATGTTTGTTAGTATTTCATTAGGGATGCAAATAGTATCTGCCACTATATGCACTTATTGCAAAAATATTTTTTGTTGCTATTTTCACGTAGTGCAAACAGCCTCTGCCATATCCTATACACAGATAGATAGATAGATAGATAGATAGATAGATAGATAGATAGATAGATAGGTAGATAGATAGACAGACAGACAGACAGACAGACAGACCCGGAGTGTTACAACAGTAACAAATAGTAACATTGTCTTCACACACAATTGTGGAATATAAGAACAATGCATGCAGGTTTTTGACATTTATTTTGTTTTGTTTTGCCATGTTTATTTGTATTTTTACAGTATGTTTGTGCAGTGTAGCAAAAAGTGTTACAACTGTACTTGGTCTACCCTATTCTAATTAGAGCTTCTTGATTCTATCAGGATTCGAACAGGCTTTTGAGATCATATTTTGAGAATATATCTATGTTCTCATAAACAAGCAAGTGATGGCAAAATGAAGTTTTCTGAGACGAGTCTTGCTTTTCAACATGCTTTTCTTTACTGCCATCTGATGGTCAAAAGGATCGCCTACAGAGCTGCTGTTACAACTGGTTTGTGTGCTTTGTCACGTCATTTGATTTTGAAGCAAGAAAAGTTATCAAAGCTATTATGACGTTATGTGTATTGTTCTCTAAAGTTAGTAGTTATCAATTAAACTGTGATTTTAACATTAACGCGAGTACAAATGCAAGTAATACAAGTTAGCAAAGACGCTTCAGATGTCATAGATCACGTGTTTATGGCGAAACGAATCACAAGCTCCGATACTGTATTTCAGCGTTAAATGTTTATTTATTTATTTATTTATTTATTATACACGCTTTGAAGCTTCGGTGTTGAACCTAGCTTCATATAAGCGAGCAACACAATACATATATTAAATATGGCACAATCCCGAGGGAAAGTGACGGTCGAGCTGGAACTGAAACGCGAATGTCCATCTGATGATGGTAAGGCAGACTGCTTAAACAAAAAATGAAAACATTAGCCGGTGGCTAGCTGTGCTAGTTAGGTACTGTAGTTATCCATCGAGCGAACATTGTGGCAAATGATATGGAACTGCCTTTCTGCTCCCTTAAAATAATTGATCCCATTGTCAAGTCAGAGCTTTAATTACGTATTCACAGAAGTGTACTGTTGTGTAACGAGTACAATGAAATGCTTAGACGAATGCTTCTTTGCAATAACCAAGACAACAATTATTTGTGCATTAGCAATAGACAAATGACTGAGCATATAACAAATTTAAATACTATTTAAAATAGAATAACAATAATAAATATAGATTTATAATGTATTGTGATAAGTATGTTAAATTTTATGTATAAATTACCTAGACCTTTATACATTAAAGAACTAGCTTTTACATTAAGGGGCAATATTTGCCCCCTTGATTTGATTTTGAGGGGCATTTTTTTTTTTTTTTTTTTTTTTACCCAATTGAAGACTATTAATATTTAAAACATAAACAGTGTCTCATCTGCTCATGTAAAATACATAATTTAATACATTCATTAAAGGAATATTTTGGGTTCAGTGCAAGTGAAGTTCAATTAATGGCATGATGTTGATTAACACAAAAACTAATTTTGATTCACCTCTCGTTTATTTTAAAAAAAAAAAAAAAAAAAAAAGAAAAGCCATTATACTAAGGCAATAACAATGGAAGTGAATGGGGCCAGTCCATGAACGCTAACATACACATCCTTTCTAAAGTATAGCTACAAGATGTAAGTATTATACATTTTAAGATGATTTTAGTGTAATAAAATTGCTTACAAAGCTTATCTGTGTAAAGTTGTACAATTGTATACAACTTTACAAAGTTATGGTTAGTTAGCGATTTTATCACACTTAAATTATATTAACACACATATTGTTTGCGTCTTGTGGCCATACTTTTGAAACTATGTGTATTTTAGCGTTTATGGACTGACCCCATTCACTGAAGTGTTTTTTTTTTTTATGTAATCAACATTATGCCACAAATGCTGTTACAAATAATAATAATAAAAAAATAAAAAAAATAAATAAAAAAACAGAAGAATTCCTTACAAAGGATTTTTTTACCCCCACATTTTGAATTTCTTGGCATTTTTATTCCATTTTGTCCCCAACCCACCACCCCCCACTTAATTTCTGACTGTCATAAGTATTATACTTTACTACTAATAAAAAGTGGCAGAACTGCCTACTTCATGATACCATGAAGTTTACCTTCTTGGAGCAGATCAATTATACACTATCGTTGTTAATGTAGCCAACAATATACAAATGTAAAATTAGATTATCTTGATATTGAGTAATTAAATAATAGTCCAATGAATATTTTTAATTTTTTTTTTATACAGAAAACCCCACACTAAATGATTCTAATATTCCAGCACGGTCAGAGTCACCACCACAGGCACTAGATTTAAACAATTCATTGGCATCTGAACAGAAAAACTGCACTGCGCAGTGGTCCGTCAAGGATGGCTGTGAGGAGGATGATGATGAGATTTGTCCGATAAAAATAGGGAGTCTATGGGGGCCACAGATGGCCCCCTGTGGTCCTAGGTGTGGAAAGAAGTGTTCAGAGAAGATCCCATATGTTAGAAGAAAAGAAATTTTTGACATATATCAGGACATGTCACACAGCGAAAAGTGGACTTTTGTATCCCACACTGTTACTCAGTCATTGAAGAAGCGTCTCACAACAGATGGTCCCAGCAGGCGTAGCAAAACATTTCAGTATCATCTAAATAATAGCCTTGGGGAACCACAAGATGTGTGCAAACCATTCTATTTAACAACATTAGGCTACCACCCAAAAAATGACAGAGTGATCATCAGTGTGATTGGCAACCCATCCGCTACCCAGCCTCCTCAAGATCGCAGAGGACGACATCCACCTGCCAATAAATTGGATCTATCCCTTATTCGTGAACACATTGAATCTTTCAATCCTACAGTCAGTGCACATGCCCCAAACAGAAGACATTTACCGAGCAGTGTAAGCATTATGAAGATGTATAAAGATTTTAAAAGCAAAAGTACCACCCCCTGTTCATATGAAACCTACAGAAAAGCCATCAGAGACATGAATATAAGCTTCACAAAACCAGGTGAGGATGAGAAATGCAAGAAAGATATCCACGGGAAGGCTGGCCAACAGTAGCAAGCATGGGGTGTGTGCTGTCAGACTGCCCTACATGTAAAAATTGGGAGCACATATAAGAGCCAACAAATTAGTAAATCTGAAGCAGGTTCCCATCCATTGTGTTGACCTCCAGAAAGGCTGCCTCGAATGCCAGGAGTGAAGATTGGCACTCTCACAAAGAGCATACTGGCCTATCATGAGACATTTGCAAAGCTTGGCAAAAAGATGAGGTTAAAGAAGAAAAGCATCTGCTTGAAGGGATGATGAATAGGTGACATCAGGGTATATCTATCCAGAGTATATCGGACCCCCAAAAAGTACATAATTTCAAAATTGTGTCCTTGACTTTGACATACTACTTTTGTTAAAACACATTTTTTTCTATTTTTATTGAAATATACTGAAAGTAAAATAAAAAATATATTGAACATTAAGTACACATATTCAAATTGCATATTTAAAAAAAAATGTTTATTGCTGAACGTAATACTGCTAAAGTCAGTAATATCAAATTTTTAATTTTTTTTTCAATAAAAATTATTATCCATACAATTCTGTGTATTAGTGTTTAATATAAAGGTGTGACATTTTTAATTATTACAGTTGTTGAGATTAGTATTATTATCATTATTAACACACCATTAATGTCAATTAGTTCCAACCACATCTATTGCTGTTGGAACCCTCTATGAACAATGGTTCATATTTCCTGGTACAGCATGTTTAATATTATTTTGCATGCATTTTTAAAACTATCATATTTATTTGATGACTAATCCTATAATGCTGGTAAAAAGAAAATATATTTTACAAAAACTTGGCCTACAAACTAGACTACATTTTCTTGTTTAAATTTTCTAGTACATTATCTTAATGACCCATACATAAGTATTGTCTTAAAAAATGAGTAGTTGACATCTACCATTTATATTTAAATATCAACAATGTTATATTTTATTTATATATAGATGTCTGCCATAATTTTGTTTCACTGCAACTACACTTAGTCAAGCATACAGTGGCCTCAAAATGTTTAGCCACAGGTAAAAATGCATGAACCTAATTGCATTAATTTAGAGAACAAATTACCAAACTTGCAAATAAACTATGCTACACCTTTTCTCAGAATTAACTTGTCTTTGCAAAACCATTTTTACAATTACTTTAAATTGGCGGTGTCGGTTACCCTCAAATTGACACAGGTACTCTTGCAGAGTGACCACACGTGTAGTTCATCACATGAACTTTGTTCCAATCCAAAGACTGACAACCAAGCATCCAAATGAGTTTTGTCTTCATTTTGAACAATATATCTATTGTTTTATATGTTGAAACCTACCAAACTTCTTTCTGTAAAGTGTTTTGTTGGAAAGGTGTTTGTGCTATATTTCTTTACGTTTTGTAAAATAAATGCCATTTGGCCTGGAAATGTTATGCATATATATCTATATAAATAAAATTAAATAACAAAATTGTACTCCTAATTCTGAAGAGAAAAACTAAACTAAATGTGATGAAATGGCATTCACCTCATTTTGCCTTTAAATCATGCTTACAGTTAGTTGAGGTAATACAAAGGCAAACGCATGCATTTTTGGGGTCATGCAACAATTCATTATTGATGATGGATAACCAATGCATTACCATGTGTATGTACAACACATCTGGCTGTTTCTCAGTTTTAGTGTTGGCTGTGTCACTGCATTATTCTTTTGTAGGGCAGCACTGCTTAATGTGTCGAGCACTAGGCCACGGCTAAAACAGAACAACTGTATGAGTATATCAAAGTAATTATATTATATAAGATTATTTGATATGAGTCAATGGTATGCCAAACTCAAAAGTAACATCTTTTTTTTTTTTTTTTTAATAAGCTAGTATTTACAAGTTGTCATGTGGAAGAAAAAAAAACTGCAGTCACTGATCCAATCAATTATTTAAAAAAAACAACAGAAAAATGTGTATCCTGAATAACACTGTGTAGCACATTTTTTGTTGTTGTTCCTGGGTAGTAAGTGTTATTTCCTAATTGCTTATGCCTCAAAAGTATAGAAAATGGCTATTATTCCCCACAAATTTTGCTTTTGTGACCAGGACAGTGATATTTAGAAATTTACCTATTTCCAATGAAAAAACAGGCTAATTTGTGTCTTTTCGTTTATATAAAATCAGAAAAAACAACATATGAATCCAAATTAACATGTATTTATATTAAAGTAATATTCAAAGCCGTGCTGGTCCATAATGGTAACAAGTACCCGTCTCTTCCCCTGGCTCACTCGGTGCACCTCAAAGAGGATTACAACAGCATCAAGACCTTGCTGGACGCCTTGAAGTATGATGAGTACGGCTGGGAGGTCATAGGAGACTTAAAAATGGTGGCATTCCTGATGGGTCTCCAAGGCGGTTTTACCAAGTTTCCCTGCTACCTTTGCATTTGGGACAGCAGGGGCACCAAGGCGCACTACCACAGGTGGGACTGGCCACAGCGGACTGAGTTCTCTGTGGGGAGGAACAACATCAAGTAGGAGCCACTGGTGGACCCCCGGAAGGTGCTGATGCCACCACTGCACATCAAATTGGGCCTTATGAAATAATTTGTCAGAGCTCTAGATAAGAAGTCAGCAGCCTTCAAGTACCTTCAAGACCTCTTCCCTAAGCTGTCTGAGGCAAAGGTCAAAGACGGTGTCTTCGTTGGACCACAGATAAAGAAGGATTTTGGATTCATATGTTGTTTTTTTCTGACTTTATGTGAACAAAAAGATACATATTCGCCCGTTTTCTCATTGGAAATGGGTACATTTCTAAATATCACTGTCCTGGTCACAAAAGCAAAGTTTGTGGGGAATAATTCCCCATTTTTGAGGCATAAGCAATTAGGAAATAACAGTTACTACCCAGGAACAAAAATTGTATTACATAGTGTAATCATGAATAAATGTAAGATAAAAACAGACTAATGTACGAAAACACCTTGGAATACATTTGATTTTTTTTTAAGAAATATATGCCTATATAAGCATGTACAAACATATTAAAATAAACACTGCACACATACTGCAAATAATCTGAAACAGATTCTTTATATAAGGAAGATGATGTCGTCGGCCACCATAACCTGGTTGTCATCTTGCATGCGGGCAAGGGCGGCACGGACCTCCGTTTCATTAAATGGCGAAGGGCAGCTCTTGTTGATGCCCTCCATCAGAGCAATCATGCCCACTGACTGAGCATGAGCAGAGTGGAACACCTCCAGCAATGCACCTTTGAACTCCTTCAGCCTAAACACAAACAGTACGTGAGACATACATGGATGTGAAACAACCAGCAATCCTGTCAGCAATGCAGTTTCAATTTATAACTTAATCAGTAAAGATACTTTACAAGAATGTGGCAGCCCTTCAAAAATGCTGAGTGTAAATATCTAGAAAATCTCAGCAGTCAAATATAAAATGCCCACCTGTCAGCAGACAATTCTGTGTGCCCATTCTGAACAGGTGTGTCCATGAGCTCCTCACCCTGCCTTGCAGGAGCTGGGGACTGAACTGAGAAAAAATATATATATATTTTAAATTCTTAAAATACTTAGTGCAAGATGATCTTACAGAAAAAATTATTTAAGGAATAGTTTACCCAAAATTGAAAGTTCTGTCAATATTTAATAAACCTCATGTCATTTTAAACCTGATTGATGTTATTTTTTTCCATAGAACACAAAAGGAAAATTAGAGAATATTCACGAAGCTCTTTTCCATTTACCAACAGTTCAGTGATCGTTTCTGTCAAGTTCCAAAAAAAAAAAAAAAAAACCTTTGTAACGTGGTCACCATGGACTCTATGGTGAAATTTCTCATTTTGTGTTCCATAGAGAAAGAAAAAAAGAAAAAAACAGCATATGCATTTGGAATGACATGAGGGTAATTAAATAATTTTATTTTTTGTTTAAACTATTCCTTTGAGATACATTTATAATCCCCATTTCATACACATAAAATATATTTGTAGTGGTTCAACTTACTTTGTGGTATATCGGTCTCAGTACTAAAGTCATAGGGATCATATGGCTCACTACCCTGAGATGGCCTGCGCTCAGAATTGCGCCTCCTAAAAAACAAAGAACACATTTTCATTGGGCAATTTGATTCACTCAAATTGTAAGGTTGTCCCAGCTGTGCATAAGTTGTGTAAGTTGGGATGTAAAGTTCACACTAAGGGCTTAGTAACTACTAGTTAGTTTGTAACTAAGTCAGTGCTTAATTTGGTTGCACCACCTGTTCTTAAGGCAAGGCTTAACTTGTAGGTTGTAAGCTCTCCGTAAAGTAATGCGTTGCCCATAATATGACGTTTATCTGTATTAATACAATAAACAGCCTTCAACTGTACACGGAAGTGTTAAAAAGCCGTGAACTTCAATTTGATCTTGTTGCGGTTGATGTTCAAACCTTGTTTGCTCATGTAACTGTCAGCTGTAATAAATTATATCCCCATTAAAATACGATACGTAATAAAAGTAGATTTGATAAAATAGTATATTTGCCCTGTGTAAATAACAATATATAGGAACTGTATCTAAAATAAATAAATTCTAATACAACAGGCTGGAAAAATATACATTTATTCATTTTATTATCCTATATTGTGGCAGCGGGGGCGTGGTCAAGCATCTCTCCGGAGAGAGAGGAAGCGGTAAGGGCGCTTACACCTGAGCTAAATTATGTCTAACACCTGTCTCTAATTTCAGTGAACACGGGGAGAGCGGCATAAATAGAGCCACACCGCAAGTAGAAGAGAGAGAGCCTGGGCACCACAGACCGGAATAAGAAGCAAAGAGTTTTATTATTACAAATGATGAGAGTTTATTTTGTGAAGCGGTGTGTGATTATATATTAACTTACTGAATATCGCAAAGACTCTGAGACTGCAATTCTGCTGCAGAGAGAAAATAAAACCTTACCTGAACCAGGAAAGCTGCTTCTCGCCTCCTCTTTACATATATATATTTTGAATGTGTTGAAACTTGACCCCGGGCGATGCATCCTGAAAACTGCACCGTTAGAAAGGGTTCATGCTGAAGAGCCGCTTAAAAGTACAAAAATTTTTCTCTCTCGGAAATGTAAATGAGTGTAAATGTCAACATCATAATGTATGTTGAAAGGATTGAAGTCTGTCACGCAAAACATGAGCTCATTGATGTCATAAAATATCAGTCCGCTTTTTTATTCCCTCCGTTACTCCTGGTCGGAGTCTGCCATAAATATTTAGTTTATACGTAGGGTTACGTCCTACCTAAGTTTAATGGTGCAACGCTCACATATTTAGTAGTGTGTAAATTGTGACTTAGTGCCCATTTACGCCACAACTAGGCTAAGCTGTAACTTAGGTATAGCTGGTGCAACCGGCCCCTGGCCACTAGAGGGCCTTAAGCATAATTTAGTAGGCACCAAATACCACAATACAATTACAACTATTACTGTTGATGATACTATCAGGGAAGAAATTTCATTGCATTTTTAATGAGGTTGAACACTAGACCTTTTTCTCTGCGGTCGGGGTGTGTCTTGTGCCGCCTCCTCCTCCTCCTCCTCCTCTGAGGCTGTGTCCTGCTCACCATTTCTAGAGCGCTTTCGTTCCTTCTCCAGAACCTAGAAACAGTAAAGACAAGATTGGGAAGATGTTCATATAATTGATGGGAACTTTCTATATGGGTTTACAGTAAACCAAACACTGTCTTGGAATAAATAAACTGTATCAAGCACTAGGTATCTTCAAACGGCATGTTATAATGCTAAAAACATAATTATTTAAAACGTTTTTAAAGTTGAAAAAAGGAGCTATATACAGCAATTGTGACTGAAAAGAGCTAGAATATGGTTAGACACACAGACCTTCTTGAAATAGGCAAACTGCACAAGCTCCACAGCAACTTCTGTGTCCACCAGCTCCACGACTTTGCTCATGCGCGCTTTGGCGTGAGCTGTGGACAGACGGATCAAAGTTTCCAGGGTCCTAGCAGTGACGGGTGACGTCTGAGGAGCAGAATAAAGAACAGCTTCAACAAACTTTACATCTATAAGGATCAGATGTATATCTACCAATACGTGACCATGAAACCATTTCAAATGCTTGTAGGAGTTTGGACACGCGTCTGTATGTACCCGTGCAATGTCAGAACCAAGTTGTTCCTGATTGCGCAGTCGTGAGTACTCTTCCGCGATGTGATCGGCTGCCTCTTGGGTCAGAACAGGAGACAGAGTCTTGGCAACGTGGATGTACTTCCTCATGAACTCCTTACTCACCACTCTGCCCCTAAAAAGACCACAAAAATAACATTTAGCTGTGTAATAATTAGGGATGTGCACGAGTTATAAGTACACGTTCTGCACCAGCTACTCGATTATTACAGTAAAAACACTACTCGAACATCGCAAATTAATTTTCCTTTCTGCATTTCCCTGCCGTGAGCAGTGCTGAATTACACTGTTTTCCCTCTGAATCTCTCACCAAATCATGCAGTTACAATTGAGTCCACTGAGGGGCACTGTGGATCTGTGTCGTTACGGTGTTGGATGAGAAAAGCTCAAGATGGTATCATGGCGTATCATGTGTTTTTGAAAGCAATGTGTGGCAATACTTGTAATATTTTGATTCGTATTGAGTTCTACTCTATTTGTATTTGTTTTTTGTTGAGTAATGCAAACCAATGGATGCTTTTTTTAATTTATCCCCTTTTCTCCAAATTTGGAATGCCAATTCTCACTACTTAGTTGGTCCTCGTGGTGGCGCGGTTACTCACCTCAATCCAGGTGACGGAGGACAAGTCTCAGTTACCTCCGCTTCTGAGACAGTCAATCCGTGCATTTTATCACATGGCTCACTGTGCATGACACCACGGAGAATCACAGCATGGGAGGCTCATGCTACTCTCCGCGATCCACGCACAGCTTACCACGTGCCCCATTGAGAGCGAGAACCCCTAAAATACGACCACAAGGAGGTTACCCCATGTGACTCTACCCTCCCTAGCAACCGGGCCAATTTGGTTGCTTAGAAGACCTGGCTGGAGTCACTCAGCATGCCCTGGATTCAAACTCGTGACTCCAGGGTGGTAGTCAGCATCAACACTCGCTGAGCTACCCAGGCCCCCTGAGGATCTGCTTTTATTGGTGGAAAGAAAATGCGCATGAACTCTGAAGTTGATCAGATCAGAATGTGTCTGTTTGTTAAATCTCTAAACACAGCCAGAGCGCATTTTATAAAAAGCTAATTTTCCCCACTTGTTTTTCTGAATAATAACGTGAAATGATAAAAATGCGATAGCCTTTATGTAGACACAGAGTATATATATATATGCATTACCCTGATGCCATCAGTATTGTTTTCTATGTATTCTCTGGTTAAGTGCAAAAGTTTTTTACTGTGATTTTTAAATATTTTTTGTTTTTCATCTTTATCAATGCATACTGTTCATAAAAAAAATTTCCAAGAGAAAAGTAGAGTTTGTAAATTTTATCTTATTTTGAAACCATTCTTGGTAAAGTTTGTAAATAAAACAATATATAAGATTCAAGTACATGTCATCCATGTTATTTTTAACGTGCATTTTAATTTATGAGTAATTGGGTACTCGTTTTTCGTGGGTTAGAGGGTCAGTGTGTATTTTCATGCATAATTAATAAAAAAACTTTTATTTTTTTCTTTTAAGTATTTTAGTAAAGCAAAACACATCAAACCCTTCAAAAACCAAGTTATGAATGTGATGATGTAGCTTAACATAATCAGAGCTGAATTAGTCAAGTTTGTGATTTGTATTGCAGAAGAAAGCAAAGTGGGCACTTTTCCATACTTAAGTTTTTTGCTGCCATGGAGGAGTGGATTGTGTTTCTCATAAACCTGTAGCTCCTCCTCTTCCTCCTGAGCTGCATCAGGATCCTCAGTGGCCAATGCTTCTACTGCACCACCCAGAGCTAGAGCTGTAACACAGACAATCAACTGAGTCCATACTACAACATAAAGCAATTTTCAGGTTTGATATCAAAGTTTGGTATTCAGGTCCTCTTTGTTACTATCTACCAGCCCTCACCAGCTCCTTCCTGCTCGCGGGGGTCCCTGTAGCGGTGTATGCGCAGCACATGTTCTGAGATCTCACGGTCATGCTCAGGGTCCATCTGATCCAGCATGATGAAGAGCAAATCGAAACGAGACAGCAGGGAGTCCTGCAGCCCGATGTTCTCCATGGGGGTCTTATATTGATCATACTGCACACACAGAAAGAGATAGACAGAATTTACACACACAAATTCATAGACATAGGGTGATAAAGGGGAAAGACCAGCAATGGCTAATTTTCACGGTTTTGTTCACACTTCATATGCATACACTTCGATTTCCTTTTTTAAATCTGATGTTTAGGACTGACTGTCCACACTGTCATTTTGTAATTATTTTATGTTTTTAGTTTTCAGACTACTTAAAAATGAAACAACTTTTGAGAATATGGCAAAAATATATTTCCCCTTCTGTCACTCACTCGACGTTGTGTCGATGTAGTGACACTAGGGGTCGCCCTTGGGAGCCCCAAACACCTCTAACCTTTGAGTAAAGGGTATAAAAGGAGTACGGGTATAAAAGGAGCTGGCTCACAACCACTCATTCAAGATTTTTTCTTCGGAGCCGAGCGGTTGTGTGTCAGCGAGCTGAATTCCACTGCTGGTCCATTCACCTCAGACAGAAGTGTATGCTGTTGGATATACGCCGCATTCGAGCGGCTTTCTCTCCTTCTGCATGCTTAGTGCAGACTATGCCCCTGTACGCTTTGACAGCGCTACTAAGAGAGTATATATCTCTGCAAAGAGTATATTTTCCTCTATTAGAGCAGCACATTGACGTGAACGTCTTTTTAAAGACGTGTCTTTTTAAAGATGCCGTACCGTCTTTGTATAATTCCTGGATGCGGTCGTTATCTCTCCACCTCCGACGGCCACGGGCGCTGCCTCACGTGTCTGGGCCGCACTCACATTGAGGCAGCATTTGTGGATGGTTCGTGTTCTCATTGCGAGAACATGACCATGACAACGCTGCGGTCGTGGCTTTCCTTCCACGCTGGGCCTTCTACCTACAGGTATGAGGCCAGCCCGGCTGGTGCTGGAGGCGATTTGGGGACTCCAATGGGCGCGGCCTCGCCGGGTAAATCCCCGCGGACCTCCTGTTCCCCAGCATGCTCATTTGCCCCGTCAAGTTCCGAGGTGAGACCAGCTAGCCTCACGGCCAGTTAATGTCTCCTTCGGGGCTTGTGAGCAGGATGAATCCTCGATCGCTGGTAAACAGGTAAGTTTGGAACAGCTGGCCGGTTACTCTGGTAACCCCCGGTGATGTATTTTCCACGGTATGCTCTCCCTGTCGGCAGACCCGCGTCTCCCTTGGGCAGAGCCCTCTCTGCCCCCCGGTCGCTGTGTTTGTAGAGCTCCTCCTCTGTCAGCAGGACCTACCACCGCGCATCTTCCATGTGCAGCTGGTGAGCCCACGTGACGTATTGCCACATGTTACCTCCGGGCAGGATGTGGTTTCCGCGGGGTCTTTTCCCCCTGAAAGAATAGGAAAGGAAAAGAACACCTTCCCTAGCGCGTGTAATAGTGTTACATGGCCCCAGCCGAATCTAATACTCTGTGGAGAGAAAACATAGAGACGCCTGCGCAGCCTGCTCCCGCGCTAGTTACGTCGCATCCCCCCCACTGGGATGTGGGGAACTACATGATGTCTTGTGGGGCGTTGGGGGAGGTTACATGCAGACTGATTCACCTGCTATTATGCACGCAGCAACTTGCTTGCACCTGCATTGGCAGTTCAGGTTCAGTCCAGCTGTTGTGCCGTTTTTCTATAGGGACCTCTAGTGTCACTACATCGACACAACGTCGAGTGAGTGACAGAAGGGGAACGTCTCAGTTACTGTTGTAACCTCTTTTCCCTGATGGAGGGAAAGAGACATTGTGTCCCTCTTGCCACAACGCAAGTACTATCCGCTGAAATGGCCGGGACCTTGTCTCGGATCCTCAGCACAAAACCTGAATGAGTGGTTGCGAGCAGCTCCTTTTATACCTGTATGTCCGGGGGAGTGGCATGTAAATTCCACTCGCCAATTCTCATTGGCCTTTTCTCAAAGATTTGAGGTGTTTAGGGCTCCCAAGGGCAACCCCTAGTGTCACTACATTGACACAACGTCTTGTACCCTCCATCAGGGAACAGAGGTTACAACAGTAACCGAGACGTTATGTTTTGCTGCCTGTCGGAACAAAGCCTATTTAAATTTCTAAAGAAATAGATTAACCCTGCTGAGGTGAAGTGTCACATTCAAATCATTTTTAAGTAGGCACACAGCATGTGATTCTTTTTGAATTGTTTGTATACTTCAGTTCTTGGTTCTTTAAAGTTGGTTTCCTGAACTCTGAATTGAGAATTACATGATTATAAGATGCAAGCACTATTTCACTTACAGATTAAGACTCTGATCTTGAGCATAATTTCTAAGATGATCATATTAAGAACTTACCCTGCCATAGACAGGGTTGGCAGCGGCCAGGACGCTGCAGCGGGCATTCAGCCGAGCGTGGATACCGGCCTTGGCGATGGTGACGCGGCCCTGTTCCATGACCTCATGGATAGCAGTACGGTCCATGTCTGACATTTTATCAAACTCATCAATGCAGACAACTCCTCTGTCCCCCAAAACCATGGCACCAGCCTCCAGACGACGCTCACCTGATAGACATACACAACTTGATGTTAAGATTGAGATCAAACACAAGTGTTTACACTGAAAAATGTGGTAACCTGCCATTGTTAACCCAAGGATCTATTTCTACTTGATCTAACACATAAAAATGAATTTTGTTGGTGTAACCTAATTTGTCAGGTACATTTTTTATTTACCATATGAAGCACATTTTTCATGTGTACACAGAAAATTATTTTTACCTAAAAATGTGCTGAATTATCTGGTTTTATTCAAATCAAAAAATGTATTTAACATCACTAAGTCAGTTTGATAACAATAGTTACACCAACAAAACTAATTTAGATCAGGTATAAATCAGTGGCATAGCCAAGGGTGGGCAGAATTAGATTTAGGACTACCCAGAATATTTGAGATTATTCTTTTACTTCAAATATATATTTATAAAATAGATTAAAAAATGCATAAGTTCTGATTTCTGAAAGTATGAAAAAACTGTTTGAATGCGCCACAAAACGTTTGGGCGAAAACATTTTTAACTGAGGCCCACCCAAAAGTAATTTCCTGGCTATGCCCTTGGTATAAATACTGTAGCTCCTCGTGGTAATGATTGCAGGTTACCACTTTTTACAATGTAGACTTAACATGTCTATTGTTTGTATGTAAATCCGACTGTTCCTTTAAATAGAAGTACCTGTCTCTTGGTCAGTAGTGACAGCTGCAGTCAGACCCACACCCGAAGAGCCTCGGCCTGTGGTTGGAATAGCACGAGGAGCAGTGTGCAGAACGTAGCGGAGCAACTGGGATTTGGCAACTGAGGGGTCACCTGAGAAAAAAATATGGTTAGAAAACAAAAATGCCCTCATAAATGTAAAAAACATTTTTTAAAATTAATCCTGGTGGTAAATATTGCCTCTTTAATAAAAACTTTCATATTTAACACTGCCTGAAAAATATAGAGAGAGCAACCGATAATAACAACACAAGTATTACTTTAACCTGTCTTCGTTTAGACTAACAACATAAATATCCAGGAGATGGGAAATGTTAGTTAACGAAATTATGCATCTTTAACATTCTCAACAACATTTTCTTGTACATTCTAAGGTACAATCTCTTATGGGGTTTCATGTATCACAACACATAAAGCAGTTTGCAAATCTGATCAATATGTGCAAAGTTCAGTGGAATACATACCTATGAGAAGCACATTGATGTCTCCTCTAATACGTGAGCCATTCTCTAAAACCTTCTCCACCCCTCCTAGAAGCATACACAGGATCGCCTTCTTTATGTACTCGTGACCATGAATACTGGGAGCCATTGAGCGAGCCAACTGATCAAACAAATTCTAAAGTAGTAGAAAGACAAAGGTGTTCATACAATGGGAACATCTGCATGCAATTTCTGCACAAAACAGTCATCTTTCCAGTATTATCTTTAAAAACACGTAAATTTAGAGGTTTATTTCCATCCTCTTACCTTAGAGCGAGATCTACAAAAGCTCTTGATTTTGGCCACATCATCTGCAGAGAAAAAGGGAGAAACTTCTTTGCTCATCTGCTTGACATGGCAAGCGATCATGATGGTCCTGAGCAAACAAACACACATTGGGGGAAAAAGAAGCATTAACTCAGAATTAATGTGACTACAACAAAGCAGAGACAGATTACCCATCCCATGGATTTAATGTTTATAAGAAATATAATTCCTTACTACAACCCCTTTTGCAAAAAAAATTTATACCCTGAATGCACTGTAAGTCGCTTTGGATAAAAGCATCTGCCAAATGCATAAATGTAAGTGATTATCACGACAGCACAAATTATGCTTATATGGTATAGTTATTAGTTCACCCAAAGATGAAAATCATGTCAACATTTACTCAATAACATTGTGTTCTTCTAATCCTGTATTACCGTATTGTCCAGAAATAAAGTCGCACCTTAATATAAGTCGCATCGGGTCAAAATCACATTGTTGAGAGAAAATAAAAACACAAATAGGTTGCATCTGTGTATAAGTCGCACTGACAGAGGGTGCATACAGCAGGCACTAGGACCGGATTCCCTTCAGCCTTCAGCAGCATGGCTCCAGCGTGAAGATTACCTCAGCATCTATGCATCGTATCACGGCATATTTTAATCAGGAGTATTTGCTCAAAGTAATCGTGTGTAACAGCTTTTCATATTCTGTTTATGTTTTGTGAAATAAAAACGTGACAAATAAGCCACAACTGTTGTAAACCTATGCTGTGCACAAATAAACAGCTTTTAGTCTGTGTGTACAATAGTGTGCCTGTTGTACTCTATTCATTCATTAACATTAGCGACGGTCTATCTGTGGATATATTTGCAATCCTCTTTGCTACAGTATACACTATCCTGTTCACTGACCGAATGTTTTTACTACGAGTGTGATGAAACGTCATTTTGTGGGCATGTGAGGAATTGCGTGAGTTTGTTAGAAAGATAACGTTATGATATACAGAATATTTAAACTGGTTGCATAAAGCACTTTGTAAAGGAATTCTACTCTGAATAGGCTACTTTATTGTGCCACTACCATCTCTATGACTGTTGTTCTCATCTGTTTTGTGTAAGCATACATGTTTTCTTGTGCAGTATATTTGACCGGCTGGTTACGTAGCCCAAAAATCATATATATACCAGGACTAGTCTAATGGCGGTCCGCGGGCCAAATGCGGCCCGCCAATCATCTTTTTCTGGCCCTCCAACTGATTTTTGATAAAAATGCCTCACTGTCTGAAATACCAGAGCACTTTCTGCACAGTTCATAGGCGCGAGCCTCAGCAATCAGCCGTCATCAGTTGTGCCGGAGTGCGTGTTTATGCTTTTCTGGTAGTAGTTTAGTTACACCGCTTTGCTAAACATGGATCGCACCGTTTAGGTGAGCATTCAATTGCGTCTTTTGCAATCAAATGTATTTACATAAATTGCTTAGTTGTGTAGAGTGCGGTCACATCTACAGATGTAAAAAAATATCACTGCAGTTGTTACAGAAAAGTTGTCAGCACATATGCACATCTCAAGCAACAAAAGACAAATCGATGATGAAAACGTGCTGAAAGGTTTGCTTTTATTCACTATTCTTTAAGTGTTAAACAAGCGTGTCTCATCTCGTCAAAAAGTGATAATGTGGAACTGCAAATATCCAGATTACATTTGGTTCTACATACAGCTGTGAGTCAACCATTTAAACCACAAACTCAGTTTGTCCTTCTTTTCCCAATGATTATCTGCAGGACTAATTTTCCCCTCACTGAATAGGATGATAATTAATAGAGAAAATGAATTATTTTTTTTTTCAAAGTAAAGTTGATCAAAAATTATTTGTTAGTTAAGAGCCAGTTCTTATAAAGGAATTTATGGACAGACCTTAAAACATGGTAACTCAGTACAGTATACCCTGTGACTATTTTAATATAAATAAATGCTGACTCCAGCCAGGTCTCCTAAGCAACCAAATTGGCCCGGTTGCTAGGGAGGATAGAGTCACATGGGGTATCCTCCTCGTGGTCGCTATAATGCGGTTCGCACTCGGTGGGGCGCGTGGATGCTGCGGTGGATGCCGCGAAGCTTCCACACACGCTGTGTCTCCACGGTAACGCGCTCAACAAGCCACGTGATAAAATGCGTGGATTGACGGTCTCAGATGCGGAGGCAACTGATTCGTCCTCCCCAACCCGGATTGAGGCGAGTCACTACGCCACCACAAGGACTTAGAGGTGCATTGGGAATTGGGCATTCCAAATTGGGGAGAAAAAGGGAGAAAATAAAAATAAATAAATAAATTAAATAACGCACAGTATTAAGGGTGTTTTTTAAGTAACATGTTACTTGCGATGAAAGTGCTAGCTAAGATGAATATGGAAAAAATTTTGGTCGCCGCCAAGTTTTCATCTGGATAATCTGGCCCACGCAAGAAAGTAGTTGAAGAGCCCTGGTATCTACAGTAAATTGCTTCAGACTATGTCGCAGGACCTTTCAGATGATGAAAAAATGCAACTTACATTCCGGAAAATACGGTACTTTTTTGTTTCACAGAAGCAAGAAAGTCATACAGTATGTATGTGGAACAACATCAAGGTAAATAATGACTGAACTATCTCTTCAAAAAATACAACTGTTTTTATACTAGTTATAATATGTTCCTCTTTTAAAGAATGAAACTGAAGTGCGGCTCTACCTGAAGGTGCCAGAGGTGAACCCGCCTTTCTTGCCGGGCAGGCAGCGGTAGGTGCCAATCACCTGAACCCGATCCCCTGGCTTCACAGCGTCCACCAGGTCATTGTCCAGGATAATGTCCACAGAGCGGGGCAGCTGACCAGCTGGGGCTTTCTCTGGCATCTCCTGCACTGTAATGGTCTGGTGGTCCTTATAGATGGACAGACCGAACTCAGTCTCCAGAGGATTGTTCTCCTCATCCTGAATGGATCAAAAGATGAAAAAGAGATGCATTAGGTTAGTTATCATTAGATTATTCCTCTATAAATAATCTAAGTGGCGTATGTGGGACATGCTACAGTACCTTGGTGGGATAGATGGCACTTGAAGGGAAGGCATCCAGAGAGGTCAGGTCTGTGTATTTGCGCTCCATGGTCTTCTTAGTGGCTGGACAGTAATGCACACTGCGCACTACCTTGGGACGCACCAAAGAGCCTGTGAATATAAGAAAACCATTAACATTTATATATTGCATATTACTGCAGAGTAAAATCAACAGATAAACTTGTCATTAACATGACAGAAACACAGACTTTAAAGGAATATTCCGGGTTAAATACTATTTAAACTTAATCGACAGCATTTGTGGCATAATATTGATTACTAAAAAAATCCTCCTTTTCTTTAAAAAAAAGCAAAAATGTGGGTTACAGTGAGGCACTTATAATGGAACTGAATGAGAGCCAATTTTTGAACATTAAAATGCTAACTTTTTCAAAAGTGTAGCCACAAGACGTAAACAATATGCATAAACATGATTTTAGTGTGATAAAATCAGTTACTAACCTTTTCTGTGTAAAGTAATAGCCAATTTTACAACTTTGTTTCCATGACGATATAATGTCATTGTCAACAAACCCTAAAATGACTGTAAAACTTACTATTTAAACAACTTTTCAGTTCAAATAATAAATGAGTTTTAACAGAAGAATTAATGTAAGTGCTTCCATTGTAAGTGCCTCACTGTAACCTCAAGTTTTGCTTTTTATAAAGAAAAGGAGGGACAAATTTAAATTACAGTAAGATTGAGCTTAACTTGTATTGAACCCGGAATATTCCTTTGAGGGATAAAAAGACCAATGTGCTTCTAAACAGCTTGGACGTACATTTAGTGGTGATGCCCTCCAAACACACCATGCTGCCAAGCAGCCGAGAGGTCAGGGTTCGGGGGGAGACATGCTTGCTGCCGAAGCTGCCCTCAAGGCCAATGAAGAACTCCTCATGCTGCTTGGCATAAGTGGCATCTACTGAAGCCACCAGGTCTTTCAGGGCACGCTGGAATGCCAAGAGCTCCTCAAAAGCATTATTCAGCAACCTGGACAACAGAGAGTGTTCATTTCAGTGATAATATTGTGACTTTACGTTACAATGAGAAACTGTATGTAAGTACACAGTAATTACAGAGTCCCTATTAACAATTTTTGGTTCCTAGAACGTTCTGGGAACGTTACTTTATGGTTATACAAAAAATAAGAAACCCAGAAAAACATTCCTAAAACCTTAGGAGTTGGTGCCCAAAAAAATAACCAAATAAGAACCATACACCAACGTTAGGGGAATGTTCAGAGTTTGCTAGGGAATAACAAGAATTACGTGTGCATAGTATGTAATGTAATAATTTAGCGGAGCTGCTTGTCTATACACTTTGCTATTATTAATACTATTGTAATTAATTATATTTGCATGTGTAACGTGGACTTTGAACTATAAAGTGTACTTGAACACATATAAACTATAAACACATACTTGGCTGCTCGCGTTTCGTTGCGGCGACGCAGGTCGTTGATGTTAACGCTGAGCCTGGATTTGTTGTCGCTTATCATCTGTCGCACTTTGCTCTGATAGATGCCCTGGTCTTGCTGGAAAAGTGGGAGAAAACATTCTCAACACACTCGAGCACAAAACACAGGAAAGGCATTGAAGCAAGTTACATTATGGCGAGGGGCTTTGTTCCAATCCACCAAATCAACTTTCCATTCTTTAACAGTTAATAAGCCTATAAGAAATGCGTTATACTCACATCATCGTCAAGAAAATCCAGATATTCCCTCTGGGCCTCCCTCATTTCTTGGTCGTCCGCAACTTCAGCAGCCATTTTCTGTATAAAGCTTTCAAAAATGTTAAGAAATATTCAGTGCAAAACAACTCGTGTCGGCAGCACAACTGATGTGTGACTTTTTCGCGCCAGTCGGTGTCCCCTCACAGTGGAAGCCGAGCGCTGATTGGTCAATACACCTGTGAGTCATCAGCAAATTCTGTGTCTTGGATTACGAAGTCCAATCAAATCCACAGCAATGAAATTTCGCCCAGCCCATTTCAGCGTTTCCCGCGAAAAGTGTAGCAGTGCTGCGCATGGGCCAGAGGTAGCAGGAGGAAATGTTGTGGTACCACTAAATAATGGTTGTTGTGGGCAACAAACTTAACGCCATTTTCATTCCCTCGCCCTGTGCTCATTTTATTCTTAAGGCTTTGAAACCGCCACTAAGACAGGAATGTACTTCGAAATAAACTGGAAAGATATAATAAACGGCTATTTAAATAAAGATATTTCTACAATTATCTGCGCCTCTATTTCAGGTACAACTCAGTAGTTGGGCAGATTCCAAAACTTTTTATTGCAGGTATTAACATCTTGGATAAGAAATGTAGTAATTTTTACATCAGAAATGGTCTCACACAAGATTTGAGTTGTTCCCCAAATACAATTGTGAAATGGAAACAACATGTTCCTATGCTTTCCACTGATAAGCTCTGGTCCGAGATTAATACATTTTTACTGCCCAATAAGGTAAAGGAAATTCATTTTAAAATGTTGCATAGATATTATCCTTGCAATGCTTTTCTTAAAAAGTTTAAGGTAGACATCTCACCGCAATGTTCTTTTTGTAATACCATTATTTTGCACCTGTAGCTACTCTTAAGACTTCTGGACCCAGGTATCTATGCAAATTTTTGATGCATTTCATAAAATAATTGCAATAGATGACTCCATGATCTTGTTCTTGGACTGTAACACTGGCTCTCTCATTAATTGATTACACTCTAAAATTAATAACTCTTCTTGGGAAATTGCACTTGCATAAAGCTAAGGTAATGTCTATTAAGCCCTGATTTAAGTGATTTTGTATAGATTTGAAAATGTTTTATGACTCGCTGAATGCACTGACCAGAAATAAGAAATCAACTAAAACCTCTCTTCTATTGAAAAAGTAATTTGTATAATTACTTTAGTTTTTACATTGTATGACAAAAAAAAAACATAAAAAAAATAAAAAAATGTGTAAATTGCGCAATAATAATAATTATTATTATTATTATTTATTTTATTTTTTATTAATATTTGTATGCAAAATGGAAAGATCTTTTTAGTATCCCCAAGTTGTGTAATATATGTGTCTGTATTTCTTGAAAAAAAGAAAAAAAATTATCTGAGCCCACCTAGCGGCTGATCTCTGCCAATGACTGTTTATTAATAGCATAGTTCCCACATTCCCTTTATACTGTAGAGATCACTTTCGGTCCAATATGAAACCCCGTGATTTTGATTTGATAAATTATTTCCTTTTTGGCCATTTTGATATTTAATTAATTTACAGGTAGGCATTTTAACTTCAAAGTGATATTTTCTGAATTTTATGACAAAGTGTTCAACTCTGTAAAAGTTGGTATTTTAAATTTATATCATATCTTTGTTTTTCCTTGAAGATTTTTACTCAGCCATATTGAGTCATATTTGAGACCATTTAAACATGGTGACCTGTAACCTCGCCCAAAATCATGAGCAGCTGGCACAACAGGTCACTCAGTTTAGGCTGTCACAAAGACAGAGAAGTTGCCAAGTTTAAAAAAATGCACAAGTTTAGTAAAGAGATTTAATGTTTGGTTTAACATGAAACCCCTTGTGTAAGTAACTGAGAAGAGCCAAGAGAGCGACTTTCAACAGGTACATCACAGGTGAGGAGCAGCTTCATATTAAAAACTCAAAATAGCCTTTTTTTCTTAGGATAAACTGTTGTTTTTGTACGCATACAAGTCGTTTCTGACTTTTTTAAATATGTTTTGATGCATGTGTATAAAGTTACAGAAGTTCTTGCTCTCTTTCAAGTAACATTTTTTATTGATTCGTAGATATATAACAAAGAATAGCACAACATACATGTATATACATTGAATCAACATTTAACATTTAACCCCCACTATTACCCCTCCCCAAACACCAACCCCACCCAGACCCCCAACAAATACCCCTGTGGTCACATATAAGAATACACACACACACACACACACACACACACACACACAAAGAAAACAAAAAAGAAAATATAATAATCATACATAATTAAAACTAAACTTCTCTCTCCACAGCCCCTCCCCGAGAGCCCCCCCCAAAACACAAAATAACTGCCCCATTTCTTATCAAACAAATCCCAAAAGCCTAGCCTTCTACTTGACACTGAAGGACATGAACGGCACACCATCCGACTTCCATCCCCTTAAAATAATCTGCCTGCTGGTCAGAACCCAATTTTTTATGTGTTTATCCCCCATATTGATGACTGCCCCATCGCCCAAAATACAGAGTCTGGGGCAAAATGAAATTTGTGTGCCCAATATGTCACTGAACCTTCAACCACAATTCTTGGATCTTAACACACCACCAAAAAACATGGGTTGTGTCTCCATCTTCTGATTGGCATCGCCAACAGGTGGGTGTGTCTTTAAGACCAAGCCTATACAATCTAGAGGGTGTCCAATAGAATCGATGTAAAATCTTGAATTGCATAAGGCGCACCCTTGCATCTCTAGATACAGACTTGACATTTTTTAGAAGAATCCTAGCCCACACTCCCTTCTCCAATACAAAGTTTAAATCTTTCTACCATAATCTCTTGACAGAAGTTAAAGCTCCGTCCCCCAGACTCTGACTTAGCAGGGAGTAATACACTGATGCATCATGACCTTTTCCAAAAGCAGTAATCACCATTCCCAGTGTATCTGCCACTTTAAGGGGGAGTGTGCTACTCCCAAAAATAGTACAGAGCAGGTGGCGCAGCTGTAAATACATATAGAACTGAGATCTGGGAATCCCAAAATGTTGAACCAAATTTTCAAAGGATCTCAACACTCCACTCTCATATAGGTCACCAAGTGTAGTAACCCCCCTCACAATCCACTCTGACCAGCAGAAAGGGGACTTATTAATACATCATTTGGGGTTCAGCCATTTGCTTGAGGAAACATTTAAATAAATGTCCGAATTAATCACTCTGGACACTTTTGTCCATACTGAGTGCAAATGCGAGATAACGGGGTGTAACTTAACTTCTCCGATTAGTTTGATAGAAAGGCTTTGCAATGGCAAAATAGGGGCAAGAAGTTCTTGCTCTCTAGTGATTTATCTCTGACAATCAAGGCACATTTAAAAGAGTAATTTCCTCATTTCTTTGATCATACATGCCAGTTTCTGCTCTTATACCGATGTAAAAGATACAAAATTTGGCAAACTTTACAATACATTTGTGTGTTGACTCCTTTAGACTGACGTGTATACCGTAGTGATAGTGCTAAAGGGTTGGTTAAGGTGTGGTAGCAGCAGTAGTATAAACAGTATTCAGATGGTGTCTACATAGATAATATAATATCCCAGATTTCTAGTGAGCTGCCACATGCATTCAGCAATATGGGCAATATAGAACATTCGAACGTATCCATATACCTTAAACATGCTGTCTTGGCAGCACACTAGATATTGAGACACAGCAAGTGTTTCAGAACTGAAAGATTGTTGGTTTGGTCTTGAGCTATGCAGCAACATATTGTAGAAAGCAATGTGAGTGCTCAGTAAACACAATGAACAATGCAGCATTGGCAGTTATAAACTAATCAGCTGTAAGAGATTTAGTTTGCAAGAACAGGCTCTTTGTCTGGCTCTTTGCCTGAATCATACCATGCTGTTTTGTAAATAAATATCTTCTACCCTCACGCTGTTTTCTGCTTGTCTTTGCAGCATATTCGAAGCCTGCTAATTTTTGTGCCATTATCATCCTGAGTTTCATCATGTCAAGCGGAGTTTTAGGCTGTCAAACTGGTTACCCTCTCTCCCTTCACCTCAGGCCACTGTGCTTGCCTCTGACATGCCCAGCCTTTTCCACAGGCTCTACATCCTTTCTGGCTACCGACCGGTGAATCAGGAATGGCTGAGCTGCTTCTGTAGCCTCTTCCAATGCCACAATGAGTCGCTCAATGTGTGGACACACCTGCTGGCAATCCCTGCCGTTCTAATCCACTTTTCTTTTTTGCAGGGGCATGGGGGTTGACTGTAAATCTGGCTTCTTTGCCTTTGATTTTGTATATGTTGTCCTCACTTACATGGCCGCCTATCTGCTGCAGTCCCACTCTGAGCTGGCCCATTACTCCTTATTCTTCCTGGACTACATTGGAGTAGCAGTTTACCAATATGGCTGTGCATTAGGCCATTATTTTTACAGTTCTGAGCCTGTATGGACACAAAGCCTGGTGGGCACTGTGTTCCTGCCTGGTGTTGCAGTGCTAGCATGGCTGGCCTGTGCCAGCTGCTGCTTTGGCAAATTCCATTACCGCCATGCGTACCCCCTCTGTAGGAAGATCTGTCAGATCTTTCCAACCAGCCTGGCACACATGCTTGACATCAGCCCTGTAGCGCATCGCCTGGCAACCAGATCTTGGGACGAGCCGGCGTTAATGTTCCATGCCCTTCAAATTGTGTTCTTCATGTTAGCAGCACTGTTTTTCTCTTATCCTATTCCAGAGCACTTCTTTCCAGGGAGATGTGACATTGTGGGCCATGGCCATCAGATCTTCCAAATCTTTCTGGCCATGTGTACTCTGTGCCAGCTGGAAGCACTGTTTCGAGACTGTCTGGTGCACCAGCGGTCTGTTGTAGAGGTGCATGGAGAATACTTCCTCTTACTGGCTGGAGGGTCTTCGTCTTGATGTTGTGCAGTGTTCTGAGTGCAATTCTTATGAGAGGCACAGTGCAAAAGCAGCTAAAGAAAACACATTTTTTTATTTTTTTTTTAGAAAGGAATTAACAATGCATGTATGCCTAGTTTTACAGTACTAACCAGAGGTATTTAATCATATATAAAATGAAGAAATGTGGTTACACTTTACAATATACTGTAGTTCTATTTGTTAACATTAGTAAATGCATTCTATAAGGTAGCAATATAATCTTGCTATATGTTAATTTATAAATATACACCAGCTACCCTAATATTAGCTAATAGAACCTTTTTGTAAAATGTTACCAGAAATATAATAAATATTGGCCTATGGAGGTCACGTGACAACATGCAAGAAGCAGACGTGTGAGCGACAAGCTCTGCGCACTTTGCTAAATTTTTTATTATTTTCATGTTATAATCTGGTGAATTTTGATACACCCAGTTACACAATTGCTCTTTGATGCAAAACATGGCAAAGAAGTCAAAATCCTCGGGCTCTGGAGACATTAAAAGACACTTACATGTTCAGGATGAAAGCCCCGACAGGCCTACAGACCGAGGACTTGATTTGGATGGCACGGCGGGAGAGGAGATCCAGCGTCAGTTGTCCAACATGTTGGTGATGTTGACGAAGATTCTTGCTGACTTGGAGGGTTTCGCTGTAATACGTCGATCAATTACGGCGATGGAAACAAAATGCTCTGAGCTAGTTACAAGAGCGACTGATGTTGAGAGACGAATCGATTGTCTGGAATCTTCGGAGAGGAAATTAACCGCTAATCCGCCCGTGGCCAAAGTTGAAGATCTTGTGAATAAAAGCCGCAGGAATAATGTTCGAATTATTGGAATTCCTGAGCATGAGGAGGGCAGAAATATGATGAAATTCATAGACAAGTTTTTCCCGAGTCTGCTCGACATAACAGGCCACAAGCTGGAAATCGAGCGAGCTCATAGAGTCCCAGCTCACAGATTTGCTGAGGGAGATTCTGGCCAGATTATCTGAGATCATCCGATAAAGATCTTGTGTTGTGCCAGGTGAGGAGCAAAGGGAAGCTTTCTTGGAAGAACCATAATATTTTCTTGTTCCCGGACTTTGCGAACTCAACAAGAGAGAAACGCGATCGGTTCAAGGAATGTAAGAAACTCTTACATCGGAGAAAGATTACTTTTGCTCTGATGTTTCCGGCCAAACTGAGAATAGAAACGAAGGTCGGTCGCAAAGTATTTACATGTCCCAATCAAGCAATGTCTTTTATTGAATCAATGGGTGAGTAAACCATTGGGTGTTTCTCATGTGAGTGGGTCAACTCGCTGTACTTACTCTTGCGGAAGCTGGGCAACATTTTGGGTTTTTTGTGTTGGCTCCACCGTGCGGGTGGAGTTTGTTTTGTGAATAACACTTTTCCTTAAAGAAACTTTTGCATTGACGAAAGATTACTTTTGCATTGAAGTTCCCGGCCAGTTTGAGACTTTTTGAGACACTACAGATGACCGCAAAATATCTACATGCTCTCACAAAGGATTTTTTTATAAAGTTGACAGATTGTGTGAGTCATGGTATATTTATGAGGCCTCCGAGTGAATTAACTTGACCATCCGGGGAACCGAGATGCTGGTTTTGTTTCTTTTTGTATTGGTTCCGCCTAGCGGCTGGAGCTTGCTCTATTGAATAACACTCCTTTGGAACAGCTGTGGATTAATCTGTTTGTTCTTCGTGCTTATTCCTCCTGCTGGCTGTAGTTTGTCTTGAGTTTTTTTACAGGACATTGGAATGAATACGTTATCCGTTGAACTCATAACAGCCAGCTCACTGAACAAATCTGAACGTTTTATATCAGCTGGAATTTGTTTTGTGGAGATCACACCTTTGAGACAGTTCTGTGAATGAATCTACACATTCTTTGTGTTCATTCTTCCTATTGACTGGGTTTATTTTACAAAGTATTTTCTGTTATGTAATTTTGCCTCACAAATTTGAAATTCAAGGGCAAAGGTTGATTTTGGCTAATATTTATGCACCTAACGCTGATGATCAGGGCTTTTTTATAGATCTTGAAGGGATGTTGCAAACCGTTGACACCCCTCATGATATAATATTGGGAGGAGACTTTAATCATTTGATGGATTCAGTCCTTGATCACAGTGAAGCAAAAGTGTGTAAACCCCCTAGAGCAACACTGATGCTTCACAGGATGTGTAAAAATCTTGGTTTTACGGATATTTGGAGACTTTTGAACCCATCTGGTAGGGACTATACATTTTTTTCATCAGTTCATAAGATTTATTCTAGAATAGTTTTTTTTTTTTATATCCAAATTTTCATTTGTTGTTGATTGCTCAATTGGAAGTATCTTAGACTCAGATCATGCCCTGGTGAGTTTAGAGGTGATGCCACATATAGAGTAAATGAAATCATATAGTTGGCACCTTAATGTATCCCTTCTGCAAAATCCTGATTTCCAACAAATGTTAAAGACTGAAATCAATATTTATATGGAGACCAACTGGTCCTCAGTATCCTCTGTGGGCATGGCTTGGGAGGCACTTAAGGCGGTTCTTAGTGGTCGGATCATACAGTATGCCTCATTCATCAAAAAATCCAAAGAACGAGAACTCGTTGATGTTGGAAGGAAATATTAAAAGTGCAGAGGCAGAGCTGAAGCGCTGTATGTCATCTGATGGCCTCAGAGAACTGACCCGATTGAAATATAGATATAATACTATTCTGTCGCGGAAAGTGGAGTTTTGGTTATTCAGGGCAAGACAGTCATACTTCGAGTCGGGTGACAAAGCAGGGAAGCTTTTGGCTAGATATATAAAGCAGAGAGAGTCTTTTTCTACCATTCCCTCAGTGAAATCTGTTGGTGGTGAAATATATACCTCAGCCATTGATATTAATAATGCTTTTAAAGAATTCTGCATTGATCTTTATAGTTCCACGTCTTTGTCTACTGATGAAGATATTAGAAACTTTGTGGAACCATTAGATCTTCCTAAACTGACGATTGAGCAAAAAAAAACTCTCTTGATTCTGAGATAAACTTGGAGGAGCTTGACGAGGTAATTAAGTCTCTACCTACAGGCAAGGCCTCTGGGACAGATGGTTTTGCCGCAGAATTTTTTAGATCTTATGCTACAGAACTGGCTCCACTTTTGTTAGAAGTTTATACTGAATCATTAAAGAATGGAAAGCTTCCACCAACCATGACACAAGCCCGGATCAGTCTGATTCTTAAAAAGGACAAAGATCCAAGCGAGTGTAAAAGTTACCGTCCAATCTCCCTGATCCAACTAGATGTAAAAATATTGTCAAATATTTTGGCTAACCAATTAAGTAAGGTTATGGCATCTCTTATACATATAGATCAGGTGGGATTTATTCGGGGCCGCAGCTCTTCTGATAACATCAGGCGTCTCATCAATATCATGTGGTCAGTAGCGAATCCTCAATCTCCGATTGGAAATGTATGGGTTCAGGAGTACATTTATTGGTTGGATTAAGTTACTTTATAGACACCCAGTAGCTCTGAATAGGGGCACTCGGCAGGGCTGCCCTCTTTCTCCATTATTGATCTGTCTTGCCCTGGAACCATTAGCAGCCGCGATAAGAAAGGAGGATGATTTTCCAGGGGTGGTTGCGGGAGGTGTGGCGCATAAGCTTCTGCTTTACGCAGATTATATATTATATTTGTCTCTGAACCTACTAGATCTATGCCTTGCCTCCACAGAATTATTAATTCCTTTTCCAAGTTTTCAGGATACAAAGTCAGTTGGTCTGAATCCAAAGCTTTGGCTCTGACAGCGTACTGTCCAGTAACGGCTTTCCAGCCGGGCGCGTTCCAGTGGCCCAAACAGGGCATTAAGTATTTGGGCATTTTATTCCCAGCAAATTTGTAGAGTTCATTTTGACCCTTTAATAAAAAGGTTTTCAAGGGATGTGGGCAGGTGGGCTTCTTTACATTTATCGATGATTAGGAAGGTTAATGTTATTAAAATGAATTGTATTCCAAAATTCAACTACCTGCTTCAGTCTCCCCCTGTAGATGTCCCCCTCTCTTATTTCAAGCAATTTGATAGCATAGCGAAGTCCTTTATTTGGAATGGTAAGTGCCCCAGGTTAAATTTCAATAAGTTACATAGGCCGATTGACAATGTTGGGTTAGGCCTACCCAAGATTTTGTTTTATTATTATGCATTCGGTCTTAGACATTTAGCTCATTGGTCGCTTCCACCTGAGAGAGCCCCTCCCTGGTTTTGTATTGAAAAGGAAGTTCTTGCCCCCATCTCGCCACTGCAAAGCCTTTCGATCAAACTAGCCAGAGAGGTTAAGTCGCACCCCGTTATTTTGCATTTGCACTCGATATGGACAAAAGTGTCCAGAGTGTTTAATTTGGATATTTATTTAAACGCAGCCTCGAGCATATGGCTGAACCCTAAACTATGTATTAATAAGTCCCCTTTCTGTTGGTTGGATTGGATTGTGAGGGGGGTTAATGCACTCGGTGACCTATATGAGGGTGGAGTATTGAGACCTTTTGAAAATTTGGTTCAACATTTTGGCATTCCCAGATCTCAGTTTTATAAGTATTTACAGCTTCACCACTTACTCTGCACTCTTTTTGGGAGTGGCAAGCACCACCCTAAAGCGGCAGGTTCTTTGGGAGAGGTGATTGCTGCTTTTGGAAAAGGCCATGAAGCATCAGTGTATTACTCCCTACTAATTCAGAGTCTGGGGGATGGAGCCTTGACTTCTCTCAAGAGAGTATGGGAAAAATATTTGAATTTGGTATTGGAGGATGGAGTGTGGACTAAGATTTGAAAAAATGTCAAGTCTGTATCTAGAGATGCAAGGGTTCGCCTTATGCAACTTAAGATTTTACATAGATTTTATTGGACCCCCTCTAGATTATATAGGCTTGGTCTTAAAGACACACCCACTTGCTGGCGATGCCAATCAGAAGTTGGAGGCACTACTCTTGTCTTTTGGGGGTGTGTTAAGATCCAGGAGTTTTGGTTGAGGGTTCGGAGTTATTTGTGTGATGTTTTGAACATTTAGGTTTTGCTTTGTCCCAGACTCTGTATTTTGGGTGATGGGGCGGTCATGCATTTAGGGGATAATCACATAAAAAATTGGGTTCTGACCAGTCTCATGATAGGCAGGCAAGTAATTTTAAGGGGTTGGAAGTCAAGTGGAGCACCCTCTTTTTCAGAGTGGTGTGTGGAAATGGGGAGGGTAGCTGCATTTGAGGAAGCGGAAAGTAGAAGGCTGGGGTTTAGGGACTTATTTGTTAAAAAATGGAGCAAATATTTTGTTTTTTGGGGGGACTCTCGGGGAGGGGATGTGGAGAGTGTAGTTTAGTTTAATCATGTATGCTTAAAATTATTTTATTTATTTATTTATATATATATATATATATATATATATATATATATATATATATATATATATATATATATATATATAAATTTTATTTATTTATTTATTTATTTATTTATTTTTGTGTTTGTTATGTGGGACCACAGGGGTGTTCGTTAGGGGTCAGGGTGGGATTGTATTAATGGGGTTTAAATGTAAAATGTTGATTCTTTATATATGTGTTGAGTTTTTCACTGTCATGTGCATATGAATCAATAAAAATGTTAATTACAAAAAAAAAATAATAATAATATTGGCCTATTAATAAATAATAAACTGTGTTCAGACATCATCATAACCAGATCTGAACAGATTTATTTATTTTTGTGCAGTTTGTTTATTATGAGTACTAGTTGTCAACCGATATGGGTTTTTTAATGGCCGATGCCAATGTAGTTATCCAGAGAGCAGTGTGGCCGGTAGGCTGATACAATGCCGATATATCACACAATTTAAAATAGTAAATAACTGTAACAGTCTAAGGATGGGCAAGGAGGAGGCGGGAACCGGCTGAACAATAAACATAAACTTTAATAATATAAATTAACTTAAAACAACATAAAACATAAGGACACAGACTCACATGCAACGCGGCCATGTGCATCTCTCTCTCTCGAACCGGCATCTCCAGCTGCCCCTTATCTCACTCTCCCGCTGATCAGCTGATTCAGTTCTGGCCGTGCTCCATCATGGCCTGGCCATCACACTCCTCCCCCGCCCGATTCAGGCCAGGGCACCACTGGTCTGACTAACTCCCCCCCTCCATCTCTGGGGGGGGGAGACGCTGCCCTTCCGGCCATTCTGTCAGCCGGTGGCCCACCCCGCCTCCTGTCAACCTGGGGGGAGAGACGAGGAGAGGCGTGGAGAGAGGGAAAGGGCGAGCGGAGACACATAGAGAGGGAGAGGAGAGAGAAAACTTGCTCGTCGGCTCCCAGACGCACTGTCGCCCCGGTCCTCAACTGCTCCTCTGCCCTCTGGCGGACGCCAGCTCGCTCCTCTCCCGGCAGACGGCAGCGAGTCCACGGCCCCTGGCGGACGGAACCGCTCCTGCCCTTCTCAGCAGATGGCCGCGGTTCCTCTGGCTCTCGGTGGCCATCAGCGACCCCGCCGTCCCCAGGCAGACAGCCTCGGCTGCTCCCCTGGCAGATGGCAGCGGCGAGGAAACCACGACAGCACATCCCTCCTCCTGTCCGTTCTGTGGGTGGGCTGAAAAAAAATCTAGTATTTGTACACAGCCCTGGCTCTGTAAATGGGACAAAAACAAAGTGGATCAGACCGATCCACACAACACTTCTCCAGCCAATCAGCAACAGGGGGTGGTTCTTGCGCGTGCACAGGATGGGGGGTGGGGGCAGAGTGAGAGGGAAATTAATTAGAGGAGCGATGGCAAATCTGGCTGATGCGAACTTTCTAAACTCCAAGGTGGACAAATGGCTGAGAAACAGATCAAGAGAAAAAGGTCAGATGAATTTAAACTAAAAAAGAAGGATTATGATAAGTTGAGCACGGAGCTTCCAAAGGAGCACTGAAGGAAGGGTTGTGTTTGTTTTGGCAGTTGAGTTTGAATATCAACAGTGTTTAAAAGTGCACCTTTTATAAGTTACAGTATATTAATAAACTTTTATTATATTAAATTTTCTTTAGAATATAAGATTGTATTTTAAATGGTAAATAGTAGTTTCTTCTGATTTCTGCTTAGTCATAAAACTTTAGTAATTTATTTCTGCATGAAGAAATTGTTAATATATTAGAAAGAAGGAAATGACCATACGCACAGTAGTCCAGCAACAATGGATGGCATTTGTGCATTACCAATTGCATTTTCTCATAAAAGACCCAATCAAACCAATTGTACATATAATTCAGAGATAATATGGCATTTACTCATCGTAAACTTTGAGTAACTTTACTTTGAAGTTGCACTCACACGCTCTTGCGGATCCAGCAAGAGCAGCAGTAATCTGCTGAGAGTTTAAACGCCGTGGATCGCCTGTTTGGATTTTCATGAAGTGACCATCATGATTTGTGAATTATTAGAATAACATTCAATCTTATCTTGAAGTTTTTGATTCTGGCTAATGGAATATGTGCTTCAGAGGAAGATGTTAGATGAGTGCTGGACGGGAAGAAAACGCTGGATTTTCGTGAGGTTCGTGAATTACATCTATTGAAATGAGATATCCGCATATTTGCAGACAGTATATGATAGAAGTTTTATTGATATTTGCCTTTTTATCATTAGACAAGACAGTCAAGAGATACAGGAAACTGTTGAGGAGAGAGATGGAGAAGGAAATAGGCGAGCACTTTGACGCGTCTTGGCTCCGATATGCGGATCGTTTAAATTGATTGTTGCACACCGGACTATTAAACTAACACGGTGGCACGTAACAACAAAATGAACTGTGATTGGTCGTTTACAGGTCTCAGACACTCCTTTATGGAAGCCCAGGAGTGCCATTTACAAAAGAATCAAGGAATAAATTATCAATCTATTAATTTGAAAATAAAAATGTGAATAAATAAACCAATTTATAAATGGACAAATAAATAGACAAATTTAAATGTGGATAAATAAACCAATTTATAATGGACAAATGAATAGACACATTTAAATGTGTTTATTTAATTCATGTTTTAAATGTACTTATATTTAGCAATAAAACAGCACATTAATAAGTCATTTTTAAATGCACCTTTTAAATTGCATTTTAAAAAGCATTTGGCAATTGCTTTTCTTCATCCATTTGCCAGTTGCTTTTCTTTATTGTTTGACATTTCTTTTTCTTTTTCCATTTGTCAATCCATACCAGCTGAAGCCCAGGAGTGCCAATTAAAAAAGAATGAAGGAATAAATTATCAGTCTATTAATTTGAAAATAAAAACTTGAATAAATAAGTCAATTTATAAATGGGCAAATAAAAAGCAAATAAATTTAAATGTGTTTATTTAATTCATGTTTAAAAATGTCATTATATTTAACTATAAAACTGTGCATTAATAAATCATATTTATTTCATATTTAAATTGTCATTAAATGTAGCAATAAATTAGTACATTAATTAGTCTTTTAAATGCACTTTTTAATGCACTTTAAAAGCACCTTTTAAATTGCATTTTAAAAAGGTATTTGGCAATTGCTTTTCTTAATTCATTTGCCAATTGCTTTTCCTCATCCATTTGCCTGTGGCTTTTCTTTTTCCTTTTCTTTCTCCAGTTGAGAATCGAGTAAAAAACAAAATGCCATTGGACTGTTGACTTGTGAGAGCAACCAATGAACTTTCGACTCAGTTATAAGACACACCCCCTCTCCCACATGCCACTCGAAGAGGATGTAAGATGGCCTGTCATTGGACAATGGTATGAGCAGTTTACGTGATATTATGCAAATCCCACGCATAAGAAACGGATGCGAAGCATATTAGAAGTTAATGGTGGCTCGTTCACTGTTGCTGTGAAATGCTGAATGTGGCCCTACCTGAGCATGCACAGTGATATGTGTCCAGGATGGCAGCTGGTAATCATGATGCTGTCAACAGAACCAGCCTCCCAACCCGCTCCCTGAACTGAAACACGTGCAGCAACCGCCATTTGCCTCACCCTAGTTCACCGCTTGAGGTACCGAGCCGATGAAGAATACCGCCAGACCCTGTACTAAAGCACCTCCGTGAAATTGGCACCCCATTTAATTAAATCTTTACCAAATCTATACCATTCAAAAATTAATGTTTGTGCTGGTTCAGTGTTTGAGATATTAGACATAATTTTTTGGGGCTGTGTGATGTCACTTTCCACCCCATGAGGTCCAAATCGCTCCAAACCGGTGCTATTTGTTTGTGCTCGATTTGTGCTGATTTGTGCCATTAAAAGAAACACTTTAATTATTTCCCTTCCTTAGATATAACAAGAAAATTTTCGGGAGCAGTGACATCACTCCGAATCGATCTAAACCGGTGTCATTCATTTGTGCTCGATTTGTGCTGTCAAAAGAAACATAAAGTTTTCCTTTCTTTGTATTAAACAAGATAGCTTTTGGGAGATGTGAAATCGCAAAGGCTAAACCCCATGTCAGTTACTCTAACCTGTCTCCATCGTTTGTGCTTGCTTTTGGTTTGTGACATGTTTGGTATCATTGAAGCATTAATTTTTTGTCAAAGATTTAATCTTTCACCTCATCAGTCACTTTAAATGGTTACTTTAAGCTTAAAAACTTAAACTTGAAACTCAGTTATTCTAGATTTATCTACAGTAATAGCAAAACATAGTGCGTATTGCTGAAAAGCAAACAGTGTGTTAAACTGAAAAGTGTATCAAATAAAAGACTTATATTGGATGTTTACCCGGATCCCGCTTCCTCCTGTACAATGAAAGCTAGAGAAGTATCACGCGCTTATGTTACACGCTTACAGAAAACGATCCAATACAATCCAATAAATTAATAATCCTTTCCGTTGAGGCCCACAGGCCGTAGAATTATCCCAGCGCTGTGATGCGGTGAAAGAGAAGATGTCTATTCCACCCGCTGTCTACAGGAGAAAAAATTCCAACACTGCTGTTCAATGGTGAACAAATTTGTAAATAAATGAAATCCTCATGTCCCAAAAACTGCACGTCAAACATCTTTGACAAAAATAAATGCTAAATCATTGAATTTCTATTTTTTCTCCCGATTTTAACAGTGGAGGTGTTCTGTGTGTCCCTTGATTTATTGCCCACCCTGTAATGTCATGATACGATGACCTTTCACTGAAGATATGTGTTAGGAAATGACATCACACACACACACACTGGAGGTGGACATCAGCCATTCTGCAAAATTAATTTGAGTTATTTGAAGTTTATAACTCTATTGTTTTATTATGTTTTCCTTTATTTTGTTATGTTAGTCATATGTGATCAAGCATAACATGTCTACTAGTGGTCGACCAATATATCGCCGAGGCCGATAAATCAGCCTATATTCTGACTTTTTTAATTATCGCATCAGCCGATAAATGTTCCTTGTGGACGATTTGTTTCTTGAGGGTGCCGAAAATTGCCTGCTTGCACGTGAAACGATTGAGACCAGTCAGGTTCGTTTTGTTGTTATGTGCCATCATGTTAAGTAATAATAGACCTGTGTGTAACACAGTGTCATTTAAACAGCCTGCATATCAGAGCCACAGCAGACAAGTTTGAGCTCATAATGTTAAAGTGCTCGCTTGTTTTATTCTCCCTCTCTTTTTTGCACGAGTGCAATTTTTTTGTTCAAATTTTGTGTGAAATTGAGTAAATATAGTGCTAAATAAGAGTTTTATCATTTTTTTTAGCAATTGAATGTTTTTAGTATATTAAATTGTGTGATATATCGGCATTGTATCGGCCTATCGGCCACCCTGCTCTCTGGATATCGGTTGACCACCCTGTTACGGGAAGATATATGGGAAATTAATATTATTTTTAAATTTCAATATACAGTTTCTATGTTAACAGAAATAAAATCATAAATATTAGTTTACAAATATGTTTCCTAGATATCAATTACAAACGATGTAGTGACTAATTTATCCACTGAATGTCCACCCTGTTATTGTACACCCCGACGCTGCCCATTTAACTCGACTAGTATGACTAATACAATTTTTAATATGTCCCTGTAATGATGAAACATGAAGAAACTTGTAAAAGTATGTTTTATTTTTCTAAAGTTTCAAAGCTGGAATGTCACCGAATTGTAGGAATGACCTATTTAAGATATGTACAGAGTTGCAGTTTCGCCGCTCTCTATACAGATTATGCAGTCTATAGTAATCATTGAGTACTATGATGGGATGAATTTATTTATTTATTTTGACAATGACATACAACGCCCCTTCATAATCACATTTTGAAATCACAGATATCAGATATGCCTCAAGGAAGCAACTATCAAATTTACAAATCATATCAAGCAAAAATACTAATGGGGTTTTCCCAAAAATGAACTACTGTTCAGGGCAGGAAAACCGAGAAAGACCTTGCTGCAGCCTGCAGAATGGGGTGGGTCAACACATGGGGTGGGTCTACACATGTAGCCCCACCCATTACCTACTCTCATTGGCTCGAGGAAGTAATGATGTCAACGACCCAGCTCATGCAAATGTAGTACCACTAAAAATCACCATTTTCCCCGTCGTGCTGTTATCTCTGAGAATATCTTGTAGTGAAGTTTTTGCAAGTGAAGTCAATTATACTTCCGATGTACTCCTTGTAATTAATGGTTAATATTTGCTTTAACGTCGAGTTAGTCTAGCAATGTTAGGTAATAACATTAATGGCAAAAGCTTCCACAACATCATAGCCAACTAACAACATATAGTGTTTTTAATAATTTCATACAGTGTAATTAATAATTGATTATCAAAGGAGATGTGAAGTAGCTTAAAAATAAGCTTGCTCATGTGACTTCATTTGCTAGAGTAATGAAATATTTTGTTGCTAATACTGTGTTTTTCTGTACTTGTTTCTGTTTGCAGACCCTTGGCATTGTCGTCCCTTATTACCCACTTATTTGCTGTCTTTTTCATTCTGTTTACTCCTGCTGTGTAAATTAGTGTCTTTAATCATAGTCTTTTTAACTATACCACTTCATCATTCTCTGCTCCTCTCGTTTTCTCAAGTCCATTTAAAAATTCTAAAGGCTCTTGAGAGACATTTCCATGCCTGTTCCCTTTCTATCTACAAAAATGCACAAAATGTAGGGGGGAGTGTGAGCAGTATTTAAAAGAATGCACAAGTGAATTTCCATTCTGCCCGTATTCCAGCATGCCACAGCTTGTGCGTTACCAGCTTAGTTGGGATATGTGAAAAAAAAAGAATTTCACTGTATATGTGCAAATGTATAATGTGTGATAAATAAATACAATTTAATTATTAAATTATTATCAAAAATTACCTTAAGTTGGCAGTGAAACACAGTGTTGAGTTTTATACAGTCTTTGTTGTGTTGTCACATCAGTCAGTTTATTCAAATAAAAACAAAGCAAAATGTTCCATGTGACCAGCACACAATTAACAATAGACACTGGCATTCACTATGAGGGTATATATATATATGAGTGTTTTTGGACACTTCTCTGCATTTAATTGCCATGTAAAATAATGACCAACTAATCTAATTCTTGTTTGCTTTCAGATTTCACCATTGTAAAATGCCAACTAAAGTGTCGGGCAAAGTCACAATTTCACTGCTGCTATTGTTCAGAGACTGTGTTAAATCAGGCACAGTTACTGATACACATTGCCAGCCATCCTTCAAAGTCACCACCACCACAGCCTGAGTCACCCGCCGCCCGGCAGCCTGAGTTGCCAGCTGTTGCCGCCGCTACCCAGCAGCCCAAAACACTGTTAAAAAGACTGCAACTTGCAGCCAATGCAATGTGACTTTGCTGGCCAACAATTTAAGAAATCACATTAGAAGGCACCACACTAACAAAGATAAAGCAATTACTCCTGAAAAACACATTCAGTGTCAGTGCATTGATGATAAAATAGGTATTTTGCAGTTCAGAAGGCTTTTCATGGTCAAGCAACACCTATTCATGTAATTAAAAACCCTTGGGGTCCAAGCTATCACTCAGCATGTGAGCTTGACCAGTGCAATTTGAATTCAGAATTTGCCTTTTGAGTGTAGCCATGTCAAATCACTTTCTTTTTGTCCCTTAGTTGACAACCCCAGTGTTGCTTTGACAGAAAGCAGTCTGTCTCAGCTGGTACAGCAGAAGTGGTTTGGTGAGGCAAGAAAAGCCCAGCTGTTACAGCTGCAGCAACACCTTTGTCTTTTCAAGTGACTGTTGAAGGCCCATCGACAAAGTACTACATTTAAGTTTTGGAACCAGTCATGTCCTATTACAGCAGGATGGGAAGGGTCATGGTGACCTATGACAAAAAGAAAAATCGTTGGCATTGTCCATGCTCCAGACCTCGCCAACCTTGCATTCACAAAGCCAAAGCAAAATGGCATCTTTTCCAAAAGATACCAGAGCTCTTCTAGAAGGTGAAGAGTTCAGAGGAGGTTTTCAACCTAGTCAAGCATGTGATGATAATGCCAACAGCCAAGACCATTCATATCCCCCAAGTTTTCCTACTGTTAGGAGGAGGATGAAATATATCCTGGAACATCAAAAAAATTCCTGTGGACATTCCACAGCCAGTCCCACAGAAGTCAAAAAATGGAAAGTCATGCAATGCTTTCCCGAGGCATCTTGTGCCAGATGAGGTTGAATGCAGAAACTGCAATTCAATTTTGAGTGAGCCAAGGATAATAACCTGCCAGGCAAGGATAGTTACATTCAGTAGTGTGATTCAGGGTATGATAATGTTTATCTCATGATGTAATTGCTTTGATAGATTTATTTTGTATTTATGACTAAAACATATATATCTTTCTTTCTCAGGTGTATCCACTTACTACAGGTTGTGCCATAAATGCAACCTCACATACAGATACCAAGAATGGTGTGATGGTTTACACAACTTCAATGACAATATAATCCTGTCGCTACATTTGTGTATGGTTTTGCTAAATTCTTTACAGGTACAATATCAGAGGGAGGGACCTCTTCTGTTTTATTTGCAACTAGACAGTTTAATTTAACAATTTCAAGTATCTCTAATTTTTTAACTGAGACTTAATAGACTAGATAATATGAGCTTGGGTTGGACTTCAAATGACTAGAAACTGATTTTGTGGGGGAGATCTCATTTTTATTAGTAGTAGTAGTAATTTTATGTCTCTTTGTTGCTTTTATTTATTTATTTATTTATTTATTTATTTATATTTTTTTGCTTTTGTGTTGTGTTTTGCTTCTAAAATCACACATAAGTAAGTAGAGTTGTGCAGATAACTGCAGCAACTGAGGGAGAGTCCTTGCCCAAAAGTGATCTGATCATGCATGCACACCTGCATTTTGAGGCTTTGTGTGATTTAGATTACATTTACTTCTGTGTGTCCTGTGGATACAATCCAAGCACCGTGATCATGGACCTTCATAAAAAAGGGGTATTCAGCATCCCAGGTAAGTATAAAAGATTTTTGGTTGCCTTTGTTCCTTTTACAATTCTTTAATTATGTAATAATTTACAGAGTTTATTGCTTTGAAGTCAGTTATTTTTATATCAACAATGAGTGAAATCCAGTCTCCACCTGAGTCTTATGATAGTCATGTTGACATTGAGAAATTGTGGGATGCAGTGTCAGTGGACACTAGGGTTTTACCCAAGTAAGTTTAATACAAATTTCTGTCTTACATGTTATATTTTAGTGTGTTGAGTTAAATGGCTATGTTTTTTGTATTCATAAGGTGGCAAAGAAAACCCCTTTACCATTTCACCAAGATACCACTAATGGTCCCCATGGATAGGTCCTAAAACAAGACAATCGCCAGCAGTACTAAATATGGAAAGTACAAAGGTTCATCCTTCAAGAGTGAGTGATGCTGATGTGCCTCTGACTGAGGAAAGGCTTGCTGATGAGCTGCTCCACCTCAGAGTAAGTTGTTGTTTAAGTTGTTCAGAAGGTTTTTGGTGTACCACATGCTGCTATTATTACACTGTTGACTTCACAGCATACTGGTCTGTACAAGGGCTCTCCACAAAGATTGGTTTTCCCTCATAGTTTGTATCTTGAGGACTTATCATTTTTTTCTCTCAAACCTATTCACAAATTTGAATGTTTGATCAGATTGGAGACCTGAAAAAGCTGTGTCAACAGTGTGGAGTTGGTGATGCTGGTTCCAAAATGAATCTTGTCCTCAAATTGCATGAGAAAATGTCAAACAGAGTAACATACAACAAGGTGTTTGAACATGTCTGGGGTGCCTCTGGTAAGTCATGTTTCTTGCCTCCATGACTTAACTGGACTGCATAACCCTCTTGCATTTCAATGCTAACTTTTTCAATGGTGTGTCATGCTGTAGCGGCACTGTACAATGGACATGAATCAAAAGTTTAACTTGAGAGTGGGGAGTTCTCATGACTTTGCAGATCTCCTCCTGTCTCAGAAACACCTTCTAAATGTTACAATTTATGATTATCCAAGAGGACTAGTGGCTCACACAAACAAGCGAAGGCCATGTCACCCGACTTTCCACCCTTTTGAGGGCAGAGTACAAAACCCCTCCCAATAAAACATCCAAAATGGAAAAGAAGGGAAGTTGAAGGTTAATTTCCCCTGGCTGATTCACAGGAAAGAACCCGAGGATCCTGACTGCCACCCATTGATGGGGTCCTCAGAGCACTACACTCTTTGTGATGTCTTTCACCAAAAGAACAGTAAGAATGAGAGAGATGTGCTATGCACTATTGGTCTTATACCAGAGCTGGCTGGAAAAATCAATAGTCAGCATGTGGAGCAGCTGTTCTCTGAAGTAAAGAGAAATAATTACTTCATGAATATGCAAACACCATCTGCACACATATTTCTGGCACGAAACATCCTTCACCATCAGAACCTGGCACGAAATAGAAAAAAGATAGAGGAGAATGATTCCAAAGTGAATTGCTGTTGGATTGCAGTGGAAAATTATGCTTGGTAATGTGTACATTCTCAATGTATTGCAGGTGAATCATCAAATTGCATTCCAATAATTGTTCTGACTATACATTTATACCTTATGCATAGAAGAAACAAAGGCGGGACCAAAAGTTGCAAATGCAAGTCCAACTATGAATACTAATTAAATCAATCCTCTTTCAGGTGAGGCCTGTTTGAAATTTATGCTAAGGATAATATGGGCTGCATATAAAGTGATTGTCTGTAATTTTGACATCATGGTGATAATAGTGTGATAAGTCTTAGCTGTGTAAAAGCAAAAAAGGCATTCTGGGGAAGCATGCCAAATGAGGGGCAACAGCAGTTGGTAAGTGAGTTTTAGAGAGATCTGTTTGCAATGTGCAGTGTGCACCAGCCTGTGCATTTATCTAACTTTGCCTGAATTTTAGCTGAACAATGTTTTGGATATCAGAAAGCATCCAGACGAGCATTTGGCAACTGTGTACAGCACAATGCTGACACGATCAGACTTGTGCCATCTGGGATGGGAAGATGCATTTGAGGCAACGGTATGCAGTTAACAGACATTATGTATGCCAGGAAACACAACTTCCAGTGGTCTGAATATTTTTATAGTTACTCTGTTTACTCACAGGTTCTGAACTGTTGCCTTAAAGTGGTGGAAACCATAGCAAAGTCACAGGTATAAAATCAGTCTTAATTTTGTGCTCCAATTATTTCAGTGTCTTAAGCTGCTCCTTAGCCGAAATGTTCATTGGCAGGTGCAGAAGTGTTCACAGTTGTCAGATTGCCATTTCTCTCAAAGCAAGCTGCAGTATCTAGTATCTATAACTCAATTTTGCCCATGACGAGTTATATATGTTCAATTTACCATACAGAACAGTGCTTACCAAAACCGCAACTTGGCCACAAAGGACACTTGAAGACTACCTGCCACACTTGTATGTATTGTTTTTGTTGTTTTGTTTTTTTTACTTTTAAACAAAAGAGACCCAGTCACTGTCATATACAGGTGCATCTCAATAAATTAGAATGTCGTGGAAAAGTTCATTTATTTCAGTAATTCAACTCAAATTGTGAAACTCATGTATTAAATAAATTCAATGCACACAGACTGAAGTAGTTTAAGTCTTTGGTTCTTTTAATTGTGATGATTTTGGTTCACATTTAACAAAAACCCACCAATTCACTATCTCAAAAAATTAGAATACATCATAAGACCAATAAAAAAAACATTTTTAGTGAATTGTTGGCCTTTTGAAAAGTATGTTAATTTACTGTATATGTACTCAATACTTGGTAGGGGCTCCTTTTGCTTTAATTACTGCCTCAATTCGGCGTGGCATGGAGGTGATCAGTTTGTGGCACTGCCGAGGTGGTATGGAAGCCCAGGTTTCTTTGACAGTGACCTTCAGCTCATCTGCATTTTTTGGTCTCTCGTTTCTCATTTTCCTCTTGACAATACCCCATAGATTCTCTATGGGGTTCAGGTCTGGTGAGTTTGCTGGCCAGTCAAGCACACCAACACCATGGTCATTTAACCAACTTTTGGAGCTTTTGGCAGTGTGGGCAGGTGCCAAATCCTGCTGGAAAATGAAATCAGCATCTTTAAAAAGCTGGTCAGCAGAAGGAAGCATGAAGTGCTCCAAAATTTCTTGGTAAATGGGTGCAGTGACTTTGGTTTTCAAAAAACACAATGGACCAACACCAGCAGATGACATTGCACCCCAAATCATCATAGACTGTGGAAACTTAACAGTGGACTTCAAGCAACTTGGGCTATGAGCTTCTCCACCCTTCCTCCAGACTCTAGGACCTTGGTTTCCAAATGAAATACAAAACTTGCTCTCATCTGAAAAGAGGACTTTGGACCACTGGGCAACACTCCAGTTCTTCTTCTCCTTAGCCCAGGTAAAACGCCTCTGATGTTGTCTGTGGTTCAGGAGTGGCTTAACAAGAGGAATACAACAACTGTAGCCAAATTCCTTGACACGTCTGTGTGTGGTGGCTCTTGATGCCTTGACCCCAGCCTCAGTCCATTCCTTGTGAAGTTCACCCAAATTCTTGAATCGATTTTGCTTGACAATCGTAAGGCTGCGGTTCTCTCGGTTGGTTTTGCATCTTTTTCTTCCACACTTTTTCCTTCCACTCAACTTTCTGTTAACATGCTTGGATACAGCACTCTGTGAACAGCCAGCTTCTTTGGCAATGAATGTTTGTGGCTTACCCTCCTTGTGAAGGGTCAGTGATTTTCTTCTGGACAACTGTCAGATCAGCAGTCTTCCCCATGATTGTGTAGCCTAGTGAACCAAACTGAGAGACCATTTTGAAGGCTCAGGAAACCTTTGCAGGTGTTTTGAGTCGATTAGCTGATTGGCATGTCACCATATTCTAATTTTTTGAGATAGTGAATTGGTGGGTTTTTGTTAAATGTGAGCCAAAATCATCACAATTAAAAGAACCAAAGACTTAAACTACTTCAGTCTGTGTGCATTGAATTTATTTAATACATGAGTTTCACAATTTGAGTTGAATTACTGAAATAAATGAACTTTTCCACGACATTCTAATTTATTGAGATGCACCTGTACATGGGTGATGACCAACTTTATTTGCATTTCTATCTGGACACAAACATTGCCTGGTTTATTTTCCCAACATGGATACCAGGACATTGGATGGTTTGTGTAAGTCATTCTGAATCTATAGTGTTTTCCTGGAATGTTTACAATTTTGTACGTCCATCTATCTATGTTTTCTGATCTGCAGTTGTGATTTGTTGGTGAACATATTGTGACATACTTCACAGATTATGAAGCCAAGAGACCATGACATTTTCTTTCTTGGTCCTCTGTATGGCAGTACATTCAGCCAGGAAGCATACATGCGTATTTACTGGTTTTGTAGAGAACTTCTCGAAGTTCAGAGACTGTGATCATTCTTAACCACACTTTGATAAAACTGTGGTCATTCTTAACCACTTGTAGGTTTTTTATTTGACTCTGTTCATTGACTCGAATCTGAATGAGTTTTGTGATTCTCATTAAAGGGATTAGGAGTTGAGAGCAGGTTAATTTCAGTAATTTTGATAATAAAGGTTTTGAAAACTTTTCTGAAATGTCAATGAAAAGGGTCATATAGCACACAGAGGAAGTTTTTTTCAGCTCCACATTTAGGTTCTCGTGTTTTCTTTGATGCAGTAACATGTTTTTAAGGTCTTTTGCTTTGGTTTTGTGTTCACAGAAACATTGCGTAAATTCTCTCCCCTGGGCCTTGGCATGAAAACTGTCAATGATGTTATGGTACAATTGTTTCCTCACCTAAATAACAGTGAAGTCACTGGAAATGTTTGACACTTTCAAGGTAGTTTGAAACTGCATGACTTTTTACAACAGGGTCTTCCACAACAACACAGTAGCAACAGCTGTGGTGTTTTTGTCCTGATGGAAAGTTTGTAGAGTTGGTGTGTTGCTTATTACTTGATTTATTTTTAACCAATGTGTGCAATTGCTTGTATCATGTTTACATTTCATTATTCACTGTGCCTTGTGACTTCAGGGAACTTGGACTTTACAGAGATGAGTGAAATCTGACAAAGCAAAAAACTCTATTCTTAAAAGTAAATTGCACATTGACTATTTCTCTTTGTTTCAGAATGATATGCCCTGCATCAGGAGATGGTGGTGTCTCCTCCTTCTGGAGAATTTCCCTTTGATGTAAGTGTTTTTTTTTCATTTATGAAGACCTCTCTGAACTGACATTTTTTTGAACAACCACTCAATACCATTAAAACTTTAATGACCTCATGCTTAGTGTTTTCACTTTAACAAAAAAAATAAAACAAAATAAAAAATAAAAAATTAAACAATTTTTACACATAATTTCTTGAACATTTACTTTTACAGGTCTGATTAAGAAAGACGGGCACGAAAGACTCAGAGGATGCTTGCTGAAGTGATTGTATGACATTGATTTTTTTTATTTTTTTTATGACAAATTTTCTCATACCATATCTATGGACTGAGATTTATTTGCTGTTTTAGGCGCTAGAGCCACACGTACATGACAAACATCTTTTGAATGGAAGGTGTCCATTTCTTTTTAGAAGTATTGGAGAATATGTTAACAGTTTCCAGTCAAGCAACTTGAAGGATTAATGTTTTTGATACTTTCAGTTACCTCAAGAGATCTTGGAGATGATACTCATTGAAGTAATACTACAGGATGGAGATGCAGCCTACATGGCGCTGTCTCTCACCTGCAGACGCTTCAGTGACCTAGTGCAAACGGCCCATTTCAGAAAGACAGCCCACTTTGCATGGCTTGAAAGTACTTTCAAATTGTTGGTCTCACCTTCTAATATCTTCTTTGTTTATAAGTAAAAGAATATCATGGCTAACACACTGTATGTATAACATCTGATGTGCATGTTGTTTTATTTTTTTTATTTTTTTTTTACTACAGGTGTTGTGAACAGGAAAAAATGGTCCAAATCAGCCAAGACTGAACTGCAAGTGCCTTTTATTATCAAAGAGTGCCCTAAATGTGACACGTTATTCAAGCTCTGGTTACTTTGGTAACGGGAAGCGTGGTTGCCTGAAAGGATTTTATGAATAAATAGAGGACCCAGACTGCTGCTTCATGTGCCAGTGTTAGAGTTAGTGATGGGTCGTTCGTGAACAAATAAATATTTTACGTGACTCAGAAGAATGAGTAGTCTCAGAGAGTGATTCGTTCATTTTGTGTTGGCCACGCATGTGCATTGCGCAACCTCCGTTCGTTTGTTACGTGAAAACCGCATAGGCGCTGTACAGGAAACAGAAATGATTAGTTCACCTTTCAACTCTTTTGGTCCGAGTCGTTCGTTCTTTTGTCACGTGACAGCCGTATACGCTATGCATTGCTCACACTGGAAACAGAAATGATTAGTTCACCTCTCGAGTCATCTGGTCTGAATCTTCGTTCATTTGTCACGTGACAGCCGTATACGCTATGTACGACTCGGACAAGAAGATTCCATAGGTGAACTTATCATTTCTGTTTCTCATAATTTTTCCTTATTGGGACTATAATCAAAGTTTGCATAAGTAGACGTGTTGGGGGGATTTGGCTATTGAAAATGTAACATTTTATTATAATTCTGCTCAAATGAACGAAATGACTTTAATAAAGATTCGTTCATTTTGCTGAACGAGACTCAAAGATTCAAGTCAGTAAAATTATCTGATCTTCCCATCACTAGTTAAGAGTGTGTTTTGTGTGTGTGTGTGTGTGTGTGTGTTGGGGTGGTGTTTTTCAACCCATGTCTAACCCACCTGTGTGAGGCTGCAATCACTTTGAATTGATGTTATGCATGGTACAGTTGACGGATAAAAATAAAAAAAAACACCATTAAAAATAATCTTTAAACAAAATCTAAGTGGTTTTCAGAAAAATAGATATATTGATATTACTTTGTACCATAGTAAACTTTTTTTTTTATCAAAGTGAACAAGTGTTGCACCTGTGCATTTTAAATCTCTGTATACGTTCTTTTGTAGTAATTAATCAATTTGCCCAAAGGCTGTATAATTTCTATGAATGTTACCTCCCCTTGAATATTGTTTGTTTGATCTAAATCAAATCCCTTTATTGTCACTCCAACCATATACACAAGTGCAACAGTGGGTGAAAGTCTTGGCTGCAGTTCCAAGCAACATAGCAGTTTGACAATTACAATAAACATCTGATTTACACATAACACAGTTTACACATCTTGTTACACAACACATATACAATACACAGTAACAGTCTGAGAAACATGTTGTCCTCTGTATGACTTGAGCTATTTGGATGACAATAAAGTCTGATTTGATATTTGTTGCTATGATGGCCATAAAGTGCAAAACAAAACAACAAATCCAAAGACAAAATAACAATTTAAAAACACATTAACAAATCAGAAAACACAACGGCAAATCAGAAAATACCTATTCCTTTCCTCAGGACTGGTTCTCTGCCCACTTGCACGATTATTTCAAATGCGCACGCATATAACGTGTTCAGTCTATAGGCATGCACGCGATACATTCAAAACTACAATGCTGGACTACAGGACTGTGTTTGTGTTGCTCAAGATTTTGAGTTTATTGACGCTTCTCCAGTAAAGTGTAGATTTACTGCATCACTACTATGACCAGTGATCGCCATCTTCATTGCCTGTATTCACCACTCTGTGAAAGAATGCTTATGTGCGCAGGCGCGTAGTGTTTCTTTACAAGGTGACATCGCCAACTACTGGCCTGGCATGCATAATACAGAGTTTTTAGTCGTTTTTGCGGATCCATGTGAACGGAGATCGTTTTGACAATGTTGTCGTCTGTACGCAAAACTTTTCAAAAATGCAAAGGAAAAACGTTTCCATTTTTAGTACATCAATGTCGTGTAAACCTACTCTTACTCTAGGTGAGAGTAATTCCACATCCTTTCCCAGGATGTGGAATTATACATATACAGTATTAAAAAAAAATTTCAATAATAATACAAATAATAAAAAACAATGTAATGAATGTTACATTTATATAGCACTTTTCTGACACTACACTCAAAGCGCTTTACACAGTGAACAGGGAACTCTACTCAACCACCACCAGTGTGCAGCATCCACCTGGATGATGCGACGGCAGCCATAGTGCACCAGTACACTCACCACACACCAGCTATTGGTGGAGAGGAGAGAGTAAAGTTATAGAGCCAATTAATGGATGGGGATTATTAGGAGGCCATGATTGAGTAGGGCCAATGGGGGGAATTTGGCCAGGACACCAGGGTTACACCACTACTCTTTATGAGAAGTGCCCTGGGATTTTTAATGACCACAGAGAGTCAGAACCTCGGTTTAATGTTTCATCCAAAGGACGGTGCCTTTTTTCAGAATAGTGTCCCCGACACTATACTGGGGCATTAAGACCCACACAGACTGCAGGGTGATCACCCACTGCTGGCCTCCCTAATACCTCTTCCAGCAGCAAACTTAGTTTTCCCCAGGAGCCTTCCCCAGGCTCAACCCTGCTTAGTTTCAGTGGGCAACCGGTCTTGAGCTACAGGGTGATATGGCTGCTAAAAAAGTAAGTTAGTCATTCACACCACTGGCAGCCTGCTACAACCTTTGTAATGTAAAAATTACATCTTGATGAAACTTTGTCATATAGTGGTGTTTTTTCTAAAATAATTGAATACTGAATCCATATAATTACATATACTTGGAAAATCTATCCATTGGCAGCAACTGGAACCTTAATAATTTCGATTTTTAATTTTAAAAACAACAGTTTTTTTGTTTTTTTTTAAGTTAAAGCATGCAAACTGAATGAACACTTGGACACCACCAAGGTTTTAGCGCAGTTTTTGGACTTTAAGTCCCTTATGCACTAAATGAACCATGAGACCATAGATGAACATCATACCTAAAACTAACTTTTCCCGCTCACTGTGTTTACTCTCTGTGTTATAAAGTTTATTGTTACTGTTTTCCCGAGAGAGAAAACACTCCAAATGATTTAGTTTTTCAGTCAGTGACCTTTTGGCATGGATTTTGATATAATCAGTGAACCAATCCTGAAGAAAGGACTAGGTCTCATTCACACAGCCAATCAGGTGAGAAGCTTTGGTACCTACCCTTTCCATTTAGACTGAATTGCTGTTGTGTTTTCTGCCTTGCCATTGTGTTTTCTGATTTGCCGTTGTGTTTTATGATTTGTTGATGTGTTTCTGAATTGTAATTTTGTCTTTGGAATTGCCTATACATAATCATGAGCAATTGAAGCTCTGGCTTATCACGCTGAACCTGGATATCAGTACACCCCTACATTCTCTCAAATATTGGAGGGTGTGCAGTGAACATTTTACCCCTGAGGATTTCAGACCATCGAAAGAAACAAAGGGTCGATATCTGAATTCACAGGCTGTGCCCATGCTGTTTTTCCAGCGAACTCAGATATGTGTGAAAACGTTGTCATATAGTCTATATATTTCTGCTAAAGAAAAAGCACAAGTAGATAACCCAATGGCATTGCTCCGAAATAAAGGATGGTCTAGGACTAGGAGTGTTCTCACCGGCTGCCTCGATAATTGTTTCCAACAGTGGGATTGTTATGGTCCAATCGTGGCAGCACAGGCTCTCTGCCTCTGTTGGCATTTGTTGGCATTTACTACATGTGCACCACCATGTCTCCATAGATCTCTGCCTCCCCAAGACGTGTGACTGCACCGCTGCTGCAGCCTCCTCCATCTCCCTTAGTTCCTCATTGGTGTATTCGGGCTCAAATAGGTAGGGCTGGGTGGAAAACTCCATCTCCTCTTCTCTTCTAAAGTCAAAATCCTCCGACATTGTGTTTGAAATTGTTTTGGACTGTTTTAGTTTGTGAACGGCACGTGGTCTGTGCAAGTTTCTCTTGTAAACAATGACGTGCTTCCTGCCTCCTCCTCCTCCACGCGTGACCTTACCAACGAGCTTATGTCATCCCTCTCATGAGCGCATCACAGAGATGTACAGAAGTGAACATTTGTACTTAAAAGTATATAAGTATTGTTTTGTTTCTAAAAATAATCAATCGTTTGGGTTCAGAAGAACTCCACTTGTTGACTGGAGTCGTGTGGATTATTTTGATGCACCCTAAATATGCATTTTGGACCGTCAAAAAAATGGAGTACATTTACTTTGTTTAAAGGAGGAGGCCTGAAATGAAATCCTAAAAATCTTAAATTCTGTTTTGATGAAGATAGAAACTCAGATACATCTTGGTTGGCCTGAGGGTGAGTAAATTATCAGCATATTATCATTTTTGGGTGAACTATTCCTTTAAGTGAAAAAAGGAGTGTAACTTAGAGCTAAGTAGAAAATGCTATTATTGGTTTTCATAATCCATGTCAGGTGCAATAACAATTGTGTCATGGCAAGATATTTATATTAAAACTATAGTGATGCATGTATTCCCCCTCCCTTACTATACTGATGTTAAGGACTGTACATGGTCTAATTAGAGTGTAATTTAAATGACACCTGCAATAAATGTTGATTGGCTTACTTATATTGAAACGATACTGATGCACTGTGTAATTTTCGATGTAACATTTAGGAATATTTCTCATAAATCATTTAATTCATTTAATAAATTATTTCTGCATCTGAATACTTTACACTCCTGCTGAGGTAAATCAACCAAAACATTTTTATTTAAATGTCATAAGGCCATTTTACGTTAGCCTAAAAATTTGCTTGAGTGGATCAAAAGAATCTTCGGGGCCATGTGAGACTGTCACGCATTATAATAGGCTTTGTGAAATTGTACAGCTTTTACAGTTTATTCATGAATGACAGACACATCAACACAATAATTTTTTTCATCAGTCCATGCAATTAGTCATACTACATTTATTTTTATACTAAAATGAATGAATGAGGTATTTTTTATTTAATTCATTGTATAAATACCGAAATAAATAAACAGATAAATAAATGAGGTACAACATATCTTATAACTTAAGTACAGTTGAAGTCAGAAGTTTACATACACCTTAGCCAATGACATTTAAACTCATTTTTTTTTTTTTTTTTTTTTTTTAATTTCTGACATTTAATCATAGAAAACATTCATAGGATCACTACTTTATTTTAAAAATGCGAAATGTCAGAATAATAGTAGAGAGAATGATTCATTTCAGCTTTTATTTCTTTCATCACATTCCCAGTGAGTCAGAAGTTTACACATACTTTGTTAGTATTTGGTAGCATTGCCTTTAAATTGTTTAACTTGGGTCAAATATTTTGGGTAGCCTTCCACAAGCTTCTCACAATAAGTTGCTGGAATTTTGGCCCATTCCTCCAGACAGAACTGGTGTAACTGAGTCAGGTCTGTAGGCCTCCTTGCTCGCACACGCTTTTTCAGTTCTGCCCACAAATTTTCTATCGGATTGAGGTCAGGGCATTGTGATGGCCACTCCAATACCTTGACTTTGTTCTCCTTAAGCCATTTTGCCACAACTTTGGAGGTATGCTTGGGGTCATTGTCCATTTGGAAGACCCATTTGAGACCGAGCTTTAACTTGATGTCTTGAGATGTTGCTTCAATATAGCCACATAATTGTCTTTCCTCATGTTGCCATCTATCTTGTGAAGTGCACCAGTCCCTCCTGCAGCAAAGCACCCCCACAACATGACGCTGCCACCCCCATGCTTCACGGCTGGGATGGTGTTCTTCGGCATGCAAGCCTCGCCCCTTTCCTCCAAACATAACGATAGTCATTATGGCCATACAGTTCAATTTTTGTTTCATCAGACCAGAGGACATTTCTCCAAAAAGTAAGATCTTTGTCCCCATGTGCACTTGCAAACTGTATTCTGGCTTTTTTATGGCAGTTTTGGAGCAGTGGCTTCTTCCTTGCTGAGCAGCCTTTCAGGTTATGTCGATATAGGACTCATTTTACTGTGGATATAGATACTTGTCTACCTGTTTCCTCCAGCATCTTCACAAGGTTCTTTGCTGTTGTTCTGGGATTGATTTGCACTTTTCGCACCAAACTATGTTCATCTCTAGGAGACAGAATGCGTCTCCTTCCTGAGCGGTATGATGGCTGCGTGGTCCCATGGTGTTTATACTTGCGTACTATTGTTTGTACAGATGAACGTGGTACCTTCAGGTGTTTGGAAATTGCTCCCAAGGATGAACCAGACTTGTGGAGGTCCACAATTGTTTTTCTGAGGTCTTGGCTGATTTATTTTGATTTTTCCCATGATGTCAAGCAAAAAGGCTTTTGAAGGAGTTTGAAGGTAGGCCTTAAAATACATCCACAGGTACACCTCCAATTCAGTACACCTCCTATCAAAAGCTAATCTGGTAATTATCTAAAGGCTTGACATAATTTTCTGGAATTTTCCAAGCTGCTAAAGGCACAGTTAACTAATGTATGCAAACTTCTGACCCACTGGAATTGTGATATAGTCAGTTAAAAGTGAAACAACCTGTCTGTAAACAATAGTTGGAAAAATTACTTGTGTCATGCACAAATTAGATAAACGACTTAATTGCTGCATGATTTTAACAGCGTTCAATAATCTGTCATAAATTCTTTAAATGAAGTTGTTTGTATGCACATGTTTTCTGACATTTAATCTAGCAACTATTACATTTAGGCATCCGCAGACGCTACATTTACCATGTTTTCTATTGGCTCAACACATCCACAGACGCTACATTTACCATGTTTTCTACTGGCTCAACACATCCCTAAGCAGCACAAATGTGCTGTCCTGGTGCCACAACTGCAACTAAACCTCCCACAACATGGCAAACAGTGCAATGTGACGTCCAAGCACCGCCACCATTCACGTGCCACAACTGCAGCACGTCTTTCAGACCATGCGTCTCAGCCTCCATGGCTCTGTAACATATATTATGTCACTCATATCAAATGAAACATCACCCACCTAACAACTGACAACAATCATGCTGCTTCAGGTCTTCCCTAAACAGTTCACCATAAGCCTGCATCTCTGCATCAGTCAATTTCATTTGAACATAGCCTACCATTCACCCTCACGTCGAATGCCATGCTCAACCCATTCGTACCGCAGAGTGAGTTCTTGCTTAGCGTAAACTTTTGACACGAAAACATGGGTTCTTCCTGTTAAATGCTGCATGAGTCCGTGCTCGAGGATTCATCCTACCATCGAATGCCGTGCAGGCCCACACCTGCGGATCCAGCCACTCGCAGCTTCGAGCAAGCTCCGTAAAATTCAGCATAAACATTCTTGCATGAATCGTATGCTCTCCCATTGAATTCTGTGTGGTTCCGCGCCCAAGGATTCAGCCCGTTCATATCACAAATGCCCATGCAAGCACGTATCCTGACATTACCTCGCATATGTTCCAGATGCCTTCGTTTTTCCACGCAACCTATTCTCTCTCCATTGTGTCTGAAGGGGAGCCAGGTCAGTCTCGAGTGGCTAGGATTAACACCTCCACTTTGGCCTATCCTGCCCTTTCACGGGGATGCCCCCCATGATAGGGTGGTGCAGACCCCTCAAACACATTCTATTCTAGGGCTCTCCCATTCGATCAGCAGCAGGATCTCCTGCCCGAACGCAGCGTGAGCTATCCACATTTATTTGTATTGTGGGCTCGCCCGTTCGCGGCCGGGTTGACTCCCCCTGTCAAATGCTGTGAGCACCCTTCCCATTCGAACACTAGTAGGGCTTGCTTGCTCGAGTGGCTGCCGAGTCTCCCACGGAGCTCGCACCATTCACCGCACGAGCCCATCCGTCGAACCAAGCCAGGAGGGAGACTTAAGGTCGGCCTGGGTGTTCAGGATTCTCGCCTCTGTCCAGGGCGATCCTGCCCTTCTACGGGTGTGCAAGTTAAAGAATTATCTAAGATTTCTTATTTGTAATTAATAATATAATAACATTACATTTATTACTTTGTTTACTGTATCAGACTGGTTGTTTTCATGCAAGGGTCAACAACATTATCAACATAGGTTTAAAACATTTGAGACCATACTGAAAATCTGGGATTATTTTTTTTAACCAAGAAATAAAATAGGGGGGCCTGGGTAGCTCAGCGAGTAAAGACATTGACTACCACCTCTGGAGTCGTGAGTTTGAATCCAGGGCAAGCTGAATGACTACAGCCAGGTCTCCTAAGCAACCAAATTGGCCCGGTTGCTAGGGAGGGTAGAGTCACATGGGGTAACCTCCTCATGGTTGCTATAATGTGGTTCGCTCTGGGTGGGGCACGTGGTGAGTAGTGCATGGATGCCGCAGAGAATAGAGTGAAGCCTCCACACGCGCTATGCCTCCGCAGTAATGCGCTCAACAAGCCACATGATAAAATGCGTGGATTGACGGTCTCAGATGTGGAGGCAACTGAGATTCATCCTCTGCCACCCAGATTGAGGCAAGTCACTACACCACCACGAGGACTTAGAGCGCATTGGGAATTGGGCAATCCAAATTGGGGAGAGAAAAAAATTAAATAAAATGGGAAATAAACCTGGTAAAATGTAAAACAAAGAAAACTTTTGAGTAAAATAATAAAAATAAATTATAAAAAATAAGATAATTAAATAAAATAAGAAAAGATTCTGCACTATTTCTAGGTCACTAATAAATTTTTTGACATTGACCAAGTTAGCTTCTTTGTAAAAAGCCTCTTGCTTCCATTCAGTATAACAAGATGCTCTTTGAAACATTCTCAAATTATACTGGGATAACATGATCATCAGGTTTTGCCAGTTTAAGAGCAAACTGCTAAGCATAATGGTGGCGGACGTACCAAATACTAATTTTTAAATAAAAATAATGCAAAAATGAAGTAATTTCACTAGTGGTCTCAGATGTTTGGACTTCATTGTATGTCATGCCTCTAAAATATATGAGGAGGCAGCAGTGTTCCATTCAAAAGCTGATTAATTGGTTGGTTTAATTAAGCATCATTTAAAACAAAAATAATCTCATAGACATAAATTCAAAATAAATAAATACTTTAATATTTAAAAAGAAACTGCTAAGTTAATCACATTAACATGAAAAATGCAAGAGAGGTGAATTATTTTGAGGGAGACAGGTAGATAAGAATTAACCTTTGCAGAGGCTGGAATGCAGAATGAGGAAGTCTGACTCTGTGCATGTCCCTGATGGATTAGTGTGTTGCTGCCAGAGCAATGACACACAGTAAAGGCAAGACTATGAATGTATGACAGGTGATCTACTTCAACCGTGTAACTGATGTCAAAGGTAAGGTGAATTTTTATTTTATTTTTAATTGTTGCAGCTGAAGGGTGACGGATAGAAGAATGCTGCTTAGTTTTTAGCATCTAAATTGTCTCACAGAATCCAAACAAGCTTGTGTGATTATGATGTCCAACAACAGTGCTTGTGGTTACACTACACAAAGCTGCCATACAATGTTCAAGTTAATACAGAGTTGTATACCTTATATACATATTAAACTGTTCTTCTGAATGGTATTACATTTCATAATGCACTTTATATTCTAGTAATACCTGTCTATTTGTGTTAAATGGATGGCTTACCCAAAAATTAAAATTTTGTCAACATTTACTCAGCCTCATGTTGTTCCAAACCTGAATGACTTACTTTCTTCCATGGAATACAAAAAGAGATTGAAGGCTTTATGTTAGCCTCAGTCACCATTCACTTTCATTGTATCAGGTTGTCATTCTGCCCAATCTCTGTTTGTGTTCCATGGAATATAGACTGTGAGATTTTTTTGGTTTCAATGTTTTAAGTCCTTTCCATACCACCGTTCTTTATAGAAACTGGATGAAGAGTGATGGCTTCTGTTCAGGAGAAAATTATAACCTGGTTATCAGGTTGTTCTTACTCCCTACAGATTACCATTGTGTCAGCCCTCTTCATCATTACATCACACTCTATAGTCTTTGCACAAGATGTTACAGGTAATTAAAATACATGCTCTACTATTGGTCTTTTATTGGGATCCAGCATATATTATTATTATAATCATATATTATAATTTATATAAATATGTGTAAGCTTAAAGTTCCATATCTTGTGTTGTGCTAACACACACAGGGAAAGGGTGTGAATGTAATCCATGTATTATACTAGAATGCTGTGAGTAGGCTATTTAAATGGACGATCTCATTGAAATATGCTACGGCAGGTTTAGATCAAGTGACCAAGATGTACTCGTAATGCACAGGTGCTCCAGTCACATGAATAGCAGAACTTTTTTTAAATGTTTCTGTTATTGTAAGAAAATCGAAGACCTGTTTGTCAACACCAGTACATGTAAACTGATGTAAACCACAAAGATGGACAACTGATAACCTCATGTTTGCACTGAAAGGCAATGCAAAAACATTTGGAACACGAACAGAATATAAGCAGAGTGGATGTTATCTGTGACATTTCTAGCAGTATAATTGATATATTATATACTTTTTTTCTTTCTTCTGTCTGACAGTGAAAGTGAATCACCCATGCATTTGCACAGATGAGAGAAAACGAATAGTCCATCACCATTTCCACCAAATGTAAGAGACCGACACAAAACAGCACACATACTCAGAATGCAGTATATAAATTGGTACTTTCTAGTTCTTTGTAATCATTTAAAAATTGTTGTGTTGCAAAGGAATATACTTTTGACCATTATCATATACTGTATAGAAAGCCCATATTGAATGGTATTTTAATGTACAATCACTGATGACAGTCTGCATTGGAACAAACATTCTTTTCCTTGTTTTTAAGTTTCCATTGCACTACTGAACCATGTCTATCCTATTATGGTCAATTAAAATCCTTTAGTGGTAAATTACAGTGAATCAGCAAGAGAATATAAGTAATTTTAAAATAATTATTGGATTTATTTTCTAAAGGAAATTAAACTGTGATGTAGAATGGAGTTAGAGAATTAAATGATACAAAAACATTGTCTATATCTACCATGACTGTGAACAGGTTTAAATCCAAAACCTAAATAGGACCTACATGAAAATCACGGTATATTTGAACATGGTATATGTTCAAAATTAATTTCAAGCATTTAAGCATAGGCCTTTAGATAAAAAGATCATGACAAACTTAAATACAGTCAATTGTGTCCAGACTTTTCACTGGTGTACATTTGATTTAGTTCTGACTTTCTCCCTTAACAGGTCGATCACATTTCAGCTGGGAACTGATTTCCACCCCCTCTCAAATTCCTGGAGTTTCTATGGGAATGTCAAGTCCACAATGTGTTAAAATCCCACCACTTCCTTCTCTCCCATCAGATCCCATGGCTCACAGTGAGCCTCTGAGAAGTTCATTTCATCAGCAGGACAGTGGGAATGTTACATGCATGTAACAAGGCTGATGGGGAGAGTGAGAGCCCTTCTACAGCAATGACAAAGCTTGTGGGGTCTGCTGTTAATCATGCGGTCACAGCCCCCAACAAGCTTGTAAACAGCACGTGACACCATGCGAGGAGCAGACGTGTGAGCGACGAGCTCTGCGCACTTTACTAGTTTTTTATTATTTTCATGTTATAATCCAGTGAGATTCGATACACCCAGATACATATTTGTTCTTTGAGGTAAACATGGCAAAGAAGTCAAAATCCTCAAGCTCTAGAGACATTAAAAGACACTTATGTTCTCAAGATGAAACCTCTGATGGGCCTGCTGACCGGGGACTCGATTTGGATGGCGTGGCGGGAGAAGAAATCCAGCGTCAACTGTCCAACATGTCTGTGAAGGTTGTTGCTGACTTGGAGGATCTCGCTGTAATACGTCGATCGATTACGGCGATGGAAACAAAATTCTCTGAGTTGGTTACAAGAGTGGCAGATGTTGAGAAACTGATCAATTATCTTGAGTCATTGGAAAGGGAATTATCCACTAATCCGCACGTGACCAAAATAGATGTGGAAAATATTTTGGAAAAACTGGAAGATCTTGAAAATAGGAGCCGAAGAAATAACATACGGATTGTTGGAATTCCTGAGCATGAAGAAGGCAGAGATAAGGTGAAATTCCTAGACGAGCTCTTCCCGAGTCTGCTCGACATAACAGGCCATAAGCTGGAAATCGAGCGAGCTCACAGGGTCCCGGCTCACAGATCGGCTGAGGGAAACAGGCCCCAATCAGTTCTGGCCAAATTTTTGAGATCATCCAATAAAAATCTCATGTTGCGCGAGGCAAAGAGCAAAGGAAATTTTTCTTGGAAGAATCACAATATTTTCTTTTTGCGATTTTGCGAATTCGACGAGAGAATCGCGATCGATTCAAAGAGTGTAAGAAACTCTTGCATCAACAGAAGAGTGCCGGCCAAACTGAGAATAAATACGAAGGATGGCCGCAAAGTATTTACGTGTCCCAAACAAGCACTGTCCTTCATAAATACATTTAAGTGAGTAAGCCATTTGGTGTTTCTCATGTGAGTGGATTGACTCGCTGAACATACACTCGACTGTCTGAGGAAGCTGGGTGCCATTTTTGTTTCTGTTTGTGTTGGTTCCGCCTAGCGGCTGGAGTTTGTTTTGTGGAATAACACTTCTCCTTCAAGAAACTTTTGCATTGACGGAGGATCGCTTTTGCACTGGGGTTCCTGGCCAGATTGAGAGTGGATGCTGGGGATGGCTGCAAAATATCTACATGCCCACACAGACAGACTGAGTAAGTCATCGTGTATTTTTTCATGCGGCCTCCGAGTGAATTTGACTCTTGACCATCCGATGAACCGGGATGCCTGTTTTGTTTTTTTATTGTGCTTGTTCCGCCTAGCGGCTGGAGTTTGTTTTGTGGAATAACACTGCTTCTGGACAGTTGTGGATGAATCTGTTCATTCCTTGTGCTTATGCCTCCTGTTGGCTGGAGTTTGTTTTGTGGAGTACTTTTTTCAGGACATTGGAATGATTACGTCATTTGCTGCACTCATAAACAGCCGGCTCACTGAACACTTGTTTGTCTGTCCGAGGAAACTGAACAGCTTTATATCGGTTGGAATTTGTTTTGTGGAGGAACACACCTTCGAGTTCTGTGAAAGAATCTACACATTCTTTGTGTTTATTCTGACTATTGGCTGGGGTTTGTTTTACAAAGTATTTTCTGTTATGTAATTTTGCCTTACTAATTTGTGCAGAAGCACTGGACTTGAGCCATAAGATGGCAAAGTTTTCGCGGAGGTTTAGAAGGTTTTGATTTTAGAAGGGATTGACGCCGGTTGGCGATATTGTGTGCGGGGTTAATGCTCACGTTTTTCTTTTTTCTGTTTGTTTGGTTTGGGGGGGGAGTTCGGGGTTTGATTGTTGCACTAATGTTGGAATGTGGTCTGTATAATCTTGTTTTTGACACAATTTATTTTGTCTATTATATCAAAATGTCAAATGTTAATATGAGTGGGTTATCTTTCTCCACATGGAATGTGAATGGGTTGGGGCACCCCATAAAAAGAAGGAATGTTATTTATTTTCTTAAGCGTAAGAAATGTGATATGGTGTTTCTTCAAGAAATGCATCTTTCCCTGCAGGAAGCTGAAAAATTGGGAAGATATGGGGTGGGCATGTTTTCTTTAGTGCTGGCTCAAGTAAGAGTAGGGGAGTCATTACACTGATAAGTAAGCATCTACATTTCAAATCTCTCAAACAGATTCAAGATAAATTAGGGAGAATCATTATTGGTTTAGCAGAAATTCAGGGGAGAATATTAACCTATATGGTTTTATATGGTTTTGGCTAATATTTACGCGCCTAACGATGATGATCAGGGCTTTTTTATTGATCTTGAAGGGATGTTGCAAGCCGCTGGCACCCCTCATGATATAATATTGGGAGGAGACTTAAATCTTTTGATGGACTCAGTCCTTGATCATAGTGAAGCAAAAGTGTGTAAGCCCCCTAGAGCAACAATGATGCTTCACAGGATGTGAAAAAATCTTGGTCTTGCAGATATTTTTGAACCCATCCGGTAGGGACTATACATTTTTATTCATCAGTCCATAAGATTTATTCTAGAATAGATTATTTTTTTTTTATATATCTAAGTCCTTCATTTCATCTGTTGTTGATTGCTCATTTGGAAACATCTTAGTCTCAGATCATGCCCTGGTGAATTTAGAGATGTTGCCACATATGGAGAAAAATAAATTATATAGTTGTCGCTTTAATGTATCCCTGTTGCAAAATCCTGATTTCCAACAAATGTTAAAGACTGAAATCAGTGTTTATATGGAGACCATCTGGTCCTCGGTATCTTCTGTGGGTGTGGCTTGGGAGGCACTTAAGGCAGTTCTAAGGGTTCAGATCATACAGTATGCCTCATTTACCAAAAAATCCAAAGCACGAGAACTCGTGGAGTTGGAAGAGAATATTAAAAGTGCTGAGGCAGAACTGAAGCTCCGAATGTCGTCTGATGGCCTCAGAGAATTGACCTGATTGAAATACAGATATAATACTGTTTTGTCGTGGAAAGTGGAGTTTTGGTTATTCAGGGCAAGACAGTCATACTTCGAGTCGGCGGACAAAGCAGGGAAGCTTTTGGCTAGATATATAAAGCAGAGAGAGTCTTTTTCTACCATTCCCTCAGTGAAATCTGCTGGTGGTGAAATATTTACCTCAGCCATTGATATTAATAATACCTTTAAAGAGTTCTATCTTGATATTTATAGTTCCATGTCTTCATCTACTGATGAAGATATCAGAAAATTTGTGGAACCATTAGCACTCCCTAAATTGACGACTGAGCAAATAAATTCTCTTGATTCTGAGATAACGTTGGAGGAGCTTGACGAGGTAATTAAGGCCTTACCTAACAGGCAAGGCTCCGGGGCCAGATGGTTTTGCCGCTGAATTTTTTAGACCTTATGCTACAGAACTGGCTCCACTTTTGTTAGAAGTTTATATGGAGTCATTAAAGAATGGAAAGCTTCCCCCAACCATGACATAAGCCCGGATCAGTCTGATTCTTAAAGATCCAAGCGAGTGTAAAAGTTACCGTCCAATTTCCCTGATCCAGTTAGATGTAAAAGTTTGTCAAAAAGTTTGGCTAACCGGCTAAGTAAAGTTATGACATCTCTTATACATATACAGTGGTATGAAAAAGTGTTTTCCCCCTTCCTGATTTCTTATTTTTTTTGCATGTTTGTCACACTTAAATGTTTCAGATCATCAGACAAGTTTAAATATTAGTCAAAGATAACACAAGTAAACACAAAATGCAGTTTTTAAATGAAGGTTGTTATTATTAAGGGAAAACAAAATCCAAACCTACATGGCCCTGTGTGAAAAAGTGTTTGCCCCACCTGTTAAAACATAACTTAACTGTGGTTTATCACACCTGAGTTCAATTTCTCTAGCCACACCCAGGCCTGATTACTGCCACACCTGTTCTCAATCAAGAAATCACTTAAATAGGACCTGCCTGACAAAGTGAAGTAGACCAAAAGATCTTCAAAAGCTAGACATCATGCCGAGATCCAAAGAAATTCAGGAACAAATGAGAAAGAAAGTAATTGAGATCTATCAGTCTGGAAAAGGTTATAAAGCCATTTCTAAAGCTTTGGGACTCCAGAAAACCACAGTGAGAGCCATTATCCACAAATGGCGAAAATATGGAACAGTGGTGAACCTTCCCAGGAGTGGCCGGCCGACCAAAATTACCCCAAGAGCGCAGCGACGACTCATCCAAGAGGTCACAAAAGACCCCACAACAACATCCAAAGAACTGCAGGCCTCACTTGCCTCAGTTAAGGTCAGTATTCATGACTCCACCATAAGAAAGAGACTGGGCAAAAATGGCCTGCATGGCAGAGTTCCAAGACGAAAACCACTGCTGAGCAAAAAGAACATTAAGGCTCGTCTCATTTTTGCCAGAAAACATCTTGATGATCCCCAAGACTTTTGGGAAAATACTCTGTGGACTGACGAGACAAAAGTTGAACTTTTTGGAAGGTGTGTGTCCCATTACATCTGGCGTAAAAGTAACACCGCATTTCAGAAAAAGAACATCATACCAGCAGTAAAATATGGTGGTGGTAGTGTGATGGTCTGGGGCTGTTTTGCTGCTTCAGGACCTGGAAGACTTGCTGTGATATATGGAACTATGAATTCTGCTGTCTACCAAAAAATCCTGAAGGAGAATGTCCGGCCATCTGTTTGTGACCTCAAGCTGAAGCGAACTTGGGTTCTGCAGCAGGACAATGATCCAAAACACACCAGCAAGTCCACCTCTGAATGGCTGAAGAAAAACAATATGAAGACTTTGGAGTGACCTAGTCAAAGTCCTGACCTGAATCCTATTGAGATGCTGTGGCATGACCTTAAAAAGGCAGTTCATGCTCGAAAACCCTCCAATGTGGCTGAATTACAACAATTCTGCAAAGATGAGTGGGCCAAAATTCCTCCACAGCGCTGTAAAAGACTCATTTCAAGTTATCGCAAACGCTTGATTGCAGTTGTTGCTGCTAAGGGTGGCCCAACCAGTTATTAGGTTTAGGGGGCAATCACTTTTTCACACAGGGCCATGTAGGTTTGGATTTTGTTTTCCCTTAATAATAACAACCTTCATTTAAAAACTGCATTTTGTGTTTACTTGTGTTATCTTTGACTAATATTTAAACTTGTTTGATGATCTGAAACATTTAAGTGTGACAAACATGCAAAAAAATAAGAAATCAGGAAAGGGGCAAACACTTTTTCACACCACTGTAGATCATGTGGAGTTTATTTAGCTCTTTTGATAACATTAGGTGTTTCATCAATATCAAGTGATCAGTAGTGAATGATCAGTCTCCGGTCGCTGCCATCTTGATGCCAAAAAGGCGTTTGATATGGTAGAATGGGATTATCTTTTTAAGATTTTGGAAATGTATGGGTTTGGGAGTACATTTATTGGTTGGATTAAGTTACTTTATAGACACCCTGTAGCAGCGGTACAAACAAATGGATTAATTTCAGATTATTTTACTCTGATTAGGGGCACTCGGCAGGGCTGCCCTCTTTCCCCATTATTGTTCTGTCTTGCCCTGGAACCATTAGCAGCCGCGATAAGGAGGATAATTTTCCTGGGGTGATGGCGGGAGGTGTGGAGCATAAGTTTCTGCTTTACGCAGATGATATTTTATTATTTGTCTCTGACCCTTCTAGATCTATGCCTTGCCTCCACAGAATTATTAATTCCTTTTCCAAGTTCTCAGGATACAAAGTCAATTGGTCTAAATCTGAAGCTTTGGCTCTGACAGCATACTGTCCAGTAACGGCCTTCCAAACAGAGCATTAAGTATTTGGGTATTTTATTCCCAGCAAATTTGTCTGATTTAGTTAGTTAATTTTGACCCTTTAATAAAAAGTTATTAGAGCGATTTGGACAGGTGGGCTTCATTACATTTATCGATGATTGGGAAGGTTAATGTTGTTAAAATGAACTGTATTCCAAAATTCAACTACCTGCTACAGTCACTCCCTATAGATTTCCTCCTCTCTTATTTCAAGCAATTTGATAGCATAGCAAAGTCCTTCATTTGGAATGATAAACGTCCCAGACAACATTTCAACAAATTACATAGGCCGATTGACAAAGGAGGGCAAGGCCTACCAAAGATTTTGTTTTATTATTATGCGTTCAGTTTCAGGCATTTGGTCATTGGTCGCTTCCACCTGAAAGAGCCCCTCCCTGGTTTTCTATTGAACAGGAAGTCCTTGCCCCTATTTCGCCTTTTGGAAAGCCTTTCTATCAAACTAACTGGAGAAGTTAAGTCATACCCCGTTATTTCACATTTGCACGTGATTTGGACAAGAGTGGCCAGAGTATTTAATTCTGACATTTTTTTAAATGTTGCCTCGCATATGGCTGAACCCCAAATTATGTATCAACAAGTCCCCTTTTTGCTGGTCAGAGTGGATTGGGAGGGGGGTTACTGCACTTGGTGACCTGTATGAGTGTGGAGTGTTGAGATCCTTTCAAAATTTGGTTCAACTTTTTGGGATTCCCAGATCTCAGTTCTTTAAGTATTTATAGCTGCACCACCTGCTCTGTACTGTTTTTGGGAGTAGTTTACAACCCTCTAAAGCAGCAGATACTCTGGGAGTGGTGATTACTGCTATTGGAAAAGGTCATGAGGCATCAGTGTATTACTCCCTGTTAATTCAGAATCTGGGGGACGGAACTTCAACTTCTCTTAAGAGATTGTGGGAGAGAGATCTAGACTTGGCGTTGGAGGAAAGAGTGTGGGCTAGGATTCTAAAAAACGTCTGCATCTAGAGATGCAAGGGTTCGCCTTATGCAATTTAAGATTTTACATAGGCTTGGTCTTAAAGACACACCCACCTGCTGGTGATGTCAATCAGAAGATGGAGACACAACCCATGTCTTTTGGGGATGTGTTAAGATTCAGGAATTTTGGTTGAGGATTCAGAGTATTATGTGCGAGGTTTTGGCATCTCAGATTTTATTTTGCCCCAGAATCTGTATTTTAGGAGATGGGGCAGTCATTAATTTGGAGAATAAGCACGTGAAAAACTGGGTCCTAACTAGTATTATGATTGCTAGACAGATTATTTTGAGTTGGAAGTCAGCTGGAACGCCCCCATTTCAGGAGTGGTGTTCAGAGATGGCCAGAGTGGCAGCTTTTGAGGAGGGGGTATCCAGAAGACTAGGGAGTCTAGACCTGTTTGTGGAGAAATTGGGCAAATATCTTTCTTTTTTGGAGGGCTCTCGGGGAGGGACAGTGGAGAGAGGTGTAGTGGATGTGTGTGATTAGTATATATATATATTTTTTTTTTGTTGTTTTGTGTGTCTATAATTATGTGACCACTGAGGTGTTTTTGGGGGGGGGGGTAGTGAGGGTTAAATGTTGATTCTGTATGTATATGTTTTGCTGTTCTTTATTTAATAGATGAATCAATAAAAATGTTAATCGCAAAAAAAAAACAAAAAAAAAGCTTGTAAACAAACAGGTAGTGAAGCAGCCTCTTATTTCACGTCACACTCAGAGTGACCAACATTTGATTAGTACAGAGCCGACTGTTGTCTAGGTGGCTGTGAACTGGAAAACCAATAGTCAAAAGAACACAGAAGCTGTATTTCATACAGATGCTGTGGTTGATATGACCAATATTGCAGAGGGAGCAGTCCCTCCCATTCCATACAAGCATTTCTAGTATCATGAAAAGGCACCATTGTGAATATTTTTTTTTTTTTTACTTTTCTCCAGTTTTGTATGATTTTGCCAATCGTACATGCATGTTACATAACATGTCATAAATATATCAGTTCCAACATGCAACTTTTTGTAAAAGGGATAGTTTACCCAAAAATGAAAATTTTCTCATCATTTACTCACCCTTGTGCCATCCCAGATATCTATGACTGACTTTCTTCTGCAAAACACAAATGAAGATTTTTAGAATAATATTCTGAGCTCTGTAGGGCCATTCAATGCAAGTGAATGGTGACCAGAACTTTGAATCTCCAAAAAGCACATAAAGGCAGCATAAAAGGAATCCATATATCTTCAGTGGTTTAATCCATGTCTTCTGAAGAAATATGATAGGTGTGGGTGAGAAACAAATCAGTATTTAAGTCCTTTTTTTACTATAAATCTCCACCTTTAACCAGCCCTACAATGAATGCAAATTGCCAAAAAAACAAAAGAATATGGATGCCTTTATGTGCTTTTTGGAGATTCAAAGTTCTGGCCACCATTCACTTGCATTGTATGGACCTACAGTGCTGAAATATTCCTCTAAAAATCTTTAATAGTGTTCTGCAGAAGAAAGTCATACACATGGCATGAGGGTGTGTAAATGATGAGAGAATTTTCATTTTTGAGTGAACTATCCCTTTAAACATTAGGCTATAAATCAAGACCATCCTGTCTGGGTTATTCTAGGTCAATGTAGAGGGAGTCACATGACACAATGCCCAGACAGGTTTCAGAGACTGAAACCCAACATGCTTGTGCTGTCCAGACCTGAAATCCCCTTCGGGGGATGGAGTCCGTCGCCTACGGCGGCAGACAGAAGAAATCTTATAATCCCCCGACATCACATGACGGACGTTTCCTTTCAAATGTCTGTTTGCGAATAAACCATATACCGAATATTTAGGAAATAGACCAAATAAGCATGGTAAAATTGTGTAGGTGGTGATGACTCACCTTGGAAACCGCAGGCAGTCGTCTAAATAAGAAATTTAGCTTCAGTTTATTTATTTAACTGCAATCAAACAAGCATTTATAAATGCTACAGTGTCAGCTATTAAATCTTGTGTGAAAACGGAATGAAATTCTATATCTCTTATTAAAAACAAACCTGGTAGAACAGCTGGCCAAAAAAAAACAAACAAAAAAAACATTTTCTTATCTTTTTTTTTTTTTTATCAATAGGCCTGATGTTATATATAGTAGTGCCAATCCGTTTTAAGAGAGTGAAGGAATTGTTATGCACATTGCATTTATATAGACAACAAACACTACCACAATTTAATATAGATAGAGAAAATGTGATTATCTATAACAGTGTAATAATACTACAGTGCATATATGATCATCTCTAACCAATAACACAAATTATTCTTTGTGTAGCAGCACATTAAGCCATATAAACAAGGCTGTGAGATGCTGCAGTAAGCAGCTGTCGTATGGAGGGAACTCCGTGCCGAAACCCAAGCGTCCGACCGACCGAACGTCTTGTGCTTTGAGCGTCTTACACAGTGTGATCGACGTGATGACCTGACGTGACGTCAACGTCTCAGCTGGTTTTTAACTAGGTAAGAAGCCAAGCTGTGGTTTAAAGTCTATATATGGACAATACAGGCACTAGATGTAGATATTTTATACCTAAAACATTACTCAGCCATTTTTCCTGCGTCCTGCTGTACTTCCCTCAATAAGCATTTAGAGAAAGATGTTGTAGGCTGTTCTAAGTCATTCTGAGTGATGAACTGATAGCTATAAAAAAGCTACCACCTGTCTATCATGACTTTCTCTTATAATTTTGAAAGAAACTTACACATATTCCATGACCGAAGGATCTAAAGTTCTGTTTTCATTTTTCAAAGGCAACGTGTGTGTGTGTTTGTGAGTGTGTTTGTGAGTCTGTGTGTGTGATTGTGAGTGTGTGTTACTTAAAGAGAGCAAACATATTGTACAAACATACATACATACAAAGTCTTAATTCATGTCTTTCTATTTTTTCATATTATTTTATTATTCACACATATATCATTTTTATATAATCATTCTTTTACTCATTTTTCGTATTGTTATTTGTCAAATTGTTTCATTTTATGTTGTGTGCTATATTGTCTCAAAAGTTAGAGATAAAGAGTTTCAATTTCAAGGTCTTCAATGTAATGTTGTGAAGAAGTAATTGTCCATTGACTTTGCATGGTATAGTAACACTTGCTGAATTTGTGCTGGTCAGACAAAGTCAGACTGAGCATTGATAAAGAAGCAATTAAGATTATTCAATAAACTAATTTTTACCATCACTATGTCTCCTGCCTTCTGCTGTATTCCCCCTGCTGGCTCTTGGGCTGGTAGGAGAGTGAGTTAACATAACAAGCTGTTGATGTTGACTGGCTTTGGACATCAGACAGAACTCTGATATATGGATATCTTGAGTGGTGATGGCGTAGTGGGCTAAAGCACATAACTGGTAAGGTTGCTGGTTTGATCCCCACAGCCACCACCATTGTGTCCTTGAGCAAGGCATTTAACCCCAGGTTGCTCCGGGGGAATTGTCCCTGTAATAAGTGCACTGTAAGTTGCTTTGGATAAAAGCGTCTGCCAAATGCATAAATGTAAATTCCAGTTGTGAACACTGGATCTAACATGCATTTTCACTGCCTCTCATGTTTTCTTATTCTAAGCATATCATTGAAAACTGTACATGACATCACAACTTTGTCTATAGGCTATATACCTAGGCGGTGGGTGAATGAATTGCAAGATGTGTACGTAAATAAAATTAAGTAAAGAAATATATAGATAAATTATAATACAAATAAAATGTTCCCATCTGAATTCATACATTAATTTCAATATTTTCAAATGGCAGGTACTGTACAATGTTCACACTCCGAATAACTTGTTGATTATTGTTATTTGCACAGACACCAGTATTCATATTGATTATTATACATTTCAAATTGATGCCTATCAATCCATCATTCTTTATATAGTCAGTCTCTGTATCCCTCTTTCCAGGAAATCTAGAGAATGTCCAGATGTTTCACCAACAAAGGCTCACTTTTCAAGGTTGGTTCTCTGTTTCAGTATGATTCTACACATTAACAAACTGATGCCATGGACACTCAAAAGTACTACATTATAAGTATTTCAATTAAGGTAAACTTCTACATCAAACTTCTAAGTCATAAATGGTATAATATCATAAGAAAAAATATTATAAACTTGTCAGTTTATATATAAGGAAAATATCTGAAGCTTTCTATTAAACCAAATATTATATTATTGCCTTCTTAGGATAAATTGGTTTTGCAATGTTCCTCACTTGTAAGTTGCTTTAACTTGTAAGTAAATGTAAAAAATAATAATAATAAAACAAATAAAAACATGGTCCTTGCATTCTTCTCATTATTCATTAATATATAGTGTATATAAGTATATATTTATATATTATATCAAAAGTACATAACAACATATAAATACATAATATCAAATACATAACTACAAACTAATAAAAAGTGAATAAATCTAAGCATGATCTTTTATTTCAAGAACTAAACAGAAATATCGACACCAGATGAATCTAAATACAATTACTAAATGACATAATCTTTCACAAATGAACCTCATGAATGCCAAAGTGATAAGGTTTATTAAAAACAACTCTAAGCATTCTAATTTTACATTTAGGCCTAAAATCAGCTGAATCTGATTTCTTTACCTAGAGGAGTGTGCGCACTAAACTTTGTAATTAATTAAGATTGCAGTTGCTTTAAAATTTCACATGCTTTAAAAACTCTAAAAGTAAATTTTAGATTAAAATATCCTTAATATTATAAAATATCTTAAATCCTAAATTATGTTAGTTAATTTTCATGTCGGCGACATACAAACAATGAGCCAAAACGAAATTAGATATATTTTTAATAAAATCATATGCAACACGTTCCTACATTTATTTATCCCAGGGCACTTCTCGTAAAAAGTCTGGCCAAATTTCCCCCATTGGCCCTTCTCAATCATGGCCTCCTTTTAATCCCCATCCATAAATTGGCTCTTCTCTCTCCTCACCACTAATAGCTAGTGTGTGGTGAGTGTACTGGCGCACTATGGCTGCCGTTGCATCATCCAGGTGGATGCTGCACACTGGTGGAGGTTGAGGAGATTCCCCTGTTCGCTGTATAAAGCGCTTTGAGTGTAGTGTCCGAAAAAGCGCTATATAAATGCAACATTCATTCATTCATTCTACATGTGCTTACGCATTGCTAACATGTACCTATGGTATCTGGTTGGAAGTGCAAATAACCAATTGTCTTTCCAATGTGTTGTCTACGTGTGAAGGCACATAGTAACACGTTTGTGTTTTTCTTACCTTCATTTAACTTGATTGTAAAGGGGTTAGAGGGAAAGGAGGCGGCGAGATCTGGCTTAATAATAGTTTAATAATAAACTTAAACAAAAAGACACACAAACACATGCAGGGCAGCTGCCCATAATTCTCTCTCTCTCGAGCTGCCCTCTCCGGTCGCCTTTATCCCTCGCTCGCCTCATCAGGCTTATTGAGGTCCGGGCGTGCATCATTCCGGCCCGGCCCTCCTCCGTGCTACACTCCTCCCTGCGTTGCCTCAGGCCGGGGAGCCCCCGACATGACGTACATACCACACCACCCCCCCACCCCCGGGGGGCGTGCCTTGCGCCCCGCCTGCCAGTGGGTCATCCCTGCCTTCTTCAACCTGGGAGGAGACAAGAGGGGATAACAACAACAACAAAAAAAACAGGCGAGGGAAAGGCAAACACAGAGCGACAGCGAGAGAAAGAGAGGAGAGAGAGAAAAAAGAAACTAACTCACCGGTTCTCTGATGCGCCATCGCGTGGTCCTCGATCACTCCTCCATGCTCTCAGGCAGACGACAGCCACTCCTCCCCGGGCGGACCGGAGTCAAACCTCCGACCCCCAGCGGACAGCAGCGGCTCCATCGCTCCAGGCGGTCGGGGAGTCCAGTCCCTCCTCGCCTCGTGGACGGCGGCCATTCCCCGCATCCAGGCGGTCGGGCTACTCCGTCCCCCGGCGGATGGCAGCGGCGCTCCCCTGGGTGGACGGCAGTGTCGAGGACTCTACGACAGGCATCCCTCCTCCCTCCTGGGTTTCAGCACCAATGTAAAGGGGTCAGAGGGAAAGGAGGAGGTGAGAACCGGCTTGACAATATAAATAATAGTTTAATAATACACTTAAATAAAAAGACACACAAACACATGCAGGGCAGCTGCCCATAATTCTCTCTCTCTCGAGCTGCCCTCTCCGGTCGCCTTTATCCCTCGTTCACCTCATCAGGCTGATTGGGGTCCGGGCGTGCGTCATTCCGGCCGGCCCCACCCTCCTCCGCGCTACATAGATATTACCCATTAATTTTTTCCATAGGCATTTAAAAAAAAGATTTAATGTTTTTGGGAGCTAAAGACAAGTTACTTTTTAATTAAAATGAAGAATCTACGTAGAAAGACGCTATTCATTCAAACAGCATAAAGATGACTTTAAGACTTTTTTAAATTAAAGCTCCAATTGTTACATCATAATTTTCTGTAAAGCTGCTTTGAAACAATGCATTGTGCTAAAGATGTTAAAATCTAACATTGATATTTCCTACTGACACATTAAAGCAAAAGATGGAAAATAACCATCTTAAGACAATGTTTTTGTGACCCATCTAATGTGCCTGAGCCTTTTGCTCAGTACTGTAAATGTAAACAATGATAGAAACATATTTATTATTGGGAAGAAACCAGAAATATTCATCAGAAAATGAGGGTATATATGAATATGTTTTACAGACAAAACTTCAGAAGTTTAGAAGAGATCCAGGAGAAGGAAAGGTTGTCTGGCCAAGAAACTGTGAAAGAGGGCTCTAAATTCTCTAGATTTCCTGGAAAGAGGGATACAGAGACTGACTATATGAAGAATGATGGATTGATAGGCATCAGTTTGAGATGTATAATTATCAATATGAATACTGGTGTCTGTGCAAATAACAATAATCAAAAATGTATTCATTTTGAGTGTTTTGTATGGAGTGTGAACATTGTACAGTAGGCAGAACCTGCAATTTGAAAATCTTGAAATTAATTAATGTATGGATTCAGATGGGAAAATTCTATTTGCATTTTAAATATTATCTATTTATTTCTTTAGTTAATTTTATTTACGTACCCTTATATTGCAATTAATTCACTCACCGCCTGTGTATATAGCCTATAGACAGAGATGTTTTACCATGTACAGTATTCAATGATATGCTTAGAATATGAAAACATGAGGCAGTGAAAATGCACAAGACACGTTCGGTTAGGTGTTCGGTTGGTCGGTCGGACGCTTGGTTAAGGCACGGAGTTCCCGCCATAGGCACGGAGTTCCCTCCATACTGTCAACGGCATAGCTGAGCAACAAGAGGGCACGTGAGCTGCGCGTTCACGACGTGGTACAACCCCCTGACTGACTGACGGCAGAGGGGACGACTGAGCAGCAGGAAGCGGCATATTTCCCTGCGAAAACATTGAAGGTAAAATGCTTAAAACCGCAGGTTTTCCCGTGCCGGCACGGCAGATACTGAGCATCATTTAAGTTACGTCGTTAGAGCATGTTTAGAGACTTATTCTTTTAGGTCGTACAGCACTGAATTTTATCCTGCCGCAATTCTGTTTCGAGAAAAAAAATCAGTTTCTCTATGAAATTAATTGTCTTAGTTTGGTAGTCTAGTGCACGTTTTTTTGTAGATTTAATGCAAATAATGTCTGCAAATTCGAGATAATTATTTGCACAAATGTGTTTTATTTAATTGCAAATTTCTGTTTTGCCTTTTGGATTTTTACATTAACACAGAGGCTCGAGCTGAAACTCGTGTACGAACACGTTGCTCGGCGGGGGCGTGCCTTTCGAGAAACCGATTTGACCAATCAGAACACACTTCCCGCCTACAGTGGGAAGGGTGTGTTTTGCTCGATGTAAACGCCCATTAGCGTCTCAGCCAAAGTGTGGAACTGGATTTAAAAAAAGGCACATGTTAATTCAGTTGTTCCAAATAAACAAGCTAGATTTGCATTTACTGAAGGAAATATACCAGTGCTTGCAAGGTAGAAAAATAATTGTATTAAAAGTTCTTTTAAAATGAAATGCTGCATCAGGCCTTTTTCCTTCATTAAAGCAGGAAAAAAGACCAAATACAATCTAGTATGCAAAAAGAAGACCTTTTTGGAATTTAGTAAAGAACGATTTTGATTTCTATAGGTTAGAATCTAAATTATAATACACTGTTAGGCACTCAAAGTCTAACCGTTAGACTTTGAGTGCCTTACATTATATTATAATCTATGGCAAATTTCAAAAACAGTTTTGAGTTTACAAAAAACCACAGATAACACACCTTAGGCTAAAATTATTTACAAAACAAAGTTTCAATTGAGCCTGTTTGTCAAGCTTTTGGGGCTGAATTAATTGAAGACATGTAAATGTTTTATTATTAAAATTAAGGGGCCATTCATGCCAAGTACTGGTACTTTTTGCATCCATCCGCACTGTTTTTCAGTTGTTTTTGGTCTTTGACTGTAGTGCTGCATCTCGCTGTTTTTTTCACCGTTTTGCATAGAAGTGCCGTGTTTTTTAGAGACTGTGTCAGGTTAAACAGAACTCCAACTGTAAAAAATATGTGTTCGGTGTGAATGGCCCCTATTAAGACTTGTAACTTGAAGTACGTGTCTTGGGACACCCGCATTCTGTTTAGTCGCTGCGCTGAGTCTCGCTTTTTAAACCCACTTGTGGTGAGTAGGTTTGACTGTCACCCCTCCACTATTCTTAACATTCTTAAGTACTTGGTAATTTTCCAAAAACACTCTAACGATTTGGGTCTTTAGAGACCCGGCACTTATATCTATCAAAAATGGATGTAAAAAAACATAAGTTACACATATACGTTACACTTATGTATTTTCTCAGCTACCTATTGAGTCTAAATAGATGCACAACTTGCATTATTTCAGTAGTACACCCAAATGGCAATAGTCATATCATACTGTTCATGTGTTGTACTTGCTATAGTTTACTTCAGTGTTGTTTCTTCATCAAATAGCAATGTCAAATGTAAATCAAGTCAATCACAGAAACATCAGTGCCACCTTGAGTAAGAAATTGCATGTAAAAAATGTATGTGTACATGCATATTGAATACTGATAATTCACCATTGTTGATAATTCATTGTTGCACAGAAAGTCAACGTGATATAGTATTTATTTGTATGAATATAGTACTTATTTGTCTTGTAATAAAACAAATAAATAGATATCCTGTGATTATAAACTTAAACATAGATATGAAATAATCATAAAAAATATAATTTATGGAAGTGCAAAAAAAAAAAAAAAAAACTCTTGCATACCTCGGGTCTCTAATAACCCTATACACTTTTGGTACTTAACCATTATAAAAAAATAAATTAAAAACAATTGTTGCAATTTTGCCTTTTTTTTTGTTTTTTACACTATTTATAAGCAATAGATTGAGGATTACTAAAGAGGTGTTGGGTTAGGACCCGAGGTATGCATTTAAGGGTTAATCAGCAGGTGTGTCATACCTCCAACTGAAGAGAGCGAGATCTCAGCAAAACAGTCTGCATGTGTGACACCCTTGGCCAAAATTTAGATGTTTGAAGACTGCTAGTGTGGCGCCAGCTTAATCCGTTCCCAATTCCTGTACAGCGTTTTGATGTCTCTATGATTTCACTACCAATTCCAAAATTACAGTATCTGAGAGGCTGATAGTCAGGGGGTGTGTTGCCCTAAAAAAAGTAAAGCCATAGTGCAATATCCTAGTGTGCTGTTTGTCCAAATGCAGCAAACTGTCGTGTGTATTCGATAAAGGTAGTTTTTACTCTTATATTACATTACTGCCTGTTTGGTTGTTAACATTTTATTGTCTATATCTGAGCTTAAAGTGTTGAATAGGTGCTTTGTTGTTGTTTGCAAATGTATTTTGCTTTTTTTTTTTTTTTTTTTTTTTTTTTGGCCACAAAGACCGTTATTTTCAGCCATTTTGATGTTCAGATCAAATATAGCCCAGTATGCATGGTCGTAACATGCATTACCCTGCTTTCAGATTTTTGTGAGGAGAGTCAAAGCAGACTGTTTAGCCTGTCTCAGTTCTGAGAGGGCACAGCATGGCAGCGGTGGGATCCAGGGCAGGACTCGACGAAGTACAGACGAGCACAGAGTGGCAGGACGGATTGGTATGTACAACAACAGAACAGATTACTTGAGTTACAAATAAAACAACTGATGTATAGATGCATTTAGAGATAAACTGATACAAATCTTTACAGATATACATGCAGAGCTGTGGTCAGGGAGAAGGGGTGAGTGTACAGAAGATGAATAAAGGGCCCGGGAGAGAGTGGTCTGCCGATGCCAACACACAGCAAACAAAGCTTCTTTCCTTCCCACGGTCTTCTGGTGTGGATTTACCTTACAGGTGATTTACAGAACCACATCATCCCTTTAGATCAGGGGTACTCAATTGGCGGACTCCGGTCTGGATCCGGACCGAACCGAAGGACAATTAAATCCGGACCGAGCTCTGAAGCTTTTTGCTAGTTATCCGACACCTGGCTAAGTGATTATGTAAGCATACGTGTATTCGCCCGCGGAGCAGGAATAAATAGCATTCAGCGCTAGAGGGAAATATTTCTCTCTAGAGCGGGAATAAAGCACGTTCAGCGCTACTCACTTTATTCCCGCTCCGCGTGTGTTGCCTCTCTCCCCGCTATAGACATGAGGCGCTGCATAAAGCCTAATTTACTGTACGGCGACACCGCTACAGATACTGGTAACTTTCGCTTAAACACACTGCAGAAAACTAATTTTACTGCAGTGAAGTGAAACTATCTTCATCTGTCTGATATGTGATTCAGCCGGTTCAGGCAAGCCAGGTTTGTGTCAGGACAAGTTAACGTGCCACCTTAAGACTATAATGTTTTTTCCATCTAAATTTAGCTTCATTAATCAGCATGTTAGGAGCCTTTCATAATAAACAGATTTTTGTTCTAATTTTGTGAAAATTAAGCAGAGATGTGATCATGGCAAGGAAAGCCTATTTATCCTTAAATTAATCAAACAAATATTTAATGCTTCACTGTTACGTACATTGTTTGATTGTTGTTAGTAGATTCTTAGTTTAAGGAAAATATAAAAATGGTCCATTCAGGCTTTTACATTTTTATACATTTTCTCTCAGGGGACACCCCTGATCCCACAGTATTTTATCTGTCAAAAGGGACTCTTATGTCCCATACATAGGTATAGATTCTGAATGTAAAAATATTTCAACAAAACTGGACTGCTGTCATTCAGCTTCAAAACAAACTGTTGATCTTATCTTTTAATATTCACACTCAGGTGCCCTCAACTGATGAAGTCTTGATGAAATATTTTCTCTCAGACTCCACTAGCTGTCTCTGGGCCCCCAATGTCCTCATCAGGATTTTTTTTACAAAGTACTATTGCTGTCAATATGGCAAGTTATAAAATCTATTTTAAAAAAAGAAACATAATTTCCTAGCCATATAACTACTGACACCATGTAAGCTACATACTATCCGGACCTTTGCTGGGAAGGAAATGTAGAGACCGGACCTCTTGGAACTTTAATTGAGTACCCCTGCTTTAGATGGTTGTCTTGCACAGGCTGTGACCACATCAGGAATGTTTGAATATAATGTAATAACACCCCTTCCCATAACAGATTAGTTCTACTTAAGCAGAATTATTTATTTATTTTTTATCCCCTTTTCTCCCCAATATGGAATGCCCAATTCCCACTTCTTAGTAGGTCCTCGTGGTGGCGCGGTTACTCACCTCAATCCGGGTGGCGGAGGACAAGTCTCAGTTGCCTCCGCTTCTGAGACAGTCAATCCGCGCATCTTATCACGTGGCTCATTGTGCATGACACTGCGGATACTGATGTGGAGGCTCATGCTACTCTCCGCAATCTACACACAACTTACCACACGCCCCATTGAGAGCGAGAACCACTAATCGCGACCACAAGGAGGTTACGCCATTTGACTCTACCCTCCCTAGCAACCGGGACAATTTGGTTGCTTAGGAGACCTGGCTGGAGTCACTCAGCACACCCTGGATTCGAACTCGCGACTCCAGGGGTGGTAGTCAGCATCAGTACTCGCTGAGCTACCCAGGCCCCTCTACTTAAGCAGAATTAAATAAACTGGCCTCTGTTGGAAAATGTATGTTATTTTTATAGATGAGTTAACCATATGATATTTTTTTTTTTTGTGAAAATGTTGTTGTATGCCATACGTGCATTATTTGTAAACCTATAATCCAAGCTGTTGTGTAATATAGTGTTTATAAAAGCATTCCTTCATGCCATATTACAGGAGTCCTGAGTCAGTGGAGATGGATGAGATAATGGCTGCAATGGTGCTCACAAGTCTGTCTTGCAGTCCAGTGGTCCAAAGTCCCCCACAGAGAGACCTCCTCCCAGGTGAGCTGAGCTTCTTTTGGAAGCTGGATCTAAACAAACAGACACTGAAAACTTAGCAGTGTATGCTTAAAAAAGTGACACAGCCAATTTGTTTTAAATCAATTTCATTACATAAAGTTTATAAATACAGTTTTACTGAATATATTTGTACTTATTAAAGGAATGTTCCAGTTTGTCTTTGGGAGAAACGCAAACAAAACTATATCTGTTAAGAAACCTAAATGAGTTTTTAGTGGTTAAAAATTAGGATGTTAGGATGAAAATAAGATGCATTTTGAACTGTTCTGATACCAGTGCAGACAGACAGCACACTGGAGGTTAAGTCATTCACTAAATAGGGAGCAAGGGAGCATCCTATATTTGTCTATGCAGCTAAGTAAACAGGGCCAGTCCAATAATGTTAAAATACCATATCTTTTAGGAATATAGCCACAAGACACAAACATTTTACATGCTAACATGATTCCAGTGTGACACAATCAGGGATTTACCAGCGTTACTGCATTTACCGGATTACAGGGTTTATTGGCGCTATGTTTTGCAAACACAAACAGACAATTAATTTATCAGTGAGGAAGAACTAATGCCGAAATGTTTGTGGTTTTCGTCCCCAAGTGGAATCTAATAAAAAGTATCAAGCGGATCATCATCCACTTCTTTAACTTATTGACCAAAACTGATCTACGCACCACTATAAGACCATGTTCATTTGGAACTTGTTTATCCATGTTATTCACACTTTCTGTGTGCTTTGCCTGTGGCTCTAGGGGACATGGAGTGTGGTGGAGGTGAGCTGTCTGACAGTGGCAGTAGCGGTTACTGGAGCTGGGACCATGGCAGTGTAAGTCCAGCTCCCTCTCCGTCGGTCACCGAGATGGACAGAAGCCCGGGTCAACCTATAGATGAGGGATTGCACATGGAACTGGACCAAGCTGCATGTGAGGAGCTGGAGGCCAGGAGGTGCAAGGTGAGAATGACATGACTTGTCAGGTTGCTGAACCTGAGGGTCAATAGGAAGTGTTTTGAGCTGATGTATTAAAAAATAACGTATGTCTAAGTCACACTTTCTTTTTCTCTGTCCCTCTCAGAGCTTGAGCAGGGGAGCATACAGGTGTCTGTGGCCTGGCTGTGGGAAAGTGCTGACATCACGAGTTGGAATGAAAAGACACATTCGTATTCTTCACCTGGGGTGAGTATGTCTGCATATACCAAACTCATACAACTGAACAACTGAGAATGTAACGGAATGATATGACGATGCATCTTTAAATGAATATTCAGGGTTCAATACAAGTTCATCTCAGTCGATAGCATTTGTGACATAATATTGATTAGCTGAAAAATTAATTTTGACTCGTCCATTCTTTTCTTTAAAAAAAGCAACAATCTGGTTTAAAATGAGGCACTAACAATGGAAGTGAATGGGGCCAGTCCGTTAATGTTAAAATACTCACGTTTTCTGAAATATTGCCACAAGATGTAAGCAATTTGTATTAACATGATTTTAGTGTGATAAAATATTTTTTTTTATTTTTTGTATCCCCTTTTCTCCCCAATTTGGAATGCCCAATTCCCACTACTTAGTAGGTCCTCGTGGTGGCGCAGTTACTCACCTCAATCCGGGTGGCGGAGGACAAGTCCCAGTTGCCTCCGCTTCTGAGACAGTCAATCCACGCATCTTATCACGTGGCTCATTGCGCATGACACCGCGGAGACTCCTAGCATGTGGAGGCTCATGCTACTCTCCGCGATCCACGCACAACTTGCCACGTGCCCCATTGAGAGCGAGAACCACTAATTGTGACCACGAGGAGGTTACCCCATGTGACTCTACCCTCCCTAGCAACCGGGCCAATTTGGTTGCTTAGGAGACCTGGTTGGAGTTACTCAGCACACCCTGGATTCGAATTCGCGACTCCAGGGGTGGTAGTCAGCATTAATACTCGCTGAGCTACCCAGGCCCCATGATAAAATTGCTTATTAGCCTTTTCTTTGTAAAGTTATATCCAATTTTACAACTTTGTTGCCATAAAGACATAATGCCTTAAACCTCTAAAACGATCGAAAAACAAAGGTTTAAACTACTTTACAGCTCAAATAATTCACAAGTTTTAATAGACAAATTTATGTAAGTGCATTTATGAAATTAAAAGCTTCACATTTCTCAAATTTGGCCAAATTCACTTCCATTGTAAGTGTCTCACTGTAACCTTGAAATAATTTTTTGTGATAATTAACATAATGCGACAGATGCAGTCAACTGAGCTTAACTTGCATTGAACCCGGAATGATCCTTTAATAATGTTCTCTCAATGTTTAGCATGTGATGTAGCTTAATGATATACACTACCAGTCAAATGTTTGAACACTCCTACTCATTCTTTATTATTAATAATATTTTCCATATTCTAGAATAATAGTAAGCAAAACTATTGGAATAGCACAAAGTATGTACTAATGACCAAAATGTTAAACAAATACCTCATATTTTAGCTTCTTCAAATTAGCCACCCTTTCTAGTCTTCCTATTACAGTTCTGCACACTCTGGGTTTTCTCTCAACCAACTTCTTGAGATTTCCACCTGGGATGTTTTTTAAACATTAATGATGGCATTCCCATGTATGCAGACCACTTATTTGCTGAATTTCCTTCACTATGTGATATATTTTTTTAATAAAAATACTGTTGAACTACATAAATTCACATTAATTTCTGGGCCTGCAAATAAGCAACAAATAATAGTTCCTATTCTTCTCCTCTTTTATTTTTTTTTTCCTCAAACAGCAGGGGCTCAGAGCAGTCTCATAGAGAGGAAGACTTCTACTACACAGAGGTCTCCTCTGAAGATGAGGACACTTCTTCTCCTTCTCCCTCATTCTCTAGCGGGGCCTGGACTCCCTGTGGGTCCACACAAAGACAATCCACCCCAGTCCAGTCAAGCCCTCTCAGCCAATCAGCTCCAAGCAGTGTGTGGCAGATTCATACTGAACATCTCTATCAGGTAAAGGTCTCACTTTTTAAACATGGTAGTTATGCATTTACAAGTGAAACCGATTCATTCATGTTGTTTTAATAATGTAGATGTGATCAGGATTGCCACATGTATAATCTGTATTTGCTAAGATGACTTTTGTCGCTGTAAATTCTATGTTTTTAGTTAAACAGTTCCTGTTTTTTTTTTTCCTTCTTGTAGGCCTGCACGCCCATTCAGATCACAGTCTCTCCAGGCTCACCCACCTTTTGTAGCTGGATTCCGCCTGGTGATGTCCAGCAGAAACGTCAGGTTGGTCAGTCTCTCTAAAAGCTGTTGGTTTCCAATGCAAGACAGCATCTATTTGTGACTGCCCTTTCTTTACTTTGTTAGTCCTTTGTAACCTGGGTCTATCTGTTTTTTTCCCAAATGGAATGACTTTGATCATACAGCTATAATGTTGACCATTCCGTTGTAGATTCCAGCATCTCGCAGCCGGTCAGTGAGTGTTGGAGAGCAGTGGCTACAGCGTAACAGCACCCCCACCAGATCACAGACCATGAGTGCATCTCCCTCCAGAGGGCACTGTTCTTTCAGGTATTAGACTGCCATTGACTTGCTAAGCTGAATGATGTCCTTTATATTCAACAAATAGGCATTCAATCAAAGTACAATCTGTAATAGAATATTTGAATCACATTTTACTATAAGCATGATGTGCTTTGTTATTAAAATTAATATTGAATCTCCTGTTACATACACTGTAAAAATGTTGACCATACAGTAAAATGAGCTTCATGTGGTAACAAGTCCAGGTAACTTAATTGGTTTTATGTCAAAAAATTATTTAATATGACTGAATCAAGCTGACTCCATTAGGTTACACCAACAAAAGTAATTTTAAAGGTGCACTCAGTAATTATTTTCCTCATTAAAAAAGATTTACTCCTAAACAAATTAATTTAAATTTGGAAATATATGTATATAATCATGAGCACTTACATGAGATGAGGACTCTACTCATATCAGTTACCTTTTAAAAGCTGTTTTATTCTACATGGGGCAGGGGCGCCCTCATGGGGGATGCCATTTTAGAATCACATGACCAGCTGAATACTACTCGCTTAATCTCAGTAACCAGCAGTGTTGGGTAAATTACTCTAAAAAAAGTAATTAATTACTAACTGCTAATTACATCTTCTACAGTGTAATTAGATTACTGTACTAATTACTCGTATGAAAAGTAATTGCATTACTTATTACTGATTACTTTCTAAAACCCTTATCAACCTCGACCAGATGAAAAATACATGGATAGACGTGAAACTGTTCTTTTAATTCTTCCAAATAAATCATATGGCCAAAGAATTTAAGGGGGTAGCGTTAAATTAGAAAACATATATTTTAACATTAGACGTTAAATTTCGATTTTAAATTCACTGTTGTTTAATATAGAATTTCTCTATAGTCTATACAGTATTTAACGCAATTACATCAGAGGTAACTAATTAAATTACTGAAAAATCAAGAGTAATCCCTTACTTTACTTTTTTCAATGAAAAAGTAATTTAATTACAGTAATGAATTACTTAGTAATGCATTACACCCAACACTGGTAACCAGCTTGTTATTGGACACTTTCACTCTTGGATTAAATTAATCATAAATGATTGTGGATTGTGAATTTCTACAATGGCATCTGTAACTGAAAACTGTTGATTTTGAATGATGCTGTATCCACACCACTAGGTGTCACTGTAAGTCCAAGATGACACAAACAAAAAGTTACTGAGTGCACCTTTAAAGGGATAGGGCACTAGACCTGAATGTACAACTGCATATTTTCACATTTACTGTGAACTCATTCTTTTTGTGTCTTTAGGAAGGGCCGAGGTGATGCCAAAAAGTGCCGAAAAGTTTATGGAGTGGAACGCAGGGACCAGTGGTGCACTGCCTGTCGTTGGAAGAAAGCCTGCCAACGATTCCCAGACTAAAAAAAAAACAAAGACTTAATGAGACATGGAAGAATCTCCATTATCTTTCTTTCCTCCAACTATTTCTGCACTGTAGAGGATCCCTATTTTCAATTTTCTACCTTTTTTTTTCCTACCGGAGTCAAGTGTTTTTGTTATGTTTTTCCACAAAGTGAGCGCTGGTACTAGTTGTCAAGAATGTGTGGAGTAGTAGGATTCCAACCCCTCCTAAAGACTAATGTGTAACCCTGAATCTGAAAAAGGTTTTTTTTTGCTGCCCCAGTCCTGCACTACATACACACCTGAGATATTTAAGTGATTTTTTTTGTATACTGTGGACAGTGTATTGCTTTGATGTTTTTTCTATTGCTGTTTTGATAGCCTGGAAGCTGAAACAGTGTAATGTCATGTTTTGTCTTTTTTTTTTTTACGTATTTACTCAGAATTTTGTCAACTTTAAGTTTAGCAGGGTTTGACTAAGGTCGTTTGCCATAGCGCTTCCTAATCAGTCTAAACTGCCAGATATAAAGCTAAAGAGTTGAGTGAAAGATGAGACCGATGTTAGCCATTATAGTGGCTAGAGTGTGTTTACGATGGAGATAAAAGTGCAGCTATAAACTTTTGATTGAATACCAAAGTGCTATTGCAAAGCTAAAGGGAGTTTGACTGAACACTGCCCTGAGAACAGTTTGGGCTTGCTCCTTTTGTAAGTTTCTTGTCATCCTTCCAAACAGTGTTAAGGTCTTACATGTACAATACTGGATCATAACCTAGGGAACATATAAATGATTTGAAAGTGTAACACTATATTGAAAAAAGAGAGATATTGTTACGTATTATTAAAAAGACACAAGATAAAATATGCAACTTTCAAAGGCTTGTCATTTGTGCATGACAAATAATGAACAATTTTAAAATTATTTTATTGGCCTTTTATGTGCAGTTCATGTACAAGTGGAAAGGATTAAAAGAAAAACTTGCTTTCCAAAAATGCTTGAAGAATGAGTTTACACAGATACAATCAAGCATGTAAATGTAGAATACTGTAAAAGTACACTTAAAGACTATCTGCTCATTCTTTACATGTTGGTGGTTTTAAAGGAATATTCCAGGTTCAGTACAAGTTCAGCTCAAAGAAACAGCATTTGTGGCATTGTACTGATTACCACAAACATTTTTGACTTGCCCCTCCTTTTCTTTAAAAAACAACAAAAATCTGGGCAACAGTGAGGCACTGACACCCTGTCTAGTGTCTACACAAGATGCGAGCGGGACGGCGTGACAAAAGCAAATCACTCCCATTATAAATAATGATGCTGTCTACACTGAAAGTCGAAAGTCAAGTCGCAGTAAACACACATTTTGTGCTGCAGGTGCTACTTCTGCCATCAAGACAAACAGTTTAGAACATTCGTTTCAACGCGTGTATACAGCCTCAAGCAGCTGCGATGTGACATCGTTCGCCAGGGTCTTTTCTAAGCATATGGGGGCTCTAAACGAAATCCTACTTGGAGGCCCCCCATCCAACCCCAGCCACCCCTGCCCCTCCGAATCCGAAGATATTTTTTTCCATGTGCACTTCCAAACTGTAGTCTGGCTTTTTTATGGTGGTTTTGGAGCAGTGGCTTCTTCCTTGCTGAGCAGCATTTCAGGTTATGTCGATATAGGACTCGTTTTACTGTGGATATAGATACTTGTCTACCTGTTTCCTTCAGCATCTTCACAAGGTCCTTTGCTGTTGTTCTGGGATTGATTTGCAATTTTCGCTCCAAACTACGTTCATCTCTAGGAAACTTCCAAAGCGGTATGATGGCTGCGTGGTCCTATGGTGTTTATACTTGCATACTATTGTTTGTACAGATGAAAGTGGTACCTTCAGGCGTTTGGAAATTGCTCCCAAGGATGAACCAGACTTGTGGAGGCCCACAATTTTTTTTCTGAGGTCTTGGCTGATTTCTTTTTATTTTTTCAAGATGTCAAGCAAGATTCACTGAGTTTGAAGGTAGGCCTTAAAATGCATCCACAGGTACACCTCCTATCAGAAGCTAATTGGCTATCTGTCTAAAGGCTTGACATCATTTTCTGGAATTTTCCAAGCTGCTTAAAGGCAGTTAACTTAGTGTGTGTAAACTTCTGACCTACTGGAATTGTGGTAGTCGATTAAAAGTGAAACTATCTGTCTGTAAACAATTGTTGGAAAAATTATTCGTGTCATGCACAAAGTAGATGTCCTAAACGACTTCTTCTAATATTAAATCTGTGGAGTGGATAAAAAATTAGTTTTAATGACTTCAACCCAAGTGTATGTAAACTTCTGACTTCAACTGTTTGTGCCTCTCTTTAACTCGATTTTAGCTTTTTTTAAAAGAAAAGGATGGATGAGTCGAAATTAATTTTTGTGGTAAGCAATATTATGCCACAAAAGCTGTCAATTGAGCTTATATTGTCTTGAACCGGAAATTTATTTATTTTTTAAAGTGAGTTTTAGACATTATCCAATTAGTGTTAATGTGAGAAAGAGTATGACAAGCACTATGCTGAACTCATTTGTATAATATTTTCATGCATAAATCAATGCATAAAATGTGGAACGCATGCTAAATAGAAATAAATATTAATTGACAGTCTTGTCTGAAAATGAGTTGCAACCAAACATTTAAAGATGCTACTTATGTGGCACCAAATGGAATTGCAAAAATAACGACTGTTTTCAGACAGGTTTCCTGAACATTGTTCAAACAAACATGTAGCCCCGCGCCAAAATAACGCAATGTCATGAGCAGAAGTAAAGCTAATGCCTACAGGTTTTCTGATACTCACGGGGTGAGTTTCAACTTTTTTCTACGTTTTTTTTTTTTTTTTATTATTATTTTTATTATTATTTTCCTTCATGTTTTTGTAGCCTAGGACTGTCACCGAGACAACTGTTATTTCTCAAGACACTTATTTCACGTATATCTGTCAGGAAATGTGGTCATATTCGGCGTGATGTTGCCTCAAAATAAATAAATAAATTACAGCAGCAACAATTTGTAGTATGAGCTCTAGGGGGCAGCACTCAAACACTCATTGGAGAACATCATACAGTTACACAAGTATTCCTTTTTATATATTAATTTTGGACAGAATACAATCAGCTATTAATTTAGGAGCAAATATAGAATTTAAGAAAACATCCAGCTGTCTGATTGCTCTAGGCCTTTAATCCATCTGTGCAAAACAACCAATTTTAGCACAGTATACAATGTGTAAAGTAAAAATATAAAGTGCTTTTCTCTCAGTAAGGTCAATCCCCAAAACAAAACAAGAAAACCTGATGCCCTGATACTCCACTAAACACAACTGCTCTCATTGTAACTGATTCACGTGCTCAATTCAAGTGTCACTGCTTTGCCATTTATTTTTTCCACAATGTTGCAAGTTAATTCTAAAAGTATTGTTTCTCAAATTAACAATCAGTGGTTCTCATCAGCAATATTTAGCCTAATAATGATTTATGTCAGGAACGGCACCATGAAAATGTCAATGATAAAAACCGACGCTACAAAATATTCCTCTTGTGTGATCATTAAACACAGATTTATCTCGTTCTTGGCTGTGGTGCATGATAGATGATCACAGTTACTGATGGCTGATGAGCAGTCGAGTTGAGGTAAGTGAAAAGACCAGAGAGGCTTGTACTACACTTCATTCTGTCTTTGGATTCTGGCGGAGAGGTTGCTGATGTGGCCCGATCGACCTGAACGGCCCGAGCGGCCCGTCAAGCTCAGGTACTGCCTCAGTAACTGACTCACACGCTTCTGGTTGTTCCACTTGCGGGCAGATTTTCGGATCCCTATGAAACCACCATAGCGTTTTTGCAAAGGCCTTCCGGAGCTCACCAACTTTCGGAACCCGTGGCGGCCTTTCATAAACCCTCCGAATCGTTTGGATAAACTGACGGCTGCCTCGCTGCTCTTCTCCTCTCCCACATCAACGCCATCCTGTTCCTCCTCTGTCCCCGGGTCAAGATCTGGGTCATATGAAATTCCGAATTTATGTGAGGTCTCCTCCTCTGACGGATGCTGGCTGCGGAGAGCTTGTGCTGCGTGTCGAAACCGTTCCAAAGCTTCAGTATACTCCACACCATTATCATTCTCTATGCTCACTGTGGCCAGAGGCTCCGCTTCGTCCTCAGAGCGCTTTGAAGTTTCCTCCTGCTGTAATGGTAGGGGAAGCTGGTTCAGACCCGCTGCTTGGTAACACAAATCCCAAGTCAAGGCTCGAGATGCCTGTGCCTCACATTCCAAAATGCATACCTGCAAAACAGATATATATAAGGAAATAGGTTTAAGACAGGGTTATATATTACTAGGCCTATGGCAGCCATTGAACGCTGAACATCCTTTCATTACTTTACAGAGAAAATTTGTTATTTAATTTGATTTCAGAGAATATAACTTGCATTAAGTTGTTTTTTCTTTTAAGCATAAAACAAAATTTTGTAAGGTTTATGCAAAAACAAGGGGAAAAAAACATTTGCAAATGGGGTAAGAAAAATGAATAAATTCAAGATATATTCTCTGAAAACAATATAAAATATTGTCTTAATATCTTTATTTTAGTAACTTTTAAAGTAGTATCTTATTTTAAAGGAATATTTCACAGAAAAATTAAAATTCTCTCATCATTTACTCGCTCTCATGCCATTCCAGATGTGTCTTTCTTTCTTCTGCAGAACACAAATGAAGATTTTTAGAGAAATATCTCAGCTCTGTTTGTCCATTCAATTCAAGCAAATGGTGGCCAGAACTTTGAAGCTCCAAAAAGCACATAAAGGCAGCACAAATGTAACCCATAAGACTCCAGTTGTTAAATCCATGTCTGTAAAGGTGATATGATTGGTGTGGGTAAGAAACAGATCAATATTTAAGTCCTTTTTTATTATAAATTCTCCTCCCTGCCCAGTACGTGGTAATATGCATAAAGAATTCAATTGCAAAAAACAAAACAAGAAGAAATATTAGTAGAGAAGAGAGCGCTGATATCATATTTCTTCTGAAGACATGGATTTAAAGGTGCTGTAAGCGATTTTAGCGTTCTAAAGCTTTCATGTGACTGAGCTATTGAATTAGCCACGCCCTCTCATTCCAAAACCCCGCCCCCAAAGAACATTTTGAGACAAAAACCGAGCAGAAGAGCAGCATTGTTTGTTCCTGTGGCTGTCAAATTCAACAGTGGCACAATAGCGCCCTCTTCTGACAAACATTATGAATCATAGCCTCAATGATCCGCTTCAGATTCAACACTATGAAAACTACACAGACACATTTTTGTTTGCTGTTTACAAAGTCTACAGCTGTCACAGAGACCGGCAAGATATCTCAGGACACTTATTTCATTAATATCTTTAAGGGAGTTGGAACATTTTTTTGAATATTTTTCCATGAAAAAATTGCTTACAGTACCTTTAACCAATGGACTCATGTATAGAATTACTTTTATGATGCATTTATGTGCTTTTTGGAGCTCCAAAGTTTTGATTATCATTCACTTGCATTGAATGGACAAACAGAGCTCAGATATTTTTATAAACAACTTTGTGTTCTGCAGTAGAAAGAAAGTCATACACTTCTAGGATGGCATGAGGATGAGTAAATAATGAGATCATTTTTATATTTGGGTGAACTATTCCTTTAAGAATGTTTAGTTTTTTGGGGAGAGTGAAACAAGACAAAAAATACTTATGAATTTTTGAAATGTCTGTGTTTGATCCCCCTCTTATGTTAGAGATACCCCCAACTTTTCAAATGATTTCTGTGGCCTTGGTTACAGTGTATTTGAATGTGAAATTATATGTAGACATTATTGCAAGAGATAATATAATTGAGTGAGTAGAATGGGATACAAATCTTCATTGTGAATGTGATCGGCAGTGCTCAGCTGTAGAGAAATGCTGGTTCATTCCAAATAATGTGCATATAAGGTCCTGTTTGGGTCTGTTTGAGGATGATTATGTAGATATACCCTGTTTTATAGGGAGAAAATGGTGTAGCAGCTTAAAGCAATGGAGCGGAACTAAAAGTTGCATGCATGGAAATTAATTGACCATGGCTGATGACTCTCTGAGATGAATTATCCGAAAGGAGATGAAAGACAATACATTTCAGGACAGTTAAAGGGATTCTGCCATCATTTACTCACCCTTATGTTGTTCTTAACCCATATGTCTTTTTTTCTTCCGTTTAATAAAAAAAATTTAAAAAAAAAGATTTTATGCACAATGTTAGCCTCAGTCACCATTCACTTTGATTGTATGGACGAAAGAAAAAAGATGCAATGAAAGTGAACGGAGACTGTGGCTGTTTCCCTCTTTTTATTTTCTACATCTATTTTTGTGTTCCACAGAAAGTCCAATGGGTTTGGAATGACATGAGGGTGAGTTAATAATGACAGAATTTTCATTTTTGGTTGAACTGTTCTTTTAAAGAATATTGAGTTATGTGTGCTTTGGAAAACATACAAATTTTACATTGTATGTGAGTGTGAATATATGTCTTAATTTGCCATTTGTATGAGTCTGTTTATGACTTTTTAAGGTCTCATGCCACTGCATGTCACAGAGGCAAACCAAGCCCACTGGGACCCATATGGCCACAGCAAGAGCGCCCCCACCAAGTGTCAATCATTGCTACCCACAGCATCAGCATGCTGACAGAGCCACAGCAGCCAATTATGAGCTGACATTACCCCAATCAACCCAGTCACAGCTGTTTGGTCTGCACAGTCATTAGCAACTTGATTACAGCAAGCTACTTTTAACAAAGTTGAATTTCCTCGTAAAATTGCTTGTTCAGCTCCCGATCTCTTGCAGACGTCTTTGCTGGATTACAATTATGTCTTTCATTTACGGTTGAGCTAGAAGTGGTAGCAGTTAAAATGAGACTGCGCAGTCAGTGCATGATATAACAAGAGAATAGGTTCAACTGGTTACGACTTGGTTTGTGTGAAAAGGCAAAAATTTGATTCCTATATAGACCAACCAATGAACAAGCAGAATTTTAAATTGATACAATATAGGCTTTAAATTTTGGCTAGCCATCTATCCAACACTTTATTTTAAGAAAGAAAACATCTGAACAAATGTGGTTGCTCATTACATATTTATGTAGGCAATACAAATGACGGAAGGATGCACATCCCTTGTCTAATTCCAAACCCTCATGTTTTTTTATTCCGTGGTACACAAAAGTTGTTTTTTCTATTAAAAACATGGTTAGGTTTAGGGTTTGGGTATGGGGTTAGACTTTATGGTTAGGTTTAGGTTTGGGTTAGGGGTTAAACTTTATGGTTAGGTTTAGGTTTGGGGTTAAACTTAGGAAAAATTGTAATAATTCGTTGGTTCGTTTATTTTTATATGGGAGTAAAAGTCATAAGATTTCTTATGATTTCACCATCCAAAGGAGATTTTAAGCAGAATGTTTTGGTTTGGAACAACAAAAGGGTAAGTATAGAGTATGATGAAAGAATTTTCATTTTTTTGGGTGAACTATCCCTTTAACTCACTCAATGAATTATGATTGAAAGAGACTGGATTCAAACTAGTCAGGCTAATTTTTGTGGCACTCACCAATGTATTAAAAGCTTGATGTTCAGGTAGGAGGAGTCCACAGGTTAAACAGTCCCCTTGGCAGTCACTATGACCCGTGACGCTCAAGCTTAAGAGTAACAGGGTCCAAAATGGGGTCTTCATGACTTCTTCACAGAACACACACACTAAACTTAGCCACTGGGTTCACTGAATGAAGGGGAGAGAGAAGCAGAAGATTCAGAATTCTATTGGTCATCGTTTTTCACTTTTCATTTTTATTATATGATGAACACATGATATCAAATGCAGTGCAGTACAAATGTGTGTTTAACAACTGTATGATTACATTAATGTCTCAAGCTCAGTATATTGAAGAAGACATTGTCTCATATAGCTTCAGAAACAAATGTAGCCAATTTGAAGTGATTCCCAGATAAATGAAGAAAATAATCCTGACATGAAATATATTAGGCAATGTGGCTGTGCCAGGGATTCTAAATGAGTCATCTTTGATGACACGTTTCAGCCAGCAATCTGCCTTTTGCACCTTGTTAGGCTTTGTCCTGGACTGTAGTACCATTCACAAGGATATTCATCTCTTTGTACGCATCCAGGCCAGTATGACCTGTCACTAATCAGCTCTGGTAACACCTTCTTTGACCCTTCTGTTGTCAATCAGCTAAACGAATTCTCGCTAATCCCAGATATTGGGGCCGATAATGAAGCATTTTAAAGATAACTCCAGAATTGGGTGCTGTTTCCCCTTAAAGCCAAAGACGTGACCATTTGCTGATAAGATCACTTCATGACAATCACAATCAAGACCAAACGTCCGAGACTCAATGTGAATCAAATTCCCAAACATACCTGTAAAATTCACACATGAAAGTGTAACATAACAAAATGGCTGATTTAAATGAGGTCTTTCATTGGTATTTATCACCACTATACCATTACTGTTGAAACATGTCAAAATATGAAAGCCACCATATGTTCTTTTTTTCCACACATACTGAAATTAATTAAGGAAACTCATCATAGGCCCTAATTAATGTCTGGATTAGCGTGTGGCATAATGAGAAGAAAATGAGTGCGAGAGAGGAAGAGCGGGAATGCAGTTCCCATCAAACTCTGACTCACGCACTGCGCCAGTACACATTAGTCACGACCGCATTAGGAGCGAAACGCACACACGCACACCTCTAAAAGGTTTCTTTGATGAAAGCCAACAAAAATCTTTCAGTGAACTTCAGAGTTATGATGAAAATTTGACAATAAAAGCATTTTGAGATTGTCATTTGTCTAATGCTCAGTGAACAAAAAGTAATTTACTTTAGGCAGATGCTTTTATCCAAAGCAACTTGCAGTGTACTTATTACAGGGACAATCCCCCTGGAGCAACCTGGAGTTAAGTGCCTTGCTCAAGGACACAAAGATGGTGGCTGTGGGGATTGAACCAGCAACCATCTGATTACTAGTTATGTGCTTTAGCCCACTACACCACTACATGTAGTTGATGTAATTGTAGTCCCTGATGTGGACATGGGTATCCAGAGCACTCTAAGGAACAAGACTATCAAAAACCAATACACCCAAAAAAAAAAGTTTTCCAACCAATTAAATCCTTTGCATCATTAATACAGTTCAATTTGGAGAGTGACTTTTTTATGATCATCCCCTGCTAATCTCTTATTAAAAGTGTTTGTCAGAGATAATGGGAATCAAGAAAGCAGCTGGAGGGAAAGTGCAAAATACGAAGGTAAATGAACCATCAAACTCAGCGACTGTCAATTCTAATACTAATGCTGTGCCTTTGTTGTTTTGTGGATAGATAGAATAATGCCGTTTCTGGGTGATACTTTTGACCACTGCCATTGTGCCCTTTGGGAAGATACTTATTAGCCTCAATATAATAAGGGATGTGCAATGGCTCAGTCACCATTTACTCCATTAGTCTCAGTCAACATTTACAACATGAAAGTGAATGGTGACTGAAGCTGACATTCTGCTAAACATATTTTGTGTCCCACATAAAAAAGAAAGTTGTGGGTTTGGAACAACACCATGAGGGTGGGTAAATGATGATTTTCATTTTTGGATGAACTATCCCTTTAACATAGAATCTTTTATTGGTATCTCAGTTCTATTGTGGTGATCCATTTTCCCTTAGAGGAGATGCTCTGTCCGCAGCCTTTACCCACATGAAGTGACTAATCTAAGGGAATGTGTCTAATCCGATTAGACCAGTCTGCTCGCCTTCTCCTGCAGCCACCTGATTGTATCACCTCCACAGTAAACACCAAACCCCATTTTCATTCTGTCCCCGTACAATGACTGCTTTAGAAGCATCAGTGCAGAAGACTGGACTGAGTCACCACCAGATACCGTGAAATCATGTCTGCTGCTTTTCTTGGACTCTGCTTTCTGTTCTGTAATTTTTCATTTTTCAGTCAACTATAGCATGACTTGACAAGATTAACAAATATAAATCACTTTTGTTCAGAGACAGACTTATATTTTTAACTGATATTTCCACTTAATCAGTTATTGGTTCTCTAATATCCTGTTTGCCATGAGTTAGACATGAGGTTGGACTTACATGGTAGAAGGCAAATTTGTTCTGTATTGTCCTTTTATTTTCGGCCAATTATGTCATAACATGTCAAGAATCAACAAACATTATTACTTTTGTTTGAGATAGACCAATATTTTTAACTGATATTTGCACTTTTCCACTTAATCAGTAATCAGTTCATTAATATCGGTTTACCGATAAAGTTAAACACAAAGTTTGATTTAAAACAAAAATGTGCAAACACATTGTGGCTGGCAAATTCTGCAAATGTTTCACTTTTTTTCAGGCCAATGTCTTGATATGTCAAACATCAACAAAAAATAATTACTTTTATTTATAGATAGACCAACATTTTTCACTGATGTTTACACTTGGTTCTTTAATATCAGGTTTACCAAAAAAAAAAAAAAAAGTTAGACATAGACTAATTTAAGCCACATAGTAGAAGGCAAATGGTACAAAGTCTTAGATTCCATAAGAATTAACATTTTAAGTGGCATTCATTAATTAAAAAGCTTTTGACAAATGTTTATTGCTAATAAAACAGGTTAAATTATTATTATTATTATTATTATTATTATTATTATTTTTGTTGACTGTGTGCAGTATTAGTTTTGTGAAGCAGGCGGTTCACCATTAGTGATTAATTATTTAGTTATTACTGTGTCTTAAAGCATTAATAAAAATATGTTATTCATATTTGTTATCAGACACTTGGGCCTAAAAAAAAAGTGTTTTATGTGGTAATATCTAAATTATCTGGTTTGATTCAAGTCAAAATTATATTAGGTTACACCAAAAAAAAAAAATGTTTTTCTTTTAGGTAATAGGGTCACCTATTTTTACAGTGTATCATTAAATAACATAAAAAAACATTTCTCGACTGATCTCTACTTTGTTTATAGGAGAAAGGAGGAACAACATCTTTTTAATTTCTATTAATATCATCCTACTATATGCTCCTGAATGTGAATGCACTTCATCCTGTATTTATTACACATAAATTATGGCTCACCTATTTGCTACATCTAGCAATTATTATTTTGCCCTTCGCAATAGTATCATATCAAAATAATCTTGCCTCTTCTCATTGTCATAACCATTTTCGTTGAGGAATGGAGGGATTCGCATGGTTACTTTAATTGAGAGCACAACATTTGCCGGAGGGCTATGAGTCTGCAGTCCCACTGCAAATGATCATGGTCTCCCTTCCACACACACTGCCTCTTCACTGGCAAAACAGCAGCAATCATTGCATTATCCTCCCTGTGGCCATGACAATGAGCAGAGAATTTACCATAAAGACAACGGGGTGGGAGCAAAAAGTTTATATATTTGTTTCTTTTTGAAGGACTATTGGCACAAGATATTTTTGCTAAGAGAAAATCCAATAAATGCCAGTGTTACCTTTTAAATCAAAACCAAGGATGAAAGTTACCAATGCATAGATTTTAGATGGCTTGGCTGAAATAGTCACAATTTCTTCACATTGTTTGTGATTTCAATGTAAAATCAAAATGATTCAGACTTAGAAGAAAGTTGCACTTGAATAACACTCACAATGAGCTGCAGAGGTGTAGTATAAAATTTCAATGCATGTCATAGTCCACAGTCTCAGAGTGCTTGAATCAAGTAGTATTCAGGACATTGATATGGTAAGCTACAGATGGAAACCATCTAGAGATACATATAGTGTTATAGTCCAAGTTTATAGGAACAGTTGAGATAATACCCTTGAGATAAAATCCAATTCACAATTATATATTGCAATCAATAAGAGACAACATTATAAATACAGCTTCAGTTTGAGTGATCTTGTAATTGTGATTTTCAGTGCAATTAATATTGAATAAGTTGCTCAAGCTTAAATGTTGACAACTTCGAGAAATCCACAGAGGGCATTAATTGATATAATAGATTTATTTTTGCCTGCGTTAAAGAGAGTACAACCCTAATTAACAGATGTATGCAATTATGCATTTAACATTTCCGCTCTAATGGATTTTAGGGTAAAATCAATTTAACACAGCAAAGGTAATTAATCTGAGGTAAAATAGCCTCCCTAATGCAGTACAAAGTTTAATGATTCCACAAAATTAGACAAGTAGCATTCATGTTTGAATTTGTATCCCATAGAGGATTGTTGAATGAATTCCATTATGGGATGCATAATCTTCACAATTTGAAAGACTTTAGATTTAGATGTAGTGTACATCTTGAATTTATATTAGTCAAAGGTCTAATAAATAAGGAATATTATAATAATTTAATATTATGTAATAATGACCAGTAATATTGTCACACATGGCAAGAGACCAGCTTTCTGACTGGTAAAAATAATAGCAGATCAGTCCAATATGAGAAAATAAGATTTTTTAGTGAAGAGAAATTATTTAAATGTAAAAAGATAATTTTTAATTTGACTGAATTTTTAATCCCAATAATTTTGGTACATATTTCTGAAATTCAGTTTTATCTATCAGCAATTTGCATAATTTATGTATCATCCATATACAGGCAACTAATATTGTGATTATCACGCACATATTTTATTCATGTGTTTTTCATATTAAAATGACTGTCACACTTTTTGTATTGTTAATATGGTGTCCGCTGGATTAATTGCCACAGTGCTGAAGGTTAATACTTGTGCTTTTTACATTCATGAAGAATGCATGGATTAAAGGTAATTAAGAAAACTGTGCAACACCCCTGTACTGTAGACAACTTACATTATTACAATTATTTATTTCAGTCTTCTTGATTTGATTATTTAATTGGTTTGTGATTCGAGTAGTGTGAATTTGTACTATCAGTGAACAGAGCACTTGTTGCTATTCTTATTATGTAGTTGATTAAAGGGCGTCTCAGAGGGTCACATTGAATTAAGTTTAGTTTCATTACAGCTGCAGAAAATCACTGCATATCTATGAAATTAGAGGTAATTGTAAATTTTAAATTACTTTGCCTCCCTATTCACTGACTTCAAACCCAGCACAACCACTCAGGTGTCTGTGATCAAAGTCGAGGCAATGACAGACAATAAGGCAGAATGGAACACATTTTTCTAGTACTGTAGTCTAGAATGTTATATGCACACTTAATTTCAAGTGAACTCAAAATTTTGAGGGAGCCCATAACAGTAAACCTCCAAAATAAACATAATCCAGCATATTTAATTCTATTCTAATAAAGAACTATCCTTTGAAAAGGGCGATTATTAACTAAGTTGCCAAAAAATAAGTAAACTTAAAACAGTAACAATGAAATGGGTTTCTCCAGATAAAACTTTTTGGCCAGATTACAAGCAACAGCAAAATATTTTTTTTTTACAAAAATAAAAACAGTTTCTGCACCAACTTTATGCAGAGTTCGTTAGGTGGTTTGGTGCAGATATTATGTCAGTTGATTGGTACAAATGGAAAAAGCCATGAGTAACGGAAAACAGATTTATTTAAAGAGCAGCACCAATCATTAAAACATCACCAAGGGACTAAAATCCCAACCAAATTAATATAAGCCCAGTTCATACAACCCCATTATATATATATATATATATATATATATATATATATATATATATATATATACAAAAAGGTTGTGACTACTGAAAGGCAAAACTGCAGTTGCACATTTTGCTTAAACAAATATAAATTAACATTAATAGACTAGCTCTCTCACAAAAATGAAACAAATCTTGTCACAACAGACACAACAAAAACAAAAAAACAACAAAAAACACAATACAGGAGTAATCAGCATCTTGCCATTGTGAAATTAGATCTAATACAATATTACAAGAAAGGAATAACTATGACAACTTGTGTTACCTGCAGTCTGTAATAGGGTTTATTCTCAGTCTCTCTCTCTCTCTCTCACTTTCAGTCTTGAAGTGTGGAGGTTACGTCCAATCTTTAGCTTCAAGGTTTGTTCAACTGCTTGCCTGTTCTCTCTTTCTCTCTCCTCTTATAATGGCACACCCCTCCCTCTGGTTCAGCCCCCCCACCCCCACCCCCCCAGTGTCTGTGGATGGGGCTATACTAAGGAGTGTATTACGCACAACCTGAACAGCCATACTACCCTTAGTCAACACTGACGTACAAGACATTTCCAACGTCACCTGTTCCCCACCCCAAAAGAAATGACATAGGTCCTAGGCAAAAAATATGCATGATTCAATTTGTATATCTATCCTTGTAATGGTCCAAGAAATTCATTGGTTTTATCCAATAAAGTATTGGCTGTATATGTCCAAACATAGTTCCCATCACTTAATTGATTATCAGAAACGTAGCCCCGATAATGTGTGCCTTTAAACAAGCAAAGCACTGACTTGGGAGCACGAGCTGCAAATTCCGAAATACCGAATTGCAATTTACAGTTGAGTAGTGCATACAAGAGAAAAACAAAGTCTCCCAGAGGCAAAAGGAAGTCTCGGTGGACAGTGAGACTTCACAGCCATCACAGAGGAAAGGCAGAATTGTGACTGCGGCGATAAGTGGGGAACACTAACTTGTCATTTAGGAAATGCTGAAAGATGTGGGGCTCAAATGTCCAATTATGAAAATGCTCCTATTTTAAATTTTTCAAATTGAATACTGTTTGTTTTCATTGCAAATTATATGATCAGCATAACAATTTGAGGGAAAGGTTGAATTAACAAATTTCAAAATTCCTTGGTATTTGGTATGCTCCCTTTTGCTTTAATGACAGCATGTACTTGGAATTCAAAAGTTGCAAAACCTGATGATCATGTTATCCCAGCATTATTTGAGAATATTCCAAAAAGCATTTTGTGTGCTTCAATGGAAGCAAGGAGATCTGAACTTTTGTACAAAGGAGTTAAAATGGTCAGTGTCACAAATTTGCCTATTTTATTATTGATCTAGAAATAGTGCAGAATCTTAAAGGAATATTTAGCAAGTTACGTTCAATCGACTTTTGTGGCATAATGCTGATTAAGACAAAATTTTATTTGCCATATCCCTCCTTTTTTTAAAAAAGCGAAAATCTGGGTTACAGTGAGGCACATACAGTGGAAGTGAATTCTTCAATTTGTAAGTTCAAGGGCTTCATTTGATTTACATCCAGTGAGCCAAAGCACAGAGCTAAATCAAAATACCGTAATACTGTGTACCAGCAGGTAATTATTTTGAATCACATAATGACTTCAAGTGCCTCAGCATTGGGAGAGCATTACTCATTTGGTAAGACCAGCTAATATGGGTCTGGATAGGCCCATGCTTTATGCAACAATAGCTTGCTTTGATCTTCCTAATCATGTCATTTAAGAAACTGTTAAATAACAAGGATTAGATGCAGAAATACATACAAATCCTGATTTGTAATTAATCTCCAAATGCACATAGTGATTATAAAAAGCATGCATTTGTGTCACTGAGGAAATGAATCAATAAGCATCACAATTAATAATGTGATGAGTCCAATATTCAGACTTTGATAACTTCTTTCTAAATCATAAACAACAAAAACAAAAATAACCCATCACCTGAGTCCCTGTCCCATACCTTGCACAAACAGAAATGCACAGAGAAAACTCATCAGATTATGTGCCACATCATATTACAGCTGTGGCTGAATCACAGAGGTTGCACCAACACATGAACGCATTGTGGTGTGTTATAAGCTCAGAGTAAAATTGAAGTCAGTTCTCTGCAAAATATGCAATTATATGAGTGGGCTTATTCACCTCTGTGATGCAGTATGATTGGAGGCCTCTCTGGTCAATGTTGTTTCATCCCCTTCATCATTTCAGGGCAAAGTTTTATTGTTTATGATGAGGCAATGAAGAGCACCGAGGCATGTCCATGTCCCAGTGGGAGACACTTCCATGTATTATGGGAAGCCCTTGGCAATCATTTTCAATGATGACTAATAATACTAGGCTCTTAATTGATTTCACCAGAATAACCCAGAGACAATACATGAACCATGTGGGTGAGAGAGATCAAATGTTGAAGGATTCAACCTAAAATGTAGTTCTTTTGTTCAAGCAAGGCTACTGAGGACAAAGAAGAAAACGAGTTCTTCACATATTATACATTTATGTGAATAGATTTAGGTAAAAGCAACACAAATTGTCTATTTCTGGTAGATAAGACTTGGAAATGTTGTATAGAGAAACTAAAGAGCTGGAATATATCTCAGCTAACCTCACTGATTGGATGAACAAAGAGAGTTTCTTTGGTAAATTTTAAGACTTTGGTGCTGTTATAGTTAGCACAGAAGCAAAAAAATAAAAAATAAATAGTATTTTCTGTCATGTGAAAATCTGACAGGCTGCTCAGACAATGCCGACGTGCTCTTGGGTTATCATGAAGGTTTTTCTTATTTGCATCTGACATTTAGGTAACTTTATGCGAGAATTAAAGGGCCACCTCTTGTGAGCCTTTTTTTAAAATCACATTTGAAATGTTGGAAAGATTTTGATTATGACGAGGCGTTATTGACGTTCTTATCCTAGATATACAACTGTGTTCAAATCATTCTGACAGTGCATATAACTGTTTAACCACTGAACTGAGTTAATATGTGTTATTAATAAAAATTGTATACCCTTTCTTATATGCTGAAATTAGAACTTTCCTGACCCCTGACTTATATATATATATATATATATATATATATATATATATATATATATATATATATACATCTTTTATATGTTAAAGATACATATATTTTTATCTTTTCAATTATTTGTCTCCTTTATCTTATTTATGTATACATTTTGGTTGGTTTATACATACTTGTTTTTCTTCCTTCACCTGTACTTGTCTTTATGGCTCAGTGATTGTATTCATACATTGTTTGATCTTATTGAATATTTATATAGAAAAAGTTTTAGACTTTTCGGACAGTCCTTTACCCACCATAGGCATATTTTCCAACTTATATCAATGATAAATTAGCGATCTGGAACGATTTCACCGTGACGCCATCTGACCATCTTAAATACGGGACAAATCGCGTTTTTACGTTAGTGTTTCGAGACGAGCGTTTCAAAGCCAACGTTCTTTTTTACCTGCCAGGACGTCTAAAAACACAGCTGGAGGGAGCAAAGGTTAAACAAAACAAAAAAAGACGTCCGTCTAGCGCATGTAGAACGGCCCCTAATATATGGACTAAAAACTCACGCTTTGCGCCTCCATTTTAGAGCGCCTGTTTATAACTTATTACCGACGTTTCTTCAAAAAAGGTTTTTTTTTTTTTTTTTTTTTTTTGGTTTCTTCATAGTTTGAGACCAACAACTCTCTTTACAATGACACGTAACAGATGAGCGAGTTTGACTGGTCACTTTTGAGTAGATGTTGGCATTCTCGTATCTTATTGGTGAACGCTGTCGCCTGCAACGTCATCTGACCAATAGAAACGCAGAACAGCACCAGAAGCGGGAAGATCTAAAAAAAAACCCCAGAAGTGTTACTAAGGAAATGCTGTTTACATTTGATTTGCGTTATGAGTCTTTAGAGCGCACGTTGTTATCACGTTATAGTAATTTATACGAGAAAAGAAATAAAATCGCGTTTGAATTACGAGATTATACCCGCGTGCCGCGATTTTATGGGTAAGTTCCGTTTTTTTCAGGTTATTGCCAAAAAAGCAAACAGCAACTTTAGTGGGAATGCTAAAGTAGTTTGATAGTAATTCGATCCGACTGTTTGTGTTTACATAAGAAAAGATTAGTATGTATATACTAACTAAGGCAAATCATGGAACCATTCTATAAAAAGGTGATAATTCTCAAAACACTATAAAGTTAACAGCCTTGCATAGCCTGCTTGTACAGTTGCAATTGTTGTCTCCAAATAAGGCCCTCACCAGCTCTCAGCGGCCAAAAACATTTAGCAACAATGGGGTGTGGTGTTTTTATTTAAATGAATATTCCGGGTTCAGTACAAGTTGAGCTCAATCGACGGCATTTGTGGCATAATGTTGATTACCACAAAGATTTATTTCAACATCCCTCCTTTTCTTTAAAAAACAAAAAATCGATGTTACAGTGAGGCACTTACAATGGAAGTGAATGGGGACAGTTAAAGTTAATGTGGCCAATTTCTGGAGGGTTTAAATACAGAAATGTGAAGCTTATAATTTTATAAAAGCACTTGCATTAATTCTTCTGTTAAAACTTGTGGATTTTCTGAGCTGTAAATTGTCATTTTTACAATCATTTAAAGATTTGTTGACATTACATCGTCATGGCAACGAAGTTGCAAAATTGGCTAAAAATTGGCTGGTAAGCGATTTTATCAAACTAAAACCATGTTTACACGCATATCCTTTATCTCTTGTTGCTATACTTTTGAAAAAGTGAGTATTTTAATGTTAAAAAATTGGCCCCCATTCACTTCCATTGTAAGTGCCTTACACTTTTTTTTAAAGGAGTGACGAGTCATAATACATTTTTGTGGTAATCAACATTATGCCACAAATGCTGTCGACTGAGCTCAACTTGTATTGAACCCGGAATATTCCTTTAAATCGTAGTTGGTACTTGGTACAATAAAATATATGTTCGATTTGATTCAATTTTTTTATTATTATTATTATTACATATTGCTTTGAATGTTGATGTGCATTTTTGTGATTATATTAAATTATGTTTCTAACATCTCAGCAGAACAATTGAACAAAAAACTGAACACCAGGGACTACCAGTAAATTTCCCATTTGATGCAGAGGACAAAGAAGACAGGCTGCTAAAATGGATTATATCTACACTTTGCAGCAAGAGGTGGGACGGGGCAGCTACGGAGTGGTATTCAAGGGACGTGTGTCGGAGACAGGCTGGTGGGGCGAGAGGGGTGAAACAGTGGCCATTAAACGTCTACCATGTTGTAGCCCTGAAAGTATAGAGCTATACCTGCAGGAAATCTGGGCTATGAGAATCACTGCACGAAACCACCCCAATGTCATCGCTCTATACAACTGCCACTTACAGACAGGGCCGAGGACACTCCAGCCCCTGAGATCAGGGAGGCTGCCTTTAGACCTGGTAGAAAGTGCTCTCAAAGGGAGAGTGGTGGACAAAGACTCGAAAAGTCAAACAAGAAATTTGTCCAGGTCAAAGAGGAGACTGGTGTGCACAGAAGAGATCCCTAGGTGCTGCTTTGCCCTTTGGTTGGTGATGGAGTACTGTGAGGGAGGGGATTTGAACCAGTACATTCTGTCCAGGCTGCCAGATGCCGAGTGTAACCATATGGTAGTTCAGCAGCTCAGCAGTGCCATTGCGTTCCTGCACAGGCATGGAATAGTGCACCGTGATATTAAGCCAGATAATGTTCTTGTCTGTCTTACGAAAAAAGGACCAGTCGTCAAGGTACTATCAGAGAAAGGATGCAAAAAAAATTATCACAGATAATTCAACCCTTTACTACAGTGTTAAATATGCATCTACTACAAACAAACAATGTTGGTAAGAATGCCTGTGACTTCAGGGGAATTTTAGTCATAAGTGCAGTTTTCATGGCCCTGATTTGCACTTTTACAAGCTTCCATGTTGCTTTTGAAATATCTTATACAACTTGAGTCACATTGTCTTTTTTCCTACCCTCTTTTATTTCATTTTTATTAGAAGGCATGAAAATTGTTCCAGTATTCTAGTAATGACTTGGCTCTGATAAATAGCAACAGAAGCACTGCAAAAGTACTTTTGAACTTGGTAGCTTACGCACACGATCATCCACACATGCAAAATTGGTTGAGTACATAATTGTTGGTTGGTTGCACTTAATTAATAATCAAGAAAATAACTTAATTACATTTTATGTCTACATAGGCTATATGAGTTATTATTGACCAGAATAACAGAATAAGCCTACAGTATCAAATATTAAAACATTTCTTTTAAAAATGTAAATGCAGGAAAACCCCTGCAAAGGCTTCGGTAGCCCTGCAACAAAAACACTATTAACAGTTTAGCTTGTATGGAGAACATTTAACAAGGTTGAAGGAAGATTTAGCAAGATCTTGTTTTCAACATGGGCATGAAAGTTTATGATTTAATACATCTAGATTATTGCTCTGTGCTCTGTCTTTTTTAGAAAGCTATCGTTAATTCTTTTAATTGTTTTTCATTGTTTGGATGTCATCAGTCGGTTGCATCTATGTTTTTGCTGATGTTCAAAATGTTACACTTTTCTTTTCCACAGAAATTACACAGAAATGTTTTTTATTTTTTTTTTTTTTTTTTTGGGACTGGGTATCTCTCAGCATCAAATGAAAAAAGATCTAGTAAAACAATAACCTTACAGATAAAAAAAAAAGAAAGAAAAAAAAAGGATTGGGTTAAATTATTCTGTAGTTTGAAATAATGAGGATAATGAGGATTTAGGCTAACGTATCATTGCATGTACAGACAATAAATGGCTGTATTTCGAAGAGACAGATAATTTGGGCTCTAAATATCTGTAAAATATAAGGCATGACGCAATGCTTTATTTACAATTATATATACAATTGTATATAACGTGCATACAATTACACATCTCAGGCTTCATCAGTAAAGAAGAATGGCCAAATGTTGCAAAGTTAGCTTTTTTAAATATGTCACCAAGTTAATGTTAATGAGTCTTGGAACCATCAATAAGAATGGGTTGGAAATTCTAAAAACATATTGCTAAATTAAAATATATAATTTGTTGTCTTGTGGCCAGTAAAAATATTGGCAGAGCAAGTACAAATGTACAAAAACCACTGGCCTGACCAGGTCAACAAAAAAAATCCTTGTTGTTAAGCCCTGTAAATACAATTCTTTTAGAAGTTCTAATGAGTTATGTTCCTGATCTGCAAGAATTTTCTGCAACATTATTATCTCCTCCCAATGTATTGCAGGTGGCCGACTTTGGCCTTAGCAAGATGGTGGACAATCCTACAGATGGTGTGCGAAGTAGATTGGCTCTTTCCTCTACTTGCGGGTCAGACTTCTACATGGCTCCAGAAGTGTGGGCAGGCCGTAGTTATACAGCACAGGCTGACATCTTCTCTCTAGGTGTGCTTTTTTGGGCCGTACTGGAGAGAATCACTTTCCTGGAGGATGGCAGCAATCAAGAACAATTGGGTGAGTCAAGAAAAAATAATTTTATTTATTTGGCATTACCCCATTAATGTGTTTTAATGTCTTGCAGTCTTAGTAGCCCATCTAATCAGTTTGGATCCATGATGCTTTTATTTTTATGATTGAAAAGAAACAGAAACTTATGCAATAGGATAATGCAGAATGAGCTTGTGATGGCTGATTTAAAAACCACCATCCTGTGGTTGTCAGAGCAACATCACACAGCCCAGGAATAGAAATTGTCACTTTTGGGAGCCTCGTTCCACTAGCATTGGCAGGCAGGGGGCTATTTCCGTTGCTCTTGTCCAACTAGTTGGACCACTTCATATTGGCGAGAATTAACTTAATGTGTAATACCTGAGACAATCTAAAGTGGTTGGAGCACGCAGGCTTTGGATGGAGTACATAAGCCATTCAGGCAGTTCTTCGTAATTACTCTAACCAGTCAAGTGTGTGCACTGCTACCAGGCAAACAAAAAAGGTCAAATGTCTCAACCTATTTATATAAGGGCAATTAATATCTTTTCATTCATTAACCTTGCTGTGTGGTGAGTGTGCTTTGCACTTTTGTGAATAATAATGAATATGCATTCAGTGTCACAACAGTGTGCATTTCCTAGACAGTGAAATGCCTTGAAAAAAATGTGAAGAACTGGTTTTGCTGCTGCTTAATTTCATTTACATTTAAATTAAAAGCATTTGGGAGATCAAAGCACTTCACAAAGGGAACAGATGAAGGACCTGTTTCACTTGTAAAATGCTTGAAAATTAATTATGCATAAGGTCTGTTTTCTATTTATGAATCGACCATGTTTTTATAGGTGCGTATGTAATGCGTGGCCGCTGGCTCACTCCGTTAGGTGAGGCTCTGTGTCAGAATCCAGACCTGCAGTTGATCATCCCTATGAGGGCGCGACGTGCTCCGCCACTGCCGCCACCTCCAGACCCCGCCCTGTGCGCCCTGCTGCTGGACATGCTAGCTTCTGATCCTGATATTAGGCCCACCGCAGACCAACTAGAGAAGAGAGTCCACCATGCCATACAGCCGCACTGATCTCGGAGCAGCATACTAGTTCAAGGGATTCAATCACACTTTCTTTTTTACATTTTAAGCTGATTTGTGTAGTTTGTTAAACATTTTTGTATCCTATCTTGATATGCTGAGATAACGTAAGTAAGCTATTTGTAGGTTGATTTCACCTAAAAGTGTAAACAACGTGGCTCTGTGGCACTATTAAAACCTTCTTGTTTTTTTGAGTGGCCTGTTTAGCCCAACTGGATGTTTTCTAGAATCTGTTTGAAAACTGATTTATTTTTAGCAATTGCGTGTGGTAGTCGAGGAAATTACACACTTCAGCTTTAAAGTTATAGAACGGTTGTGATACTGTACATTTCAGTCTGAAATTCACAGACTTAAAAAAAGAGATTTATGTGTTTAGTGCTGTGCATCTGTTACCATATGATGATATATTAATTTAATGACCATGCCGACGCAAGTAGTATATGCAAATTGATTTTTAAACCAAGGGCATGCTTCTTTTTTCCACTTGCTGTTATGTTTTGTGCACAGTTGAGACTCGAGCCCTCTAGCCTTTCAAAATATACTCTTTTTGACTTGCACATACGGATACATCCCAACGACTGCTTTATGATACTCCACCTGATGCAGAGGAGGCTTTGCTGTATTTTGTGATGTTTTCAATGATTTCACTGTTGTTTTACATATTTATTGAAGAGATGATTGAAGAACCATACAGATTAAAGAATAATACAACACAGTAGTGTAAAGAACATGTTTTCTAAACCCAAACTTGCAGTTGAAAGTGTGTGGTATGCAGTATGTAGAAGTATGCTGAAGTTGTTTGTTGCAACACAGCCTTATTATGCTTATAAGGATAGCTGTTTCAGATGTCATAATGGGCTTAAGTTGTGCTGACAGTCACAGCTTTCACAACAAGAAATGGAGAATTCAGGATGGTCACACCACAAATCGACACCTGAAAGTGACAGTTTAATTAGAGACAGTCAAAATGACTGGAACTTTTGGAGTTTCACAGCTGGTGGGGCATGTCCATCAAAAGATTGCAATGTGTAACTGTGAAAATTGACACGCATATCAATCATTCAGATTGTCTGTGTTCCACTGACAGGACTGTCTCGGTTTCTAACACTTTAGTGGCCAGTTGTCTTTTGTTGGGTTTGCTTGCACAAGGCAGGAAGTCAAATGGCTTTATGGTTGGAGAAAGTACTCCCATCATTCACAGGAAATTAAAGTCTCCCTTTGTGATGGATATCGGTGATATCTGCCCAGATCTGAACATTATTTCTTTTCAGTTGTTTTACTAGAGAGTGAGAAAAAACTTCAAAATGTTATTATTGTTAAAAACTAAATGAAAACGTAATATATATATATATATATATATATATATTTTTTTTTTTTTTTTTTATACAAACTAAGCTAAAATACATTGATTCATGACCGCTAAAATAACCTGACCACAAACTAATTATTAGACGACTCTAGAGAATATATATGATAATTTAACATGAACTTTGGCAACCCTAAAATACTAAACGACAAAAATAGGGACACACCAACGTACTGGCCACCGATATTTTTACGCCATTTTCAGAATCAGAATGAGCTTTATTGCCAAGTGTGCTCACGTACACAAGTTTTTTTTTTTTTTTTTTTGGTGATAGAGGAAAGCAAGTGCACACAGAACATTACAGTGAGACAGAATATATAATAGGACATATAACATAGAATGGCGTATGTGCAAGTGGTTAAATATGAATTAAATATGAGTGAATTGACATATGTACATGGCATATTTATACATTATTGCACTATGGGATAATTACACATTGACCAAATAAAACCATCGGCATATCAGTTATAAGCATGAAAACGCTGATGTGAAAAAACAATGTTTTATTTATAATTACGTAAATGTATTGCTTTGTATAACTTTTTTCTGGGTGTAATACAAAGAAACATGGTAACACTTTACAGTAAGTTTCCATTCGTTAACATTAGTTAATGCATTAGGTATCATGAACAATATATAATTTTACAGAATTTATTCATCAAAAAATGTTAGTTATAAAAATACAATTGTTCATTGTTAGTTCATAGTGCATTAATGTTAACATTCAGCTTTTGATTTTAAAACGAATTAATATATGTTGAATTTAACATTACCCGAGATTAATAAATGCTGTAAAAGTATTGTTTATTGTTAGTTCAGGTTAACTAATGTTTTTTATTTTATTTTTTTATTTTATCCCCTATTCTCCCAATATGGAATGCCCAATTCCCACTTCTTAGTAGGTCCTCGTGGTGGCGCTGTTACTCACCTCAATCCGGGAGGCGGAGGACAAGTCTCAGTTGCATCTGCTTCTGAGACAGTCAATCCGCGCAACTTATCACGTGGCTCGTTGTGCATGACACTGCGGATACTCCCAGCATGTGGAGGCTCAAGCTACCCTCTGCCATCCATGCACAATTTACCATGTGCCCCATTGAGAGCGAGAACCACTAATCGCGACCACGAGGAGATTACACCATGTGACTCTACCTTCCCTAGCAACCGGGCCAATTTGTTTGCTTAGGAGACCTGGCTGGAGTCACTCAGCACACCCTGGATTCGAACTCATGACTCCAGGGGTGGTAGTCAGCATCAATACTCGCTGAGCTACCCAGGCCCCCATGTTAACTAATGTTAATAAATAGAAAATTATTGTAAAATGTTACCAGAAATACCTACCAAAATAAATTAAATCCAAAAAAGTAGCATGTTAAAATAGGCATAATATGAACTTGTTCTAAACTAAAATGAATAAAACAAAAACACTCAGAACAGTGAAAACTAACAGAAACTCAACTAAAACTCAAATTGAAAGAGCAAATGGAAAATAATATACTAAGAAAAATTCAAAAGTATAATAACCCTGGTAAATCATCCACTAACTTCAGACCACAAGGCTTGAGCAAAACAAATTTTTTCTGATTTTCTGTCAAGAACTGTGATCAATCCAAATAGTAGTTATCTGCAGTGTTCAGTTGAAGACCAAGAATAATGCCAAAGATAAACAATAATGACTTCCAAGTGTGCAAAAGGGTCAAGTGAGGGTTTTGAAACCTTACAGCCTCCATTGGCAATAATTTAAAGCATCTGAGCACCTCCTAAGTGTATCTCATCTGTGACATTTCCTTCTCTAGAGCCACTTTGCCCTTTTCCACACGCTTCACTGGTTTGCAAATGAAACATTGCAATGGCTCACCTCGACCTCTGAGAGAAATATGCACATTATCTAAACACCGCACTCAGTCTTTCTCTGAGGTCATCATCTCAGGTACCTCCATATTCATTCTGCATTGGAAAGACATCACACATGAGGAATAATGATTAAACTACTTCATAATGACCCAATCCAGTATGGGATTGACTTAAAAATGACAGTTCACACAAAATGGAAAATTCTCATAACCCTTATGACTTTCTTTCTTACATGGAATACAAAAGGAGTTGTTAGCCTAAAGACACTGTTACACTTTCACTTTTCATCTTTTATCCATATAATGAAAGCGAATGGTGACTGAAGATATCATTCTGTCTTACCTCTTCCATTGAGACAATTGATGTGTAGAATGACCCTATTGACACAGTGCTGCTGTTTATTGCTCTATCCTTGAGATTAGCATAACATTAAAGTCACAACAAAGGGTCTGTGCCTGGAAATTACGAGAGCAACTATTGTTAAATCATCATTTTATTGTGGGGCAGGGGGCAAAACAACATCTACCTGATGTAGTGGAACATTGTGCCATTTATTGAAAGCCATTTCTCTGACGATAAACCTCTTACGGCAGTGATCTGACTGAGCTCATCTGAGCTTAGCTTTAAAGGATGGTCGGTCATCATTCGACTGACACCTTGACCCACAGGCAGAGATAGTGATATAATCGGGTATTGCGATGTCAAATGAAGCAGTAAAAACCCATCAGCAGAGATATCATGAGGTCTCCCGCAGAGGAGAGCTCTCGCCACGCTGGACGACGTTTCTCAGAAATTGGTGGTGTGGTGACAGACACTAAAATGCAAGAGAGAAGTTATAGTGAAAAATGAAGTGAGGAGCAACTTTTCATTCTGTCAAAAATAGCAGCAGTTGAATTTCGATCATTTTGGCGACCGTTTTTCATACCCAAGCAAGACAGGAGACCATTGCGAATTATTTCTTACCCATTAATGCCTTTGAATGTTCTGTGATGACTGTATTATGTCTATTCAACTCCATCCAAATCTACTGCCTGTATGCCAAAATCTGATTTATATCAATGTACAATCATTTGAGAACAACTGAAATCCCAGATAAATATATTTTATTAACAATACAAAATTGACCAGATGAATACATTTCATGCAAAATCAGAAAAACATAAAACTGCAATTAATCCATCTTTAAAATGAGTTGAATTGAATAGGAAAAATATGGATTAATCAAAATGTGCCAAGCAACTGGCATATTAAATAATTTCTCTCCCCTAAATCCACATGAAGAAATGTGTGCTTCCATAACAGCTGATAACAGAGCCTCTGCATTTTTTCCCAGTATGCCCAATTTTGTCAGTAGAAACAAAAAATGTGACAATAATATTGAGTCTAATCCCAAAAAATTCAAATGTACAAGCAAGTATACTGGAGAGGGAACTCTGTAAACTGAGAGCTAAGGCCAAAGGAGAATGATGTACCTTTCTAACAAGCACTGATACTTGCATTATGGTCTTCATATCAAAACAGAACAGAATACATTCTTTGGCTGGCATGTAAAAGTACTTGTGCTGACCACACAAAATACAGTCCTCATCACCAATCTGATTATAGGTGGGGTGTAAATTTCTTCTTAAAGTCAGTGTCGCTCCTTATTAGCAGACTCCTGCATGACTGACAATATTCTCCGGATAATTTGGGTTCACTTTTTATCAGCTGAAATGCAGGTTTACGCTTCAGTAAATGCTTTTCACCATATACGGACCTTCCAGCTCATAACCCATTTTTCTGTAGTAATTCCTCGTTCCGACACCTGAAACAAACATAAATAACTATGTAACATTCAGAAATTACTATATATGAAAAAAATATATATATTTTTTGAGATGTTACATACTCCATGAAAGAACCATAAGGAATAACAAGGAATGGTCCAAATAACGTGCAATTACCAAAAAGTACCATGGTAGGGTACCCGCGGATCCTTAAAAAGTCTAAATTCAGTTTTCCAAAAGTTAAAGTAAAAAAAAAGTCTTAAATATCTTAAATGATCCAACAAAAGTCTTACTTTTTATTTAAAGAGTGTTTGTGAGGGTTTTCAGCTGTTGCGGAGCAGTTCACAATCATTGAGCCATATCAGAAATTTATGACAAGCGATCACTAAAGATCAACTGTTGATGATGATAATATAGTGTTGAGGAAATTTGACAATGTTTACTTTTAATTGTTTATTGTAAAATGTATATTATTGTAGGAGTGCAAATTTTATATCCCTTATTTGTTTGAATGAGCAGCTGGAAGCAGTGAAGTGCAAACACTGCAAAATAAGAGTCCCCGGTGTATTTCTAAGTTAAAGTGCCTTTAAAGTTAAAAGTTTCACGCTATGAATCAAACCCCCCATGTCTTGAGTATTTTAAACTTTAATATATCCTACCCTGTTTTACTGATAAGCAATGTTAAGGCCATGTTGAATGTGTGCCCCTGCCTGTTTAAGTAAGAGTCTGTGATACATGATTTATTGAGATTGTGTTGGTTTGTTTTGGTATGGGGATACAGTATTATTTGTATTTGTTCAGGTCTTGAAAAAGGTCTTAAAAAGTCTTAAATTTGATTTTAAAAACTCTGCAGCAACCCTGCATGGTATTACTAGGCTATATAGCTAAAAATATATCTCAACCTTTCCCCCTCTTTTGATGATATATGATATAACTGATTAAGCATATCTCGATATTTAGGGATCTGCTCTAAAATGCCCAGAAGGGTGATTTTTCAGAGGAATTTAAATGAACAAGTATTATTGTGAAGCAGATACAAATTAATTCTAAATAAAACAAAAATATAAATAAATAGAATAAAAATCTAGTTCAAAATGGTCAAAATAGGGATATTTTCCATACAGTTTTTCACTAAATGAACAAGAAGGATATTTAATTATTTTAATTTATGTGCACCAATATAGCAAAGCATTGTTATAAACCTACATATTTACCAACATATACTGTATTTTTACTAAAACATTTTAATATATGGAAAATATAACAGTGACTTACTGAGACTCGGTTTACGGAAACTTCACAACTGTAAAAATCTATTTCTAAAGAATCTTGGGATGTTTTCCATACTGTTTTTCACTAAATAAACACAAGGAAGAATACCATTTAATCATTTTCATTTAAGTTCACCAATATAGCAATACATAGTTATAAACAGCAAATTTAACCAATAATATCTATCTATCTAATCTATACATCTATCTATCTATCTATCTATATATATATTATATATATATATATATATATATATATATATATATATATATATATATATATATATATATATACACACATCTATCTATCTATATATATATATACACACATCTATCTATCTATCTATCTATATATACATCTATCTATCTATCTATCTATCTATCTATCTATATATATATATATATATATATATATATATATATATATATATACACACACATCTATCTATCCATCTATCTATCTATATATACACATCTATCTATCTATCTATATATATTTATATATATTATATATATATATATATATATATATATATATATATATATATATATATATATATATACACACACACACACACACACACATCTCTGACCCCAGCTTGGCTGGGATATGCGAAAAGGGGCAGTGGTGGCTCAGCGGTTAAGGCTCTGTGTTACTGATCAGAAGGTCAGGGGTTCAAGCCCCAGTACTGCCAAGATGCCACTGTTGGGCCCTTGAGCAAGGCCCTTGACCCAATCTGCTCCAGGGGCGCCGTATCATGGCTGACCCTGCACTCTGACCCCAGCTTAGCTGGGATATGTGGAAAAAAAAAGAATTTCACTGAATATGTGCAAAAGCAAGTATGTATAATGTGTGATAAATAAATAAAAAAAATAAATAAATAATAAAAAAATCTATCTATATATATATATATATACACACACATCTATCTATATATATATACACACATCTATCTATCATATATAGATAGTATACACGCATTTTAATATATAAAAAACTATAAGTAAGTCATTCGTAGGTTAATTTTCTCAAAATCTGTAAATTTTCTCTCTCTGTGGCACTTTAAATTCCTTTGTTTTGAGCAGCCCCTCCAACACAACATAACAACACTGCCTCAACTGATGGCATGAGCAGGGGGTGAAACTATCTGTTTGTTCAATCAACAGCAGATGGGGCATATTCAAAAAGCTGTTTAAAAACAATGTTTATTTCTGTAATTCCATTGGGTGGCCTAGAAATTACACACTTCAGCTAAAAGTCAGAGATGAAAGGAAAGCTAAACTAATCTTATGACACTAGTCAATGTGTTCAAGAATGTTAATGGCCAAATAAAAAGTGCAATAAAATCATCACGATAATTCTGAAGCTGCATAACTTTACAATGGCAGCAAAATCATGGTGAATAATTAGTAAATATACATTATATCGCCCAGGTATTAAAATCTGATACCATCACTTTGCCATGATATCGCCACAGTATGATTTTATAATTAATTTGTACATATTCACTTGAAATAAACACAAGATCAACGTGCAAACTCATGTATGTGTTGCTACTGTTGTTCCAAGTAAAAAACTATCACACACTTGCATTAGTGTGTAAGAGCCAGAATAATATGAAAGCAGATTTTCATTTATTTTCCAATTGCTGTTATCTCTATCCTGCACTGATTTGGGGAGGCGCACGTCAAAATTATTTATTCATTCTTTGAGAGCGAGAGAGAGAAGAATCAACAAAATGGATGAGTTTTTTTCCATTAGTGTTGAGAATATTTGTGATACCTGAGTTAACAGCCAGTTTGCCTGAGCCATGCTCATCTCTGGCTATCCTCTCAGCCTCTTCCATCAACATCATCCCAAAACCCTGCACATGCACATGAGAAGAGAGTGAGAGAGATTCTTGAGAATGCAAGCACGTGAGACACATAATATACATGAAATTGCATGTTCTCTGTTGAAAATAATATAATCTATAAATGCATCTAGTTTAAACCATCATTTATGACTAATGATATTAGATCATTTTGTCAGATCATTAATGCAACTATCCAACTTTTTTTTGACAAATAAAGGTGCCTTTTTCAGACATTAGAGCTGAAGTACTTGACAGGCAAGTGAAATTAATATTTGCTGCTTGATGATTTTTCAGCATCTTGCACCACGAGCATTACATTTTGAAAATGGCATGTCAAGTTAAAATACAGATGAAGTCAGAAGTTTACATACACTTAGGTTGTTCATTTTCATGTTCAAATTCATTTTTTAACCACTTCACAGGTTTAATATTAGCAAACTATAGTTTTGGCAAGTCGTTTAGGACATCTACTTTGTGCATGACACAAGTAATTTACAGATTTTTCACATTTAATTGACTATGTCACAATTCCAGAGGGTCAGAAGTTTACATTCACTAAGTTAACTGTGCCTTTAAGCAGTTTGGAAAATTCCAGAAAATGATGTCAAGCCTTCAGACAATTAGCTTCTGATAGGACGTATACTGAATTGGAGGTGTACCTGTGGATGTATTTTAAGGCCTACCTTCAAATTCAGTGCCTCTTTGCATGACATCATGGAAAAATCAAAAGAAATCAGCCAAGACCACAGAAAAGTCTTGTTTATCCTTGGGAGCAATTTCCAAACGCCTGAAGGTACCAAGTTCATCTGTACAAACAATAGTACGCATGTATAAACACCATGGGACCACGCAGCCATCATACCGCTCAGGAAGGAGACGCATTCTGTCTCCTAGAGATTAACGTAGTTTGGTGAGAAAAGTACAAATCAATCCCAGAGCAACAGCAAAGGACCTTGTGAAGATGCTGGAGGAAACAGGTAGACAAGTATCTAAATCCACAGTAAAGCGAGTCCTATATCGACATAACCTGAAAGGATGCTCAGCAAGGAAGAAGCCACTGCTCCAAAACCGCCATACAAAAGCCAGACTGCAGTATGCAAGTGCACTTGGGGACAAAGGTCTTACTTTTTGGAGAAATGTCCTCTGGTCTAATGAAACAAAAATTTAACTTGCAAGCTGAAGAACACCATCCCAACCGTGAAGCATGGGGGTGGCAGCATCATGTTGTGGGGGTGCTTTGCTGTAGGAGGGATTATGCACTTCACAAAATAGATGGCATCACGAGGAAGGAAAATTATGTTGATATATTGAAGCAACATCTCAAGACATCAGCCAGGAAGTTAAAGCTCGGTCGCAAATGGGTCTTCCAAATGGACAATGACCCCAAGCATACCTCCAAATTTGTGGCAAAATGGCTTAAGGACAACAAAGTCAAAGTATTAGAGTGGCCATCACAAAGCCCTGACCTCAATCCGCTAGAAAATTTCTGGGCAGAACTAAAAAAAGTATGTGTGAGCAAGGAGGCCTGCAAACCTGAATCAGTTACACCAGTTCTGTCTGGAGGAATGGGTCAAAATTACAGCAACTTATTGTGAAAAGCTTGTGGAAGGCTACCCAAAACATTTGACCCATTTAAACAATTTAAAGGCAATGCAACCAAATACTAACAAAGTGTATGTAAACTTCAGACCCACTGGGAATGTGATGAAAGCTGAAATAAATCATAAATCTCTCTACTATTATTCAGACCTTTCACATTCTTAAAATAAAGTAGTGATCCTAACTGACCTAAGATAGGGAATATTTTCTATGATTAAATGTCAGGAATTGTGAAAAACTGAGTTTAAATGTATTTGGCTAAGGTGTATATAAACTTCTGACTTCAACTGTAGTTCTTTAAAAAAACGCATCTCATAAAAACACAACAACAATTTTTACTTTGCCTTTAAAACAGCCCCAATTCTCCTAGGTACACCTAGACAGTTTTTCTTGGTTGTTGGCAGATAGGATGTTCCAAGCTTCTTGGAGAATTCACCACCGTTCTTTTATCTATTTAGGCTGTCTCAATTGCTTCTGTCTCTTCATGTAATCTCAGACTGACACGATGTTAAATGGGGGGCTCTGTGGGGGCAATGTCATCTCTTGCAGAGCGCCCTGTTCTTCTATTCTAATCTTTTCTATTTGCAATAATAATGTTTGTGAGTCTAACATTTATATTTCCTAATGACACACTAAAGCTGAAGATATAAATAACCATCTTAAGACAAATGTTTTTGTGAAACATCTTAAGTGCCTAAAACATTTGCACAGCACTACTATATATATATATAAAAAAAAAACAGAAGTCTAGAAATGTTCTGTTTATACCTATAAATGTAATATATATATATATATATTATATATATATATATATATATATATATATATATATATATATATATATATATATATATTACATTTATAGGTATAAACAGAACATTTCTAGACTTCTGTTTTTGTTTATCATTAATAGGGTTGGGACACAAGAACCGGTTCTTATTTGGAATGAGTTAAAAAAAAAAATTAAATACAGGAACCATATGATTTTCATGATTCGGTTCCGTTAATGGTTCTTGATCATGCATTTTCCGCTGATGAGGGCAGAATACTGTACTAAAATACTCTGACTGTGTTTTCTGCAGAGCTTTTCATGGTAAATAAATAATAAAATCACTACTTAAAAAAATTTAAAAAAACGTTAAAATCGATATGTGAAGACCGATCCTCTTGATACAACATTAGTATCCATACTTAAGAATCCAACCGCTTATCCCTACTGTTATCAGTAAAGAAATATTAAAGGGGAATAAGAACCTGGAGGCATGCATATTCAGCTTATATTGTATGCTGGTAGGAATTGTACTCTTAGCATAACACAAACAAGGGATACAAAGATCACTCATTTATTTCATCTGAAGTACTTAATGAATGCAATGTAATTTGAGAGTTATACACCAGCTGGATAACTGGTAAACTATACAGCTTGAGTCAGTTTCTGGAAAAAGTCTGAAACATAATCTTACAGGGACTTGTTTCACCCTTGTCACTTTGATACTTATAACATAACAATTACATTTAAAGAGACAACGTCAATGGTCATTTAATTTGCGCTGTCTGTCTTTCTGACACACCAGCGAATCATTGGACTAGACACTGGCGGCTTTACACAAAGACTGCGTAAGGCTAAACATAAACAGCAGCTCTAAATAATGCAAACAAACAACAATAGTTCCCATTCATAAAAAATTTAAACAAGAGATTATTTGAGTCACGTATAGCAGTAGTGTTTAAGCTTCCGCTTACTCTTGAACCTCAGTGTGCTGTATTTAGTTTTTAGTGTTAGCTTTGAGTGTTTTTTTTTTTTTTTTGGGGAGTGGAGCCTGCACACAGTCTGATAAGTGAGAAGTGAGAGTTGGACGAGTCTGTAATGGGATTCCATTATCACCGAACCACGCTTCTTTCCACCACGCACCCGTCATGAGATAGTGCGACAGGTTCCTGTCTGGTAAGGTGGGGAGGTTAGGGGAAGGTGTGACGGAGAGCGAGCGGGTAAAAACGGAAGTGGGAGGGGAAGAAGAGAGCTTGAGCATCAGAGAAAGCAAGTTAGGTGAGATAAACCAGGAGAGTGCTACCGGTAGGTGACACAGGTGAGGTTGTGTGGGTGCCTTGTGCAGGTGGAGGAGTAGAGCTGATAGCGGTGGGGTCAGAGACCACCATCCAGAGCCATTAATCTCCCTCTCTCTCCTGCTCTGTCTCACTGCCTCCTAATGGATCACAGAGTTATCACAATGGGTGTGTGGTTGGGAGAAAGATGATTTAAAATACATCATAACCTATACGTGAAACGGATCCTAATATAAAGGCTGAAGGAATTAGGAGGTGGACCGGAATAGCAATGACCCATCTTGGTGCGAACTCTTCAGTGTAATGAGATGGTCATGGCTGACACACCGATTCTGATCAGAACATTATTTCACTAGCGAGTTTGCTGGGATATGTTACACTGACTCACTTTTTCTACAGATAGAACGGGAGGGGAGTCTTGTGCATAAATACAGAGAGTACAAATATACAAATGGGTAGTCGAAAAGTTTAAAAAGTGTTTAGCAGTGTTGTGTGGTGTGACAAGCTATAATTCATCTAAAGCTTTCAAACCAAATTGTTTTACATTTTTCTCTGATTATTAATTATTATAATTTTTATAGTGTTTACAACCTCATTCTACATGGAATATTTGTATTTTTAACAATTATTGCAGGCACTGCACGCCATTTATACGAACCATTAAAGGTAAAAAGGTGGAAAACTTAAAATAAATGGTGACCAGTTACAGGGCCCAACACATACACTTTCCCTTATTTGTACATATTAACCTAAAATCTTAATGGTGATTCAAAATAATCTCCTTAGAGGACAGGGAGGGAATATATTTTCTGAAATAGTTTTGCGTTCCCTCGCAATACCTTTATCCATCCCTAACTACAATTAACCATGGTAATTTTACCAATGGTTTTACAACAACAACAACAGGCTACTTTAACCATTACATTTGTTGTAAAACCATAGTAATAATATAGGAAAACCAAAACTATGGTCATAAATATCATAATTACTCTGCCAAAAAAATAATAATAAATACATAGGTACTACAGGTTTACTATAGTTACACCATGGTTAATTTGTAAGTATTAATTTTTTCACTGTAGTTAACCTGCAGTAACCATGTTTTAAAAACCATGGTACATGTACCACAAATTAACCATGGTGTTATAATAGTAAAATATAGTAGATTTTTTTTAAGAATGGTTTTTATTTTTATAACCATAGTTGTTTTCCTGTATTATTACTACGGTTTTACAATGTATATCATAGTTAAAATATGGTAAGCTAAGCATGGTAAATTTTGTGGTTACTATGGTTTTACTACAAATACCATAGTTCAGGTAAATTTTTATAAGGGATGGATAAAAGTACTGCGGGGGAACCCAAAATAATTGCGACTTTGCAAGGGAATGCAAAACTATTGAGAGGGAACACAAAATTATTTCAATACATACCCTGTCATCTAAGGGGCTCTGTACCACCTAAATATCTGCAGGGTACTCCTCAATTTATTTCGTCAGTATTTCTTTATATGTATTAATGTTTTAAGGATTTCCAGGATTTTCTATTCTCCTATTCGGTATTCAGCAACTTGGCCCATCCTGATGACAAACAGTCTGAACTATGATGGTGTACATACGTTAGCCAGTCATAACACAGGTAATTTACATACAGCTTAGATGTCCTAAACATACAGTAGCAAAAACAGCTTGTTTAATTCAAAGGGTCAGAGACAGAGAGAGAGAGAGAGAGAGAGAGGGGGGAAAATGTAAAACTAAATTGCTTTCAAATGGTTTGTTTTCAGGGGAAAAAATAAATACTTTATAAGCATAGAATATAGCTAATTTTTCATCAGATTAAAAATGATAGTGTGCACTTTTAAACTCAATTACAAATTGTACAAATAAAAAGCAAATATAAGGTGTTACTTTCCAAATATTTTGGAGCTGCTGGTTTATTGTAACAGTGTGGAGGTGGGTTCCCAAGGGGAAACGAGTTAGGTGTAATGTGGGATTGTTACAACAATGTACAAATCTAACAATAGACTTGTAGCTTTAGAGACACATGCTTTCAGAGACTCTAGAGACTGGATGATTGGAAAAGAAGTTAATTGTTCTCTTCTACATTTTAATGCCATTAATGTGACTGTAAATGCAAAATATTATTAAGATAATTACACTCATTTAAGCATTATGTTTGCAACATTAACGTCACTCAGTCTCACGCAACATCAACGTAGCTGCTCGACCTAAAGGGAAATAATCACCAGCTTTAAAATCGGTAAACTCCAGAGATCCTGCTGACAGCGTTCACTTACATCAAAAAAACCTGTTGGCACCTGGATTGTTCCCAGTTGGTGTTTTATACAGTCTTTCAGAGAGAGGCACTTTGAATGGGTTCCAGAGCGCATTCACTGATTGGCTCTCCATACCTTGGTAATGAAACCCACAATAATGAATGCTCTGTTCACTTCCCATAATGAAGCCCCTGATAATGTAAACCAATGCGTCACAGATGGACACTGACAGAGACCATAAAAGAGCAGCCTGCCATGGCACATCACTCCCCACTTAATTTACATTCAACCGTCATTCCCGCAATGTAATAATTAGCTACTGCACCCGGCAAAACATGGAATTTTTCCAACTCTACACTAGCTTGGAATAGATGTTTTGGTACTCTTATACTGTTTGCATTCAGTGTATTACCTTTGTTTAACTCTACACATTATAACCAAGTGCTGTGTGATATGGAAATCTTTCTAAAAGCACAACATTTCTCTGGATTCATTTTCAATCCTTATACCTCTGGGCAGTCTGCCTGATGAGGACTATGGCTCAGTAGTTTTTGTCAGTTTGAGTATGAGTGTCAACAACTCTAATACAGAACCTTCCTGCAATATGGAAATTGTGGATATCCCAACAGCACTTTCACAGTGACATTGATTAAATGAACTCTTTTAGTTGAAGAAACTGGCATTATGTAAACCACAGGCACAAACTGTGATGTACAAGGAATACAGAGATAAACCTCTTCATGAGGAGTTCTCAGTTCATTTTCATTAAAAGGGCTTACAGAATAAATTTAAACATTTGAGAAACCACAAATTTAGAAGCACGACTTGGCATAATCCTTTTGAAGTGTACGTGTGAACCTTATTTGAAGAAATCCTTTCAAACATGATTACTTAAAAGGAATAGTTCACCCAAAAATGAAAATTTGCTGATAATTTACTTACCCTCAGACCATCCAAGATGTATATGACCTTCTTTCTTCATCAGAACAGGATTTACGATTTTTAGGAAAGTATCCCAGGTTTTTAGCTTCATCCAATGCAAGTGAATGGACACCAATTTTTGATGGTCCAAAAAGCATATTTAGGTAGCATCAAAGTAATCCACATGACTCCAGTCGATTAAGTAATGTCTTCTGAAGTTAATCGATACGTTTGTGTGAAAAACTAATCAGTAATTAAAACTTTTTTAACTTTAAATAGGCGCGTTTAACTTTTGGGTGAACTTTCCCTTTAACTAATTCCTCCACATTAAAAGCATTAAAGTCTGACCTGTTGGTATCTCAAGCCACATCCTCATAGACACTCTGTACACCAATCTCTAGTCTGGTGCAACCATAGGGCAGCATGTCACTCAGGTGTCTCATCAGACAGTAGTCTGGTCTCGTCTTGATAGTGATGCCAACACATTTGGTGTTACTGCGCTCAGAATAACTGTGGAAAGAAAACAACGCTCAGTAATAATATCAGCACCTACGTATATGAACAGTATGGCAGCAAGAACCAGTGCATAATACAGAGGAAATATTAATACTTATTAATTTGTTTTCAATGGTTTGTTCACCCAAAAATGACAATTTTGTAATCTTTTACTCTCATGTTGTTTCAAACCCGTCTGACTTTCTTCTGTGGAATGCAAAAGGAGATGTTAAGCAGAACGCAATAGCCCCAGTCTCTATTCACTTTCATTGTATGGAAAAAAATGATGCAATGAATGGTGACTGAGACTTATATATTGCTAAACATCATCTTTTGTGTTCCATGGAAGAAAGTCAGATGCATTTGGAATAACGCAACAAACTTGCATTTTACAAGTAACTTCTTTAAAAAATCCTTTATATATATATATATATATATATATATATATATAAAAAAGCACTCTATTGCATGATGTACCAGGTCCCATTGTTTTATGAGTTTATAAATGTTTCATATTCACATTGCGTGTACTTTCACTCCCATAAAGAAGTGAATTTTCCAGATTACTTCTGTCAATGTCTAACTGAATGCAGAATAAAAATGGAGAATCTGACTATTAGAGTTACTGATGAGAATATGAAAATTGTTTTATGACCTGAATTAACTTCAATTGGCATGCATAAACGTAATAATTTTCTGGAATGCCTGTTTTCTGGCGTCATGTCACGCATGACATTGTTCTGCAGTTATAATAGTCATTTAATGGTCCAAAAACTCTAACTTCCTTCTTTCTCCTGTTTTCAGACGTTGTTGTGAAACTAATGCAGTGTTTCTCATTCGTGCTTGCTTTTTCTCTCTTTAATTCTCTCACTTACACACACACACACACACACCCTCTGCTGAGATAAGCGCTGTGCCTGAAATCGAATGGTTGTCTCCCCAATCTCTGATTAGCAGCCAGAACAATTATGGCAATCGTGTCATCTTAACAAACCTGCTGATAAGCTGTGGTGGGCCAACAATCCTGTGGACCTCCTCCTCTACACATACTCATACACACATACACACACACACACACACACACTCTTATCAAGAAAATAAATAACATAACAGACACAATAAACTAACAGCACCCTGCAGTGGCAGTCGATGCATGCACATCTCATCTCCTCTGCCTATCATTCTAACTTCAAAAAGTTGGTCTACTTTGTGGAGCTGATGTCACTGGCTGGATCAATAGCATGTGAGTCACCACTTGGCCAAATCTGACGCAAACAGCTTTTTCAGAGAGACATTGTGCTCAAATAAATGAAAAAGATTGAGGAATATGATGTTCTAAACCACTTGTGCGATCCAGTCCTTAAGGTGAAGTGTGTACGTTTTTCCACGTTAAAATATTTCTCCTATCCCATCTTAATATGCAGGGACAAATATATAGCAAGTAATGCATTTGTGGGCTGATTTCACTGAAAAGTGTAACACTGTGGCTCTGTGGTGCTTTTAAAATTTGTTTAAGCATACCAACCAGCTTGACACAGCAACACTGGCTCAATCAATGGCACAGGTTTGGGCCAGTACCTGTTTGCTGAACAATGGAAGACGAGAGGAGTGTTCAGGAAGTCTGCTTGAAAACAGTCATTATTTTTGCAATTTCATTTGGTGCCGGAAGTAATACAAAAACTACGCACTTCACCTTTAAATATTCATTTAATTTAACATAATAACTTAACTTAGTGACTAATGAACAAAATGAAAAGAAGGCTTTTTTGCTTAAATGTGCAAGTAAATGTAACAAAACAAGAGATGTAACTAATAGCATACTTTATCTTGTCACCATCATTCAAGCAGAGAGCCCACATCCTCATCGAGGGGATCCAGATGCCACATTCTCCCATTTTGTTCTGTGTCTAGGCAGAAAGCAGAGCCAATGCAGCTGCTCTGATAGTAGAAGACGGGTCCAAAAAAACGACATACATGCCACTGTACCAAATTTGCTTACCGGGGTTTTTTTGGCAGTGTGGTTTAACTGATCCAAGGCCTGCATTTGGTCATTTTGATAATACAGACTATGATCCTAGAACAAAAAGTACTGATCTCAGGTCATAGTGATTTTTCCAAGTCCACATAAAAGAACAGCTGCTTTGGACCCCTCTGCTTTTATCTAACTCTGACACTTTAATTCCTATATTTATCATCTGCTTATGGACCAGTTATGAAATGGGTTGGTGACAAGTATACTCCTTACACTTATGTTTTAAGCTTTAGACAACAATGTAACATATGGGAATTCAATTAACGTATTAAAGTATTGTTTCTGAATTTAAACTCAAATAATAACTAAAGCTACTCTGATAGCGATGTAAATTTTTTTAGAAAATGCTCTCTTCAAACGGTCACTCTCTTTGTTCTTATATATATATATATATATATATATATATATATATATATATATATATACAGTTGTGCTCAAAAGTTTGCATACCCTTGGAGAATTGGTAATATATGTACCATTTTTAATGAAAACATGAGTGAACAGGCAAAACACATTTCTTTTATTTCTTATGGGATTCATATTCAACTGTAGGTTATAACAGAATGGCACAATCATAAAACAAAACATGGCAACAAAGAAAAAAATGAAATGACCCCTGTTCAAAAGTCTGCATACCCTTAGTTCTTAATACTGTGTATTGCCCCCTTTAGCATCAATGACAGTGCAGTCTTTTGTAATAGTTGTCTATGAGGCCCCAAATTCTTGCAGGTGGTATAGCTGCCCATTCGTCTTGGCAAAATGCCTCCAGGTCATGCAAAGTCTTTGGTTGTCTTGCATGAACCACACGTTTGAGATCTCCCCAGAGTGGCTTGATGATATTAATTACTTTTGCAAATAGAAATGATTAGAATAGAAGAACAGGGAGCCCTGCAGCAGATGCCATTGCCCCCACAAAGCCCCTCACTGAACATCGTGTCAGTCTGAGATTACATGAAGAGACAGAAGCAATTAAGACAGCCTAAATAGATAGAAGAACTGTGACGAATTCTCCAAGAATCTTGGAACATCCTATCTGCCAACAACCAAGGTGTTAACACCGAATATTGATTTAGCTTTTTTTTATGTTTACTGGACTTTGTATGACATTAAGTGATAAATGAAAACTATTTATTTCATTATTTTTGAAGACATCCTCACTATGCAACATTTTTTACAAGTGCCTAAAACTTTTGCACAGTACTGTATATGTGTGTGTGTGTGTGTGTGTGTGTATATATATATATATATATATATATATATATATATATATATATATATATATATATATATATATATATATATATAATTATATTATACAGTATATATACACACACATACATTATATATTGCACACCAAATTATTTGAAAATAAGTTCTTAAGAAAAGTCCTAAGTAGAATTTTCCTGATTTTAGGACTTATAAATTAATTATGGGGTACACTAAAAGGTCTGGGTAAAGGACAAGACCAAAATAGACACATAAATGCTCAAACAACAAAACTCAAAATTAGGAAAAGTCATTATAATGACACAATAATCAAACCTATTATAATCGATCTACAAAACTACAATGAGAAAACAAACAAACTTTAAAATCAAGTTTTTCAGGGACAGAAAAAATTAACGTTTTAGATATTTATGCATTCCTTACACACACCTAACATTTCGTTTCAGAAGACATTAACTTATCCACTTGAGTACTTTTATGATGACTATATGTGCTTTTTGGAGCTTAAAACATTTGGCACCCATTCACCTGCATTTTATGGACCTACAGAGCTGAAATATTATTCTAAAAATCTTCGTTTGAGTTCTGCTAAAGAAAGATTTTCATTTTTGGGTGAACTATTCCTTTAAGCAGGTTTATATGTGGATACAAGTATATTGATACATGGTTGCCTACTTGTCCAAGTCAAAAGAGCCCACCCCAAAGTCTCTATGATATTCTGGTCCCAAGATGTGGCTTGATGCAAGTCTACAGGATTTTTTTATGCCTACTGTATCATGTGCCAGGCAACAATCATAATCAATCATTCATAAATCATAATTGCCTTAGCAAGCATACATTTTAACATGAGGATTCCTTTTTCATTTGGTTATTTGAACCTGTATTCCTTTTTACATTATTTCAAGCCACATTTCATGATTTAATAGAAACTAGTCTAATTCTAGGAAGACCAGCACATCATACCACAAAGAATGTTCTCCTGAGGCATTGAGCTCACTGTTGATGGACTGCACCAATTCCCCCCACGACCCAGAGAATTTGCACCATGCACAACTCATAATTAAGCGTGGCCTGATTCTATCACTCAGATGAGTTTATCATGCGGTGCTCGTACCTGACAGCCTCAGTGACGTTGTTGGATGTGTGTCCTGACAGTGCGTCGTGGAGGTTACGGATGAAATAGTCCCTGTACTCCTCCGGCAGAGCCATGAATGTGCCTCCCATCACAATGAACTCCACTTTATCCACACTATGACCAAGCTGCTTGAGCTAGACATGCAAACACAACACTGTTTAATTAACACCATCTATAAGAACTGAAATGACTGAGATGATTAATAACCCTTCAGATCTAAACTGTAAAATGAAAACCATTATAGGGATAGTTCACCCAAAAATATACTCACCCTCATACAATTCACATGAGGGTGAGTATATTTTTGGGTGAACTATCACGACACTCAAAAAATGTATACACAGTTACAATTCACTTTCATTGTATGAAGAAAAGATGAAAGTGAATGGTGACTGAGGCTGTCAGTCCCTAACATGGGACAGAGTAACAGGGTAAGTGTTTGACAGAGGTTTCATTTTTGGGTGAACTATCCCTAAGTAGCTTATGAATAAGAATGTGCAATGTTTAAAGGGGCCATGACATGTATTTTTAATTATTTTAATATGTTCCTTGAGGTTCACGTTCATAATATTTACTTTATACTTTGTTTCAAAGAACTTGCAAGAAATTAGTTATTCATTAGACAAATTTTTGCAGGTATAAATGTTTGATACAAGTATATGTATACTTGCCATAAAATCAGTGGACATGCTGTAATTAAAAGTTGGGCAAAATCATCTGGCCTTTTACAATGCACTTTTTTTAATAATAGGATCAAATTGGCCAGATTCATTTCATATCAAACTTTATTGGCAAGATAAACTTAAGTGTTAATTGCTAATGCATTAATAGACACTATACATACAGATATAAAACTGCTGAATTTTAATTTGATGAATTTTACAATCTCAAAACTATTATGTTCTCTGTATACCTGACTGCAGCTTGCTGAATGGCCAGGTCCTTCTCAGTCTCTATCGCGCACACGCTGTGTCTTGCTCGTGCAGTTTCGTTTTTTAAACTGGTTCCGATGAAAGCGAGTGAGCATTTTCAGGCAATGCAAAGAGAAATAGCAGCTTGCTCGTATCGTGCTTGTGGGTGAAATCTCTATTCTCAGTACAGTAAATCTGCTCCCGTGTTTATTATGCCCAGGACATGCGACGTGCGTAATAAATAAGTGTGCACTGCTTCACACAATCAGTTTCTGTGTTAGGATGTGCAGTTTAGTCGAGTGTGTACCACCTGGAAATTTATATATGCCAATTTTGGCCACAAGACGTGGGAAAAAACATTTGTGAAGTTTCAGGAAATAACAATAATAATAAAAAAATGGATACTGCATTAATTGCGTTAATTTTTTACGCGTTAAACAAAAACTATACTAAATTTCGCAGCCCTAAATATTAGTAACGTTTTTTTGCACAAAAACCAGTCATTTATTTGTAAAACATGATAATTTTCCATCCTCATTCTGACCCTCTGGTTTTGGTGCTGCTTCAGCTCTCTCCTTGCCATCTCACTGCTCACCACTAATGGGCAGGGCTACGGAAGTAATAAGGTAAAGCACTCGTTGGTTGATTTGCTGTTGTGGAGGCAGTCAGATGCAAATGTCTCCAACAGTGCGACATCACAATGTGGATGAAGTACACAAAGAGTCGTTTTGGCAGCTTGGTTTCAACAAATGCTCTTTTTGTAGTGAGAAGGATGTTTTGAGTTCTGAAACTTACAGTATGTTTTTATAGTACAAAGAACCCTTACATGTGAAAAGGTCAAAGATAATTTATTTCCTCATGTCATGATGCCTTTAAAATAATATATATTTTCAAAATTCACTAGGATTGCCTAGTCAACTAGTGAGTGTACAACATTTTTAAACATATCATTCAAAGTGCTATTCATTTTCACATTATTCAAGGGAAAAAGTACTGAGTGCACGGTACTGCTGTTAAAAATATCAAAGCCAAAAATAAACTCAAAAGACAAACTACTCGATCTGTTGGATGACAAGTCGACCATTCGTGACCCATTCCAAACATCAAACACTTCAGATTTTCACTGTAAAATGTGAAAAAGCTGCTGATGGATATAAACTTAGAGGATGACTTACCTGTTCTACTCTGTGTCTAGTCTGGAGGTACGGATCATACCGTGCACATATGGCTCTCATTGATGTGGGCTGAGCAATGGGGCGAAAATAAAATAAAAATGAAGCATTTTTAAATGACACCAGTGCAGAACTCAATAAAAACATGTGTGATAGCATTGGTTTGTGAGACAGAAGGATAATTACCTCATATCGTGGAAGACTGTGTGGAATATTCAAAATCTGAGTCCGGACCCCCTGGGCAGTAGCTGTATGAGCAAATTAAAAACAAAAACATATTGCATCAACATAAAAATCCAGGACACATAGTCTTACTGTTCATAAATTTGCAGTCCATCTGTGGCCAGTGATATCATTACCGTGTGCTCATAAAAGTTTTCCTACCATTTAATATACAGTGTAGTCGTAATTGCACGAACCAGATGACTTAGCACAGAAGTGCAACAAAGCATTTCCCCCCCCTCAAAGGACTTAAAGAAATAATTATTAAGATGCCGTACAAGCTAAAATAAAACAAAATAAACATTTTCCCCTGAATTTACATATTTTGAAAATGACTCCCATTATAATGGGAATAGGTTCATAGCACCGTTCTTTACAATGAATCACTTGCATGCCACATTTTTAAGTCACTTTGGATAGAAGCATCATCTAAATGAATAAATATACAGTTGAAGTCAGAAGTTTACATACACCTTAGCCAAAAACATTTGAATTCAGTTTTTCACAAGTCCTGACATTTAATCGTAGAAAACATTGCCTGTCTTAGGTCAGTTAGAATCACTACTTTATTTTAAGAATGTGAAATGTCAGAAAAATAATAGAAAGATTGATTTATTTCAGTTTTTATTTCTTTCATCACGTTCCCAGTAGGTCAGAAGTTTACACACACTTTGTTAGTATTTGTTAGCATTGCCTTTAAATTGTTTAACTTGGGTCAAACATTTTGGGTAGCCTTCCACAAGCTTCTCACAATAAGTTGCTGGAATTTTGGCCCATTCCTCCAGACAGAACTGGTGTAACTGAGTCAGGTTTGTAGGCCTCCTTGCTCGCACACGCTTTTTCAGTTCTGCCCACAAATTTCCTATCGGACTGAGGTCAGGGCTTTGTGATGGCCACTCCAATACCTTGACTTTGTTGTCCTTAAGCCATTTTGCCACAACTTTGGAGGTATGCTTGGGGTCACTGTCCATTTGGATGACCTATTTGTGACTGAGCTTTAACTTCATGGCTGATGTCTTGAGATGTTGCTTCAATATATCCACATCATTTTCTTTCCTCATGATGCCATCTATTTTGTGAAGTGCACCAGTCCCTCCTGCAGCAAAGCACCCCACAACATGATGCTGCCATTCCCATTCTTCACGATTGGGATGGTGTTCTTCGGCTTGCAAACCTCACCCTTTTACCTCCAAACATAACAATGGTCATTATGGCCAAAAAGTTCAATTTTTGTTTCATCAGACCATAGGACATTTATCCAAAAAGTAAGATCTTTGTCCCCATGTGCACTTGAAAACTGTAGTCTGGCTTTTTTATAGCGGTTTTGGAGCATTGGCTTCTTCCTTGCCAAGCAGCCTTTCAGGTTATGTCGATATAGGACTCGTTTTACTGTGGATATAGATACTTGTCTACCTGTTTTCTCCAGCATCTTCACAAGGTCCTTTGCTGTTGTTCTGGGATTGATTTGCACTTTTCACACCAAACTACGTTAATCTCTAGGAGACAGAATGCGTCTCCTTTCTGAGCGGTATAATGGCTGTGTGGTCCCATGGTGTTTATACTTGCGTACTATTGTTTGTACAGATGAACGTGGTACCTTCAGGTGTCTGGAAATTGCTCCCAAGGATGAACCAGATTTGTGGAGGTCAACAATTTTTGTTTCTGAGGTCTTGGCTGATTTCTTTTGATTTTCCCATGATGTCAAGCAAAGAGGCACTGAGTTTGAAGGTAGGCCTTAAAATACATCCACAGGTACACTTCCAATTGACTCCAGTTAGCCAATTAGCCTATCAAAAGCTAATTGGCTAATTGCCTAAAGGCTTGACATCATTTTTTTTTATTTTCCAAGCTGCTTAAAGGCACAGTTAACTTAGTGAATGTAAAATTCTGACCCACTGGAATTGTGATATAGTCAATTAAAAGCGAAACAATCTGTCTGTAAACAATTGCTAGAAAAATTACTCGTGTCATGCACAAAGTAGATGCCCTAAACTATAAAAAATTATAGTTAGCTAATTTTAAATCTGTGGAGTGGTTAAAAAGTGAGTTTTATTGACTTCAACCTAAGTGTATGTAAACTTCTGACTTCAACTGTAAATATTTGTCTTGTGTGGCAAATATCTTACCAAGAGTAAAAGAAATACACAAAGACATTGGCACTATTCTAGACATACACACAGATGTTACCAGTGAAACTGATGTGTGGACAGCGATGGGGCTTGCACATCACAGCAACAACTGCAATCTAAACAGAAATATGACACAGGAGTCTCTGCAGCTCTTACGTTCCCCCATTATTCCTTCCTGGTAAATCTATACACCACCTCCCATACAATTAACAAAGGGCAAGCAAGCCAGATGAAGCCTATGGTTGGCATCCTTACCCCACTGGCAGTGCGGATGGGTTTAGCTTTTAATTTGGGCACCAAGGCACATCGATAGTGAGGTGGAACTGCAGCAATGATGTCCACCAGCCGTGGCTGTGCAGAGAGGCCGTACTTGGCCGATGTCTTTGTCTTGACCCTAGAGAGAGGTTGGGATGGGAACAACATGAGGGTGAATAAATTATTACAGAAGTTTCATTTTTGGGTGAACTATTCCTTTAAAGGGGTCATGACAAAAGGAATACAATTTTCCTTGATCTTTTGGCATTTAAGTGTTCATTGAACCATAAAAACATACTGTAAGTTTCAGAACTCAAAACTTCCTCCTCACTGCAAAAACAGCATTTGCTGAAACCAAGCTGCCAAAACGACTCGTTCTCTACTTCATTCAGATTGTGATGTCACACTGTGGTAAACTTTTGCATCTGACTGCCTCCACAACAACACAACAACTACTTTACCTTATTACTTCCTTAGCCCGATCGGTAGCAGTGAGATGGCAAGGAAAGAGCAGGTAAGTCAAGAGCAGAGAGCAAATCATAACAGTGGGTGTTTACTGTCAAGTCTTAAAGGAGAATCAGCACCAAAACAGAGCGTTTCTGACAGAGGGTCACAATGAGGGTGGGAAATTACCATGTTTTACAAATATATGACCAAAAAATATTTGTGCAAAAATCTTTACTAATATTATAAGTGAACATTATGGAACATATTAAAATAATAAAAAGGCATATCATGAGCCCTGAGGTTTTATATAATCTGTGCAAAGAAAACTAACTTGTTAAGGTTGATATCTTTTCCCTGCTCGTGGGCCTCAACCAATTGCTTGATGACATCAGCAATTGTCATCATCACGAGCTCTGCACCGCTCAGGTCACCTGATGAAGTCAGACATCACTCATGTTAGAGAAACACCAGCCTCTCTGTGCATACTCTGCCTCAGAAGAATGCACCGTTATGCATTTCACTACTGCTAAAGGGATAGTTACTGGACTGCTTACTTAAATAAACAGACCACTTGGATTGTCAAAACCTTACCTTAGATACCTTATTCTGTGGCTCCCAAAAACACATTCTGACTAACACTTAGAATGAATGTTCTCTTAAAATAAAATAAAATAAAATAAAATAAAACATACAACTACTGTTGCATCATTCCATGTAGTGTCACTTTAGTTTGTAATCTTCCCATGATTCACACTCACCTAACTTTTGTCACATTTTATTACTAGTGATTGTCCGTTGTCAGTGAACAATAACGAAAATCCTTGCTTTAAACAAAATTAAGATATAACATTCCCCCTAAATATGATTTTAAGCTTAAATTGTCCAGTTTTTCTATTATCTTTTGTCAAAAATTCGTAGATGATAAGAAAATATACTTATTAGAACTACACATTAAAAACATGTTGTCAGTAGCTAACAGTATCTTACAGAAAACATCCTTGTGAGTAAATACTTACTCTTCTTTTTCGGCTTTCCCATGCTGGAAACAATCTACATATAATACAGAAATCGTAGACGACAGACAAACACTAAAATGTATTGTAGTAGTTAGATCAACATCCCCTGGACATAGAACGTAAACATCAGTCTACATGCTTCAGTCTATCGTAAAGCGCATGAAAGTGTCGTAAAGCAACACACATAGTCGTAAAGTTGTCACAACAAGTACACACACTGGAGGACCTCTAAGTGTTGAGATTGGCAGTGCAGAGAGCTTTATCTTATTAATTTCCACATGTTGAAAATTCTGATTCAGCCATTTTTATATAAATATCACCTAGCAATTGTTGTGAAAATTGTAAAAGTGTCGTAATAGTACACAAGTCTGCTTTTTCAAAACTGACTGACATCTGACTCTGTCATGTACTGCAATTATAAAAACTGTGCTGTCTTTGGAAGCTCTATTTACACTATTCATATCTGACTACTGTAGTAACTTGCTATATTTAGGATGAGCAGGGGATGTTTTTTTCTACATCTGTGATCAAACAAATGGGAAGATTCAAGTTGTCTGGTAAACAGGAAAAAATGACGGTGCATTGTAAACAAAAAGGGGGAAAACACATTTTAAATAGTGGAAAGTATTGGGTTATAAGAAATATACAGAAAATACATAGAATACTATATGTTTTTATATAATAAATATACTGTATAACATATACATATAGGCTATACTGCATGTAGGACCCACTATAGCCCATAGTGCCAATTCTAAATAAAAAATAGAAGGTTGGAAATAACTTACTAAATGCAACCTCTGTTAAAGGGATAGTTCACCCAAAAATCTAGATTCTCTCATCATTTACTCACCCTCATGCCATCCCAGATGTGTATGACTTTCTTTCTTCTGTGGAACACAAATGATGATTTTTAGAAGAATATGTCAGCTCTGTAGGTCCATACATTGCAAGTGAAAAAAGTACATAAAGGCAGCATAAAAGTAATTCATACAACTCCAGTGGTTAAATCCATGTCTGGCCATCATTCACTTGTATTGTATGGACCTACAGAGCAGAAATATTCTTCTAAAAATCTTCATTTGTGTTAAGCAGCAGAAAGGAAGTCACAGGCAAATAAGTGTGCAGTTAGTTTTATATTTGACAATCGTTTGACATTTGCGACAATACCCATTAAACTCTCTGTGCCTATTCCATTTTCAAGACAAACCAACTTGGAAATGCATGACTAGGTTTTCTTTGCCTAGCACAAAGCTGAATTTTAAAAAAGGAGATTTTTTTTTCATACCAATTTTATTAGCCCTATAAATCAATTAAACAATTTAACCTTTTGATATTATGACATCACAACAAATATGAAATGTTCTGAAAAATATCCCTTTCATGACACAAGGCTCTGTTTGTGGAATTTACATTCTATATGTTTTCAAATAAATATAGTAGTGTAAATGTTTGTAATATTCGAACTCCATTAAACTCAATGACCGTTTGACCTAGAGACATAAAACCAACTGTTAAACACTCAGATTCTTCATATAGCACAAGACTTGTTTTTGGGAGTAAATGTTCAATATTTTTAATACAGATTCAATTATCCCTATAAATCTAATAAACTCAATGACCGTTTGACCTAGAGACATAAAACCAACTGTAAAACACTCAGAATATTATTCTTCATATATCACAAGACTTGTTTTTGGGAGTAAATATTCAGTACTTTTTATACAGATATTTGTATAAATCTATTAAACTCAATTACTGTTTGACCTAGAGACATGAAACTAACTGTAAAACACTCAGAATATTATTCTTCATATGTTTTTGGGAGTAAATGTTCAGTACTTTTTATACAGATATTATAATTTTATAGTCATGGAGTTTAATATATTTATAGGGATAATTGAATCTGTATAAAAAGAACTGAACATTTACTCCTAAAAACAGGTCTTGTGCTATATAAAGAATAATATTTGGAGTGTTTTGCAGTTGGTTTCAAGTCTCTAGGTCAAACGGTCATTGAGTTTAATAGATCTATACAAATATCTGTATAAAAAGAACTGAACAGTTACTCCTAAAAACAAGTCTTGTGCTATATAAAGAATAATATTTGGAGTGTTTTGCAGTTGGTTTCATGTCTCTAGGTCAAACGGTCATTGAGTTTAATAGATCTATACAAATATCTGTATAAAAAGAACTGAACAGTTACTCCTAAAAACAAGTCTTGTGCTATACAAAGAATAATATTAACAGTTGGTTTTATGTCTTTAGGTCAAACGGTCATTGAGTTTAATGGAGTTAGAATATTACAAACATTTACACTACTATATTTATTTGAAAACATATAGAATGTAAATTCCACAAACAGAGCCTTGTGTCATGAAAGGGATATTTTTCAGAACATTTCATATTTGTTGTGATGTCATAATATCAAAAGGTTAAATTGTTTAATTGATTTATTGGGCTAATAAAATTGATATGAAAAAAAATCTCCTTTTTTAAAATTCAGCTTTGTGCTAGGCAAAGAAAGCCTGTTCATGCATTTCTAAGTTGGTTTGTCTTGAAAATGGGATAGGCACGGAGAGTTTAATGGGTATTGTCGCGAATGTCAAACGAATGTCAAATATAAAACTAACTTTACCGCACTAGGCAAATAACCCAGCGGGCGCCAACATAGTCTCTCCTTCTGTGAGATCAGACTCAACGTCTGCTCATTAAAACTGATACAGAGTTAAATTTTAGGAGCTTATAGTGGCAGTAAAAGAATGACCACGATAGTCTGACAGTATGCAACACGTCAAGGGAGGATTGGTATTATCCTCTGCCAGGGAACATCTGCTTTTTTCCCGCAGTTTCTATGCAATCTTTGGATCCCGTCCGGTAAAAACATATATTAAGAACAAAAATTGCATGCCACAATGGATCAGATCATCAGGAAATTTGTGTTCACCGGCTGTCGTTGCTCGAACAACAAAACCACAAAAAGTTTCGAGAAGTTGTTTAAGAAGTTGGATGTGAATAAAGATGGTAAAGTGGATGTTTCAGAGCTGAAGGCAGGCCTGGCTGAAATGGGCTTCTCTATGGGGAAAGGAGAAGCGCTGGTAATTCCTGTTCAACACTTTACTGGCTTTATGCATTTCTTTTGTTGGGTCGCTTTTTTTGTGGGGTTGTTTATTATATAGACATATTTGCGGATAGAGTGCAATACACCACATTAACCAATAAACCAAGTTGACAGCAGGCCGTTTAGCTCCTATACTGAGTGTGTGCATTGGAAATTTCATACTAAGATAAACTAACCCTGTTCAAAAAGTAATGTTAGAGAATGCTCAATCAGTAGCATAACGTAGTTCAAAGGCATGACAGAATGCCAGTCCATGCCACTCCACATCCTTTTTGAGTAATGTAATCTAATGCACGTCATGCTGTGAAAGTATAGAGTAAATAACAAGTATGCCATTATGTTTATTTACTCCCAGTTAGACCCATCCTAGAAAAATTGATCATAACTAGTGAAGCTTTGCATCATTAAGCCAACGTGCACTGCATTTTATTTTATTTATTTTTTTTTATTTGCAGTTTCCTATTCTTATTTTATAGAAAATTAAATTTGCATGTAAACCGGAAGGGTGAGGTTTTATTATCTCCTGTACTGCTCAAACAAATCCCACATTCCATTAGCACCAGGCATATATCTTACCTGAGACATCTGATACTGGTTGTGTCTCAAAACCTGATGAGCTGCCTTCGTAGACAGCATTTCTGTGCATCATAGAAGTGTACTGAAATGTCCAGTAATGCTGTCTAGATAGGCAACTCACTATAGAACCTATAGGTTTTGAGACACACAATAGATTACTCCTCACACAACCCCACCTAACCTGAGCGATGGAGACTCACCGTATCAAAGTTCAAAGCAAATCACATTGTGCATAAACACACTGATGGATTTGAGCTTAAAAAGATTTAAATTTGGGGGCCTGGGTAGCTCAGCAAGTAAAGACGCTGACTACCACACCTGGAGTCGCGAATTAGAATCCAGGGCGTACTGAGTGAATCCAGTCTGGCTTTCTAAGCAACCAATTGGCCCGGTGGGTGGGTAGAGCCACGTTGGGTTAACCTCCTCGTGGTCGCTATAATGTGGTTCTCGCTTTCGGTGGGGTGTGTGGTGAGTTGTGTGTTGATGCCATGGAGAATAGCATGAGCCTTCACATGCGCTAGGTCTCCGCGGTAATACGCTTAACAAGCCACGTGATAAGATGCGTGGATTGACAGTCTCAGACGCAGAGGCAACTGAGATTCGTCCTCCGCCACCTGGATTGAGATGAGTCACTACGCCACCACGAGGACTTAGAGCGCATTGGGAATTGGGCTTGCCAAATTGGGGAGAGTAGGGGAGAGAGAGAAAAAAAGATTTTAATTTAATTTAGCTGGCATTCAAACAAATTAGTGGAATGACATCCAGCTGAATGTTACATTTTGTGTATGACAGGTCAACCCATCTGACCAAACAGACACATGGGAATTACACAGTAATGTTTTGTTAGCTTTGCCCATACTGGTTTTGAGAGAAATGATAATTTGTTGTTTATTTATCTATATTAATATGTACATTACCTTTCTGCACTTTCCAAAAAATGTTAAGGGTACATTACCTAGTTTGTTCAGAAAAAGAGCCTAATTGTAAACACTGGGTGGCAGTGTTTTGAAAGCCCAATTTGATTGAACAAAATGAGTTCTGTCTGTTGTTGGAATAAGAAAATGAAGAGTACATGTACAAAGTTTTATGTTGTACAAGGTAGAGAACATATAGCTTCTCTTTTCTTGTTTGCATAGAACATAAAATATCAATAAAATGCACAAATATATTGTAAATATATTATATTTTTAGATACAGGTCTTTGCATTATTTGTACTCGATGCACATTCACCAGGAACTGCATAGACCATGTTTTGCTCTCTCTTTCAGAAAATTATCGATTCTGGAGACACTGATAAGGATGAGGGCCTGGACTTTGAGGAGTTTTCAAAGTACCTGAAAGAACATGAGAAAAAACTCCAGCTCTAGTTTTAGGTATCTGGGTGCTGTTATATTTCCAGCACTACATACAATAGCTTTAAAAACTTTCAAGGTATATACAATTGCATAGACACAGATCTGACCCATTGGTCCTTACAAGCATTGATTTCTGTCATTAAAATGGATGTTCTATCCTTGCATAATTTTTTTCTTCTGCAGATCACAAATAAAGACATTTAGAAAAATATCTCAGCTCTGTTGTTCCATACAATGCAAGTGAATTGGTACCAAAATTGTAAAGCTACAAAAAGCACAGAAATGCAGCATAGAAGTAATCCATACGACTCCAGTTGTTTAATCCAGGTCTTCTGAATCTTTCCAGTCGGTTTTGGTTGAGAACAGACCAAAATGTAACTACTTTTTCACTGTACATTTTGACATTTACGGTCTCCTCAGCAGTCCTGATTTCAAGCTCTAACACACTTTTATGCTGCCGTTATGTGCTGTTTGGAACCATTCAGTTGCATTGAATGGATCTACAGAGCTGATATATTCTAAAAATCTTAATTTGTGTTCTTCAGAATAAAGAAAGTCATACACATCTGGGATGGCATGAGGGTGAGTAAATGATGAGAGAACTATCCCTTTAAGTTTGGATTCAGACGTTCCTCAGAATTGTTGAAAATTTGACTTATTTAGATCTTAATTAGAGTCAAATTGATATTGCACTTTGTCTCATCGATGCCAAAGAGATTCAGCAGTCATTTAAAGACCTTGGCATAAACTTGGCAGATGAAGATGTGCAGAAGCTCCTCAAGAGGTACTTAAGAATGAAAAAAACAAAAAACAAGAGTAAATAAATAAAAGCACCCATTGACTTGATTTTATGCAAGATACAACAATATAAAATACAACCTATATGTTGTGATAAATTTCACTCACTTTAATGCAAAATGCAACCCACTTTACAAAACAGGAATGTCTTCTTTTTTTTAAGTCATTGGCAAAAACTTTTTCCTTTTATTCCTTTTAAAACAAAACTGCTTACAATTCACCTGACATTAAACATTTTCATCACTTTCATGCTAAATACAAGCCATCTGACAATACAAATTTCACCTGCTTTAAAGCAGTGACATTTTTATAGTGTGATCTAGGAATCTGTAGTATAAAGAGGTATAATTTAAACATTTAAATATGTATATCGCTTTCCAAGATATTTGTGTTAAGTGATAAGAACAAGTCTTTGCTTGTGAAATGCTCATGCCTTTGGTGTGGAATCTGGTTAGATTGCTGATCAAGTATTGCAGAGAACTGCAGAGTTTATGTTAAGTCATTGGTTTTACATGACTTAATGTTTATGTTGTGCAAATTAACTCTGAGGACATCTGGACCACTTGTATTTTATCTCTAAACTGATCACGCGTCCTCCAGTACTGATGCGGATGTAACAATGACTGTGGAATGGACTGAATGGAGGGAGCATTTCCTCTTCAACCCAGCAGATAACCTTGAGTAGACCATACACTATTGGAAACACTCAACTGTAAGCGCCATGCAAACTCAAATATTACATCTGACATACTTGTATCAACAGATGTCACCTCCAGTATGTTTTATCACTCATTGTTTATGAGCACTGCAGTAGATGATGATTGTAACACCACTCAGGGAGTGGTGATAGATAAACTCTATAGGAGGTAGACCCATGTCTTAGTGTGATCAAACCATCACACATCAGCAAGCTCAGACGCACATTCAGTTGTCTCAGTCAGGCACACAGTTAGGTAGCCCTGTAATCAGCTTGGCTGGCCATTTATGTCCCTCTGTCAGTGGGGAGGGTTGGGGATTCATGGGAAATGTGTTGAGAGCAGGAAGGATAAGGAGTCTGTTAATTGATTAAGAATCACAGGTTAACGAAAGTCGCACGGACACTAGTGTTCAATGTGAAGGTGAATTGTATTGCATCACTCTCTTATTCTCTCGCTTACACTCTCAAACCCGTATCGTTCTTCTAAAAAAAAAAAAAAATGCTTTTTTTATAATCTAATATCTCACTTTTTAAATAGGAATCTTACTATATGACTTGTTAGTTACTGCTAGAGGGTAGCTGACATTATATGCCTTTGGGGACTTTTAACATGTGCTACATGGGGAACTTCATATAAAACAACAGTATTTAAATTTTAATTCAGTAAATTCATTTTAATTCATCAAGTGTTCTTTATGCAGTTTTCATGACTTCATATGAATTATATAAAAGACTACATGTAATATTAGTACTTTTAAAATTCGATTTTGAAAATGGTGAAAAACTTGAAAGAAATTGTGACCAATTGGAGGGCCCAAATATACACATTTCCAGTAACACTGTTCAATAAGGTTCCATTTGTTAACATTAGTAACCAACACTTTTTAACATGAACTAACAATGAATAATACTTTTAAAGCAATTTAAAATTACAAGTTGTATTTGTTAACATTAGTTAATGCACTATGAACTAACATGAACTAACAATGAACAATTGTATTTTTATTAACTAAAATTAAAAAAGATTAATAAATGCTGTTAAAAATATATATTGTTCATTGTTTGATCATGATACCCAATGCATTAACTAATGTTAATGAATGGAACCTTATTGTAAGGTGTTACCATACTTCCTTGTGCATTCATATACATTTTAACATAAAATTTTGATGTTGATACAGAAAATTCAGTGGATATGCATCAACTACCCTTGTTAGTGTGAGGAGAGACTGGGTAATTTTCGGATTTTTTAACGCTGCAGGTTTAATCGTCACAGCCAATTGTAGCAAAGCTAATTTAAGCCTGTCCTGTACTGGGATTATCCCTGGATATGCTCGTCATCTGACTGATGGAGTGATGGTAGTGCTGTGAAGGAGTGAATCGGCATGTGACATTGTGGAGAGAGCGGGTGAACCAGTAGGTATTTATTGACGTTGTTTGTATCCACGACTACTGTCAGTTGAGTTGGCAGTACTGGGTCAGCATGGCTTTGCTGCAGGAGCAGCCCAAGGTGGAATGGCTTGTCATTGATTTTGAGGATGAAGAGTCCGTATATGTGATGGATGTAGATATGGTAGGTCCTCTGCTTTTCAATTCTTCACTAGCTGTAGCCTCCTTCTGATGTTATAATGATAGAGGATTATTAATCATAAATAATAAATGAAAATAATGGAATTGTTTGATGTAGGAAATTACATTTATGCATCTGGCATATGCTTTGATCCAAAGCAATTTATAGTGCATTCAAGAGATACATTTTATCTGTAATTGTGTTTCCTGGGAATTGAACTCATGACATTGGTGTTGCTAGCACCACATTTTATTACTTGAGCTTTAGGAAAAGCTTTAGGCTGACTTGGAGTCTGTTGGAATAGGTAACAAAATATGTGAAGGTTGTACAGAGGGAACTTAAAGTTAGTGTTCAGTGACAACATAAGTCTGTGATGCAGTACAGCAACGTTACATAAGATGATGGTAATGACATCAGATCAAATTGAGTTGGATTTGGAACTAGGTTGTAAATAAATACACATTGGGATGTGTGTTATGAAGTTGATATGTGTAATAAGCAGGATAATGTACAGTTTACAGTGCTGCAATATTCCGATCACCCTGTCAGGGTTTATTTTAATGCAGGTCCATAACTGGGAAGTGTGAGAGGTTAAAGGAATATTTAGGGTTTAGTACAAGTTAAGCTCAATCGACAGCATTTGTGGCATAATGTTGATTACCACCAAAAATTATTTTGACTCATTATGGTGAGGCACTCACAATGGAAGAAATAGGGGCCAATTTTTGGAGGCTTTAAAGGCAGAAATGGGAAGCTTATAATTTTATAAGTGCACTTACATTAAATCTTCTGTTATGTTTACATTAAAACTTGTGTATTATTTGAGCTTCAAAGTTGTTTAAATCATCAGTTGTTTTAGGGTTTACAGCGTCATGTCGTCATGGTAATGAAGATAACTTTACAAAGAAAAGGTTAGAAAGTGATTTTATTACACTAAAATAAAGTTAACTTGCATATTGTTTACGTCTCGTGTCTATACTTTTTAAACAGTGATTATTTTAACGGTTGCTGATTGGCCCCATTCATTTCCAATTGTAAGTGGCTCACTGTAACCCAGATGTATTTTATTTATTTATTTTTTAAGAAAACTCTAAATACATTTTTGTGGTAATCAACATTATGTCACAAATGCTGTAGATTGAGTAAAACTTGTATTGAACCCGGAATATACCTTTAAAGATAAAAGTTGGGTCAGTGAAGGCTCTGGATCAATTAGGGTAATATGAACATCTTGCTTCACACTGCAGCTTTCTCATGGGAACTGTTATAGTGCAGCCCTGCCCTCATGTCTTGTCTGTTATCATATTCTTTGCATATCATATGGCCAATCACAAAACAGTAATAGGATTTTCATATTTAAATCCAACACTAAGGCAAAGAATTATTATTCTCCCAGCTCACACACACACGTAAATTAAGCATGTCCGTTTTGTGTTCACTAGGTGTAGAGCAACATTTCAATTGCATCAGATACATGCAACTTATACAGTGTATTTGGTAATTAGCTCTGCAATGTACTTGGTTAGGAACTGACTTTACCTCTATTGTGTGCCAGGTGTTGGATATAGGTGATAGTCTAACCATTCCAGATGAATTCACTGAGGAGGAGAAGACCACTGGCATCTGGTTGAAGCAGCTTGTTGCAGGGGGTGTGGCAGGGGCGGTCTCTCGCACAGGCACCGCCCCTCTGGACAGAATGAAAGTCTTCATGCAGGTATGGTTTTTACTCTACCATCTACCTGTACTTGTCATTGTCTGATATTTGTGTCTGAAGATACATTTTTTACATTTTTGAATGCTGCATCAGTAACTATAGTTTGTTTGGTCATAACTGATGCATTCTTAATACATTTAATCAACGTAATATTTAATATGTACTTGTATAGTAATTAGTTATTCTATACCTTTTATAGGTTCATGCCTCGAAATCCAACAATATCAGCCTGGTGGGTGGGTTCAAGCGGATGATTAAAGAAGGGGGTGTGGCCTCTCTTTGGAGGGGCAATGGAGTCAACATTTTAAAAATTGCCCCAGAAACTGCAATCAAGTTTATGGCTTATGAGCAGGTGAGAAAACTCAACCCTTAATGAAGAGATAATACTGAACTGCATATGAAACCATCCACTTTTTTCTTTTTGTGGGTTTTTAGTGCATATTTCTGTAGGCCTGGTAAAGTCATGAAAATTGATAAAACCTTAAAAAGTCATTGAAAATTTAATTCTAGTCATTCTCAGATCTCATAAATACTGTATTTCATCAGCAAGAGATTGCTTTTTGCCAGGACAATTTCTATTATAGAGTTACTTATATCCAGTAATCAGGAACAGCTGGAAAAGTCATGGAAATTCATTGGTCAATAGATGTGTGAGCCCTGAATATAGCAAATTCTATATGAACTATGTCTGAGAAAAACCTGTGTTGCCAAGAAACCCACAAACTTCTCCAAAAACAGAAAACCATTTCCTCGTTTGCATTTAGAAGCGCATCAGCTTATATTCCCTGTTCATTAGGAGGAGTCTTACACAAGCAGTGTGTCAGTGAGAGCTATTTTAACTACAGTCATCCTCAAAACCCTGGACTGGTAATCCTCTGTTGATGCGAGCGGATAATTGCAATGGAGAAGATTGCATTTCCTCTACCTAATGAAAAGAGAACAGATGTTAAATCAGTCGTGCATAATGTATTTTCTTTTCTTTTTGACAGTATAAGAAGCTGTTGGCAAAAGATGGTGGTATAATCCAGTCACATGAGAGGTTCATGGCTGGCTCTCTGGCCGGCGCGACCGCTCAAACAGCCATCTATCCTATAGAGGTGAGAAATGGACCCATTGAGCTGGATGGTTATTTATGATGGTCTTAAAAACATCTTACATCTTCTAGATGTTCTTAGCGAAGAAAGGGTGGACTTCAGTGTAGATTATAGATGACTATATTGATTACATATTAGACAAATAATGACATTTTGCTGTCCTTGTATATTCCTATACTGTTATGTAATGTTATGGCTAAAGCTATTGGATTGCTATTAGGAAACTTAGTGCAAATAGCCACTGCTTTAAAATTAACTGTAGCCCTAAATGGCAATAATTACACATGGAGCCTCCCTTAAGATAAAACTATTATAAGTTTGATAGAAATATGTTTTAATATATCAGGTAATGAAGACTAGACTGACTCTGCGGAAGACTGGCCAATATTCTGGAATGTTTGACTGTGCCAAGAAGATTCTGAGGAAGGAGGGAGTGAAGGCCTTTTATAAAGGCTACGTTCCCAATATCCTGGGCATTATTCCGTATGCAGGAATAGATTTAGCTGTGTATGAGGTGAGTGCATGTAGAAACTCTGAAACACTGTGGAATGCCAAAAGATTATATTATTAGACTCTATACCCAGTTTATAAATATTTCAGCTCCCTATAGGACCAGGTGTTACACCTCTGGGCATTTCTCAAGTTTTTCAAGTCGTGACCTACTTAAAAATGTGCGAGAGGTTTTCTTGTGAATGGATGGAGCAAAGTCATTTCTACTCAAAAGTTTGCATATCCTTGGAGAATTGGTAATATATGTACCATATTAAAGAAAACGTGTGAGCAGGCAAAACACATTTCTTTTATTTCTTATGGGATTCATATTCAACTGTAGGTTATAACAGAATGTCACAATCATAAAACAAAACATGGCAACAAAGAAAAAAATGAAATGACCCCTGTTCAAAAGTCTGCATACCCTTAGTTCTTAATACTGTGTATTGCCCCCTTTAGCATCAATGACAGTGCAGTCTTTTGTAATAGTTGTCTATGAGGCCCCAAATTCTTGCAGGTGGTATAGCTGCCCATTTGTCTTGGCAAAATGCCTCCAGGTCATGCAAAGTCTTTGGTCGTCTTGCATGAACCACACGTTTGAGATCTCCCCAGAGTGGCTCGATGATATTAAGGTCAGGAGACTGTGATGGCCACTCCAGAACCTTCACCTTTTTCTGTTGTAACCACTGGAGGGTCAACTTGGCCTTGTGCTTAGGGTCATTGTCGTGCTGGAAAGTCCAAGAGCGTCCCATGCACAGCTTTCATGCAGAAGAATGCAAACTGTCTGCCAGTATTTTCTTATAACATTCTGCATTCATCTTGTCATCAATTTTCACAAGATTCCCCGTGCCTTTAGAGCTCACACAACCCCAAATCATCAGTGAGCCACCACCATGCTTCACAGTGGGGATGGTATTCTTTTCACTATAGGCCTTGTTGACCCCTTTCCAAACATAACGCTTATGTTTGTGACCATAAAGCTCTATTTTGGTCTCGTCACTCCAAATTACAGTGTGCCAGAAGCTGTGAGGTGTGTCAAGGTGTTGTCGGGCATATTGTAACCGGGCTTTTTTGTGGCATTGGTGCAGTAAAAGGCTTCTTTCTGGCAACTCGACCATGCAGCTCATTTTTGTTCAAGTATCATCATATTGTGCTCCTTGAAACAACCACACCGTCTCTTTCCAGAGCAGCCTGTATTTCTCCTGAGGTTACCTGTGGGTTTTTCTTTTTATCCCGAACAATTCTTCTGGCAGTTGTGGCTGAAATCTTTCTTGGTCTACCTGACCGTGGCTTGGTATCAAGAGATCCCTGGATTTTCCACTTCTTAATAAGTGATTGAACAGTACTGACTGGCATTTTCAGTGCTTTGGATATCTTTTTATATCCTTTTCCATCTTTATAAAGTTCAATTACCTTGTTATGCAGGTCTTTTGACAGTTCTTTTCTGCTCCCCATGGCTCAATATCTAGCCTGCTCAGTGCATCCATGTGAGAGCTAACAAACTCAATGACTATTTATACACAGACACTAATTGCAATTTAAAAAGCCAAAATTAACCTTTAATTGCCATTTAAACCTGTGTGTGTCACCTTGTGTGTCTGTAACAAGGCCAAACAGGGCCATTTGGGTGATTTCTGTTATCATTATGATTTAAAAAGGAGCCAAACAACTATGTGATAATAAATGGCTTTATATGATTACTATCCTTAAATAAAAGATCAGTTGCTTAACATGATCAGTCATATTTCTGCCAAGGTCAATGCCAAACATTTGAGCACAACTGTATGCCAAAGAATACAAACTATTGAACACATTTGTAGAAGAAAAACATGCCTAAAAGTTGCTAAAAGTTTTTGCATTGCAAATAAAGCATTGAAACCAGAACTGTACTTTTTTCTTCTTTTGGTTTCTTATGCAAAAATCTGAAGTGCAAAAACACAACAACTTTAAGGCATTCATTCTAAAACATTATTTCTACATTATTCTTTTAGTTAAAACTAGGAGTAACTATTATTGAAGGACCTTGAAATGCTTAAATGAATTACTAATTCCACTGACAAAAGAGAAATGGGACTGACATGTCTATTTTATCTTGTTTTTTCAGAGAATTTGATATTCACACATTAATGCAGAACATTGATAAATGTATGATTTGACTCATTTTCCATCTCTCACTTTGCAGACATTGAAGAATGCATGGTTGTCACATTATGCTACAGAAACTGCTAACCCAGGTGTGGTGGTTCTTCTCGGCTGTGGAACCATTTCCAGCACATGTGGCCAGTTGGCCAGCTACCCTCTCGCCCTGATCCGCACACGCATGCAGGCCCAGGGTAAATATCCAGCCCAGAATGCACACCTCTTCAATATATGATCAAACATGTTTAATAGGTCTCATCCACTAACCATATGAAAGTACTGTATGTGTTTGTGTGTAAAAACCTGTGTGCAAATGTTTTCATGCAGAATTACATTTTTTCAAAATTTAGGATACAATGTGGAACAAACTGCATATATGCAAAAATTACAGACTCCTGGTGGCCTAAGAAACATGGACTTTGTTAAGACGAAATATATATATATATATATATATATATATATATATATATATATATATATATATATATATATATATATATATATAATAACTAAGTGGCCCTAAAATAATTCGTACTTATTTCAAAGCCAAAAAAAAATAAATAAATAAATAAAATATTTAGGATATGTGCATTGTAGCTCGATCTGGGATAGATTCTGCTCAAAATGCAGTTAATCACAGGCAGTCTAGGTTTATATAAAGGGTCTTAAAGGAGTCATGGCATACTCTTTTTTTTTTTTTTTTTTTTTTTTTACATTTTTTTTTTTATAATTTTATTATCTTCCCTGAGGTCCACTTATAATGTTAGTAAAGTTATTTTTTGCACCGAAACAGTCACAATTTAGTAATATATAATAACTTTCCACCCTCTCTCTGGCCCTCTGTCTGAAATGCTCAGTTTTAAGCTCTCTGGCCCTTTAAAACTTCAATGTTATGATTGGCTAACATTGTGCAGGCCTGCTAATTCAGCCATATTTGAAATGATTTCGGAAGAAAATGAACAAACTCCACAGCGTTCTAACATACCATTTCAGGGTTTACACGTAACGTACATCCAATACATTGCATCCAAATACATTAAGCACAGTGGCACCATAACTATAAAACGAAATTTGTGAATGAAATTCATAAATGTTTACTTACGGTTTTGTGTCGGGTCCAATAACGTTTTTAACTGCCCCATCAGTTTTTCTCAATCGCTTTGGCTCATTTTTTTAAACAGTCTTAAAATTCTCTATACTGTAAGTGCAATTGTCACAATTGATTTATGGGACATCACAACTCTGTTGCATGTCTGCAAAATGTAGTAACTCACCCAAAACATTTAATTCATGCTTCAAAACCTAGTTATTGTGTCAGTAAATTGGCCAATGCCACCAAAATGAAATGTTTTTTGTCATTGTGTGAGCCTGTACTGGTCAAAATGTTTAGATAGTTTTTTTTTTCTACAATGGCAGTCAACCCTGGATATGTTTGTTAAATACAAATTTAATTTTTGTTTACTTTTTTGTTGACATTGACTGCTTACTATACTATACAAGAATGTCAGTTTTGTCCGGCTGAATGCTATTGTGTATCACACTGAGCTTTTTAGATACTGATTTTTGGAAAAGTCAATACTGTACAATACTGTAGTTCACAGAAAAAGGATATGCACATTTGTATGTATACAGTACATTTATTTTTGTAGCAATGTGTTACATGTAAACAGAAAATTCACATTTGCATGTCCATTTTTGCACATTTCTTACATGTAAAGTCATATATAGTGAACAGAAAATTACCACAAAATGACATCCATGCAAAAAAAAAAAAAAAAGAAAGAAAGAAAAAAAAAAACCCACAGCAATGAAAAAACATTCCATGTCATAGATATTTATGGAATATAAATGTTTGTCTGACAGATTTTGATAATTGAATGGGTCATTTTGCATGTGATGGCTCACATGATGAAAGAATGTTTAGAGGCTGTGAAGAGTATGACAATTTCACTGAGAATCAACTCATCAGTTTGCATATATGCATTTTCCGTTTACACGCAGAATGGCATGTGTTTCTCCCAGTCAGTGGCAGCAGCAGAATGAGATGTGTTTTTAAACGTTGCACTTGTACCGCTCTTACAACACAGCGCACTTTGCCGAAAACGCATCAAAATGATCAGATATGTCCATCTAGTGCACATTTACAAAAGAATAACAATTAAAAATAGCACAGATGGGTGCAAAAAGATTACAGTACACCTTCAGAACAGCAAGAAACAGCGCCGCTGTTCTAACTTGACATTGTGTCTTTTAAAAGAGGTGCAATATGCATGATAACGGTCAAAGTTGTTCATCTAGCGGTTCGTCTAGTGCATGTTTATGTAGAAAAACATTTAAATCCAAACAGGCAGATGAAGGTGTCCTGTGTAAGTCCCCTTTAAAGTGTAGATGAATCTTCCATGACAGGCCCTCTCTCCTCTGTATCTGAGAACCTGTGGTGGGGCCAAGGGTGCAATGACGAAAAATAGGCATTGATGTCTTGCTGAAGAGGCAGTCATATGCAGATTTATTTGGTCCTTGTGATGTCACAAGTTCCACAAATCCACTCAAGCTTGGTTTAAATAAATGCTCTTTTTCTATTAAGGAGGATGTTTTCAGGGCCTGGGTAGCTCAGTGGTAAAATACGCTAGCTACCACCCCTGGAGTTCGCTAGCTCGCTAGTTTGAATCCCAGGGTGTGCTGAGTGACTCCAGCCAGGTCTCCTAAGCAACCAAATTGGCCCGGTTGCTAGGGAGGGTAGAGTCTCATGGGGTAAGTTCCACGTGGTCGCTATAATGTGGTTCGTTCTCGGTGGGGCACGTGGTGAGTTGAGCGCGGATGCCACAGTGAGTGGCGTGAAGCCTCCACACACGCTATGTCTCTGTGGCAATGCGCTCAACAAGCCACATGATAAGATGTGCGTGTTGACGATCTCAGATGCGGAGGCAACTGGGATTCGTCCTTCGCCACCTGGACTGAGGCGAATCACTATGCAACCATGAGAACTTAAAAGCATTGGGAATTGGGCATTCCAAATTGGGAGAAAAAGGGGAAAAATCCCCCCCCCATAGTACAATAATCTCTTATATATCAAATGGAATCAAGGAAAATTTGATTCTCTCATCATTTACTCACCCTCATGCCACCCCAGATGTGTATGACTTTCTTTCTTTTGCTTTAGTTTACATTTTCTGAGAGGTTGATGTCTAAATCTGAATTATGTTTGAAAACTTTCTTCACAGCGTCTATGGACGGATCAGAGCAGGTGTCCATGACCAAGTTAGTGAAGAAGATAATAGAGAAGGAGGGTTTTTTCGGACTCTACCGGGGGATACTGCCCAACTTCATGAAAGTGATCCCAGCTGTCAGTATTAGTTATGTGGTGTATGAGTATATGAGGTCTGGATTAGGAATTTCAAAGTGATGTATGCCCATTTGAGTGAGCAGTGTGAGTCTCTGTGTAAAGTCTTGCCTCCGTGATGGGACAAAATGTTTCAGTTATTAACCAAAGTGTATTTGGTTTTCATGTTTACACTGAATCGAAATTGTCCCTAAGTGTAACTTGACAGATTTCGTAAAGATTCCAGAGTTTCAACTATTTTTATGTTTTTGGCATTTTATTTGTTTATTCCCTGTGATTTAACAATATATATTTATACCCGAAACAACCAAAACAGTGAAGTCATTATAAGCAAGTGCACTACAGCTAATGTTATACAGAACCAGTCTCTGTTTTACACTCAGACAGACAGACAGACAGACAGACAGATAAACAGATAGATAGATAGAACTTTAATAGAGTGTCATTTTACATTTTTAACTGAATTAGGTTGGGCCTAAGTCAACTGTCTCTTTGCATACTGCAATTAGTATGGTTTTTTTATATGGTCTGTTGCAAAATCTGGAGTATTCTAACATTTTCACTAAAACAGGGACCCGTGAAACAATGCAAAATAAGTAATCCCATTTTTTTGTTTTTGTTTACATTGTTAACCATATTTCCACTTTTACACCTGTACAAAGATGGCAACAGCTCCTGTGACATCAGGGTTTTTTCACTTCAGTGGGTTAAAATGAATAATTATCCTGTGTCAGACACTTATTGTTTTGCACACAATGACACAGAGAAATATGTGCCTTATATAATTTGTTCAGATCTCTATGTGGGTTTCTTTTCCTCCCTGATTGTACACTGGAAATAAATTGTGTTGCCTTATATCCCATAAGTTTTGTTATTTTAGAAACTATTGTTTATATTAAAGGTTGTATTTTAATACAGTTGGTTGTGATATGTTTTATTGCAAATTTTTAACAGATATTGTAGAGCAATTCATTAAAAATAAAAAGTTGAAATAATAGAAAAGTGACAGCATGAAGGTCAAAATGCAAAGCCACCGTAAACATATTGTGTAACAAATTACAAAAGATAAAAGACTTGAGGATAAGTGACTGACTTACACAACTCTTGAAGCAGGAGCTGGATTTCTGTGATTGTGTTTAGATTCGATTAAACTCCCTAAGCAGCAGTCTGTAAAAAACAATTACCTGTCCTGCACTGTTTCTAATGTAAGCTTGACTAAAGATGCTGATGGACTAACAAACTTGTGGCTTAATTTTCTGAATGAACTGTACATTATGTATTTCAACAGGATGCATTCAAACAAAGGCATCACTTTGTAGATTATTTCAAGAATTCTAGCAAAGTTTAGATGTTTAGATAAGAGTATTTTAGGTGTAATAATGTCATGACTAATTTGGCTTATTTGCTTAATGTGTTACTCTGGTCAAAAGACTTGATGTGGAGTGAATGTATTGTGCCATCTGCTGGTCATGTCTAATGTCCAGAGATATTATTAAGATTAACTAATCAACTGATCAAACCATATGGAGGAGGTGCAAATATGAATGAAAAATATGTCCTAATGCCCCAGAACTGCATTCTTTAAGAATATCTAGAGAGGTGAATACAGTATATAGAAGTAACTGTGAGCTACAGAGAAGTTTTGTCAATGAGATATCAGATGCACAGAAGATTAATAAATTATCCAGCAAACTGGAAAAAATACACAATGAGCTTTGTGTATAAATTCCCTTTTTATTAAGTTTCCCTTTTTGTTCAGAATTTTCTTCCACATACCTTTTTCTGAAATACACATGCATTACTCTCTTTAACAAACCCCTCTCAATTTACATCACTTTGTAAAGGGACATTTTAAAACTAATTGTATTGCTACCTACAGTATATCTTAAACAACTGAAAATCCCCAAAATATCTGATTGTCATAGAGCCAGATAGTGCAAGAGATTGACTTGAAATGGACCAACCCCAAGTGTCTTTTGGTGTTCTCCTTTGTCTCAGGAGTTCAAAATACAAAATTCATTTTTTGTTGTTGCATGCCTGACCTAATGATGGCTGTAAATGAGCTTCTCATAAAGAGTTAATAAACAAATAATATACAGAGCAAAACATCATGGCATCAGATCATTTCACAAGTACATAAAAACCCAAGGCCTTATTGCACTGTTGTGAAATACTGAAATACTGCATGTGAAAGCCTCAAGTTTTGAGGTTCATGCAAGAGCATCAGGCTTTTCACATTGCAATCTTTTAACGCCACATACAGCTAGAACAGTAGAGCTACATACAGTCTCTCAAAATCAAAAAGAGCAAAATTGCCTGCAGTGTCTAAAACAATTATAATTGAATGCAGTAGTGAGATTTTGTTTCATGTTATTCCTTTTTTTTTTTTTTTTATCTCATTGCATGTCAATAATAAAAAGAAAAGGGGAAAGGAAAAAAGGAAGAAAAAGAAAGGGGAAAAGGAAACAAAATAGAAAAGGAAAGGAAAATAAAAAGAAAAGAGAATGACAAAGAAAAGGAAAGCAAATAGAAAAAGAATTGAAAGGAAAAAATTAATAAAAAAGAAAAGAAACAAGAACAAAAGAAAACTGGTCCATCGGTAAGCTGTTACAGCAAATAAAACATAAAACATTGACTTGTTTTAGACCAAAACCCAAAGATATTTAAAAAAAATTCCATCAATACTCTCCACTATGGGCAAATGCTAAAAAATAGAAAAATTAATAAAACATTAAAACAAAACAAAAGGAAACTAAATAATTATTATTTTTTTTGACTGTTTAACAGGGCAAAATACTGTCGAAGGTTAGCTAATAAAAAGCAACAGACTCAAACTTTGGCATTAACACAGGATAAACAAACAGATATTGGGATATTCCCATTTCACATCTACAGTAGCAGGTTCAGTTAAGTATTATTGCACCATCGGTCTTCAGCTTGTCCCTGGGTTACGATACAGTGTAAAAGGTCTGGCTGGTAGCATAGTAGTATTATAATTGCACATTATTAGTGTTGCTGGTTCAACATAAACATTAACACCAAACAGAAACCCATAAAATGCTACTTTGGTTAAAGACTTGATTTGAAATTCAAAGTCTATAACATGAATCTACCCAAAGTCATGCATAACTTCGAGAGATATCATTTGCATGAAAAGTGAAATAATTTGGCTTTCCAAACACAATACATACACACAGTTGGACACTCTTAACTTTAGCTTGTATACTTCACAAAAAAATTACATCACTTTTTTAAAGTGTAACATTAAAATAATTATGTATATTCCTTATGCTTTTTAGGGTGAAATAATCTGAAACCTCATGAGGACACAGCAGCACCAAATCTTGAGTCTGATTTGCAGGACACCTCTAGGACACGCTGTCTATCACTCCTCATCATTTTGTGCTGGTCCTGAGCGTGAGTCACGATATTCCAACCAAGAGAGGGGGCATGTTTGCTCGAGCCTCCTGTGACCTCACCTGGGCATAGAATGACAGAAAGAGTTACACAAAGAATCACACTAATTCTTCACTGTGTCTGGTCATTTGAGATCATAGCAACGTGTTCCGTTATTTAGATTAGAGACAAAACAAAACAAGAAAATCAAGTTGTTTACTTTCACTCTGGGCGAAGAGAGGACAGCATTATATGTCATGATTACAATACTGTCAGCTCTAACTAATCACAGCATCAGACCGTACAGGCCATACACAATCCATCTGGTGTATGTTTCATGCAAAACTGGATAGAGCTGGCTAAAATATTCAGTTCCAATCTGATTTGGCTGGCTTCTCTGCAGTTTCCAGAATTCAGGGAGGACAAGGTTTTATTTAGATGGTGGATTTTGACGATACCGATCACTAAGGTAGTGGAAAAGGGAGAGAACCGATTAATCAGACGATAGTTAAAAAAAGACACTTGGCTCCTTACATGCTCTGTATTTAAGTATTAGCCAAATTAAGCTTTTTATAGCCTATATATTCAACAGATGAGTGTTTTATATATTTAGATATAAATATACTGTACAAAACCCTCATCTGGTAACTATGAGGAATGAGGAATACGATTTTTTATTATTCACAAGATGACATGAAGTTGGAGACACAATGTGTATGCTGACGGGGGATGTTTTAATATAGTTGCAAGGTGTAAGTGATTGTTTTTATGTCACCTCTAAAGGCTGCTGTTATACTGCTGAACCAATCCGTCTTAACGGTAGAATCCTCCAGCGGCGGCCACAGAGAACACGGAGGGAAAACAATATTGGCAACTATCGGATAGATTTTTGCCCATAACCAATAGCTCCAAAAAGTAACTTTCAGCCCTGATTAATCGGTAAAACCGATATATCGGTCTACCTCTAGTTTTATAAGTCTCCCAGGAAAAGTTTGTGAGGTTTGAAAGATATTCAAGAGTTTGAGACACTTGGGAGTGATAGTGACTTGAGCACACCTGTGTATTGCATTTTTTTTTAGAGTTCCCAAGGTCAAGAAAAACCTGGAAATATCAGGACATTTAGGAAATGTGTTTTCTAGTTCTGGAAAAGTCATGGAAATGAATAAAATCTCAAAAAACATGGAAAGTTCTAGAATGAAGAATAGAAATAGAGCTAGATATTGCTCTTGTGTAGAGAAAAACTTGATCGCAAGCAATAGAACTCTCCGATTTGTCAGTGGATCATTCTTTTGGGTCCGTTCTTTTCAATGAATTAGTCGAAAGGGTTTACAAATCGGTCTACATCGATTCATTTGCCAATCAGTCCGAATCGAAAAGATTTTTAAAAATCTGTATCCAGTAATAACAAATGCCTGGACAGGTCATAGAAAATGAATGGAATTCACTGGTCAAAAGGGTGGGAACCTTGTAAGTTACATCTCTGGAAGACAACTCCTTCCGATCTAAGTGGGTGGTTTTTGGCCAGAATAGGTTTCAATGTGGACCAGTCAAGCTATGCGAGGCAAGGTACCGCATGCGCACATTGCTAGACAAACACATGCATACACACTAACACTCGGGTAACAGGCACACACTTATGCCCAGACAAAGCAGGCCTGAGCGGTACCTCTATCAGACCAGGAAGGAGTGGAGGAGAAGGAATAGAAGGATGAAGGGAGAGAGGTGCAGCCTAGAGAGGCAATCTTGAGTTCATTCTTCTGGAATAACTCAGAAGACATAGAGATAAAGGAAAGAGAAGGAAAATAACACAGTGAGGAAGAGCAGGAAATAGAGCCTTTAATAGTTGTAATAGTCTTTCAAGTTTTTCTCCTTTCACATAAAAATCTATTCAGCTAAAAGCAATTGTGAGACATTGAAAACAAATTTGAGCTACACATATTTGCAAGCATGACTGTGGAAATTTTTTTTCATGAGGTTGTATAAGAAGCGCTAAATGAATAGCTAAATGCATACTACATTGGACTCACCTCTAGATTTGAGCGAGCCTGTTTCAGCACATCTCGTGTTCTTGAGACTAAAAATAAAAAAGTAACTTTAAATATAGTTTAAATGCTTTATTTACTGTGTAGGGTACAACAGGGCTAAAGGCAACCCTTAAATAAATTTGGCTTTTTTTCTGGTCACAAAATGTATCAAGGTAAAAAAAGAAAAAAAGAAAACGATTTATTTTGATTGAATATTGATGGAGCAACATAATTTGTGATAAAAAAAAAAAAAAAAACACACTTGGGTAAAAGGCCCCTAGTTATATAATAGTTATATGGCACAATTTGTCAACTAATGCAAATAATTTTGAGACAGCAAGATGCTTTTTTGAGTAACAAATTAAGATGATGCTTACTCAAAATAACTACTTCAGAAAAAGTCAACCACTTCCTGTTCATTTCAAACACATTTGGCATTTTAATACATCTCAAGTATTCTATGAACAAACTAATCTTTATTATGATTGGATCAGTCAATGTGAGCCCACTTTGAAAATTTTTCATAATAAATCTTTTCGCCCCACCTAAGAAAAACAATGCGTTTAATAGGGGCGTTTAGCCCCTGCATCTGGGGGGCTTTTTACCCCAAAGACTATCCTTACACTTACAGAACAGTTATTGAAAAATGTTTGATTTAATGACCTTAAACAAAACTGAAAATGATAAATACGTATTTTTTTTCTCAAAAGAAATGTGTTAATTTCAGGGATTTTCATTAGCTACATAAATTTGCAACATTTAAAAAAAATATAACAATTAGATCAAATTGCCTCAAAATCAATCTTTAGACACCACACGCAAAGATCTCATGGAACAGGAAAATTGTCCAGTGTATAGTGACAAACAGGTGTTTAGGAAAGTGCTGTGGTAATTTTTGTTGTTATTTAGTGTTTTGGGATATAATAAAATCAATGGAGCCTTTTACACCACTGAGCCTTTAGCCCTGTTGTACCCTATATAGCCATCCACAAAAAAAGCTTTGTCACAAGTGACAGCTCCATGAGGCCATTTAAGCAATTAAGGTAAAAAAGCTGAAATGAAAGGGGAGTGGAAGGAGGCATCACTCACGCTGACCGACGATGAATTGCTCCATGCTGTCTTTAGTGTGACTGGAGGCTCTCAGATTCTCCATAGTGTCCCTGAGAAGCTGCTCTTGTTTGGACAGCTTACGCCTTAATGAAACAACTTCCTTTCTCAGAGACTGCTCCTATAGAGACACATAGAAACATTAATTAAACGTGTCCTTTCCTGCCAATTGGCTACTGACAATATGGTGTACAGGATTACACCTAATGCCATTCACATTGAGGTTAAAAAACGACACCTGCCCTTAAGTAACAAGTTCACATAACAATGATATTACATGTAAGTAAAAAAGTGGGCATTGTTCCAAAACCTTATTATGAGTGACATGTTTACATTCTATGTGCCCTCTGACCTTTTTAAGCTGCTGGGCAGAGGCGTCACTACTGGGCAGAGCTGCCCTCCAGAACATTCTTAAGAGAGAGCATGTCTCCTCCAGAATCTGCTTCAATGTCTTAGTGCTGGCGAGCAAGTTCCTCACATAGCCCTTCAGAGAGAGAAAAAAGTGTACATAACACTTCAGTTTAAGTATTCAAATCTTTTAATAAGATGACCAGTACCAAAAAATGAAAGAAGAGGAAATAATAATTTCAGATCGTTTCAGATTCAAACTACCTCACATGCAGCTTTTCAATGCAGCTTATCCAACATATATACATGAATTAAATGAATATTCCGTGTTCAGTACAAGTTCAGCTCGATGGGCAGCATTTGTGGCATATTGTTGATTATCATAAAAATGAATTGACTCATCCCTCCTTTTCTTTGAAAAAAAGGAAAAATCTGGGTTACAGTGAGGCACTTACAATGGAAATGAATAGGGCCAATCTGTTAATGTTAATATACTCACTGTTTCAACTGTAAAGCCACTAGACGCAAACATTATGCACATTAACGTTATTTTTATGTTACAAAATTGCTAACTAACGTTTTCTGTGTAAAGTTATATCTAATTTTACAACTTTGCCATGACAAAGTAATGCTTTAAACCTTGTAATCCTGGTAAATGATGATTTGAACAACTTAGCAGCTCAAATAATACACAAGTTTTAACAGAAGAAACAATGTTGGTGCTTTTAAAAAATCATAAGCTTCACATTTCTGCCTTTAAACCTGCCAAACATTGGCCCCCATTCACTTCCATTGTAAGTGCCACACTGTAAACTCAAATTTAGCTTTTTTCTAAAAAAAAGGAGGGACAAGTCGAAATTATACTTTTTTTTGGTAATCAGCATCATGCCACAAATGCTGTCCATTGAGCTTACCCGGAATATTCCTCTAACATAAAATACAGCAATAACACTTAAAAACTTTTATTTACAAGTCATTAATAACAATTATATAATGCTTAAGAAATCACTAGTTGATTCAGATAAGAAAACATTCAAATATCTAATTCAAAGTGTGAACTTCAACATTTCTACTTGGAACTATCTGAATGTACATCAACTATTGATCTGTTAAACATAATTTATTTTTTTGCAGAAGACTTATTAATGAAAGCCATTATAAAGTGTCACCAATGCATTTATTTAATTAGAAAATTGTGGCATACGGACATTTAATAATCTAAGGAAGTGTAGCCAAAACTCAAATAACAGGAAATATTTTTAAACAGACATTGTTTAAAGGCTTTTTTAACAGGTCCGCCTTACATCAGATAACAGTCAGTATACTGACCTCCGGTAGGTCATGTTCTGGGCTTGATTGTAGTGCTGCCTCCATCTTGCGGATAACCACCTTCCCTTCCAGTAGCTGCTGCTGTAGAGCACTAAAATCATCCACATGGCCAATCACATGATGTCCAGTTCTGCAGGCGAAGGAGCCGTCAGGGGCCTCACACTTCAGACCTTCAGAGCCAGGCTTAGATGAGTCTAATCAGGCGATTGAATGTTTAAATTAGAGGTGCATGTTTTTACATGACACAAATTGATTAATCAGTTTTTTTGTGACTTTTTCTGTTTTTTATTTTCTACTACTGTGGCCACTTAATAGCAGCATTTTATATAAGAGTCTTACCACTAGCAGAAGACTTCTGGTCATCTGGTTCCACAGCTGGTGAAGCAGGACTGGAGAACCCTGTATCTCGAATGGGAGGAGATGGAGACTGGTCTATATAAGACAGAGAGAGACCAAGGTCAAAGCAGATGTCAAAGATTTGCAGGGGTGCTGCAACTATTATAACTGCAGGATATATGTACTGTATGTATTTCATGAATTTAATTTTGCTTGGCAATAGTGCAGAGAAAATAACTTCATTACGAAGCTGAAGCATCTGCCAACCGGTTGCCTTGGCAGTGCATTGATTGAACACGCAAACAGTAAATGGTAATCCTACAATGGATAGCTCCAACTTACCTGCCTTTCAGCAAATCAGCACTGCTGGTGGAACAATTCATCACCTAATTAATATTCATGAGCCATGCTGATATGGTTTATAATACCCCCTCACTTTTCCAATCATTCCTATGCCCCTTATGTTGGCCAATTCATGTAAACCAGTTAAAGGTACAGTTAATTCATGCTTTTTCTTTCACTGAAAAACAGTGAAAAGCGACTGTGTGTTTGAAAGTTATAAAACTTATGATTGATTATATGATAATAAGTTGTCTCACTATGGAAGAGCTGTTTCCTGGCTGAGGGGCAGAGCATACGCTGATCCAGCCTCTCTCTCAACTGCTGCTCCAACAAATGTATGTTAGACTCTTGCAGGTCGAAGGTCAAACTCAGCCCTGAGCCTTAGATAGAAGTAAAGGGAGCAAGATATGTATGCATCAATCGCAATTATCTTTCTTAATACTCTGTTTATACAATCAGCAATTTAGGCTACCTATCCTACATCAAAGATAGGTTTCAGATAGATGTGTTTCTTTCTTACCTGTGTTGCTCTCAGTAGTGCCGCAGACTCTCTGGTACACCTGTAGTTCACACTGCAGAATGTGCACTAGTCGCTGACTCTCACCTAACTGCTGCTGGAGAACATTCACCTCATGCTGTAGCCTGTTCACAGATGATTAAACATACACATTGTTCAACACTGTCTGCCATATTCATGGTTAACGAGAGGGCACAAAAACACATTGTAGAGTCACACTGTACCTGGTGTTGTTGTCCAGGCTGTTTTGTTTCTCTTTTTTAAGTTGCAGTATTGCCTGAGCCTGCTCTCTGGTTTGAGCCTGCAGTCTTCTGCATTCATCCGCCCACCTTTCCGCCTCTAGCTCTGCCTGCTTCAACTGGCCACGCCCATATAGAACCGCCTCTCTCAGCCGCTCCAAGTCTTTACTGCCATCTGAAGGTAAATAGTAAACTTCTTTGGGCTCATGGTGACATTAAAGGGAAACTATACATGATCATTTATACTTTAAGGAAAAGTTCACCCAAAACTTTTGAATGTGCCATTCCATACGTGTATGACTTTCTTTCTTATGCAGAACATAAACAAAGAGTTTTAGAAATGTATCTCAGCTCTGTAGGTCCAAAGCAAGTAAATGGTGACCAAAACTTTGAAGCTCCAAAAAGCACATCAAGGCATCATAAAAGTAATCCATATGACTCCAGTGGTTCAGTCCATGTCTTCTGAAGCAATCTTATTTCAATTTTGAGTGAGAACAGACCAAAATGTAACTCCATTTTCACAATACATCATGCCATTGTAGTCTCTAGGTACAATCATGATTTCAAGCTCGATTACACTTCCTAATGCTTGACTCATGCGCAGAGCGTGAAATAACGCTAGGAAGTGTAATCGAGCTTGAAATTATGACTGCCAAGAGACTGCTGATGTCAAGATTTATAGAGAAAATGAAGTTACATTTTGGTCTGTTCTCACCCAAAATTGAAGACATTGAGTAAACCACTGGAGTCATATGGATTACTTTTATGATGCCTTTATTTGCTTTTTGGAGCTTTAAAGTTCTGTTCACCATTCACTTGCATTGTTTGGACCTACAGAACTGAGATATTCTTCTAAAAATCTTCATTTGTGTTCTGCAGAAGAAAGAAAGTCATACATAACTTTCTTATGAACACAACAAGAGTAACATCTTACCTGTCCTGGCCTGCTGGAGTTGCTGGAGTTGGTTCTGCAGGGCATGATTGTCCTCTTTCAGCACTCGAATCTCATTGGACAGCTGACTGACTGAATCAAGCCCCTGGATGTAGATGTTAGTGGGTGCTCCACCAGCTAGTGATTTGCAAGAGAAAGTAAAGATAAAATGTAAACTTTTAAAGATAATAGTAATAATAATAACAATAATAAAAATGCCTACATGCAAAAATATACAATATACAAGTACAAATATTGCAGCTTATTGCATAAGGGTAGTTAACACAAAACTTTCTTTTTTTAATCCAAAAATTTTAGGTTAAAATGCACATGAATGTATTAGTGAAAGTTTATATTTTAGGTGCTCTTTTTTTTTTTTTCATTTTCAACAATCTTCACGATTTTAAATGGTCCTGCACTGTAACATGATTTTTAAAAACACAAATATTACATGAAGTTTCTTAATAAATATGAGAGCATAAAAACTATGAGCACAATATTAATAATGAAAATAATAATAATAATAAGCATGTAACACTGCAGAACATATCAACTTTCCAAAATACAGTATTTCAAGTTAACTACCCATAAACACTGACTAGATATATTTGATATTTATAAGACATCCTTTTGTGAGTCTCTAACCTCCATTTCGTGCAGAAGAGGCCAGTCTCTTCTCCAGCTGTTGTCTCAGACGGTCGTTGGTCTGGATAGAGTCTTCTAGATGCCGTCTGAGAGTGCGAATCTCCCTAAGGTGCTCCTCCATTAAGTCGGCACCTACATCACAGTATAAAAGAGCAGGAGAAAAGGGCTTACCAAAACTTACCATATCATATATACATATTTTTACACACTCTACAAAGACAGAGCTGATTTATCAGAAATTAATTGCATTTAATAGCATTTACATTCCAAAGCAAAATTCAAATATTGTATTAGACTACTGATAACAATCTTTTAGCAAGAAAATTTAGGCTGAGGTATCCAGTGTTGCAGTACCTGTATGGCCAGACTGATATCCTGAGGAACTAGAGGACACATCTCCATACGTGCCTGGTCTTAACAGTCTTGGGCCATACATCATATCCCACATCATGCTGCTCTCGAGGAAGTTTGCCCCTGATTTCATAGCAGGACTGGCCTGATGGCTGCTTAGAGGTGACTGTTCAAAGGCATGATGGGATAGTGGGTGTATGACGCTATGGTCTGGCTGAGTGTGGGAGCCCAGTGGAAACCCAGGCAGCGGTTTGACTTGAGGAACATGGTAGCCTATATAGGGATAAGAAAACATAATATTAATTGACAGAATGTAAAAGTGAGAGTATACTGTATAAACTGAAACATAGCAACAACCTAAATGCTGGTTAAAAAAAAGATAAAAAGAATAAGGGAGGGCAAAGAAGGGGTTGAAGTTGCAAATGCAAGCAAATATATTTCATAATGACTGTTCACTCAGTCTAAAATAAAATTCAGATCAATGAAATGAAATGACGGATCAATTCTAGCAATATTAGCGTATTGACTAAATATTTAGTCTAATATTAAGAGCTAAGATTTATATTTTCGACTTAAGATTTATAGTATACTTTAACAATTCATATTTATCTCAGTTTATCACAAATTTGAGATTTTTCCTTAAGCAATAACTTTGCTATTAGGTGTCATTGAAATTGGAGATTGAGATTGAAAATTTAAAAGGATAGTTCACCCAAAAATAAACATTTTCTTAACATTTCCTGACCCTCATGCCATCCCAGATGTGTATGACTTTCTTCTGCTGAACACAAACAAAGATTTTAAGAAGAATATCTCAGCTCTGTTGGTCTTCACAATGCAAGTGAATGGGTACCAACATTTTTAAGCTCCAAAAGCACATAAAGGAAGCCTTAAAGTAATCAATACGACTTCAGTGGTTTAATCCATTTCTTCAGAAGCAATATGAGAAGTGTGGGTGAGAAACAGATCAATATTAAAGTATATTACAATATTAAATATTTTTTTACTATAAATCTCCACTTTCACTTTCTTCTTCTTTTGTTTTTGGCGATTCAAATTCTTTGTGCATACTGCCACCAACTGGGCAGGGAGGAGAATTTATAGTAAAAAAGGACTTAAATATTGATCTGTTTCTCACCCACGCCTATCATATCGCTTCTGAACATAAAGTTTAAGCACTGGAGTCATATGGTTTACTTTTATGCTGCCTTTATGTGCTTTTTGGAGCTTGAAAATTTTAGTAATCACTCAATCTTGCATTGAATGGACCTACAGAACTGAAACGTTCTTCTAAAACATTTTGTTTGTGTTCTGAAGAAGAAAGAAATTCATACACATCTGGGATGACATGAGGGTGAGTAAATGAGGGAATTCTCATGTTGGGATGAACTATCCCTTTCAGTCTTTTAATTTGTGTGTTTGAGTTTGTTCAAATGTTTGAGTTTGAGTTAAAAATTGTGAGTTGTGGAAAAAATTGGCAGTCATTTACAATACGCAGTATTGGCTGCTTCATAATAAAAGAAAAGGTTGAACCTCACTTCCTTTTAAAAATACACCGACGGTCACATTCAAAATGTTGTGATTATCCAAATCACTTTAGTACAACCTCAGCATCATGCACACAAAGAAGTTATGTATATTAGTGATAACATATCTATATTCAATTATTTTTTTTAATACATTCATAACTTCTAAGGTTTAACTTGACAAAATTATCAATGAAGTCAGAGTTAGTTTTTGCCGGTAGTACAAAACTTCACTCAGTGGTTCACACTCAAATGCATGCTCACTGTTTCCTAGCTGTCTCTGAAGCATTTGAAGCTCTTGGTGAACCTCTGCCAGTGAGAATCCCCCACCACAGTGGTTACGGGTTCTCAAGGGATGAGTTTGAGGATCAAACACAGGTTGAGGGGGCATTTGAGATGAAGGGTTGAGGAGACAGTGAGGGGAGGTTGAGAAGGAAATGGAGCTGGACAGAGGTCCAGCAGAGAGGCCTGATGGGAGGACACATAGAGAAAGAGCCACATATGTTTCATTGGGTGAGACATACCTGCCTAAAAACAGCAAAAAAAAAAAAAAAAAAAAAAGGACTATAGCTGGTCTATGGCAATGTAAAAAAACAAAACAAAAACAAAAAAAACTTTCTATTCGTAGAATATTAATTTAGTTAAAGCAGAGATACTGATTAAATATCCTAAAGGAATAATTCACCCCTAATAGAAAATTCGGTCATTATTTACATTATTTACCTTATGTTGTTCTTAACCCATATGTTGTTATTTTTAAAAGTTGCATGGACAGCAAAAATGGCAAAACGTGAGGGTGAGCATATAATGACAAATTTAAACACTTATGAGAAATGCCTCATATCTGTGTAAAAACTGACTGAACTATGATTTAGTTCCTTGCTCTTTCTTTCTACCTGTCTGTGTTTGGGTTTCCATTGGTCTGTGAGGTGTACAGTGCATCCTGGGACAGGTGCTGGAGGACTGATGGCTGTGAGATGACATGATGGAAGGAGGGTTGGATGCATGTAATGTAGCTGAGCCTCTATGACTTTGTGAGTCTGAAAAAAAAAAAAACAGATGGAGAACGAAGTTGAATGATGTGAATGTACTCACACATGGTACACAAATATGAAAATAAACTGTGTATATATACATGTGTATATATATATATGTGATTATTTGGTTAAAAACCTGTGCCACTTCTTGTAGCCTCCTCTCGGTCATATTCACTTGCAGCATCCAGTTCAGAGCACAACTCAAGATCCTCATTGGTCGAGCCATGGTCATCTGACACAAAAGAAGTCCTGTCTGATTGATCTGTAGCTTCTGACAGGGCGTGGCTGCTAGTAGGTGTTTCCGATCGTGGTTGATGCTGGTCGAGTTTGGAGCATAGTGAATCGATGAGTTTGTCTTTCTGTTGTAGCTCCTTACTCAGCCTGTGAAGACAGGACAGATGACATTTAGCATTGTAATCATGATTTATCTGTCATGGGATGCCAATAAGGGACAATATTATGTCACAGTATATGTACATATGTGTGTGAAAGAGAAAGATCAGAGAGACAGGTTTTTAGAGTTTCATGAACATATTGTGCACCTAAAAAGTGAATCCTTGAGCCGTTAATTACCATTAACGTAAACAGAAAATGCTCAAATCCTAAATCAAGAGACATTTACCCCTTTAGTCATCAAACATAAACAATGACCACAATCTGCAAACACAGGACATGTATGATTATTTATTAAGTCTATTGTTAGAATATGACCACTACTGTACCCAAACTAATTGTAACCTTTTCCTGCACCTGTACCCAAATTAGGTGTAAATGCAAATTTGCACCAAATTCTGTGTTTGGCATGTGCTAAATATGTCCAGCATGCAGTGCATTAGGCTAATTTTGTACCCCAAATTTGTTCTATGCTGCATTAATTAGGACCTGTTTTTGTTTTGTCTGAGCTGAGGCACACACACACACACACACACACACAAAGTTCCAATAGTGTCTGCGTCTAATTTTTCTCTCAATTAGATGCACACACGGACATATACACCAAGATTTAGCAACAACAGTAGCTGTACAGGCGTCTAAAAGTCCTTTTTTTAATCACATTGAAAATCAGGGAAGATTTGAGATTGAAAACAAAGAAAAAAAAATGAATATAGAAATACGAGAAATATTTAAGACTGTGCTATATTTCTAGATCATTAATCAAATGTAAGCAAATTCGTGGTATTGACCATACTACTAGCCATACCACTGTACCTAAATTTCACAAAACACACAGAAACAGGGACACGGCAGCACCCCCTGTTGACATGGGACTGTAAATGCAAGGCAAACATAGGGCTGGGCAATAGGACAATGTTAATCAAGAGACTGAATCCAGCTTCTTATTCGACGATATGAAACGAGAAAACGATCAGGAAATGACAAAACCCTGGAGCTGGGAAGTTGCCAAATATATTAAATAGTAGCCCAGGGTTTGAAATTAGCACCAGTGGCCGTGAGTCCTGACCCGCCAAATGCGGGTTGTCAATTTCATGCAGTGGTGTGTAATTTTGCTCATCTTCCCTTCACTGTGGTGGGCGACCTGCAAGATGTCTCGAAGTGACACATGACAAGAAATGCTGTTAAATATAAGACACGCTAGAAGAAACACACCTTATTTCATTATTTCAAGAACATATGACAGAAAAGCCGTCGATGCTCACGTGTCTGATTCGCATAAAAGTAATTCTTAAGACTCCAGTGGTTAAATGTATATCTTCAAAAGTTATATGATAAGAGTGGGTGAGAAAAAGGTCAATATTTAAGTCATTTTTTTCTATAAATCTCCACCTTTGTCCAGCCCCGACCAGTAGGTAGCAATATGTATGAAGAATGCAATCACCACTAAACAAAAGAGGAAGAATGTGGACATGAAAGTGGAGATTATAGTAAAAAAATGATTTAAATATTGATTTGTTTCTTACCCACACCTGTCTTATTGCTTCTGAAGAGATGTATTTAACTACTGGAGTTGTATGGATTACTTCTATTATTCATTTATGTGCTTTTTGGAACTTCTGAGTTCTGGTCACTTTTCACTTGCATTGTATGGACCTACAAAGCTGAAATATTCTTCTAAAAATCTTAATTTGTGTTCAGCAGAAGAAAGAAAGTCTGGGATGGCATGAGGGTGAGAAAATGCTGCAAGAATTTTCATTTTTTCATCCCTTTAAGATATTTTGAAATTCATGTACTGTACAGTACATTTTCAAGTAATCTTTTCACTTAAATTGTCATGGTGATAATATAAATTACAATAGATTTTGTTTCATTAAATTATATAAAAAAAGAAAAAATAAGAAGCATTTTCACATGTGGTCTCAGACTTTTGGACCTCACTGTATGTCCTAAATAATATTCTGCAAATATCACAGAAACAAGATACATAGATGCATCAATGTCACAATTGTTTTACCATACACATTGATGAACCAAGTAAACAGTTTTTCTTTCTTCTACACTTTTTATTCATACACAGTGGAACACAAAAGTAACTTTCTTAGGAGTTTGTTCTCCTTTACATTGTGAAACCAACACTTGTAAATCATATTTAGCAATTCTTACTTCTCCAACTGCCTGTGCAGGGCTCTTTTCTCCCTTTCTGTCTGCTTCTTGAGAATAGCCAACTCTCTCTTCTGCACCTGCCATTCCCACAAAGAGAAGGAGAAGAGCGAGTCACGGTACAAGGGGCTGCTTTTGGACAGCATGGACCTCCAAAGAGGGGCCATGGCCCCACGGCCTGCCTGCCTGCCCACCTGCGTTACGTTGAGACCTGATTACAGCCACTTCATCTTGACTTCCCAAACTCACGGCTGGCTGGAAAACACAGAGCAGCTGGTCAGGGGCCGTAGATCCGGCCGCTGATGTAGCACCTGTCAGCTGGGTCTCCGTGGTAACTGGGCCGTGATCATTCGTGTGACGAAAGCTGGGGGTTTGCTGGGATTGCAAGTAGTGGTGGGGGAGGAGTAGGGAATCTCCAGCAGGCAATTGTGTGAAGAGCAACGTAAATCCCGAGATTACACTGAGTGCTGATGCCGAGAGACCAATCTGTTTACTCTCAACCTCAACTAAGAGCTTTAATACGTATACATATGCATTAACAATAGCAACTATCTGAGGATGGGAGTATACAAACTGTTGTGACATCCAGCATGGTCTTGACCAAAGTCCAAAACCCTTCCTCCAAGAACCACTCTGACAAATCCTTGAAGAACATTAGCAAAGCCTTTCTGAGAGTCTTCATTTCAAAGAAACAAAAAAACACTGCTGTTGAATGCAGCTTCTGTACGTCCTTTCTCTTAGAGACCAGTCCCTCTGGACTCTTCTGTTTATTCCCAAAGGAGGAAAAGACTTATCATAGTGTCCTCCTGAAACGTAATGTCCTTCCCCATGAGCTCCCAAACACAACAAACACTCATGCCAAATTGTATGCATGTGTGGGACATCGGAAGTGGTGGAGTGCTTGCCGTTGGGCTGATGTGCTCCTCAGTGCATAAATACGGTACTTCAGTCATCCGACCTCTGGTAATTAAACACAGCGTGTACAACCTATTACACGCTTATAAAATCAGCCAAGCTGGAAAAAACAGAATACATTTGCACACTGTCACATAGCTAGACAAACGTTCAGTCAAAAAACTTCGTCACGCACTCAGTCAACCTAAAAAACATCTCTTTACGAGATTCTTTAACAAAAATCTCTTTAGAGAAAAAAACTTGGCAAAACAAAACCCGTCCATTTTGTTAATTTTGTAAAAGTAATTTCTGAAGAACAACAGACATATCCATATTTCATCGTATCCGTCCAAACGAAAGCATGTATGAAAAAGGAAAACCAAAGAGGAATCCTCTTCCACAGGCTCTTCCTCTCGTCTTCTGGCATTCAGTCACACGTCTTTCACATGGTCTCTTTTGCTGTCCTCTGCTTCCACTGTCTTTTCATCACTCTTTCTTTCTCTCATGTGCCTTTATCTCTCTTTCTCTCCCTGCTACGTCTCCCTCTGACCTATTTCACTCATGAGGTTTTAATAACTTAACCTGATTAGTACTGAAGTCAGCACCCAATCCAAAGCCTGGTGGTCACAGCACAGCTACCAGACCAGCTCTGTCCTAGGGCAAATGTTCACAAGAGGACACAGAAACACATAAACACATAGGGCATCAAACCGATGCAAATCCCCTCCGTTTTTCACTCAATTACAGGCTCCGCTAAATGAGCCGACTGGCAACAAAATACGGTTAAGTCCAGCTGTGCATCTGGGTGGCCATCTGTGCACTCTTTCAACTCATTAACGGCTGTGATCCCAGAGAAAAACAGAGATGTTTTCAAAAGGAAATTATACACTGGAAATCATCCTTGTCTGACTGTGAACTTCCATTACGATGGAGTTGTATAAGGAAATATGAGAAGATGAGGTCATTTATAATACCAGAAAAAGCTCTATTCTGCAATTAAAGCCATTAAGAAGATGGTAGATAATTTTTGAGAATTATCTTATTGGTTAAAAGGTCCTAAGAAATGATCCATGGTTTGGAGAAGTTCTCTCATCAGTATCTTTCTCAAATTTGGTGTGTTCTTTCCTTCAATTGTTCTCCACCTTGTTAAGATACCCAACATAGGTCTTCTGGAAGTAACATTTTTCTACAGATCATCAATCTTTGATGCAAGTAATATCTCCAGGCACTGTGATGTATTGTGGTTATATCTTATGTTCAACACTTGATGAAAAGATGGTTAGATGATGGTAAGAGGATGAGACTGCCAGCAAACCAACAAACCAATCCATCAGCTTTGCATGATTCAGAATGCCTCCAGACAGTGGGCTCCACATGTATACAAAAAAGAATTTGGAAGATCACAACCAATGTTTCAAGAGATGAGTGCAATGGGCAGTTCCATCTCAAAATCAGGAATGTTCTTGAAGTAAAGTCATTTATAATGGTAAAAACAGGAGTAAAGTACCATGTTCTTGTTGCTGTAGAATATAATTTCTATGTGCCTATCAGCTTAATACATAAAAACAAAGGAGTGTTCACAGGCAGACAGTGGCAGAGTGTTCAGAGCGCATGCATGCTCACCCGCTGACTGCCTCCCAACAGAATGTATTATAGGGTGGAAATATAAGGGGCATCTCCCGCAGGGGTTCTGAGGCTGCTGCCACGGAGACAAGCAGAAAGCTAGGGGGGACGGAATGGGGGCATGAATTCCGTTAAAATGTCCTGTGAGTTCTAAACATGTTCTGGACACCCTAGAACCAGTGGTGACATTATGTAGCAAGCGCCTGACAGTTCACATTAGCATTAGCTCATAGCATTGCACAACAGGGCCCGCAGGCAAAGTCAAATAAGTGCACTTCAGTGCATGAAGGGGCAGAAATATAGAGAGTGAATTACAGATGGAGAAAAGATTATGAAAGAAAAATAACTTATAATAAAATATAAAATAACCTAATTGTATCATATACTACCATATATTATAAATATTATTAATCTGCTTAAAACAGAGCAGAACTAATGTGAATTATATGAAGAATAGTAATATAGAGTTTAGGAACTGTATAGATTAGATGAAGGAACCCATATAAGGCTCAGTGATGGCTGGTATACCTACAGTGGCCTTAAAAAGTATTTTGGGTACTTAAGCCACACTAACCATTTATTAATTTAATTGCATTAGGAGCAAACTATCAAAAAAAAAAAAAAAAAAAAAAAAAAAGGGGGCATTTACAAACAAATGATGCAAGATGTTTTCTCAGAACTAACACCTTTCTTAACAGTTTTTGCAATTACTTTTAACCAGCTGAACCCATGGTAATTTTTAGAAGATGTGTGAGGTCAGTTCCTCTCAAGTTCACAATGGGTATCAATAACCACAGGGGTAGTACATCACATTAATTACAGTATGTTCTACTAAGTTTGACAACCGGAAAGTGCCCGTATACTTTTTGTCGAATAGCACATATATTGTTCTATAATTTATAATGCGTGTTAGTACAATTTTTCTTTAAAATGAATGCAAATTGATTTTATATTTTGTTATCAAATGCAATGACATTTATAAATGTATAAGTATGGCTATAATAAGTGAACAAATACTTTTTGGAGCCACTATATATCAAAGCATGATTTATTCATCCATTAGAAATCTAACAACATTAACTAAAGGAACTATCAAATTATTGGGTTTCTGTATAGATCTTTATAATGTATGCAAAGATCTGTGAACTGCAATTTAACACAATTTGAGGGTGCTGTATAAAGCATGACTCATTACTGTAATGATCTGTGATATTGATAAGAGATTCCTAACATAGACCAAATATTTCCATGATGCTTACAGAGTGAGAAACTCATCACAGCTGGTGTCCAAATCAATAGGACGCCACAAGGCACATTGGTCATTCTACCAAAAACACGCACTGCCAAAAATAGTCAATACATAACCGCTGATTACACTCAAAACATGTTCTTACTGCATAGTGAAACAACAAATCATCATTGAGAAAATGCTGAGCTAAGACTCTGAATTACTCTTAATTCTGAAATTCTGAAAAGGTGTGTCAGTACAGCAGGTTGATTCAAACCAAATGTCAAAAAATCAATATGGCTCATTTGCTGTGGTCATCATATGTTCTAGCTGATTTGGCGTTGAGACAACAAAAGAAAATCCTATTCAGTTTTGAACGGGTATAATGACATGGTGTGATCAATAACATCTAAAACCTTATTGAAAAGAACATGAAGGGCCCTATTTTAAGAGCGCCAGCGTTAAGTGCAGCGCTATGCCATAATTCTTAAGTGCAAAGTCAGTGGGCATGGCCATGAAGTTTTGGTCTTTTCGTGAATTCACACGCCAAGTCTATGCGCAAGTAGGTTTGGCAAAATCACACGCACAACACGCAAATGGGCTGGATAAATTGCAATTTAATTCTGACGTTTTCTCTGGTTTTTATTCCACCGTCTGCATCCTATTATTTAGTTCATTCCCTCCAGCACCAGCAATATAAACCAAGACAGCACGTTCATAAGAAGTTGGCAGTGTAAATGGACTGTCTGCAATGATTGAAAAGAATAAATTACGTTAGGCATTAACTGTGTCCTTGATGATTATCAGGCATATTACTATGACAGTGACGCGCTCTTTTCATACGCATGGAAAATGTGATTCTCGTCATAATTTGGATGTACGCTCCATTAAATTACAGAGAATGTAAGTATTATTAATCATTTTCATCTACTGATCGTAGCTAAAATTAAATCATGGCTAAAATTAACAGTGATAGTATCGGCATGCAGTTCAATTCTACCGGTTGATTTTGATCACAATAAAAAATAGACCAAAATATAATCAAAATAATGAAGTGGTCAAAAAATCATAGCCTACCAATTTCAAACATTTTACTCTTTCCAACTTCTTCCACTTCTTTTGCAGTGACTTAAAAATCACTCTACGACAACGGTGGAAAAATACCTTTAGACTTACAAATTAGACCATAAATACAATTTTAAATTTAAACAATAATAATAATTGAAAATCAAACCATGACCTATAGATAGTTTAACACAAATCTAATAAGACGGCTACTACAACTCTGATCGTAAGGGACATCATTTCATGTTGCACTACTATATGGTGGTTGGGGCAGTGGTGGCTCAGTGGTTAAGGCTCTGAGTTACTGTTCAGAAGGCTGGGGGTTCAAGCCCCAGCACCACCAAGATGCCACTGTTGGGCCCTTGAGCAAGGTCCTTGACCCTATCTGCTCCAGGGGTGCTGTATCATGGCTGATCCTGCACTCTGACCCCAGCTTAGCTGGGATATGTGAAGAAAAAAAGAATTTCACTGTATATGTGCAAATGTGTGATAAATAAATATAATTATTAATTATATATTTTCAGAGTTTGGACATTAACTTTTTTGCCACCAGCTGGTGGAATCACCAAATTTCAAATGCAGGAACTGAGTTTAAACTTTGCACTAATTTAAGATGTGGTTTTCAAACGTCTTAGCACAACAACCTATTTCTCAGAAAAATAGCAAACTGCACTTTTCGCCACTTCATTACCATACAATACACCCACAGTTTGCGCGCATACACCCATAATAGAGCAAACACCCATGCCCACTTGCGCTTTGTGTCGGCATGAAAATTGAGATTAGAATTAGAACTCTCACAACAATTGGATAAGATGTTGCGCTGAAAATACAGCCCAAAATGTGTGTGCGTGGGTCTGGTTTTGATTACATTGTGGGTCCAAGTGTCTCTACAAGATAACCTACATTATGGGGATCAGCCAACAGTACCCACAAGGAAAACCCCTTAATAAATATACTAAATTTTTACTTAATAAAAATGTATAAATACAGAAAGGTTTCTGTGAGGGTTAGGTTAAGAGGTAGGGTTAGGATTTGGGGGATAGGAAATATCATTAGCTCAGTATAAAAACAAAAGAAATCACACTGCAAAATATTATATTCTTACTGACTATTTTTCTCTTATTTTTTTTTTGGTAAAAATGTCTAACCATACTTAAAAAAAGAACAAATTATTTAGAGGCAGACTGACATAAAAAAATAAGTCTTGTTTTCCAGAGAAATCAAACAAAATTGGGGTTTATGCTTAAAAAAAAAAAAATAAAAGGCAAAATGTGGTAAGAAAAATACATTTGTTTTCCCATTGAATCAAGTTTTTTTTCTTACCCCATTGGCAAATAGTTTTTTCTTGTTATAAGCAAAAACATTCCTATGTTTTGTTAGAAATGTTCTCTGAAAACACGGAGACAAAATATCTTGTTATTTTGCTTCTCAAGTAATTTTTTCTTCTTTTAAGAGTGCTTCGATATTTTACTGGAAAACAAGACAAAAATACCCAGTAAGATAGTTATTTTTTTGCCATGCAATAGAAAGTCCCCACCATGATAGAAAAATACACAGCTATAGTTTAGTGAGGAAACTGTCCCCAAAAGTGAGCTAAATCTGACAAAACCTACCTTTGGGGACATCCCCACTTTGAAAAATGATTAATAAAATAAATAATGTTTTTTTTTTTTCTAAAAATGAGTGTCAATAGTAATTATAAGTAGTTTTATATAAAACAATGGAAAAATGTCAGTTGTTTCAAATTCTATGGTATGTCCCCATTTAGTTGTGTGTGTGTGTGTGTGTGTGTGTGTGTGTTCAGGCGACTAACCGAATTGCAAGCAGCTCATGGCCTGATTTATCGTCTGGGACTTCAGTGTGATCACCTGTAATGAGAATATAATTGAATGCAATGTCTTGTTAAAGAAAGGTCTTCAGAGATATTGTCAAATGCATGCAGACATGTTTGCGTATGTCAGTGCACTCACGGCCGCTGATCTTGGTGCTGACTCTCTGGGTGAGTGAAAGGCTTTGAGAGAGCTGGTCTCTGAAGCTCTGGCCCATGTAGTAATCAATGTCGTTGGAGCGCAGCAGCTCTTCAAAGGCCTTGGTGGTGTCTCTCAGATGCTGAATCAGAATGTGGCACACACCACGGCCCTCACGCATCCTCTGACGCAGGTGAGACAGTTCACGGGCCTGCGCTTGAATCAGCGTGTCAAACTTACTGCATGGAGGGAAGAGAAAGAGGCGTTTTTCTATCAATCTCATTACAGTGACAATGAATCCATGGGATTGCTTTACATTAAGGTAGTTTAGCTCTGATACTGTATCTTGAAGCTGGTGTGTGTAATTTTTTTTATATTAGAAGTCATTCTCGAATCCCAACTTGATATGCAGAGTCAATATAAGTAAGCTTTTTGTAGATTGATTCCATCTAAAATCAATAATGTGATATGATTTTGGGATGCGTTTGAAACAACTATGAGCATTTGTTCTATTATTACAATGGTGAAATGTGTTCATAGAGAGATTAGATATCCTACTCTATACTCTATTACTCACCCTGGCCAGTTTAAAGTTTTGCCATCCTCTGCATGGCCTTTGCCCTTCCTGAGCTGATCCTCCAGTGAAGTCACTCGGGAAACAAGCTCTTGCAGCTCTCGGTCTTGTTTGGGCTGGCGGGGAAGAGAGCCAAAGCCATCAGATGACTGCCAGCCCTCATCTTCCTCAGTTGCACTCTGTGTCTCACAGTTATCCAAGCCCCAGTTGACCTTACGGGGAGTGCTGGCTGGGGTATGATCACACGTTTGGGCCTGTGAGCTGCGAATCAGGGCCTGAGATCGGGACAGCTGACTGCGCAGGTCCTCCACTAGTCGCTGCAGATAGGTCACGTCATTTTCAGTCTTGCCAGAGTTCAGTGAGCTGGGAGCACCCCACCACTGAGAGCCCCCATCATGATAGGAGAGTGATGTGCACAGCTCCAGATCATCAAACTCTGCAGTGGAAATAGACACATGTTTGAATTAAGATATTTTTAGCTTGTTAGTTGTGAGTTAATGAGTTAATCAGTTATCAGGGTATAACTGATGACATTGTGATGCTTTGATTGTGATGTGTTCCAAAAGTTGGATCAAGTATTATGACTTAAAGTCAATGTGAACTGCAGTTGCAACCCATTTGACTTCCATAATGTGACATATTTTTGGAGTGAAACAGGATATTTAATGAGAAAAAAAAGTAGGGCGGGGTTGCTTTTATCCTTAGACATTGATTGGATCATTAAATGTGGGTGTTACATACTGTACCAGAATGAAGTCAGACCAAATGTGAGTTTGCTAAAAAAATGCTTAAAAAAGTATTTGGCAATTGGTTAACATTATCCAATTGCCTCTGCAGCCTATATGACATGAGTGGAAAAGGGAAAGCTGTTTCAGAGCAAGTTATTATGCATTGATTAAAGACTACATAAAAGACAAACAATTTGTTTCTTTGGAATAACATGCACAGATTCATTTTAAGATGCTAATGCTCCCTTGTGGTAACATCTAATGAAGTCACCTGGACTGCTGGTGTCTTCTCTCTCTGCCTCGTTCTCACTTCGGCCACATGTCTCATAGCCCAGATCTTGGATGTCCACCTGGACCTGCTTACTATCCTGCTGTACTGATGTTTCCGCTAAATGAATAACCAGACAGAATGGCATTTTAGGAACTGAATCTAATCTTAAAAGTACACAAATTCCATGCATTCTCTTAATCAATAAGCTCGTCAAAAATGCATGCATAATAACAATAATGTATATTATTAATAAGAGCACAATAATAATAATATAAAAATGTATTCCTCATTTCTAAGTAGCTTTGGATAAAAGTGTCTGCTAAATGAATAAATGTAAATGTAAATCTAATAACAGATACAGAATTCGTGAAATGCTGTTTAAAATTTCAGACGGAGTATAGCATGTGACATAGCATGAGATGTCAACTTCTCAAAAGTATTTCATTTCAACTACCCATTTATGTGTGTATGTGTACTCACTAAGCAGTTCTCTGTAGTCTTTGAGTTGCTCGGCCTGAGCATGAACTGTGGCTTCCGACACCATGAGTCTCTCCTGAAGCTCTCTGCTCTCTTGCTGCACCTGCTCAAGATCAGTTTTCAGACGCACCCTCTGCTCTCTCAATGGCTCCCCTACAGACACACACTCACCTGCCTAAAAAAGTAAATGAGGACAAATTAGGCTTTGAGCCTTCAATGAAATACTGAGATGCTCTATCCTGTGTAGACTGGGGCAATAGAACCAAAATCCAGAGTGTGGTGCACCTCTTCCTGATTTAACATTGAGGACGCAGTGTTTATCTACAGATGCAATGTGAAGGCCAACTTACCTCCATACCAGCTGAATCCACAAGTTGTCCATCAGCCCTATCTGCTGTGATCTTTTGTCCATCATTATTTGCCTTTCTTCCGATCAGCATACTCTTGAGCTCATCATTCTCAGAGCGGAGTGCAAAGAAAGCCTTTCTATTTCAGAATTGCACCAAAGAAAAAAAACAAAAAATGCTTTTTGCACTTTGTTACATTATAATGACTGTAAAACAGCAGATTTGGAAGTCTATTCTACAATTCCCTCTTTGCTGAAAGCTTTACCTCATCTGAGAGAGAGAAGAAAAACCAGCTATCTCCAGTTGAGACTTGAGCTCCATCAGCTCTCTCTCTACCGCCCTCTTCTGCTCCACCAGTAGCTTGACCTCCGCCAGCCCCTGACCCTCAGCCACTGCATCCTGGCAGCCCCTGAATCCTCTATGCTGCTCACAACTCTGTATAAGGGGAAGGACTGTGATTAAGCAAACAGGAATCTTTCCAAAAGGAAAAGATAATATACGAGTGTAGCGACAGTATACTGGGATTACATTTGACATCTTATAAAAAAATATTTTTTTTTTTTACCTGTTGTTGTATAATTTAGACATTTTGCACTATGGGGCTTATGAATAAAACACAAGCAGAACACATTTCTATGTAAATCGTTCAGAAATCCATTCGTATGTATAATGTCACATTTAATTCAGTGTACAATGATTTGTATGTACAATCTACATATAACGTTTTTGGGGGTGGAGGTCTTCGACCTATAAGATGGGTAAAAGTTCAGTATAGTATAGATACGGTAAAGCAGAATTTTTGTATGTGACAGTGTAGTAATGGTATACTGCCTAATATTGTGTAGGTCCCTCGTGCCAATCTCAGAATGCTATTCTGAGATGTGGGTTGGCGCTATTTTGGCGGCATGAGGGGGACCTACACAATATTAGGCAGGTGGTTTTAATGTTGTAGCTGATCGGTGTAGTATAGTATAATATAGTATAGTATAGTACAATATAGTGCAGCACATATAGTACAGTTTGTATAGTATAGTATAGCACAGTATAGTACAGCACCTTATAGCATAGTATAATATAATACAGTATAGTATAGTACAGCAAGGCATAGGACAGTTTGTGTACTACAGTATAGTTTAGTATAGTACAATAGGTCTATAATATATTATAGTAGAATATAATAGGTCTATATAGTATAGTATAATATAGTACAGTATAGTACAGTATAGTATAGCATAGCACAGTATAATATAGTTGACCGGGATTGTAATTTTTAAAGATGAATTTCTACAAATGGACACTGTTAGAAACAGGGACTAAAAATGTAATGTTTTTTTATTTTGGTTCGTTCTGAGCAGAAACAGTGAATTTTCGCTCTTGTTCCGGCGTTCCGCAGCATCTTTTCCAACTAATTACCAGTTAAAATAATGGTTAATTGTGTTCTTTTTAAAATGACAGTACTCTGTGGTAAGGGTGGGTGATTTACTAGTTTCAGTGTTTCCAGAACTCACAAGAGAAATAAGGCACCTGTTTCGGAAAAACAAGGCACTTGCCTCACCCAAAATATTTTTTCCCATGTTGGGGAATTTTTAGGATGGAAATCATAACAAGCATAGTATATATACAGTAGCATATACTGTATAAAGTAATGTCTTTTCAATTAATAAATAAGCAGGAGGTGGTGTAATTCCAACTAATTACTGTGATAAACTCTTTCATCTTTGGTTTCATGAAACAATTATCAGAACAAAATTAACCGGTTATTAACTGGTTACCAGTATTTAAAAATAACATTTTCATTTGAAAGGAATTTCGATCCTGTTTTCAGTTATGTTCTGCAAAAAAATCAGTTCATTTTCAGTTTTCGTTACTTGAACCATTATTAGTCCCTGGTTAGAACCTTAAGAGTGTACTATATATATATATATATATATATATATATATATATATATATATATATATATATATATATATTTTATATGTGGGTGTATATAATAAAAACTACTATGACCAAAAGACTTATAGTACCTTTATGTTTACATCAGGTTGTCTTACTTACCTGCATGCTGACCAAAGACTGAGCTGTCAGTTTGGAGTGCTCCTCATCTTCGGCACTGTCTGCAAACTCACTACTGCAGTCTTCATCATCCTCCTCTCCATCATCTGAGATGAAACCTAAAGAAAAAGTGTTGCATTGTTAATACAGATGTACAGCCAGTCGCAGTCACGCATACACATAGACACTGTGCATTGACTGTTGCATGTACTGTATCGCTATGGAGACAAGTGAACATAATACTCTAATTAGGGTCATCTTACTCACAGTGGACTTCTCTCTCTCTGATTAGGCTTATGTATGCAAACTTTTCACAAACTATCCCACCCTACAATCAAGCTTATCCAGGATAATTATGACTCTTAGTTAAAAAGAACTCTTCATGTCAGTATGTACAGAAAAGAAGGCACAGAAAGACAGGAAGAGCAAAAGTAAACAGATAAAAATACTCATTTCCTGAATGGCAGCACTGCCCCGTTACTGGTTGTCCTTGCCTAGTGTGGCATTCTATTAATGTTCAAGTTAATATGTTTAGAGTTAAAGTTTGTTCTGAGAGCCAAATTGGAAATTGTGCAATATTAATCATTTCTGCTGATCATACAACTGTTAAATAGATTAGAAAATAAGAAAGTGTAAGATAAGAGTTTTAATCTTTATCATTCTCCCACAACTGTGAACTAGATGACAAATAGAGATACTGAATTTATCCACGTTTTGTTGTAATGTAACTGCAGTGCAACTGGACTGAGGACAGAGGTGTAGACAGTTTCAGCTGAGATTTGAATATAAAATATCAGAATGGGATCATTTAAAAATTGAAGACTACTATACACACTATTAATACAGGAACACTCAAGGTAAAGCTAAGTAATGGTATGCTTTGCTTTTATTTACTAATGATGAGCAGAAAAATGTGAAGGTATATAAGTAGATATAAATCATCTACTGGCTTCTGATATGGTTTAAAATCCTTGAATGTTGAAAATTAGTGACTGACAAGCTCTTCTGGTGTGTGCCTTCACAGGAATATCAGAGCGATTATCTCTGATATGTACTGCTGTGTATTATATAAGAACAGTATCTCTATTGCTTTTATCTAATAGTCTAACTACATACTATATGGATCTGTCACCTTTAGACACATACACAAACACATTCACCCTACAAAGGGCATGTGTTTTATCAGCAAAACTGTGTAGAATTTAAGCTTGGGCATAGATTGTGCTTATGACTTTGAGAAACGTAAAAGAAGAGAGAAAGACGATAGAAAGAGAGCAGATCAGCCAAGAGGCCCAATATGTCTCATCATTAAAAGGAAGAGACAGGTTTTCACCATATCTCAACAGGGAAGGAATATTTTTTTGGTATTTTTCATCAACTAATTTACTGAGAGTCAAAATTACAATGGAACAAGACATACAAAAAATAAAAATAAAAACTATCAAAGAAAGCACACGTTCAAACAAACACTTTACTCATTTATAAAATGTCCATAAAGGCATCTGTTAGGCAGTTCCATGATGTATGCAACTCAAAATAAATGCAAACAGTCTACATATGACATGCTACAAACATCAGTTCTTGTTATTTTTGCATGCGGAGACACACTTCTCATATCATCTATTTACATAAGGCTGAAATGAGCTCTAAACCTATAATTGTTCTAAAATTAAGACTGCATTCATTTAAAAATAATACAGTCATGCACACAAACATTCTAGAGTCTATCTGTTTTAAAGGGATAGTTCACCCCAAAATGTAAAATTCTGCCATTATTTAATCACCCTCTTGTTGTTTCAAAACCGTACAACTTTCTTCCACTGAACACAGGAAACGTTAGGAAGAATGAAAGCCTCAGTCACCATTCACTTTCATTGCATCTTTGCTTTTAATACAATGACAGTAAACTGTGTCTGCAGCTTTCATTCTGCCTCATTTTCTATTTTACAGAAACAATTCATACGACTTTGAAACGACATGAGTTTGAGTAAATGATGACAGAATTTTCATTTTTGGTTGAACTATCCGTTTAAGTTTACACAGTGACTGAAATAAGATAAGCCTTTCTTTAGCTCAAAATGAATATATTAAGTTAGTTTTTGCTTTAAAATCTTAAATTACAGTTAAACAAGTAATGACAATGACAAATTAAAGTGCAAAATGATTAGCTCAAATACAATTGATTGCACTATGTTACAAACAAAGTAAAATATATTTTTAAACATAAAAAAAAAAACTCATGCTTGTGCACTCAGTACACATGTAAAACAGAAAATAAACAAGTAAACATCATTGTCAGAATCCTAAGACCATTGCAAAAGTGTCTACAAGACCCTATAGTGACGTCAAATAGTTGAAAACGTATGGGTTTTTAACTATTACTAATTAAAATTTGTTAATCTCAGAGCATGCTTATCTACCTAGTAATAATGATTATTTGATGCAAAGAGAAAAATTATTCAGCGCAATGCACAAAGCATCAATTGTCCTCTGAAGCCTGGGAGGCCACATTACAGACCAAACTGCAATCCGTCCCCACCTCCAAAATCAGCATGAGGTTTGGCTTCCAGTCCTGTTTCCATGGCCACCAGTGTATCGAGAGCTGCTTGCTTTAAAAAACAACAACAATTATGCAGTACATGCGTAATCTGCACAGTATGAGATATGTCATAAAGTTAAATAATTTGCCACTATTTTCACTCGGGCATGTTTTTAGGCGCACGTACTAACCTTGTGATTAATGCAAGTGGGATCCTGATGTCCCAACCTCTCTCTCAGGTCATGCAGCTCTTGGGTTAGTCGCTCGACTAGCGGCAAACCAGAAGGCTCCACCAACTGCATCTGCAAGTCCTGACAAATAAATGTGACTAAATATACATATCCACTACAAGATACAATTAAACTCCCACAGACTTCCTCACAAACCTTGATTATTTCTTCTTTAATTCTCAAAGTTCTGGTCAAGGCTTCCAGGTCTGAGGCCTGGGCCTGGAGTTGGTCTTGGTGGCTGGACAGGGTGGACCGCAAGGCAGACAGCTGGTTCTGGGCTTCCATTTCCCTGCGCAGAGCCAGCTGGAGATCATCCTGGAGTGTCTGTGTGTCAGAAGGAGACTCTGCTGTGGTCTGCTGAGGGTCTGTTGACTCAAGCTGTCTGCGTAGCTCCTGCAATCGAGCAGTCTGTTCAGCCATCACCTGACCCACACGCTCTGCAGAATCCTAGGAAATTCAAGTAAAAGAACATATATGTTTGAAAGCCATATACTAGATTGGATAGTATGATGCATGAAGGTTCAAAATCAGTGGTAGAGAGTTACCTTGATGTACTGTTCTCTTGTGTTGATAGTGTTGAGCAGGTCCTGGACCTGTGAGTGGTGCTCTTGAGTCTGTCTACTGTGGTCCGACAGCAGCTCCTGGAACAAACGCTCCTTCAGTTGCAGCCGAGACTTGAGTTCCTCAACCACCTCACTGGACCCGACCGACACCTTACCGAGTAGAATTGCAGTCATCTCCTGCAGAGACAAAACAGCACAGAGAACAAGTTACAGTAATGAAGATCGAGACTAAATCAGAACACATATCTGTTGTACAGTGGTGGTAAAAATGATTTGGACACTTCGGTAACACATTCAAATGTATGAATGTTATTGCATTAGATAACGAATGATCAAACCATGTGGTGCTAAACAAATTATGCTAAACCTTTTCTTTATGTAAAATGTTTTGCTTTAAAAGTGTGTTTGTGCTACCTTAAAATAAATTCCACTTGGTTTGATATTTTGTTATCTAATGCAATTATATTCATACATTTTAAGTGTGATTTAAAGGGATATTTCACCCAGAAATGAGAATTTTCTCATTATTTACTCACCCTCATGATATCCCAGGTGTGTATGACTTTTTTCGAAAGAGCCATTAAAGTCATCCATAACACTCCTGCCTTAGATTTCAATTTTTCTGAAGCCATATGATAGTGTTGTGTGAGGAACAGACCGAAATTTAAGCGTAAATTCACCTCGTCACTCAAGACGCAAGAATGACCTTGTTTACATGAGCGCACCTGACATCAACGCTTTGGGCTGTCAAGAGCTGCGCATGCAGGATGCACTGTGGTGCCAGGCGAAAGTTTAAACAAGTCAGGAGAAAAGGCAGAGGAAAAGAAATTGTGCACATCGGTTCTTATGTGTATTTTCGCTATTGTTGTTGAATGTGTGAAAGTGAACGTGATTTTAGGGCGGGTCAGTCTTCCGCGCCCCCCTTGCAATACGTCCTATACTTTGAGAACCACTGAAATAAGGGATATAAAATGTGCACTCCCACAATAATCTACAACGTATTACAATATAAACAATTAAAAGTAAACATTGTCATATTTCATCAACACTACATCATCATCAACAGTTGATCATTAGTATTAGCTTGTCATAAATTCCCCATATGTCCTAATGATTGTGAACTGCTCTGCAACAGCAGGAAACACTCACAAGCCCCCGCATGCTTGAAGAAAATACAACAGTGCCACGTTTTCACTCTGAAGGATGCAGCACATTTATTTAATATCACGATTCCTATCTTTCTGCCCCCAAATTTAAGACCTCTTTAAATAAAAAATAAGACTTTTGTTGTATCATTTAATATATTTAAGACTTTTTATGACCTTAAATTTTGGAAAACTGAATTTAAGACTTAAGGATCCGTTGGAACCCTAAATGGTGCATTTGTGTGCTTAACCTGGATGTCCCAACCGAGTGGAAAAACGTGAGATTACGTCTGTATCATGGCAACGTGAATACGTCACACGAGAGACCGCTTGGACTCCACCCTCTTGATGAAGCTTGCCGGAAGCATTTGATTATAGTTAAAAAGTACTTAAATATTTATATTTTTTCACACCAAAAGTGATCGTATTGCTTTAGAAGACACTCATTTAACCACTGGAGTCAAATCGATGACATTTATGCTGACTGTCTGTGATATTTGGAGCTTCAAAAGATAAATCTCCATTCACTTGCATTTTAAGGACCTACTGAGCTTAGATATTTTTCTATTTTTCTTCAAATGTGTTCTGGTGAAGAAAGAAAGTCATACGCACCTGAGATATCATGAGGGTGAGTAAACAATAAGAGAATTTTCATTTCTGGGTGAACTATCCCTTTAAGTGTTTTTGGGGCAACAATATTATAAGAAATCAATACACAACATACAAGAAATCTGTGTTTACCTCAGCCTCTTTGGTGTGTGTACGGAGTAACGCCTGCAGCTGGCTGATCACAGTGTCTCTTTCTCGCAGACTACGTGTGTGTGACTCCTCTCTTTCACGCTGAACAAACTGAGCACTGCACCAGGCCTCACGTACCTGCTCCAGCTCTAAACCTTTACCACGCAGAAGCAACTCCAGACTCTGAAAATACACACGCAAAAATATGTCATCCAAAGAATCATAGCTTTGCTATTCACAATAATATTTTAAAATAATAATTTTAGCATAAGTCTCTAAGCGTATGTATTTTAAGCATATAAGTGACATCATTACCGTGATGGTTTCCTTGTTATTGGACAACACACTGCAGAGTTTCTCCAAGTCTCTCTCTTTTTCTCTCAGCACCAGCTGCAGTTTAAGCACCTCGTCTTCTTTCTGTTCCATGCACACAAACTTCTCATCTATCGCTCTCTGAGAAAGAGAGAGAACAATCTATCATTAAACAGTTCTGTATATTTTATAAATGCGTTGTGTGTGTGTGTGTGTGTGTGTGTGTGTGTGTGTGTGTGTGTGTGTGTGTACATACTTGTGACAAATTTGTTCCCCCAAAAAATTATCTAAAACAGACAAAACCTCCCTTTGAAGACAATCGGGATTGGAAAATTGGAAAAGCAATTTATGATTACAGCAAATAAGTTTAAAAAACAAGTCTATGGCATGTTCCCCTTGGATAGCCCAGGAAACATTTCTATGTGTCTGTGTTTATTACCTCTAGTGCTCTATTTCTTTCCTGAATGCGTTGTTTTAGCTTGTGGATGAGACTGTCTCTATTCCCGGTTGGCTCCCTCTGGCCATCCACCAGTTCACTGTAGTCCTGATCAAAGAGGAAAGAGTACTTCAGAGATTAATATCCTTACTGTAAATCTGTAAATTACTGCACCAGCATAATCTGATATAATCAGTGTCTTCTTAAGTGTCTCTGTGTTTTACTTGTATCAGGTGCTCTTTGTTCTCTAGTGAGGTCTTCAGCTCTCGGATGGTCCTCTCTCGTTCTTCGACCTCTTTCTCTCTCCTTCTCCCTTCACCTGTATATTTTTCCTCCATTTGCTGCAACTCAATGCGAGCCTTCTGCAGAGCAGCCAGCAGATCCTGGTTGTGTCTTGCTGCCTCCTGCCAGTGCTGCAGGGCTCCCTGCAGATCAGCTTGGAGACGCTGGTTCGAGCGGGCCAGGTCATCTTCTCGTCTCTGGCCCTGTTGCCGTGCTCTTTGAAGGCCTTGTATCTCTAGCTGGGCTGTAAACAGAGACCCATGGAGGTCCAACAGATCGGTCTGCAAACGACTAGGAGCCACTCCAGACATCTGCACCAAAAGCAAGAAGAAAAACGGTAAGGCCAGCAGGAGAGAGAACCAGACAAAATTAATTAAAAGGGTTTATCTGAACAATTCTTTAGTGACTATAAAAAAAAAACTGTAAACAAAGCAATGAGATTTCAATAAAAAATAAGACTAAAACTAGCAAAACATATTACTTTCAACTGAACCAATCTGAAACTAAAATGACACTGTGAAAGAGTGTGATGTTCATCAGCATTCGTGATTTTCCACCTGCTGCTGCTGAAGCTGGTAATGGTTGTTCTGTTGCTTCAGAGATTGCAAAAGCTCCTTCTGTTCCTCAATGAGCCGATGGAGATCAGTGATCTAACATGAACAATGAACATGATTCTCATTAACATTTCAATCTCTGCTTTACAAAATTAAGCTTATTGTTATTGTCCTAACAATAAATAATTTCCAATGAAAATGGACTGAATCTCTTGAACACATGACAGGCCCAAATTTTAGGAGAGCCACTATGAAAGATAAACACAAGATTAAAAAAAATAAAAAATTATAATATGACAAATTGATGGGGGAAAAAGGTTGAAGGTATGTTGAACTTCTAAAACATTTTTGCACTTGTGTTTTTGCAATTCTAAACAACAGACCTCACATTTTACACATTATGATAGAACATTACAAATGAATATTTTGCATATTTGACATGCTTTGTCAGATTTAATTTATTTTGGTAGGTGTTTCTTCATATTACACAGAAACATTGATTATAAACTTCATACAACACTATAAATATACATATTTAATTATAAAAAACCATCTGCTTTTTCATATCAGTGTTTTCATGCACATGACTGATATGCCGATGGTTTTAATTTGGTCAAAATTTGGCCAATAAATATCAGTGGCCGACACATCGGTGCATCCCTACAATTAAGTTTTCAAGAGAGGGCCTGGGTAGCTCAGTGAGTATTGACGCTGACTACCACCCCTGGAGTCGTGAGTTCGAATCCAGGGCATGCTGAATGACTCCAGCCAGGTCACCTAAGCAACAAAATTGGCCCGGTTGCTAGGGAGGGTAGAGTCACATGGGACTACATCCTTGTAGTCGCTATAATGTGTGGTTCTCGCTCTCGGTGGGGCGCGTGGTGAGTTGCGTGTGGATGCTGCAGAGAATAGCATGGGCCTCCACACACGCCACGTCTCCGCGGTAACGTGCCCAACAAGCCACGTGATAAGATGCGTGGATTGACGGTCTCAGACGCAGAGGCAACTGAGATTCGTCCTCTGCCACCCGGATTGAGGCGGATCACTACGCCACCACGAGGACTTAGAGCGCATTGGGAATTGGACATTCCAAAATTGGGGAGAAAAGGGGAGAAAAAAAAGCTTTCAAGAAAAGTTCACCCAAAAATGGAAATTCTGATGAGATTTGAGAGCTTAGGCAAAGGGCAAGATTTTCAGCGAATAGTGACTTAAATATAAGTGGGTTCCTTCCACAAAGTTTTCGCATGGCTTCATAAGACTTGCAATATTCTTCTGAGTTTTATGGACTACTTATGGTAAACTTTTTGTGTTATACTGAAGAAAGAAAGTAATCCAGATTTGGAATTACATGAGTGTGAGTAAATGTTGACCAAATTTTAATTTTGTGATTTTTAGAGCGTTTTGCAATATTAATGTTAACGATTATTCGATTAATTGATTGTTAATTTCCACGATGATTGTTTATGAAAATGTCTTAAAATTGACATCCATAGCGCAAAGTACTTAGAGTGATCTTTAGTTGAAGAATGACCATTTTTTCAACGATAGCTATAAGGTATATAGTTATCTTCCTTTTCCCATACATGTTTTTACAATCCAAATGCCAAGCATTGTCTCTCAAATCTGTGAGGAATGCCTATTTTCCCCTCACCAATTTTAGCTTTAGGGGCGGACGTACCTCACAGTCTTTAGTGTTGAGTGAGTCACTCAAGGTCTGTATTGTTCTCTCTTGACCACATGCTGCTTCTCTGACTGAACGTAGTTCACTTTCCATTTCCCCGAGCCTCTGCTGTAGCTTCTGTGCACACAGACACACACAGACCAATAAATGATCAGTGCCTCCTGAGACATGAAAACACCATGGCAACACAAAAAGCAAACAAGAGTGCACAAGGATAACATTAGAATAAATTAATAGATCCTAGGACCCTGATAAAACACAAACCCAGTGATTCATCTTGCACAATGGAGGTTAATGAAAGTAGTCTGGCAGTACCTTATTGTTGGCTTCGCTCTCTCTTATCTTGGCCTGTAGAGACTGGACCTGCTGTTGGGCCTTCTGCAGCTCGCTCACACATTGACCTGCTGCATTCTCATACTGCACCAGCTGAGACTGCTGCTCCTGGATCAAACTCTGAAACACAAAGAGATCAATATACAAGCATTTTAAGAATGTGTAGATCTCTTAAAAGTTAAAGTCCTGTCATCATTTATTCACCATCATGCTGTTCCAAACCTATGACTTTCTTTATTTGTTGGAAAAAAATTAGATGTTTGACAGAATGTTATCTTTACATACAATGAAAGTAAATGGTGACTGAGGCTGAGATTCTGCTCCTTGTGTGTTCCTTTTAAAGAAAGTAATTCAGGTTTGGAACAACATGAGCATGAGTACATAATGCAAGAGGACCCACACAGTGCTGATCAAACAGTTATAACCATAGCCTCGCTCTACAACTTCCTCAGGAAGTCATATTTTTCCCTGGTGGTGTGTTGTTCATTTCCTTGTTTTTCATTTTCACTCAGTATCACTTCTCTCTGATGTGTCCCCATTATTCAGCAATCTTTGTGCCTTTTGTTTTCAGTGCAGCCATTATACTGTCAATAGAGACTTAACTGAGTTTAGTAACAAAAATGCATATATCACAATAGCAGCAGTTACATCAGACAGAGTATAATGTTTCTAATCCAGCCCTGTCTATATTAACATAAAGTGATTACAAGGTTGTGCATAGTACAATGCTGCTGACTGTGACCACAAAAAATCAGATTACTAATCCTGTCTGTTGCTCACACAATAAGGGTTCACCTTTTGATTGGTCAGATTGAACATAAGAATTGCTATTATACTGCCAACAAGTGGTCTGAAAAACAAATAACACTCTATATTTGTGTTACATACAGTAAGTATTCATTAGGCAGCAAGGGAAGCAAGGGAATAAGGATCCTTATGGAATTGGTCTGTAGCAAGAATTACTGTTGCTCACAACAACGGTTGCTATGAAAGAGTTGCTAAGATGATGATGGGTATCCTAGTAATGAAAAGTGATGAAAGGCTGAAGAGCTCTGGGAGGAAAACTGATGAGACTTAAGAGACTTCTTTATCTAGCTTCTTTAATTTTCTCCCCATTTATTCCTCTTTTGTATCTCTTCATACAGTGGTATCAACCTTTTTCACTTCAAGGCCCCCAAATGTCCCAGACCATTTCTGAAGGCCACCATCCCCCAGAAACTAAGAGTGTCAATGGAATAAAATGCTTAACCACAATTAATTTGGATTTGTATGATTTCAAGAACTGTCAATGTATATGTTATAAGCCTGTTTCAGGCTTTTTCAACTGGCAGCCCGCAGGCCAAATCTAGCCCGTTTGAAATTTTCAGTGGCCAGCCTGAGGCTGTCAGTTGTCTTAGGGCCTGTTCACACCAAATGCCCATTATGTCTGTTTGCACTATTTTTCGATTGTTTTCCTATGTAAACTTGCACTAGACAGACGTTGTGCCAAGTCTCAATGTTTTTGCATTTTACAGGAGCGCTGCGTTTTATAGACACTTTCAGAGGTTGTACTACAAATAATCATTAGCCGTCATTTTGACTAAATGGGAATATTAAAGAACTAAAATCATGGATGACTGACAAGCGTGAGTTCGGAGAAACAGAAAAGTTTGATTCATTAAATTGGTCAAGAAATTTGATTAAAAAGTCAAAAGTTTAAATCATTGCATCTATAACAAACTTCACTGTTATCAAACAATACATTTTTTCGTATCAGTCTGATGTACTCTCTCTGTTATGGACCAATTTGAAAGCACCTTCTAGTTTATTTTATTTTTCTTCATAAATTCATGCTATTTGGAAATATTTCTCATGATAACAAAAATTAAAGCTATAAACACAGATGTTTTATTTATATAGAAAACAATTTTTATAAGCCTACTCCATAATGATATCTGTAAAAAAAAGAAGGTTTTCGTTAACAAAATATTCTGTCTTGGCCCGCGTGCCCCGAAGATTTTTTTTATTTGGTCCACTTGTCAATGAAGTTGAATAGCATTGGTCTACATTGTGATTTTAGCTGTTTTAGCCATTTTCAGCATTTCAGATAGATTTTGTTCATTTAAATCATTAAAAAGTCATCTCGTGGCCCCCTTGGAAGTTTGCTGAGACCCCTAGTGGGCCACTGCCCCTGGTTGAGAACCACCATCTTAGTATATTATGAACAAACTGACAGAAATGTAAAAGTTCAAATTTTGTTTAAACAACCATATGCACTCATTATTTCTTTATTCTGATCACATTTCATTCCTTCCACGCTTCAGATGCGGCACACATGTCCAAGGGATGAAGGCTTTGCAGAAATCTTCTCTGTGTACCTTTTGAATGCCCAATGGCCTGCACTGCACGTAATCATCCAGCCACAGGTCCTCCATTTCTGCCAACTCATGTTGCAGATCCTGTTGAAAGTGGGGAAGGATGGGACACTCCGTCCCTGTGGAAGGCACTTGTAACAGATTATAAGGACCTTCTATGGGTGTAGTGTTAGGTTTGATGGGCACCGGAATCCGACTACCTCGGGGGCTCTGGATGGGGCGATATTCAAAGTTTCTAAGTAGACTAAGGGCCAACTCTAGTCCACACACAGAGCCTTGTCTGGAGGTGCTGCCAGAGAGGGACTCAGGTCTCCTGGTAGAAGTTGGTTCCTCATCTGCCTCTGTGTGTGTGATGTTAGGATTGACTTTTGGGCAAGACTCTAGGGTCACATCTACAGCAGTGTCCAATGACTCCACAGATGAGGCGGGACTCACACTGGTGTGCTCTGCATCACTTGGATGTCGAGTCTGGTTGTTCTCAGCAGGCTCAGATTCTAGGGGTTGAGCAGATGGGACGGACTCCTCTGCACTGCCCTGAACACTACTGGAGTACCGTGTAGAAGGACCACAGGAGGTGCTCCGGCCCACTTTTCTGGGAACCTTGCATACCGCTTCATAATCTGAATCTGTCACTCGCAACGCAGCACAAACTCTGCACTTCCTGGGACGGGAGCCAGAACTGGTATCTGCTGCTGCATGGCACTGATGGTGGTGGTGGTGAACAGGGTATTGAACCTGCTCTGGAGTGCTTTGCTCAGCCCAGGATTCATATACTGAGTACGTCAGGTCTTCCTGCAGTAGAGCGCTGTATTTAGCCTCAGCCAAGCCAGAAAAGTCCACTCCTGGAGAGTCTGCGGCATTGCAGTCCACTCCCGTGACGACCCCAAAGTCATCAGCATTGTTTTTACGGTAGAGTCCACCGATGCACTGTCTGAGCCTATCTTTCTCCAACAGGAGCTTCTGCATCCGTTCAACGGAAAGCGCCTCTACCCTGGCGATCACAGTGTCGAAGCGGTACATGCGGTCCAGCATGAAGGCACACTTGCTGCAGGCAAACTCTCCCCGACCATCTCGGATCATCTCCTTGCCCAAGGCATAGGACAGTAGCACCTGCAGACTCAGCTTGGCAGTTGGGTGGAAGATCCATCGCCGTTGGTTACCACACAGCTCCCTTGCACAGATACGACACACGTCCTTCATCTTCGAGTCCAACATCATTTATCTTCAATTGAATAATATCTACAGTAGTTTGTGCCAAGATATCAGGGGTAGGCTATGCTGACGTTAGAAGCCCAGAGAGTGAAAATAATGTCATGCCATTTGAAGTTCTCACATTTCTATCCTTGTTTAGGGCCAAGGATGATGTTTGGGAAGAAAAAAGTTTTTGGATAGAAAATTTTTTTATTATTCAATTTCAAATCAGTTTGTTTATCATAGATGAGCTTTGATTCATTCCAGTCAATATTGCACTTAAAAGTTGTTCAATTGGCCTTATTCTCGTCCTTCAAGTAGTTTTTCTATAGATCACGTTGCTGGAAGTAAATCTCGGTGTCTCCACCCATTCAAATAGATCGATGACTAAATGTTCTCTCCTCCATGGAAATAAGGACGCGTGTTTTGTCCTTCACTCGTGCTCCAGATTATGTTTCATTCGCTCTTCTCTGAAGACGCCGACATGACAGGACCGCTGTGACATCATTTAAAACCCACTGCCCGACTCCAGCTCAAAAACAGAGTGTCATTTTAAAATAACCAACGTAACCCGCACTCAACGCTTTATACAAGAAAATAATGTCATATTCTATCATTACAGGTTTATCAATGATTTTTGTCTAGCCGGGTTTCAAATGAACAGCCGTACGGAGCAACGATGTGGCAAGAGCGAGGTAAGGAAGAAAATGGCGCATACCACTTTCAGGACAAAGAGGGGCGTCGAAGATCTGTGTTTCTACCATATATATCAGATGTTTCTACACTCATTTTAACAATTCAGTAACGACGAAACGGCTGGTAACGTGTGAATACGTAAATAAATTAGGAACATCTACCATTCAAATCCTTGATTTATTGTACATTGCATGTATATGTTTTTTATTTAATTTTCCAAACACCCCTCGATGTATAACAATGGTCTCGGTCGAAAACAGGGCAACAAGCCAAGCCAAACTGACACTACATTAGACTTCCATTTTTATCACAGAGAGAGAAACATGTCTGTCATATGAAGTGATTTTGGTTTTCAAATGTCATTGTATTTATTTATTTATTTATTTATATCCATTATAACACATTAACAAGTGTCCATATATTGCAGTGGTTCAATGATTGTAAATGACACTACACAGTGACAGCAGTCATGTTTGTCACTTGACTGTTTTGCAAAGTTTAAAATAGCCACATTTGTAGTCGTCAACCACACAGCATCCTTGTGGATAGACTTATATTGAGACAGAATAATCTCAGTAACACTTTAAAATAAGGATCTATTCCTTTTAACACTTGTTAACAACATTAGTTAAAATGAACTAACAATGAACAACACTTTTATAGCATTTAATAATCTTGGTTTCGACATATTCAAACACATTTTTAAAATGAAAAGGTGTATATGTTAGCATTAGTTAATGCACTATGAACTAACAATGAACAATTCTATTTTTTATTAACTAACATTAATAAATATTAATAAATACTATCTATCTATCTATCTATCTATATATATATATATATATATATTAGTTCACGATACCGAATTCATTACTAATGATAACAAATGTAACCTCATTATAAAGTGCTAGCATAATCTATTATTTATTTTAACTGACGCAATTGATGATAGAAAAAAAACCCTGAATGATGTAAAATGTTTTCTGGGGATATCTGCACATTCTGGTGGTCTGTTTAGTGTCCCTGTTTGTCATAGGAATGTCTTTAGAATGTAGACAAAGGAGACAGAACACCATAACAGCACCGCAACACAAACCACCCTTAATCAAAAACCTATTTATCCTAATCAGGCAAATGCAGCATTATCTCATTGTTTATGTCAAACAGTGACAGAGATGGCAAGGGGTTGTCGAGAGCTACAGTAAAGTTAAAGGGATAGTTCACCCAAAAATGAAAATTATTTAATAATTTACTCACCCTCATGCCATGCCAGATGTGTATGAGTTTCTTGTACAGAACACAAACTAAGATTTTTAGAAGAATGTCTCATCTCTGTTGGCCCTTACAATGCAAGTGAATAATGACCAGACCTTTGAAGCCCCAAATATCACATAAAGGCAGTATAAAAATAATCCATAAGAATTCAGTGGTTAAATCCATATCTTCAGAAGCATTATGATAGTGTGGATGAGAAACAGAACAATATTTAAGTATTTAAGTCCTTTTTTTACTATAAATCTCCACTTTTACTTTCACTTTCAGAATATCAAGAAAGTGAAAGTACAAGTTAAGATTTATAGTAAAAAAAAGGACTTAAATAATTATCTGTTTCTCACCCACACCAAACAACTGGTGTCTTATGGATTACTTTTATGTTTCCTTTATGTGCTTTTTGGAGCATCAAAGTTCAGACCACCATTCACTTGCATTGTTTGGACCTACAGAGCTGAGATTTCTTCTAAAAATCTTTGTTTGTGTTCTGCAAAGGAAAGAAAGTCATACACATCTGGGATGGCATGAGGGTGAGTAAATGATAAGATCATTTTAATTTTGAGGTGAACTATCCCTTTAACTTAATGGGTTTTCATTGTTATGCTGTTTACATTACCAGTGTGATGTAAAATGTAAAACTTTGAAGTTTTTTTTAATTATCATTATTTGATTTTATTAAAAATTACTCAATTCAATTTGATGGAATTTTATGAAATTGAAATGCATAAATCTTTAAAATATTTTTTGAGTAATAAAACCAAAGAAATGTTTTGGATTATGTGTTGGCATTTTTATGCAAAGTTCTTTAAATAACTAACTCTTTAAATTTTAGTTGTTGTAAATGTGTGCTTGTGTGTAGTAATTGCAATCTGTGTCATGGCTTGCTATGACTGTATACTGCCACTAGATGACTCTATCAGCGCACTGGTGATATTGGCTACTTGGGCACAACAGAACAAACAATATTGCTGATTCACTAACACACTCTTTATAGTAATATAATAAAGTTTTAGCACGTTAAGAACATGTGATAAATAATTTATGATAATAATATAATTTATAAAAACAATAATACTTTATAAATTATATGCAAATACTTTGATAAAGGATTAATTTGAGATAAAAACAATATGAGAAGAAAAATATATATTACTAGTTTGTAATTACATACTTGCATATCCTGCTCTGTGCTGCTTTTTCCATATGCCAGTTCTTCTCTTAGGGTCTAAAAAATACAGGGAGAAAATTGTTCAGCCCACTGCTTTAAAAGTTAAGCTGTGTCACACAATCTGAAAACTAATATAAACCTGCATATTTTTTCTATTTATTTGTGTGTCAGTTTGCATGTTTGGCTAAATTTGACTGTTTTTTTTTTTGTTTTTTTTTTTTTGTTTATACAGTGTTTAACAGGCATATCTACGCAGATGGCTGTAACTGAATTTCATATGTCTCAGTTTGCATATCTATCTAAGTTAAGGTTACATAAATCTATCCATTTATGTGAATAATTACAACACTGTAAATATACTAATCTGGGGAAAACAGTGAATCACTCTGCATGTGCCATGGTGGCACTGACCTATTTACAATGGTACGTATGTGTGTGTGTGTGTGTGTGTGTTTATAAATACAGTCAGATATCTGAACCCATTTTCTCATTTGGGGGTTGAATAAAGCCTGAAGGCCAAAGTGACCTAGTTAGCTGCTGGCCTTTGGCCAAACAGCCTAAGTTACAGTAGAGCCAGATCTCATCTGCACCTATAACACAATCCTAGATACTACTCATTTTGATCTTCACCAGCTCATAAATCAGAGGCATTGATTTAGTGAGGGTCATGAGGGCAAGGTCCCTACCAACATGTGAGGGCTATTAAACAGACACCACCAATAGTTTTGAATGTTTATAAAATAAAAAGCATGGCATCATGAATGTTACAACCAAACTCTTTAATTATTTTATTTTGAAGTCTATGATTTACACTTTATGATCTAAGAAAGTATCTATATTTCTGATTGCCCTAACAACCCTAAATCTGAATGATTAGTACAATGATCAGTCTAAATGACTGATGATCTACGTCAGGGCCGTAACCATCACAGATATAGAGAGGGACACGTTTCCCCCAATATTCAGATTGGTGGTTAATAAACAGGCTATTTTAAATGGCAAATTCTTAAACTTGTACATTTGGTCCTCCCCAGTTCTAAACATTTGATTACATCCTTGATCTAGGTCATAAATAATGTCCCAAGTAATGACTGGCGCTATTACTTCTGAATAGACACTATCATATCTATTCTTAGTACAATATATAAAATGCATGTGTATGTATGTGAGTTCTAGTTTGTGTGCTGTATGCCTTAAAAGCACTTTGGTTTGACACATAATGCTGCTGCAGGGTGGACATAGATTTAGGTAGGTTACCAATTGTACAGATGTATGTGCAGTGGTGTATTGTAGGTATTGTAGTATACAGTGGCAGTTGAAAGTCTTGTATAGCTACCTGTACATGCTTTTCATTCTGTTGGAGGGAAAAGTTCAGGCTCTGCACTTGTTCTTCCAGCTGAGTTACTTTTGCATTAAGGACGTCCCTATCTGCACTTAAACCAGCTGCCTCTTGCTCTCTCCTGCATAAGCATTCATTCAGTTCTTCTATCAGCCTGGTAGAAAGAATGAGAGAGGGAAGGTGATTATTGATTATTATGGTCAACATAACTCAGAAACCTTGCTCAAAGCATTAGCATGTTGTAATTAGATATGTGAATGCCTTTCTGATTTAACTGCTTACCTGTCTTTCTTAGCCAGAACTTCTTGCTGTGCCTTGGCGGACAAGCTCTCATCTCCGTCCTGCATCTCCATCATCCTCTCTAGAGCCAAACAGCGCTGGGACTCTGAGTAAGCCAGGGAAGCCATTTTTTCTGCTTCACTCCTTGCCAGCTCAGCCTCCTGAGTAATAGAATGTAATAAATAAATCTTTGTTTTAGTGAAAAAAAATAAAAAAATCACAATATAAGATCTTAAATTGACATTTATGCATTTAGCAGACACTTTTATCCAAAGTGATTTACATTGCATACAAGATCCATGTTTTTTTTAAAAAAATTTTAATCAGTTTATGTGTTCCCTGGGAATCAAACCCATGATATTGGTGTTGCTAGTGTCATGCTCTACCAGTTGAGCTACAGGAACAATTCTCATTGCCATTTGAATAATAAAATCATGGATCAGGTAGTCAATTTATAAAATGCAACAGTCTGGTTCCGGAAGTAAAAATCCCATTCATTTTCTCTAAAGGCAAATTGATTTTTAACAATAAATTATAAACCTTTAAAGACTGACCTGTGCTTACGAGGGTGTTAACCTATGGTTCATGCTTCTGTTGAAATCAACAATCTGTGATATTTAAACTTCCTTTTTGAAAAATAGTGTTTAATAGTGCAATTTCTGGCGAAGAACTACATTACCCATGATCCAGCAGAGAAAGATCCACCAATCAGAGAATCGCGGCCAACAAAGTTTGGCAAATGAGCTCAGCAGCAACTGCACAATTTCATGGGCAGAATGACGTCATTGAGTCAGTCTCCCTACGCTCTCAAACTACTTACTATATATATTTGTTCATATTTGAATATTTTATCTTAATACTTTGTCAATAGTTTTATATTTTTCTGTCACTTTATTAATTTGATTACATCATTCGCAATGCTTTATGGGATTGTAGTTCATTTCCTCATGAAAGAAGCTAAGAACGCAGTCTTGCACCTTTAATTTTCAAATAATTTTTTGCTTCAAATCAAAGTGTGTAATGTTGTGATTTACCTCATAGCTGATTGTTTGGTTCATGGCTTAGAACTTTTTTGTGAAGTATTCTATGAAATCCATATGGAAAAATGAATGGAAAAAATACTTCCAGAACCAAGACGGCTTTAAAAGTGGACGGGCACTGTTGCACTCCATTTTAAAAACTTAAGAGTGCACCTCCTGCAAAAGCTGGATCTTGGTCTCCAGGATCTCTTGCATGTGTTTGACCTTCTGCTGTCTTTCCTCACATTGATGTTGCACCACATCATTCTGACTGGTTAGACTCTCTGCTGTGCTTCTGTGAAGGGACAGATTAAAAACAAAATTGGTTTAGTGAACAATTCGGAATGAACATCCCTTCCATGAGCTTCCCTGTTACCTTACACCTGACTTTTTTAAGCTCTCTAGGTACATGGCTCAGGCTGAATTCTTCCTTGGATGAGCACAGAGGGTAAAACAATCGATAATAGATACCTGCAGACCTTTGAAATACACAAAACCTCTATAGGTTTTCACAAGCATATAATTCACAACCTTAAATTTAGTGAGGGTCATGTCAGCTCTCCTCAAAGTCAATGATTTAGACTCCAGAAAATACCTTAATTTCTGATTGTTCTAGGTAGGACAATGATTATTCTGAATGATTAATTGATTGGTTTAAATAGCTTATATAGCTTATACTGTCTAAGTATAGTTTACAGTCAAAGTTTATACCAAAATAAACATAACACTTTATGCAAAACTTAAATAATGATAAGAAGCCCTCGAGAGGAAGAAGAAATCATGTTTTTGGGTAGATATTATCAAGCAGAGCAACCATAGTTGACTGAGATTTATTAGTATCCTTTGGGGGAAAAATCAAATGAGAAATTACTGCTATACTGCTAGATTTATTTCATGTGTTGTTCCTGAGCATATTCATACTTTCCAGACTCTGTAAAAAGAGTTTCATTTCATTTTTCAATTCCCAGAAGAGCTTTCATGTATTAAAGAAAAAGAAGATGTAAAAATCTATGCTCTCCTACGTTATGGGATGTGTTTCATAGTTCTTTGTGTGTGCGAGGGGTGTTGCTCTGACACTTTAAGTATTCTTGAGCATCTGTGAGAGCCTTGCACTCAACTAAATGCTGTAGAACTGAAGAGTGGCCCTCCTGAGGGCCTCCTAAAGGCTTCTCCAGACCCTATGCTCCATTGCCACAGAGCTGTTTTTAAAAGTGACGATTGCTGTGGCTCTGACCCTGCTGTAAGTGTTTGATCCAGAGCAAACAGCACCTCTGGGTTTTGGACTGTACCTTGCCAGGACATCCAAGAACTATTGTCCCAGTTAGTGTTAGTAATCACAGCCCACAGATGTAATTTAGTTCAAGAGGTAATATCATTGGATTCTGTTCAGTTTTTGTCCCTAGAGAATTATTTCTGAGGCTTATAGGAAAGCAGAGAAGAGAAATTGTGAGGGGAATTTTGCTTGGCTGCTAAGATTCAGTTAACCAGCAGACACATCATCAGAGCTTTGTGATGGAAATGACAAATAGCAACCAGGGCTTTAACAGAATAATGATGTCACCTGAATAATAGCATAAGCGATGGGAGTCTCATTTATAGGTGATCCATTTCTAATCCAAGTCAAATGAATCCTACAGTAAATTTAAACACATTCCTGACACACTTGCACCCAACCGGATAAGAAAAGGCAAAGCTTCAGTCATCAAGCAAGGAACTCAAACCTGTAGTTGAGTGGGACATTGAGTGTGTAGAGATAATAACATTTTTCTGGTGTTTTATAGCCAGTTGTGTGTGCAACTAAGAATGTACACTCCCTCGTTCAGCAAAAAACTAAAAACAAAACAGGTGCTCATTTCAAAGGGCATCATAGCAACTTCACCAGCTGCCCAATGGTCTGGTCTTTTGCATTTGACAGGTCATATAGATTACTGTGACATGCCTGTTGCCTATGAGAAGCAGTTATGCAGATAGTAGAGGCCATTGGGCCAGCATTCTGAGTGTCTGAGAGGTGAACAAGAGCAAGTATCACTAGACTGAAAAGGAGATTTGGCTCCACAGTCAATGCTCTATATCCCATCAGGACATAACGACTAAGTATTATTATTGTATGTTTTGTTCTTATAGCTGTATAGCTGTACAACTCTTATTGCAACAGACATGAAGAATGTGTCAACAGTAAAGAGTAGACAGAATATAGTTTATAAAGAGGGAATAGATTTGTGGTGCTTGATACTTACAGGGCCGTGTCAAGCTGCTCCTGTTTTTCCTGGAGTTCTTGTTTCAAACTCTCCACTTCAACTTTCAGCTCAATGTTCTAAAAAACAGTTATGTAAAAGTAATTGAATCACATTTTACTGTTTTCTTCCATCTAAACTGGCATTATATTGCAAGATCTGGAGAACAAATATGTTTTGGTGTGCTTTTGTTTCTTTAAACATGTGGATGAAAATGTGATTTTCAAAATGCATGAAGAGTTGGGAGAAACAAATGTCCCCTCAAGGATAGTAAAACCTGAAATTACCTACATGAGGAAAACAGCTTATTAAAAATCCTTAATAATGTCTTATTATGCTAAAAAGACCAGCTTAGCTTGCATGCAATTCAATGCTGGTCTGCTTGGTTAGTGCTGGTTTGGTGCTAGTGAAGCTGGCTGACCAGTCTTTCTGATAATGCTGATTAAGCTAGTTTACAGTTTTTCTTAATATATTTTATCCATTTCTCCAAACCATAGTCAAGGCTCTCAAAACAATTCACACAGCCAACATGTGAAGACTCTTAATTTTGCCGAACATTTCAATTTCACAGCACAATGAAGCACTGTCTTCTTTTCTGGTAATGCATTTATTAAAAGTAAATACTTACATCAAAACTAAATATGTCCTCTGTTAAATTCAAAACATATTCAGCTATACACAACTATACTACTGAAATAAGAATATGTATCCACAATAAATACATTTTCTGTGTTTTTTCTTTTCTTTTATTCTCCCCAATTTGGAATGCCCAATTCCCAATGCACTCTAAGTCCTTGTGGTGGCGTAGTGACTTGCCTCAGTCCGGTTGGCGGAGGATGAATCTCAGTTGCCTCCACGTCTGAGACCGTCAATCCGTGCATTTTATCACGTGGCTTGTTAAGCGCGTTACCGCGGAGATGTAGCGCATGTGGAGGCCCACGCTATTCTCCGCGGCATCCACACACAACTCGCCACGTGCCCCACCGAGCGCGAGAAGCACATTATAGCGACCACGTGGAGGTTACCCCATGTGACTCTACCCTCCCTAGCAACCGGGCCAATTTGGTTGCTTAGGAGACCTGGCTGGAATCACTCAGCATGCTCTGGATTCAAACTCGCTACTCCAGGGGTGGTAATCTGCGTCAATGCTCGCTGAGCTTCCCAGGCCCCTTCCGTGTTTTTTCTTAAATTTCTCTAAATTTACATATTCATCAAGCCTCTCTTCTGAAGCTATGTTTCCAAGGAAAGAGCTTTCTTTTCCAAGAAAGTTGAATCTATGCCTAGCATGCACTTGTCATAATATCTCTGCAAGCCTCTTTGCTTGGAGAAGAAATCTACAAATGGATTCAGAAAAGAAGAAAATTGAAGAAGAAACTCTATCACAACTTATCAAATCACCCCTGAAAGAGATGAGAAAACCTTCCCCTTTCCTCATCACATCTTCCTCCTATTTCTTCTTACTCTACCCACTCTACATCTTCTCAGTCTACACCTCTTCTTCATCTTGTTCTTCCACTTTTTCATCTTCTTCCTCATTTGTTTGTTCTGGGTTTTCTCATTTGAACCCTTTTAAAGATTGCAAATTCATGATAGTTGTGTGAAAAATGAAGTTCTTTGCTGTTTGCATTACTAACACATTAGATATCTGACAAACCTGACATGTGCATTTGAGAAAATGGTTTTAATGTAAGTCAGTCACCTGAACTTCCATCGGCACGGCTCAAGTAATTAAAGTTCAATCATAATAACCTCTGTTAGGCATTTCATCAGAAGTTCCTGCAACCAGTAGTTTGGCTCCAACATTACATTACTCAGATGTACTCTTTTTGTTCTGAACACAATTCACCAACAATTAATATGCTAATAAAAAAAATGTTAAAGGAATGTTTTAAATATTTCATTGATCTTCTTTGCTGAGTCTGCGCAGCTCAGCGTGAGCTCTTTGCACGTGCAGCTGCAGTCTCATGAGTGTGAGGAAACCCTAAAATAGAACTGCAGACAAGACCACCTGCCATTTCACTCTCCATGCTGTCTCTCTGACATGTATCCAAACCAGCTACTCTTGCACAGGGCCAGAGACTTTTTTTAAACATTCAACACCAGAGACTTGGTTTAACTGTAACTTGTGTATTTATTTAAAATGATATTATACACACATTCTTTTATTACCGTAAGAGACTTTTGCAACAGTAAAATTGTGTTTGATAAATGAGTGGACTCAGGAACAGCTCTCATGTATCAGTTCCTGCCTATCTGGGTCAGTGGAACTAATATTTGTTTTATCATTGCAGGTAAACTTGAGAAGGTCAGACAGAAATATCCTTTCCTTGGCACTAACACCCTCTTATCTGTCTCTTTGGGCTTTGGGCACACACACACACACACACACACACACACACACACACTTCAGCTGTGAGTATTATTTGTACTAGAATAGTTAAGCAATGTTATTGTAAGTCCAAGATGCATGTCCATCCATAACCATTATGATTTATCATAATAAATTTTTTGCAGAATATGTCGCACTGTAAAATAACACTTATGTTGCATTAATAAACCACAACTATGCTCTTTAGGGATAATGGGCCTTCATATATGAACTGATCTGTTTGCATAGATAAAAAGTCACTATATGGTTAAAGGGATAGTTTACCGAAAAATGAAAATTCTCTCATCATTTACATGGCATCCCAGAAGACTTTTGTTTCTGCAGAACACAAACAAGGATTTTTAGAATAATATCTCAGCTTTGTAGGTCCTTTCAATGCAAGTGAATGGTGGTCAGAACTTTGAAGGTCCAAAAAGCATATACATGCAGCATAAAAGTAATCAACACGACTCCAGTGGTTAAATCCATGTCTTTTGAAGCAATATGATAGGTGTGGGTGAGAAACAGATTATTATTCTAGTCTTTTTTTACTACAAATCTTCACTTTCACACTCTTCTTCTTTTGTTTTTGGTGATTCACATTCTTCGTGCATATCACCACCTACTGAGCAGGGAGGAGAATTTACAGTAAAAAAGGACTTAAATATTGATCTGTTTCTCAACCACACCTATCATGTCACTTCTGAAGACATGGATTAAACCACTGGAGTCATATGGATTACCTTTGCTGCCATTATGTCCTTTTTGGAGCTTCAAAGTTCTGGCCACCATTCACTTGTATTGTGTGGGCCTACAGAGCTGAGATATTCTTCTACAAATCTTCGTTTGTGTTCAGCAGAAGGAAGAAAGTCATACACATCTGGGATGGCATGATGGTGAGTAAATGATGTGAGAATTTTCATTTTTAGGTGAACTATCCCTTTAAATATGGTGATGCATAGTGATGGACTCTCTACTTTTCTTGTGTTCCATATTGGTATAGTACATGGACAGCAGCTGCTAAAGAGTGTCACCATGCCTTCCCCATGGTAACCAGACCCAACCAGAGCCAGCCAGTCAATCACCCATAATCCAGTTTTCCTACTGCCAATGGTCAGTTTCAGACAGGTGCAGGAGATCCATATTAATGTTGCTTATTTAAGTAGAGCCTTCGGTACCATATATCCAGGCAGCAGTTGTTCACCATCCAACTCATTTATTATGCTTCTGCTTCTCTATCTATGGGCTAATTTAGGCCCTAACATTTGCCAAGCCAGCAAAACAAATGCTTTTGCATTAGAATATACTTGTGGGAGAGCATATTGTCACTTAAACACACCCTTGAGAGGAACTGTACCAAAACAGAGGAAATTTACAACAACATAATAAAAATGTATAACAATGTCTTGCTTGATATCTGATAAACATGTTATGATTATAATATATATTACATATTTTTTTCTGGCTGGAAACTGGCTAATAATGGTTAAAAATTGGTTTGCTTACTTTTTACCAGGCTTCAATGTTACGTTAACAGCTTTACTCAGTAGCAGTTTTACCCAACACCTCTCAAACAACATTACCCCATTGACACTCACCCTGCGGTGGACATCCTCACTGCTGCTGTCCTCAAATTTCTGCTGGAAGCGCTCCTCCAGGAAGTAGATGCGAAGCTTGAGGCTGAAGTTTTCTTTCTTCAGGTCATTGAGGTGCTGTGAAATAGTACGGTAGCCGTTAAACATGTCCGCTTGCTTCACCTCGGGGTTCTCAGTCCCCTCATTCCTGTGCCATGCTGCTTCCAGTTAATCACACACTCACAACAAATGCAACTTAAAGGTGTCTAAAATAAGCAAACTAAGATTTAGAGGTTTTCTAACACTAGGACTAAAACATCAACATGAATTGAATGAACTGTAAGTGACACACTGAGGGTCCTCCTCCTAGAGGGGTCTACACCCATGCGTGGTGTGGTGAAAGGAGGGGGTGTCAGAGTGAGATGGGATGTCTTTTTTTTACTTCAACATCCACCAGTAGGAATTAACTGTTAGGATCACAGGCACAAGTGATATGTTAGCTGATATAAATAATTAATGACAGAGAGAAGGGGGGCTTACATGCTCAAAATCACAGAATGCTCATCAAGAGTAGATGATCCAACTAGATTCAACTGGATCTGAACTGTTTTAACCTGATGCTCAAGTGTCTCGCAAACCTTTTTTTTTTTTTTTTTGCTGTGTGGTACATGTCTTATAAACACCATCTGTTGAGTTCATGATGTGTAGCTACCTAAAAATGAGATGAAGCACACCACGCACAACAAAATGGTCTCTGCAGAGAGAACTCACCTCTGTTCAATTAATTTCAACAATAATTTAATCTTATATGAGTTTTGAACAGACTTTGTTTAAAAAAAAAAAAAAACTTAACCAACATTCTTTACATTTGAAAACTTAAGTTTAACTGCTGCATTAAATGTTTAAGTAAAATAAAAAAAATGCAGGAAGTTAAGAGCAGTTTTTCAAATACTTTGATTTAATTACTTATTAAGAAATGAATCTGTAGAAATTCTTAAAACTCAAGTAATAAAATGATATAAATTACTGTGATAGGTTAAATAGATGGAATTTGTTTTACATGGCTCTGCATTATAAATCACAGCTGGTCCATTTTGTGTACTGGTTTTGTTGTTTGTGCACAAACAGTACATCTACTGCTTACAACATTCCACCTCAGTCAATCTAATTAATTAAAGTTTAATTTATGGCATGGTATAATATAAGCCAAATTCAGCTAGCAAAAATATGCTTTGAGATCTGCTTACATGTAAACATGCACACTATGTGTTTATTTGTGATTGTGTTTAACCATATGAGGGCAGTATGGCTCTAAACTCTATCTTTGTGAAGTGTGTTTTAATGGACCTCTGAACTGAGCAGGGTTATTTTTGGGATGTATCCTGTACCAGCTGTCACTTTGGAATTCTGGACTGGTATCACTCTCTCATACTGGAGACAGCCTCCTCGACCCACAACCAACACACACGTATCAACAAGACAAACACTTTATACGTGAATTCACTATCCACCAGTCATATTACAAAGAAGGAATAAAGATAGATCTAAAGGAAGACTAAGCATCGCTGATTTGAGTGCCACTATCTATTCCTGTGATTCAAAATTGAATCTTAAAAAAAATACTACAATGTGTTTCCGTCTATGTACAAAATATTTAGGAAAATAATAGGAATCAATGAATTAATGGTGGCATCAAACATGGCTGATTTCACTACGAAGGAAAAACTGCATGTGTGCAAAAATAAATGAGAAATAAACCTTATAGTGAACACATGAACTTCGAAGTGTATAAGCATGTCTAATTCTAAATGAGAATTAAAGGCTTTGACAAAGATAGAACATTTGGCACAGCGTTTGCTGTGGGTCTGGTGCTGGGTCACAATCCAAAAATGGGTTGCAGGTCTTGTCTGATAGGGTCATAGACAGCAGAGAAAAACAATGCTAAATGCACATAATAAAATGCATATGACCATACACATATGCATATTTATAATAGCAAAATAAATAATGCTTATCAACTTTAAAAGGAAGTAGAAAACGCTTCCCATACATTTGGTGTTGTTGATGTCAAATTCTGTAAATCTAGTCAAACTCTGCCATGTTAATAATTTTAGATGCAGTCAAGTCTACATCTATGTATATTACTGTAATTTGAATACATTTCAATGTTTGATTTAAGTACATTTTGGTTTACCTCTACCAAAAGTGCATTGTTCTTGCAATATATGTGCATTATAATGTGCTATATTAATTCCAATCTGGATTTAGCCCTACCAACACATTTTTACAGCTATAGGTAGTGAAACTTGATTACATAAATGCTATACTGTTGTGTATGTGATTTCCCCAGTGCTTGCTGTCAGTGCCTTATCGCAAGGTGATTGTGCTGCTCTGTCTGTCAGCGAGGAAACCTTGAGTTCTGGAGGTCTGAGGTTTTCCGTTGTGGGAGGAAAATGGGAGTTTTGACAGGTTTGTACAAAGACACATTGACGTCTGGACACTGTCTTTCTGTCACTGTATGAGGGAGACAGTTCTGACATGAGGAGGCCAAAGACAGGAAGCTTCTGTGTGCCGTAATGAGGTACATACACACACATTCTCTATTCACTCTCAAAGCTGACTGACTTACTGATAGACCTTTTGCTCAGTACTTCTTTGGTACGGAGCAGTTAAATTTGTAGTTCTAAAATCTGGAAGAAAATTAGCATTTTCGATCCATGAGTTCCCATTTTGCTCTACAACATAAATGACACACAATCATATCATACCTCAAATGTAAATTCTGGCTGGATAAGACATTGGATTTATGTTTTGGAAACATACCATGCGCCTACATCTCCAAGGTATGCCCACCACTTGGTCGATCTGACCATAATGATGTTTTACTTTTACCCCAATACAGACAAAAGCTGAAAACGAAAAAGTACAAATAAGAAACATTCAGGTATGGGATTCTAAATCTACAGAAACTTTAAAAGGCTGTTTTGAAGCTACAGATTGGGACATATACTTTCATAGTTGCAAAGATGACATGAGCTTGCTCACTGCATCCATCTCTGGTTATTTTGATTTCTGTGTGACTAATGTCATCCCTGTAAGACAAGTGAGACTGTACCCAAACAATAAGCCCTGGGTTACAAAAGAACTCAAACACTGTCTCAATCTGAAAAAATATATATATAAATAAAAAAATTGCATTTCTAAAAGGTAAAATTAAGGTGGCCAAACTGGAAGCGGAAAGTGGAGGAAAGGTTTACCACAGGAAATGCACGGATGGCATGGCAAGGCTTAAATACAATGATGGAAAAAAACCAGAAGTCACTTAGAATTCAGTGCTCTGATCCTTCCAGTTTTGCCACTGAATTGAACACATTTTATGCACATTTTAATAATACAGACTTAGAAGACCACTGGACCCCTCTGAACCCTCTTGCTTTTCCTCTCATCAAAGTTGAAGAAGGAACTCTGGCAAATGTTTTGTCCCATGTCAAGCCCCGCAAGGCTCCGGGGCCTGATGGAATACAAGGCAAGGTACTGAAGGAATGTGCAGTTCAGCTGAAGGGTGTGCTGGCACAAATTTTCAGCTACTCCTCAACTCCAGCTTTGTCCCTAAGGCCTGTAAACCACCATCATTCCCCTCCCTAAAAAGTCACATGCCAAGGAGCCAAAAGACTACAGACCTGTGGCACTGACATCTGTGATTTACAAGTGTATGGAGAGAGTAGTCAGCCAGCAGCTCTCCCAGGCAGTGGAGGGCAAGCTCGATCCACTACAGTTTGCATACAGGGCAAGGCGCGGTGTTGAGGGTGCAAGCCTTACCCCACTGGACAAAGCTACAAAGCACCTGGATATGCCACACTCCTACATTAGGATTTTATTCATGGATTTTTCCTCTGTTTTTAACACAGTGAACACAAACAAGCTTTTAATGAGTATGGAGGACATACAAGTGCATCAAACCCTGATTTTATGGATTAAAAGTTTTTTACATGATCAACCACAACATGTACTGGTAAATGGTTTACATCAGAGAATGTGGTATTAAATTCTGGACTCCCACAGGGCTGTTTTATCTCCAATCCTCTTTTCCATTTACACCAACGAAATAACCTGCAACAGCAACAATCTGGCACTCCTAAATCATGCAGACGATATGGCACTGGTGGGGTGTGTGAAGGATAGTCAGACATAGGACAATTATGTTAACTTTTTACATATACTCACAGCCTGAACTGAGGAAAGCTCCTTGGAGATAAATATCAGCAAAACAAAAGAACTGTGCTGTGATGCTGATAATGATCACCCACTTTTTAAACCAATCAAGCTTAAGGGAGAGGTTTTGAGCAGGTGGACTCTTGTAAATACCTTGGTACAGAGATCGATCCCCACCTCACCTTTGCCAAGCATGCAGAGACTGTTTTTAAAAAAGGCTCAACAAAACTTAGGCCTTCTTCGAAGGCTGCAGAGTTTAAATATCTGCAAAGACATTTTAACAGTTGTGTACAAATCACTTGTTGAAGCTGTGCTCACCTTCAATATTTCATCCTAGTTTAATGCCCTTTCAGTTAAATGTAAGAACAGGCTTTCAAGGATTACAAATCAGGCAAATAAGATAATAGGCACACAGCAAGCACCTCTTTCAGAATTGTACACATGGGCATAGTGTTGTCACGGTATCAAACTTTCAGTAGTCGGTACCGACAGTGATATTTCACGGTTCTCGATACCAATTTCTATACCACAGCAAAAATATGATAATATGATAATGTGATAAATAACTAAACACCAGTTTAGCTATTTTTAATTATTAAATAATTATTTTATTAATTACAGTTGAATAATTATTATTATTTTCCAGAACTTTCCAGAGCATTTTTTAAAGTTTAAATTAATTTCATCATCAAAATGGTGTCTAATCAATAAATTCTTAAACCTTTTAACAAGTGAAAATAAAACTTTTCAACATGTTATTGCATTTTTTTGCCAAACTTTTATTTGTATTATGTCTTGCTTGTGATACTTTAATTATTATTATTATTACAGTGAATATTACATTTTACTATACAGTTGTAATATATTTTTATTCATTTTCTTCAATTTCAGGCATCTAGATTTTTATTTTGAATTGTGCTTTTATTATGACGTGTTTTTTGCCGGAAGCTTCACTTTTCCAGAAAAACAGTTTGCAACACGGCCCAGTGTGATCACTGATCATTGAAGACTTTTAAGTCACATCTGAAATCATCTCCGGTTACTCATGTAACCTCAGTTCCCTGAGATGAAGGGAACAAGACTGTGCAAAACTTGGCTGCGCTACTATGTCAAGGTTTTGAGGAACAAGCGATGCGTTCTTGTCCCTCAGTCAGAAATTCTGAAGAAATTATGTTTGAGCACCCGACTATACAGTGAAATTGTGCGCCTAAAGGGGCTCAAACATCATTGCCAATCACAAGATTGCCGTTATGATACAAGTGCTTCAACTAGGTGGTTGAAAAGGGATTTTCCCCATAGCATTCAAATGCAATGTCTCGTTCCCTTTATCTCGGGACCGAGGTTACGTGAGTAACCGGAGACATTTTCCTGAGCAACCACTGGGAGGCGCAATGATGATTCTAATTGCCTGTTTTGTATTTCTGGTCTTAAGAGCCAAGCACAAACTGCCAAAATGAACGATCCAGAGTAGAACAACAACCATTTAAGTGTTGCTTAATGTAAAAATTTATTACAGGTTAAACTAGGTTGTGGAAAAGGGATTTTCCCCCATAGCGTTCAAATGCAATGTCGAGTGAACTGAATCGATAGGGAACTCATCTCTTTACACTGGCCTTTAAGTCTGATAAATGAAATGTAGGACACAGTTTTGGAGTGTATGTATTTTAGATTACTGGTTTGTGTATGTGGTAATTTTGAAATGTTGTTATATTTTAAATTGTATTACTGTGAAGCACTTCGGTCAACTCTGTTGTTTTAAATGCGATATAAATAAAACTGAGCTGAGATTAAAGCGTAGATGCTGTGATTTTAATTATATAAATATATATTTTACATGTGCTGCATGGTTCACAATGGATTAGTGCTCTGCTCTTTCTGTCATCTCTTACAACGTGAATGATTCTCAATGTCTGTGGGGTTTCTAGTGGATGAGCGGTCTGACTTATTTAAATTACACAGCTCATCCACACTAAGACTGCAGCCTTTAGCGGTTTAATAAATCACACAAGGACATGTCATGATTTTAATTTGATTATTTGTCCATTTCAGTGTAAAAGGAGTAACAGAGTACGGGTTCAAAATAAGCCTGTGAGCATTTTAAAGCTGACGTGTGTCAGTCATATTGCGCGCTGGTACCAGATAGAGTCGGTGCTCAGTACTACCGTTACATCTTTTTTATTTTAGTATCGACTTGGTACCAAAGTACCAGTACTTTTAACAACACTACACGGACAGTTAAAAGGAAAGCCTCCATTATTGTAATGGATCTTTCACACCCCCTCCATGACTCATTTCAACTAATCCCATCTGGGAGAAGGTACATGGTACCTTAAGTGAAAAAGAGCATGTACAGGAAGACTTTTAACCCAACTGCTATTAGTATTTTAAATAAACAGCCAAGATGAGTTTTTAGTCCTAGCACAGTTATGTATTTTTTTTACTGTTCATATTGTACTGTTGCCTTGGGGGTTTTAGTATATGTAAATTATGTATTTTTAATGTAATCTATGTATTGTTTTATTGAGCCCTTAGGTCAAAGAAAAATGTATATCCCTGTGTGATAGACAATAAAGTTTATGAACTGAATTCAACTGAATTGAATTGAATTCTTAAACCGTATGATTTTTAAGTTCCTAACAAGGAACTACATAAGGGACTTGCATTAGGACTAAAACGGATATCAGATTCATCAAGAACGCAAGTTCACATCCTTGTGGTAGTTGTAGTCCTCATAAGGCAGCTTCTTGCAACCTATGTTTTTGAAGGATACAACGGTTTCCAACTCATGTTTGAGGTATGAATGTGTGTAATTTATGTTGTAGAACAAAACATGAAAGTCTCCTAATGTTAACCACAGACCTTATTCAACTCATAAATCGAAAACTGCTACTCTAAAAAAAACTTTAAAATTACATAAGGAACCTAGAGCAGAACATTAGCCTTTTAAACAATTACATTTGCCTTAAAAAAATGCAAATCAAAGGATTTGTCAGCCATAATAGTAATGCTGCATGACAAACTGATCCATATGGAGTTTTGGTTAGAAAATAAGAATGGCTTGGAGTCACTTGGTTACTTAGAGTAATTAATCATAATATTAACTATGTAATTTGTCTTTATACATAAAATTAGCAACAAACAGTAATCTCAGCAAGCAGGTCCTACAAGACAGGCATGAATTAGTAGGATATTTGCCAGGTATCCATTTTAAATCCAAGATTTATTAATCAAATTCTTCTTGCTATGATTACAATCTTATCTCAGTACACCAGAACAACTAAATAACAAATCATGGAGATTGTAATGAAGCACATCTAATTACTGAAGCCAGAGCTCGTTCTTGTTTCTGTGCAGGAATGTTTTATAAACAGTTCCGTGGCTCCCTCATTTGCATTTACTGTAGAAGGTTTTAACATTGCCATGGTGCCCTGTGTTGGAGACAGTTGCTTCCTGAGTCACAAATGCTGGTTCTATTTCACTAATCCAACCAGTTTATGGAATACTGCACTAACAAATTTTAAGAGGTGTAACGTAATATGATTACATCATATAGTGCACTCACTAGAAGAATTTTTGAGTCACAGTTAATGAAACATTCAATGAGAACTCCATTAAGTCTCCTGAGCCATGAAAGAGCATCTTCTGAGCAATAACTTCAATATGCTATGAGTATATACAAATACACACATAAACATAAAAGAGAAAAATAGGACAATGATAGGCACCAATCAGAATCTGCCACCCTTCATGTACTGAAATATTTCATTTATTAGATGATAAATGAGACAGAGGCAAAAGCAAGCACCCCTCGGCCAATATGGTCCTGGAGCTCAGTAGGAAATGTTTTTAGATAATGCTGTAAAAACATATTAATATATATTAATATTACATTGTAAATTAACAATTTTACAGTTCAATAAAAATGTCAATTGTATTTGACAATATCTGTGTTTATTTAAATTTTCCTATCATGTCAAAGCACATGGCTCGTGTGATTGTGTGAAACTCAAGTCTGGCAGGCTGAGCCTGAGAGGGTTTGGACCTCAGAGCCTGCACTCTATTTAAACACAGACATAAATCAAGCAGAAAATCAACAGTCACGGGCACTCCACACACGGACGGTGTCCGTGCACAGCCAAATAACATGGGATTCTATGACTGCTGCTCTGTCGTTTCAAGTAATGGTTGCACTGAGTCACATTACAACTGTTTGTCAGTTTCATGGCCTTTGTTGTCATGTGTTTTGTGCCTTACAGAAGGTTTCCTGAAGCTGAGCTTGTGGAGGCCTAGATTCATGAGCCAATTCCGTGGGACATCCTACTTGCGCTGGTTGCCATGGAAACAAATAAGAGAGGTGGAAATGGAAGAGACTAGGATCCTTCTCTTTTGGGTTAAATTCAAGCCTTTTTTTTTCATGAATACGTAATTGCGATCAGTAAAAATAGGGTGCTTATACACAAGAGAAAGCTCTAATTATGTTTGCTGGATAGAAATGTGCAAGATGTGTTATAAGGGTTTGGAAAAACCCAGGTTTGAAATAATACAGGAATACAGGGAATTGGATTTCCAAATGCACGATTGGGCCCACCTCTCTGAAATTTGCATTGGTAAACGAGCACCTATATCAGAGCACGTTGAAGCAAAAGTTAATATTCTTAATTTTTGGTCTCATTGAAGGACCTTAAAGGGATTGTTCACCCAAAAATGATCATTTACTCACCCTCATGACTTTCTTCTGCTGAACACAAACAAAGGTTTTGGAGGAATATCACAGCTCTGTGGGTCCTCACAATGCATGTGAATGGGTACCAAAATTTTAAAGCTCCAAAATGCACATAAAGGCAGCATTTTTTTTTTTTTATATATATTTTTTATTCCCTTTTTCTCCCCAATTTGGAATGCCCAATTCCCACTACTTACTACGTCCTCGTGGTGGCGCAGTTACTCACCTCAGTCCGGGTGGTGGAGGACTAGTCCCAGTTGCCTCTGCTTCTGAGAGAGTCAATCCGCAAATTTTATCACGTGGCTCGCTGTGCATGACACCGCGGAGACTCACAGCATGTGGAGGCTCATACTACTCTCTGTGATCCACGCACAACTTACCACGTGCCCCACTGAGAGCGAGAACCACTAATCACGACCACGAGGAGGTTACCCCATGTGACTCTACCCTCCCTACCAACCAGGCCAATTTGGTTGCTTAGGAGACCTGGATGGAGTCACTCACCAGTAACGAGCCGTGCATTAAAAGTCTAGGCCTTAAGTGTGATTCATGCCATTAAGAAAACACAGTTTCACAATGAATAAGACACCCTATGCCTTTGGGCATCATACATTATGTCGCAGCTAACTAGTAATACCAAGTGACATTTTAAAAACACGTCCATGCACGAAAGCCAGAACTTGAAATGACACTTAATGTTAAAGCAAGCCTAATTTTAACTGCAGCATTACTGTTTTGTGAAATGTCTCCCGAACAGACATTCAAAAATCCACATTTTTCATATGAATCTACCAAGGAGGTCTATAATACCTGGAAAAATCTATCTAATAATATTTGCGATTTAAATGTTGCTTGCAATAAATTTCATTTCGTCAGGGTACACGGTTATGCTGCGTTCCATTCAAGTTGGATGTGGGATATTCCTACTTGATATCTCCGACTATAAATGCATTCCATTCCCCGATATTCGGAACTGCTATGCTCCCATTAGCTTAGCAGGGGTTTGACTCTCATTAGAGATGTCTCCTAGCAATCCAACTGATAAACAATGCTGCAGCGCTAGCATTTGTGCTTCAGGTGTATGATTATCAAAAGAGATTATAATGTTTAATACACCTGTTTCTGCAGGCATTTGTTAAACAAGCTTTAATATCATGTAATGTGGAAATGAACTAATTTATCGATATTACTTAATAAAGTGAATGTTTATCACTTACTTTATATATCTCCCTGAGTGTCAACATGTTTGTGTGACATCATGCCCCTGCATCTCGGCGAAATCGGAGTTGAGAATTTCTACACGAGCCTATCAGTTGTAATTCTGACTTCAAGATGCATTCCATTGCACTTTTCTTAGTAGGAAGTGGTAAAATCCGACTTTCCGAGTTGAATGGAACGCAGCACTACCTTTCAAATCTTGATCTGACACTGAATGCTCCAGCAGCCTAATTTACACTTAGAAAACTCTTGATGTTGCTATAACAATGCAAAAACCACTTACCAATTTGCTTGAAGTGAAAATCAGTCCTCCTTTCATGATTAATAAATTAAGCAATCACACGGTCATGCAGAACATCTCAGGTTTGTAAATCCATAAGGATCTCTTTCTCAATGGCAATAGCGGCAGTAATGACAGTCGACTCATCAGCAAGATCTCGTGCCCTTCGCTTTCAAATTACGTCACTTAAAGCATGATTGCATCACTCAAGGCCAGCTAGAAGGCCTCGACTGGGACATATCCTAAAGATCACACCCACCAAGAACAAATAAATCAATCTGACTGGCTGATGAATCTGACAATCTGACTTTAGATGCGCATTCATTTGCACTGTTGAGGGATTCTGTAGAAATTCTGAAGGCCTGAGGGGATGCAGCTCAGACTCACGCACTGCTTTGGGCATGTGATTTGTGAAACAGTCACGCTTCACTTGTAAGCATCAAGGAATAAATTCTGACTGGATAAACTTTTAGTTTTTCTCTATTTGTTTGTAGATTAATTAAGAGTGGAAAGCGATTAAAAATACATTGGCAAAAAGGTGATTGAGAATGAAAGGATCAAAAATAAATTCATAATAAGTTAAATTCATATCTTCAGAAGCAATATGAGAAGTATGGGTGAGAAACAGATCAATATTAAAAAAAATTTAGTAATTTTCTTTTACTATAAATCTCCACTTTCACATTCACATTCTTCTTCTTTTGTTTTTGGGATTCACATTCTTCATGCATATCACCACCTACAGGGCAGGGAAGAGAATATATAGTAAAAAGGTCTTAAATATTGATTTGTTTCTAACCCATTCCTATCAACTGAGATGGCATGAGGGTCAGAAAATGATAAGAGAATTTTTATTTTAGAGTGAACTATCTCTTTAACTTATCTATGGGTTATTCAATGTCAAGTCAACCAAATTTCAGAAACTTCCCCAGCTGAAATGTTTGAAAAATTTAAATGATGATTTAAAAATTAAATTAAAATTTTTTAATTATGATGCAAGTCAAAATATTAAATGCCATGGATCAATATTTACTGAGTAATCCATTATTTTGTAGAGGGGTGGTCGAAATGAAAATTTTCGCCTATGATTCTACAGAAAATTACAGATGAAAAAATAATAACCTATTATAAAATAACCTTAAAAAGGTTGCAGCATCATCTTTGCATTTTTACACAGATATAGGTAGGTCTACTACTAAAATCTGTTGACTTCAGCACCTCTTGTTGCATTATATGCAAATGGTCCAAATGGTCCAACAAAAAAAAAAAAGTAAAAAAAAAGTCTTAAAAAAAAAAAAAGGGAAAAAACACTTACATTTTACATTTCCAAAGTTAAATTACCTAATTTTATAACTCCAGAAGTCTTAAATATATCTTAATATCCTTTTAGATTCTGGTTCAGAACAGACTTCCTTTCTCTTTCTCCATCTTTCCTGCATTCAACCTCTCTTTTTCCATTCACCATCTCCCCAATTCCTCACTCTCTCTCTTTCATTGGGAAATCTTTTGCAGATGTGATGGCACAGGAGGGTGCCAGTGGTATGTGTACAGCAGAACATCTGTCCGTTTGCCAGCATCATACAGAGGCATGGGAAGAGCTTTTCCATTGACTGTGCCAGTCCCACTGAGTCTAGCATGTAAGCTAAAGCACACAGAAACATCAAAGCCATACACAGGACACACATATGTGAAACATACACTCCAACACCCTAATACTATTATACAGAAAGTCACTACCCTGGTTGCCTACAGTGGTGACTACACTGGAAAGTGAGATTGTGTGAAGAAGGCAAGATCAAATGTAACAGCTTTAGCAGTTCATCAGCAAAACAGGCATCATTTATGAGGTAAAGCTGCCCTGGGAGGTAACGCTCAAGGAGCTAATGGAACTAATGACATCAAATGTAAAGGACACATAAAATAAAAGTGTCAACATAGCAAAAGCTCCAGTACACAAATGTTTGGAGTAGCTATGCAACATATGTTTACCAGGAGTGCTTGCCGAAACAATCCAAAAGACACTTAGGCACTGAGATACTGTTAAAGTTAACATCAAACAGCTTTCACAACCCATTTTACTTCTGCAGTGTGACTTTTAATAAACAGAACCTTTGAAACCTGCATAATAATGATATATGTATCGTGATGTGTAGGCCTATTGCAAAGTTGTTTCAGATCCGATCTGAATATATTTCAGATATATTGTGCTGAAATATTACAAAAACTTTGGAATACAATGAATTGTTCACAATAAGACTAGGAACGTGTACTAAAAATGTAAACAGAACATTTTTATTTCATGCTGACTCTCAATGCAACTAGGTTGGTTTCCTGCACAGTTTTTTCAACTGCATTCTTTTCTGAAACTTCTGCATCCTGGTGCAATTTAAGTATCCAAAGCCAAACATTTTAACAGTCAAATTACTTTTCAGGTTGACATCGAATACCAGACCGAGTCTTCTTGGCTGAAGATCTGATGCTCCTGCCGGAGTTCCCCAGACCTAGCAGGATTGTGAAATTTCACCCAGGGAAATGTGTACGTCCCTGGGTATGGAGTGTGACGGATGGCCCTCGTAGCTGAGCTCACATCCACTCAGCAGACTACTACTCCCAATGAGAGTATTGGGCTTCAGTGTTAAGGGTACAGTACAATGACAGCTGCAAAATGATTGTGTCAAACTGCACAAGAGGACTCTCTTTCTTAATCTTACTCTTTATCTCTGATCTTGTCTTTTAATTTGTTTATTCGCTCCTTCCTTTCTTTCATTCAAATAAAATTCACATTAAATATTTTTCTTTCCCCGATATGACTCAAAGGAAGAAGGCTATGTTGTAGATCATACCTTATATGACAGCATATAAGTTACACTCTGATAACACAAGATTCATTATTTCCACATATGTTTTTAGTAATGAGAGAAGAACAGTATCTGAGTTTTAAAGTAAGGTTCAGCTGAGTCAACAACATAAGCTTTCAGAAAAACAAACAGGGATCAATTCATCACACCTAGCCAACAGGAGGGGTGATTAATGTCTTCTGTCTCTACTCTGTTCTTTCAATCTAATATTACTATATGAAGGCAGCAGGTAAACTAGGAATTGATGGATTTCTGATTGCCACATAGTCAATAATTCTCTGACAAGAGAGACTGAATGAGAGAGAGGGCATAAAGAGATGGACCGTCTTGCCAAGGTGTTACTGTACTGGTGGAACCTCTAAGGCATGGTGCACTCTCCTTCTCTAATTGCTTCCATCTCTTCAGAACACATTCAGAGGTGCAAGAAATAACCTAAACATCCCTAGTGGGAACAAAGGAATGAAAGAAAGTGTGGGTGTAAGTACATGTCATTGGGAAGCTAGACCACTTAACATGATCACACGGGAAATCGGCATGTTGCAGACACAGGTTCTGGTCTCATGGAAACCAAGAAGTAATCATGGTTGTGATCAATGGTGAGCATGATTCGGAAGCTGTATTTTGCTCTAAGATTACATTTTTACTTCAATGACAGTTAGGTTTAGGGTTTGGGTTAGGGGGTTAGAGTTAATAAAATATCCATTCCTGTTGACTGTATAACATCATTTACAACCAAAAATACAACTCGCTTTTAGTACCATGCTGTGGACATTTCACTGGATACTTTCAACAACACTTCCAGCTTCGAGCATTTGGGGCAGTGATAAAAATTTTGGTAAGCACAGAGCAATTTCAGCAGCAAAACTTTCTACCTACTTTTGTTCAGTACACAGTGTGTTCAGTCTGGACTGACTTAGCTCTTTTTCCTGGCAGGTGGTCAATGTAACATGGCATGGGGAACTACAAAATCTGATTGGAGAATTGGTGTGTCATCGGTTGTTGAGATCTCTAAGATGCCTCGTTAATATTTCTGTCCCCTACTTTATCACATCTAAAGGAGAGATATGGCACTCTATTTTGCAATAGCCTGCATAGAGACAATGAAATAAAAATCTTTCCCTCCTCCATAGCTTTCAAATCTCATTCACGCTTCAGCATATTCAAACTTGGTGTGTCAAAGCCTGCTCTGAGACACGAGAACCAAGGATATCATTAAAGGAATAGCTGAACTATCCCTTTAACAGTCAGCTTCTTATGTCTACAGCAGAACTGAACAAATCACTTAGTGAAAGAAAAATCACTTATGTTTATGTACACGTAAAAGTCATTGTAAAACAAATCAAGATACTGTGATTATACTGGCTTTCCTAAATGAAGTACAACAAAAAGTGTTGGAGATTGACTACTGTGTGATCTGTGCCACAGGTGGCCTGGCTAGGCATTTTCCTAGAGCAATCCATAAACTCAGTGAACGAGACCTCCTCAGCAAAAGTATTTCATTGTTACCAGCAGAATTCTGTTTGAAAGAGGCAAAATAAAACACTGGTTTCTCAATCACACTTCAAAGACTAAAGCTGCCTTCAATTCAGTGTGTTTATGGTGAGACTAAATTATGGGATCAAGTTCAACCAACTCCAAAAACCTCTTCCAATTGTCATGGATGCTTTTGTCCATGTGTGGCATGGAACAAAATTTCCCTCGAACATTCTTTGTCTTTCTGTGTGTATCTTTCTTCATCTAGCTGTGTATTTCTGCCTACATCTGCTTTGGTTTGTTGTATACCACTATTGGGGAAGTTGCTTCAAATCAAACACAGCTCAGAAACAAAGAAAGCAGTCTTTCTTTAAAACCAGAGTAGAGGGAAAAAAGCCCAGCCAACAACCAGGCCACCACAGGTCACTATAATCTTCCAGCATCTGTCCGTGTGGATTCACTGCCTAAAAAGAGAAATTACAGGCCAAATAGTACAGTGTAGGGCTGCCATCTTAGTCGACTAGTAGTCATTAGTTTAAGCCATTAGTCGACTAGTTGTCGCACGTTTATGATATAATTTAATTACTTTAATATATATTTTTTGAGGGGCATCAGAAAATGGTTTGAGTTCCAGGGCTGAGAAAGAATGTTACAAGTAACATTGCTAACACAGTTCTACATTACAGAGAAATACTAAACCGTAATAACGAGCCTTTAAAATATACATTTTACAAGCGCACACACAAAGCGAGCCGCAGCGACACTGGCAAAAGTGGTAATGATTCTGAATGTGTCGGAAAAACCAGCAAGGAGACTGTCTGAACATTTTGCTAATTTATAGAGAGAAATGCACATTAAGTTAAACATGCAGTAAGCGAAGTACTAATATAGCTTCCCCACTCCCCACGAACACTTGGATAAGCCTAATAGCACATATTTATCTAGGTTATCTAACGTTAGAGCGAGCGGCCATGCTAAGTGGCTAACGTTAGGCTACTTACATGTTTCAAATGATAAGCCATGTTTGAGGTCGATGAATGATAGGCAAACGTTTGCCTGTAGAGTTTGCATGTCACGTTCTTGGGGTCATCCTTTACCCGCTCAAAATGATCCCACACTTTGGATTTCCTGCCTGACATAATTAATTACCGCATGGACCAGCCGTGAAAATGATCATGTCTGTCCAAACGACCAATCAAAACTTGGTCGACCGAGACTCTTCTCATCAACTAAAGTTTGGTCGACTATTAGGGGGCAGCCCTAGTACAGTGTCAGTGTTAAGCTTGTAAAAGCTGACTTTAAAAGGATCATGAAATGCAAAATACTATTTTTCTGATATTTAGACATATAAGAGGTAACTGTATTTTAAAAACATACTGTAAATTTCATAACTCAAAACTTGCCAGTCTAAAAAGAGCATTTATAGTTCCCACCTGTTTGAAAAGTCTCGTTTTGAAAACTGTGTGTTTGTGACGTCATGAGACATTGCTCAGTTGTATTTACACACCCCACAACATGTGTCATCACACCCTTGGCCCCACGCACTGGTGCTCAGTTCATATCATAAACAGAGAGGGAAAGAGACAGGCCTAATGTGACCAACTATTTCTGAACAACAAAGGGGACCCATCTGGACTATTTAGAAGTTTTTTGTACATATAACATGCATTACACAGACATCTTTAACCATTGTCATGTTTATCACGTCGCTTTTAAAAGACGCTGTGTCAAGTTACAATTCAGAAATGGAGATGCCATTTAGTTTCATTCAGCTGCTCTGCTTGCTGTTCTTGTGCTAATTGTTGGAGTATGTAAACAAACACTAGCTGGACATCTTTGACTGTTTGGATGCGTTTCTGGCGATCAGTACACCTATGTGTGAGTGTCATGTTTCACCGTGCTAAGGACTGCATATGTGCGAATATCAGCGTGGACTGCTTGTGAACCAGTAAAAATATGATTAAAGTGTTGCAAAAGAACTGTTATTGAAGAAGAATGGGGCAGTTAAAACACTTAGACTTGACTGCAAAATCGTGAGTAAACAGTTTTATTCATGAATATTTCATATGTCATGACTGTTTGATAGTTATGGTGCTGGAATGAACCTTTTAATATATTCGGATGCAATGTGCTGGATGTGCATTGTGTGTAAACCATGAAATTTAGTTTTATAATGTTGTGGAGAGCTTGTTTATTCTCTTCAGATTGAGTTTTAAATATGGCTGAATTTGAGGGGCTGCACGATGTTAGCCAATCAGAACAGAGGGCGTTTACATTGAAGTTTAAAGGAGCCAAAACTGAGCGTTTCAGACACAGGGCCAGAAACAGGTTGGGAAGTGATAATCTGTTATTAAACTACATTTTTTGGTGCAAAAAACTTTACTGACATTATCAGTGGACCTCAGGGAAGATAATACATTTATTAAAAAATAACATTTCAAAATAGCAGTTCCCCAATTTAAAAAGAACTACATTAACCCTCTTGTTCCCTTTGGGGTCTGAGAGACCCCAGAAACAAAACAGGACTAAAAGCAAAGATGCTTTATGTGCTAGCGTTTTTAGTGTATACACTGTAGCAGTTCACTCCAGTAATTTGCATTTGTTGTATTTTTCTACAATTCATTTTTTCTGAAGTCAAATTGATCCCAAACAGAAGCAACATTACTATACTGGACAGCAGTCACATTTCTGAATAGACAATGTGATATAACAGAGGGTTAAAAACTTCATTATTAGTTGACAAATGGGCTTTGAGTCAGAGGAACATGAAAAAATTTGAAAATAAATAAAATTTTGAATGGTAATTTTGAAATTACTTTTAATATTTTATGCATAAATCATTTGGGTTTCTGGGACCCCAAACATAAAGACATTAAGGTCAATCTCAATAGAGCATGAGGGTAAAATAGGTTAAACTGCACAAATACACAGTGCTTGTAATTTCTTCAACCTCAGAACACACGGTTTTGAGTCAGAAATACAGTAAGTACAGTAAGTACAGTAAGGACACTGACAAAAAACAGCACCACATTTGGAAATTGAAAAATTGCTTTGGTACACGAATCTGTGTTTGTGAATGCACATGTACCAGTATGCTGTCCATTTAAATTTGGGTGAATGGCAATATGCACCCTCAGACCTCCCTTTAGGGCATAAGTTAATGCACTAACCTATTATATCCTGTCCACATAAGATCTATATAGAGAACAGGCTGATTAGAAAGACCTATATGACCTCTAGTATGCTAAATATGCTAAATGAACATAAATACATTTGCGAAAGATAATGAAAAAAAAACATAACTAAATTGCACAGAATGATGGTTATATTTCAAAAATCCTAACCATATACTATTACATCTAATTACAGAGCAATGAGGGCTCTACTGTAAAAACACTGTGCACTCAACAGCACAAGAGAAGAGCATGACATCTGAATATTTTGTGGCTTCACTCTCTTATTTATGAGGACCAGCAGTCAACACATTCAGACAAGTGCTTCTGGCTTTTACCACAAAAATAAAAGGCTTGTTTTTAAACCTGGGTTGTGCAATGTAACCCATTATGATTCTGTAGTAGAGATAGAATCTCTCCCGCTGGCTATCTAGAAAAACACTGTTTATAAGAAGTGTTTACATTGCTACGCTACATTCATGTTTGTTCTATGGTCTGTACACAAATCCCAAAAATGGTCTAACATGCAGTGCAAATGTACAGGGATGCAGTTAAGATCCTTGTTCATTTTTAAGCTTCAGGCAATCATTTTTCTACATTAAAACATGATATTAGACTACTTATCTAACTGGATTCGGATTTAAGTAGTTAAAACCATAAATTATTTCTTCCATTTTTTCGGAAATGAAAAATCTTGATCTGATTTATTCCATATGCTTCATTTAAGAAATGTGGAAAAAATAGTATAAAATCTGATTAGAAAGAGTATAAGTCCACCCCCGGCATTTCCTGAAAGGCTAGATGTTTGATTATGGCCTTCAAAAAAATCAACAAATATAACACAAACATGCTGGCATCAGAGTGCTCCATGAGCTCCATGACTTTGGGTAAAGCGGAGAGCCTTGCTCTTCTTAATTTTACCTTCTTGACAAATTAAATAAACATTCATCTGGTTCCTATTAGAGACGCATTACCGATAATTGGAGTGGTATTTACAAACACTGTTATTCAGTCCTCTCAGGCCTCTTAGGCCCACCGTTTCAACAGAACCAGCCAGAACACATAATGGCCTTGTGCTTTAGCTGCACAGCATCATCCACTGAGCTCTGAGTGCTTTAACAAGGGTTTGATGGTTCAACTCTTGTATTTCATAGGCAGTTAGGATATTTTCACAGGGGGGTATGGGGCACTCAAGTTAGCTCATTAAACCAGACGTAAGGTATATTTTCAAAATTGGATTACGGCCTCACCTGAAAACACGCAGGCCTGCACTTGTCAAAACTGGACAGAGATCTTAGAATATGATGTCACAGCCTTTAAGTTTCCCTCAGGTAAGAGTGCCCCCAGTGAAATTAGTATTATTACCATTCCAAACTACCATGCAAGAGCGCAACCACAGCACAGACAGAGAAACTAAAGAACACTGGAGTATTGTCAAGATGTCAGAATATATAACAGCATAAACTGCAGAATCTGAGTGGGCCAAAAAAATAGAACACGGAATGAAGAGGCAAACCACTAAAGACTGGAACAAAACAGTGCTGTTTGAAGAGTCCAACAGATAAACATCTGAAGGAGAAACAGATTAAACATTAATATAAAAAAAATAAGAGCCCAATTCTGCTCAACCTAATTTAACAATGAGTCCATAGATAGCAAGCTAAATGTTAGGTGGGATGAGATCATTTACAGGCACAGAAAAACAAACAGTACATATGCAACGTTCTGAAGCTGCAGTTTTCTGTTTCGGCATACTAGGAGAAATGTAATGGCAAAGTGCACAGGGGCCAGTGTGCAGGGTGCAGCACACATATTCGGATCGCAGAGTTCTCACTTTCTTTTTATTAGTGGAGTTTTATGGTGAGAAACTAAAAAGTCAAACTGTTCATCAAGAACTGATTGATGAGGCATGATATTTTATGCAAATTTAAAGGAATATTCTGGGTTAAATATCTCTTCTGATCTGTTAGCACTAGTTGTGGCATGCTGTCGGTTACCACAGAAGATAATTTCAACTTGTCTCTCAGTTTGTTGAAAAGAATGGAAAACGTGTTTACAGAAATGCATTGAGAATAAATGTGAACTATGCAACTTCTTTTTTGTTCATTTTATAAACTGAGAAGGAAGGAGCCAAAATTATTTTCTGTGGTAATCAATGTTGTCGATAGAGCTTAAAGGGATAGTTCACCCAAAAATCTAAATTCTCTCACGATTTACTCACCCTCATGACATCCCTGACGTGTATGACTTTCTTTCTTCTGCAGAACACAAATGAAGATTTTTAGAGCTCAGCTCTGTAGGTCCATACTGTCAAAATTTTGAAGCACCTAAATCCACATAAAGGCAGCAAAAAAGTAATCCATAACACTCCAGTGATTAAAGCCATATCTGCAGAAGCAATATGATAAACGTGGGTGAGAAACAGATAAATATTTAAGTCATTTTTATCACAAATTCTCCTCCCTGCCCAGTAGGGGGCGATTTGAACGAAGGATGTGAATCGGCAAAAAAAGGAGAAATTGAGAGTGAAGGAAAAAGGGCTTAAATATCGATCTGTTTCTCACCCACACATATCAGAAGATATGGAACCACCAGAGTCGTCTGGAGTACTTTTATTTTGCCCTTATTTGGATTTTGGGGCTTCAAAATTTTGCCACCCTACATGGACCTACAGAGCTGAGATATTCTTCTAAAAATATTTGTTTGTGTTCTGCAAAAGAAAGAACATAATACATATCTGGGATGGCATGAGGGTGAGAAAATGATGAGAGAATTTTCATTTTTGGGTGAACTAACCATTTAAAGAGTGAAGTGTGTAATTTCATTACCACTACCATTACCAAACAGAATCGCAAAATTAATGTTTTCAGACAGGTTTCCGAATGCTCCCTCCATCTTCAATTGGATAGACAAATAGATAGATGTGTGAATCTTCGCTGGCCTCATGATTCGATTACGATTCAAAGGGTAACGATTCAGTTACAATACGTTTATTTTTAATCAATACACACACTCAGGATTAAATAGCATTAAATTATTAATTTTTAATTAATCAATTCCCTAGCCTATAACTAGAACCACACAATTTGTTTGCTGGTCCAGGATGGCTACATGAGAAATCTGCTTCTGTGAGAGTGCAGATATCAGCTTCTCCTTTCCACACCACAGGTGATAGTGAAGTGACACAAATATCGGGGTTGCTGCTTAAGAAATCAATCAAGAATCTCGATTACAGACTGTTTCGATGAGCGAGAGACCAGCAATGAGCAACAGCCAAAGAAATAGAGTGTGCAAGAGGAGAGAAAGGCATTGGTAAGCAGGGGACAAACAATAAAAAGAAAATAAAAATATCACCCATGTCTCCCATATCGCTGTATCGTCATTATTTCATCAGCTGTTTTTCCCTTTCTGTGCAATTCAGTGCAATAACGGGGTGCAAGCCTGTCTTTCATATTGTTTGTTGACATGTTATCACAAAGAAACTCTCTTGTTGCTATGTGCTTGAGTTTGTGAATGAATTTCGGGATCATAGTTTCAGTCGGTTCCGATGGTCGTGTGGTTGATACATCCAGTCTGCGATCAGTTCTGTAGTGTGCATTTGGCTTTAGTACTGTATATGAAACATCTGTCTGGCACGCACATCAATGCCATTGAGCTGCAGTGGTTTAAATTGAACTCAGAATCGATTCTGAAGCAATTCTTGAGTTTCCATTCAGAATAGTTGGAGAAAAAATCGCAATGCATCGGAGAATCGATTTGTTACTCTCCCACCTCTAATAACAGATAGTCTCAGCCCAAACTCATGCAACTGGTTGGGCTAATATTGCTGTGTTGGGCTTGTTTGGATGCTCAAACGAACAGCAATGTTTGATAGTGCCACAGAACCACAGTTTTTATAATTTTCTGGTATGCCATCATAAAAATGGCAAACTTGTCTTTGCTTATTAAACTGTGATATTTAAGTATTTTAACATCGAAAAAATTACATGCATCTCCTTTAAGTTATGGTAGGTGAAGTAGTCAATCAAAAAAGTCCTGAAGAGAAAATACATGGAAAAGCATTGTCCATGTAATACAAATTTTCTTCCATTGTTATCTGTACTAGGGATCTGCAAGACTTGTCAACTAGTCAACTAAACGGTTCTCATGCTGCTAGTCGACACTGGAATTACTAGTCGGTTAACATTATTCCCCATTAAACTGTTTAACATTTTTACACATTTCCATTTGGCTTGCACTTATATTACGATCATATTAATGTTACACATTTTAAATATAATTAAAAATACAAATATTATGTAAAAAAGAGGATTTCTGGAGCAGATACAAAGTTTAATTTCACCTCGTGCTTCTTCCCTCTCTCACTCACGGCACGTGCAGGAAAACAAACTCACGCTAGACAAGCAAACTCAGCAAAGTAGCTGTGAAATCACTTCGGTGGTGGTGGTGCGGGAAGCAGATTTCCGAAATGCTGGGTTACAAGTTGCTATGGACGTTTTCACATTTTAGTCTTCTTTAAATCTGTGCATGCTTGTAAGTTACTTTCCCACCGAGCTGGCTTTTTCAAGTGCAGGATAGTTTTTCACCGGACCATGTTGACATGTTAATTTCGCTAATCAAAAAATCTATGCTTTTGAGTAAGTAGGCTAGAAAATAACTGTTTTAGGCAAGGAATGACATTTTTTTTTAATGTGCTGATTAAGAAGGCTAAGCAGTCGGCACCTTCTATTCTGTGTGCATGTCATGTATAGAATACATTAGGTTTATTGTAGGATACATCACTGGCCTATTTTTTGTACCCTATAGCTGCTCTGGCACTGGTAAGCAATAACTGTTATTGGTTAACATTCTTTACTGAACAGCTGTCATATTAGATCAATGGCTAATGCACGATTGCACGTCGTAAAATACGTGCAACTTTTCATCTCATTTTATTTCTCTCTCGTAGATTTGGCTTACCTGTTAATTATTTTCAACAATGTCCTGACTGTTTTAATATGTTAAGTAACCTTTACTTGGTGAATTCTGTTTAGAACAGTCTATTACGGTTGCGCTATTGGTCCTGCACTATTCATTCAATTGTTTCCAATAAAAAACCTGTATTCGCTAAAGGTGAACGCGTGTCATGTTCTATATTTAATGTACAATGATCATAATTCAAGGCATGCATGTCGCAGATAAATGCCCCTTTTCAGTGGAATTTAGCTTTGGATTTGTAATAGATTAGCCTAAGTATTTTAAATGTGTCACAAACTATTTTATTTATTTTTTTTGGACTGTTTTCTGAAGGTTGGTTTCTTTTTAGACTAGTCGACTCCAAAAAAAAATTGTTTAAACGTCAATGAAATGAGTCATTCCGCACATCCCTAATCTGTACATTTAGAAACACAGAGGTAAAATAAAAGAAAATACATAAAATGCTTTTCTTCTATTCAAAGTTCTTGTGCTATTGCTGCTGAAAGGGTCAAAGCACAGAGATCTGTGTTACAGGCTGGCCTACAGCACTCGTTCCTATTTACAGAGTGACTCATTGCATTTATATGTGAGTGCTAGCATACACAAAAGATGGGTTACATTTAATAAAAAAAAAGCTTGCTAGATGTTTTAAGAACCTTTTAAATAGGGAAGAAAGATTCAGCCGATCATTCTGTTATTCAGGAATCCGGCTGCAGTTCATTCATCATCCGAGGTCTCATTAAATCTGTTTCTTCATTTTTTTTTTTTTTTTTATCCAGCACTGCAGTGCAATTTGGCCAGCAACTTTCAAGATTTACAGAGTATTGTTTGCTTTACTGGTTCTTTGACCTCAGTAAATGTCTTTGCTTTATTGTACAATAATTGCTGCATTAGGTCTACCAGTGCTGAAGTCATTCATAAAAATATGGCTTTTCTGTTTTTTTCCTCCCAGCATATTTTGGTTGTAATTGGTCCCATATGGCCATGGGGAATAGTAAAAATATTTAAATGCAGATGGCTTATGTATTTAAAATGCACACCCTTATATGCCTATATGCACACACAAATACTTGAACACATACAATATCATGTTTGCTTGTTTATGTTACTGGTTTATACTTAATTTGCTTGAATGTCTTGAATCTATAATGTTAACTGTTAAGTTTCATTTGCCTTTGTAATGCATTTTTGATGCTGTGATATTTTTTAGAATTTACATTATTGGTGGTTTTGTATGATCTTTATTGTAGGTCACTGTTGATTGTTTTAGATAGGATAATTTACTTTTTGTACATTGGATAATTGTTTGCTTGTTTGCAGCCCACATCCACTGCCAGGTGTGAGTATTTATATAGGCCTTCAATACCTGATGTTTTTTTACTGCCTGACAAAGACCCAAATGGTTGAAACATTGTTGTTTCTTTTTTAATTTTTTTTTTTGTTTTTTTTTTGTCTTTTCTATATTACATGGGAGCACTTTTTGTTTTTTGTCAAATTTTGATTGCGCACCTGCCTTAATGTTTGGATGTGCACATACTACTTCTACACACAATACTATCAGTGAACAATGTGCATATGGCTTGAAACGGACCTGCTTTCACAGCAGAAAGTTCGAAACCTGATCCATCAGCCAGACCTCAGGCTACATCAAACATTTATAAAATTGATACTCTGAAAAAGCTTTTTCCTGCAGTGATTCTAATTACTTTGTAGCATCTGGTGACCAATGCAGTCATTTACTATGCTACAGGGATTTTTATACAAGGGATGTCAAAAGTACCATTTTCATAAAAGTCAATATAAAAAAAAAATGATGATACTATACTATACTATACTATAGATGCTCACATTTGTTGTGCAAAAAAAATCAGATATGTCAAAATATAAGATTTGTGCATTAGCCTAATAACCTGCGGCTGTCGTTATTACATATTTTGTTATTAATAATGAAATAACAATATTGACAAAAACAGAAAACCGCTCACTGCTATTAATTTAATACTTTGTTCTTTATTATTGAATATTTACTTAATATTTACTTTGAAAATTTTATATTTTAGCAATATATACCTGACTGAAATAAAACGTAAAGGCTACTTGCAACAAGTGTTTTCAATTAATTTGTTAATATTTTTTTTAATCAAAATTCAGATTTCATGAAGAAATGTGTTAAATAGCATATTAGTTGCTGTTGAATATTGCTGTGGTATTGAAATTGGCATAGAGTATATTACAGAGAAAATTCAATGTTATTGGTATTGACTACTCCAAATTTAGTATCAATACTATACTATACCTAACCAGACTAAACAACATATGGTGTGTTCTGTGGTATATAGTGGGAATATAGTGGTAGGATGTGAGCAGTAGTAAAAGAAACACAAGACACAACGCATGTTGCAGATTAGATCCAACATACGTTATTATTACCAACCATGACTTCATAATTTACTCAGCTCTGTTGCTCTGATGTGGACCACTGATTCACTAAGAAGATCTGGCTCGAATTAAGCAGTCTGGCCCTGCTCTCTAACTTAATGCTTGATAGTGCTGATCAGTGGGGAGAAACAAAGAAAAGGGGTCAGAGGGTGGACCATATTCATTATAGTAAAACAAACCAGTAGAGGGCAGTAGTGCTAGACAGACATGAGGCTTGCAGCGCTCTCCCCCAACCCCCCACCCCCCAAATCCAACAGAATAACTCCCATACAAGATTCAGAACCAATGACTAACCTTCTCTCTCCCCATATCCTCCAAGGCTCTCTATAATGAAAATGAAAGAAATTTAGACTAACTGTATCAAGTAACACTCTCATGTCAGAGAATAATAACCCGACAATCCAGATGAATTTAAGTGAGACGAGAGAGAGTCAGTGAGTGAGAGGGGAGAGTGAAAAAAAATCAAAAGATAGCTTTCCAATTCCTTATGTATAACTTGGGAGAGGTTCCACAGAAAGGCCACATGTAAGCTGTTATACCCTTTCTTACTGAACAGATATGAGCCATGGGTCTAAGATATCCATCATGGTTCTGCTGGCACACCCATCCACTTGGCTCCAAAGATTCACTCAACCACAACTGCCTTGGAAAACAGAGCTTTGCTGCAAATATCTGCAGTAGGGACTGCTCTGTTTTGGACAGCGGAGTCCATCCAACAACTAACAAATCCTAGGGAGAATTCGCTTAAAATTAGGTCCTTTTTTTTTGTACGTGCTGTCTGTATTGTTTTAATGGCTGATTCACTGTGGCATCCTTTCAGGTTTAATACATCAATTTAACCAGTTCATTAACATAAACAAGAGGTAAAATGCATGACTGTGCCTAGAATTGTCAGGGTCTTACCCTTAGTTTTGGTTTTTTTCCCCTTTGTGGCAGAGCCCTGACATGTACGTGTTCCATGTCTGTTTTATGTCTTGTGTGTGTTTTCAGCAACTTCGGCTGGTTTGGTTTATTTACTCTGTGGCTGAGTCCAGATACTTGTGTTTTGTCTCGTGTTATGTGAATGCACTTGGTTTGGTATTTTCTAATTTCCTTGTGCATTCGTGTCTGTCTTGTCTTCAGTGATAACCCTGCCCTCTTCTTTGCCTTGTTACCTTTGATTATTAGTTCATTAGTTTAACCTGCCTTCCTCGTTTCCCTCCTGATTTCTCTCCCTTTATAATCTCCCTTTGTGCTCTGTCTGGTGCCAGTTCATTGTGGAATGTATTGTGGATTTTTCCCTGTTAGGTGTCTGTCAGTCGGTTCCTGTCTTATTTGTTTGATTCCAACCCTGTGCCAGCCCAGCCTGTCATCTGGTTTGTTGCCCTGGACTATTTTTGTTTTTCCCCTTTGGGGTATTTTTTTGTTTGTTTTATTTTTTGTTTTAATAAAAGCCCATTGAATTGCTTCCTGCGTTTGAGTCATTCCCTCACTCCAAACCGGACAAGAATAGGATATTCAGAACTATATTAGATGTTACATATAAAAAACAGAGGAATTCATTACAAGGGCATTTTTGCCACATCATTTTAAATCATGTGGTAATTTTAGTCACTTTCAGTGGCTTAAATGCATAGGCCGGTTATAGTCCGATTAATGGGTATACTGTAAATGCTGGACAAAGTTAGGTCTGTTAGTCCTACTTTGCAAAAATTGTACTGGTATGATTTCAGTCAAACTAAAGAGTTTACATGACATTTAAAAAAAAAACAATTGTTTTAGTCTGACTGAAATCAACTTCAACTTAATCGGACTTTTAAAGTGCATGTAACTTTAACTGTGATCCAGGCACCTAAATCGAATCTTGAAAAAAACAAAGCGAGCTTAATAAAACCACACGTCTCAATATATGCCTGGTTGTAAAGTTTTTTCCCCTCATTTGATGAATTACTGCTATCATGATCAATATTAAAATGTTCACCTAAATACAATGATTTTTTTAAAAAACATTCATTTTGGTCTGGCAAAACTGACGTTACACGTGATTAGAGAATAACAGTTCCCTATCTGTCACTCACTCGATGTTGTGTCGATGTAGTGACACTAGGGGTCACTCTTGGGAGCCCGAGACACCTCTGGTCTTTGATAAAAGGCCAATGAAAATTGGCGAGTGGTATTTGCATGCCACTCCCCCGGACATACGGGTATAAAAGGAGCTGGTATGCAACCACTCATTCAGATTTTCTCTCTCGGAGCCCAAGGGTCATGCTCACTGAGCTGAATACTACTGTTCATTCACCTCTGCTGGATCTGACGGCGCATTTCAGCGGCTTCTCCCCCCTCTGCACTGGTGCACTGCAGAGAATGCCCCAGGGCGCTTCGGCAGAAATAAAAGAGTATATTTCTCTAAAAGAGTATATTTCTCTAAAAGAGCGGCACACACGGAACGTCTTTTTAAAGACGCGTCTTTTTAAAGATGCTTTTCCGATTGTGTGTTATTCCTGGTTGCGCTCGTTATCTCTCGCCTTCTGATGGTCATGATCACTGTCTTTCGTGTCTGGGCACTGCTCACATGGAGACAGCGTTCGTGGATGGTCATGTTCTCATTGCGAAGATATGTCCATGGCAACGTTGCAGTTGCCTTCGTAAGAAAGCAAGCCACCCCAGAGGCTCCCCGCCTCGGTCCTTTTACCCACGGGTATGAGGCCAGCGTGGCTAGCACTGGGGGCGATTTGGGGACCCCAATGGGACTGCCTCCGCCTGGTATCCCCCCGCGGACCTCCCATTCCCCAGCACACTCGTCTGCCCTGATCGGGCTTCCGGATGAGTCCGCCGGCTCATCTCACGGGGAGTTCGACCTCTTATTCGGAGCCCGCGAAAGTGATGAGCTCTCGAGTGCAGCATCGGAGAGTGGGCTCGTCCAATCGGAAGCCTCAGCTGGGCTCCTCCCTTCGGGGTCGATTGCCCAGTCACAGGCTGACGCGGAGATGACGACATGCTTTCCCGGGCAGCCACGAACGTCGGCTAGAGTGGAACTCACTGCTCTTCCCTGAACCCTCGCGGCTCTGTGATTGGTTCCTGGGCTCGCGGCGCCGCTCAAAGCCACGCCCCACCCCGTTCCTTTCTTCCCGGAAGTGCATGAAGAGCTCAAAAGGTCGTGGGAGGCACTTTTTACTGCCCGGTACTGATCTTTTCAGCTTCCCCGCCCTCACTACCCTCGATGGTGGGGCGGCCAAGGGCTATTCGGGTGGAAAAAGGCGCTCGCAGTGCACCTATGTCCGCAGAGCGCCGCCACCTGGCGCAGGTGCCCAAAGCCCCCATCCTAGGCCTGTAGGTTTATGTTGTCTCTGACAGCCAAGGCCTACGGTGCTGCTGGACAAGCCACCTCCGCCCTGCACACCATGGCTCTCCTGCAAGTCCGCCAAGGCGCTAAAGGAACTGCACGAGGGTAGTTCCACCCCGGGATTGATGCAGGAACTGCACTCGGCGACTGACCTCGCTCTACAACGCGGTCTCTCGGGTGGACGATGGCCACACTAGTGGTCCAGGAGCACCACCTTTGGCTCAACCTGGTCGAGATGGGTGAGGCCGACAAGACACGATTCCTTGCTGCCCCCATTTCCCAGGTGGGCCTATTCGGCGACACCGTCGAGGACTTTGCCCAGCAGTTTTCGATGGTAGAGCAGTAGATGGATGCTAGCCAGCATATCCTGCCCTGGTGCGGCTCAAGATCCCGCACCCCGTCTACTCATCGCCAAGGGCATCCCCCTGCAGTGACTGCACCGGCTCCGCCGCAGCCCGCCCCTTCGGCCCGGCCCCGGCTTGGAGCCCACCGCAGGAAGCAGACGCCACCCATCTCGCGACCGCCCAGAACCCGTGAATGGCTTCAAAGCGCCCTAGAGACGGGCGACCCAGGGACAACGAAACCCGCTGCTCTGGAGCCGGTAAGCAGATCTCCATCTTTTTGTTACCTTTTGCATTTAATTGTGCTGCATGCCCAAGTGGCTGCAGTACTCAAGAGCTCAGCAAGAGCGGTTTCCTTGTTCGCTGGGTCACGTACCCGGTTTGCACGGCCGTCATCATGACCACCGTCCACCACTTTATTTGGCAGGTTTGGTGCTCCAGCGGCGGTTTCCGCCCCTGAGCGCCCAGCTGTGGCACAAATCCACCCCCGATGTGACAGTCTCCACGGGTCACAAGGACAGGCCTCTTCCTCCCCCGTCCCAGGCTGTTCCGGGGGTGGTCACAAGGAACCAGGTAAGTGCTTCGACGTCCAGCACGGCCACGACGTGGTGTGGCACCTCGAGCTCCGCCCTGCCGTGAGGACCCACCTGCCGGTACGTCCGATGACGTTGTACCTTTGGTCCCCCTTGCGTGGAACTTGGACGCATGGCTTGCGCTTTCCAATCCGTCGCGAGGGCTGGTCCGGACTGTTTGACTCGGCTGCGTGATTCAATTCGCCGGGCGTCCACCCAGGTTCAGCGGTGTCCACTTCACCTTGGCGAAGGATGAAAACGCTGCTACCTTGTGTGGAGATTGCTACCCTCCTACGGAAGGGCGCGATAGAACCTGTCCCTCCAGCCGAGATGAAGGAGGGGTTTTTCAACCCCTACTTCATCGTACCGAAAAAAGGTGGTGAGTTGCGGCCAATCTTGGACCTGTGAGTTCTGAACTAGGCTTTACACAGACTCCCGTTCAAGATGCTGAAGTAAAAACACATTATGGCGAGCATCCGGCATCAAGATTGGTTGGTAGACCTGAAGGATGCGTACTTCCACGTCTTGATCCTTCCTCGACACAGAACCTTCCTGCGGTTTGCGTCCGAGAGTCAGGCATATCAGTACAAAGTCCTCCCTTTCGGCCTGTCCCTGTCTCCTCGCATCTTTACGAAGGTCGCAGAGGTCACCCTTACCCCGTTAAGGGAGGTGGGCACTGATGTTCTCAACTATCTTGATGATTGGCTAATCCTAGCTCATTCTCGAGACATGTTGTGCGCACACAGGGACCTGGTGCTCTCACACCTCAGCCGACTAGAGCTTCGGGTCAACTAGGAAAAGAGCAAGCTCCTCCCGGTTCAGAGCATCTCTTTTCTCGGTTTGGAGTTGGACTCAGTCTCCTTGACGGCGCGCCTTACAAACGAGCGCGCCCAGTTGGTGCTGGCCTGTTTGAAGGCGTTCAAACAGAAGACAGCAGTTCCACTGAAACTTTTTCAGAGGCTTCTGGGGCATATGGCATCCTCGGCGGTGGCCACCCCGCTCGGATTGATGCATATGAGGCCACTTCAGCACTGGCTCCAGACTCGAGTCCCGAGATGGTCATGGCACCATGGGACACGTCGCGTGGTCATCACGCCGGTCTGTCACCATCTTTTCAGCCCTTGGACCGATCTCTCATTTCTACGGGCAGGTGTTCCTCTAGATCTGGTCTCCAGGCGCGTCGTGGTCACGACAGAAGCCTCCAAAACGGGCTGGGGCACTGTTTGCAATGGGCACGCAGCCGCCGGCCTCTAGACGGGTCCATGACTGCATTGGCACATCAACTGCCTCGAGTTGTTGGCAATTCTGCCCTGCGGAGGTTTCGGCCATTGATCCAGGGCAAGCATGTGTTAGTTCAGACAGACAACACAACAATGGTAGCATATGTCAACCGCTAAGGCGGTTTGAGCTCTCGTTGTATGTCACAACTCGCCCGCCGTCTCCTCCTCTGGAGTCAGCAGCACTTCAAGTCGCTGCAAGCCACTCACATCCCGGGCAACCTCAACACTACAGCGGATGCGCTATCACGACAGGTTACCTCAGAGGAGAGTGGAGACTCCACCCTCAGGTGGTCCAGCTGATTTGGAGTCGATTCGACAGGCACAGGTGCACCCGTTCGCCTCCCAAGAATTCTCCCCACTGCCCGCTCTGGTACGCCCTGACCGAGGACCCCCTCGGCATAGACACACTGGCACACAGCTGGCCCCCTGGCATGCGCAAATATGCGTTTCCCCCAGTGGGCCTGCTTGCACAGACCCTGTGCAAGGTCAGGGAGGACGAGGAGCAGGTCGTCCTGGTAGCACCCTACTGGTCTGCCCAGACGTGGTGCTCGGACCTCATGCTCCTCGCGACAGCTCCCCCCTCGCGAATTCCCCTGAGGAAGGACCTTCTTTCTCAGGGACAGGGCACCATCTGGCACCCGCGCCCAGACCTCTGGAATCTCCATGTCTGGCCCCTGGATGGGATGCAGAGGTAGACACAATCACTCAGGCTAGGGTCCCCTCTATGAGGTGCCTGTATGCCTTTAAGTGACATCTGTTTGCTAAGTGGTGTTCTTCCCATTGGGAAGACCCCCAGAGATATGCAGTCGGATCAGTGCTTTCCTTCCTGCAGGAGAGGTTGGAAAGGAGGCTGTCCCCTTCCACCTTGAAGGTGTACGTTGCCGCCATAGCAGCACACCACGATGCAGTTGATGGTAAGTTCTTAGGGAAGCACGACCTGATCATCAGGTTCCTAAGAGGCGCCAGGAGCCTGGATCCCTCCAGACCATGCCTCGTTCCCTCATCGGACCTCTCTGTAGTTCTTCAGGGTCTACAGAGAGCCCCCTTTGAGCCTTTGCAGTCAGCTGAGCTTAAGGCACTCTCCTTGAAGACTGCCCTCCTGACTGCGCTCACTTCCATCAAGAGGGTAGGTGACCTGCAAGCGTTCTCTGTCAGCAAAACGTGCCTGGAGTTCAGTCCAGGTTAGTCTCACGTGATCCTGAGACCCTGACCGGGCTATGTGCCCAAGGTTCCCACCACCCCTTCAGGGACCAGGTGGTGAACCTGCAAGCGCTACCCCAGGAGGAGGCAGACCCAGCCCTGTCGTCGCTGTGTCCGGTGCACGCTTTATGCATCTATTTGGATCGCATGCAGAGCTTTAGAATCTCTGAGCAGCTCTTTGTTTGCTTTGGTGCACAGCGGAAAGGAAGCTCTGTCTCCAAGTAGAGGATCGCCCACTGGCTCACTGACGCCATAACTATGGCATGTGTTGCCTAGGACATGCCGCCCCGGTAGGGCTACAAGCCCATTCTACCAGGGGTGTAGTGGCTCCCTGGGCCCTGGCCAGGGGTGCCTCTCTAACAGACATTTGCAGAGCAGCAGGCTGGGCAACACCCAACACCTGTGCAAGGTTCTACACCCTCCGGGTGGAACCGGTTTCATCCCAGGTAGTGGCACGCAACACAAGCGGATAAGTCCGGGATAGCTGGCCGGGTGTATCGCTTGCACATAGCGCCTTCCACCTCCCTTGGAGCTGAAGACGTGCGCCATTAATTTCCAGTAGTGTTCACAAACTTTGTTCCCTGGTTGACTTCCTCCGAGCCCTGTGGCAGTCGAGTTTTCGGAGAGACTTGCTGCCAGCCCAGTATACGCGCTAACTAAGAGCCCTGTTCTGGGGTAGGTGCTCCGCATGTGGCGGTTCCCTGTAAGGCTAACCCCATGCGATATATATCTTCCACTAGTTCGTTTCCCTGCTGGCAAACTGCATCTTCCTTGGGCAGAACCCCTCTGCCCCAGTCTCCATGTTTGTAGTAACTCCTCCCCCATTGGGCAGGATCTACCTTGAAGGCTCTCCACATGGTTGGAAAGATCATGTGATGTATTCTTCCACTTAAATATCCCCCCCTCTCTTTGGGCGAGGTGTGGTCTCCGCAGTGTCTTCCCCTTGGGAGGGACACCCCCCGACTAGACCTGGCAGCCCAGTTGGATAATCCCCCTTATTTTTTAGGGAGTGGAAAAAAAGAAGGGGAAAAGAGGCCACGACTGGGTTAAGCCTGTTTCTATCTTTTGGGTAGTTCGACACTTATAAATATGTTGGGGGAGGTTACGTGTCGACCTGGTGTGCTGGCTATGAGGCACACAGTAGTCTGCCCACCACACACCGCCAGTTCACGTAACACAGTTCAGCCAATTGTGGCGTTTCGTATAGGGACCCCTAGTGTCACTACATCGACACAATGTCGAGTGAGTGACAGATAGGGAACGTCATGGTTACTTGTGTAACCTCCATTCCCTGATGGAGGGAACGAGATGTTGTGTCCCTCCAGCCACAATGCTGAACTACCCGCTGAAATGGCCGGACCTTATATCGGCTCCTCAGCATAAAACCTGAATGAGTGGTTGCATACCAGCTCCTTTTATACCCGTATGTCCGGGGGAGTGGCATGCAAATACCACTCGCCAATTTTCATTGGCCTTTTATCAAAGACCAGAGGTGTCTCGGGCTCCCAAGAGTGACCCCTAGTGTCACTACATCGACAAAATGTCTCGTTCCCTCCATCAGGGAACGGAGGTTACACAAGTAACCATGACGTTTTTTTGCATTGAAATATTGCATGCAAAAGTGGTGCAACTATTTGGTACATTTGCCTCACTAAGTTTTGTGTATTACCTCCGCTGGGGGTGTTTCAGTAAGAATTTGCAATTAGACCTTAATGAATTTGCCTCTGTGACATGAATCAGACATGGGGAGCAAAAAAGCTCAAATTCTTCAAGGCATGTGTTGCTCTTCATGCAGAAAATTTGTACCTATTTTCAATCCGAATGAAAAACTAAATGAAAGAGTACAGCAGAGAATGAGCTCACAAGCTCCCGAAAGGCATCACTGGCTCTTGTTTTCTGTTTGCTTCTGAATTTTGGCGACTAGTTGCTGAAAGGTACATGGAGGGCCAGGCTACAACGGATGTACACAGAGGGCTAGGCTACAATGGGACAAAACGATCTAGTCTTGACAGAGCCTGTAAAATCTCCACAATCATGCCAAGTCTTCAAAATAAGGGCAAAATAACAGACTAGCAATTGTAATTTGTCCTGAGGTTTTAATAGCTCAAATTACACAAAAACCTTCTTTTCATAACAATGTAAGTGCATTTGAGGTCAGTATGAATCACTTCACAGGCAGCCATATGCTTTCAATTTCTCAAATGCAGCAAATGGGGCTTTCTGAAGAAGTGTGTTTTGATTTTTTTCTTACTTTTAACTCCTTCACCTTCCAATCACACATCACTATGTTGTTTGACAGTTACAAATGATATTTTGGCAGATTCATATTTCGTTGAGTGAGTGTGGAATGGATCGGCTCTTCAAACTAACAGTTCTGTGGAATACAGGCTGAAAGCAGACTGTGTTCAATAGTACGATCATTTCATCTATGGAGAAAGATCACTACTAATTTAAACTTTTCACAACCATGCACACAAATAGACAACACTGAGAGTATACAAGTACAGCCAAAATGGACCATTGATAAGAAAAACCCTATAACGGCCATAACAACTGCAACAATTAAGAGGAACATGAGATGAGATTCCTGTTGTGGAAGCTAATATGTTGATTCATGGAAATTAAGATGCAGATAAATGTCCGAGAAAATCAGATGTGAATTAAATGGGCCACTTAGAAATCAATGGCTAAATCATTAAGCAAACTTCAGATTTAACTGCAATCTTTGTTATACAGCAGGGGTCTTTAAACAAGGGGTCCTCTGTAGTACTGTAGGGGGTCTGCCAATTGTTTATCTGAAACAATTTTTGTGTAAGAAAGTGAAAATATGCATTAAACAAATATACAATATTAAGTTAACTTCAAACAACACTAAAGAAGCCAAAGTTTGGTTAAGTAAGTTAAATCGCAATGATCAATAGCATCAATAATGATTAATTTAATGGCTATGCAGTGTAAGCCTCAAAACAATGTATTCAAACAGATCAATATAGTACTATATATATGTATGTTATCATAGACCAGGCCTAAAATACAAAACCTCGGTTTGATACACCAAGTGGTTCTTGAACTGAAGACCCTTTTTATAAAGCCTAATGATAATATTTCTACCGTCTCAAGATCTTTCTCTTTGGTTTCTTGAAGTGATCTTTACAAAACCCAACACACATACTGTACACATCCAAACTCTTCACAAGAAAAAACTGCAGTCTTTCACAGAGGCCTCTCGTAATTGAAGGTAGCAAGACTGAAGTTATATCACAGGCATAATAGGCTGGCTTCCTTCCCAGAAAGCCTTTCACATACAGACTGACCACAGCAGCGTGTGCACAGCAGACATTCCAGATCGCCCTCTGCTCCAGAATGTGTTTTATGGAAATCACATAAAAAAGCTACAAAAAACATATGAAATTGTTCTCGATTGTGTGCGTACACACATAGCCATTGGGAAACTTGACAGATTCCATTGTGTTTATTGAACAACAGCAAGAGTAAATCTGATTAGAGTAGACAACAGACTGAAAGAACTTGTCAATAGTGATGTTGTTCAAAATTTTGCCATGCCAGAATGAAACGAGACACATTGTGAGCATATTAACATGTCAGAACTGGCACACTCAACTATTAGCTGAGCAATCAGAGGATGGTTCTGATTACTCAAACCATTTGTGGACAACAAAGTAATAGTATTTGCATCTGTGTTTTAAAGGGATAGTTTGCCCAAAAATGAAAACTCCGTCATTTTCATAATCTTTTGTGTTCCACAGAAAAAAGGCAATTCTTACGTGTTTGGAACAACATAAGAAAGAGCAAATTTTTGGATTAATTATCCGTTTAAAGGGTTAGTTCACCCCAAAATGAAAATTCTCTCATCATTTACTCACCCTCATGCAATCCCAGATGTGCATGACTTTCTTTCATCTGCTGAACGCAAATTAAGATTTTTAGAAGAATATCTCTGCTCTGTAGGTCCACACAATGCAAGTGAATAGGTGCCAAAATTTTGAAGCTCCAAATTCCACATAATGGCAACATAAATGTACTCCAGAAACTCTAGTGGTTAAATCCATATCTTCTGAAGTGATATGATAGGTGTGGGTGAGAAACAGATTAATATCTAAATCCTTTTGCCTTCACTTTCAATTTCTCCTTCTGTTTTTGGTGATTCACATTCTTCATGCATATCACCTCCTACTGGGCAGGGAGGAGAATTTATGATAAAAAATGACTTAAATATTGATCTGTTTCTCACCCAGACCTATCATATAGTGTCTGAACACATGGATTTAACCACTGGAGTCATACGGATTACTTTTATGCTCCTTTTATGTGGATTTTGGAGCTTCAGAATGTTGGCACCCATTCACTTGCATTGTGAGGACCTACAGAACTGAAATCTTCCTTTGTGTTCTGCAGAAGAAAGTCATACACATCTGGGATGCCAAGAGGGTGAGTAAATCATGAATGAATTTTCACTTTTATGTGAAATATCCCTTTAAGTTGGCTCTCCGTTGGTTTACTGGATCACTGTTTTTGCAAGTAAACACCAAAGATCCACATTCTCAAACCAATGAACAGCGCTAAGAGTCTTGATAAATGTTTTTCATAGACTAGCAGCAGAATGCAAAAGCTAATTTCAGGGAAACAGAAGCAAGCACCTACCTGCTCAAACTCTCTGAGGCTATGTGTCTGCAGTACAGAGCTCTTTTCTGTGTCTTCACTGGAGGAATCTGTTAAAATACAACCAAGAGTTAAACTTTTAACAAAACTTTTAACATAAACTTCATAAAGTTTAATAAAGGCCACTAATCAACAGTTTTATATGAAAGAAATATCACAAGCCCCAAAACTTGCGTCAAGACCATTTTCACAGGCTAGATGTGCTCTTCAGTAAAGGTGAAGATATTTGGTAAATGAGCTTGTTTACATGGACACCAGAAAGCCGTTTATTGCAAGAAATCTGCTTAAGGCTAGAAAGCAGTGTTCCCACTATATGTTTACTCCCATACACATACTGTCATGTGTATTTTGTTGATTCATGTCTTTAATTTTGAAAAGTTTAATTCCTGTTCCCTTGTCATGTGATTTCATGTTTTCCATCCATGTTCATGTGTCATGTTTTCATTGGTGTATTGTTTAATTAGCTTGTTATCAGTTTTGTTTGTTCATTGGTTTATGTTCTCCCATGTCTTGTATTTAAGCCCTCATGTTTGCATTGTCTAGATGTCAAGTATTGAATGAATGTGAATGTGTATATTAACGGTGTTTATAGTCAAGTCATGTTTATAGTCAAGTCATGTTTATAGTCAAGTTCATGTTTCACGTTTATAGTTAGGGTTTTGGTTTCACTTTTGTAAATAAACTGCACTTGGGTTCTCTCCACTCCTTCATCATTGTCTTCATCATTGCCAGTGCCAGCACACGTTACAGAACCCAGCAATTCGGCTCATACACCTACGTCAGGGGAATCGTCCCCTGGAGGAATACATAGAGGACTTTTGCGCTTCCACGACATGGCCGCCGCCGAGCCAGCGTTCCACGTCATGGTCGCCAAGCCAGAGTTCCACGTCATGGCCGTCAAGCCAGAGTTCCTCATCATGGTCGCTGAGCTAGCGCCATCTTTTGCTCCATGCTACGTCACAGCAACGCCTCAGCCTGCTCCATGCCACGTCACAGCAACACCTCAGCCTGCTCCATGCCACGTCACAGCCACATCTGAGCAGTTGGACCCGGAGATGGTTCCCACCCTTATACCCACCCTTAGTTCTCCTGAGCAGGCAAGGGGAACTTTCGGCCCTCTGACCCCGCCTGGACCCTCCGAGCCCTGGACTTTGCCTGGGCCTGTCGGTCCCTCGACATTGCCTCAGCTCTGCGTTCCCTCGGCTCCACTGCGGTCCTTCAGCCTGTCGGCCTTGCCGAGGTCCCTCATCCCTCCGGCTCCTCCTTGGTCTGTCGGTCACCTGGCTCCGCTTTGGCTCTCCGTTCCTCTGGCTGCGCCTCGTCCCTCCGATCTGTCAGCTCCACCGGGGACCTCCTTCCCTACGGCTCCACCTTGGTCCTCAGTCCCACTGGCTCCACCTCAGTCTTCCGATCCTCCAGCTCCACCTTGCTCCTCCGAGCCTCCAGTGCCGTCTTGGTCCTCCCTGCCATCGGCTCCACCCTGGCCCTTCAAGTCTTCGGCTACTCTCCGGGCACCAAGTTCCATGGCTCCGCCCCTCGAGCCTTCCACGGCTCTGCCTTCCATGGCTCTGCCCCTTGAGCCTCATCGCTCCATCCCCAACGGACTCTGCCCTGGTCCCATGCCCCTCGCCCTTTCTCGCCATGCCCCACGCCTCAAGACACCCCACCCCCCCCAACTCCCTACAGAACTTTTAATTTATGTCATGTTTTACGTGTTTTGTTAAGGGAGCCGCCCCTTAGTGGGGAGGATATGTCATGTGTATTTTGTTGATTCATGTCTTTTATTTTGAAAAGTTTAGTTCCTGTTCCCTTGTCATGTGATTTCATGTTTTCCCTACATGTTCATGTGTCATGTTTTCATTGGTTTATTGTTTAATTAGCTTGTTATCAGTTTTGTTTGTTATTTGGTTTATGTTCTCCCATGTCTTGTATTTAAGCCCTCATGTTTGCATTGTCTAATTGTCAAGTATTGAATGAATGTGTTTAGTACATAGTAATGTTGTTTATAGTCAAGTCATGTTATAGTCAAGTTCATGTTTCACTTTTATAGTTAGGGTTTTGGTTTCACTTTTGTAAATAAACTGCACTTGGGTTCTCTTCACTCCATCGTCTTCATTGCCAGTGCCAGCACACATTACAGATATGGCTCGTTCAGTAAGCAGCTCTCTCCACAGAAATTTAATTTCTCAGTGACGCTTGTGTAAATTACAAACATGGGATCCAAGGAAGACTTCACTATTTTATTCTCTGTTGCTTCTCTTTATTTACAGATATTCCATAGCTGTTGCTGCTGTGTTTATTTTCTTAACTTTCCATCGCAACCTGCAGCATAGTGGAGTTTCCCTCTTACAGTATGTCAATCTCTGGGATTCTTCTCAATGTACTTGTGCGCATGGACATGAGAAACAGTCAATATTTTAAACTGGCATGTATAAATGGGTGTATTTCATAGTATCTGTGCTTTTCCCCTGTCTCACTGTACTCCCAGAATTCTTTCCACTGTTTTGACTTGTTGATTTGATTTAGGGCTCCAACCTATGACGTTTGTTATCCGTCTGTTCCACGTGCATGCGCACACAAAAAGCTGTGAGAACGGTGGTAATGCATTTACATGGCCACATCAGCCGCATTCTCCGGGTATGTTACGCTGGGTATGTATTCTCTTAATACCTTTAATGGCGTAAAGAAAATGTGTTCTTATTTACATGACTTAACAGAACGCCGCTTTCTGCAAAAAAAAGAAAAATAAACTGTTTTCTTAAGTGCATGTAAACGTGGTCAATGTGTACAGAGCATGAGTTGTATGAACCACTTTTATGGTGTTTTCTTGTCCAATTAACTGTTGTTGTATAGCAAGATGTGATATAACACATGAACTGAAGTAACAATTTTTTTGCATTCCACAGAAAAAAATAATAGCATACAGATTTGTAACGACATTAGGGTGAATAAATAATGTCAGAATGTTCAATCTTGTTTATTTCAACAATGAACAACTCTAATTATAACATATACAATCACATATATAGGCCTACAAAAACATTCACATGCATGCTCAGAACAGTGCCAAACCATTACAGAAAAAGTAGTTACCAGGAAATTTCCAGGAACAGGGCTACAAAATGTTTCTTTCCCCCCCCCCCAGTATTGGAGAGGAGAGCCTGGGCATAATCACAGCAACACTGGCAAACATTTAAACTTCTGGCACTTCTTTAAAACCATGGCATGGCCTCATTAAAGCTTATTAAAGGATTTTTATTTAATATGTGCCAGTGATGTGTACTTGAAGTGAGCCTGCAGTCATACTGAAGAAGACTGCATGGCACAGGACTGTTGCACTAAACAGAGACATTTACCATGCCAGAGAAATGCCAAACATGTCTGGGGGTTTTGTGGAACTTTTATTTAAACATAGTTTGGCCATTAGCCTTGTGTTATTATTAGCAACTCATAAATATGTGCTTAAATATATTGATGAGAGAGAGAGGCAGTTTAACTTCTTTGAAAAAAGTTTTCTTTCAATTTGTCTTCAGAAAGGGGCAACACATCAAAGCAACAGGGCTCAGAGGTATTTACCAAGAATTTTTCAGAATTTCACTGCCATGCTTTTTCTACAAGTTCACTTCATAGAAGGGACACAAGGAAGAGTTTCTCAACATTTTACAACAGCTCATCCAATCAGAACTATCTGTTTATTAAGGTCAATTATACAACAGTTCGTTCTGGTCCACTAATTCACCTGGAAAAAATCCAAAAGTGCTGATATATCACATAACAGCACTTGAATCCTTTCCTGTTTGTGTCATTAATAACCAAAATAGTGTTTTAAAAATCAGTAAGTTACTTTATATTAAATTCTGGTTTGTAGAACTGTGTATACAAGCAATATCACATTCACAATCATGCTGTTGTACTCAATATCAACACATTGCTGTTGTTTGGTGATATTGCTTAAAAATAAGCATACATTTTCAAATCTCTGAATAATTGGTGCATCTATCCTTGACAACAATATAAGTCGTACCAGTGGAAGTATACACTTACCACCCATGCTGATCATGCTCCTAGGCCAGTCTGCTTTATTTCCATTATAGTGCCTGAAATATACAACAAAAAAATATACATTTGCCCCTTGCAACTGTTGCATCGTTTCTGTAGTACAGGCTAGACAAGTCCAGGGCCATTTCAATCTCTGAAGGGGAAAACCATGTCGTTGTCTTTTTCCATACAATGAAAGTACTGTAAATGGTAACTTGTATGGGTTTTAAACAACATAGAATGGAGTAAATGAACAGAATGTTCATATCCCTTAAAGGTATAGTTCACCCAAAAATTTAAATTCTCTCATAATTTACTCATTCCTCATGCCATCCCAGATGTGTATGACTTTTTTTCTTCTGCAGAACACAAACAAAGATTTTTAGAAGAATATTTCATGCTCTGTGAATGCATCATGTGCTAGGAAGTGTAATCGAGCTTGAAATCATGATGGTGCCAAGAGACTGCAATGTTAAGATGTACAGTGAAAAAAAAAGAGTTATAGTTTGATCTGTTATCACCCAAAACCAACTGGATAGCTTCACAAGACGTGGATTAAACCACTGGAGTCTAATGGCTTACTTTTAAGCTGCCTTTATGTGCTTTTTCTGGTGCTTCAAATTTTTTTGGTCACCATTCACTTGCATTTTATGGACCTACAGAGCTGAACATATTCTTTTAAAAAATTTAATTTGTTCTGCATAAGAAATAAAGTCATACACATCTGGGGTGGCATGAGGGTGAGTAAATGATGAGAGAATTTTCATTTTGGGGTGAACTATTCCTTTAACAAAGTGATGACAGCACACCTGGCCATTTTTACTGCCTGTCTCTGGTGTTAATAGATGACAAATACTACCTTTGTACCACCTTACACAAAACAGATTAATGGCTCTTATTTCATACATTATAATGTAAAAAAATAAATAAATTAAACATTGCAGCTTTGACTGAGACAAACTATATAAGCAAAGTGTGCAGTGCTCAGTAAAGCAGACTTCCTCCAAACATTAATATTTAACCTCCAAAACCCATTCTTATTGATTAGCACCCACAGGCTCTACAATGCAGCTCAGATTACAAATAATCAGCTCAAACTGATTCAAGAAGGACATTTGAGACTCATTTTCCACATGCACTTAGTGCTTGAGCACTTATATATCCAGAATCCAGCCAGACAGACAGATAGACAGTTAGACTGATAGAGAGAGAGACAGACAGAAAGTTAGACCTGTATTGTGTTTCCATCAATTGTATTAGTAGCATACATATGACATTAACTGTTGTCATGAGACAGCTAAGAATCAGCTGTTTGTTTCTGTATTAGTTTATGGCTAAATTTAAATAAGTGACACTATAATACGTAATAGTGTAGGCTCATGCTTTCACATGTCTCAAATACCACAGGCATCCAACTGCAATTGTCTTGTTTTAAATAGCTAACTCTAAGATCTAAACTGAATTTAAGAAGGACATTGCCATCGTCATTCTTACTGCTTTGCCAGAAAAAAACACCCATTCTGAATCCAGTTAAATGTCCATGCATTCATTTAACTTTTCAATACCATGCCCAAAAAATATACAGTCCCTTCCTGAAGACCCATTAGATAATGAGTATCACACATGAGCTATTAACACTTATCATATAAATGGGCTCAGACAATAACACAGGCCAGTCATAGTGTGATAGATGGGGGCGTTAAATTTCCTCACTTTGATCTCCAAGACAAAGAAGCTGTTTTAGAGCAGGCCTAATTTACATGATGCACATCAAACCACTTAAAAGGTCTCCAAGTCTCCAAAGAGCAAAATAACATTAATCTCACATTGCATTACAGCCCCACAGAGACATCTTCAACAGAAATGTTGAGCAGGCAAAGGGAACATTAACAGATGGGTTTCAATTCACAGCTGACTGAGGAGGACTGCTGAGGGTGTCAACAACTTCAACATGTCAGCAGGATCCACCCACTAAGGTGCACATTATCGAGGGGGATGGGCCTATGTTAATGAGTTATTAGCATTTCCCCTTTTGTTTCTGCAAACAGGCACGGTTGCAATAGGATTTCTATAGTAAAGGAGCGCTTTCCATCCAGCTTTATCACATGGCAAGTCCAAAACCTTCAGACACCAAGATCCCAGAGTCATGACCACCTGCTCTGGGTCATCCATAGTCACACAGAGCCAACCCCGAAAAACCAACACCCCTACAGTGACAAATGGTCAAATCTTTTGCCCAGATGAGAATGTTGTTATTTAAACAGAGGTATTACATAAATGGAGGGTCATAGTCTAGACTAGAGCAGCTTTTCCCAATCGAGGTCCAAGAGTACACACAACACAGCACATTTTCCATCTCCTTTATCTAACACTCCTGATTCAAATTATTAGTTCACTAGTAGAGTACTTATGAATCAAATTGGGTGTGTCAAATAAGGTGAAAATACAAAACGTGCAGTGTTGGGAGTACTCCAGGACCAGAAATACCGTAGGAAACACTGGTCTATAGCATTTCCATTCCTTAGGAGTTGCATAATAAACAGCTGTTGCAGTTGTACAACAGTAGAATCCAACTTTATTTACTTCTGTATATTGTGCCAATGTAATGATTTGAGGTTTAATGTGAGTCAAGTAAAACAGAGACAGTACCTTCACATTTTTCAAAGTACTGCAATTTCTTTTTAATGCCTGGATTCATATTGTAACATGTAAAAGCACAGAGTTTCATACAAAACAGAACGCAAGCTGTTTTCTCTGAAGTCTTGAAACTTGAAACAGAAGTATATAGTTTCTGCTCTGTCAAAAGCAAATGCCTTACCTGCCATGATACAGAAATCCACTCATCTTCACTGCCTCCAAACCACACGAAAGTTGAAAAAGAACAGACAGGAACAAACTCCACTGCTCAGCTTCTAAATAGGAAAACAGCCAGGCTCTCTACAGCTCTGATCTCAGTCCAGTCTTTTGGAGAAGAACTCTTCAATTCCATAGACCAGACTGGTTAGGAGTCCAACCAAACACAAGCACACACACATACAAAGCTGCTATTTTTCTCTGGACAGCAGGCAGGAGACTGTCATTTGACGTGGCAAGGCCAAACCACGAGTCAGCGAAACACACACAAGGTTGGTAAGTGGTAAACAACGCAGAGGTGAGGGTACACACACACATACCAAGCGCCACTGGCTTGCCCTGAAAGACTGATCTGTTCTTGCAAGCTCAAAGACAGGTTTCTCTGTGTATGTGTGAAGAGGAGGGTGTACAAACCACACATGGCCTTCCTGCCCAGGCATGAGGAGCATCCTTTAAGTTGCAAATGGGCTATTTACCCCTGGCTGTTAGTTGTCTATGGGAGATTGCTGAGAGGAGGAGCCATATTTCTGAGTAAGGGACACAGGTTCAGACAAGTCTGTAGGTAAAACACATGATTTATAAGATTATCTCTTTTCACTGAGAATAGGGAATCTTGCATTGCTAAATTGAAGAAGGCTTTAAAAAAATCCAGTCAAGCTGAAGACATTCAAAAGTATACCTATATACAAAGCACAGGCATAACTGTGGGCTCCTGTCGTGCCTCATGATTATTTATAAAATCTTGAGTGTGTGTGATTCAATTCAAAGTGACTAAAATGGAAATTCCATCACATCTTTCCAGTCAGATGGGGAGTGGCTGATGAGTTGCATAATAAAAGTTTAGTTAGAGGAATATTTACATTATTTTCATATTATTACATGCATTCTCACTGAGTGACTGATATAGCATGTCATTTTATGCATGACTTGTGTGTCACCTATTTGAGAGGTTAAAACACACACACAAACACGCGGCTGTTAAACTAAGCTGAAGAGCCTCAGACCAGTTATGAGAAATTTTTTTCAGAGGTGAAGAATAACTCCAAGTGGAGAGTGAGAAATACCATTCAGTCTGACTCAGGCCGGGCGTTCTGTTTTGTGTTAGCCATGTTATATAATCACAAAATCTTCTTCCCAGTTAAATAATTTACACTGGAATAGTTTACTCAGCATTTGTAGTCAGCTTAATTTACTCCTTATAAAGTCTGTCATGTCTTCTTGCAATGCCAGGGAAATGTAACACATTACTCTTTGAAGAAAAGCCAGCATGTGACTGTGTTCGATCAGATAATCTTGATCTTTAGCTCAATATAATTATTTAAAGTTCAACAACAAAAAAAAAAAAATACAAATTTTAGCGTAATTTTCTCATCTTCATGTTGTTGCAAACCTGTATGACTTTCTTTTTTTCTGTAGAATACATGAGAAATTTTGAAAAATGCTGCTTTTTCCCATACAATGAAAGTGAATGGTGACTGAAGTTGTCAATCACTAACATTCTACCTAACATCTCTTTTGGTGTTTCACAGAAGACAAAAAGCCATATAGTTTTGGAGAGCATGATCTCATACAAATTCTGTGTTACACAGAATTATGGGTTACACGTAACGCAGCAGTTCCAAAGTGCACGTCCACTGAGTGCCGCTAAAAGCGAGTTAGATGTTCTCCCAAATAGATTAGGTTTTTAAGGTTTTGGCTTGACTGAGTTTTAAATCAACAAAACCTACAGTACCTCCCTACCCTAAATCTTAAACATAACCCTTAGTGTCATAAAAAAGCAAATATGACATGAAAAATGCAATTGGTGAAGGACTCCGGTACTGTGCATCGCAACTGCAATGCTCTATCAGTTAGCTACAGCGCAATTTGATCACACTCATATAAACTTGTAAAAGTAGTAGTTACAAATCATGTAATATAGTAAGTACTGGAAACGTTTTGATGTCTGAAACCGTTGCGCACCGTCTCCAGGATGCGAGCGGGGTCCGAGTTGGGGTGGCGAGTTGGGGTGGCAAGTGGGGTGGCAAAGCTCATTTCTAGGGTGGCAGCTGCCACACCATTTACAAAGAATACTACAGCTTGAGCAAAGAAGGTGACACAGAAGTCAGGTAGTGTATATAAGTGCCTACATAAGGACACATGTCTAACCACTTGACTCTCTATCTGATGCATCATAATAAAATTCTGGATTCCAAGGACCAAGATCCTTGAATTGCTGCAGGTTGTGAAACCACACTTTCAGAGGGCCACAAGAAGAAACTATGCCTTAAGTCCAGCAGTGCAGTTCTTAGAAATATGTAAATGAATGAATTTTACACTTACATTGTGCTTTTCTGACACTATACTCAAAGTACTGCAGATATGTTGCATATACTGTATGTACAGTACAGACAACATTTTATATCAGTGAAAACCATTAACATGCATATTGTTTTTTTCATATATTGCCATATGCGAAATTACTCTTTGGAAAATGTTGTAACAAAGATATTCGCTTGTAAATAATAAATAATAAAATAACTCACCTTTTCTATGTGGAAACGAAGCCAATCCTGTATTCCAAACGGCATAAATAATGCCTTCGGAGGGTACTTCGAAGGGAGAAAAATTGTGACAGTCATGCTGGAAGATCGTTTCACACTGAATTTCCAATAAAAATAACTTTGAGCACCACAACATTCAATATCTTTGTTACAACTTCAAGCCTTTCAAAGCTCTCAGAGTGGATGGTGAAGTATTTGAAAGGAATAGGACATAGGGGTTATAACTCTGAATAGAACACACCCCAGCTGCGGCGAAATCAATGACGTCGACACCACAAACTAACAAGGAACTATGCTTCAAACCACAGGTGGAGAGCAGTAGTTCCAACTACACAACTTTGCGACGCTGTTTGCGAATGTTCGTTGAACTATGTTGGTGACGATGAAACTTGCGACCATAGTTCGCTAATAATGCTTTTGGGAAACGCATCCCAGGTTGGTTTTGGAACAACATGAGGATGAGTAGACGATGACAGAATTTTCATTTCGGGTGAACTATCCTTTTAAGGTGCTTTGAGATTCAAGGTGACAACATCTCCATTTATTAAAGGTGCACCCACAAACTTTTTGCTCATGTCATCTTGGACTTACAGTGACACCTACTTATTTAAAAATCAATTGCTTTCAGGTACAGGTACAAAAAAATCACTATTTACAATCAGCCATGATTAATTTAATCCAAGAGTGAAAGTGTCCAATAACACAGTGGTTACTGAGATTAAGCGAGTAGTATCCATCTGGTCATGTGATTCTAAAATGACTGCCTCCATGAGGGCGCCCCTGCCCCTAAACAGCTTTTATAAGGTTACTGATATGATAAGAGTCCTCATCTCATGTGAGTGGTCATGATTTTATACATATGTTTCAAAATTACAATTCATTTCTTTAGGAGTAAAACTTTTTTAATGGGGAAAAAATGTATGAATACACCTTTAATAACATTTAATTTGACAGATGCTTTTTACATTCAAGGTATATATTTCACCAGTAGGCCAATGTATGTCCCCTGGCAATCATAACCATCATGTTGTGTCTATCACCATCATTTGAAGTCAAGGAATATTAAATAATCAAAAGTCTTTGAAACGGAATATACCCAAGAAAAATCGGACATCTCGGCCTGGATGAAGGAGCACCACCTGCAACTCAACCCAGCCAAGACTGAACTCCTTGTCTTTCCAGCCAACCCTGCTGTTGAACACAACATCACCGTGCAGCTGGGTGCAACTACAGTAACACCTTCCAAATCGGTCAGAAATCTAGGGGTAACCATCGACAACAGACTAAATTTCACAGACCACATCTCAAAGACCGCAAGATCATGTAGATTTACACTCTACAATATCAGGAAGATAAGACCCTTCCTCTCTGAACATGCCACACAACTGCTTGTCCAGTCACTGGTCATAACTAGACTGGACTACTGTAATGCTCTCATTGCAGACCTCCCTGCATGTGCAATTAGACCCCTCTAAATGATCCAGAATGCAGCAGCATGTCTGGTCTTTAATGAACCAAAGTGAGCACGTTACACCACTCCTTGTCTCTCTCCACTAGCTGCCGGTTGATGCACGTATCAAATTCAAGGCTCTGATGCTGGCATACAGAACAGTCACTGGGTCTGCTCCAGCACATCTAAAATAATTTATGCAGAGCTACGCGCCCACTAGAAGCCTGCGGTCGGCTAAGGAACATCGCCTTGTTGTACCAACACAAAGAGGCACAAGGACTTTCAGCTTCATCGTACCACGTTGGTGGAACGACCTTCCCAACTCCATCCGTGAAGCTGACTCACTCTCTGTCTTCAAAAAATGACTAAAAACACATCTTTTCCATGAGCACTTAACCAGTCATTAAAAAAATAATAAATAAAATTAATATTTCTGTTGCACTTTATTCTGTTTTGAATACTTTTATGATGCTAGTGATACTCTGTAATACAGCACTTTTTATACCACTGTCTCCTAAGATGATTCGCTTTTGTTTTCCTCTTTTGTAAGTCGCTTTGTATAAAAGTGTCTGCCAAATGAATAAATGTAAATGTAAATGTAAATGTAAAAATGTGAAATGTGTGGAAACACTCACAATCACACTACAGTTGAGTATATTTTCAAAAACCGATAAAGAGGTAGTGTGTCTAACCCAGGAGCCAATGTGACCCTGTAATTACCACTGAGACTACACAGTGTTCCCACCCTTCAATCTAAATCCCGTGTATGAACAGCTGCCCAGAGCCAGCTGCTGGATGTACGACTGATGGAGAACCACAAGTCACACAGGACTCTAGAACTAAACCACAAACAGTTTGTTTCATATCAGAAAAGTGGATTCTTTCATAGTGAACATTTCACCCCAGAGAGCAGGTGAAACACCGTAACAGCTACAACATCTCTATTTATAGACTATTTTAGATGTATAACAATTGAGCACTCTTTTTTCCCCCCATAATACTTTCAAAACATAAACTGAGTGGAATTTTGGAAACATTACATCTTCTTTTGAGAGGCTATGACCTCATAATAAACGTGTTATGGTTACATTTACTGCCTATTACACGGTATTTGAGAGGGCACACTCTGCCTGTTATTAAGGCTAATAATTTAATAGGTGGAATTGTTCACACTGCTATGTCTACTAGACAATGTATTTCTAGCATGACAGGGAACTTTTGGGTTACCATCTGTGTGGAAAGATTCCCATGCAATTCTCTCACTGTGAACAGACAGGCTGATTGGAAACAGGACACATCCTTTATTGTATACAGTGCATCCGGAAAGTATTCACAGCGCTTCACTTTTTCCACATTTTGTTATGTTACAGCCTTATTCCAAAATGGATTAAATTCATTATTTTCCTCAAATTTCTACAAACAATACCCCATAATTACAACGTGAAAGAAGTTTGTTTGAAATCTTTGCAAATTTATTAATAATAAAAAACGGAAAAAAATCACATGTACATAAGTATTCACAGCCTTTGCCATGACACTCAAAATTGAGCACAGGTGCATCCTGTTTCCACTGATCATCCTTGAGTTGTTTCTACAACTTGATTGGAGTCCATCTGTGGTAAATTCAGTTGATTGGACATGATTTGGAAAGGCACACACCTGTCTATATAAGGTCCCACAGTTAACAGTGCATGTCAGAGCACAAACCAAGCCATGAAGTCCAAGGAATTGTCTGTAGACCTCCGAGACAGGATTGTATCGAGGCACAGATCTGGGGAAGGGTACAGAAAAATTTCTGCAGCATTGAAGGTCCCAATGAGCACAGTGGCCTCCATCATCCGTAAATGGAAGAAGTTTGGAACCACCAGGACTCTTCCTAGAGCTGGCCGCCCGGCCAAACTGAGCAATCAGGGGAGAAGGGCCTTCGTCAGGGAGGTGACCAAGAACCCGATGGTCAGTCTGACAGAGCTCCAGCATTTCTCTGTGGAGAGAGGAGAACCTTCCAGAAGAAAAACCATCTCTGCAGCACTCCACCAATCATACCTGTATGGTAGATTGGCCAGACGGAAGCCACTCCTCAGTAAAAGGCACATGACAGCCCGTCTGGAGTTTGCCAAAAGGCATCTGAAGGACTCTCCGACCATGAGAAACAAAATTCTCTGGTCTGGTGAAACAAAGATTGAACTCTTTGGCCTGAATGGCAAGCATCATGCCTGGAGGAAACCAGGCACCGCTCATCACCTGGCCAATACCATCCCTACAGTGAAGCATGGTGGTGGCAGCATCATGCTGTGGGGATGTTTTTCAGCGGCAGGAACTGGGAGACTAGTCAGGATCAAGGGAAAGATGAATGCAGCAATGTACAGAGACATCCTTGATGAAAACCTGCTCCAGAGCGCTCTGGACCTTAGACTGGGGCAAAGGTTCATCTTCCAACAGGACAACGACCCTAAGCACACAGCCAAGATAACAAAGGAGTGGCTACGGGACAACTCTGTGAATGTCCTTGAGTGGCCCAGCCAGAGCCCAGACTTGAACCCGATTGAACATCTCTGGAGAGATCTGAAAATGGCTGTGCACCGACGCTCCCCATCCAACCTGATGGAGCTTGAGAGGTCCTGCAAAGAAGAATGGGAGAAACTGCCCAAAAATAGGTGTGCCAAGCTTGTAGCATCATACTCAAAAAGACTTGAGGCTGTAATTGGTGCCAAAGGTGCTTCAACAATGTACTGAGCAAAGGCTGTGAATACATATGTACATGTGATTTAAAAAAAAAAATAAATAAAAAATGTAATAAATTTGCAAAGATTTCAAAAATGTCTTTCATGTTGTCATTATGGGGTATTGTTTGTAGAATTTTGAGGAAAATAATGAATTTAATCCATTTTGGAATAAGACTGTAACATAACAAAATGTGGAAAAAGTGAAGCGCTGTGAATACTTTCCGGATGCACTGTACATTTGTGTCTGAGTGTCAGGGGAGGGCGGTGATGGACTCTGTAATTAACATTTTCACAAGCTGTTAATGAAAATGTTTAACTCCTACAATTCCTTCCAAAGAGTCCAACAGAAACAGCAGAATTAGAAGCAGATGCAATATTATGTCATTTACAATTAGAGAGTTATTAGGAAGCAGATGCAATTTTAGGAAAGTAATGATCAGGGTCATATTTAACATTCATCCTCATCAAGCAGTACAAATCTCAACAGAAGTGTAAAACGACATGGAGAGCTGATTGTTCAGCTGCTCTCACACATGCTGTACCATTTACCAGCAATCTTGACAAGAAAATAAATGTGCTCTATAATCTCTATAAACTCTTATTCAAGCACACAACACTTCTAATATGAACACCGTGAAGTCCTATAATCTATTATGCTCCTCTGATAACTTAGTTTAAACATATTTTAATTGTACATTTGGCTCTTTGGGTGGTAAAAACAAACGTGATGATACAGATGGACAGGTGATTTATAGCAGATACCTGCATTTACTTATGAACACATGGTGTAGAGAGGTCTGTTGTGATTCCTATGGACATTATTTTGTTCATTAACCCTTTGTAGCTTATAAAACAGACAGTCTTTAACTGTGTCCTTATGGACACACACGAACCAGCTGCTCACCATTACAAACAATGTTTAATTATTTCAACTTATTTATAATATAAATATATAGCCTAAATTTAAGACCAACATGAATTTTAAATGTATTCCCAGATTTCATCGAGGACTTATAAGGACTGGTCATACCTCTCAACAGCTCTCTTGTATCGCTCATCAGACGCTGCCAAGTCCAGTCCATCTCTCAGGCGCCTCCTTGAATCCACAATGTCGCGTGTGATCAAACCATCAAATTACGGTCAAATTTATCACATTTGTCATTATATTGCAGATGCCAGACTCTCGTGGCTTCGAATGCAATGGATGGATGCGCAGTTCATTGTCACTGGTTTGTGTGCATAACCCCCCCGCGGTCCAAAACAGTGCTGGCAGCGCTCCGGAAATCGCACGCGTCAGAAGATGAGCAGCAGCGGGAGAGCACCATATATCAAGAGTCTCGTGCTGATGCTTCAGAGGGGTGCAGTCATCACCTAATGTATCATGTGCTTTTGTTTGCAGCTAATATTTGCACCTATTATTGCGAATTATCTACTGAGGTTTTTAGTCAAAATCATGTTGTAAATATTAAAATATTAGGCTAATGAGTAGGCCAGATAGACTAATGTATTGTTTCTATGGTGGTAACCTGGTATTAACAGCTACTATCATTAAATAATAATAATAAACATCTGAAATCTTCTTACACCATTTGAAGTATAACCAATATTAAAGTATTATGATTTTACAGGAATAAAAATGACTGGAGTAAATATTGTATTTTGGCAAAAGCTATGCTACCATGCTAAATTTGTGAAAGCGCCAGTATAGCTTTAACAAAGAGGTGGCCATTTATTTACATTACATAATTTGATTGAAGTAATGTGTCAGGTACAAGTTCAGTTCAATTGACATCATTTGTTGCTTAATTTTGATTATCAACAAAGTCATTTAGACTTAAAAAATTTAATTTAGTTGTTGTTTAGCCAAAAAATTATGAGACACTACTACATTGGAAGTAAATTGTGCTAGCGTTCGAAGGGTGTAGAGGGTGAAATATGTTTGCTCATATTTTTGTTAAAGCTCTTTCATGAATTATTCCTTAAAAGTTTATTATTTAACCTATAAAGCTGTCTTAATATTATTTCTTGTGGTGGGACTATTCTAGGTGGAAGCACTTCTTCCACCGACGTCATTCTTGTTGTTCTCAAAGGTAACATCATGAACATCACTGACATCATAAAGGTATGCAAACAACAGGGAGACAGATTTATGTTCTGCTGATTTAAAGCAACAGTCCAATAAAATCCCCAATCAGCAAAAGTTCCATGTAAACTAGAAGATTATGTCACCACCGTTTTTGGTATCCTTGCGCAGACATCTTGCAAAAGTTACCGGGATTACATGGTTCTCGGCGTTACGTCATCATAACAACAAAGTTGAAATATTGTATAGACATGGTTAGTAAGCGATTTTATGACACTAGAATCATGTGCATGTAACCGGTCCTGCTCGACCCGCTCCAAGCAGGATTCAAATCGGCGTCAGCCAGCATGGGAGGCAATGTAACGGGAGCCAGCTGGTACGTGATAGCTGTGCGGAATGTGTAAACCTCACTCCCCTGGCTTCAAGAGGGGCACTAGTGACTGACGCTAGAGGCTGTAGCCTTTAGACTCATTATTAGCGTGCCCGCCTCATATGTTGCTGACGCTGGTTCGATTCCCGCTCGGAGTGGGTCAAGCAGGACCGGTTACAGTGGTGCCGTGACCTGAATGAGAGTGAGATTTAGGGGGGTGAGTGTAATGGGAGCCAGCTGGTACGTGATAGCTGTGCGGAATGTGTAAACCTCACTCCCCTGGCCTCAAGAGTGGCACTAGTGACTGACACTAGAGGCTGTAGCCTGCCTGCCTACTATGTTGGCTGACGCCAGTTCGATTCCCGCTCGGAGTGGGTCGAGCAGGACCAGTTATATGAACACGTATGATGTTTAACTTTTGTGGATATAATTTTTGAAGTGGTGCATATTTAACATTTTGTTTACTGGCCTTCTTTACTTCTACTGTAAGTGCCTTATTGGACATGCAATTTTATTTATCCATATTTATATATTTAAAGAACAAGGATAATCAACATTATGTGGTAATCAACTTTTTTTTGTAATAAACATTATGCCACAAATGCTGTCGATATAGATTCACTTGTATTAGACTAGAAACATTCCTTTTAAAACTGATGAATGTAAATTTTTCTTTGTTAAAATACTTTCTCCTATCACATCTTAATATGTAGAGACAACTAAACCATTAGTAGGTTGATTTCCCAGAAAAGTGTAAACACTGTGCCCCTGTAGCTCTTTCCAAAATCGCTCTGTTTGGTAATGTCATCAACGCTAAATAGACCTTATTCACAGCAGCGCCATCTTTGAATTTTAACGGGAATGACAATGAGGCTGTACTGCAGTTTAAAGTGTTTTTGGATCGTTCAGCAGACAAAACATTGATAAATATTTTTCCAAGAACATTCTGTAGACAAAAAAGCTCCAGACAACATGAGTTGTGAAAAAATCAGATGTGATCTAGGAGCTTTATTCAGCTTTATACCGTGCGTGCCATTGAAGAGGTGGTAAGTCCATAACAGCCTCATTTTCATTCCCATTAAAAATCAAAGATGGCGGTACTGTGAATAAGTCAATGGCTGTGTCTCGTTTGGAAGGATGCGTCCTCCGGAGGTCGCATTTGTCGGCCGCATACGTCATCGAGGCTGTCTTGTTTCAGAAAAGCAAGTAGAACACTTCGAATGCGACCTTCTTTCACGGGAATTTGGAGGATGCATGAGGTGTATCCTTCGTGGGCACTCATAACCCACAATTCTTTGCTTCAACAAAAACGTCTAAAACAAATGACGCCAATTTGCCCGTAAATATGATGTTCAAATGCAAGGAATGTTAATTCCCAAGTTGAAGTACCTCAGTAGATGGGTGCAGAGTATATAATATGTATAGAATTATAGTAATATATAATTAAAATAAAGTATTAGACTAAAAGTACACCTGTAAAATCTATTTTCTTTTCTCTTTACATCATTATAACTCTCCTAAAATGTACCTCACACATTCCCTTCCAAAGGGACTTTGTTCCCTTCTCACTCAAAGCACTTGCGCTTGTTAAAGAGTGGCGTGCTGTCATAGCAACCATGTTACGTTCCGTTTCCCTTTGTCCTACGAAGGACGTCTCGTTTAAACGAGGCTTGTTTAAAGGAGGACACTCGGTATACTGCAGCCTTAAAAGGACGCGTCCTACCTAGCATGCAGCCTTCCAAATGAGACACAGCCAATGGCGTGAGTTTGGGGCAGGTCTATCTGTTTTTTCAACCAATGGCAGATGGAGGGTGTATTCGGAAATCTGTTTGAAAACAATGTTGTTGTTTTTTTGCATTTCTGTTGGCTAGCCAGGTAAGTTTTCGTTTAGTTTGCCTTAACCCCAGGTTTTTGGTATCATGAAAGATGGTCAGCTTTTAGCTGTGTTTATCACCATAGCAACTTAAGCTACACTAACATTGTAGCAGGTTTCCTTCTGGATTACAGATCGCTAACAGATGCTGAACCAATCAGCTATGAGTAAAATGACATCTCTGATGCAATTAAATCACTCCCCTGTGTTTCTTAAAGCACACTTTACAAATAAAATCTTAGAAATCCACAGAATCGACTCTTCATGATAAATGATTTATATGAGAATCTAAATGTAGATTTTCAGCAGATAGTGTTTTATTTGATTTAAAATGTAATTGCTTTTCATTTACCCTCTTTAGCCATAGCAAAAAATATCTTTTAAAATATAAACATAATATATTTGGCTATCTATAAAACAGCCAGTAAGATGGATTAATATGATACCTGCAAAAAATAATAGTTTTTAAAATATTAAAAGCTCAAGATTGCTATGGAAAGGGGCGAATGCCTCCCAAACCTCTTCTTTCTTTCATGGACTCGAGATGAACATACAGTATTTTACTTGAAGTTATAATAATATAAGCAATAAGCAATATAAGCAGTACACAAAATAAGTCTTTTATAAAAAGAACAAATACGTCTTATTATTGCATACCAAGTTTTTTGCATACAGTATACCAAGTGCTCACATTTTAATTAATAAATAGTAGCCGATTTTATGCTTTTTATTTTTGCTAAAGACAATGTTCAAATTGTACATCAAGAAAAAAAAAAAGAAAAGAAAAATAAAGACACTTTTATTTTGAATAACCATATCAAATAACCATTCACAACATATTCTATAAATAACATGTGTAATTCATTACATGTTATATTTTATTTCAAATAAAGAGGAAAGAAAGTTAAGGCATCACCTCATCACCTAAACACTTTTTTTATATATTAAATGAGATAGGACATCATACCTCATATTTTAACTAATTTTGTTCAAAAATCAAGAGTCTGAAGGAAACAATCTACCTAAATTACACTGTAAAAAATGTCTGTAATTTTAACAGTAAAAGACTGTAAAAATGCTACAGAAAAAAACGTTAATTGATTAGCGAGTATTAACTGTAAAATATACAGTACATCTTTTTAAATATATTTTAAAAGACAAAGTAGTTTTTAAGTATGATTTTCCTGTATAATTAATGGTAAAAATGTACATTATGTTTAACAAGAGAGTACATACTTTTTACTGTAAATTATTGTTAAAATTACAGTAAAAACACTATTCCTACAATTCCCTGCATGACCCATCATATTTCATTATATTTTATGGGAATAGTTATGTTTCTTCTTATTTTTAATATCAGTTATGTACTTTGGGGTGTTCTGTTTTATATTTGATGTAGTTTAGTTAATGTTTGCTGCATTATATTAATTTCACATGTGTTACCCTGATGGTGTTTAGTGTTTGTGTGAGTGACACTGAGCACTGTCTCTAGATGTTTATTGGTCATTGCTCCTGGAAGAGCCATTATTGATGAACTTCATGTCATCATGTGCTCTTCTGTAGTTTTTATGGTGATTAACATTACCCTATAAAGTAAAAAGCAGATTTGTACAGTTTCAGAAGGCTAATGTCAAGTTTATGACGTTTTTTTTTCTTTTTCACAGTGCCAGTGTGGTCATGTAAATTACAACAGTATTTTTTACATAATTATTCTGGCAACCACAGCTGCCAGTTTTTTTTTTTTTTTTTAAAGAGAATTTTTGTTTTTATATAGTGTAATGTATAATATTTTTTAGCAAATCCCATTTATGTTCACATTCCAGACTTTTATTATTAATTTTAAATGTTACATTCTCCATTTGGTATATTTCTGAAATCATTTCTCTCCATCTTTGAATTTGTGGGGGTTTAAGATAATCTGTTTCAAAGCTGCTATTCTGATTACCCTAAATATATTTTGTTCAGTTTTATTCATTTTACCCAAAATAAGTTTTTCTGGATGAATTTCTCTTGTGCAGTTAAATATTAAATTAACCTGTCTAATCACTTTATTCCAATAAGTTGTCAATTTAGAGCACTCATATAGAATTTGACTGTAATGAGCCTTTTTTTATTTCTTTTACTTTAACTTCTGTTAATAAATATCTTCTTACCGGTAAATAATTAAAAAAATTGTGAATTTGGAAGCTCATACTTTTGCAAGGTTTGAAAAGATATCCATTCCTTTATCAATGAACAGTTGGTGATATCTTTTCAGACCTCTATCTGCCCAAAACGTAAATGTATTATCTAATCTATTTTGCATGAAATCAGGATCTTTAGTAATTTCTTGTAAATTATATCTTAATTTTACTATTTTTCTTTCTTTCTAACCAAATTCTAAAAATACAGTTAATACAAATATTATCAATGGATTCAAATGTGTGGCTTTGTTTGGGTAGGAACAGGGATATACTAATAGGTTCCCCCATTTGATACATTTCCATCTTCCTCCATTTCACTTTAGATTCTTCTTTCATCCAAATATAAATTTGGGATTTTTAGTCCTCCAAGCCTTTTTGACAACTTTGACAAAATTAAGACAAATTCTAGGTTTCCTATCATCCCATATATATTTACAAAGTAGTTTATTCCATTGTCTAAAAACACTTTTTGATATACTAAATGATTTTGAAAAAGGAAGATAAACTTAGGGAGAATATTCATCTTTATAGTCTCTATTCGTTTTGTAATCAATAGTAGCCTATATTTATTTGCAATATTTTTGAATAATATATAAAGTTTTCAATTCAAAGAAATATAAAAGCTTTTACATTTTATATACATTTAAGCTTTTAAAATGAATAAGCCTTTGTGTTCTTGTTGTGGGCCTATATGAGTTCACTTACGCATTGATATACCAGCTGTTTAAGTAGATATATATATATATATATATATATATATATATATATATATATATATATATATATATATATATATATATATTTAAAACAATGTCTTGTGCACAGTTTAAATGAATTTCAATTCTTGTTTTCATAATCATTAGCTTTCAGCAGAGAGATAAATCCCGCTGAATGTCTCGCGAGAAGTGAATCAAGTTCTCTCACACGATTGGTTGTGCGCTGCAAACGTCACTCTTTCGTGTGCACGAGCGCATAAAGTAATTTGTTTGGAAGGCTGCATTCTAGGTAGGACGTGTCCTTTGCATTCTGGAGTATACCGAGTGTCCTCGTTTAAACAAGTCTCATTTAACGAGACGGCCTTCGTAGGACGAACGAAAACGGAACATAACAAGGTTGCTATGACAGCACGCCACTCTTTAACAAGCGCGAGCACGTTGAGTGAGAAGGGAACAAAGTCCCTTTAGAAGGGAATGTATGAGGTACATTTTAGGAGAGTTATAATGATGTAAAGAGAAAAGAAAATAGATTTTACAGGTGTATTTTAGTCTAATACTTTATTTTAATTAAATATTAATATAATTATACATATTATATAGTCTGCACCCATCTACTGAGGTACTTCAACTTGGGAATTAACATTCCTTGCGTTTGAACATCATATTTACGGGCAAATGGCGTCATTTGTTTTTTTTTTTTTTTTTTTTTTTGACATTTCCATTGAAGCAAAGAATTGTGGGTTATGAGTGCCCACGAAGGATACACCTCATGCATCCTCCGAATTCCAGTGAAAGAAGGTCGCATTCGAAGTGACCTACTCGCTTTTCTGAAACGAGACAGCCTCGATGACGACAAATGCGACATCCGGAGGACGCATCCTTCAAAACGAGACACAGCCTTAAGTCAGGATCGACGCCTGAGTTGACGGAGAAAGTTTATGAGCTGCATCATGGTACCAATTAAACCTAATTGGATTGGTTTGAATTTGTCAACCTGAAACCCTGAGTTCGTTCAGAGACCTTCATAATACAGGCCTTGGGGCCCCGTTCTTCGTACATTGATCTGCATTTGTGCCATTAGAAAAGTGAATATGATAGTCCTCTTACATAATAAAAAATCAATTTGGTGGTGCTATGTATTGCAGAAATTACACACTTCGGTTTTAACATGGATTTTAAGAAAATGGGTACAGGTTGAAGAAATTTACAAAAAAACCTTTGAACCAGGAGAGCTACTTTTCCTCATAAAGAAGGGGGTGGAGAAATGGTCACTTTTGGCAGTATTTTGATGATGGAGGACAAAAACCTAAAATAAACTTTCTATGCTCTGCCATACCCATTACTAGTGTGTAATCATGAATTTCTTACATGCAAACAGTGAAAAAATTTAATGAGTTACATAACTGAAGGAACAGCAGTGAAGTGACTCAGAATTCAAATATTGTCCTTTCCTTTATCTCTCACAGGAAGATGGAAATATGTAGGAAGGAAGTGGAAAAATGAAGGATAAAGCCACCTTGCTTCAACAGATCAAAAGAGCACACAGTCATTGGTTTGTAATAGAGGTATGTCAAAGAGCTCAGTTCAGGTCACATCTGGCTCCTTTAGATTTAGAAACCATGCAAAGGCTTTCTTTTGCTTTACGTCATTATTACACTGAAAGGTGTTAAGACCTCTCTCCAAGATAATTACAGACTGTGGTTTCACATGAGTCAGATGAACACTGAGAGGAGAGATTTCAGCATATTTTAGTTCCTCGTTTCTCTCTTTGGTTAACAAGGACACAATTTTCGCTACTGGAGCAACACTTTACTTGAAAAGCATAACTATGTGTTACTAGAAAACCAGTGCATTTATAAAACAAGCTCAACCTTCAAAATTTACTCACAGCAGCATGGAAATAAACAAATTGTTGTCACAGAAACACATGGTACCTGCCACCCACAGATCTCTTAAACCCATAAGACCCTGCACTCTGACCCCAGCTTAGCTGGGATATGTGAAAAAAAAAGAATTTCACTGTATATGTGCAAATGTATAATGTGTGATAAATAAATATAATTATAATTATTATTATTATTATTGTAATTATAATTAATTAAATTATTATAAGTTACTGTAAGAATGCAGGACTTGCTGATTTGCTGAGCATGTGAAGGCCACCTTGTGGCCAGAACTAGGTAAAACACATCATTAGATTCACTGTGACACAGATGCACAAGTCAATTTCCTATATTTCAGTGTCTCTATTACTAATTTCAAACTACCAATTTAAAGTTCACCATTTTAGTTACCAGTAAGAGAAAATGACTTTTTGTGGGTGCAGAGATGAGCATGGAAAAATTGGACGCTCATTCAAGCTCCACATTTAAGCACATCTGAAGAGTAAGAGATGTGTCTTCAGGTTTAAAGTGTATGTAGGTTGTGGAAATGAAATACTGTATATTTGCAAAGTTGACGTGCTGCTCTTTTAGTCTACATTACTACTCTACATTTTTTTTAAAGCAATTTGGTAATTGTTTTACAATTGTATGCATGCAGCTCTTTTACCTCTTATGTTACTTGAGGCCCTGTGGAATATTTGTACTTTTAAAATTATTTTGTCACACTACAAGACCATTTAAAATGACAAAAAAGTTTATTCAAAATGGTGAAAAAACTGAGAAGAAATGGCAACAAGGTATACAATTTCCCTTATACAATCATAGAATTTAAACCTAAAATCTTGATGTCTGGTCCATGGACACATTTTACAACAGCTGCCCATGTTTGTCTGTGTAACATCCTTACACATATAGAAAACAAACATTTTTGACTGAGTGAATGAGTAAGAGGGTTTTTTGGATGAGGGTGATGTCATATAGTAGCCTCTCCCTGTCTTGCCCAGTCATCACTCTGTCCCTCAGTTATCCCCTGGTTTGTTTGGAGCTGTCATAACAGTCTGTAATTCGTCATCCATTCCTCAATGTCTGTGTTAATATTGCACTCTGCCCTCCACGTCCACAGCCTTCCAATTTTTGTTTTTCTAATTATCAATTTGCTCGCTCTTATGGTTACCCCTGAGGGAAGAACCCATGTGGAGGCGAAATGGAGCTCAGAGTTGGCAGAGAGCGAACAAGTCCAGCGCACGAAAAGGGGAAATGCACCAAATTCCAGTCCACTCCCCTCAGAGCAGCAGGGCTGGAGAGCAAGCTGCTGTTCCCTACATGAGAAAAGCCTCATCTGGACAACAAAGCACATTTTTCATTTCTGTTTTCGTTTAACTTTTTTTCATTTCAGTGACAAGAGTATACGTGTCGTTGTCTGACATTAGCACAAATTAATTATATTTATTATTATCAGTCCTGATCATGAAAGATTAATATCCTCAGTGAAAGTAATCCATATGACTCTAGTGGTTTAATCCATGTTTTCAGAAGCGATATGATAAATGTGGGTGAGAAACAAATAAATATTTATGTCCTTTTTTTACATCAATCTCCACTTTCACTTTTTCATTCTTCTTCTTTTGTTTTTGGGGATTCACATTCTTCGTGCATATTGCCACCTACTGGGCAGGGAGGAGAATTTGTAGTAAAAAAGGACTTAAATATTGATCTGATAAATATTGATCATACACATCTGGGATGGCTTGAGGGTGAGTAAGTGATGAGAGAATTTTAATTTTTGGGTGAACTATTTAAGTGATACATTGTAAATCCACCCTGTTCAATTAGTTTAATCCTGTCTAATTTCTGTGTTTGAGGTTGAGGGGGGTAAAGAGCAACAGTTGCCTCTGTTCTCAGTTTATTCTGTCATTATTGAAATAAGCACACAGCCTCCACATGCAACCGCAGTATTTTAATACTACCACAAATCTATTAGAATAGACAGACAAGATGTTAATCTAACACAGGCCTTTCTGAATGCACATGTAAGCGTGTGTTTGTCTCCGTGTGTGTACAGTGTGTTTTCTTGTCTCAGATATCACACCTCTAATTCATATTCATTGATTACAGTAAACAACACAAGTGTAAGAGTGGTCAGTGTTTGTAAAACCACTATTTCTCTTGAGGAATTTCCCATAGTGGGTTGTGATATGATTCCAATTGAAGAAAACAAAATAGAAGTGTTTATATTTATCAATTTGCCAAACGCTTTTATCCAGCGCGACTTAAAGAGCATTCAAGGTATACATGAAATCAAATAATATGTTCCCTGGGAATTTAACCTTTGAACTTGATATACCAGTACTAGCAGCATGTTCTACCAGTTGCTGGAAGAGAAGCTTAATTTCTCGTAACATTCAACTAAAAATAGAGATTACTTTTTAAAGATTAAATTCTTCCCACTCGGTGGACCTGCACAAGCACACCATGTTACTGCATCTGCAAAAGAATATTTCTAACACAACACATGAAAGTGACAGTTGATTTCCTGTGTTCCTAAAACCGATGAATCGGGGGAAACTGAGGGATTACCAAAATGTCACAGGCCCATTGCAGCATAAATCTTGCGAGAAGATATGCTTGAACATTGCGGTGTAATATTTCATTAATCCAAAATGTGGAGGAATGTTTTTATTAAATGCAGACAGATGGTTACTAGGTTCTCCCTTAGTCTAATAGATGAATATGAACCGAGACGTCATGCTCACCTGTGGATTGTGGGGCCCCTTGCTTTCAATGAATGCCAATGTAAAAACATCAACAAACTCAGTTTTAAATACTTGCGCATTTCTTTATGAGCCAAATGATTTACAAGCCTTGCTGGATTCTGGTTAAAGTGCTTTTATTTATTCGTAGACCCTTATAAAGAGCCAGTCCTAAATAAATATACCTTTTTGATTAATAAAGTTAAACAAAGCCTAATAATATCTCAGAAGTCACGTATTGTGCCTTAAAAATTTTAAACAGGTTCCAGATGTTCTGGATATGAGTTACAATGATCAATAAACAGGAATTTGATACAATATACAGTTACAGACATAGAGAATGTTATGGTCTTAATTACTGTGAAAGTGAGAACCCGCTTTGAGCAGTGCAGTTCTCTACATCTGCACCACAATGCCGTTTTTAAAATCCAGTCAATCCCTGTTCTCAAATCAAAGCCTGCAGGCGGGTGACTGGATGTTTTTACAGTTACCCTGTTGATTGTAAATGATTTATTTGTTTGTGCATCTACATTTCAAAAACAAATCATAGCTTATAGTCAGTGCCAGTCAAGCACTCCAGATTAATATTTAAGCTCAGTAATCATACTGAGAATTGACTCTAAAATAACAGTATACAAAACATTATAAAGAGCATGAAGTATTTGTAAAACTATCCTCTTTAAAGTGTTTATTGGGTATGTGTGCCAAATGGGTTCGTATGTGCCAAAGATTTAACTATATACTCTGTGTGAATCTTACAACAGCCAGATGGATGAGAGTCATTTCTCAGTGGCAGGGAGGGCCAGTTATAAGCACTTCCCGCAAAGGGATGGAGGAGGAAATCTCACAATGTCCTAGTCGAAATTTAACAAAAAAGTTATGACTGATTATCATGGAAAAATATTTTTACAACAGCTAATATTGAGCTTACTTGCTTGGGTTAATAATGATCATAGTCTTTCATCACAGCTTTACCACTTAGAACTGGTGTGTTTACACGCTTCACTAAAGTAGTGGGACAAATTCTCCCCCAGAAGGTAGCAAGATGTGACAGAACCTCTCTTTGTTTTTGTCTTTAAAAGACAAGTTTTCACACACACACACACACATATATATATATAAATTCAAAAACAATTAGAATATATAGACTAAATTTTAAAAATATATATTAAAAGCAAATTATATAAAAAAATTAGATGAAAAAAATTATATAATTAAAATATATATATATATATATATACTGTATATATGCTCAAATATACACTGCCGTTCAAAAGTTTGGGGTCACTTGACTGAAATATTTCTCATGATCTTAAAAATCTTTTGATCTGAAGGCATATGCTTAAATGTTTGAAATTAGTTTTTAATAGGCAAAAATATAATTGTGCCAACATATTTATTTAATTACAAAACAAAAATTTGATTAAAACATTTTTTTTTTTTTTTTTGTTAAATTGATGACTTGGACCGAATAATTGAGAAAAGCAGCTAATAAGTGCCCAGTATTGATGGGAACTCCTTCAATACTGTTTAAAAAGCATCCCAGGGTGATACCTCAAGAAGTTGTTTGAGAAAATGTCAAGAGTACATGTCTGCAAATTCTAGGCAAAGGCTGGCTACTTTGAAGATGCTAAAATATAACACAGTTTTGATTTGATGATAGTTCCATTTATGATATTCCATATTTTTGATGACTTTACTATTATCCATAAATGTGAAAAATAATAATTATAAAGAAAGAGTAAGCGACCCTAAACTTTTGACCGGTAGTGTAAATATAACTATAAAAATACATATATAAAATAAATAAACTAAATATATTACAAACTTTAGACTAGAAAAAAAAAAAAAAAGATAATTTACAGTTTTTCTCAATCGATTTTATACATTTCTCCAAACTATAGTAAATATTCTCAAAACAATTGACACAGCTGACAACACAGACTCTGAATTTTGCAGAACAATTCAATTTCACTGCATAATGAAGCACTGTATTCTTTTCTGATAATGCATTTATAAAAACTATACATCAAAACTATAGATGTATTGAATTCATAACATATTCAGCTATAGACACACAACTCTACAATTGAAATAATACATTTATCATAAAAATCCACAGTAAAGACCATTTTCCATGTGTTTTTGTAAAATTTCTCTAAATTTCAAGTTGTTCCTGCTCATCTTCTGGAAAGAGGATGAGGGAGTTTACTGTAAAAAAAAAAATATATATATATATAAAAATAAATATATTGTATTGACCTACATAAGACAGCACTATACAGTAAGCACAGATGTCACAGTACTGTAATTGTGGACATTGATTGTGGCATGCAGACCTATGCCATTTCTCCCTCTTCTTTTTTGTTGAGATTGAAGTCACAGTAGCCCGAAAAAGTTGTGTGTCTCAGAGAGACTGTGATTCATAATATGATCAATTAGAGGAACTCTCAGATCATTTGAGCCTCTCCTGCATTTTCTTTACTCTACTTTTTCACCCTGCTGTTCTCTTTCTCTCTGCTCACCATCATAACACCATCTCCATTTGGTCTTTCGTCAAGTCTTTCAATGCCCACCAGTTAAAATGTTGAGAAAACCTCCCCCTTTTCTCATCAATTCTTCCTCCTATTTCCTCTTCCTCCACTCTATCTCTTCACCTCTTCTTCATCTTGTTTTCCTCTTCTTCTTTCTCATTATTTGTTTGCTCTGAATTTTCATATTTGACCCCTTTTATAGATAGCAAAGTCATGATAGTTGTGTGAAAAATGTTGTAAATTGCATTTTCTTTGCTGTGTGCATTACTAACACAGCAGATATCAATATGAAGGGATTTGACAACCTGACATGTTCATTTTAGAATATGACTTTAATTTAGCTGTCTGTGTTAACTGTTTTGAAAGCTTTGAAATTTGTGTGTAGTGTTTCGAGAAAATGATAGAAAATCAAGAAAAATGTACAGTCTGTTTAGGACAGTTATAAAGTGTTTATATTGCAGTGTTAATTGTTTTGAGAGTGGTGACCTGAGTTTGGAGAAATGTGTAAAATAAACTGTAAAAACATTTAGAATATATATATACTAAATATATCAAATAAATTATTTTATATACTCAGTGTGTGTATATTCTAAATGTTTTTAAATTATATATATATATATATATATATATATATATATATATATATATATATATATATATATATATATATAAGTTTTATAGTCTAACTTTTTAACTTTTAAAATATTTAGTTTTTGAATATTATATACAGTATTGTACAAAAGTCTTGTTTCACAAAAGCATTTCTCGTAAGATGGTTAGTTATACCTTCAGCTTTAGTGTCAATAGGAAATATAAATGTTAGACTCCCAAACATTACTTTTGCAAATAGAAAAGATTAGAACAGAAGAACAGGGAGCCCTGCAACAGATGTCATGGCCCCCACAGACCCCCTACTGAACATCATGTCTGTCTGAGATTACATATAGAGACAGAAGTAATTGAGAGAAGAACTGTGACGAATTCTCCAAGAAGCTTGGAACATCCTATCTGCCAACAACCAAGAAAAACTGTGTCCAGGTGTACCTAGGAGAATTGGTGCTGTTTTAAAGGCAAAGGTGGTCACACTGAATATTGATTTAGCTTTTTTATGTTTACTGAACTTTGTATGACATTAAGTGATAAATGAAAACTATTTATTTCATTATTTTTGAAGACATCCTCACTATGCAACATTTTTCACAAGTGCCTAAAACTTTTGCACAGTACTGTATGTACATTACCATTCAAAAGTTTAGGGTCACTTACTCATTCTTTCCTTCTTTCTTTTTTTCACTTTTTAGAATAATAGTAAAGTCATCACAACTATGGATTAATAGAAATGGAAATATGGGAATTATGTTGTGACTACAAAAATCCAAAATAAATCAAAACTATGTTATATTTTAGCATCTTCAAAGTGGCCACACTTTGCCTAGATTTTGCAGAAATGTACTCTTGACATTTTCTCAACCAACTTCTTGAGGTATCACCCTGGGATGCTTTTTAAACAGTATTGAAGTTCCCATCTATATGCTGGGCACTTAGTGGTTGCTTTTCTTTATTATTCGGTACAAGTCATCCATTTAAATAAATGTTTTTTTTATTTTTTTTATAAAATTTTAGTTTTGTAATTAAATTAATATGTTGCCACAATACAGTAATTATAATTACTTTATATACAGTGCATCTGGAAAGAATTCACAGCGCTTCACTTTTTCCACATTTGTTATGTTACAGCCTTATTTCAAAATGGATTAAATTCATTATTTTCCTCAATTCTACAAACAATACCTCATAATGACAACATGAAAGAAGTTTGTTTGAAATCTTTGCAAATTTATTAAAAATTAAAAACGAAAAAAAAAAAAAAAATCACGTGTACATAAGTATTTACAGCCTTTGCTTAATACTTTGTTGAAGCACCTTTGGCACCAATTACAGCCTCAAGTCTTTTTGAGTATGATGCTACAAGCTTGGCACACCTATTTTTGGGCAGTTTCTCCCATTCTTCTTTGCAGGACCTCTCAAGCTCCATCAGGTTGGATGGGGAGCGTCGGTGCACAGCCATTTTCAGATCTCTCCAGAGATGTTCAATCGGGTTCAAGTCTGGGCTCTGGCTGGGCCACTCAAGGACATTCACAGAGTTGTCCCGTAGCCACTCCTTTGTTATCTTGGCTGTGTGCTTAGGGTCGTTGTCCTGTTGGAAGATGAACCTTTGCCCCAGTCTGAGGTCCAGAGCGCTCTGGAGCAGGTTTTCATCAAGGATGTCTCTGTACATTGCTGCATTCATCTTTCCCTTGATCCTGACTAGTCTCCCAGTTCCTGCCGCTGAAAAACATCCCCACAGCATGATGCTGCCACCACCATGCTTCACTGTAGGGATGGTATTGGCCAGGCGATGAGCGGTGCCTGGTTTCCTCCAGACATGACACTTGCCATTCAGGCCAAAGAGTTCAATCTTTGTTTCACCAGACCAGAGAATTTTGTTTCTCATGGTCGGAGAGTCCTTCAGGTGCCTTTTGGCAAACTCCAGACGGGCTGTCATGTGCCTTTTACTGAGGAGTGGCTTCCGTCTGGCCACTCTACCATACAGGCCTGATTGGTGGGGTGCTGCAGAGATGGTTGTTCTTCTGGAAGGTTCTCCTCTCTCCACAGAGAAACACTGGAGCTCTGTCAGAGTGACTATCGGGTTCTTGGTCACCTCCCTGACGAAGGCCCTTCTCCCCTGATCGCTCAGTTTGGCCGGGCGGCCAGCTCTAGGAAGAGTCCTGGTGGTTCCAAACTTCTTCCATTTACGGATGATGGAGGCCACTGTGCTCATTGGGACCTTCAATGCTGCAGAAATTTTTCTGTACCCTTCCCCAGATCTGTGCCTCGATACAATCCTGTCTCGGAGGTCTACAGACAATTCCTTGGACTTCATGGCTTGGTTTGTGCTCTGACATGCACTTCTTCTTCTCTTCGTTTTTTGGCAGGTTGCAAACAACTTTTAAAGGTGCACACCGCCACCTGCTGTACAAGAGTGCGTATCACCATGTCACTTAGCTCATATTCTATTATTCAATCTTGTGCTTTTTAAAAAGGCAAAAAGTGCCCTTCTGATCTCTCTTATTCCTTCTTCCTCCCCTTCTGTTCCCAATACCCCATTTTAGATCCCACACCCATCCTGTTTCTCTTACTTTGTCATGTAAGATCCTTCTATCAGATTCATATATGGTACAATGCGTAATGACATGTTCTACATTTTCTTTATCTCCACAGTTAGCACACTTATTACTATTTATTTTCCCTAGAACAGCCAATGTACTATTTAATCCTGGGTGATCTAATCTGAGTCTTGTTATTATTATTTCCTCTCTTCTGTTCTTTTCTTTATATATCTTTATTTTAACTGATTTTTGAATTTTATAAAATCTCCTTCCTTTCAGATCTTCATCCCAGTTATTCTGCCAAATCTCCATTCCTTTATTCTTAATCAGGGCTTTCCCTTCTCCTTTTCCTAATGTAACTGAAATTGAGATTTCCTTTTGTAAAGCTTTTTTTTGCAAGCAGTCAGCACCCTCATTTCCTTTCAGTCCCTCATGAGCTGGCACCCAACAAAACTGCACATCAATACCATCTCTATGGATCTAAACTAATTTTGAAAAAGTTCTATGATAAGATCATCTCTATCACTTTTCCTCAATTGGATGCTTCCCAAAACAGCAATTGAATCAGTGCATATAACCACCCTATCCGGTTTAACCTCTTCAACCCATTGTAACCCTATTATGACTGCCACTAATTCTGCTGTATATACTGATAAATAATCTGAAAGTCTTTTAGCTATAGTTATTTTAAATTAAGGGATGTATACACTAATTCCCACACTCCCTTGCTTATTCTTTGACCCATCTGTGTAAATTTTAAGGTAGTTGAAATACCTATTTCTTACATATAAACTTGCTTTATTACCCACTTCATTTGTTTGCCATTCTCTTTTCTTCTCTAATATATATTAATATCTACTTTTGTTGCTGGATAAAGCCATGGTGGAATATTACTAATTGGGGTAGTCCTTGTGAACTCTATAAGCCATTTTCACTAGCTCTTTCTTTCAATGTCCATCCAAATCCACTTCTCTTAAATTTGTCATATTCCCAGCAGTTCTGAATTGTTATTTTTGTGGGGTTTTCCTCTCCACTTCCTTTTAACCTAATCCAGTATGTAAGTGATAATTTTTATCTTCTGAACTCCAATGGTATTTCACCTGCTTCTATTAGGACGGCATTAATGGGGGTTGACTTTATGGGTCCTATACATAGCCGTAGAGCTCTATACTGTAATCTGTCTACATTTAGTAGGATTGTCTTAGCTGCTGCTCCATAGACTATACATCCATCTCTGACATGCCCTGTTAACTGTGGGACCTTATGTAGACAGGTGTGTGCCTTTCAAAATCATGTCCAACCAACTGAATTTCCCACAGGTGGACTCCAATCAAGTTGTAGAAATGTCTCAAGGATGATCAGTGGAAACAGGATGCACCTGAGCTAAATTTTGAGTGTCATGGCAAAGGCTGTGAATACTTATGTACATGTGATTTTTTTTCGTTTTTTATTTTTAATAAATTTGCAAAGATTTCAAACAAACTTCTTTCATGTTGTCATTATGGGGTATTGTTTGTAGGATTTTGAGGAAAATAACGAATTTAATCCATTTTGGAATAAGGCTGTAACATAACAAAAAGTGGAAAAAGTGAAGCGCTGTGAATACTTTCCGGATGCACTGTAAATGCATTGTCCTTATTTAGTAAAAGTGTGTGTGATTAAAGCATTAAACTTGCTCACTCCATTCTGCACTTGCTTTTCCCAGTGTCTTTTTCTCAATCTCTCTTCTCTCTCCTTTGTGCGCATCTGTGTGTGCATGTGTACATGTGCTTTGTGCGTGCACATGTCAGTGTGTGTGCCAGTGGAGAAAATTAAAGGCAGACTTTCCGTGGCAGGCGTCATCCCCAAATTGCACATTTGGTGTAGAATTTAACCTGGCTCGAGATGTGACAATAATATTCAACGTGTACCCCCACAACCCACACAGAGCTCTGCACAAAAACATAGAAGAGATAATTTCTGAAATAGAAAACCTACCTTGAACTAAGACAGAGTGAAAGAGAAAGTGTGAGACTGAGAGAATTATTTCTCCCAGTGTTAGAAGATAAAAAAACAGTGGTAAGCAGATCTAAGCATCGGCTGTTTTGAGAAGATATGATGGATTGTGGCTTTAATAAAGATTAATGACCAAATTACTTTCTCCCTGTAAAGCTAAAAGAATAGACCCTACATTGTAATATAAAGCGAACTGTTACACAGGGTGGAGGGGGATTCTTAAAACAAAGGTTATTTTGATATTTAGTCATGCTAGGGATCTCCAGCTTCATATGTTCTGTTTCTTTTGACTTTTTCCGTTACCTTTTGTGTCTTTTCTACACAGTTATACACAAGGATGCATTTAAGTTTGAAATTGCACAGTGTTAGTCATAATACAGTGCATCCGGAAAGTATTCACAGCGCTTCACTTTTTCCACATTTTGTTATGTTACAGCCTTATTCCAAAATGGATTAAATTCATTATTTTCCTCAAATTTCTACAAACAATACCCCATAATGACAACATGAAAGAAGTTTGTTTGAAATCTTTGCAAATGTATAAAAAACGAAAAAAAAAAAATCACATGTACATAAGTATTCACAGCCTTTGCCATGACACTCAAAATTGAGCTCAGGTGCATCCTGTTTCCACTGATCATCCTTGAGATGTTTCTACAACTTGATTGGAGTCCACCTGTGGTAAATTCAGTTGATTGGACATGATTTGGAAAGGCACACACCTGTCTATATAAGGTCCCACAGTTAACAGTGCATGTCAGAGCACAAACCAAGCCATGAAGTCCAAGGAATTGTCTGTAGGCCTCCGAGACAGGATTGTATCGAGGCACAGATCTGGGGAAGGGTACAGAAAAATTTCTGCAGCATTGAAGGTCCCAATGAGCACAGTGGCCTCCATCATCCGTAAATGGAAGAAGTTTGGAACCACCAGGACTCTTCCTAGAGCTGGCCGCCCCGCCAAACTGAGCAATCGGGGGAGGAGGGCCTTAGTCAGGAAGGTGACCAAGAACCCGATGGTCACTCTGACAGAGCTCCAGCGTTTCTCTGTGGAGAGAAAGGAGAACCTTCCAGAAGAACAACCATCTCTGCAGCACTCCACCAATCATACCTGTATGGTAGAGTGGCCAGACGGAAGCCACTCCTCAGTAAAAGGCACTTGACAGCCAGCCTGGAGTTTGCCAAAAGGCACCTGAAGGACTCTCTGACCATGAGAAACAAGATTCTCTGGTCTGGTGAAACAAAGATTGAACTCTTTGGCCTGAATGGCAAGTGTCATGCCTGGAGAAAACCAGGCACTGCTCATCACCTGGCCAATACCATCCCTACAGTGAAGCATGGTAGTGGCAGCATCATGCTGTGGGAATGTTTTTCAGCGGCAGGAACTGGGAGACTAGTCAGGATCGAGGGAAAGATGAATGCAGCAATGTACAGAGACATTCCTTGATGAAAACCTGCTCCAGAGCGCTCTGGACCTCAGACTGGGGCGAAGGTTCATCTTCCATCAGGACAACGATCCTAAGCACACAGCCAAGATAACAAAGGAGTGGCTACGGGACAACTCTGTGAATGTCCTTGAGTGGCCCAGCCAGAGCCCAGACTTGAACCCGATTGAACATCTCTGGAGAGATCTGAAAATGGCTGTGCACCGACGCTCCCCATCCAACGTGATGGAGCTTGAGAGGTCCTGCAAAGAAGAATGGGAGAAACTGCCCAAAAATAGGTGTGCCAAGCTTGTAGCATCATACTCAAAAAGACTTGAGGCTGTAATTGGTGCCAAAGGTGCTTCAACAAAGTATTGAGCAAAGGCTGTGAATACTTATGTACATGTGTTTTTTTTATAATTTTTTTTTTTTTAATTATTTTTTTATAAATTTGCAAATATTTAAAACAAACTTCTTTCACGTTGTCGTTATGGGGTATTGTTTGTAGGAAAATAATGAATTTAATCCATTTTGGAATAAGGCTGTAACATAAAAAAATGTGGAAAAAGTGAAGCGCTGTGAATACTGTCCGGATGCACTGTATTCTGTTGCTTTAGCCAAACAAATGGCTTCCTTAACTATACCCATGATGAAGAACCAATCATACATCTGAATTAACCTTTAAACATCTTAAATTATCCTCCCAAGAGCTGACCTTTCTTTTAAAACCATGCCATTGCTCGGTGGAAATTGTTTGACACAACCTATTTGTGTTGTCCTGCGGTTCTAACAGGGGGATTTGGGTGCATGGTGGATGTTGACCTTTGTATTTGACTCGGGCGCCGTTGTCACAGCACTGCTTCCTCTCCAGCATGCTGGCGCCGCTGAGACTTCTGTCATCTTTCCCATGCTGGCAAGAGTAATGAAAGCAGGAAGTTATCCAGCTCAAATTTGTGATCGTTTAAACACCAAGGTCAGCGTAAACAGGCCATTCCACACTCCTTGAATACATCACTTTATGTGTGACAAGTGTGAGGCCTCAGATTCTGTCCATTGGGTAAAAATGGGCAACCTTTAAACATTTGATCTTGGTTGAGAATATATTATTTATATTAATCAGAACAGGCCCTGTTATGAATGTGAAAAGGAAGTATGCCTGTAGTAGAAAAGGCATCTTGGAATGGGTCATGTAGTTTCTACAGTAGCTTAGATTTACTAAGGAAGGAAAGTGCTGGTGGGTCAAGTCATTTTTATTTGTATAGCGCTACACAACACACATAGTTTCAAAGCAGCTTTACAGAAAATCATGTATTAACAGAAAATGAAAATGTAATATCTATAAAGTCTTACAGTGATCATTGTGTAGTTTGATTAAATATGATTGTAAATTGTCTAAATAAATTAATAATTGTATAATAATTGTATTTAAAACCCCTGAGAGCAAGCTGTATGCGACTGTGTCAAGGAACACAAAACTACATCATGTATTGATTAATGGAGAAAAATAACCTTGGGAGAAACCAGGCTCACAGTGGGGGCCAGTTTCCCTAACCAGCATGAATATAATGCCAATATTAGTTATTTATGTGCAGTGCAAGTCATGGTTTAAAATTAGTAAATTAATAAGTGTTATTGGCCTGCATTTATACAAAGATTTTGTATGAACTGTAAGATTAATGACTAATGTCTTTGAAGTTCAGCCTGGATTAACTGCAGAAGTTCACATAGATGCATTGTCTTTTTTAAGTTGGCCGATGAAGGCTTTTGTTGGCAGATAATTGAAAGTCTGTGTATTCCATTTTAAGAGTGTAGCCCATCTTTAGACCAACGTGATGCAAGCAGGTGATCAGTGAGGTGCATCGTAGTACAACCAGCAGGTCATTTCTGTGAGGTCTATCCGAAGTCTAAGGTTCAGGCAGTGGCATATGAAGTATTCCATGTCTTATGGTTGAAGTTGGCATCAGTTCATCTTCTGAAGTCCACCGTAATAGAATGAAGTGATGTCTGGCTGACACCGGCTGCATTTAGTCATCATCACTCAGAGACACATAGCAGTGGAGTCCGACACAAAGCAGGAATGGAGGTGGATCTGGCCGGCTCTGGTAACCTAACTAAAGCAGCCTAATTGTGAGTTGATGGATAAATTAGGTGTATGCCTGGCTAAATAGATGAGTCTTTAGTCTAGACTTAAACTGAGTAAGTGTGTCCGCATCCCGAACAGTGTTAGGGAGACTATTCCATAGTTTAGGAGCCAAATAGGAAAAGGATCTACCTCCTTTTGTGGATTTTGTTATTCTAGGAACTATTAACAAGCCAGAATTTTGCAATAGTAATGAATGTGATGGAATATAGCGTGGTACAAGGTCACTTAAGTACTGTGGAGCTAGACCATTCAAAGCTTTGTATGTAGTTAACAAAATTTTTAAATTAATACAAAATTTAACAGGTAGCCAATGTAATGATGATAAAATGGGGCTAATATGTTCATATATCTTGGTTCTAGTCAGCACTCTGGCTGCTGCATTTTGAACCAATTGAAGTTTATTTATTGAACTTGCAGGATAAAAGCATAAATACTGTAAATGTTATTCATAACCACTTCTTTTAAATGAAAGTCTACTCAATAAAGGAATAGTTCACCCAAATATGAAAAGTCTTAATTTACTCACACTCATGTTGTGAACTGATATCAGTATAGCTGAAAATGACTTAAATTTCCTTTTTTTTTTTTCTTCACCAAAACCTATCATATGACTTCAAAACACTTGAAATATGACACATGAACCACATAGACTACTTATGATACTTGGGTCCTTTTTTTTAAAGCGAGGCACTACATTCCACTGCTAATGTGTTGAAAAGATGGACCGTGATGTTCACTAAAACATATCTTTTTGTGTTCTGCAGATGAAAGTCATACAGGTTTGAAACAACATTAGGGTGAGTCAATTTTGACAATTTTCATTTATGGGTGAACTATTCCTTTAAGGAATTCAGATAAATAAGTTTTTGAGTGAAATTGCATATTGCTACTGGTCTGAAAAAGGGCAATAAATCTGTAAACACTCCACAGGAAGGTGCTGATGAGCTCCACAACTTTCATACTACTTTCTCAACTTTCATACTTACTTTCATGTCAACTTTCTTATGCTTAGTTTGTTGACCCATTTGGAGCCACACATTTAAAAACAATGAAAAAAAAAAAAAAAAAAAAAGAACATAGTGAAAGAAAAAAAAAACTATGAGATAAAACATAGAATTCAATTTTGCATCACACAGTCATTACCCATACGGAAGGCCTGCTGTAATCCATTGACCCCTTCAAGGTTGACTAAATGGTTAACTATATTCCATTAAAATATTTTTTCATTCCAAAAACGCAAAGCCAAGCCACACAGATTTTTTGCTCTGCAGTAATTTGGCGAGAAAAAAAGATGTTTTGGTCTGCGTTTCTTCTCTGTTCTTCACTCCAGAATGAGAGAGTTGAAAGCTGTCACCAGTCTGGGCCAGGGCTCACATGTGTTTTGCTCTGAGCCATATAAACCCAAATCCCAATCCACTTCTCCATTGCCCCATTTATAAATAAAAGCCTTTTAACAGTGCATATTTTAAATAGTTCAGCTGTTGGGGGAATAGATGTGACTTTTCATGATGGGTAAAGCTGAGGTTGATTACATGGTGATGATGACGGGGACCAAATCATGTCATCCACCAGACTTGTGCATGTTGGCGGTTTATTTAGGAGATAAGAAATGAAAATACATATTAATTCAAAGCTGATATGTCCAAACTGCCAGTTAACATGCTTCAAATGTCTATTGCATAATAATTAGCATCCTTTGATCTTGTAGAGAAACCCTGTAATTACAGACAGTGACATGGCTGCCACTGGGAGTTACTCTCTTTGCTTTCAACAGGTTTGTGTGAGGTCAGAATTTTAAAAATCCCCAAGAACACCGAGCCAGTAGTGTTTATACACTATTAAACACACACAAAGCAGTCATGCAAGCAAAAATATATTAGGGAATTTCAGGAAGATATATACATTAGATGGATTAGTTAGACCAGAGAGTGAAGGAAAAGAAACCAACTAGTACTAGAACTCCTTTAGTACTTTTTATGAAGCATCCCAGGTGGATCCTAATTAACCCTAATTAAGCTGGTTGAGAACATGATGACTACTTTGAAGATTGTTTTTTCACAATCTACAACCCCAATTCCAAAAAAGTTGTGACAGGATGGAAAATGCTAATAAAAATAAGGAGTGATTTGTAAATTCTATTCACCCGGTTCTATATTGACAGCACTATAACAACACATTATTTATTGTTTTACCTTGTGAATTTATTTAAAAAATATACACTCATTTCAGATCAGATGATTGCAACATGCTCCAAAAAAGTTGGGACAGTCGAGTGTTTACCACTGTGCAACATTACCATTTCTTCTTATAACACTTATTAAGCATTTGGACACTAAAGACACAACTTTAAGTTTAGCAAGCAGAATTTTCCCCCATTAATCCATTATGCAGGTCCTCAGCTGCGCAGTTGTATAGGGCCTTTGTTACCGTATTTTGCACTTCGTTATGCACAACACATTCTCAGTTGTAGACAGGTCAGGACTGCAGGCAGACCAGTCTAGCACCCACACTCTGTTACACAGCATGTACTGAATGTGCGTGATCTCCAATCCCTCAGACATAAAAAAACGGCATTCATCTGTAATGGATACAGTATCTTGACATGGGCTCGGGAATACTTCAGTAAACCTTTGTCAGTCAACATCATTCGCCACTGCATCCACAGATGCAAGTTAAGGCTGTACTATGCAAAACAGAAGCCACACATCAACACTATCCAGATGCACCGTTGACTTCTCTTGGCTCGGTCTCATCTGAGATGGGAAGTAGAACAGTGGAATTGTATTTTGTGGTCAGATGAGTCCACATTTTTAATAGTTTTTGGTAAAACAAAAAAACAGCTGTCGTGTTCTCCGGGTCAAAAAAAGGAAAAGAACCATCCAAGCTGTTATCAGTGTCAGGTCCAAAAATCTGTGTCTTTCATGGTATGGGTGTGTGTCAGTGTCCATGGCATGGGTAGCGTGCACATCTGTAAGGGCACCATTTGTGAAGAAAGATATGTAAACATTTTGGAGCAACATATGCCATCTACACATTGTCTTTAACTGGGACTTCCCTGCATTTTCCAGCAGGACAACGCCAGGATTACAAGTGCATAGCTGCGTAAGCAGAGTGTACAGGTGCTAGACTGGCCTGCCTGCAGTCTTAACATGTTTCCAATTGAGAATGCGTGGTGCATTATGAAGCACAAAATATGGGAACGAATTGCACAGCATAATGAATAAATGGGGGGAAATTTTGTTTGCTAAACTTAACAAACTTGTGTCTTCAGTGCCTAAATGCTTAATAAGTGTAATTCGATGAAATAGTGATGTTACACAGTGGTAAACACTCGGCTGTTCCAACTTTTTTGCAATCAATTTTTTTAAATGAGTGTGTATAAAAAAAAAAAAAAAAAGACAAAATTAAATTCACAAGGTAAAATGTTAAATAATGTGTTGTTGCAATGCTTTTAATATAGCACAGGTTTGTTTTTATTAGCATTTTGTTTTTGGGGTTGTAATTCTCATACCTTCGTTTGTGTTATTTCATAGTTTGATAGACTTATTATTGTTCTAAAATATAAAAGAATGAGAAGGTGTCCAAATTTTTGACTAGTTGTGTACATTTACTGTAAATATACATTTAAAATGCCAGTCAAGCCAGGGTTTTTTTTTTTCACTACAATGATAGCTTGTTCCTCAGCAGGTGGATTGCGGTCCGTGAACTTTACATAACAGCAACATATTTCCTTCAACTTCATTCAATGTCAGAATACTGTATGTCAGCACACAATGCCGTCTTGGCATTCACTCCTTCCACACACTGTAAACAGCTGGACCGTATTTTATAAAGGCAAGTAACATTTACTAGTTTAATGCAAACCCCAATGCAAAAGCTCACATTAATAAACTGGCTGTGGCGACATGTTTTCAGCACCTTAGCTAATAGCCAGAGGTCAGACAGAAGGAGGTGTTGTAAATGAATTGAGAAATGACAAGCAAGAAGACTTAGGCCAGTAACATACCTCCTGAAGTGCATAAATTCACTGAACGGAATTGCAAAAATAAATGTTTGTTTTCATAAATCCTTCTGAATGCGTAACCACCCCCACTGTCTGCAGGTGATCAAACAAACAGATAGACCCGCCTCCAGCTCATGCCATTGGTTGAGTCAATGTTGTTGTGTTGGTATGGATAGGTGCTCTAAACAAATTGTTCATAGCGCCACAGAGACACAGTGTTTATAGTTTTAATAGTTTTTCTTTACAGTTTTTCAGAACACTGAAAAAGTTACACACTTCAGCTTAAAGCCAGAAACATACTTACGCAAATACGCGCAAGCAGATGCGAGTACTTGGCCAACGTTTTGCTAATGCATGGCCCGGTTCAACAAATGTGGCGGTAACAAACCTCAGTACTCAGGGGGGTGATTGAGTTACAGTATCTTCACATTTCTGTGCTATTAAACTAGATGTGTTGTTATAAATATATTGACTTTTACTTGCTTGCTTAGCAATATTATTTTCTAACTTTTGCTCCGCCATGACAGTTGTTTACTTGAAAGAGCAAACTCACCTCAGAAGCGGACAGCTCACACTGCTATAGCACTGCTTGTGGCAACGCTGAGAATGCAACGCATGCCTGCTTTGTGTTATTAATTGCGGTCTGACACATTTCAGAACGCATTAATGCATGAAATCGTACCTTGCGTACCTAAAAGTGTCCTCGTTCGTGTTCTTGCGTAGAGTACGTTTTCGGATTCAAGAGAAGATGTAGGGAAAAAGGTAATAGAAAGAAACAAAAATAACAATACAGACACACGCATGCACAAGCTTACTCCAAACATCTCTAACTTATCGTACATATATTCCATACACACATACACCCACAAACATCCACACACGCTTGCTCAGACTCTTTCCCCCCATGCACACTTTGACTGTCTCCTCTGTAATAGGATCCAGATGTGTTGCTGAGGGGGTGAGGTGTTTGTATGTCATCTGCGTGGGCGGCTATGCGTACACCATCCAAGGGGGATGCTGTCAGATCTGATGGAGGGGCCAGGGCCCCAGGCCTGAGGTGATGGGGCTGGGGGTGGGGCAAGCGGGTCACAGCCTATGCACATCTGGAAGCACTTCAGGTCAGCAGGGCCCGGCTGCCTGAAAGGTGAAACGCTACAACCTGACCTGAGCGGCACAGCATGGAGAGCATGCAACAGTCTGAATGGAGAACTAGACACACATACACATTCACACACATGTCATTTTACTATTCAACACTTATGGGTGTAAATGTAAGCTTACATTGATATACAAACAAATTCTGTTATGTTACACACTTACAACTGTCTTTTTTACATTCATTTGTCTTGTGACATATACAAACATGCTTGCTTTACCATTGCTGCTGTCTTATCCTCTTAATAAAAGGTTTTACAGGACATAATAGGTGTCCACTGATGATAAATCAGCATCTAAATAGAAGTTATACAGACTCAGATGTAAACTGTTTAAAACATTCTGAAATTCCCCAAAGTAGTCACGTCATACGCTCATGTTTTTTTTTTTTTAAATTCAGTCTACTGGCAAAGGGTTCAGTGGTACAGAGATTTCATCAATATGCGTTAGTATGCTACAAAAACTGAACTTCATGCTCTACAACTGAAAAATCTGCCTTCATGACATTGTTCAACCAGAGAAAAGACAGAATTCTGTATATGCATGGATATAACTACGTATTAAGTCTACGTCAAAACAACAATTGAACTAGTTATTAAATAACCACAGTTAGTAGAGTCATGTACTGTCTTGTTAACCTAAAAAGCACAGAGGCAGTTGAGAGTATGATTGATGAAATATTTGTGGGCATTTAATGTGGTAAGAAGGGGTGCTGTTTGATCACAGTTATTTGTTATTTACATTGATTAGGTTTATTTTTTGTTATTTATTGTCTGTCTTGTATAATCTTGACTTGCTGCTGGTTACAAACAGAAACAGTAGTAAACTGCAACACAGTATCCAACAAAGTCTCTTTTTGAGCTTATAAGCTGGTTTACACGAGTCATTTAAATTCAGTTTAATGTGAACTGGACTACAAAATATAACTTATCCCATCTTTGTGTGTACAAACCATTAAGGATCAACAGAGATGTTTAGACAGGATTAAAATCTCAAAGGTCCACCTCACGTTGCAAAATAACGTGCAAAGTTGCGCAGTATTCCATGACTATCAAAAATAATTTCTGATGACACTGAATAATACACATTTAAATAAAGCAGAACAAACATCCATTGATAATCTCTGCTGTATTTATATGTGTATTATTCAGTTTTTAAAGATGGGCATAGATGAGAAGACAGTTTTCCACAAAAAGTTAACAACAGGTCAGTCAAAAAACTTTCTTATGGATATAGGTTAAATCCAAAATTCCAAGGGCATATCTATAACCAGCAAAATATTTACAATATTCATTTTTACCTTATTTATTTTGTAGCATTGGTCATTCTTAAATGTTGGTTTCAACTTACACAAATAAGACATTTTAGACAAGGTCATGATGTAGTTACACTGTTGCCTGCAACAATTTCTCAAATGTCAGCATTTAGTAAAACAACAAAAAAAGTCACTAAACAAAGTGTCTTTTCGACTGCAGAATCCAACACAATAGTATATGACTGATTGCTTGAAAATGCTTTTATTACCATATATTTCCAAATATAAGAAGGAAAAATATGATCCAAAAAAAAAAAAAAACACAACTTGTCACCTCAAAAAAAAAAAAAAAAAAAAAAAAAAACTCAAACACAATTGTGTTAGGGAACAGTGAGCAGATACATAAGTCACCATGGGGAACAGCACTTAGCCTAAACAGTGGTGTAATAGTCTAGAACCAACATTAAGATGTTGCAATCCAGCCCAAACCTGACCATTTGCATTGACAATTGTAAACATCGATATTCAATGTCTAGACAGTTGCCACTGATTAAAAATCCACTAATGTGTCTTTGTTACCACTGGCTGTAGTGGAATTTGTTTTTGGTGATTCTTTTGCCAAAACTCAGCATCAAACAGACACATCTAGTCCTGGTGTTATTTAAATTGTTCAGTGGTGAACAACAGTCCTCCATTGTTTGCCATGAAATTTTCTTTACGTCTCATCCAGTTGACCCAAAATTAAGCCATAAAAGAACAAAGAAAGGAGAGCTTACAGCATCCAGACACTCTGTCTGCTACGTCTTACTCATTTAGCGGAGCACTGCTCATTGACTTGTTCACCAAGGAGCAGATCTTGCGTTGTCTTACAGTCTCCAGTTCAGTACGAAATTAGATTCAGTTTTTCTGATAAGTCCCTTCATTGGTGTTGAAGGAAAAAAGACAAATAAAAGGGGCCACAGTGCAATTCCATTGTTGTAGGAGGGGGTGAAAATTAATATCCACTGTACGCTGAGGTACGCCAAAAAAAAAATCTCTACTACAGGCAAACTCTTCCAGCTCCTCTGAGATCTTCTCTTCTCATCATCTCGTGCTCCTCTGTTGTCCCCTCTTCTCATCCCTCTTTTCAGGCTTAGTTGACAGTGGGCACCTGGTTGAGGCTGTACTCTTTGGCTTTCAGTCTCAGGTTAGCAATGCTGTTGGCCATATTCATTCCCTGGGTGGAAGTGGTGTTGGCACAAGTGGGTGGGTAGGTTGCCATGGCGCTGAAAATGAGATATGAAAAGGATAGCTACAGTCACAGTGGGATTAAACTTAAATGTTAAAATATTAAGTATTAAAAATAAAATGAATGTCTTATAAATTAAATTGAAGGCCCAAATCTGAGTAACTCACATAGCAAAAAACAGGAAATTTATTTTGCCCTCATGTAAATCAAAAATATATAGTGCTTAAATCTCCTATTTCAATGTAAAACCGTAAAAAGAAATGTGAAAAGTACTTGCTTTCTGTGGGCAGCATTTTCTGTGGCACTCGCATTGGCCCTCCCTCCGGCCTTGGGTACCAGCTTAAGAATATATAAATAGTTATATATTAATGCTTCCGAAATACTGCATTAATATGAAAAAAATGCATTATATGTGCACAGTAATGCTTAAAGTGTGCATTGAAATTTTACTGGCATGGTTACTGGTCAAATGCGTAGCCTTGCCAGAAAGTGTTCCCGGTCGAGTTGCGTGTTTCAGCTGCTGGGAAAAAGGTATTTGGCCGGAGTGGCAGGGTTAGTTACTCTATATGGCTTTTAAGAGGAAGATTATTGTGAATCATAACCAGTGTAACCAGAGTCACAAAAAATCCTGCCCAATGGACTTTTCTTCCTCTGCTTGTCAGTACATATCCAATGAACTTAAGGTCACGGGGGTCACAGGCGGATTTAATATGGTTTGTTTTCAGATTATCACTTCATCATCAGGGGCTCGACCCACCATCCCTTCCACAGAAAGTGGTGTAAAATGACTAGCTAGAGGGTCTCTGTGCTAATTCAGATGATATTACCTATGCAAAGCTGCTGGGAAAAGAAATGCATTATTGTTTCTACTTGGCCATTTGGCGGCCCAGCCCTTCAATTCCACTAAAATGAACAGTTTCCAAAGAAAACTGAAAAACTTAAGAATTAATTTGTTGAAGCTGTGGCACAGACATGTATAAGAGCCACTGGTGCACAGGGTTCGAACATGGTCTCGGTCATTAACTTATGCTATTCCCACTTTCCTGTCTGCCTCTACCATCTTCTAAAATAATGACCAAAAAGCCCAAAAATAAAAATTAAATAAAAGAATGAAATTGTGATAGAACCCTAATTTAAAAACAATAATTCTCAGGAATTTGTTTTTTAGAAAATTAAGGAAACGCTGTGTAAAACTGAGAACGGCAGACATTTATGGATCTGAAATGAAACCAGAGCAATCATGCACATCAATGAGAATAATGCAAGGATTCAGAGGTTTATGTGGGTTACCTGTAAGGAGCAGCAGTCCCCCAGGAAAGGTAGTCATTTGGACGGGGTGCAGGACGGGGGACGATGGGCTGCTCCACTGCCGTTACATCTCCTGAGTAGGATTTGAGGAGTGAAGCGTTCTTACTGGCTAGCATTGCCCGCTCATTACGACGAAACTTTGCCCGTCTGTTTTGAAACCACACCTATGAGAACAGAACACAAAATTACACAGTAGAGCAGTTACGCTGGATATTTGGCATACTGAGATGAAAGACAAATTTTAAATACACATTGTTTCAAAAGTATAGCCACGATACTTAAACATAGATCATGTTAACATGATTTTAGTGTGATAAAATAACTTTATAACCTCATCTGTGTAAAGTTATATCAAATATTTCAGCTTTGTTGCCATGACGATGTAACGCTGGTAAACCCTGTAATAGATTTTATCACACTAAAATCATGTTGAAGAGAGATTTTATCACACTAAAATCATGTCACCATGTATAATGTTTACATCTTGTGTCTGTACTTTTGAAGTGTGTATTGTAATGTTTATGGATTGGCCCCATTCACTTCCATTGTAACTGTGATTTTATTAAATTTTTTTATAATCAAAATACGAGTTAAAATATTTTTTTTGTGGTAATCAACATTATTCTACAAATGCTGTCAGTTGAGCTTAACTTGTATTGAACCCACAACATCCCTTTAAATATGTGCTTCATGCAGTCACAAATATTATTTAAAATGACTGAATCAACCTGACTATTTAAGATTACACCAACAAAAGTCATTTAAATCAGGAAAAGATACCTCTTAAGTTAACAACTGGATGCATCCACTTTTCCAGTCAGCATACTGATACTCAAATCCACATCAGCACACTTTAAAGAATGAATCTAACTGATTCTATGAAAACTACCTCAGCTAGATGCTGCACTTGAACAAAAACCTGTAGTTTTCCAGAGAATTGTGAGGACTATGTTGCAGCGCCTTTTGAAATACAGTCTTATCTGCTTGCACACATACTGTATGTATACCTGTGGAGAACAGATCAGAGGCTTGCATAAGGAGCTCTGTGAAATACAACTGCTTGTGAAACATGGTTGAAGACAGAGTGGGAAGCCCAGATCTCGAAGCCTTGGCTGCAGCACCAGGCCTGGTGGAGGCACAGTGTCCGGTTACGCAGCGCCTCAGGAATGAACTCAAAGTCTCTTTTATCAAAGCATTTCTGTATTGCTCCCTTTCTGGGACACATTAATTGCAGATGTGTTTGTTCTCTTTCTTTCCTTTCTTTCGTTCCTTCCTTCTCTTGCACACTCTTGATCTATAAACGGGAATAATCCCCATCTTTCTACAAAAACATTCTCATTACAGGAGAATGTGGAGACTGGCTGCGGCCTACAACATGTGTGCTGAGAGGCCGAGTGATCGGCTGAGGCTTTTTAAACATTTATGTCGAACTCTGATGATGAGACTAATGACAGTGGTGAGATTTGACTCAAAGATTTAGTGTTGTAACAGTGATGGGCATTTACTATCACGTTCCACTGCAACTACAACCTTACTGAAACCTTGAATTAGGCAAATGATTAAATCTCTTCAGCTTCTTTTGATTTTGAAAATTATTTTTTTGAAGTATTATATGTAAAACTGCAATGCAGTTATTATTAAATATGTTTATCTTAATATTTACAATAGGTTGATTGTTATGTTTATTGTGTTCTCAACTGGTATTGCAACCCAAATATGGATTGTAGGTCTGTTCTAATCTGTCATGTACAGCAGGGAATAAACAATGCTAAATGTAAATAATAAAATCCAGCCAACCCTTCAATTGTTCAGAGTTATAGCAAAATAAATAGGCTTATCAACTTTTAAAATAAAGAAAAAAAAAAGAAAAAAAAAAAACGCTTTCCACTTGTTAATGTCAACGGCTATGCGACCAATCAATCTCTACGATATTTTGGCATTAATTAATCTGTCATTTGGTAATATGGCTTACAATATTTAACTTAATGATTATTTCATGTGTCAAGCTGGTAAGTCACACTTCTGCTGTTTTTGCATTTACAAAATAGTCAATTTTCCTATTCAGCCAATATCATGTTAACATATTTTTTGCCTATGCAGTTCATGGTAATATTAATCAATTTCAGTGTTTAATTGTATGTATTTGTTCACTTTATTTTGGTACAGTGTTGGGTCACCACTTGATGTCCAAAACCAATTGAGAACCACCGCTCTAATTGACCACTAAACTTAATGTTTTTGCATCAGTCGGGTGAGTATATAGCTTTCAAGGGAAACAAATTTGATGGACCTAATGAACTGCAGTATGCATCAGATGATTGTTAGGTGTGGAGCTTACCTGAACTCTAGCTTCAGTGAGATTAACCCTGCGTGCCAGGTCCTCTCTAACAAAGGCATCTGGGTAGTGTGTCCGCTCAAACACTCGTTCCAGAGCCTGCAGCTGGCTGCTGTTGAACGTGGTTCTGTTCCTCCGCTGTTTCCGCTTCTTTTTCTCTTCTGAGTTTAGCTGCTCATCTGGCAGTGCACACACAGATATACATTTATGCCAGGCTTAAAGAATCAGTTTAGTTAACAATTCATATTATAATCTTGACCATCAGCAAATGTCACATTCACTAAGTTGCTATATCATTATTGACATTTTTTTCAGTTCTGTCATTCTCTTGTGCTGCTGATTTACAACTGATAAAATTTATGAACTGTAAGTGACTTATAAAATGTTTTTTGGAGAGAAGTTTCTATATATATATATATATATATATATATATATATATATATATATATATATATATATATATATATATATATATATATATATATATATATATATATATATATATATATATATATATTTACAAAATAATTATTAATTGCCCTTTGTACTTTTTTTTTATTATGGCCTGAAAAGTACTTTTACACTATAAAGTAAATTAACAAGGCAATGAGCAAAGTGATCCCATATTTGGGCATCTAATGAAAAATGTTTTGTAAAGAGCTTGGACATTTTACACAAGACATTAAACCATTAATAGTAGCTTACTTAAGTAAATATTTTTGTCTATTCGTTTAGAAATTCTGTTACCAGTCAAATTGTGCTATCACAGAAACTGAGATTAGGCTCCTGCTGTTTCTCACAAGTGCTCTATTGGAGAGATGTATACATAAAGGGAAACAGTGACCTTACAATACCTTTCTTTAGTCTGACCAATCTATAGCAAAATGTCCTCAAAATGTGTTTTCATCCTTGTTGCACTATGATACTTCAAAAAAAAAAAAAAAAATGTAGTAAAAAGTGTCAAAACATACATATTTTGAAGCCCTTAAAGAGTATAGTCCCAACACAGAAGCCCCACTTCAGCCAAAAACATCAAATAACTTTGACTCTCATGAGACTCGATAATCACCCAACTGACACCACAAACTCTAGCCTATAGCACACCCTGTTTAGGTTATGATTTTAATATAGACATTCATCAATCAATATGTTACTTCTATCATATGTAAAATTCAATGTTATTATAAGATCTTATAATAGAGAGAAGCTCACAAGAGGAAAATTTACTGGTTTAGCAAGGGGTTTGTTGGACTGTAGACCCTTTAAGCCCAGTGAAACTGTAAATTGTAAATTGTAAATTGTAAAGGTCAGTTAAATTACTATTTAAACTTCCTGTTTGCTACAACTGAATGAAAACACCAGCTGTTAAATGGGGCATTGGACTTGTTATGGGAAACATAACATTCTTTGTATTATGTTAGATGACACAAAGAAGATAGTTAAGATAATTAAATCTGTACAACACTTGCTGGATTGTAGGCCTATACCAACGAGAGTTTTTCCAATTTTAGAGGTCATTTATGACAGTCAGCCAAAAACTGCCTATAATATAAAAACACAAATTAAGGAGCTAATCATAGTCTAAAACCAAACCATTCTCACGGAATGCAATTATAGTTGTATGAATGAGAGTCATGATGAATTGAACATCAGAAGAGAAGTAATTCATTTATGCTTCTACACGCAGTCCTGTGCGCGATGGGTAAACATTATGCAGACTCGTATCAAACAGTGCAATACTGTTATAATACTATATTATCTTTTCCTGCCTCGGAAATTTCAGGATTTAGACATTCCTAAAAAAAAAAATTAAAAAAATACAACAACAACAACAACAACAAAACAGTTGAAAAAGTAATTTTTCAATTGTTAATTTAACTCTATCGTGCCAACAACTCCAATTTACAGGACAAAAGCGTTACGAAAAAAACAAACAAACAAGATGTATCCATATTAGCTTAAACCATTTGACAGATCCTAAAATATTTTCCCCGTAACATAAATTCTAAGATATGAGAATGCGGTCATACTAATATTAAATATTAAATACTAAATGGTGCAAGAAATTTAGGCTACGACCAGCAAAACATGGATTTTATTGATAGACAGATGTAATGGAAATTTGCTATCTGATACCATAATTGCATATATACTGTATATGTTTTCTGGATGCAGGAGAATGATGACAAATTATAGTGTTTAAATCGACTGAAAAGGTCCAGAAACTGGTACATTTAGGACTTTGTCTCTGAAATGTCGTTCTTCTCGTATTTTTTTTTTTTTAAATCAATTATAATTTAAAGACAAATCAAACCCAAAAAAAAAAAAAAAAAATAGTTATTCTAATAAATGTTTAAACTTAATTTTAACACTTTTAACATAGTTTTATTTCCTTCTTTGGAAATGATCTATCAGTGAGTTGTAAGTATGCCAGTCAGCAGTATTTCGCTTTTTATTTTTTATTTTTTTTATTTTTTATTATTATTATTATTATTATTATTATTATTATTATATGCTGCATATTCGAGATTCCTCTTTGGTTAATTGTCAGATCACATCAGAGTAGTGTGATTTATGTGCACCACTAATTTTATCATATCTACCTGCCATTCACTTCAGCCCTATTTCCTGAAATCTGTTGTAAATTGAACTCTAATTAATATGTAAACCAAATTAGCCTATCTAATCAATCGCTGTAAGCAGTTTTAGCAAACAGTTCAAGCCTCATACAAATCAAAATAATTGAAAGTTGTCAAGAGGCCATATTTGTATTACTTGATTAAGGGATGGGATGTCAAGAATCGTAAATTATGCAACTTTTCTCGTACGGATTTTTTTTTTGTTTGTTTTTTTTTTTCCACTACAAGGCTATTATTTCTATTGTACAAAATATTTGCATAATGCACATAGCCTACATATGCTAATGAGACAATTTTGTAAGGCTAGTAGGCTACTATAAATAAAAGTCAGTAATAATTGTGGTTCTGGACGATTAACTCAGGTTAAAATGTGTGCTACTCCCTTACCATACCATACGATACCATACCATAGGCTACCATACCATATCATACCACATATCTATCTATCTATCTATCTATCTATCTATCTGTCTGTCTGTCTGTCTGTCTGTCTGTCTGTCTATCTATCCATCCATCTATCTATCTATCTACTGCATGATCACACACTTACTCTCCTGCTGTGTTGTATCACTGCCGCTGGTCAAACCCGGGGATTCCAGCATAGTCCTGCCCGGTTCCCCTACGCTCTCGTCCGTCTGAGAACCGACCATTTCCCCAGCCTCCTCTAGATCCAACAGGTGGCTCACCGAGAAGTTCTTTTTGGCCTGCAGGTTTTCCAGGTTGGCTGTAATGGGACTCTCCAGTCTGCTGGATATGGTTGCGTGTCTGTCCATTACATGAGCATAGCTAGAAGTCATGACGCAAATACGATGCAAGAGGGGAAAAAATGGGGCAACGGTATTAGGTTTACCAAAGTGATCCTCCTTGCATATATTTGAAGACAATATCACATGAAACAGCGCCTCCAAACCAATGCGAAATGTCGTAGTTGCCTGTGTTGCCTGTGCTCACTATGAAAGCTGTTCCCACAGAACCAGGTGGGACAGTAAAGTATCTACAACTTTGTGTAACTTAATATGACTGTGAAGACCATAAAGTCGATTGAATCCGTCCACTCATAGCCATAGAATCTCTTCTGCAAAATTCTGTTGGTTCAGCACTGTTGTTCAATACGAAAAGCTCCTCGAGCTCCACGGAGTTGTTGACTGAGCGCGGATCTAAATGCTGATGCCTGTCAGATGCATTTGCGTAAAGTTAGCTGGCTGAAGGTTAGAGGAGGCAGGACACTCCACCGCCTTTCAGACGCTGTTGGCTCTCTCCTCTACTCCAGTCCACTCCAGTCCACGCCGCACTCTTCTCTCGGGAACACACGTTCTGGCACTTCAAACGGTGCGCTCACTGGCATGCAGTGAGTGGAGTGGATTGTAAATGAAAAATTGAGACCCCTGGGAGAGAAGATGAAGCTGTAAGGCTCTCGTAATTACGTGGCAAAAGACTTCGAGCTTTCTTTGACGTTTCACAGCCCCCCTCCCTCCTCTATCAAGCTTCCTTCTTCGAAGGTTAACCCTCCCAAATATCTGAGTCTGAACCCCACATTCTGTATAAGTCACTGATTATGATTGCACTCAAGAACACTGACATAAAACAATGCTAAAAATGTTGTTTAGCACATATCGCAGGAAACGTCAAATTTTGGGGTGATTGGTTCACAGTTAGTTGTACGTTTTTTCTTCTAATGTCCTCAAATATAGGCATATAAGAAATGGAAATGGTAGTCAACCTTTATTTCATTCAAATAAATAATGCATATATTCTAAAAGAGTTTTTTAAAGGAATATTCAAGGTTCAAAACAAGTTAAGATCAATCTAGGCTATAAACACAAAAAATAATTTCGACTTGTAACTCCTTTTCTTTGAAGAAAAAAAAAAAAAAAAAAACAGGTTACAGTGAGGCATCTACAATGGAAGAGAATGGGGCCAATCCGTAACATGACTTTAGTGTAATGAAATTACTTACTAACCTTTTCCGTGTAAAGTTAGGCTATATAAAATTTTACAAATTCGTTGTCATGATATATATATATATATATATATATATATATATATATATATATATATATATATATATATATATATATTATTTTATTTTTTTCTGTGGTAATAAACATTATGTCACAAATGCTGTCGATTAAGCTTAACTTGTATTGAACCCGGAATATTCCTTTAAGAATAATAACAATGCACATTCATTAGCAGATGTTTTCTTGTTAAATTCTTTTTTTTTTTTTTTACTGAAGTACACTGACGTTTCACGTTTTGCACTCTAGTCTCAAGTAACATTTCACGTTATTTATCAAGCAAAAAAAAAAAAAAAGGATAAAGTTCTGGCTGCAGTGGCCTATACAGCTCCTGCTGGGAAGAGAGTGTCAGACCACTTGGTGAGTTATAAATGTGGGTTTTCACAAGGTAAATGTCCATGTGTTTCAAAAGCAAGAGTCTATAGGTTCCTCACTGCCACAGACATCCCCGTAGCTTCCAGGCCCAGATCTGGGAAAAGAACACTTGATGCCATCAAAGGAAAACGGATTGAAACCAGATGTGCTGCCTTCGTTCTTTCCATGTATTTAATTAAGCCGCTGTTGGGATGGAGTAGACCTTTTTCATCATTAGTTTTCCCTCCACATTCCCTCAGCTGCCAGCTCCTCTACAAGCGACTTCTCTCATGAAAAAGGCCTGCCATCGGGGTCAAGGATCATGCAATTGGAGACAGTCTGTAAAATTGGTCCTTTTTCAACCTGCAAAAACGTTTTTATTGAAAGTCAAATCCGCGTGGCATATGTCAATCATCGTTGGAGCTCAGGCGTCCTGCTTGAAACACAGTACATTTGTTTATGGCCTGTCAAACCCCAATGTTTAAAATGTTTTTTTACGGCTTCATCGAGTTGGGCAGACAGCTTACATAAAAAATAAATAAATAAATAAATAATAATAAAAAAAAAGTTCGAGCAACCAAAATGCATGATATGGACCTGAACATGACCTATTGTGCATGGATCAGTTTCCTTGCATTGTTTGCATTGTTATAGCCTAAAATGGAAATTACAAGATGGACATTCAAGAAACGAAAGACTATTTAATTTCGCAGTGAGGGAATCTTTTAACAATGCCATAGAGCAATATGGAGCAAAATGGAGCAAAAAGATGCAAAGAAAATTACTCAACTGATCTTTAAAATATATATTTTTTAATGTAAATGTATTTATTTGTCTGAAAAGATATGTCTGTATATAGAGAATTTTATAACTTCATTCTCTACTTTGGCTTAATGGCATTATAAACAGACTCGACAACTTTATAGGCTGCATATTGCAAGACATATTTTGTATCTATAAAGAATCGAATAATGATATATATATATATATATATATATATATATATATATATATATATATATATATATATATATATATATATATATATATATATATATGACAGCACGTGAATTAACAACAGTCACTAATTTACAGTATAAAACAAAACACTTAAGATCCAGTTTTTCTAGCACGGAAATGTTAATTGCACTAAACAATTTGTCAGGAAATTTGTAAAAACCCAAATACAGTCATTTTTAATGCGCATTGTAGTCACACTAGTAATTATGATTGCAAGAAGCCATTAAAACATAGAGGTCATTAAAACTCATCCATGGCTAACGAGGACTTTGTTCGATTTTGGAGTAGCCTAGCTAATATTTTAAAAAATAAGCAACAGCACCAAGAGTAATGAATAGCCTACTAATTATTAGCAAGAATATTTTAATATGACTTATTTACAGCTGACTATTGTAGACTATCAATACCAGCATCATCGCAAAACTCAGTTTTAACTGAGGCTTCTCTGACTTTTTGTAGGCTCAAATTAGTCGTTTTTTTTGTTTTGTTTTTTTAATTGGCTACCTGTGGAGCATGACTTGTTAAATGTGGCCTATTTTATTTTATTATTATTATTGTTTTTTATTTTATTTTTTTATTTTTTTTCGACAATGAGACTTAAAATATGCGCTTTACCAATCAACCGACAGCAGAAGTCGATCTACTAAGCCCATGACACCAAAACATTTTGACATGTACTAGTTTTGGATGACAGATTGAGCAAATGGCACTATCAAAAAGCGCGCGCACATGTCTGCAAGTGTTCCCCGCTCACGCTGAAACGCGCGAGCACAGGAGGAGGCACTTTAATTGTAGGCTGCTTAGGGATATGAAAGAGGACAGAGCTCTTGGTGGCATAATCAGCACCAGAGGTTAATGGACAGCACTGCCGTACTTAATAGTGTTAACGCCTTCCTAAAAAGAGGGATTTAGCACAACAAGATATGTTGACACAGTTTGTAATTCAGTCAACTGCAGAAATATAGGCTGCAATAACAAAGTTGTGTCATAAAAACATTTAATAGCATATAAAAATGTTCTGTGTTAAATAGGCCTATGTCAAATTATTTATTAATAAAAATGCATTTGTAAATAAATGTATCTACAGTTTATTACTCATGGCATTACTAAATAGCCTACATAAAATAAATGTAAATACAGTTTATTACTCATGGCATTATGTGATCACGCAATTGATGTTGAAAGCAGTTATGGTTTTAATTTAATTTCTGACTGACCATCCTTTTGTCAGCTATTGTTAGTTGTAGCCTACATTGTCAAGTTCAAATCGTTTGTGGGCTCGCAAAAAATTGCTATTAAAGGGACAGACTACATTATGGGGGTCTTCTTTATATTTATTTTGGCTTAAATTAGTTTTATTTTTTGTCCTTTTTGAGTGATTTAACCTACAACTTTTTCTCATCTGCATATAGTAAACAATTTTAAATAGCCTATAGCCTATTTAGAGATTTTCCTTTTGAATAGACCTACACGTAATAGTACATTCTTTTCAATTAATGTTTTTTTTTATTTTTTTTTTAATAATAATAATAAAAAAATTATTGCGTTATAAACTCTCATGCAATGAGACGATGCATGACGATGATTTTGAACTAAGATTTATCCCTCATAATAAAACCTTGGACAGTAATAATGGGAATGTGTTTCCAGTGCTAAAAATACAGATTGGGAAAAGTAGCATAGAATAGGAATAAGCTTAGGTCATTAAAATCTCTCTTCCTAAAGTTCATCGCTTTCTTGGCTGTTGCATCTATATGAGGGTATCGGCATGATCAAAACTGAAAAGTAACTTACCAGAAGGCAGAGGTTTTCAGTAAAAGTTGATCTGTGTATTTTCCTCTCGAGTTTCTCGGGTTACGGAGCCTTTGAAACATGTCTCGGAGGAGTGAGGGCACATAAATCAGAGAAAAGGCGCTCTCACAAACTAGGATTCATACGAAATTTTCTTTCCTGTATTATATCCAAAATTTGCCAGTCATGATACATAGAATACAACAGAATACAATCGAATAGAATATAATCTTATTTTTTTGTATATTGTTTTCATTGTATTTCTATTGTAATGCTTTGCCACTGTACATATTTGTCCCCTAATTTAGTTTCAATTTAGAATATATTGTGAAACTAATTGTATCTAATTAGAGATTGAACAGATTAAGTAGTTATTTAACACAGTTAAAATGTAAGACTTTGATGGAGCAGATGTGATAATGTTTTGTCAAATTTGTGAAATTAGGTTTGGTATAAGAACCATAAATAAACGACAGTCTGCACTCCTCCATGTTCAGACGTACTGAATCGCTGCAAGAGTTTGAAGTGGGTAGAAGGAGCAAGACTCTTAAAACTAGTCGAAGATCATATACAAGTTCATGGCTTTCCTTAAAAATAGTAATTAAATGGACCGATTAATTCACAAATTCCTGAAAAATAAAAAATGCAATACCATTCTAATTATTGATTGAAAGGCAAGCAATAAATAAATAAATTAATTAATAAATGTAAACGCTGTTTCAGTTATTTATGTCAAACAAATATGCTATTAGGTGTGCAAAAAAATCCACAAAACGTGTTTTATTAACAATATAAAAAAATAAAAAAAACTTTATTCACATTCAAAATATTAAAATGTTGAATCTGAAGCTTTCTTTATACCCTTTATAATGTAAAATTTAAAGCAAAAGATTTAATAAAAACTAAGATATATGAATATATATATATATATACAATTGAAGTCAGAAGTTTACATACACTTAGGTTTAAGTCATTAAAACTATTTTTTTAACCACTCTACAGATTTCATATTAGCAAACTATAGATTTGGCAAGTCGTTTAGGACATCTACTTTGTGCATGACACGAATAATTTTTCCAACAATTGTTTACAGACAGATTGTTTCACTTTTAATTGACTATATCACAATTCTAGTGGGTCAGAAGTTTACATACACTAAGTTAACTGTGCCTTTAAGCAGCTTGGAAAATTCCAGAAAATTATGTCAAGCCTTTAGACAATTAGCCAATTAGCTTCTGATAGGCTAACTGGCGTCAATTGGAGGTGTACCTGTGGATGTATTTTAAGGCCTACCTTCAAACTCAGTGCCTCTTTGCTTGACATCATGGGAAAATCAAAAGAAATCAGACCTCAGAAAAGAAATTGTGGACCTTCACAGTCGGGTTCATCCTTGGGAGCAATTTCCAAATGCCTGAAGGTACCACATTCATCTGTACAAACAATAGTACGCAAGTATAAACACCATACGACCATGCAGCCATTATACCGCTCAGAAAGGAGACGCATTCTGTCTCATAGAGATGAACGCAGTTTGATGCAAAAAGTGCAAATCAATCCCAGAACAACAGCAAAGGACCTTGTGAAGATGCTGGAGGAAACAGGTAGACAAGTATCTATATCCACAGTAAAACGAGTCCTATTTCAACATAACCTGAAAGGCTGCTGAGCAAGGAAGAAGCCACTGCTACAAAACCACCATAAAAATGGCAGACTACAGTTTGCAAGTGCACATGGGGACAAAGATCTTACTTTTTGGAGAAATGTCCTCTGGTCTGATGAAACAAAAATGGAACTGTTTGGCCATAATGACCATCGTTATGTTTGGAGGAAAAAGGGTGAGGCTTGCAAGCCGAAGAACACCATCCCAACTGTGAAGCATGGGGGTGGCAGCATCATGTTGTGAGGGTGCTTTGCTGCTGGAGGAACTGGTGTACTTCACAAAATAGATGGCATCATGAGGAAGGAAAATTATGTGTATATATTGAAGCAACATCTTAAGACATCAGCCAGGAAGTTAAAGCTCAGTCACAAATGAGTCTTCCAAATGGACAACGACCCCAAGCATACCTCCAAAGTTGTGGGAAAATGGCTTAAGGTCAACAAAGTCAAGGTACTGGAGTTGCCATCACAAAGCCCTGACCTCAGTCCGACAGAAAATTTGTGGGCAGAACTGAAAAAGCGTGTGCGAGCAAGGAGGCCTACAAACCTGACTCAGTTACACCAGTTCTGTCTGGAGGAATGGGCCAAAATTCCAGCAACTTATTGTGAAAAGCTTGTGGAAGGCTACCCAAAACGTTTGACCCAAGTTAAACAATTTAAAAGTAATGCTACCAAATACTAACAAAGTGTATGTAAACTTCTGACCCACTGTGAATGTGATGAAAGAAAGAAAATCTGAAATAAATAATTCTCTCTACTATTATTCCACATTCTTAAAATAGTGATGTTAACTGACCTAAGACAGGCACTGTTTTCTATGTTTAAATGTCCGGAATTGTGGAAAAACTTTTAATGTATTTGGCTAAGGTGTATGTAAACTTCTGACTTCAACTGTTTTTCATATCAGTATTAATCAAAAGAAAGTTATATAAATAACCATTCTGCAATCTTGTTCTTAAAGCTGGTGAAAAGGAACCATGGTTTTTCTAAGTTTATTAAAAAGTATAAATTATATACAGTATAAATAAACAATCTTCAGTATATGTACTTTAGAAAAATCATTAAACAATTGTATTGCATATGCACATAGCAAACTGTATATCCCTCCCACATACCACAAAAGTATTTTCACCAGTACACAAACAACTGTTCTCATCTCTGCTAAGCCAACTGCCTGCTTTGTATGATAAAAACGGCTGTTACTGATTTGTTAACATTGGCATCAAGTTATCTTTTAGACAACTGCCATGTACAGATAAAAGATTTCATTATACTTGTGCAACATCGGGTGACATAAATTACAACAGTAAAAAGCCACCAGACAATTTGCCACTATTCCATTTTGATAAATGGAATCAGTCACAGTTGTCACCGTTATGGAATGATGTAATTCTAGTGTTTTAAAAATAGACAATGTCTTCAAAGGGAAAATTACATTATCTTAATGGAAGATAAAGATCAAATTATACAATGACAATCAAATGAGTGGCACAGCATTGTTTTAACAACCTACTTTTAGAGTCATTTACCTCACATTACAAGAAACAGTATCTACAATAGCTTTGTTCTTCTATGCTTAACAGTTCATAATCAACATCTGACGCCCATAATAGTAATGCATTTTAGTGTTGCTATTAAAGGAATCACCCTCATGACATGTCATAATTTAATATTGACACACCCGTGTCAGACTGACAACAGGCTGTCCTATGTCCTTTCACAACATGTCACAACATTTCAATTTGAAATGCAGGACTTTTGGTTTGCTCAACATTAACATTTTCACAATGAAGAAATGTTTTAATCTAGTCAGCAAATACGTAAACCATCATCTGACCACATCTGCAGAAACATCTGTTGCTCTGCTCTCCTGATTATCTTGACTGATCTTTGGTTCTGTAATGGAACTGTCTTTGCTCATATTTGAGCTATCCACTTCTGTACACCCCTCAATGCCTGCTGCAGGACCATTTTCAGTAACAGGCTGGGGGTTGCCCTCCCTCTGCTTGTTCTCTTGTTCTGCATCCTCTGGCATGGGGACTTCCTCAGCATTAAGCTCCAGCTGAAGCATCAACTCTTCCAGTTTGCAAGCCTTGCGTAGCTCATTCTGCTGGATGATTGCACACAGGTGCTCTGTGAGCTGCTCTTTCAATTCTGTCTTCCTGTGCAAGTCCAGCTTAGCAGCAACATACTCGCCCTCCGCCTTTTCAAGGCGCTTCCTGTCAACAATAAGTGATTGGCAGAGATAGAAGGGTTGTAGGCACAGAAAATTAAACTGTATGCTCGATACAACACAGGAACAGCAACTATTTATTTTGTCCACTAACATAGGAAGTACACATTCAATCTTAATTTTATTAATAGTACACTAGTATTTTTTATTTTATTTTTTTTTGTGTATAGATGACTAAAGATTGCTTCTAAAAATAAAAAGCCTGAGAGTGACTCCCATGAGTATGTTAATATATTTAATGTAGTTATTTTATAATTACAACAGGCAATTTGTTTATAATGGTGCAGGTGAAGGGCTATTTAATAATAAATTAGTTGGTCAACAATTTTGACAGCATTATATTTTATACATAGTTAATGTTTAAATACAGATTTGTTTTTGATAATACAGAAAATTAAGTGTTCAACTGTGCAATGCACAACTGAGTCATAATGTTAACAAAACAGATGTGAATGTTTTGCTAATTTAAATTTAAAGAATTAAGTTTATAATGTGTTTTTTGTTTGTTTTTGTTTTAAAATGGCAGAATTAATATTGAGAGGCTACAGGGGGCAGTGTTTTCACCCATGAGCAAATAGACTTTGCAGGGTGGAGGTTAATGGCTACTAGTCAGATCCTGCAATTACTGTACTGTGAATTATAATGCACCTGCTACTATACTATGAGAACCATACTACAAAGTTACAGGTTTTGAATGGATTGTAAATGCACTAATAAAAGTAACATACACTAATCATTACCAAGCTAGGGAATAATCCATGCTGGCTTGTTCTATCAGTTTTCTTAGAACCCCAATGTCACTGGATACAGAATCGTCTAGTGCTTGAAGTTCTCTCTGGATCTTTTTCAATTTCACAGCTTCAGCCTGTGTCTGTTTGGACCTGGGAAACAAGAGGTTATATCAAGAAATGGCACTGGATATTCATACAAACAAACTCATTGTCAGGGTCTGGCTAAATCGCTCACTGTCCAGACCAACTGCAGGGATGCAAACTCATGAGAGGTGAAAAAGTTATAGCAGGTGTTATAGATATATATTTTAGTTGATTTGTTTGTTGTATTTAAAGCTTTTTTGTTGCATTTAAAGCTTTTAAAGTGTTTAAGCTTGAAGTAACCCTTTCAAGTGATTTTAGAAAATGTAACCAAACAATTTAGGCAAAATAGCTTAAAAAAGTTGACTTCAGATGACAGGTGAGTAGTCTGCATCCCTGCGATTGATTTTGATATCATTTTAAAGCATTAGAATTCTTCCTACTTTTCAGCAATTGTCTTTGTAAGGAGAGCTTTTTTCTTTTTATTCTTCTCTTCCATTATCCGTTGTTCCCACTGCAACTGCTGCAGACGGTTCTTCTCCCGACTGTTATAAGAAAGATTGGAGTCTTATATTTAACAAACATTACAACACAAAATAAGCAAACATCTGTACCAATTCATATCATTTTGTTGAAACATAACCTGTGACAGATTGATCTTGAACAATTTTAGCAAATCTGTATTCAAACATTATAAGCATTATTCTCATTATTCATTATCTTGGCGTCAACACGTGGATCTCTGCCCCGATTTTTGCTAAATAAATAGACTTACTAACAATTCCACTTCCTGTTTGTCCAGCTCTTTGAGGATCACTGTTGGCATTGCCTCTGCAGATGGTTCTGGATCATGCTTGACAATTTCTGATTCATGCTTAAACAGTTCTGACTCCAACAGCTTAGGTTCCTCCTGTGATCTGAGTGGAGCAGGGTGACTGACAGCAGGTGGATCTGGGGGTTTGCTAAGCTGTTGCTCTGGTGGCAGAGAGCCGCTGTCCTCCTTCTGCTTGGCTGCCAGATGTAGAGCCCTCTCCCGCTGTAGCTGCAGCCTGCTTCGGTTAGTTGGAGCGGGTCTCCGGCCACGACCCAATGTGACAGGGACAGCCTGGTTCGCTGAAAAAAAAGAAGAGAGCAGACTTAAATCAGGACGAAATTTGTATCACCCAACAAATGAGTTATTAATAATTTCATAATAGTTCAACTACTGAAGAAATGAACTGTGAGACAGTCTATGTAAGCAACTCGTAAGGTTTTGAGACAACCATTTATTGCGTATTAAAATATTATTTTATAAAATGAAAATCATAATTATGTGTATATTTAGTTACAGATATAGTTCGATAAGACGAAATAAGAACATTCTAAGTTAAGTTTAAGTGTATTCTAATCACTACTGTACTTACTGCTCTCGCCGTTCTGCTGCAATCTTCGTAGCTCTTCCTCTGAAAATCCAGCCCATGCAGCCATTTTCTGTACTATATTAAGTGTACTTCAAATTAACTCCAACTCTGTTTTATCAAATGTAAATATAAATGGCATGAAATGCTATTTTACAAGATAAACATTATGTACTTCGGTGAACTTTTTCATCTGGCCGCCATGTTTGTATTTTGACTGCCACGTTCAAGACCCTAGAAGGTCCCTTTTGCGGGTGCCCTCTGATTTTGCCTGTTTGCATTTTGTATGGAAACATACAAAAATAACCACGTATGTTATTCATATTTACAACTTTACTCGGTTTTAACCATACGTATGACACTGAACTTTTTGGGCATTGATTTTAAGGATAAAATTAAGTGCTTAAAAATGACAGGCAATCATTTTGGGTAATAAAATTAAATCCAGTTTCATTCTTGAACCATAAAACTGCAAATTAAGCTGGGTAGAGTCTTTCAAAGTAAACTGTGAAATAGTTTGTCTATGGGTTTTCACATACAGTATGTAGACCTAAATTAATCTTTATGTACTAATGTCTTTTGATAAGCACTTTGTAAGCACTATACTTTGTAAACACTGTTTAGTGCTAAATACATAAAGTTTTATTTACTATATGTCTAGTAGACTACAGGATTTATCCTTATAAACAAAGGCCACCCTTACAAAAAATTTAAAGTTCTGGCAAACTTGCTGCAAATTTGCAAGTCATTAATATTTTCACATGCAATTGAGCTTTCTGTTTGCTGCAAATATTTGGCAGAAGTTTGCAGTTCTTCACTGGTAGTGGTGAACCTGCAGTAAACCTTTGGCAACAATGGACAATTTGTCACTACTGGCATACACTTTTGTGGCAAACCTGTGGCAATAAAGAAGGGTTTGCTTCAAAGCTCATTTGCATGTGAAAATAAAGCAAATATGCCACAAGGGTTTGCCAGAAGAGTTTGCAGCAAAAGTAATTTGCCTCTAGGGTTTGAAATTAGCACCCGCCATCCGCCAAATGTGGATATTATATACAGAAATAATGTATATTAAAAAATCCTTTGTTCCAATGGCAGTGATTATTTTAAATAGGACTATTTTTTATGTGAAGTCATTATTACTATTTAAGTGTGATGGTTGGCATCATGTTATTATTCTAAACTCTGTTGTTTGGTTAATTTATAAAAAAATATTTTGTGATGCTTGGAAGTATTTATTTTTTATTCTGTTGTTAGCTTAATCTATACACTTGTCTTCTATATGCACCTACGCTTGTATGAAATGTGTGGGAATTGTGTGTGTGTATATCTATGAATTTTGTCATCCTTTTATGCTAGTGTCAAAGACAAATTGCTGTTCTATGAGAAATTGAATTGATAATAAAGTTTAAACTAAACTAAACTAAAATTGGATATTCACCAGCCACTGTGCCTGGTGGGAAAAAAGTTTATTTCATACCCTGTTTGCCTGTGAACATAATGCAGATTTGCCACAGGGGTTTGAACCAGTTAGGATATATTGTTTCTTATAAATATGATTGTTTGCTTTATAACAGACCTTCTGGAAAGCTACATCAGACTGTTGGAGTCAATGGCTAATTTTGTTTATCCTCCTCTTCTTACTCCACTTACCCTCTTCACGTTCACTGAGCCATCCTGCACTCTTAATAGCCAGAGAGGATAGAGGTTAATGAAAGAGCATGCTTGGTGATAAAAAAAGCATGAAATCCACTGAGAATAGGAAATGTCAAACAGTTGTATCGAGTTACACTTTCCCTTTATTGCCAGACAAGCACTCTATGTGGGCTTATGGGAGGCCCAGTAATTTTTCTGGATCAACTGCTTATCTGTGTGATCTACCAGGTTTTGCCAAATTAGGCTTGAATGAATTAAGTCCTGTGTGTATGTGTTCACTTCTTAAGCTGCAACACTGATTTCCTATATTACCATTACCATCCGTGGGACATTTTGACCTCCATTTGTGGTGGGTGGTTTGGTAGCACCAAGTAAGTGTGTTGAGCTGCCTGTTTTGAAAGTAGAAATACCAAGTTGTACTTGGTGGTCCAACACTGTCAAGTCCAAACATAAGCTCACTTAATCAGTGATCCAAAACAATGAAGCATTGTTGAATATTTAAGAAACAAAAAATATTTACAAATGTAAATATTGAATCTTATAGAACAGTTAGTTCTGATTGGCTAATCTGATTAGCGTGATTCTTCAAATATGACCTATTGATTCATATAAATTGGCAGCCATCTTTGGCAGAGCCCATTTGATATGTTGGCCCATTCCCCTCAAGAAGTGCTTCCATGACACAACACTTCACCCAGACAGGAAACCTTAAGTAAAGGCAAAACCTTGGAGCAGACAGCTACATTAATTATCTTTCTTTCTTTCTGCTTTTCCTGCTTTCTTTGCTGTTAAAAAAACACAACAAACAATGACTTATTCAGCTTTTTAGGGAAGCCAACTAATGCTGCTACAAAGTGCAACGCACAAACACAAGTTATCATAATGGATCTGGATCCATGTGTAAAAACAGAGAGGCCAATTATGTCTCTGGCCCCCCAACCATCCCTCAACTGTATTTAATAAACTTTAGTTAAAAAAAAAAAGGACTGCGAACTGTCCTACATAGGATGTATAAGGCAACCAAACAATCACTACTGATTCACTGCAGCTTTTCAAAGACAAACTCACATATTTCACCCATCTGGAATTCTTTATGCACTTTAAAGGAGAAACACCTCAGGAGAGGATAAATGTGGACTGGTGGGGAGACAAACTGATACATGGAGGCAGGGCATGAGTAAATAGTCTGTCATAGTGATCACTATGTTCACTTAAGATTGAAGAGTCTTTGTCCCAGGGCTGACCACATGCCCAATAACAAGGAAGACCTGTATGGACACAAAAGAAAGGCGACTGAGGAGCTAAAGGACTACCATCGCCTGAAGAACAAAAAGCCTACAATTGCGGTTCAAAAGTTAAAACTTGAAAGACATTGTGGCATTGTTAGATTGGGTCCCATATACACCCTATAGGTGGAATAAATCTTGCACTTTTGTTTTGAGTTAATGTTCAAATCTGTTTATGTGAAGTTGTGGAGTGAAATCACTACATGTGAATTCTGGCCGACAGGATAGTCTACCAGGCTGAGAGGATAATGAGTAATTCAGAATAAATACTGTTTAATTAGATACTATCAAGTCGTCTCCTTTAATAAAACCACATTTATTGTAAACAATGACTGCATTAACATGTAATAAGTGGGGTATGAGTTATATCGACCAAGCATGTTCTAAATGGAGTAACTTATGCTGTCTATACATCACCCAGCACCTTGGTAACAACCTCAGGTTGGCCGTCTAAATTAAGACACACAGATAATGTTTCTTTTAAACATAATACAGGTGTATATGAATTATATGGAATGATTTGGTCACAGAAAAAAAAAACATCAAAGACAAATGATGCATTATGTGTTATATATCATGAGAGAACTTTCACAAGAGAGCAATACATTTAGCAAAACTACAGCTGCACAGTCCAATATGAACAAATATTTTTTTCATGAGCCAGACAAACTCCCACGTGAGATCAGTCTTGACATTCTAGACCATGTAAGGGAAACAGGAAGTTTTGCTCTACTGCTAGGGTGTCTTGGACAGGTTTCTAGATAGATAACTGAGAGTACACTGCCTCATTTGAACTGTGTTTAACTTATGGCTAATTAAGTAGGAATCAGTCCAGGTTCGGCAAGTACACCTCATGCCCTCCCTGTGTCTTATAGCCATCAATAAAAAATACACTTCCCTTAATCAGTCAGGGGAACGGGTGAAAAAGACAAACAGCCAATTCATGGCTGACCTTATGGAAAATATAGGGCTGGGGTCAACATGGGCATGATTAGGGGTCATAGCTGCCCCCCAAGGATGTGATTGCTTCAAACCCCCACATGTTTGGACTCCCCCACATTTCAGTCTGTTTATGCTGCAAGACTGAGTTTCAGTTCCAGTCATGGCCATCTGCAAAGAGTTTGTACTAGAGACAGATCTGTGTGATGTCATACGCTGATTAGAAAAGACAGAAATTATCCTGCGATTATTTGCTGTCTCTTTCACTGTATGTTTATCATAATACTTGTCCACTCTTTTATCCTTTACAGGACCGTTCACCTGAAAATTGCAATTCTGTCATCATTTAGTGTCACTCTAAACCCCTATGACACGTATGAACACAAAATGAGATGTCAGACAGAATTTTAGGGACTGACAACCTCAGTCACCATTTACTTTCATTGTAAATTTCACTGTAAAAAAAATTGCAATGAAATTGAATGGTGACTGAAACTGTCAGTCTCTAGCATTCTGCCTAACATCTCCAGTTGTGTTCAAATCTGAAAAGAAAGTCATTTGAAAATTAATGATAAACTTTTCCTTTGACCTACTTATGACATATCTTTAACTTCTCCATTCTCTCTTGTAAGATGAATGATGCGGCATTGATTGGCACAGTTAACACCTGTCCTGCGTAGTAAGTTGAAACACATTATGAGAGGTCACCAGAACAAGAATATTTTGGCACTTCTCCTAAATCGTGACACCTGAAGCTGACTCCACCTATGGTATATATTTGTGGTATGGTGTAAACCCACTTGAATTAGCAGCTTTGCTCTGGGACCCGTCCAGGCTCTGATGCAGGACTTCACTGCAAGTCTCCTTGTATAGCCTTCCACAGCACATCTGGCAGAACCTCAGACATATGCAAAAACAAATTTCAAGATGAAACAAGGGTGTGGAGTTTTTGAGTTTATGTATGAAACTAGAGACAATAAAGACCGTTCCACAAAAATTCTCTGTTCACAGTGGTAAATACTTTATTTTTATATGTATATAGAGAAAATGTGTGTAGTAGTGTCAGTATAAACTATTTAAAATACAGCTATTTAAGTCAAATTTTATTGCATTGTTAAAAAAAAAAAAAAAAAAGAGAGAAAAATATTTAAAGTTACACTACGTAACTTTTTTTGGTTAAAAAAAACAACAAAATATTATTAATGAGAGAGTGCAACAAAAATCCATCTTCCAAACCATGTCTTTACATTACCCAAATACACTGATAAACCTATTATAATTATTTATATTTTAGAGCTGTCGGGACGGATTTTGCGAAAATTGCATACATACGTAATTTGCCCGTGCGTGTTAATGTCATATCCGTACACAGAGAAAATAAGATCCGGCTACTGTAGCGCGTGTGTGGGAGTAGCATGAAGCTGAAAGTTTGTTGTCACAACGAACAAGAAAAACTGACCATGGATCATTTAAAACGGCAAACATCCAGGGAATCACCAGTTGTAAAAACAAAGAAACCCAGAACAGAGCAGAGTCTACAGCCAAATGGGAAAGTAACAGAGTCCATAATAAAACCCGAATCAACATCGGCTTTGCTTTTTAGAGGTGGTGACAACTCCAAGATCTGAAAGGATTTAAAAGCAACCCAGAGATGGCTTTTTTCTTACTCAAAAGGTAAGATATTTTATTGATATAATTTATGTATAGTTGCGTAATCACACACACACTCACACGTCTGTGTGTGTGTAGTGAAATACAATAATTATACTGTAATCGGTGCAGAACATTTCACTTGCTAGCACACGTATGTATTTTTCTTTATAACGGCAATCATTTATATAAATAAATCCTTTAGTCCTAGGCTTGCCAAGGACATGTGAGTCTTGAAATGATGTTGACCACTGGTTGGTAACAATGACAATCTATAAATGAGTTACTACCATGGTCAATTTGGCCAGAATATCCAGCAGTTATAAAAACTTTAAAATTTTTGACCTTTCAGACTAGCAATCGTTATGTCTAAGGTTAACGAATGTTGCCTAACTTTTGTAACGTCATTTATTTCAAAACATCAGTGTTTCCAATAAGTCAAAACAACAGCATAAGATATGGCACTTACCTGTTCAGATTACATGTTTTTGGATATCTGTCTTTTCCTTTCTTTCATTATTTATTTGTCCATTAGCTCTGATAAGATGTCCTGTATCCCTGTGTACACCGGTGCCTCGAACCACATTCATCCGCGTAGAGGAGCAGAGCCAAAGCACGTCATTACCATAACAATGTTCTTCCGCAAGACATATGCAATTTTATACTTTAACCACTTTGAGGGCCAAAAGTTACATAGTGTAGCTTTAACAAACAAAATATATAATTTTATATGGACATGTTTTGCATCACTTACTCTTAGCTTAATTATTTATTTTTTATATTGTTTGTGGTGGGACACAAAGGAAGTTTTCCAAATTTCCAAGCTGCGGCTCTAAAAATGAGAAAAGCACCAAAAATGAGAAAAGCACCATGAAATGATCAACTAAAAAAGGCTAATTCTCTATTTGTGGTGTATTCCGGAACTACCGAAGCTGTATGACTGCTTTGTGTGAGGAAAAGTTCTAAATTGAAATCTTAATCATTCCCAGCTACTGTAAAAGTCAAATTCCGCATTGAAACAAGAAGCGTTATGGCAGCTTTGATGTCAGTGATGTCAAATGCGATTGGTTTTCAATGGCAGTGTCTTGACTTATTCAGCACGCTAAAGTTCGGCTGTACTGTATCTTTTGAATGAGCTGTGAGACTGCCGGACCTCACGGAGAGGAAGATTTTCAGCGATTTAAATGTTAAAGCAGAAGTATGTAACTTTTTCTGTATTATATTACTGTGGCAAACAGGGCGTGGCCGAGTGAAGACGGTGCGGAGCAAGGCCGAGATGGACACCTGGGGCAAATTATCTCTCACAGCTGTTGGCAATTATGGTGTTAGCGGGCGAGAGATAAAGCCGCAGTCAGAGCCGCAGTGGGGAGACAAACGGAGAGAGAGAGAGAGACGCACGAAGCCGAGTTGACGTGTGCATTCTGCGTTGGGCTGAAAAGCCAACAGTGAGAGAGACACACGGAGCTGTGTGTGTGTTGGTCGAGGATTGTGTGCTGAAAAGCAAATTTATTTTATGTCACACTAAAAAGTGTTTTTAATAAAAGACTTACGTTTTGGATTGTTTACTCGGCTCCCGCTTCCTCCTTCATAAGAAAGGCAGAAGTCTGCCACATTTACTTTATTTTATCCTGGCTTAATATGCAGAGACAACTAGAAGTAAGCCATTTAGAGGTTTATTTATTTATTTATTTATTTATTGTCTCTTTGGCACTATGAAAATTCCTCTGTTTGTTTAGTAGTGATGTCTAGTTTGTGAACGAATTGTTCTTTTGAACCGGTTCTTTTTAGTGAATTAGTTAAACCATTTCACCAAATCGGACTGAATCGTTTGAAACAGTTCGCAGCTTGAGTCAACACTAATCCACAAGTTACTCTATCCTAACCTGTCTCTCGGATGTGCCTAACATTCCGCAACAGTCCTCGAGTCAAGAGTGCAATAAGTCGCTCGTAACAGTTCTCGAGTCAGCAGTACACTGAACTGAGAATCGCCTCTTTCGGAGGTGTCCAACATACTGATGAGCTGCTGTCATTGAGCATGCGTGTGATTATGGGGCGAAATGTCTGTTTTTGGTGTATTCTTCTGGACAGCAGAAAGTATAGCAAATAAAACATACTGGAAGTATGTTTATGACTTGATTGTATTACCGTTTTATCAACATATGAAGATAAACCAGTCTACAGTTCTCAAGTCAACAGTACACTGATCCCGGGACAGCAGCTCTCAAGTCAACAGTACACCGAGTCGTTCGCAGAAGTTCTCGAGTCAACTGTATATCACACAGCAGTTCACGAGTCATCAGTACACTGAACTGAGAATCGCCTCTTTCGGATATCATACTGAGAACTGCTGAACAGTGAGCAGCTGATGAGCATGTATGAACCAAGGACTTGAATGAGGTGGCGAAATGTTTCAATCGAGAGATGTAAATAAATTTTACTATTGAGTCTTGTGCATGCAGATTACATCTAAAGTTGTTATGAGCTGGATCATGGTTTCATTAAAAAAGGGTGAGTCTTTATATGCTTTAGTGTAGAACATCTGCGTTTGTATATGTGTCAGTATTGGTTGATTTAGGTGCAAAACGTTTATTTAGGATGTATTGTAAGATCACTGAAGGAAACACTGATGACAATAAACACCCTTATTATTATAACTTAATTAAATAAAATTTAATAATCAGCAATATGCGCTTACATAAGGCTTTATTGAATGTGTTTGACTGTGTATTCTACGACGCTGGCGTATTATTTACGCGATGATGTAAATTAACTGGTGAATCGTTTTATTTTTAACCGGTTCATTGAAACAAACCATCCGAAAGAACCGGTTCGCAGAAAAGGATCGGACTTCCCATCACTATTGTTTTGACCGACTCTTTTATACTCCGCCCACCAACTTTGCTCAACCAGTTGTGTGAACTGGGGGCTGGACTATCTCTTTGTTTGACCAATGGCAAATGGGAGAGGTTAGGGGTTTAAAAATATCTACACGTATATAATTGTGTGATGCAACTAAAATTATTGTGACTAAATTGATTGTTGTTGAGCAAACTTAAAAAATCAGTGCAACATGATGCAGTAAGATTTGTCTTAATAACTGTCCTCAGTAACATTGGTTTGTTTAGTCAGTGAGAATTTGTTTGTTCACCAAAATTCTTTCACTCAAACTTCTTGTTGAAAGAACAACTCATTTCTTGTTCATCCAACTATCAATACACAGTACGAGAACTTTTATTTTGTTACAATTTCACTTACTTTTACATGAAGTTAACTGCAGTCTTTGCCTCTGAAGAGAGAAATGTGTTTTTAGGTAGATGCAAAGTAATTCACATTTCATAGTGTCAGTGACTCAAAAACCCCCATAAGCTGGACAAAATGCTATTTTATTTTTGGACTGTCTGATTCCACTGGAGGTTTGGCAGAAATTTCTTGGGTTTTTCTCAGGATGAGTTGACTGGTGTTTTGCAGCTGTTATTGATAGTAAGTTAACAAAGCAGTACCAAAAGACATCCCACTGCAGCCAGTGCAGATGTCACCAATTGTTTAAGCTCTGTTAGCTTGTGGAACCACAGATTTCATGCACGCAAAGAGCAACTTTTTGCCCTGGTCTTGATTGTTTCTTATTCTCTCTCCCTGTCTCACCCTCTCCCACTCATCTCTCCCAGTGGTCTTTAAAAAGCTCATTAATGAACATCTGGTCATAATTCTGGAAGTGTACCCATCAGCAAGATGGAATCGGCCCACCCTGAGCCCCCATCCTCATTCAGCCCACCTCAAGATGCACTCAACACAAGCCGCAAGGCTTAGAATAGTTTATATTGGAATTTTTAATGCATTTACAACAGGAGAACCTGGCAAAGTCGCTGCCACCTTCTGCCATAAAAGCATGCTACTGTTGTGCACACCCAGCCCAATAGCAGCCCCCTAATGCAGAGAACAGTTACTGTAATGCATTTGCTACATTACACACACACACACACAAACATACACACATTCACCCTGGGAGATTTACTACCTCTATCTACTTTATGAATGTAATTAAACATTTACAGTTATTTTGCGTTGGAGGAAAGTGATGCCTGTGTGTTTTGTGGAATGTTTACAGCAGTGAGAGATGTTGTTGAGCTTTAACAAGAGGCCACAGGCTTTCTTTGATGTGTCAGAAACGTGGCCAGTGTGTCCATCACAAGACAAGAGTGTTGATTACGGGTTTATTGTACCATCCAAAATCATTTAATTATCCTCACATAGTCAAGTCGGCATCAAATGGTAAAAAAAAAAAAATTATACCATACTAAAAGACATGTTTGGTTTAACCTTCAACAAGGCACATGAGTTAAACAACAGCTGTGTATGCAGTTTCAAGACATACTGTACATGTACGAATGTCAACAGTTGTTTCTCAGTTGATGATTCTTTGTTTTAGTTTGTTTATGACTAATATGCTTGTCTATGAGTGCAAAGCTTAAACAGTCCAGACTAAAGCAGGCCAGGGTTGATTCTTTCAGGAAGAGATAGCCATGCTTTCTAGTTGTGGCCTAGAATGTAATTCTCAATGCTTAATATGTGTAAATAATGCCTATAGGTCCCAGCTCATGCAATGTCCACAAGAAATGGCATTCACAACTCATTTTATTCCGTAATCTGATGAATTTATGAGTGAAACAGGATATTCTGTTAAATAAGAAAATATGTAGGACAGGACTTGATTTTATCTATTGAGAATATATTTGTTTTTAAAAAGTGGGTATCACCATGAGTAGTTTTATGTGGTTTTGGGGATTCCATAACATCTGCATGTACAGTAGAGGAGAGAGATTTTGAAACAAGAGTGCCTCTTTGTAAAGAATACTTTCTGTGTTCCCCAAAAAATTCCATTTTGATCGACTCTTCAGTAGCTTTAATGCAAACATGAATTTAAGTAAAAACCTGGAAGAGTGGAGACCTGAAAAGGGGAGGGGCTGAATTAGTTACATTTCAGAATGGAGGAGAAGTGTATAGCTGCAGAGAGAGCTCCAAAAAGAGGCGTGAGCTCCAAATCGCCAACAAATTTTTAGGGAGCCCCTTACCTAACACTTTCCTTAACCCTAACCCTGTGGAGGTATCCCCCCTTTTGGAGTTGGCGCAACCCCCTTTTGGAGTAACCCCACCCCCATTTGGAGATGTCCAGCCTGCAGCTATACCTACTTGGAATAGAGACAGGTGGTTGATGGGGAGGGGTTTGAAAAATTAAAAGGGCTTGGTGACACTTGCCATAAAGGAAAGTTGTTTCAGAGGCAGAGCATGTTATTACGTTTTGATAAAAGATTGCGAAGACTGTTTTCTTTATAACATGAATAAATGATGCACAACAAGTCCAGAAAAGTGTATTTAGAAAGTAAACAGGGTCAGTTTTGATTTTACGTTGACTTAAAGAATCTCCAAAAAAAAAAAAAAAAATGCATTGTCAAAACTGTTGCAAAATGGGGTATATTTGATCATAATCGTTTATAAGAGATTGTGCGTTTTTTGTTTTTTACTGAAATGAGCATTCATTACTTTGATTTACATGAGTGAAAGTCTTTTGATCACATTCCTTGGTGTACAGCAAAGAGCAAATACCATGTCGATGGTGAATATAATCTAAACAATTTTACAAAATTGTGGGCCCTGTAGGTATAATGTTCATGTATACAGGAACCAGCAGTTGGGCCCCATTAAACTGTGGGTGGTAAGTCATCTAATTATTTAGCCCTGGCAGCCGTGACAGACATGTTGTCATCTGTGCATGGTATACAGTGTGGAGGACTCACGTCAGTCATCCTCCAAACTCTGACAGTTTTCATTATTTACGTCTGCCTCACGTTGTCAAGAGACCTTATGAAAGTAAACTGGTTTTTCCCTGGTTAGATATTGGAGAGCTGAAACTACATGCTGCCAGTGAAGGACCCTGAAAATGTGGTTTTACTTTAACTCAGCTGAATTTGAGGAGAAGGAAAACTAAAAGCATCTGTCTTTATTTTAGTGTAAGTTATATGTACACAAAACATGCCTAACTTCGCCAATGTTCCTCTGTCGTCCTCAACTGGTTTAATTTATTGCATATTTATGACATGGTTTTGGAGTATGATCACAGCTGTATGTTTCATGTGTGATGTCTATTGCAGGACTAAGAGCTCAGAGTTGCTGCTGGTAAAATTTATCTTGTGATGACACCATAATTTTTGCTATGGGTGTCTGTTTCATGGTGCATGTTAGTTTTCCCTATGCACCCCTAACAAAGCATAAAGCCATGATGAAAATATATTCACTTTTTTATTATTAAAACATTTAATAAACTTTTTATATATATATATATATATATATATATATATATATATATATATATATATATATATATATATATAACTTTAATTCAATACAAAAGGTTTGCTTATTAATTATGTGTTAAAATTAACACGAATTTCAGAATTTCATAGTATTTTTGGAATTTTCTCCTTTTGCTATAATGACAGTAGGGCCTATGCACGCAAGCTGGCACAAGTTTGTGCAAAACCTGATGATCCATTATCTACCATGATGTGAGAATATTCCAAAGAGCATCTTGTGTGTTTGAATAGAAGCAAGGAAAATCTGGCCTTTTGTACAAAGAATTTTACATGGTCAAAGTCACAAATTTGTGACCCAGAAACAGTGCAGTACTTCTTTATCTTAAACATTTCTTCTATGTTTTAAATGTTTAAAAATCCCAAAACTTTCAGTTTATTTTCAGGTTTATATAAATCAATAAAAATCTCAGATTTATAATATGGTCTAAGACTTTTTGTCCTCACTGCATGCTTTGCAATGGTGCTATAGCATTGCAGCATTGCATGTCAGCACAAGATACTAGTTCAGAATATGGTAAATGAAGCCAAACACAGTTTGACACTAAATAGGTCTGTTTACAGGGCTAAATCCTTTTTAAATCATTTCACAACTGACATATGTCCTGAGGGTCCTGTCTGTGATGGTTCACTTGAAAAAACTTAATTTGAACTCTTATGGGAAACAAACCTGTTAGTGCCTCTCACATGGAGTTAATGAGGTTAAGTCACTATTTGCCTTGTTCATTCAGTATAAATGAAAAATGACTGAGAGTGAGAGAAACAGATGGGATCAAATCTCAGTGGCCCACTGATGAACTGTCACTCAGGGAAAAAACACTCCATTTTGCGCTTCCTGCACTCAATTTTTCTTCCCTGATGGAGGCCTGTCACACACAGTCTCACAATCACACACTCACACACCATATCTTGAGTGCACTAGTTGGCCAAAGTCTGCTTTCTTAAAACTGAAATGTGTAATTTTTAAATGTTAAAATGCTTGATTATACCCTAGATTAATAAGCAGAGAAAACTATAGTTAAAGGAATAGTTCACCCAAAAATGAAGCATTTCTCATCATTTACTCAACCTCATGCCATCCCAGATGTGTATGATTTTCTTTCTTCTGCAGAACACAAATGAAGTTCTCTGCTCTGTAGGTCCAAACAATGCAAGTAAATGGTGACCAGAACTTTTAAGCTCCAAAAAGCACATAAAGACAGCACAAAAGTAATCCATAATACTCCAGTGGTTTAATCCATAATCAAAATGCAACTCCTTTTTCACTATATTTGAACTGTTTGTGTGTTCCCTGGGAATTGAACCCATAACCTCAGCATAGCTAATGCCAAGTTCTACCAGTTGAGCTACAGAAACCCACAGGAACCCACTATGAATCTTGACATCAACAGACATCAACAGCATTTTCATAAATTCCACACAGTGTGTACTGAACTGAACTGAACAACTAGTTGTTGACTAATGGTGCTTGTGAGATGTGTCCGTCTTCTTCTGGTGCAAATCACACTTATAGAGGTATATGTTCCAGTCTCTTTCCTCTGTAGGTTCTCTCTTCAGCCCTGCGGTTACACAGAGCGCGAGCTCTTTAACAACAGCGAGAACTAGCGATTCTGTTGATGGCAGCTAACTAAACATTATCAGAAGATAATTCATCTGTGGTAGATAATCTCTTTGCTCAAAAGTAGCAAATACAAAATGAGTTAAGCTGGTGGCATTCATGTTTCTTGTTCACAGGTGTGAGACGCTGAAGCGTTGCTATGGTGATCACCTGCCAATCATCGCAATTGCGGGAGTCAGTTCTGTATCCCGTACACACATGGAACGAAAATGTAGGGCATTCACTCCTGCATTAAATGTGATTGTCACTCGCCAAACTTTGTAGTGTGTACGTGGCCACTGTTGCTTTGTCGTGCTATCAAAACATTGCTCTGTTTGAATAAGCAATACAACTAGCCTGACACAGCAACATTGGCTCCACCAATAGGGTAAGTTTGGGGTGGGGATATCTGTTTCTCGGACCTATGGAAGAAGGGGGAAGTGTTCAGGAAGGGGAACCTGTTTGATAACAGTTGTCATTTTTGCAATTCTTTATGGTGGCACTGGTGGTTCAGAAATTACACTCTTCACCTTTAAGATTTGTAGATTTGGAGGTTTGCTTGCATGAGAGCAAGGACAGAGTGTGTGTTTGTAGTCAAGTCATATGTGTGTTTTCAGTTACAACTGTGAAAGAAATACTGCAGAGAACAAAAGCATCCAAATGTCAATAGTGCTGTGTTCATGAGGAGAGATTTTCTCATTGTTCCCATGTGTGATTAAGGCAAAGCAAACTCGAGAGTAATACAAGAGCTTTGTGGAGCAATGTCTTTAAATGTTTGTCCCCAGAGATGTCAAATTGCATAAGATGTCCTCCGTTGCTTCTCATCGTAACAGGAAGGAGATACCGTGCTTTATGTTCATGGGAAAATACTGAGAGAAATCAAGAACCCAGTGGGCTGCATCACCAGCTACCCACGGATTTCACACTGCATCTCTGTGGCAGCTGTATTTGATTATCTGATTGACTCATTACAGTAATTGCACAGAGAATTGATGGAGTCAGCAAGCAGCTTTAAATATATATATATATATATATATATATATATATATATATATATATATATATATATATATACACACACACACACACACACAACACTCTAACTCTCAAGTTTATTATGGGAATTTTAAAAAAAAATCAATGTGGGGTGCAATCCCTATATATTGACATTCTGCCAAATGTAACCTTTCAGCAGTCTTAAAAAAATAAAAACAAAATAAAAAACAATAAAAATGCTTTAAGCTACTATAATCTATTCTATAGAACTGTTTAAAAAAATCTTTAAAAATATCCCAGGGGACAGAAAAGTTCCCCTTATTAAACAATCACCCACATATATGTAAATACTTGTTGCCTTAAATCACTCAGCAAATAGCTTAGTTTAACACAGCATGACACTGTGTACTGCTAAGAGCCGTCTGCTTCTGTCAGCCTTGCTTTGCTGTGATAACTCGTAGGGGTCTTTGTCGCAATTTACCCTCAAAAGCACTAAATGATGAGTAATAAAAATATTTTCTCCTACCATGAGTCCGGCACTTTTTACAGTTGGCGTCAGTGCATAGAGAAGGTCTAAGTGCAGGCACTTTGAAGTGTTTGTGGTATCGTCACATCTGCCAACAAGATGTGTTTGCATGGGATCTGGGCCTGGGATTAAGCTAGGGGGATTCAGGGGTTGTCAGTATTCTTTAACGTCATGTGACAATGAACAACATCTTTTTCCTGATGAGAGCAATCCAGAGGGAGACATAGTAAAAAAAAATGACAGTTTTTGTTTCTGAAACAGTCTACAGCATGCTGGACAAAATATTTGTTTTGCTTTGGGACTATTAAACTGCAATAGTCAGTATGATCATTGAACAAATAGAACAGATAATAAGAATTACATTGGCGGGAAGTGACTACATCCATTATCCTGACATCATTTGGATTAGTTTAATACACTCTGGGTAATGAAAATAAAATTGTTCTCATCAAATTGCCTGAAATCATGGGCATTGAAAATACAAGTGCTGTGGAGAGATGTCTACGCAATTTCTCATGCCAATACATGTCCTAATCCTTTTAGACATTCCAAATTTGGTGTAAGAATAACAAAGAAACTAATTTTATGACTCCAGGTTCCATTTGCCTCTTTAAAAATAGTAACTGCTGGAGACCAGGAGTAACCATGTCTGAGGTTCGCTAGCGCCAGTCAGAGCCATCTCCATATTTCTGGTAACCTCGATACCCACAATTATGACTGCAGCTGAGAGTGTAACACAGTTAAATGATGGCAAAGCCACAGAGACTGTGGTTTAATCAGGAGTTTATAGAGCCAGTTTCTGCAGTGCCCATATCTGACACGCTGCAAAGCATTTTCGCAGTTCATTAGAATGACTTTACCAAAAGTGGTTGGCCTTGGGTGTTATTTTCCTCTATAGCTTCAGTCTCACTACCACATGCCAATCCTGACAGCAGTACTGCCATTTGCTACAATTATTAAAGTCATATTTCTCTGCTTGGTTCATAAATCCTACTTGAAATTGGTGAGAGAGCTGCCTGCTCTCTCATTAGCAGGGGCTTTGCTGTGGCTGGAAGACAGCTGTTTGCTGTGGAAAGTTCAGCATTCTTTGGTTCAAACCAACAGGATTACATTTAATGAAAATTAACATGTTTTGAGTTATACAGTGTACACTGTACAAAGTGGTAAGCTGCAATTTTTACCTTAAAGGGATATTTCACCCCAAATTGAAAATTCTCTCATAATTTACTCACCCTCATGCCATCCCAGATATGTATGACATTCTGTCTCTTGCTGAACACAAATGAAGATGTTTAGAAGCATATTTCAGCACTGTAGGTCCATACAATGTAAGTGAATGGTGGCCAGAACATTGACGGTCCAGAAAACATAAAAAGGCAGCATAGAAGTAATCCATACGATTCCAGTGAGTTAATCCATATTTTCAGAAGTGATATGATAGGTGTGGGTGAGAAACTGATCAATATTTATGTCCTTTTTTACTATAAATCTACTTTCACACAGCCCTCCTACGCACGTTCAGGAAAGTTCTTCTTCTTTATTTTCCTGATCCACATTCTTCGTGTATATCGCCACCTACTGGGCTGTTTTGCAAATATACTTTATTCTTTTCCTTCGCTTTATCCCTTCCTTTTTTTAATTCTCCTCCATGCCCAGTAGGTGGTGATATGCATGGAGAATGTAAATCTGAACAAAAAAAAAAAAAAAAGAAAACAGAAGAAGAAGAACTCAGTCCTCTTGTAAACATACATTAAAGGGCTGGTGAAAGTGCATATTTATAGTAAAAAAGGATTTAAACATTGTCTGTTTCTCATCCACACATATCATATCACATATAAAATATGGATTTAACCACTGAAGTCATATGGATTACTTTTATGCTGCTTTTACATGTTTTCTGGACCTTCAAAGTTCTGGCACTTTACAATAAGGTCCCATTCGTTAACATTAGTTAACAATAATTTTACATACTGCATTAGATAAAATGAACAAACAAGCATTGTTTAAAGCATGTATTAATCTTTGTTAATGTCAGTTAATAAAAATACAGTTGTTCATAGTGCATTAAATAATGTCAACAAATATAACTTTTGATTTTAAGAATTTATTAGTCTATATGTTAAAATTAGCATTTCTGAAAATTTATAAATGCTGTAAAAGTATTGTTCATTGTTATTTCATGTTAACTATTGTTGTTAACTAATGTTATGTAGTTAGTTATTTAGCAGAATTCTTTATTGCAGAATTCTTTATTTAGTGCATCTCATTTGAGGACAGGGCAGGAAGTGCATCTCATCTGGAGACAGGGCAGGAAGTGCAACACATCTTATGATAGGAAAGGAAGTGCATCTCATCTGGTGACAGAACAGAAAGTGCATTACACCTCGTGACAGGGCAGGAAGTGTACCTCATCTAGTGACAGGACAGGAAATGCAACTAATTTAGTGTCAGGGCAGGAAGTGCATCACTTCTATTGACAAGTCAGCAAGTGCATCACATCTGTTGACAGGGCAAAATGAGAATCAGTACTTGTTACAGAGCAGGAAATGCATCTCATCTTGTGACTGGACAGGAAGTGCATCACATGTGCTGACAGGGCAGGGAGGGCACCTCATTTTAAAACCTAAAGTGGTATACCAATACTAGTAAGCTGTTAGAATGAGTCAGAATTTTTAATCTAATTTTGCTTGTGTCTGTTTCTCGTAAGCCGCTAACACAGCAAAGACAGGCCTTCTTGAGACAAACTGTTATTTAGACTAAATCTGATCATTTTATTTTCCATAGTTAACTGTTGAATAACGTATAACTTGAATAATGTATAACATGCAAGTAAGGGCAGCCGGTGGAGTTTCTGGTGCCCCCCTAGTGTAAGATGGTGTCCCCCTAGGGAGTTGGTGCCCTACGCAGACTGCATAATATGCGTATAGGGAGCTCCGATACTGAGCTAAACATTTTGCAATAGAAATGATGCATAGATCATTAGCCATATTTCCAGCTCTGTCATTTTTTCCTCCAAGAGATTTTAAGACTGTTCTCCTCCCAAAGAAAAATTAATAATAGACTATTGGCATAAACCCACAAGTTATTATACAAACCAAGCCTGAACCCCCAGGGGGTAGAAATGAACTCAGCTCTCAAAGATCAAGATGCAGGAAATTCCTGCCGCTTTGTCCATTCTTTTTTAGTCCTGTTAGATTGAATGACTCTCTCAGGCTCTCTTATTTATTCTTCTCACGAGCCAAGCAGCAGTACAATGCAGTTTACCGCAAAACAGAACTTGAAAACCAATACTGAATCATGGACCTAAACTGCTTTGGTGGAAAAATGATTCGGGCAGACTCAGAGAGCATGTGAGAGTTATTTTGGCTCATTATGGTGTGATCTGAAAGGTTAGGGGATTGAAACCAGCATGAGGGGTGATTCTTCCAAAGCTTTAGAGGAAAAGAAAATGGTGGTTGTAGCCTACATGTTTTTCCACAAACACCAAAACCAACAGAGGGATTGTGCTGTGTTACCCACTCCTTTAAATCTTATTGGGTGGGTTACCATTAAAACTTTGTACAACGTCATTAAATTAGGTGCTAGCTGTACCTAATTAGGTTGCATTAGTTAATGGGCTTGCACATATAATTTCCTTTCCTTCTTTAACATCTAATTGTGCTGGAAGAGCCCTTCAACAAAGTGAAATAGCTATGTTTTCCTCTTGTGTAGACTGTGATAAACCATGCTAACAGCTAATGTATATATATATATATATATATATATATATATATATATATATATATATATATATATATATATATATATATATATAAAGCATAAATAAAGCATTTATTCTATCTGTACCAACAGCTACACACACCAACATGCTTTTGGCCTAGTTGTGGCAGATCTAGCACATGTGTGACTAGTCAGGCTGGTAGCTGAGGCTGCAATAATTAGGAAAACAGGCACTGAATCTAAAGGCTAAGACATACACAACTGTGTTTAGGGTGTTTGTGCCAGTGTGGTCACATTTTATGCCCCACACTGTAAAAGACCAATCCACTCACAAGGACAAATGTCTGACCTCAGCAACTATTGAACCACATCAGGCCAGGCCATACAAGGTCACATGACCATTGATGGGGCAGCCGTGGTTTGTGGCTTGCATTTTAAGGTGACTGTGAATGACCATAACTGTATTGTCAGAAGTGCCAGTCTCACCACATGGAGGATGAAACAGACCAAATTTTGAACATTTATGTCACTACCACTCTGTTTGAAATGAGCGGGAGATTTTTTGGGGGGGGGCAAGACCCCCATAAAGAGGTAAGGGACCCTACAAATGTCCAAAATAATGTAACCTGGAGGGGTCCCCCCATAGTTTATATACTTGACATCTTTTTTCAAATGTTTGCAGTGACAAATCGTATCATACTGTATGGCTGTGAGCTACGTCTTATTAATAACATCTTAGCCACGGTGACCAATTTAAATTTGACCAATTATAGTCTATTACTGAACCTAACATCTTACTCTTGTCTTACAACTAATTAAAATATAAAAATTACTAATTTTAATAAATACTGTATATCAAATTATTCTGTGAATTCTTGCCGCAATTTGTCATGGTTTGGAACGTTTGGAGATCAGACTAATTTAATCAGTACTACATGGTAGGGGGGAGTGCATAACTGAATAGACTATTGAATATCAGCAAGGCCTATAAAAAGTCACTGTAACTGAGCTTTGGCCTTTTAGCTGACATGTAGAATGTGGTTAAGAGCCTGAATCAGACAACACACTGTGAATGCTTTTGGTTATAACTCCGTCACTCTAGTGGCAGAGGCGACCTCCAACTTATCATCACAGTCCTTCAAGATGATTTACAGGGAACATTTTGAGATTCATATCTAATTTTTTACAATTGTTATTTCCCTGAAGCTAAATCATAATATGACAACTGGTTTTACATTTCAAAACCCAAAAGACCTTTTTTCTTTGTATCAGGCCTGTAGTTATTAGACTTTGGGTGCAAAGTCTAGATATGAAAAGAATAAATTCTTATTACATTTTATTAAATTAGACCACAAAGGCATAAATGGGCATTTTATATTATTAAATGCTATAAAAAATGCTAATGATTAAATAACCCTAAATTTTCATTCAGCTGACCACTGCCAGCTCTAAGCCCAATGTCTTTTGTCTGTAATTACCTGTGTCAGTGCAACACTCTCAGTTGTCTGTCAGTGTTTTGTTTGACTCTCTGTACATGGAGCTTGGCCTGATTCAGCCCTAATATGACCAAATCTATTCATGTTATTTCTGGTAATACATACCATTAGCTGCAGACTGCCTATGAGGGAAGTGAGAAGGATTAGACTTGATAGCAGAAACTGCCAGGTACGCTAACTGTTTCTGAATAGTCGAATAGACATTTGGCAACTATTTACACAGATTTATGAGAGAAATATGACTGCAGCCTGAAGGTGTTTTGAACATTGACATATTGCCAAAATCCAGTGAGTGAAAGGAATTTGCTTGGTAGAGAACCAGCATAGATCACTCAAATTATAACACAGCCGAACCTTAAACGCACTGCGGCAGTGAGTGTTTTCAGATATCCTTGACAAATTATCTATTCATGAGGAAAAGGACCTGGTTTAATTTTTACACTGCAACACTCAAGACATCTTTGTGAGGTGTGCACACTGAATCATTGAGGTGACTTGGTGATGCTCTTTATGCAGACACGATCTGAAAGGTTTGGACAGAGGCCAATGCAGATACAAAAGGGCAGTTTGTCAAAACCGAGGGTAATTTCCTTCCTTTCTACAAAGACACCACCTGAGAGCCATTTTCCTAAACAGTGTTGGTTTTCATGGTTTATGGAACACAATTAAGTTTTGAACTTGTTGACATTATTCTAGGGTTTAATTACCTTTAATTTCTTTAAATATGTGAAGAGAAGATCCGCTCTCATTGACACCAAAAATATCCAGTGGAACACTGCAGAAATGCATGGCAAAATATCTGTCAGAAATTTGCCAACAAATGCAAATCATTGCAAACAAAGTAAGGTCTGCTAGTGGTATCAGTATATATTTTACATTTACAATTAGTCATTTCACAGACACTTTTATCCAAAGCGACTTACAAATGTGGAACATTTCAAGCAATTTTTTGCACTGCCAAGTTCCAACAGTAGCTATAGTACAGAATTATTTTTTTATTTTTTTTACATAATTCATGAATTGTAATATGACTTCTATATATATAAAAAAAAATCAGAATATTTTGCCCATTTTTCCTTTCCCCTGAAAATAATTTTCTTTCAAAGCATTTGAGAAAAGTTCATTTGTGTGGTTCATTTCTTTATTTTGTGATTTATTGTTGTATTTAAAGAACAAGTCACTGATAAAGTATTTTTTTTATTATTTATTACTAAGAATGATAAACATATGTACTGTACAAAAAGAAAAACAATGGCACTAACATATATTACACTTAATTCTGTCTGTTACAGACAGACACAAAAACATTACTTTCTTATAAAAAAAAACTACATAAAAAGTTTTACATTGTGTTACTAAATGTACAAAATTCTAAATACACTGAAAAGGGCAATACAATTATGTACATCTGTCTTCATTTTAGTGTTCCATTTCAATGACAAAAAAAAAATCTATGCTATTTGTGACACAGGCAAAATAAATTCACTCTCTTTTAAATGATCTTAGTCTTACATACACTGTATATTACGTATAATAAATAAAAATATATAAATTTGCACTATGCTGAAGAAAGCAGCCTGAAAAAAAAAGAAAAAGAAATCTATAGAGAAAATATATTTTCATCTTTTTTGTTTTCGTTTGTTTGTTTCATTCATTATAGTCTAAAATACCAGATTTTAGTCATAATATAATATTGACAAAAAGTTTAGTTACTATATTTTGCCTTTGCATAGCAGTATACACAAGTGTATGTATAAAGCATAGTGAACAAAGTGTGTCTCTCCTTCCAAAACCTTCTAAACATATTTCTGAACCACCACTTTTCTTTAAGCAGTCTGAGGGTCAGCGCATGGCAATCATCCATACAGGCACAATGACCTCAGGAAAGCCTTCCTGTTTCTCCACGTCCAGTATGGTGAGACCTGCTTTCTGAATGATGCTCTTCATGATGTCCAGGTGGCGGATGATGCTGCTGTCAATAGGGTCCAGCTTGCAGCCCTGCCGTGCCATGTTATCCTTGATAATGATCACACCATTGGGCCTCAGGCTCTGCTTTGCACGCATTAAAAACTCCATCAGGTCCTTATCAGTAAGGTGACCTGAAGTAATACAAATTAATCATGAATTATGGAATACTGGAAAAAGAATGAGTCTGTAATTCTTTGATTTTCATTGTCCACAGTTACTTTAGCAGATACAGTTAAAAGTCAACATGAAATGTTGTTCGCCCATTTTATTTCCATAATGTGACATATTGCCTAGTGAAACAGGATATTCAATGAGAAACACTTGACTTTATCCATTGGTAATAGACAAGATTATAAAAGTGGTCTCTTTATCACTGGGTGCTGGACAGGGGTTGAGGGGTTTTCTTTTCTTTTTTTTTTTTTGGAACATCATGCATCGATAAACCATTCAAAAAGACCAGAAATGTGTATCAAGAAAGTAAATAGGGTCCACTTAGATTTCATGTTAACTATTTAACGTTTCGTCCCTGCAACAGTAATTGTAGGGACAGTTGCACCTGAAGCAGCCGCTGACTTATGTAGCTGAAAGTGGTGACCACTAGGCAACAATTTTCAGATACACTACTTGTTGACTTGTGATCCACTTTGATTAGATCTTAAAAAAATCTGTCACCACCACCAATCCATGTGTTTACTTTAAGCCTATGTATGGGTTTAAACAGTCACATAGATAGATCTGTTACAAGTGTCAAATTCACAGATAGGCTGCAGTTAGGGAGATGAAACCAAATACTGCCACAAACGAACATGACCAGCACACAGCTGCTCTCATTTCAGCAAATGGGAAAAGATTGTGATTACTGAAATAAGCAAAAGTAGGCAGGCGGAAAATACTGTTATATTAAAGGACTAAATTGAGACAACACATTACTGTAAAATATATGTGATGGGGAAACTGACGGTCTTGATGTTGATTTAAAACCATGCTTATGGACATATAAACATCAACTATTATCCAAATATACATGCAAATAATACATGTGTCACTCACAGGCAATCCACTGCATCCAGATGACATCATATCTTTCTGGAGGTGGGATGAATTCCTGCAAATTGTAAAGATAGTAGGCCTCCACCTGGTCTGCGTAATCTCCAAGGTAACACTCGTGAGCATGGAGGATGAACTCTTCCATCATGTCAAGCATCTCCATGGATTCAAACACAGGAAACAGAACTCCTTTAGACACTCTCCCAATTCCACAACCACAGTCTAATGCACGCTTGGTGCCGGCCTTCCCTGGACCCTTCAAAGAACATTCACACATATAGAGGAACATTTAATTAAAGAATTAAATACAGTTTAAGTAAATCCAATCAATAAACATCCCATTTATGTAATTAAATGAATGCTTAAAAAAAATAGATCCTGGCTAATTGTTGGCTATTAGATGGCTTGTTGTCACAGTTTTCTTTACTCCAGGAATAAGTCAATTTCTGTTTACCTTACAATCAAAAAGATTATAGACATTTCCACCATTATTGCCAAGAAAAAAGTTGCAGTTCATTGAACACATGTTGACCATCAACCAAATGTAAACAGTAAAAATAAAATTGGATTCTGAATGTATAATGGTGTTTTATTGTGTTTACCCGACAGCTATAGCAAAAATATGTTGATGTTGACATTTTAGTATGATATTCTAATAATTATTAGAATTAGAGTTATTCTAAATTAATAGGGTGTTTGAAAATTACACTTTTGACTCAAAACCTTATACTGTAGTTACAGACAAAGGCATAGACAGGAAATTACTTTTGGGTGGGCCTCAACAAAAATGGATGGGCAAAGTTTTCAGCAACTTTCTTTCCTTAACAGAAGCGGTGCATTCAAACAGTTCTTTCACACTTCTAGAAATCAGAATTTATGCATTTTTAAAACTATATTTTAAACATATATTTGAAGTCAAAAAATTATCTCTAATATTCTGGGTGGGTCAGGGTCCAACCCTTGGCTACGCCACCGGTTACAGACATATAGCCCTTGTGGCAACTTTGCTGTGTGACAACTATTGTGTTTATTCTCTATTATAAGCAGGAAATTAACAAACAAGCAAACAGTAAACATATTATCTTTGAAATACATTTCGCACATCCTGATAGATCAAGACCTGATTCAGAGTCAAAAGGCTTCACCAGAACAGCTGAACAATATTTATGTAATTAATGCTATGTGAATTTGAATGTGTTAATTAAAGAAATTATAGGGGCATGCCTAACGCATGGTGATTCTGTTTTACTGTGTGTAAAAGTCTTTATATTTAGACTATCTAAATGTGGACACACAGAAAAGGGAAGGGGCATTTAAAAAAAAAGGATTGCTATGTATGAATATGAATATGATCTACTATTAGACCAGCTGATGTAATTAGTACTGTTCACAGATCCAAGAATCCTTGTTTAAATTGGTCACCCAAAGGAAGTCTAAACTTCTAAATATAGCTCTGCATATGTAAGCACATGATTAACGTATCAATTACTGGTTATTAGACTAATATTACATACATTAACTAGTATGTATGTAGAAGAATGAGCATTCTGTAAGATTAAGAAAGGTAAAATTTCATACAACAAATTTCTTTAGGAACTGCCTTGAGCCCTCAAGATCAACCTCAGAAATCTCCACGAAATCTCCCATCATGCCCTCCTCTGATGCCGGAACATCCTTATAGAAGTTCTGTGCCCTGTAGTAAAACTGCTTCTCCCCTTTAATGTACTCACAAGTCACGGCATAGAGTTTCACTGTAGGACAAGAAATGTAGGCAAAGTCACTTCTTCTATTCCAGCTTAATATGCAGCAGAGACAACTATAAGTAAGCTATTCATATGTTAATTCATGAAAAGTGTAAACTATGTGGCGCTAACACATTGCTCTGTCTGAATGAGCATCCCAACAAGACATCGCAATATTGTCTCAACCATAGTATGAGCTTGGGCCGGTACTGTCTGTTTGCAACTCAACATGCAATATTCTCATTCTATCACTCTAATGTCACAATATTAAGTTCAGCTGGAACATCTGCACAATTTATGTTGCCCCCTTGAATGACTTGTTGCTCAAAGGACAGACTCCTCATTGTGTTTAAACAGGGAGGGAAGAAGGTAATAGAACTATCAGGCCATTTGTCAGTGAGGACTTGGAAAGTTTGAGCATCAGATCAGCAGATGATTAGCAGGGAGACCTTGCTGAAGTACTAGATGAGAGGACTGGCAAAGAGATTGAATTGTGATACTGAAATTGTGAGCTGGGTTTGTAATGTGAATCTCAAGTTTAGTAGTCCAAAGACGGACAGAAATAGTAACACTGGGCAGGACTCAACTCTGAGACCAGAGTTATTGCTTGTGACTACTTTTTATTTTGTGATTGTCCTCTCTATTCTGTAGCTTAAAGGTGCATTTAGTAATTTTTTCCTCATTAAAAAAGTTGAACTCCTAAAGACATGAATTGTAATTTTGCAATCTATGTAGGAATTCATGACCACTCACATTAAAATGAAGACCCAGTCATATCAGTAACCTTATAAAAGCTGTTTTATTCTACATGGAGAGAGTCCACACATGGGGGCTGCCATGTTAGAATCATATAACCAGCCAAATACTACTCACTTAATTTCAGTAACCATCCTGTTATTTGACACTTTCACTCATTGATTAAAGTAATCATGGTTGACTGTGAATACTGAATTTCTATAATGGCATCTGAAATTGAAAACTATTTATTTTAAATGATGCTGCATCCAGGCCGCTAGGTGTCAGTATAAGTCCAAGAGGACACAAAGACAAAAGTTACTGATTGCACCTTTAACACTCACTCATTTGCTTTGTCTTTATTTGTCTTTGTCTGTATTTAAAACAACAATCTAACAAGTCTAAAAAAAGCCGTTCATTTCCTTTTTATTTATTTTTTTGTCTAGCCCTCATAAAACACTATTTTGAGTCAATTTCATTTTAAAAGTATTAATGATTGATGATCAGTTTGATCTAATGTGTGATGTGAAAGTCAGTCTAATTTGTGGTGTGTCCAAATAGACATATTTGTGTTTGAAATTATGTTTATATTCACCTTATACATTGAATAACCCATTGTTCCTTGTTATGTCATTTATCATATCATCAAATAGGCTTAGGCCTATATCTAAGAGACATTTCTGAACCTGTGTTACATTATACGTGGGTATTATACTGTAAGTTTATAGCCAGGGTTGGGGAGTACCGGAATACATGTAACGGATTACGTATTTAAAATACAAAATATAAGTAACTGTATTCCACTACAGTTACAATTTAAATCATTGGTAATTAGAATACAGTTTCAGTTTGTTTCATTTAATATTTAGTCCTTTCAGATGGAAAACATTTATACATATAAATGATGTGATCTAAAGTGCATTTGAACAGCGGTGAAACACTTTCTTATGAAGTGTTACATTCATACGAGCAGACAGAGAAGTTTGGCGCAGAAGAAATAGAAATAAACCTTGTGTAAATTGTCAGCTTTACGCTAAGCTAAAATGCTATTTCTAGCCATTTTACATGCACATTACCAGGCACGATCATATTTTTTTATCAAGAAAATTCACGTTGGATCATAATTTCTTTTTCCTAGTAAGACCTTTGATATTAGGGCAAAAATCATATTCTTGATAATAATTTTTATATTTTCCTGTAAAAAAAAGGTTTTTCAGAGAATGTATTTTTAACATGTGTATTTTGTCTTACTGTACTGGCAGAGTTTTTATAGTCAAAACAAGGGAAAAAATCTACCAGTGTTGAAGAAGTAATCCAAATTATTTAGAATACGTTTCTGACCTTGAGTAATCTAATAGAATACATTACAAATTACATTTTACAGCATGTAATCTGTAATCTGTAGTGGAATACATTTCAAAAGTAACCCTCCCAACCCTGTTTATAGCACACCAAATTCATCAGTAACAATAAAATGAGTGTTAATGTGTCCATTGAAAGAAATCTTGCCTCTTAAGCCAACATCATAACTTAATAAACAGATTGGATTAATTGCTAGCACAGTTTACACTGCCCGCCATTCAAAGTGTATTTTCTAGTAATGTCATTTTATATCTCATTAACAGTGAGGACCAGTCAAAACACAAGCTTTCATTGAAACACAACAACAAAACTACTTCTGAGATCTAATTAATTTACAAACCATTTATTTGATTTGATTTAGATTATATTTTATATATTCGTGGTAGAACATTGTATAGTTTGCAAAGTTTTTCAATGTTTTTACAGTTACCTTGAAATCAGATATTATTGCTGATAATATGCCAATCAAGAATAGTCAAAGTTGCTAATTTATTTTTGTCTATTACCTATTCAGTGGATCGTAAAGTATTCACTACACTGTTATGCAATTATATAGAAAATAGTCATATGAGTCTGTACATTGAATACTGGAATCTTCCGTATATACGCTGTACAGTGCATATATTGGTTTTTACTACTGCATTTGTGTACCTGTTGGTCGGATCTTGAGGTTTAGGCTTAGTTCTTCCCCTGTACTTGCCACCTGCTCAGATAATTGTCAAAAAACTTGCAAATTTAACTTAGAAGCAGCTTGTATAGGAAAGGATATGCTAAAACATAAATATAAATCAATGTAGACTGAAAATTCATTGCACAGTGAATTGGGATTGACGCATTTCCATAAATTCAAAAGTCTGGTTTACAGGATCACAAAAAAAAAAAAAAAAAAAAAAAAAATCTGGATTACAGTGAGGCACTTACAATGGAAGTGAATAGGGCCAATCCGTAAACTTTAAAATACACTCTGTTTCAAAAGTATAGCCAAAAGACGTAGACAATATGCATGTTAACATGATTTTAGTGTAATAATTTGTGTGTGTGTGTGTGTGTGTGTGTAAACTTACATCCATTTTTAGAATTCCGTTGCCATGCTGTCATAACTCCGTAAACCCTAAAACCCCAAAACTACTGTAAAAATGATAATATTAAGAACTTTACAGCTCAAATAATACACAAGTTTTAACAGAATTAATGTAAGTACTTCTAAAAATTTGTAAGCTTCCCATTTCTGCCTTTAAACCCTCTAAAAATTGGCCCCGTTCGCTTCCTATGCAAGTTCCTGCACTGTAGCCTTGAAATTATTCTTTGACCTCAGATGCCTCAAATGATGTTGATTGCGCTTAACTTGTATTGAATCCGTAATATTCCTTTAAGTTAAGACAACCCTTAATAATACTTGTAAAATAAATATCACTAAGGGTTTTCTTAACTTAAAGGGATAGTTCACCAAAAAATAATTTTGTCAGTATTTTGCAACTGTTGCAACTGGCAGCAATAAATTTCAGAGAGACACTACTGCACACAAGCTTCACCTCACTATGACATCCACACCCACTCCTTACCCAGATGAGTCTGTTCGAGGAGATACAGGTAGCTAGCGAAGAACTCCTTTCTTAAGGTGTTATGTAAGTGGAAAGACATGCTGTGCTTGCACATCTCATCATCTGTCTTTGCCCAGCGGTCTCTGAAGGCTTGGTGCGTCCCACTAAACTCCATAATGGGTGTGGATTCAGACATATTGAAACTATCTCTGCAAAGAAATAATAAAATAATGAAAGAAATAAAGTTTTGCTTTAGGTGCCTCTGAAATGACACACTGCTGCTATATCTGTTTGGAGACCTCTGGCAGAGGAGCTGTAATTGACCAACTGAATGTTCCTTTCTTGGGCGGGTGCTGAAAACTATCACAGCTTATCAGATCACCTGCTTTAGGCCTGGGGTGAAGGAATGAGAGAGGGAAGGGTAAGACTGCCCCAGAAGAGGGGTGTTGCCTTCTCTGTTCCAGAAGAAGCTCCAAGTACCGCAGACATCCAAAATTGCATATAAGTCTTCATACCAGCACACGGACCAGGGGGCCGTGCATTCATTCACACATAGTGACAGGCAGCTTATGAAGTGGCTATTCTTAGCACTGCTTGCTCATGTTGTATACACAGTGTTGGTGGTAGGCTCAAGGTGGTAGGAAGAGATCAAAGACAGATATAATCGGAACATGCTGTTGCTACTTCCTATTTGGATGCATGAATGTTGTAATATGTTACACCACATTCAGTGTATTAAATGCTTATCACTGCTTTGGAGCGAACAAGCAAGCGAGCGAGAGCGTGAGTGAGTGAGAGAGAGAGAGAGAGAGAGAGAGAGAGAGAGAGAGAGAGACTGTGGATGATATCAAGTCAGTGTAAGTGTATGTGATGGTTCAGTCAATTAGAACTGTGTAGCCCTATTAGAACTGCACAGAATTCTGAAAGAAATTGTTTGTACAAGCTAATCTGAAATAGGCTAAAGGTTAAATCATCTAAATAAATTAGCTGCCACAAATGAAAAATGAAGAGAACATCTATGTGTACAGAAACGGTGTTAGCATTCCAAACATTAAAACACTGTTGAAATAGATACAGTAAAAGCTATGTTTGCTATGATGGGTATCTGTAATCTGTAATTTAGATGTTGGCCTGATGTGATTAGCTAGCTAGACTATGCTAATTTAAACAAGACATGTGGTGCACTAGAAGCACATTGACGTTTTGGGTTTGTATCTTAAGACATAGTTTGTTAGACAATTTGTAAGTCTAAAATTATGGGGCAGTATCTAATAAGCACCCAGAAAAGTGTGATAAAATGCACTTAACCTCTCAAGAGACTGTGTTAAGCTTTGCTTTTCTCCTTGGGCACCATTTCATATGTTATAATATCATTATCATTGTTGAAGCACTAAATGTAATCCACTTATGAATGCAGGCTGCCCTGAGTTGGAGAATTATACTGTGCCTTGTACATACTTTCTTTCAGATGAAGTCCCTCAACAACAACAGACTATGCATCAGTTAAAAGGGTTGCTATTATAATAATACAAAATGGGATACAAAATATATCCCATAAAATTGATGAAGTAACCCTTTGCATTGGTACACCAACCGAAAGATACATACCTCCAGAAATACAGGTGGCGCTAGAGGCATTTCTGATGCATACATCAACTTCATTGCGCTCTGGCTTTTTCACGAATGCACACGCCCATAGCAACACAAACAGCAGCGTCCTGTCAAAGATGAGGCAGTCCAGACACTAGACAGACATCAAAACATTTGACATAAATAATCCCCACAGGTTATTGAGTTTAACAAACGAGCAGCAATGCAAGCGGACGACGCCAGATATTTAAAACGGTGAGTGTTTGTGTGATATACTCGCAAGCTCTGTCTGTTACAGGGAAACAATGAATCATTAGTAATCGAGCTTGAGCTTACAAGACGATATAACACCATCATCTATAGCTGTAAATGTTTTCTTACATTTGACACAGATTTGTTTGCTTAGCAAGCGCTGCATATCCAGCTAAAATAGGCTGTCCTGACATATCGGCCTCAATTTAGATTTGTCTCTGTGACAGTATTGGCAGAATAATAACCTTACTGTACTAAACGTATTGTGGCAATACCATTTTTACAATAGTACTTCGATATAAATGAAATATAATATGATGAATGAATGAACCGTATTTTTTTTTTTTTATCACGATGTTCTCCTATTACTCCAAGGTACTTCAAATGATACCATGGTACTATAAAGGAACATCTCCAAAAATCATGGTAGCACCATGGTACTTTATTGTTTGTATAGGCTAATAAGCTTTATTTATAGATTACCTTTCATAGGTAGCTCAAAGTGCCTTACAAACAAATTGAATGAATAAATGCAGGAATAAATGATCCGTTAATGTCTTGTGTTCAGGAAATATAAGGGTGGCACTTTAGATGTTCACCCGACGGAAAAAGCACTGGTTGTCCAGTATGAGGTGGAAGCCACTATTCTGGGGGAGATGGGAGACCCAATGCTGGGAGAACGCAAGGAATGCCAAAAAATGTAAGATATGCCAAATATAGCCTATGGACTGGGGTGTATATATAGATAGAAACACTACAGTGTTACAGTAGTCAATTTACTGTCTTTAAAATGTGTTGCTGAATTCTATTCATGCTTTGCAGCATCCGTCTGAAAAGCCTGAATTCCAGCACGGATATCGCCTCTTTAGCACGGAAGGTCGTAGAGGAATGTAGACTCATTTCACCTTCCAGACTTGCTGAGGTGGAACAGTTATTGTTCTACCTGCAGAACCGCAAGAAAACTTCTGGTAAGAGATGAAGAATGGACTACAAATATAGTAAATAATGCTTTAAATTGTACTAATTTTTTAATTTCTATTTGTGTTTTCTCTTGCTCAGAAAAGAAAGAGAAGAAACCGATCAAGCCAAGAGACCTCACTCCTTTTGAAGGGATGGAGGTATCAATTAAATTAAGATTTGGTTGTGTTTTGTGTTATTTTGGCATCTGACTTATGTATTTGATAACTGGCATGTAAGAGTGTGTACTTACGTTAATTTCTCCCGTACATCTATGTGTTTAAGCATGGTTTTATTTAGTGTCTAGTTAGCCTTGGCTAATTTTGCTTCTGTGTCCTGTAGCTGGATGAGGAGGCCAACATTAATAGCATAGATGACTATGTAGAGCTCCTTTATGAGGACATCCCTGAGAAGATCAGAGGAGCTACACTCATCCTCCACCTGGCCCGTAACCCAGACAACTTGGAGGAATTGCTGCAGAATGGTGCGAGATGGTTCTAGTGTTCAGGGCTTGAATAAGTGTCATAGTTACTGTGATTTTGATCATAAATTCAGTTTAATCATGATCTTGTTTCTAAATCATCCACAGTTAAATAAAAGCCTACATTTTTGTGCCCAAAGACATCTACATGATCTAATGAATAATTATAAAATACTGCAGTGCTTTTAAACAAAGAGTTTAATATGATTGACTTTTATCCAGTTTTTTTAGTTGTCATATCAAATCACAGTCAGGCCTATATATTAGATGCCAGTATTTGATATATTAAGCATATTACAAAATCCTCTTCATCCAATTTTACAGTTCTTGTCTATCCCTTTCACAAGTAAATGGTCTCTAAGCCCCATCTCTTCGACCTCTACCCTTTCTATTATATAAACAAATACTGCCCCTTGCCATATCTGCATAAATACATAATAAATTGTATTTGTTACAATACATTTCTTCTCACTAAACTTCAGTTAATTATTTTGTGTCACTCATATTAAATAGTAGTCAAATAAGGTACAAAGGAGGTCCATACTCCATACAGAAATAATATAAGGCCCAGCAGGTAGCATATAGTGTTACTACAGCCAGTTTTCCACCACTTTCTTCCAACAAAACTCAAAACAGGGTTGCACCATTAATCAAACAGTAGTCGAAAATACCATTACTGCTGCATGATTAACTAATCGTGAAAATTGTCGATTATATCATTCCATTAAGGTCCACTCCTGTTATATCAAAATGTTAAATTAATTTTTTGCTGCGCTTGAGCATTGTGACCAATCACAGACATGTCCATTGTGTGCATAAATGCAATGTTGAATCACAGGCATTTAAATTAGTCTATAGGCCTATGAGCAGGGGTTAAATTGGGGCGGAACGTTCTGGAACAGCGTTCCGGCACCTCCGATTCAAAAAACAAAAAAAATGTTGGCAGCTTGTTCATCACTTCATTCTATTTCCTGCGTGCAGGCTCCAGTTCAGTTTTTTCACGCATTCCATTTCCATTTAGCGAGTGTGCTTTAAAGTTCTTTAAAGTTAATTACTTAAGCATCATGCTTCCGTCTGGTCTGTGTCAGAACCTAGTCCGCTATATTTGCCAATAGCAGCACTGTTTTGACAGGGAGAGCGGTGCACATTTGAGGGGTTGAAGTGAGGTGGTTCCCCTGCCTCAAAAATCCCAATTTAACCTCTGTCTATGAGTAAAACCAATCAATCCTGGCAATTGAGTGTGTTATTTGTTTCACTTCTGTTTGTGGTTGTGTCACCTGTCCTACTCGACCCGCCCCGAGTGGGATTCGAATCGGCGATCCCCAGCATGGGAGGTGGACTCGCTAGCAAGGAGGCTAGAAACTCCATGGCCTCTAGCCTCGGTCACTAGTGGATCTCTTAAGGCCTCGAGAGTGAGGTTTACACACTACACAGCTTTCACTTACCAGCTGGCTACTGTTACACTCATCCCCCTAAATCTTACTCCCATCCGGTCATGGCACCAGTGTCACCGGTCCTACTCATCCCGCCCCGAGCAGGATTCGAACAGGCGATCCCCAGCATGGGAGGCTGATGCGCTAGCAAGGTGGCTAGAAAAGCCATGGCCTCTATCCTCAGTCACTAGTGTGTCTCTTAAGGCCAGGAGAGTGAGGTTTACACACTGCACAGCTATCACATACCAGCTGGCTACTGTTACAGTTGCACAAGAAAATGAGTGGTAAAGAAATATCACTGTACACTAAAAAAGAAGCTTTAAAACCAAAATGGCATCTGTAATTATTTTTAACTAGCTAGATGTTTTGCTGCTTGCTTGCAATGCGTGTGCTGTGACACAACTAGAAAATAACCCTGTTGATCCAAACAGCCTACGTCTCTGTCCTTACCCTTTAGCATCCTCCACCTTTTACCCTAATATTTTTTGCTGTTCATTTCCATTGCCCTGTCACCCATCAGCCCTTACTGTAAAACATCACAACATTCCCGTAATATTCACTAGCATTCCCATATTTCAAGCTGTTGTCACTATGTATTCACAATGTATGTTCTTTTCATGATCACTGAAAGCATGTAGTGTTTCGTCTGCTCTCCCACAGAGACAGTTCTGGGCGCGCTGGCCCGAGTCCTGAGGGAAGACTGGAAGCATAGTGTTGATTTGGCGACCACCATCATCTATGTCTTCTTCTGCTTTTCCAGGTATAAGAGCCAAACATCTCCATGCTCTAGCCAAGACTCACTCTCCAGTTTGATGAGTGTTGTGCACAGAGCCGAGATACGCGTACAACAATGGCAATGTGCCATCAAGAGACTGTATTTACTTTCCTGAGAGTGATAATACTACATACTCCTATCATAACATAACATATTAGCTGCTGTCAGGACTTATATGAAAAGAGAGGCTGTACTTAAATGTGAATAGTTAGAATCTATCTTAAAACTCTGCCCTTCCAATGTTATTATGTTAACATTCGGTTAACATTCATCATGCTCCTGGTGAGCGACCATGTTTGACATGGGTTGAGGCATTATTTTGGCTTGGTTGGATATGAAGCCTTTTTACAGTTCACACAGTGAACTGAGAAGTACCTTTTTATCTTCAGTTTTTCCCAGTTTCACGGCCTGATCACTCACTACAAGATCGGAGCACTGTGCATGAGCATAACTGAGCATGAGCTGAAGCGATATGACTTATGGCAGGACGAACTGCTGAAGAAAAAGAAGGCTGATATCCTTTCAGTTTCTGTGTTCGTGTGTGTGCGTGGGGGGGTCATAGGTGAAAGGGGGACAGAGTTTCAGAGATAGGGCAAAGGTAGAGTCAAGCCAAGGGGCAGGGGTTTGGGTGTAATGCTTTAATTACAAATTTGCCCTTTTAATTGCTGCTTTGACTCATGGTCTCAATAAACATATTCCTTGACTTGTTGAACGTGACGATGACCCAGATAATCAGAACCTGAAGAAGGAGTATGAGAAAGCCCTGAAGAAGTACCATGGACTTCTGACCAAACAGGAACAGCTTTTGAGAGGTAGAAGACATTGCACACTTCTGCCTATTTATTTTTTTAACTCAACAGGCTCATGTTGGATCTTAAAGATGCATTTTTCTCAAGGGATGCACAATGGAAATGATGTCTAAAACTGAGCTATGATTATTTTTGTTTTGACAATTGTAATGGCCGATATTTTAAATCCATTCTTTTTTATATGGTATTAAAACTATTCTGCTTTTAAATTGAAATCAGGTATCAAAACTTTTTCTTCCAGCAAGGCTCAACAGTAAGGTTGACCCATTGGCCCAGTGCCAGTGTGAGAGAGTTTTGGGCCAGTTGACTGAACTGTCACTTGCCCTATTGAGCCAGTGCTGCGTTGTCACTACACTTCTCGTTAATCATGTACATGTGTTTTTATGCCAATGAAACTTAAACATTTGTTTTTATGTGATGAATTGAACATTGTTGTTTAAATTGGGGAAAATGGCAATGCCAGTATTTAATAAAAACCAGTATTGGCCAGTAACAAAATGTCACTTAAATAGATTGTGCATTACTAGTTTTGACAAGATTCTGACATGGTTTGATTATGAACATGCTGTTTTGTCTATCTATGCCATCAGTGGCTCTGTATCTGCTGCTGAATCTGTCTGAGGACACCCGCACAGAGCTGAAGATGAGGAACAAGAATATTGTCCACCTGCTGGTTAAAACGCTGGACCGAGACAGTGAAGAGCTGCTGGTGCTGGTGGTGTCCTTCCTTAAGAAACTCAGTATCTTCTTAGAGAATAAGAATGACATGGTGATTTATACTCTCATATGCAAGAACCCTCTTATTGCCATCACTTTGCCAATTAGCAGATGCTTTTATCCAAAATGGCTTACAGTACACAGTATTACAGGAACAGTTACCCTGAAGTAACCAGAGGTTAAAGGTTCACTCAGTAATTTTTTTCCTCATTTAAAAAGTTTTACTTCTAAAGAAATGAAAAGTAATTTTGAAACATAGGCTATGTATAAAATCATGACCACTCATGTGAGATGAAGAGTTCAGCCATATCAGTAACCTTATAAAAGATCTTTTATTCTACATGGGGCAGGGGCGCCCTCATGGGGACCGCCATGTTTGCATCACATGACCGGCTGAATACTACTCACTAATCTCAGTAACTGCCCTGTTATTGAACACTTTCATTCATAGATTAAATTAATCCTGGCTTAAAGTGCATAGTGAATTTCTACAATGGCACCGGTAACTGAAAACTACTGTGTTTGAATGATGCAGCATCCAGGCCACTGGGTGTCAGTGTAAGCCATTGTAAGCCACTTTGCCATACTTCAAAAAAATTACTGAGTGCACCTTTAAAGACCTGTTGAAATAGCTTTGATGAGCACAGATTTATTTACTTTTGCATTGAAACTGGAAGTTGGGGCAGGAAATATAAAAGTACTAGTCCCTTTAAAAAAGCCATATATCACAGCCGTGTACCATGATTTTCTACTTGGTATTACCTGTCAGAAGTATGTGGTATTAAGCCTTGTTTATACTTGATGCAGCCGCTTGGTCACAGTCTTCTTCGCTTGTGTTTCTTGCTGGATTAGCTTATATTTTCTCTGTCTTTTGTTTGGAAAAAAATGCAACCACAGTGTGTGTTAAAGGGATAGTTCACCCAAAAATGAAAATGTTCTCATCATTTACTCACCCTTATGCCATCCCAGATGTGCATGACTTTCTTTCATCTGCTGAACTCAAATGAAGATATTTAGAAGAATTTCTCAGTTATTTTCATCCATACAATGCAAGTGAATGGGTGCCAACATTTTGAAACTCCAAAAATCACAGAAGGCAGCATACAAGTAATTCATAAGACTCCAGTGGTTAAATCAATATCTTCAGAAGCGATATGATAGGTGTGGGTTAGAAACAGAGCACTTTCACATTTTCTGTTTGTGTTTTTGGTGATTCACATTCTTCATGCATACCGCCCCTTACTGGGCAGGGAGAAGAATTTCAAGAAAATAGGACTCAAATATTGATCTGTTTCTCACTTACACCTATCATATCACTTCTGAAGATATGGATTAAAACACTGGAGTCTGGATTATTTTTATGATGCCTTTATGTGCTTTTTGGAGCGTCAACATTTTAGCTCCCATTAACTTGCATTGTATGGATCTACAGAGCTGAAATATTCTTCTAAAAATCATAATTTGTGTTCTGCAGCAGAAAGAAAGTCAAACACATCTGGGATGGCATAAGGGTGAGTAAATTATGAGAGAATTTTCATTTTTGGGTAAACTATCCCTTTAAGTATAAATGCCTCAGGCCGCCAAGAGCAATGCACGCAAGACTCGCTGTGGTGTGAGGTGAAAGTATAAACAAGACTTTAGGGGGAGGGGACATTCTCATTCTAGAGAGCATGTTATTGGACAAAAAATTGGAGACACTCGTGAGTGCAAGATGTGTCATCAATACATTTGGTCTCTGTCTCCAGAAGAGAAAAACTGTAAATTTTAAATGTGCACAGTATATCTGCTAAGTCACTTAATGTCACCTTTGAGTACTCTAGCACATACATAGTGTCTAAGCTAATAGGCATGGAATAATAGCCACAAAACCCCCAATTTTTATTTTCTTTAAATGCTTTGTCTGAGGCCACAATGGACAATAGTTAACCTAAAAATGAAAGTTCTGTCATAATTTACTCACCCTTATGTTGTTCCCATATGACTGACTTTTTCCTTGGAACACAAAAGGCTGAGACTGAGGCTAACACTATGCTTAAAATCTCCTTTTGTGTTCCACGGGAAAAAAGTAATACGAGTTTGAAACAACATGAGGGTGATTCAGTGATGACTTTCACCTTTGGGTGAACTGTCCCTTTAAAACTCTTGGCTGGCAGACAAAAGGTTGCAGATTCAAACCCCACAAGACTACACCAAACTCATTATTACTCGTTATTACTCTTTTTATTCCTAAATTAGCCACACCTGTTCTCATAACTCACAGTGCACACAGAGTTGTTGCTCATATAATGTTCCGTTCTACCCAGTTTAGCTGCACATTGTAGTCGACCACTTATACCACACTTCCTCCATCTGTATCCAATCACATACTTACCCCTAGAAGAGAGGTTATCACAGCCATCATTTATTTGGATTCAATAATCAGAGGCTAATTTTTAAATTAAACACATTCTGTAGGCCGAACTTTGTCAAGGCACTATTTGTTACTTTCAGAGCAAAGATAGTGAGCATTTAGTTACGACTTTGATAAATGTTGTATAATAGCTAAAACTCCCATATTATTAAATGAAACGTTTCAATCGATTGGAGATTATTTTATCTCATGTTTTTTTGGCGCTAACTTTGAATGTAAAATTGAGGTTGTGAGTGTAGGCAGTTATTAACATTGAAAGCTTGATTTGAAAACTGGTTCCAGGCTGTGAACAGTGGCCTTAATGGGGATCAGATTTCTGCCGGGCTGTCTGTCGGGGGCTGAGTTTGACCACAGCTGGAGCAGGCAGATGTGTTAACAAGCAAAGCCACTGGCACATAACTAACAGAACTAACTGGCTGACCTTAGAACCTCTCTCTCTCTCTCTCTCTCTCTCTGTCACTCTCTCTCTGTCACTCTGTCACTCACTCACTCTGATAGGCTGAGATAGATACAGTGGAGAAGCTGGCTAAACTGGTGCCCTGTGAACATGAAGATCTCCTGAATGTCACTCTGCGTCTCCTTCTCAATCTCTCCTTTGACACAAGTCTCCGCAGTAAGATGGTGCAGGTGGGCCTTCTGCCCAAACTCACCTTGCTGCTAGGTAAGACTCCTTCAGGTGTTTTAGATGTGCATGTTTTAAAACCCCTTAACTGATTTCCATGCCAAGGAACAGCCTTTGTGTCACAAATATGTTTATAGGGATAGTAGAAAGTGCACAGAAAATGATGAAGGGTAAGCACATGAGCACCACAATGCAATTTTCAGATGTTGAATCTTGAGCTTTTAATGAATATATTGGTTAGCATTTAGGTATATTGGTCTCCCATGGTTAAGACTATGTTATCTCATGGTTATGTTGCCAAATCCATCAGAAAATTAATTGCCTATTTGACAAACTTAGACAAACATGAATGTGTGTTACAACCATCAAGACAGCAGTGGAAGTCATGATAAAGCTACCAGTTGTTTATGTAGTGCTGATGTACAGCATGGTGTCTTTGAGGATTCAGGCTTTTTTCAGAGTGACTTGTGTACAAGTTACAGTCTAGCTCTGTCCTGAGTCCTGACTTTCAAAAACCACTTCCTGTGATGAAACACAGCACATGATTTGTGCATGGGCTACATATACAGGTGAGATTGGCTTTGGCACCAATGATGTGCCTTTTAAAAAAGCCTCACGGGGGTATCATGTGTCCCATGCAATTTGTATAATATGTTTGTTAAAAAAACACCTTCACCTCTAAAGTAAATGTTGTTCTTCCAGCATGAGGGAAGTCCACATTTAGCAGCTTGTGGAGATTTACGCCAGACACATACAACTGCTCATTCTTTTCTATCACTTTGGACTGGCTGCCAACAGCTGATGGTCCCTTGATAGTGTGGATGATATGTTTTTGTAGGAATTTGAGAAAAACCCTAACCCTCTGCTTTTATCTGGTTTTGTTGTGTATGAATATGACGTCCAGTCCCATCCCATAAAAGTACGAGATGCCTCATGAATCTTCAGAGTGGAATGAGTTTTTCTGCTCTGAACCTCTCTGATTATTGTCCTTCAAATCGCAGACGGCCCTTTGAGGGTCAGGACCTTGCTGATAAGATGAAAGTGAGACTTGGGATCCTCTCAGCCATGCTCCTTGAGTTATTTCAGAGACAGAGTCCAAAATTCACAGATCGACAACTTTCACTTCAGGAGAACAAGCAACCATTTGGCCTTTTGCATGGCTTAAAGGAATATTCCAGGTTCGATTCAAGTTAAGCTCAGTTGACAGCATTTGTGGCATAATGGTCATTACCACAAAAAAGTAGACTCGTCCCTCCTTTTCTTAAAAAAAGCAAAAATTGAGGTTACAGTGTGGCACTTACAATGGAAGTGAATGAGGCCAGTTGTTGGAGGGTTAAAAGACAGAAATGTGAAGCTTATAATTTTATAAAAGCACTTACATTAATTCTTCTGTTAAAGCTTTTATATTACTTGAGCTGTAACGCTGTTTAATTCGTCATTTTTACAGTCGTTTTAGGGTTTGCGGTGTTGTCGTCATGGCAACGAAGCTGTAAAATTAGATATAACTCTAAACAGAATAGGTTAGTAAGCGATTTGATTACACTAAAGTCATGTTAACGCAGATTTTTTACGTCTTGTGTCTATACTTTTGAAACAGTGAGTATTTTAACGTTTACTGATTGGCCCCATTCACTATCATTGCAATTGCCTTACTATAACCCAGATTTTTGCTTTTTTTTTTAAAGAAAAAGGAGACTAGTTGAAATAATTTTTTGTGATTATCAACATTATGCCACAAATGCTATCGAATAAGCTTAACTTGTTTTGAACCCGCAATATTCCTTTAATGCTGCTGAAACATCCCTAAGTGGCCCCAAGATTAAACATTTAGGAATGTCTTTGCATTATATCATAAAATATCAAACCAAGTGGCATTTTTAAAAGAAAGACGGCACAAGCACACCTTTCAAGTTAGTTAGGTTTCAAATGATAAAACAATAGAATTTAGACCGATTCTGGTTATCAAATGTACATGAACATGTTCGTAGTTATAGTGATGAGATACACCTGTGGTTTCTCTACTAAGGTTCCTGTGTAAAATTTAGGGAAACTGAAGTCATACAGTTGGACCAGTTGGTTAAAAGTAATTGCAAAAATGGCAGAAAGAAAAAGTCTAGCATTATTTGTTGGCAGATGCCTCTTGGATTGAAATTGTTTTTCTAATGCAATGAAATTCACACATTTTTCATTTGTAACTAGGTTTAATTTTGCACTAAGCACCTACAAATTCCCCTGTTTTATTTAGCAGCTCTGTTTACCATTAGTGCTTGCTCAGTGTCTTGATCAAACTCTGAAGGACATAGGCATTTAGGCTCACAGTGGACACCTGAAGGGCTGGCTGCCGTGGCTTTTATGGCGGTTGCGTGGTTTAAATCTTACTAGGGTGTAATTGAAGTTTAGCTCTCCTTCTCTCCCACTAAATGCACCCTGAACAGGATAATGAATTTTTAATGGCTTTTTTTCTCCCAGGCTCCAGGGCTGTTTTGAACATTTTAACAGGCCCTTCTCCTCCATGCTCATAAATGATCCCCTGTTCTCTTCTCCCTACAAGCAAGCTGAGGCGTTAACTCGGCGTGTGTGTGTGTTTGCGTTTGACCTCCGAGTGTGCGCTAGAGCCTGTTTGTACGTTAGTGTATGTCTTTCTCTAATGAGAAGCACATGTTTGGGCCAGTCGTGGCACTAGTAGTGTAGAGCAGCTTGGCTTGAAGTATTAATGGTGGTAAAATTTATGCTTCCTCCTTTTTTTCCCCAATAAAATGGAGAAGCCCTTCTCTTTTTGGGGTCCCAGCACATCTGGCTCTGATAGGCTGAGATAACCTTGCCTAAAGGGTCTGAGGCTGGCTCCGACCCATCAACCTCCCATATCCCCCCCAATTCCCTCTCTGGGTCTCTGTGTCTGTCTGAATAAGTTGGAGATTCAGGTTCTTACCAGGTCCAGGCCCCGGTCTGCTTTGTGAAAGGGAAAGTGTGCTTTCTCATTTCTCATGTGCACAGGTTAGAAATATAGACCAGTTACATACTATATACGTAGCTTACTAATATTGGCATATGTTCATGCTGTAAATCCAGAGCAGGACTGTTTCCTTTCACGTGAGTTGTGAAAATAGCACAATTATGTAGAAAATTAATTGCCTGGGCCCTGGAGCAACTGGTGATTCTATAGTTTTGCGATCATTATACAAAAATATTTGACAGCAGAATGTGCCGATTGAACAGCCAAAACTCAAATATTCCGGAGAGCCAACATCATCAGCATTTTCGGTAGGATTATCATGCTGTCTTTGTATATGCCCTATATTTCCCAACTAAAGAAGAAAGTGTTTGAAAGTATTGCTGGCTAACTTGAATACTCTGAGTGTGTGTCTGTCCATTCATGGCATGTGTGTGTTTGTGTTTCAGGTGATGAAGCACAGAGACAGATCGCCATGTGCATTCTGTACCACATCAGCATGGATGACCGTTTCAAGTCCATGTTTGCCTACACCGACTGCATTCCACAGGTAAGACATCAGCTTGCATTAGCAATGAGCTTATAGCTAGGGACAGGAGAGCTCTGTAATTTCTCTCTCAGATAATTCACTCACTTCCCTTTCCCCTTGTCCTCTGTCTCTGATCATTGGTAATGATGCTCTGGCATCACTGACTTATATAATAATTAATACAAATGAGTAGTAAATGAGAGTAAATATTCAGTAAACTTTTTCCCAAATGAAACTACAGCTCACCGAGCACTTTATTCGGAACACTATGGCCCTAATAAAGTGCCCAACGTGGTCTTCTGCTTTTGTAGCCCATACACCTCAAGTTCAGATGTGTTGTGCATTCTGAGATGCTATTCTGCTCACTACAATTGTACAGATGGGTTATCTGAGTTACCGTAACCTTTCTGTCAGCTCAAGCCATTCTTGCCATTCTCTGTTGACCTCTCACATCAACAAGGCATTTCCGTCCACAGAACTGCCGCTCACTAGATGTTTGTTGTTTTTAGCACCCTTCTGAGTAAACTCTAGAGACTGTTGTGTGTGAAAATTTCAGTAGAGCAGCTGTTACAGAAATACTCAGACCAGCCCATCTGGCACCAAAATCATGCCACGGTCTAAATCAATGAGATTGCATTTTTCCCCATTCTGATGGTTGATGTGAATATTAACTGAAGCTCCTGACCCGTATCTGAATGATTTTATGCATTGCACTGCTGCCACACGATTGGCTGATTAGATAATCGCATGAATAAGTAGGTTTACCGGTGTTCCTAATAAAGTGCTTTGGAATCCACAGATGGTGCAGAAAATGCAACACATAACAACTGTTGCCTTTTGTACCACAATCGCTGAAGCTGCTGAACTTTTTTCGATTTTATGAGCCACATCGAGTGCAGCAAAGTTTCGCTGCCTGGAATAATCGTCATCATGGAAGTGAACTTATAACATTCTTATTGTGTATATGGCAGGAATAGTACATCAAATTTTATCCATTTGTGGAGCTGCATTTATGTAGCCAAGTGTAAAGGGATTGGGGTAAGCACAATTCGTTTTGAGCAATTCGATTAATTAAGACGCATTAAGTGACTAAGTGTAAATAGGCTCTAAAACATTTGTCAGTGAAACATAAATTAAATTAGTTATGACATGACAAAAGATTGAATGATATAAAAAGGGCATTTCCATCAAAAAACAAAAACTGACTAAAACAGAAAAATGTACACTTATTGAAAGGTACACTGGAGAGAGAGCAGGAAATGACGGGGAGATGAAGACACATGGTCATATGTGCACCATGGCTTAGTGTGTTGGGACCAGGTTAAAGTTTGCAGAGCATTCAACAGACATTAAACTTTGAAGAGAAAAGAAATTGATGGGCCCTGCATGGACAAATTGGGTGACTAGAGAGATGAAAGCATGGTGGCTGCAGGCTGGGGGTTGCCTTGGCTTTGGTGGGATGAACTTACAGGTGCCAGTAAGTCTAGCCACTGTGATTTAGGCTGCAGGGCGGCTGCTACTGTATGTGATACTCAGTATGGGACTGTATGCTTTGCATACTCCTCACTGCTGCCTCCTCACCGGCTGAGTTCTTTCTCTGGGCCTCCTCCTTATCGTTAACGTCAGGGGGCAATGTTGACAACCCTTGACCGCTTCAGCACAGGCCTGGACTTCTGCCCAGTCTCCTCCACCCCCAAGATTCCCTTCCTGGACCCTTACCTCCCCCTCTCCGACCTCAGGTAGCAGAGTGTGGTGACATTTGCTGAGCTAATGGGGAGTGACATGTAAGGTTACCTTCTAAAGTCAGGATCTGTTGAAAAAAATCAGAAACCCCTGTATGTCTGGGAAACTTACAAATTGCATGCAGGAGTTTGGAAAGAATGTTCTAGGTCTGACAGGTTTTTTTGTGGGACAAAGGCAGGTTTGATTAAAGGTCAAGACTTTTTATTCAGTGCACAAAAGATTAGTTCAATCTAATTATAAATAGACTATTTTGCATGTTATTTATGTGACATATTTGTGTATTAACTTCTCTAACATCTAACAATTAAATTAATATATTAAAAACTCTGTTGGAATCAAATTTAATTGGGTTTCCCATGTGTTTGAAGAGTGATTGAGTGGAGTGTTGAGTTTTGTGTTTTGGATCAGAGCTTATATACTGTATGTACTGGAACAACCACACTCTGTAACCCTTATTTAGTGTTTTGATCATTTCTCTGTTATTAAATGGTGCATTGGTTGATTGACAGGTAATGAAAATGTTGTTTGATTGTGGTGAGGAGAGGATTGACGCTGAGCTCATTTCCTTCTGCATCAACCTGGCTGCCAACAAGAGAAACGCCCAGATCATGTGTGAAGGTAAGAATAGACACTCTAGCACAAACACACTGAAAAAACAGTGAAGACCAGGCTAAATGTTGGATTCTGTGTGTCTTTTCAAGGTAATGGTCTAAAGATGCTTATGAAGAGGGCACTGAAGCTAAAGGATCCCCTATTGATGAAGATGATCCGAAATGTATCTCAGCATGATGGACCTTCTAAAAATCTCTTCATTGTAAGAGTTAAAAGCAAAAATACACTCGCACACACTGATAAGGAACTTTGAATGCTAAGTGTATTGCCGAAAGCTGATTAGCATTTCACACTTGTAACAGTTGTTGAATGGTGTCTTTTAGGACTATGTTGGAGACCTGGCGGCTCAGATCGGATTGAAGGAGGAGGAGGAGTTTGTGATTGAGTGCTTGGGCACTCTCTCCAATCTGACCATTCCTGATCTGGACTGGGAACTTGTGTTGAAGGAGTATAACCTGGTACCTTACCTCAAAGACCACCTTAAACCAGGTTCATACTTCAACATTACACACTATTTTCATCATCTGAAAACCCACAATATCCAGTATATCAGAATGTTATTTGAAAGTTTTTGGATGTGTGTTTGTTCTTAATCTCCTTGTAGGTTCTGCAGAGGATGACCTCATCCTGGAGGTGGTGATCATGATTGGCACTGTCTCCATGGACGACTCTTGCGCCGTAATGTTGGCCAAGTCAGGCATCATTCCTGCTCTAATAGAACTACTGAATGGTAAGAAGTGATCAAGTGCTCAAAGTGCTTTAAAATGCTGTCTTTCAAAGCCTTTTTAGTGGCAGTTCGATATTGGCCAAGACCGACATTTGGGATTTTTTAGATTATTGGCATGATATCAGATGATAACCATGCCTGCTTTTCCGATTAACAGACATCTGAACTGCATAAATTCTGTTCTTAAATGTTTTTGAGTGAATTTTGAGTAATTTCTTTTGAAAAATAAATATTTATTCAATTTCAGCTATTTTAGATGCATCTCATTTGTAGCAATTATTGGCATTATACTTCACATCAGTCATTCTGCTCTCCATTGGGAAAACCTACTGTATGTTTGCTTGTTTTAAATATATTTGAGTGGGGGGATATATAATGAAAATGTAATCTCACTTTTGTCCACCTTCAGCCCAGCAGGAGGATGATGAGTTTGTCTGTCAGATTGTGTACGTCTTTTACCAGATGGTGTTTCACCAGGCCACTCGAGATGTCATTATAAAAGAAACACGTATCCTTTATAACAGTCTTTTTTCTTTTTTTTTTTTTTCAGAATACAAACATTGTAGGAAAAACAGTACTTTTTTTTTATGGTGTTTTTCCAGTCATACAGGGTTTTTCTCTTTGACTCGTATCTGATCTCCAGAGGCTCCAGCGTACCTCATTGACTTGATGCATGACAAAAATGCAGAAATCCGAAAAGTGTGTGACAATACGTTGGATATCATTGCTGTGAGTAATAATCTGCTCCTCCTCACCTTTAGTTTATGTTTAAAGGGTTAGTTCACTCAAAAATGACAATTCTCTCATCATTTACTCACCCTCATAAAATCCCAGATGTGTATGACTTTCTTTCTTCTGCAGAACACAAACTAAGATTTTTAAAAGAATATCTCTGCTCTGTAGGTCCATTCAGTGCAAGTGCATCGGTTTTGGGTGAGAACAGACCAAAATATAACTTATTTTTTACTGTACGTCTTGACATTGCAGTCTCTAGGCATGACCATTATTTCAAGCTCGATTACACTTCACGGTATTTGACGTATGCGCAGAGCGCTAGATGGCGCATGGAGGTGTAATTGAGCTTGAAATCATGATTGCTAAGGTGACTGCTGATGTCAAGATTTATAGTGAAAAAGGAGTTATATTTTGGTTTGTTGTCATCCAAAACCGATTGGATTGCTTGGATTGCTGGAGTCGTATGGATTACTTTATGCTGCCTTTATGTGCTTTTTGGAGCTTCAAAGTTTTGGTCACCATTTACTTGCATTTAATGGACCTACACAGCTGAGATATTCTTTGAAAAATCCTTGTTCGTATTCTGCAGTAGAAAGAAAGTCATACACATCTGGGATGGCATGAGGGTGAATAAATTATAAGAGAATTTTCTGGCTGAGCTATCCCTTTAAGAACTAACAAGCCATATTGTCCGCAACCCAACACTGTGGCCTGTTCTTAACTTTTCAGCACATCCATTTCTTCCTCTGCTGGCAATTGGCCTTAGCCTCTATAGCTATAGTTTCACACAGTACAGCACAGCAGAAGTAACATGAGCATTTTCCTAATTACCATTAGAATGCCTATGTATCTAAATCCCAGTATGTCATTGTTACTGGCAAATATCCTTCAGGTACAGTTGACGTAAAAGGCAGTGGTTGTGGTTTAAATGTATAAGCTGTGTTGAAGCAACACTTTCACATTTGATTTGTCCCAGGCCTCAGATTAATGTAATTAGGGCTGGTCTTGAGGCCAAGGGAAGTGTTCCATACATCTGATCGGGCAGGGCCGTGAAAGCAGGGAGCCACATCAAAGAGAAAGAGGAAGCATCTGCTTAGTGTCACATAGCTATGGTGGACAGAACAATGATCCTCACTTACAGAGGCATTTTCACATTGTTACTATGCTGGGTTTGTTGGCAACTTTCCACTTTATCTTCACGTCATCCGTGTATAAAAGTCTGTTTTGTAATGAATAGTTAAATTAGTTTTATTTGTATAGCACTTTTCACAACAATTTATTGCCTTTATGCCTATACTTTGCAAGCCAAAAGTGACTGTGGCAAGGGAAACAGCTCCATAAGATGTTTAGGTAGAAGAGAGAGTAAAATCTTGGGAGGATTATTATTGGATTGCAATGATGAATTTGTGCCCTGGCAAAGAGTGTCACAGTGCCTGCTGCTGGGGCCGGGCCTGTGAAAATGAGGCCTGTTTGAGGCCTAGGCCTCAAGTGGCCGTCAGAGCCGCAAGCCTTCAACCCCGTGCGGGGATGATTAATCAGAGAGTCAGGGTGCTTGGGTTTTGTTGAGCTTCGCTACTTCCACCAACCTTAAAGAGGTTTTATTAAGCGCAGACCCTCTAGACTTAAAATAAACAGCTACCATGTTAACCCTCTGCCAAGCAACACAGCCCACCTGATTCATCTCAGAGACTTTGGTATGGCACATGCAGGGAGGCAGCACAGGCAGAGCCTTTCTGTGTCCTGTGCTAATACTCTGTCTGTTCTCTCTCTGTCTGTAGGAGTATGATGTGGAGTGGGGCAAAAAGATCCAGAGCGAGAAGTTCCGCTGGCACAACTCTCAGTGGCTGGAGATGGTGGAGAACCGGCAGATGGATGAGGCAGAACCTTTTATGTATGGAGATGATGGAGAGCCTTTCATCCATAATGGGGACATCCTGGAACGGCCAGACCTCTTCTACAGTGCAGGTTATATAGAACAGGGATTCCAAGGAATATAGTTACAGTAGAGACCCCATGAGATCAAAATTGAAATTTTGTGGGGGGCCTGGGTAGCTCAGTGGTAAAATATGCTGGCTACCACCCTGGAGTTCGCTAGCTCGCTAGTTCGAATCCCAGGGCGTGCTGAGTGACTCCAGCCAGGTCTCCTAAGCAACCAAATTGGCCCGGTTGCTAGGGAGGGTAGAGTCACATGGGGTAACCTCCTCATGGTCGCTATAATGTGGTTTGTTCTCGGTGGGGCACGTGGTGAGTTGAGCGTGGATGCCACGGCTATGTTTCCGTGGCAACGCGCTCAACAAGCCACGTGATAAGATGCACGGGTTGATGGTCTCAGACGCGGAGGCAACTGGGATTCGTCCTTCGCCACCCGGACTGAGGTGAATCACTATGCGACCACGAGGACTTAAAAGCACATTGGGAATTGGGCATTCCAAAATGGGAGAAAAAGGGGAAAAATCCAAAAAAAAAATTTTTTTCAGTCCGTATCTGTTAGCTACCTGTATGTTTGAACTGCTACAAGTTGTCAAAATTAACTTTAAGCAGATATATGCTTTTAAAATGTGCACTTTTTTCTTCCGGAATTATAATGGATTAAAAATATTGTCTCATCTTGTACAATGGGACGTAATACTGATTTATGTCCAATGTAATGTTCTAGAATGCGAATGTCCCCTTTCCATAATACCATTTGGAAGTAGAAAAAGGTGTGTGATGTAAACTTAAGGCTGTTAAACTTATTGGCTGTTTAAAAAAGGTAATGCCCTTTGAATTGTCCTGCTCCAAATTAATATTTTTATAGGACAAATAGACTTTCCACGATCATGGCAAGCCTGAAAATATCAGGGAATTTTAAAATTGCATTTTCCAGAATTTAAAGTCTTGAAATTCATGGAAAATTCTATAGTAAATATACTGTATGTTTTTCTAGTTTTGCTCAAAAATATTTCATCACCTAGATGTTGCTTTTGTGTAGAGCTTGTGTAGAGTAAAACTTGCTCGCAAGCCATAGTAATGTCTGATTTGTGAGCAAATCATTCTTTTGAGTCAGTCCTTTTTAATTAATTGGTTGAAAGAGTTCTCAATACAGTTTAAATAATTTATTATCAAATTGGTCTGAATCAAAATCCAATTTTAAATTCAAAACTCATTCTTAAAATAACATATCTAGTAATCACAAAAAACATGGAAATTCATTGATCAAAAAGGCTGGGAACACTGGAAACTAGGGTGACCACCTGGTTATTGCTCTGTTGCAGGACAGATGACGTGATTTTGCGGGACACGTGGGAGAGAGGGAACTTACTATTATGAGACTATTTAAAAATTGTTTTTATATAAGACAGAGCACCTATTTGCTGTGACGTTGGATGATAACGTGCTTTAAATTACAGAATGGCTTTATGAAATGCTGATTTTAAGGCTGTTTTCTGACCAGCACTCAATTTGCTTAGGCTCTAGTGATACAGAGCCTAACAGGAGCCATAACAGCAGGGCACCTATTCAATCTATAATGAGCCGAATATAACAGGCATAAAAAAAATCACATTTTATGCAAATGAATTTCCATAAATAGCGACTAGGTTATGCTCCTTTATTAGACTATACAACGATTAAATGCATTCTTACCGGATTCAATGTATCTTAAACTTGTATTTTTTGTCGGATCTGGCAGCTTCGAGCAGCGAACCTTCACCAGGAGTTAATTTTCCACTGGATCGGTTTCTTTGCTCCATCCACGCAGCCGTTATTAGTGAAAACACCCTTTCAGTGGATGCGTTGATGACGGCTGACAAAATGTTTTTTTTAAACACCAGTCAGTTTCTGTTTTTTTTATTTTTTTTTTAAATGTAGGATTGTAATTGGGGAACATAAAAAAAAAATGCACTGTTAATGTGTATTTTTTTACAACAAAAAATGTATGTTGACAAATTTGTGAAATGCGGGACACTGCTTATGACTTGCGGGACAAAGCTTCCTTTTTCGGGGCTGTCCCGCAAAATACAGGACAGGTGGTCACCCTACTGGAAACACGTCAAAACGGGAAAGAAAACTGCACTTTAAAGTAATAGTTTAGTGGTATTTATTTTGTTTAAATAGTTGTGATTTATCTTTATGGCTGTAGTTGCTTTGCGCAGCGGTGCCAGTAATAATCCAGCGTTGGTTTTTGTGTTGTACCTACAGATGGAATAATCTCAGCAGATGGTGCTATTAGTCCAGAGTTCTTCACAGACTTCCAAAATGGAGACCTGTTAGGACCACAGGGTTTCCCCAGCAGGTATGTGTAAATACGATGAATCATTCAAAGTGGCTGCAGTGGATCAGTTGGTTTTGTTATTACTGTATCACACACACACATCCGTGTCAGCAGTTTTGTTGTCTTAAGCAGAACAGGGCTCAAAAGTGCTGTGTCAAAGAGTCTTCCAGCATCCCAGCAGGCCACAGCACTCCTCCAACAGTAACACCCTGAGCTTTGAGAGTAAACAGCTCCCTCTATTCAGCTTTTCACAAATCTGCCTCAGTTGCTCCTCACCTACTGTTTGGGGGTTTCAGCAAAGCACTAATGTGATGACTTGATGTGACATGTTGATTTATGGTGTGGCCTGCTTTGTGTCATGGAACTGTACAAAATATTTGAGCTTTTTTTCCAGATATTCAATTTAATGGTCACAGATTATTTGCTATGAGGCCTTTAGTGATAATGTAGTGACCTCTTTAAAATATTACACACTTTGAAAAGAGTGCATTGAAACCCCTTATGTATGACCAGTACCTCACATGTGGGTTTTTACTTGGGATGCGCAAAACTACATTTTCTACAAAATCGTCTAGACGGTATTTTGCCTTAACTAATTGGCGGTTACTCAAATAGTTGGTATCTAGGAAGCCCTGTATAATTAGGCTGGTTTCAGGGTTACCTGGAATGTGTATACATAGCATTGTAAAGATGGTAGCGCAACAGAATTGAACAGAATACAAAAGTTGGTTTTATCTTGATAAAACCAACTATTGTGCTTGTTCGAATGTATATAATGGCAGTAGCAGTGGTGCTTTAAACGGATTCATTTAATGACTCAAGTTTTCCAAGAAGCTTTTACTGTGCACACTGTCTTGCAGCTAAAACACAGCATGTTGTCTGACACTGCCGCTAAAAATATCAAAACCATAAAATATTCATAAAAAAGAATCTAGATTAACTGGCCGACCTCACTAATCAACTTGTCTGTTAGATAATTAGTCAATGACTAATTGACCCATTGTGACCCATCCCTAGTCTTTGTTGTTCTGTAGCTGTTTGCTATGAAACAGAGAAAACAGAGAGATACAACTATAAGTAGAGCTTGTTAAATTATAGGTCAGTCCAAGAGAGAGAGAAAGGATGGAGCGGTGAAGTCAGAACAAAACGGGTGGGCGGGCAGAAGCAGCTGTGTTTTTTTTCACAGCTCTTTGTAAGTGATACCTGCAGAAAACACAGAGAGTGCGCAGGGAATTGGGCAGCCTGAAAGTGTGGTTTTCATTTTGTCCGTGTGGTGTTAGAGATCCAGGTTAACACAATAATGAAACCCAGCCTCAGTTCCCCTGTGCCGAGCCAGGAGCCAGACACACTGGGAATGTTTTTTTTTTTTTTTTTTTAAACACCTTTAATAGAATCACTTTTATTTTTAGAATAGCACAATGTAATCTTTCATTTAGCGCATAGAGAATGCTTAGTTGTTCCAGATGAAAAGGATTGCAAAAATCCTTGGCTGCATTTATTCGAAAATGGGAGTTCCTCTTTTTTTATTGTTATGATTAGACAAAAATCACATAAAGGGAATCAATAAAAGGAAAATGGTTTTATTTTAAACATTTCAAAGCGATAATTTTATCTGCACTCATAGACATTTTTTAGAGAAAACTCTTTTTGTCAGGCCTTTATCCCCTTAAGTTTTAAGGCATTCAACATTTTAGTAATACTATTTTTAATGTAAGTACCAAGCCGGCAATGTACAGTGGCCCTAAAAATATTTGGACACTAAAGTCATTCTTAGAAATGTCTGAATGTAATTTCATTAGATAACGATATTAAACCAAGTGGTGTTTTTTTTTTTTTTAAAGAAATATAGCACAAGCACACTTTTTAAGCCAAACATTTGACAAAAAGGCATTGTTGGGTGGTGAAACAATAATTATACTATTCAAAATAAAGAAACAAACACTACACTTATACTTTAAACTTTCTGAATGTTAAACATTAGTGGAGCATTTTCATATTTAAAGGAATATTCCGGGTTCAATACAAGTTAAGCTCAATTGATAGCATTTGTGGCATAATATTGATTACCACAAAAATTTACTTTGACTCGTCCCTCATAAAGCATAAATTCGAGGTGACAGTGAGGCACTTATAATATCAACATTATGCCACAAATGTCGATTGAGCTTAATTTGTATTGAACCCGGAATATTCCTTTTAACGTAATGTACTACACCTGTGTTTACTCTGCTAGTGCACTTGTGTGAACTTGAGGGGAACTGACTTTATACATCCACAGCTTTTGTTAAAAAGTAATAAAAAAACAATAAAAAAAACAATGGCTGTATAATTAAAGTTAGCTCTGAGAAAAGGGCTTGCATCATTTGTTTTTACAACGTAGATGCCACAAATTATAATCTTTGACATTCATACATTTTAAAGTGTGGTGCAAGTGTCCAAATCCTTTTTGGGACCACTGTAGATTATACAGTGCTGTGGAAAATTATTTGCCCCATCCTAATTTCTTCTGTTTTTGTGTATATCTCATTAAATTGTTTCAAAAATTCAAACAAAATCTAACATAAAACAAAAGCAATTGGAGTAAACACAAAATAAAGTTTTTAAATGATAATATTATTTATTGAAGCAAAAACGTTATCCAATATCAACTGGGCCTGTGTGAAAAAGTATTTGCCCCTTAGTTACTAAATCCCCAAATCTATGAAACTGCATTCATATGGGGTTCAGCTGGACTAGACACACCAGCCCTGTTCAATCAAATCAACACCTAAATAGAACTTTTTCAGCAACATGAATTTGGCTAAAAGGTCTTACCCAGTAACACCAAGGTCGAAAGAAATTCCAGAAATGATTAAGAAAAAGGTGATTGAACTACATCAGTCTGTACAGGGTTACAAAGCTATTTCAAAGGTTCTGGGACTCCAAAGAACCACAGTGAGAGCCATTATCTCCAAATGGAGAAAACCTGGCACAGTAATGAACCTTCCAAAATTCCCCCAAGAGGAAGTCACAAAAAAGGACAACATCCAAGGAACTACAGGCCTCTCTCGCATCAGACACTTCTTGATGATCCTCAAACCTTTTGGGAGAATGTTCTGTGGACTGTGAAGTTGAAAGTGGAACTGTTTAGAAGACAGGGGTCCCGTTACATCTGGCATAAATCAAACACAGAATTCCATACCTACGTTCAAGCTTGGAGGTGGTAGTGTGATGGTTTGGGGATGCTTTGCTGCTTCAGGGCCAGGGCGACTTGCAATAATTGAGGGAAAACATGAATTCTGCTCTCTACCAGAAAATCCTAAAGGAGAATGTCCGGTCATCTGTCCGTGAGTTGAAGCTCAAATGCAAATGGATTATGCAGCAAGACAATGATCCAAAGCTTAGGAGTAAGTCCACATCTGAATGGCTCAAAATAAGCTAAATTAAAGTTTTGGAGTGGCCTAGTCAAAGTCCTCACTTGAACCCTATTGAGGTGCTGTGGCAAGACCTTAAACAGGCAGTTCATGCTAAGAAACCTCCAATGTGGCTGAACTAAAGTAGTTCTGCAAAGAAGTGTGGGCCAAAATTCCATCAAAGGCGGTGTGAAAGATGGATCTCCAGTTATTGGAAGTGTTTGGTTGCAGTTGTTGCTGCTAAAGGTGGCACAACCAGCTATAAGTTTATGGGGGCAGTTAGTTTTTCACATGGGTGATATAGGTGTTGGATAACTTTTTTGCTTCAATAAAAAATATATATTTGAAAACTGTATTTTGTGTTTACTCGGGTTGCCTTTGTTTTATGTTATATCTCGTTTAAAGTTCTAAAACAATTTAGTATGAAAAATTGTCAGAAGAAATCAGTATGGGGAAAATACTTTTTCACAGCACCGTATGCAACTTTGGCTCTCTGAACTGAGGAGTGACAGACACTTATGATCAAAGTGTTTAGTAAAGCAAAAGGAGAGAAAGAGGTCAAGAGAAAGGAAAGAGGAGAGACTGGCAATTTTGACTCTTTCGTGTTCAGAGGTTTCCGGGTGTTAAGTCTCAGAGGCCAGACTGTACAGGTACAACATGTTTTTGATCCTTAAAGGATTGGTTCACCCAAAAATGATCATTCTCTCATCATTTACTCACCCTAATGCCGTCTCAACTCGTATAACTTTCTTTCTACTGCGAAACACAAACGAAGATATTTTGAAGGATACATGATGTGTTTGTCTATACAATGTAAGTCAATGGACTCCAACACTCTCAAGTGTCAAAAAGGACATAAAAGCAGCATAAAGGTAATCCATACAACACGAGTGCGTGAACAGCACATTGCGCCGAGCGTGAGGAAGTGTAATCAAGCTTCAATTCATGATCATGCCAAGGAGACTGCTGATGTTAAGATTTATAGTGACAAAGGAGTATCATTTTGTCCTGTTTCTCACCCAAGACTGATCGTTAGGAAATTATCACTGTTACAGTTTATTTTGTTTACGGGTATTTGGCAAGTCTTGCTGTGTGACAAGCTGTACTCCATCTTAAACTATTTTAAACAGCATATTGCTAATTCTTTACTTTTATGCACGCAGCTTTTATACCCTTACATTAATTGAGATTACATGTAATATTTGTACTTTAAAAAACTAATTTGACACACCACAGCTGGCAGACCAAGAGAAGCAAAAAGGTGATTAAAATGGTGAAGAAACAGTGACCAGTCACAGCACCTAAAATATAAATTTCCCCTTATACATTAATATACATTTTAACCTAAATTCTTGATCTTGATAAAAACGTTCATAGACATGATATACATCGACTACCCTTAGATTAAATGATTAAAACAAGTGAGCCTGGTTGGAAAAAATCTGGTTCTGTTATTAGGTTGGTCTGCGTCATTAGTAACATCATTCTTTGAGAAGCTTTACAGAAAATTTGATCATCGATTTCGCCCTGTTTTCCTGGAAATACTGGCAGCATCCCTTTGGAATGAATGATGCACATGATCGTAACACACACATAGACGGCTTAAGGTCTGTCTGTTACCTGGACACTCTTTGAGTGCTTGATAGTTCACCTCAAATATTATTTTTTTTATCATCATTCACCGTCATATTGTTCCAAACCCGTATGACTTTCTTTCTTCCATGGAACACAAAATGAGATTTTTTTTTAGGCAGAACGTCACCACAATGAAAGTGTAATATTCTCTTTTAAAACATCTGCAAAAAGAGGGTGAGTAAATGATTCCTTTTGAGTGACCTATCCATTTAAGCATGTGTCACCTGCATAAGGCCACCTATTGACCTTTTAACATATCATCTGCCCTATGACACATCCCCACATCCTTCCAATCAGCCGCTGTCATCTGAACTTATCATGTTGCCTCTGAGTCTCAATTTCACCTAGACTCTCTTTGGTAACCAATCTCTTCTTTTCGAGCCTTTTAACGAAGTCTAAAATTTCCCCAGACAGCAGTTCCGTTCCTCAGAGGATAAAGACATACTTCCTGCCTGGATAGGGCGAGTGTACTGGGAGAGGAGGCGGTAACGTGTGTCACATGTAAACGATCGCTGGAAGTGATTTGGTCTAAAAACAACATTGCATTATGTGAGCTGGTAGGGGCAAAGCAAACAAGCCACATTTTAAGAGGACAGACCAGAGAGTCTCAGAGGCACCTGGGTGTTGTTTATTTAGAGACAGATCACACCAGCCTATTCCAACTGATGGACATTTGGCTAGAGGAATGCCTATATGATGAGAGGAATGAACAGAGATCCACATCTGTTCATTTTTGCCAGGAAGTGTAGGAGTAGTGCCCTTGTTTAGTCTATGTAGCCTGGTTTTGCAGAATCAGAGCGCCATCTAGTGATAATGATGACTCGATCATATTTCATCTTCAAGTATTTCTACATGATTAATTGCATGATTCTACATGACAGAACTGTCTGTTGCTCTCTTCCTCAAGTTCTTTGACCGACGGGTACGGACAGACGGGTATGAATCCAGCACGTCCTGCCACGGCTTATGGCTTCCGACCAGATGAGCAGTTTTATTATGGTTACACAGCATCACGGTAGAACCCCCTGTGTCCTACAGCCTACTACAGCAAAAAATGGAAACTCTTAAAAAAAAAAAAAAAAAAAATTAAAAAGATGAAAAATGATGTTAAATAGGCCCCTCTGTCATTTCAAGTGGATAAAACACTACTGTTTTTCTTCATATTCAGTATTTCTTCATAAATATGATAAGGGGGTATTTATTACATTTCAAGTGACTCTTGGTTTGAATGTGTTTTAAGCAGAATGTTTTCATTGTTTTAATGAGGCCAGTAGCTATAGGGAAGGTTTTACAACCCTCACTTTTAGCTTGGTTGTGTCGTTTCATGTATATTTAAGCCTTTACTGTGTGTAAACACTGAAGAAATTAAGGCTCATTGCATCACTTTCAGCCTCTTTTCTGTGCAATATTTTAAAAGTAGGGTAAATTAGTTGCATGATATCTCAGAGGTATAGATAACTTGTGAATGAGTTACAGGAATAGTTCACCCAAAAATGAAAATTGCCTCATCATTTACTCATGCCATCCCAGATGTTTATAACTTTCTTTCTTCTGCTGAACACATACAAAGATTTTTAGAAGAATATCTCAGCTCTGTAGGTCCATACCATGCAAGTGAATGGTGGCCAGAACTCTGAAGCTCCTAAAAGCACATAAAGCTAAGGAAACATATGCAATCGACTACATTTGTTAAATCCATGTCTTCAGAAGTGACATGATAGGTATGGGTGAGGAATAAATCAATATTTAAGTCCTTTTTTACTATAAATGCCCACTTTCACCAGCCCTCCTTAGTGCTCTCTTCTCTGCTAAGAGTTCTTCTTCTTATGTTTTTGCCGATTAAAATTGTTTGTGCATATCGCCAACTATTGGGTAGAGAATTTATAGTAAAAAGGAATTTATGTCCATTTTGGAGCTTTAAAGTTTTGGCCACCATTCACTTGCATTGACCAACAAAGTTGAGATATTCTTTTTAAAATCTTCATTTGTGTTCTGCATAAGTAAGTAAGTCATACACATCTGGGATAGCATGAGGGTGAGTAAATGATGAGAGAATTTTCATTTTTGGCTGAACTATCCCGCATTGAAAACTCCAACTCATTAAACTTTAAAACATTACTGTCAGTTTATCTGCATGGCAGTGAAGTTGGTTCAGATTCTTACAGCTTTTGGTAAGAAAATATTGTGTAACCTTAAATGCAAATCTGTATCAATAGTTAATCAACAGTCCTTAGTTTCCTCCAATTTTGCTCAAGTTTACATAAAGCAACTGACATAAGGGTACATTTAATGATAGTGGTGCCCTCTTGTGGATCCCATGTGCAACATATATGACGTATTGATTTAATATGTTCAAACACGTTTCAGACATGGCTGCTGTCTTTATACTTTAAATACACAACAGCACAGGTCAAAATAATAAAACCGTAATCTAACGGACACTCTTAATACTTTTACTACTCGCTAATGTAAATGTGAAAAAGAATGTTGCCCATTACTTTGCCTTTGTTACTGTAGTACAAATATTTCTGTACATCTCAGCTTCTGTGGTGCACTGCTAACTACATATGTATTTTGTAATGTAGCCAAACTCAAGTGTTCACTTAAAATATACTGATTTCTTGATGTATATTGAAGTATTTATGAATTTCATTGGTGCCTGGGAATTGTCTTAACTACTGTTTTATATAAAATGCCTTTTTATTTAATGTAGTGCAATATGAAATACAAATTTTGATGTGCAAAAACCTTTTCTTGTGTACATTTTTTGTTTTTGAGAGCAGAAGGTCGACATGTCTTGTTTACATTCACTTGATGAAATGCCATGTGTCCCATTTTGACAAAGATTGCTATAAAGGGTGGTTATCCTTATTCAAGTTGTGATAGAGTGTCTTATTGTTTAAATGGACATCAAAGAGAGAGCAAAGTGCCCAGACCAGTATCTGTAGTGACAGGCCTGATATAATACACAATCTCTGTGATTGCACTTGCTGGAACATGTGACATCACCTGCACAAAAGGTACCTGTACATCATTCAAAATGAGATTGGTCCCAGATTCATGACAACAAATGGCACTGCACTATAGATATGTCACAGAGCCAGATTCCATGGAGGACTAACCATTCGAGGTTACAGTGTGGGTCTAAAGCAAGCAGTTGAGCTTCATTCTTGGCAGATTCTGATATAGCTCTGCTTTTTGGGTAAGTTACTTAGGCAGATGAGTGACAGTTACTGTTTGCTCATGTTGTGAGTGTGTTATTTGAAAGATGAAATCCACTTTGATGATATAAGAACATGGCATATTCTTTCCGTAGAAATGTATTTGTATATATTATCTTAAAACAATAGATTAATACATGAAATAAGATTAACTATATTACATTTATGCCATTAAAATAGTCCTCAGAGTGAGAAACACTTTTCTCTTCAACTATTTTTTACAACATACTATTACAGTCTAAAAGCCATAATTCTCTTCGTCATTTCTGTGGAGTAGCAAAATAATGACTGTTCTTAAACATGTTTTTTGAACACTCCCTCTGTTTGCTATTGGTAATATAAACTGTTAAACATGCCATTGGTTGAGCCTTAAATTGATAGTTTACCCAAATATGAAAATACTCTCATGATTTACTCACCTTCCTTGCATCCCAGATGTGTATGACTTTCTTTGTTCTGCAGAACACAAAAGAAGATTTTTAGAAGAATATCTCAGCTCTGTATGTCAATACAATGCAAGTGAATTGGTTCCCAAAATTTTAAGCTCCAAAATACAAATAAAGGGAGCATAAAAGTTATCCATAAGACTCCAGTGGTTAAATCCATGTGTTCAGACATGATATGATAGATGTGGGTGAGGAACATATTAATATTTAAGTAATTTTTTGTCATAAATTCTCCTCCTTTCCCAGTAGGGTGGCGATATGCACGAATAATGTGAATCACCAAAAACAGAAGGTGAAAGTGAAGGAAAAAATACTTAAATATTGATCTGTTTCTCATGCACATCTATCATATCGCTTCAGAAGATATAGATTTAACCACCAGAGTCATCTGGAGTACTTTTATGTTGTCCTTATGTGGATTTTGGAGCTTCAAAATTTTGGCACCCATCCACTTGCATGGTATGGACCTACAGAGCTGAGATATTTTTATAAAAATCTTTATTTGTGTACTGAAGAAGAAAGAAAGACTCATGGGATGGCATGAGGGTGAACTAACCCTTTAAAGGAATGTTCCGGGTACATGCAAGTTAAGCTTAATCTACATCATTTGTGGCATAATGTTGATTACCACAAAAAAATCATTTTGACTCAGCCCACGTCTATTTAAAAAAAAAAGAAGAAGAAGCAAAAATCGTGGTTACAGTAAGGCACGTACAATAGAAGTGAATGGGGCCAATCCGTAAACATTAAATTACAAAATGTTTCAAAAGTATATAGCCAAAAGACGTAAACATTATTAGTGTTAACATGATTTCAGAGCTGAGATATTCTTCTAAAAATCATTGTATGTGTTAAGCAGAAGAAAGAAAGCCTTTATGTTGGATTCTTTTATACAACATAAAATTACAGTCTAAAAGCTATAATTCTCTTCATCACATCTGTGGAGTATTAAAAATAATGACTGTTCTAAAACGTGTTTCTTGAACACTCCCTTTGTTTGCCATTGGTAAAATAAACTGTTAAACATGGCATTGGTTGAGCCTTAAAGGAACATTTCTGGGTTTATGCAAGTTGAGCTCGACTGACAGCATTTGTGACAATGTTGATTACCACAGAAATGTATTTTGACTCGGCCCACGTCTATTTAAAAACAAAAAAGAAGCAAAAATCGTGGTTACAATAAGGCACTTACAATAGAAGTGAATGGGGCCGGTCCATGAACAATAAATTACACAATGCTTCAAAAGTATATAGCCAAAAGATGTAAACATTATTAGTGTTAACATGACTTCATTGTGATATAATCACTTATTTTATCTATATAAAGTTATATCCAATATTACAATTTTGTTGTCATGACAACCCAACTTCGTAGTCTGGTAAAATGCCAGTAAATCCATTGTTTTATCACACTAAAATCATGTCAACATGTATAATGTTTAGATATCATTGCTATACTTTTCTAAATAATTTGAACATTTATGGACTGGCCCCATTTACTTCTATTGTGGTTGCCTGTAATTGTGATGTTTTTCTTTATATATATATATATATATATATATATATATATATATATATATATATATATATTCAAAACTATTTTTTGTGGTAATGAACATTATGCCACAAATGCCATCGATTGAACTTAAATTATTTTGATCCTGGAACATTCCATTAAGCCTTGGTTGAGACTAAACTATAGTCTCTGTTTCCTTGAACATTTCAAGTGGAACTTTTTCCCCAGTGTCTTTGCAAGGCTGAACCACCTCCTCTATTTCAGTAATCTCCACTACCAGATCACGAATCGCCTTCACACAGTCCAGGGGCTTGACTTCATCCTCTGGGCTTGATAAAGGCAGAGATTCTGATGTGTGTTCTGGATCTGTGATTGGCTGGTTGCCCGATACTTTGGAGATGTCATGAACAGTTTGAAGAAAATCTGTCTCTGCATCTTCAGTGGATAAACAAACTGCAATCGGATATTTGTTTTCCACCACACTGACATCACTTATCCCTGCTCTGTTTGTGACTGGGTCATCTAAAGTGACCTCTGTCTTTACTGCAGCCCTGTTGTTGTCCTCCTTTCCAGCAGGGGGTGCTGTGAATACAGCATCTCCTCCAGAGCAAGAGGAAGTAGTGTTCGTGGTTTTAATGCAAACAGGACTGATTACTACTGAGTGTTTATTAGCAAAGTCTGAGAAAGCTGCACCACCTCCTGTTGAACTAGAAGGATTAGGGTCAGGGTTAACAACAGGGGCAACGATGGCCAAAGCTTTTGCAGTGGTTGCTTTAGGTATAAGTTTTGGTTTAGTCTCAGCTGAAGTGTCCGTGGAAATGAAGGTTGCTGTCTGTTCGGGTGTTTTCTCATTTACTGTTTCAGCAGTCACAAATAGATCATCCATGCTATTTTCTAGGACTGTTGTGTTCTCTCCCACATCAAATTTTACCACAACAGGCATGGCAGCAGGCAGAGCTTGGCACAGTGTGGCACTAGGCTGGGCTTGACTTTCACTCTTTGGACTTGACTTTTCAGGTGACTTAACAGCCCTATTCATTGCTGGCTGTAGTTCATTGGTGAAAGTTTTTTTTACTGCCAGGCCATTGGTTAGCAAAGGAAAGGGCGGTAGGGCTGTGCACAGACTCTGTGGGGTTTTTAAGTGGGCCGGGCTGCTGGGTTTGGATCCTGGCGGGGTGGAGGACAGGCTGGACAGACTGAAATTGTATTTGCTCTCTGTGAACAGGTTGTACTTCTTCATGCTGGCTGCCTCCTTGACCACTGCCAATCAAAAGCACAAGTCTCATTTGGGATTGTAATTTAGGTAAATCTCAGATCAATCTTTGTGCTTTGAATCTAAACAACTAATTTAAAAATTCTTATTCTGTGATGATGACCCTTTTGGACACTCAAGTCCACTTAAAGATGTCTGAATTTCATTGAATTCAATCTCAAAATATCAAAACAAATGGCATCTGCAAACAAATGATGCAAGACCATGTCTATTTATTTTTCTTAGAGATTTTTGCAATGTCTCAACATGGTTTTTAGTGGACAAAGTCTTTCACCTCAAGTTATCACATTAACTATCAGGGTCAGAAAATAATGGGGGCTTGGGGCAAAAATGCCCCCATATCAAGTTCTTCTGTTATATTTGTAACAAATGATATAATTTTTTATATAATATATATATATATATATATATATATACATACACACACACATACACTGGCGGCCAAAAGTTTGGAATAATGTACAGATTTTGCTGTTTCGAAAGGATATTGGTACTTTAATTCACCAAAGTGGCATTCAACTGATCACAAAGTACAGACAGGACATTACTGATGTAAAGAAACAGCACCATCACTATTTGAAAAAAGTCATTTTTGATCAAATCTAGAAAGGCCCCATTTCCAGCAGCCACTCCAACACCTTATCCTTGAGTAATCATGCTAAATTGCTAACTTGGTACTAGAAAATCACTTGCCATTATATCAAACACAGTTGAAAGCTATTTGGTTCGTTAAATTAAGCTTAACATTGTCTTTGTGTTTGTTTTTGAGTTGCCACAGTATGCAATAGACTGGCATGTCTTAAGGTCAATATTAGGTCAAAAATGGCAAAAAAGAAACCACTTTCTCTAGAAACTCATCAGTCAATTATTGTTTTGAGGAATGGAGGTTATACAATGCTTGAAATTGCCAAAAAAAAAACCTGAAGATTTCATACAAAGGTGTACATACAGTCTTCAAAGACAAAGGACAACTGGCTCTAACATGGACAGAAAGAGATGTGGAAGGCCAGATGTACAACTAAACAAGAGGATAAATACATCAGAGTCTCTAGTTTGAGAAATAGACGCCTCACATGTCCTCAGCTGACAGCTTCATTGAATTCTACCCGCTCAACACCAGTTTTATGTACAACAGTAAAGAGAAGACTCAGGGGTGCAGGCCTTATGGGAAGAATTGCAAAGAAAAAGCCAATTTTTAAACAGAAAAACCAAAAGAAAAGGTTAGAGTGGGCAAAGAAACAAACATTGGACAACAGATAATTGGAAAAGAGTGTTATGGATCTTAACCCCATTGAGCATTTGTGGGATCAGCTAGACTGTAAGGTGCATGAAGAGTGCCTGACAAGACAGTCACATTTATGGCAAGTGCTACTGGAAGCGTGGGGTGAAATGTCACCTGAGTATCTGGACAAACTGACAGCTAGAATGCCAAGGATCTGCAAAGCTGTCATTGCTGCATGTGGAGGATTTTTTGATGAAAATTCTTTGAAGTAAATTAAGAAGTTCGAAAAAAAAATTCACATTTTAATAGTCATTTTTCATGTTATTAATGTCCTGACTATATATTGTGATCAGTTGAATGCCACTTTGGTGAATAAAAGTACCAATTTCTTTCCATAAGAGCAAAATCTGTACATTGTTCCACCAGTGTATACACACACACACACACATAGTATATATATATATATATATACTATTCTCAGCCGAGGTATACTGTACATATTGTTGCATAAAACATAAGATATAATAATAGCTATAATAAGTTTATAAATAGATTAATTTGAAGAATTTCATTTTTTATATATATATATATATTATTAGGAAACACATGCCCTCATAAAGGTAACAAATGCTGGAAGTTAATTTCTGACACAGATTTATTGACATCCACAAGTTTGATAAAGTGTCCTTAATTTATTTTTTTTATTTTTTTATTATTTTTTTTTTTCCGCTTTTTCACCCTTCAGTCCTTGTGGTTGCATAGTAATTTGCCTCAATCTGGGTGGCAGAGGATGAATCCCAGTTGCCTTCACGTCTGAGACCATCAACCCGTGCATTTTATCACATGGCTTGTTGAGCGCATTGACACGGAGACATAGCGCGTGTGGAGGCTTCATGCCATCCACCGTGGCATTCGTGCTCAACTCACCACTTGCCCCACTGAGAATGAACCACATTAGAGTGACCACAAGGAGGTTACCCCATGTGACTCAACACTACCTAGCAACCAGGCCAATTTGGTTGCTTAGGTGACCTGGCTGGAGTCACTCAGCATGCCCTGGGATTTGAACTAGTGAACTAGTGAACTCCAGGGGTGGTAGCCAGCGTCTTTTACCACTGAGCTACCAAGGCCCCTTAATAAAGTCCTTAATTTTGAGCACAATCTATATCTATTGTTTAAAAGTGTGTTTGTGCTACACAAAAATAAACAAATAAAATAAATAGCACTTGCTTTGATATTTGTTATCAAATAGCACATTTACATTATTTTAAAAATGCATGAATGTACAGTAGTTTTAATGCTCATTCTGCAGCAATACTTAAAAGTAGCTAATATGAAGAACATCTATGCAAGATCATGTGACATACCCATGCTGACGTCCTTTTCCAGTATCTGTTGGAGAATATCCTCATACACGTTTTCCACACTGATGAAGTTGGAGTAATCAGCAAATATATATTGCTGAAATTTTGGTAGTTCCTGCAAGGAGATTGCAGAGGGATAGTTTACCCAAAAATGTTAACTTTCTCATCATTTACTCACCCTCATGACATCCCAGATGTGTATGACTTTCTTTCCTCTGCACAACACAAATGAAGATTTTTAGAAGATTGTCTCAGCGCTGTTAGTCCTCACAATGCAAGTGAATTGTGACCAGGACTCAGACAGTCCAAAAAGTACATAAAGGCAGCATAAAAGTAATCCATGTCAAGCAATACAGTATGTTAGGTGTAGGTGAGGAACAGTTCAACATTTAAGTCCATTTTTACTATAAATCTCCACCTTTGACCAGCCCCGACTGGTAGGTGGCTGAATGTGAATGTGAAAATGAAAGTCACTTCTACACCAGAATGTGGAAGTGAAAGTGAAAGTGTAGATTTCCAGTAAAAAAGGGCTTAAATATTGATCTGTTTCTCACCCACACCTATCAAATCACTTCAGAAGACATGGATTAAACCACTGGAATCTTCAAAGTTCTGGTCACCATTCACTTGCATTGTATGGACCTACAGAGCTGAAATATATATATATATATATATTTGTTTGTGTTCTGCAGAAGAAAGAAAGTCATGCACATCTGGGATGGCAAGAGAGTGAGTAAATGCTTTTTTTGGGGGTGAACTAACCCTTTAAGGCTATATCTATTTGGAAATTTGCACCATGTAAAACAAAGAACCAATGTAGAATGCACTTGATTTGAAGGATGCTTCAAGGCTTTTATTTCATTGTTATTTTGTCTGTCAAGATGTGACTGATTCCAATATCTCAGGAAATGTACCTTTTTGAAGGATGGGTCCAGGTGTTTCTTTATGCTGGGTAGAGTGATGCTGATCAAAGCCTCCTGAAAGATCTTCTTTCTCACTGTGCTACTGTCATAGTCAAATTGCTGTTGGACACAGATAAAGTCAATTAGGTAAGCAATCTGACACATGAGTGTTTGTAAATGTATAGTTAAATGCATACCCTCAGAACTCTGTGTTTGGCCTTTTGCATAGCCATAGGAAAGTTGACAGATGGGTCCTCCAGAGCCTTTCGCATCAGCAGCTCAAAGGTGTACTCTGCATTCTCCATCATCTGAACCAATCACACAACAGACACGTTGTAGCCCAGAATCAATCACTGTAATACTACAGAGTGTATGACATCAGTTTAGAACAGGTTATACAACATGAAAGGAGTTAAACACTACAGACTGTGTACCTGTTGTATGCCTATTTCTGTGTTGTCCTTCAGACCTTTGGTGGAATAGTTGAAGGTTTGCTGCAGCTCTTGATTGTGATCTGCCAGTCCACTCACTTTCTCATAACAGCTTTCTAAATTAGCCATACTCATTCTAAAAAGAGCCTTCAGGGAGAAGGATATCACTTCAATGTTATTACTACTGTTTATAGGCTAACCCTTTATAAAAATATTCATATTTAAGGACAAAGGTTTATATAGAAAATGTTTTTAAAAAATACTTAAAAATAGAAATCTCATTCATGTTCGAATATATTCAAATATGCCACGTGACCAATCACGACACGGCAAGTTTAAATATGCAGAAGTGCAGATCAGCTAGGAGCGCTACTATGGAGGGGAAGATTTTCAATAAATAATGACTTAAATTTCAGTCTTTTCACAAAAAGCTACTGTAGGACTTCATAGGCTTATTTTATGTCGCTTTTCGGTCCTGACAGCAATATAGGCTTTCACTGTATGAAAAAACTTATTTTGCATTCTTCAGAAGAAATTAAGTCATGTGGGTTTGGAACAACATGAGGGTAAGTAAATATGTCAGAATATAAATTTTGGTGTGATCTAATCTGTTTATGTAAAATGCTTCCACACATCATGAAGATTTCAAGTTTGTTGGTTTCTCCAACCTGTATGGATTCCTCCCTATGATCAGCATCTTGGAAGTCCTGACACAGCTGCTCCATCATGCTCTCGCTTAACTGCCGGGCCTCTGTGAATCCCAGGTTGATGGGCACCATCACTTCTTCCAGGATAGCTGGCAGGTAAGGCTGAACATGCTCTGTGCAATACTTCATTGCTGGCTCAGTTACCATGGCTACACGTTGAGTGGAGAGAAGAAATTAGAAACCCTGATGAACACCTACATACACTAATAGAAGCCACATTAGAGTACAGATTACAAAATCGTGAGAACATATTCTTAGTTTTTAAAAAGTGTTTTCCTTTGTGGTCTTAGAGAAGCTATAAAGTACTACAAAGCTCATGTTGTCAAACACACACAGTGTGTTCATGAGTACCTCTGAGTTTGCCTTCCAGGAAAGTTCTAGAGCTGGTGATCTGGTCCATATTGGAGCGCATGAGCACCCCTTGCTGTTTCACCATCTCTTTGCATTCCTCTTTCAGTGCATCCAGTCTCTCCATCAGTTGCTCTTGCACCAGGTAATAAGCAGCCTTGACTGTCTGCAGGGGTCAAGGGTCACTGATTATCATAATTGTTACATAGGTTTTCTATCTATCATTCTTTGTTTCTCACTGATGAATTTGTCCATAAAAAGTTCTGTAATGCAATGTGTTTCTGGAATGTTTCTAGATTGTCCTGCCCTTTCAGACACACAAAAGGGACATTTCTGGCCTCCCTGGCCCGAAGCTATTTGGGTGTGGAGTGTCCCTCCGGGCTTATGTCAAGATCACACACCCCAGTATCAACTGTCAAATGCAAGTCTGGAGAAATTAAAAGCAATAACAGGGAACAATCTGTACAATCTCTACCATGCATAGTGGAGCAATCTACTGTAGGTGAAATGGCTACTTAAGGAAATACAGGTATCAGGCAGCAGTTGATATACAGTAAGCAAGACCTGTAGACACTGTGGCCTTTCCAAAATATGTGGAGTTCTAGACACATACTGCAAACCACACTCTCCTCTTGTCTGCCTTCTTGGACTTCAGACATGGCAGAAGTTCCTTCTCCAGGTAGGGCATGAAGTCCTCCATCAACAGGTTAGCAAGCGCCTGAACACACGTGCACAGGTTCAGAAATATTACATGTGCATGCAGCTTATCTATCCTGAATAAATAGTGAGAGAAAACACTACAATGCTAAAACAAACTTGGCACAGCTTGTGTATACCACAGACTAGACTGAAATGAACAATGGACTGATATGATCTATTAACCTAAAACCACAAGATCTATCATTCATTTCAGTAATTTCTTAAACAATAACCAAATAAAGTCAATTGTGGTGTATTTAAATGAACTGAATACTGCGACATGGTCACAATTTTGTATTTAAAATGGAATACTTAAGTAATAAGCCATGACTGGCTTTAACCACATTAAAGGGGGTTGGACCCACAATGTGCCTATGAACATCCCCTCACCTGATGTTCAAGCCTTGTAGTGTATGGCCTTGGGTGGCTTATTGCTTTTATAAACTGGCAACAGAAGCAATATTATAAAAGACACCAATATGCAATAAATAGTTACATTTATTATTAATAATCTTTAAGAATTAAAAATTATTCCACCAAGTAGTTGCTAAACACTTGATGTGCTGTTGCAGGTGTGCACATACTAGCTATTTACATGTTCTCCCAAAGCTTCCTTTTTATACCAGTATTAGTTATTTAATATGTGTGAGACAAATTGGGTGTATCGTTAGTTAATTTTCATGATGGCGGTAACAGGTGAAACTACCCTGGGAAACTCCCTGTGTGCTAGTGGAGCATTACTCAGATTCCACACAACTCTCTGTCCTGATGTCAGGGGCGGACTGGGAAGAGAAATCGGCCCGTGATTTTACATAGAAACTGGCCCAAAAGTTGTTGAAGTTGGGGGGGGGGGGTTGCTGTCCTTTTCTGCATATCACTGCCCCCTTCAGCATATCGCGGCACTGTTTTGTGGCCCATTCTGCATAACACAGCAGCCCATTTGAGCTTACTCAAAATAGGCCAGTCCGCCCCTGCCTGATGTAACAGTGTCTTAATGAGATAGCTGTAACACTGAGGCTGGGGTTGTGGAAAATACAAACATATCTGTGCACAAGAAAGGCTTTCATATGTGGGACTGAATTTGTATCTCTCTTCCAAAAACTGAAATAAAATTCAGATGCATTCCATGCAAAACCAACCATTTTAATGATAAAAATCAACCATTTATTTATACAAGTAAATGTTAATATGTGAAAGCCTGAAACAAGAGCTTTCTCCCAACGTGTCTTCCTCATCAACAACATGTATTGTGAAAAGCACTACACAAATAAATTTAACTGAATTTAGTTAAGGGAAAAAAATATTGCTGGTGACAACTGCCCAATTGTAGGGTATAACAGGGCTAGGCTCTGCAGGGTAAAAGGCTTCTTTGGTTTTATTTTCTCCCAGAACACTAAATAGCAACAAAAACTACCACAGCAATTTCCTAAACACCTGTTTGTCACTATACACTGGAAAATTTTCCTGTACCATAAGACCTTTGCGTGTGGTGTCTAAAGGTTGATTTTGAGGCAATTTGATCTAATTTTTATAATTAATTTAAATGTTGAAAATGTATGTAGCTAATGAAAATCCCTGAAATTAACACATTTCTTTTGAGGAAAAAAAAACTTATCATTTTCAGTTTTGTTTAAGGTCATTAAATCAAACATTTTTCAATAACTGTTCTATAAGTGTAAGGATAGCTTTTGGGGTAAAAAGCCCCCGTGTTTCAGGGGCTAAAGGCCCTTATTAAACACACTGTTTTTCTTAACAAAAAGATTTGTTATGAAAATTTTTCAAAATGGGCTCATATTGACTGATCCAATCATAATAGAGATTAGTTTGTTCATAGAATACTTGAGATGAAATAAAATGCCAAATGTGTTTGAAATTCCAATTTGTTACTCAAAAAAGCATCTTGCTGTCTCAAAATTATTTGCATTATTTGACAAATTGTGCCCTATATCTACTAGATATATAACTATATCTACACTATATCACTTTAAACCCCCAGGGGCCTTTTACCCCATGATGTCAAGGTTTAAAGAAAAGCCTGCCAGCACAGATGTGAAAGGGTACCTACTCGCACATCACTGCCAATGAGCATATCCCACGATTCATACTGGCCTTTCTCCTGCCTATAGATCTGAAGGGCTTTGAGGAAGGCTTTAACCTCACATGTCTTCTTCCTTAGAAAGTCTATTGAATATAATAGAGCAATAGATAGTGAAAGAGAGATACTGAAGGTGTACATTATCACAATAGCATTCTTTTAATTTTTTTTTCTCTATTCTGTTCCCTCCTTTATGTTCAAGTATGCGGATATATATTTCCTGTGTAGAGTAAGGCATAGTAGGATGCCACAGCTTTCACTGGGTCATGTGTCATCTTTGTGAACATTCTAATCACTCTGTGGTTTCAATGCAGTGGAGTTGATACCTTTGTTCTGGTGGCGAATACAATCAGATAAGATGGAGATGAATTTAGCTAGCTTTTTCTTCATGCGGAAACAGAAATAGTAATCCTGACGGTATGGAAGTCTAAGATAAACAGGGAACTTCCCTGGCATACCCGCCGCAGGGGGAGCAAAATCTTCCTGGACATCTGCAACAAAACACACACACACACACACACACATATAAGACTTAGAAATGGCACACTGTATATACTGTAAATCTTTACAATAAAAATAAAAGTATTTGCTGTATTGATTTATAGCACAGAAAAATAACTCCTAAGTAATGTTTACACAGACACTATGTCTTCCCCAGTAAGATTTCACAGTGAAATGTGATAAAAAGAGAGCAAACGATGAACAAAATGTCTTTATTGCACCATTTCTTGACTGGAGCTATATCCGTTTCGTAGTTGAATAATATTTATGTTTCAATATGTATGCAGAGTGTGAATACCATCAACATGATCACACTGGAAATCGACATGTTGCTACCGAATATTCAGGTACCCTGAAATCGACCCCATTCTACTGAGTTACCGACAAGCGCCATCTCCCATCAGACATTTTTGCATCAACTCGAATGTGTTTACCTGTTCAAGTGGCGTTCATACTGTTGTGCGTTGCGTAAGCAGCCTCAAAGGCAGGTTCTGGACCTTGGAAACCAGGAAGTATTCGTATTTACATAATCAATGATTAATGTGAGTCGGAGATTGCATTTTCCCTCTAAGATTAAATTTTTACTCCACTGACAGATAGGTTTAGGGTTTGGGTTAGGGCGTAGGATTAATAAAATATGTATTACTTTTTATTGTATTACACAATTTACTACTAAAAATACAACTTCCATTTGGTGATCTCTGTGGACATTTTATCCAGAAAATGGTGCTCACATGTGCCCAATCGTTTAACAACACTTCCCACTTCGGCCACTGGGGGCAGTGCTTCGAATTTCGTTAGGCAAATACTGCACATAATCCACTGAGGGTTAGTTTTAGGGTTGGGTTTGGGTTTGGGTTAGGGTGTAGAATTAATAAAATCTGTATTATTTTTGACATTTACTACTAAAACATGCTATACACTATTTTGAACTTACAACCAACTGTAGCTTAATTCACAGTGAGATTAGTCTGATACATCATGGTAAATTAGGTCTAAGCAAACTTTGCATTTTATTTTCACCTTTAATGTATTCATCAGATTCTTATTTTTGATTATTACTTACTGTTAGTGCAAGGGCAGCACTGGTCCACCATTTCCATGTACTTCTCTTCTGTAGTGAAAATTGTGCCCCCTGTAGGTAGAAGCCTGTGCAGTGCAGGCACACCTTTCATAAATGTCTGCAGGACAGCAAGTAGAAGATACTGCAATAAGTGTTATTGGTTTGTGGAACCCCAAATGTTCATTTCTAGATGGTAGAACTCATACCTTGTAGCTTTCGTGGCACTCGAGGACGTAACTGGCACGCACCACAATAAATCTGACTTTCCATTTCCTGCTATCATCAAAGAACAGCACATTCTCTTCATAAAGCACCTGTCCTGCCTCTAGAGGCTTCTGTGTAATTAGACATAATAAGTCAATAAACAGTATATGACCAGTGACTGAATGATACTCATGCCTATGTTCTGTAGAGTTATTCTAAATTGTTGGAGGACCATCTGTGAGGTTCACAATTCTGTACCATACCCTTTGTTTGAGGAGCTGTGTGTGTTCTACTTTGCGTTGCTCAAGTTCATCTTGGATCTGGGACAGGAAGGGCAAAGAAAATTGTTTCCTATAAATCGGTGCAAACTCCTGAAATTTGACATCCACTTGACCTGTAACACAACACATTGCTGGGGTCAATACACTTTTATTTATTTCAGGCTATTGGAATCTGGGGGGTGCAGAATAAATGTCAAGTGTAAATGCTCAGACATTCAAAGGTTGTCTTGTTTTAATTTCAATGAATATAAGGGTTATTCAAAGGTAGTCTGTTTCTGATCTAAACAGACAGCCTGGCCTTGCAGATAAACAGTCTAATATTTCCCCCCTTCTGCAGCTAAATTATACCTACTCAGCATGAACTCAAAATACATGGAATACAATGATCTAAGTTTTACTTCATAACTTACTACATATCTCATTGTATAATATGTATTTTGTGTTTTGAGGACATCATCGTGTTTTGAGGACTCCACTTTGGGCTTCAATGGAAAAGAATGCAGTTAATTAATGAGTACAAAGGATGCAAACAGCTTGTAATAAAGTGGCCACAATCCAAAATCAGAGGAGAGGAAATTGATGGTCCAAAATGAATAAATAAGCACAGTCCAAAGGTGAAACAAGGGGAGATTGTGTAAATTAACAACACCTCTGAGGCTCAAAGGATCTCTCAAAGGAACTCTGTTATTTCTCCAGTGTCATGTACAAAATTAGCTGAACAATACAATACTGCTTTGAACAGAGGATATTAATGTTTTTTTTCAGCCAATCAGACCACATCCTCCCTACCTGAACATTTCAACATTCTCTTGAAGAACTGTCAGTGCTCTGATTTTGAAACCTAATAGATCTAACGCAGAATTAAATTCTTTTAAATCCCGTTTTTTTGTTTGGCAAACGGGCATATTGTGACATGACTACATGATTTTAATGAGTTATGACTAAACTCCAGTCAATGCTACAGTGGGTATTCCTATGAGCCTATAACTATTACTGTAATTCAATTACTAGCCTATATAATTTTAATTCTAAATTGCAAATTTTTGGTTCTGAATGTTGATTGGTCAAAACATTCTAAGTGCAATTCACTATATAATAATAGCTATGCCTCAAAACTCCTGTTCACCTAGCCACTCACTGTGTAGCACTTTTAATAACGTTCTGTTTTTGTTTACATGTCAGTGTCTATATTTTCTAGTGAAAGGATTTCGTTTAATTAATTTTCTTAGTAAAATAACATTTTAAATAGTTTTTTTGTAACAATGTGGTAACATTTATGGTTTTATTCAAGTTAAAACTATTTTTGTTTATAAATGAAACAACCTGATGACATTAAGTTAAACCAACAAGTTATTTTTAAGGTTCAGAAATTTTTTTTGGCCTATTTTTAAGATTTACGCATTTCAATTTCATAACAACATTCCATCAAATTGAATATGTAATTTTTTATAAAATTAAATGAATACAACTTTATATATATATATATATATATATATATATATATATATATATATATATATATATATATATTATTTTTTTATTATTATTATTATTATTTTATTACTCAATTCAATTTGATAACATTTTGTTACAAAACTGAAATGAGGTTTTTTTTTAAACTGTAGTAGCAGTGTTATATAAGTGAGAGCTACTATAGGTTATGCTATATTGTGAATATAGTCAAGGCTAAAGCATTATGAGGTGTGAGGTGCAATGCACAGCCCTTGTACCGTATTGCAATACAGTTATCAAAGAATTTTTGTTGCTTATGTGCATAGGGGAAAGAAGTTTACATGAAATGGAACAAACTTTTTGATTTAACACCCAAACGAGAATCTCCACACTCAGAGAGTGTTCCTACTTTCTTAAATGCCTCATGTGTAAAAATGTTCATAGGCTTTGAGACTCTTACATATGTAACATGTAGCTATGGCATTCACATCTATCATAAGAAAATTGTTTCACAATGGAGTGAAAGGAAGGAGCCAATCTATCTTCATTTTCAGTTTCTCTCTCTGTCCTCTCTCTTCTTTCTCTTCTAAAAAATGTTTATTTTGGCATTATACATCTCTTCATTTAGTCTTCTTAAAAAACAAGTGTTGTTTTGTGAATAAGAGAGAAAGTGAGAGAGAGTTACTGTTTTAGAAAGAACTAGTTTGAGATGTCTTGAATTCTTTAGCTCATGAAATGTTAGATACTTGGCCCACCATATGCACATACTGTATGACATGGCATGACCTGCAAAGCCAGTTCTGTATGAACGCACTTCATACCACAACACAGTCATCACACTTCCAAGAATAGTTTGACTAGGGAACGTTCGTAAACACCTGTGACCATACGTTTCATTTAAACAAACATTAAATGTACTGTAGAGAGTTGCTGTGTTTGCAGTTTGTTTTTTAGAAACATCATGGGCCATGAGCAGTTGTTTCTTCATTGACCACAGACTCTTTTTTTTTTTTTACACCTTCTTATGTGTGAAATCCCACATGGACTCGACACCATTTAAGTTTACTGTCATAGGAAACGGTGCAATTTGTGTCCCATTTGTTTTCCCTGGACTTAATACTGATGAAAAAACAGGATAACCTTGTCACGTTATTGGATGTAATGCAAAAGAATGTTAAAAATAAAACATTAATTGTAATTTTAAATGTTTTTTCTCTCCCATCAGAATATCAAAAGTCCCTGTTCATCACTAATGCATTTTACTGTAATTGGTTATTTACAATAATAATAATAATAATAATAATAATAATAATAATAATAATAATTTTAGCAGATTTTGTCTTTTGCATTTTAATAAATGACTGAAGAATAACAAAATGTAACGGATAAAATTATCCAAAGCATGAATCCTTTAAGAACTGCAGAAAACAAAACTTAAATACATTAACGTCCATTGCTGCTCATTCTGCTCGCGCAAACTCGTTCTTTTTCAATAAATATTAAAACCACTACTTACTGGTCTCATAGCCATTACATTCTACATACCTTTTATGTAGTTGGATTTATTTTCATCCAGTAGACTGGACGATGCTCCCATACTGCCCCGCGTGAGCGCTCCTCTGTTCAGGGGAAGATGAATTGAACACTGAAGGAGAATCAGAAAGCCAATCACATTTCACTGATGACGGCGTGACGCGAATGAAACAGCTGCACACTCTGGCTGTCTCTCAAAAACTAGAGAGCTGTCTAACTAGGCAGCTCACTAGGTATTTTTTTTACATATCACCTTAAAGGAATATTCCGGATTCAATACAAGTTGAGCTCAATCACCAGCATTTGTGGCATAATGTTGATTACCATAAAAATTAATTTCGACTAGTCCCTCCTTTTCTTTAAAAAAAGCAAAAATATAGACTACAGGGAGGCACTTACAATGGAAGTGAATGGGGCCAATCAATAAACGTTAAAATACTCACTGTTTCAAAAGTAATACACAAGTTAACAGTAATAAACAAGTTTTAACAGAAGAATTAATATGTGCTATACAATAAGTGCTATAATTTCTGCCTTTAAACCTTCCAAAAAATAATAGTAAATAATTATAATAATAAATTACATTGTAACTGCCTCACTGTAACCTCGATGTTTCTCATCCACACCTATTATATCTCTTCTAAAGACATGGATTAAATAACTGGAGTCATATGGATTACTTTTATACTGCCTTTATGTACTTTTTGTACCACTTGCACTGAATAGAACAACAGAGCTGAGATATTCTTCTAAAAATCTAAAGGGTGTAGCTGAATTAGCCAAACCTGTAAATTAATGTGTAACAGCATAAGGATGGGCAAGGAGGTGGCTGGAACAGGCTGAACAGTAAACGTAAGTTTAATGTCAAAACACAGACACACATGCATTGCGGCCGCGTGCGGCTCTCTCTCTCTCTCTCGAACTGCCGTCTCCGGCTCCCCTTTATATCGCTCTCCTGCCAATTCAGCATCAGCCGGCCTGGCCACGCCCTCCTCATCACATACTGGCATGTGAAAATATAAAACAATGGCAATACCGAACATAAAACAACATATAAAAATATCCTTTTTAGTCAAAAGATACAAATAAACAGCCCATTGTGATACCACTTGTACAAAAAAGTTCTATGCTGATGGCCTCAGGTTGTCATACCATGGTAATAAATGATCATCATATTCATTTACCATGGTACATACATGACTCTCCAAGGTACTTGATAAACAACTTAACCCTTCACTCTTAAAATAAAAAATTAAAATTGTTTGAACTCTAATCTCTGTCTTAGCTCGTACTTTTCTAATACAATTGAAACTTTTTGCAGCACTTTTCATGTTACTGTCTCCTTAAGATGAATCGCTTGTATTGTATTCTTCCTCAATTTATATGTCACTTTGGATAAAAGCATCTGCTAAATAAATAAATATAATTGTAAATGGACTTCAAGGAATTGTAATATGGTTCATTTCCAAAAACCATGGCAATGTTCATTAAACCATAGTATGTTGTGGTATGTCTTTGTGAAATACAATATCCCTGTGACAAACTACACAGGCTTGATTACAAGGTTTATCACCACAAAAGTATTTTGCAAAATGTTTCCCTATTCAAATGAACATACCAGCTAGTCAATTTAAGTGTGAACTAGACATTGTACTATGCAAATTACACAGGAGTGGCACTAATTAGAGACTTCTCACAGGTTATATTCAACCCTAAAAAAATTTTGTGTCCTCGGAAATACTGAGGATATGCAACTTTGTACATAAAGTCTGGCATAAACTCACAATCTTTAGGCAGCTTTTTTGAGAGGGCAGCTGACCTCAAGGCAAACACTCCTATTTTTTCAATGTTATTTTGTTAGTGCCACAATTCAAATGAGGCCTGGACATATTTTCGTGGGATTCACCTAAGTGCTGTGTCAATGTTCTCAAAGTGTTTTGTTCGTAATGAGACATATCATGTGAAATGTTTTATTGATGTTATGGAGCATAACTGTAAGCAATCTGATAAAATACTGAAGCAAAAAAATGAAGTGGAATAAAAAAAAAATCAAAAAACAAATCAGATCAGACAAGAATCTTAAAACCTTAGAGTCCTTATAAATATTTTAGAGATTAAAAAAACAAAATAAACAAAGAATATCAATACTGTCATTACTCTCAGCACAGACCGATTTTTTTAAACACTATGAAGCCCATAATGGGCCAAAGCAACACTGCAATCAACAAAAACACGAACAACTTTTAGCATTGACAAGCTGAAGCTATTGTTACAAGAACTTATCCAATTTTCATTGCAAATACCCATCTCTAACATAAACAGGAAACACCTAATTAAAAATAGCCACAGATGGAGCATCAGTAGGTGAACTCTGCCCTGCTCAAACTCTTAAATGCATGTCCCAAAGGGCTCACAAAGCACAACTAAATTGCTCAAATTTTTTTTCTGGTTTCATCAATATCTGCAAGTCAGAGAGTTTGACGTCGGGTGCTGTCTGAGCTGATAGTGCTGCTTTGGGGGGCGGACGTGTAAGTGGGCACGCTATATTTTGTAAGCACTTCCTTAAACTGCGCCAGGGTGGCATCGGTCCGTATGCCTGTCGGGTCAAAGTGTGTACGGCTCACTCTGAACCCTGCCTCTGTGAGATACTGCAGAAATTTATTCAACCTGAGGGAAAGAGCTCAGTGTCAGATTAAAAAAATTCAAAGACCTGGTCAATTCCAATGACTTTTAAAATATTGCTCAAAATTCAGTTCAGTTCTTTTAAAGATATGCTGAGTTGTATACAATAAACAGCATCGGTGAAGTTTAAGTTAAAAATAATTTGCTCACTTTGCTTTCTTCTGTTGTTATTGATTTATATTCAATGATATAAGCAGGATTCAAGGGGCATCGTGACATTTTATATACTCTACATGGCCAAAAGTGAGTGGACACCAGAAGTGCTTGTTGAACATGGGCATTAATAGGGAGTTGGTCCTCCCTAGGCCAAATATTTTTTGAATGGTGGCCAGAAATGTGAAATTCCCAAAAAGCACATAAAAGCAGAATAAAAGTAATCCATACAACTCCAGTGGTTAAATCCATATCTTCAGAAGCAATATGATAAGTGTGGTTGAGAAACAGATCAATATTTTAGTCCTTTTTACTCTAAATTCTACCCAGTACGTGGCGGTATGCGCAATGAATACAAATAGCAAAAAACAAAAGAACAATGTGAAAGTTTATAGTAAAAAAGGACTTAAATGATCTGTTTCTCATCCACATCTATTATATCTCTTCTAAAGACATGGATTAAATAACTGGAGTCATATGGATTACTTTTATACTGCCTTTATATGCTTTTTGGACCACTTGCATTGAATAGACCAACAGAGCTGAGATATTCTTCTACAAATCTAAAGGGTGTAGCTGAATTAGCTGAACCTGTTAAATATAAAGGGGGGGGTTTGAATACTTTAGGCCATGTTGTGTAAGTGTACACCAATGCATGACAGTGTATGGAGAGATTTGTGGGAACTGACTTTGGCATGTTCATGCCACGGATGCTGTGCCGATGGATGCTGTAGTAAAACGCTGGATGCTCCAGAGATGTGTCTGATTTTATCTTCTTCAGCACATTCCCACAATCCTCTCCTGTGGTCTTTCTTTTCCCTGAATATAAAAAGTCAAAGATTTTTCAAAGATATTTTCTATTTACTCTATATATTTACAGTTGTGCTGAAATTGTGAAATTGTGGCATTGATTTTGAAAATATGACTGATCATGCATGTCTTTTATTTAAGGATAGTGATCATATGAAGCCATGTATTATCACATAGTTGTTTGGCTCCTTTTTAAATCATAATGGTAACAAAATCACCCAAATGGCCCTGATCAAAAGTTTACATACCCTTGAATGTTTGGCCTTGTTACAGACACACAAGGTGACACACAGGTTTAAATGGCAATTAAAGGATAATTTCCCACACCTGTGGCTTATTAAATTGCAATTAGTGTCTGTGTATAAATAGTCAATGAGTCTGTTAGCTTTCACGTGGATGCACTGAGTTGTTTCAAGGAGCACAATAAAACGATACTTGAACAAAAATGAGCTGCATGGTCGAGCTGCCAGAAAGAAGCCAATGCCACAAAAAAGCCCGGTTACAATATGCCCGACAACACCTTGACACGCCTCACAGCTTCTGGCACACTGTAATTTGGAGTGACGAGACCAAAAAAAGAGCTTTATGGTCACAACCATAAGCGCTATGTTTGGAGAGGGGTCAACAAGTATTGTGCTCCTTGAAACAACCACACCGTCTTTTTCCAGAGCAGCCTGTATTTCTCCAGAGGTTACCTGTGGGTTTTTCTTTGTATCCCGAACAATTCTTCTGGCAGTTGCGGCTGAAATCTTTCTTGGTCTACCTGACCTTGGCTTGGTATCAAGAGATCCCCGAATTTTCCACTTCTTAATAAGTGATTGAATAGTACTGACTGGCATTTTCAAGGCTTTGGATATCTTTTTATATCCTTTTCCATCTTTATAAAGTTCCATTACCTTGTTATGCAGGTCTTTTGACAGTTCTTTTCTGCTCCCCATGGCTCAGTATCTAGCCTGCTCAATGCATCCACGTGAGAGCTAACAAACTCTTTGACTGTTTATACACAGACACTAACTGCAATTTAAAAAGCCACAGGTGTGGGAAATTAACCTTTAATTGCCATTTAAACCTGTGTGTGTCACCTTGTGTGTCTGTAACAAGGCCAATGATTTCTGTTATCATTGTGATTTAAAAAGGAGCCAAACAACTATGTGATAATAAATGGCTTCATATGATCACTATCCTTAAATAAAAGACAGTTTTTTTTTTGCATGATCAGTCATATTTTCAAAATCAATGCCAAAATTTCACAATTTCTGCCAAGGTATGCCAACGTTTGAGCACAACTGTATATTATATTATGAAGTTTGTATTAATAATATTACTCTGTTCTACCACAAACCTATCTTAATCTGGGAATAATAAGCTACAAACATCTGCAGTTAAATCACATATATAAAATTTGTCAATGGATGAAGCAACAAAAGACCATAATTTTCCAGTACCTGACTGCTCAGAAGTATCAGCCTCTTCAACCTTCTGTAAAGTTTTTATTACCACACCACACTCCACTAGAGAAAAAAAGAAAGAGTTTCTGATTAATCACATCCAAACTGCATTAAACAATGGCTAGCAAGAAGCGTACTGAAAATTGATGTACTAAAACTCACACACCTTGGTTTGAGAGGGCAGAGTGTCCTGGGACAGGGGAAGGCTTGAGAGTGGTGCAGTCAGCCTCACAGATGAGGGTCTTCACCAGAGGCTGGATGTCCTCCATATTGTGATGCACTGCCGCCACTAACATCCGTCTCAGAAAACCAGTGTTAAACAGAGGACCAGCCCTGATGGACAAAAAAAAACAAAAAAAAAACAGCAAAGGGAGGAAAGAAGAGAGAGAGAGAGAGAGAGAGAGAGAGAGAGAGAGAGAGAGAGAGAGGTTTAATAATGATGAATTAAAGGAATGTTCACCCTAAAATTACAATTCTCTCATTATTTACTCACCCTCTTGCCATCTCAGATGTGTATGATTTTCTTTCTTCTGCAGAACACAGATTACGATTTTTAGAAGAATATTTTAGATTTGTAGGTCCATACAATACAAGTTAATGGGTGCCAACATTTTTACACTCCAAAAATCACATAAAGGCAGCATAAAAGTAATCCATATGACTCCACTGGTTTAATCCATATCTTCAGAAGTGATATGATAGGTGTGGGTGAGAAACAGAACAATATTTATGTCAATTTTTGCTTTAAATTCTTCCCCCTGCCCAGTAGGAGGCATATGAATGAAGAATTTATAGTAAATATTGACTTAAATATTGATCCATTTCTCACCCACACCTATCAAATCGCTTCTGGAGACATTGATTTAACCACTGGAGTCTTATGGATTACTTTTATGCTGATTTATGTGATTTTTGGAGCTTAAATATTTTGGCACCCATTCACTTGCATTGTATGGACCAAAAGAGCTGAGAAATTGTTCTAAAAATCTTAATTTGTGTACTACTGAAGAGAGAAAGTCACACACATCTGGGATGGCATGAGGGTGAGTAAATGATGAGACAATTTTCATTTTTGGGTGAACTATTCCTTTAATGAAGAATTTATGCATATATCTAGATGAATGAGTGATTTCAAGCATAGAAACTGCATAAATGATGTCATCTCACCAAAGTGGCCCAAGCTCTACTGCAGTTTTCCCTGGCATGCTCCCGTGGCACTGGCAGGGCAGCTGTCTGTACAGATTTTCTGTTGATGCAGTAAGCAGCAAGGTGATTATTTATGCTTAAAAAGACCAGCATTGCTGTTAATCAGCATATCTTATGTTTTAGAGGCTAGTGTCTCCACAAGGCTTCTTAAATAGCTTAACCAACAAGTCTTCATTGGTCAACTAGCTTCATCACAAAGACCATGCTGATTGCTCAGCATTCATTCCACCAGCTAGACCAGCATAAACCAGCCTGGACAATGAAAATTCATACTGGTCTAAGCTAGTCTCTTCAGCTGGCTAGAATAATGTGGTACAGCTTTGTTTGCAGAAGAGCCCTTTCACCTTCAACCATACTTCCTGGCTTGAGGAACACCCTTTCTTCACACCACTGGCAATGCAAGAGCTGACGCAGTTTCTTAGCAGACTCATCAGCCTGGGTGGGCCCTCTGAGCACACGCACCACCACAAGGACGAAATGCTCAAGAGCAACAGCTAACAGCAGCTCGATCCCTTTGTTGCACCGTGCAGCTGCTCTGCAAGAACATATATTAACAAATATATTTAAGACCATCGCAAGAAGCATTCTATCCACATCTGAAAAGGGACCCAGATAATCTTGTCCGATTGTGCAGTTTGCAAACTGTCAAGTACATAAAATAAATAGGTGATCCTACCTCGCTACTGAGGACAACACCATACGTGCTGCCAGTTCCCTGTAGTACTCGGTTCTGACGATCTGGCAGCCATAATGTCGAAGTGTCACATTCAAGGATTTGGAGTAAAGTGAGCCAGTGTCCGTGGATGTCACGGAGACTATGCCCAGATTCCGAACGTTCCGAAAAGCAGCGTCCAGATAGTTCACAGATGTTCCAAAGGGATCCAGGTGTCTGAATTAAGAGAATGCTGTGAGAACTTATTTGATAGGAACTTTTTAACCTTTTTTTTTTTTTTTTTTTTTAAACATGCAACGAAAGCTTGTCTTGTTTTTTCTTACTCACTTATGGGTTGTTTTTAAAGAGACCATTTATTTGGACACTCAAATGCGATCCTGGATCCACATCATAGATACATAGACATTACCCTATCCTTACCTTTAAACATAACCTATCACTAAAATTAGAGGGAAATGACAGATTGATAAATAATAATAATTAATTAATAATAATTCCTCACATTTATATAACACTTTTCTAGGCACTCAAAGCGCTTTACATAGTATAGGGGGAAACTCCTCAACCACCACCAGTGTGCAGCATCCACCTGGATGATGCGACAGCAGCCATAGTGCACCAGTACACTCACCACACACCAGCTATTGGTGGAGAGGAGAGTAGAGTGATTCAGGGACAGAGATTATTAGGAGGCCATGACAGATAAGGGCCAATGGGGGGAATTTGGTCAGGACACCAGGGTTACACCCCTACTCTTTACGAGAAGTGCCCTGGGATTTTTAATGACCACAGAGAGTCAGAACCTTAGTTTAACATCTCATACGAAAGATACCTAAAGTATAGTGTCCCCGTCACTGTACTGGGGCATTAGGACCCACACCGACTGCAGGGTGAGCACCCCCTGCTGGCCTCCCTAATACCACTTCCAGCAGCAACCTTAGTTTTTCCCCATAAGGTCTCCCATCCAGGTACTGGCCAGGCTTAACCCTGCTTAGCTTTAGTGGGCAACCAGGCAAGAGCTGCAGGCTACTGACAAAGATAAATCAAAGATTAAAAATCCTAATTTGGTTGATAGGAATGTATTTCCAGGACATTTATCCAGAAACATTTGCTACTTGGCAAAATGACCCGTTTCGACACTAAGCATTGTCATGTGCTTGTCCTTCGGACAAGTAAATTGATCATTCACTTGTCCGAATAAAAAAAGTTACTTGTCCGGAGACAAAAACAAAAGAAAGGATGTAAGGAATAAAAAAAGCCTCCATAATCATCATTCACACCTAATAGGGATTAAGAACACAGTGCAGAAAGACGGTAAATCATTACTCACCCTCAAGCCTATATGAATTTCTCTCTTCTGAGGAACACAAAATTTGAATTTTGACAGAATGTTAGTCACAGTCACTATTCACTGTCACTGCATCTTTTTTGTTTTTCTCCATAAAATAAAAGTGGATTGAGAATGAAACTAATATTCTCCCTAACATCTCCTTTTGAGTTCCACGGAAGATAGAAAGTCAAACCGGTTTGGAACAACATAAAGGCGAGTAATGATGACAGAATTTTTTACAATAGGGTTAATTAACATTAGATAATACATTAGCTATAATAAACTAACAATGAACATTATTTTAACTAAGATTGATAAATACAATTGTTCATTGTTAGTTGCATGAACTAATGTTAACATATACAACTTTTAATTTTAATGTATGAAAATGTATTAACATACTGTTTGTTGGAATTAACATTAACCAAGGATAATTAATTATATAAAAGTGGTGTTTATTGTTAGTTCATGTTAACCGATGTAGTTAACAAATGGAACCTTTTTGTAAAGTGTTACCAAATTTTCATTTTTGGGTAAATCAGCTCTTTGAAAGTACAAGCTCACCAGCTGCATTAAAAACGGCTGTTTAATATTGACAAAATGCATTGAAAATGTTAACAGATACAATCCTGAGAGAACCTTGCTGCTAAATCAGTTATGTTGTATATTCAAAACAGATATGCATATTAAAGATAGATAATATGTTTTCATTGTGTGTAATTTATTAATGTTATAGTATTAATATTATTATAATGTATACTGTTATATACTTATTAAAATTGACTGATTCACATGGCAGAGAAAATGCCTCGGATACATACATTAGATGGAGCTCTAGAAAGATGAGAGATGTAACGGGTGCATAAATCTGTTTTAAGCGTTTCTCTATATATTTATAGAGAAATATATATTTAAAATCTAAAGTTCAGTAAATATGCGCTTCCCCACTGCACGCGCTGCACGAGTGAAGGCAAAAGGGAGAAAGGGCAACGTGAAAGAGGGAATTTCCCGCATTTTGAAAGTGAAACATGCGGGAATGATTAAAATTGTGCTCAGTCCCTGCAATTGAGCTAACATTCATTATTGAGATTTTAGTCAGGCTGCCTGTCCTGTTGGGCAAGTAAAATTCTTTTTAACTTGCCCGTTCAAAATTTCCACTTGTCCCGGACAAGCGGACAAGTGTTAATGTCGAGCCCTGATGTATGCAGAATTATGACCAGCAATGCCTCAGTCTCTCACTCACATGTAGTCAAAGGGTCTGAGGTGCATGATGACATTGGCGTCCATCTTCACCACCTCCACAGAGGCAATGGGTGAGTCTGTGTCTCCGGTTCCTTCTAGCTGTCGGGGCGTGCGGTTCCCCTCCACTCGGATGTGGTTCAGATGACAATTCTCCTTAATCATCTTCACACAAGCTTCGTTTATGTCATTGATAGTAACCTTTACAGAGTTACGTAGATGCTTTGCCCACTGCAGACCCATTATACCTACAGAAAAATCAATAATGAAAATGTATATAAATATATACACAATATATTTACAATTGATCCTTTCATGATGATTAAATCAATCTGTGCAAAAACTGAGCAGTGTGAATTTCTTTGTTATCATCGTGAATTATCGGTTCTTCTTAGTGGATAGTCGATTTTCTTACCAGTGGCTCCAAAAGCATCAAGACATTCCAGTGGATTCCTCTCCTCTGCTAGAACCGCGAGAGAGCAGAATACGAGCTGCCTACAACATCACATAGAGACAATGTCTAATTTTAGTCAATAATTATAGTTAAATTGTGTGTAAATTACAAAAATAAAGACTTAAAGGTGCACTCAGTAACTTTTTGCTCGTGTCATCTTACAGTGACACCTAGTGGTGTGGATGCAGCATCATTCAAAATCAATAGTTTTCTGTTACAGATGCCATTGCAGAAATTCACAGTCAGACATGATTAATTTAATCCAAGAGTGAAAGTGTCCAATAACAAGATGGTTACTGAGATTAAGCGAGTAGTATTCAGCTGGTCATGTGATTCTTAAATGGCTGCCCCAATGACAGCACCCCTGCCCCATGTAGAATTAAACAGCTTTTATAAGGTTACTGATATGACTAGAGTCCTCATCTCATGAGCGATTATAATTTTATACATACGTTTCAAAATAACAATTAATTTCTTTAGGAGTAAAACTTTTTTAATGGGGAAAAAATTACTGAGTGTATCTTTAATGAAGAAATAAGGGTTTGCCAGACACTCCCCCTGTCTCTTATAGGTTGATAAACAGATAGTCCTGCCCCAAACTGATGTCATTGCATGAGCTAAGTAGCTGTGTTGGCCTGGCTGGATGCTCAAACAAACATAGCAATGCATTGAAAGCACCATAGATTTAACCTACCTGTTTGTTTTCATCTTGCGGCTGAAATAGGTGTCTGTCTTTTGGGGTGTGGTGTGGTTGGGCAGGAGCTGAACATTGGTGCCCAACTCTTTCATAATCTCATAGGCCTGTCCACCTGGGACTAATAGGGACATAATAAGAGAGAAAGAAGTAGAGATAATAATTTGCAATGAAACTGGCCAGTATTATAGCTTGCTGAAACTTAATTTGAGCCATTATTTTCACAAAAACAATCCCCTTATTACAACAGTGTTTCTGCTCAAGCCAACATGTACATTATTCCACATCAACAAATTGGCATCCAGTTTAGGCAGTTCTCTTTTAAAGACTATTGTCTCACCCTCTGCTGCCTTGGCAACACAAATGCAAAATTATTTATGCCAGTCAAGGACTTTGAAAACAAGGAAGCATCAAAACATTAAAGGATGCTACTCTAACAACATTGGCATAGTAAAGGCTCACCGGGTTCTTCGAAGGGTACATCAGAGCTGCCAGAGAAGCTGGCCTCTGTCTCACCCTTATTGATATGGCGTTTGAGATGACTGATCATGTCGGTCTTGCGAGCGATAGTGACAGAACAGACCACACAGTGGTAGTGAGCCACCAGTCTGCTTTGAGTCTGGAGATGAGACAAAAACCCACAAGAATAAGTCCATACCTAAGAATGATTTTTCAAGTTTTGAAGTAATCGAGCGGACTAAAATATAGAAATTTGTAAAGACCATGAGACAAACAAGCTGGGGGAAGAAATGCACAATAAATAATAAAAACGCTATACATTCTACAAATAATAATAAAGAGGCTTTCCTTGTCCTAACCTGGAAGTCAGACACACTAGTTTTTGGTTATTTGTTATCTTCAAATAAGTTACATTATTGTAAATTAATACAAATTATTATGATTCTCAAAAATGGTTGATTCCAAAATGATTCCCAAAGATTCTTAAAGAAATAGTTCACCCAAAAATGAAAATTCTCTACTTTTTTACTCACCCTCATGCCATACCAGATGTGTATGACTTTCTTTCTTCTGCAGAGCACAAATAAAGTTTTTATAAGAATATCTCAGCTCTGCAGGTCCATACAATGCAAGTAAATGATGACCAGAACTTAGAGGCTCCAAAAAGCACATAAAAGCAGCATAAAAGTAATCAATAAGACTCTAGTGGTTTAATCCATGTCTTCTGAAGCGATATGATAATTGTGGGTGAGTAACAGATCAATACTTAAGTCCTTTATTACTATAAATCTCCACCTTTGACCAGCCCCGACCAGTAGGTGGTGATATGCATGAAGAATGCGATACGCCAAAAAAACAAAAGAAGAAGAATGAGGAAGTAAAAGTGGAGATTTATGGTAAAACGGACTTAAACACTGATCTGTTCCTTACCCACACCTATTATATCGTTTCTGAAGACATGGACTTAACCACTGGAGTCATATGGATTACTTTTATGCTGTGTTTGTGTTTTTTGCAGCTTCAAACTTCTGGACACCATTCACTTGCATTTTATGGAACATCAGAGCTGAGGTATTCTTCTAAAATCTTTGTTTGTGTTCTGCAGTAGAAAGTCATACACATCTGTGATGGCATGAGGGTGAGTTAATGATGTGAGAATTTTCATTTGTGGGTGAACTATAATTTTTAAAATCATGATGATTATTAGATTCTTAAGAAAAAAGAGGCCATCACAGATAAGTGGAGAGATACTGAATCTCAGAGATCTAGTAATTTCAGTGATTTTCCACTACACACCAGCTCTTCCTTAATAGCGATATAATTTGGACTATTCTGCCATCGTATGGGTAAAATAATAACAGCTCAAATATGTATCTGGGAAGAAACGCTGTTGGATTTGGAAAGACACCACAAAATCCTGAACTTACCTGGTCAGAGCCTAGACTAGACTTGAGTTGTCTACAAGGCAGATGGCAGATGCACATCCTTTGGCCTGTGGAAGCATGAGAGGAACCAAAGTTTTTTTTTTTATCCTAGTGAATTCCTCACACACATATAATGTCTAATATCCTGCTTCACTCAGTCAATATCTTTCAAATGCTTGTTGAGTTAGAAACATAGAGAATAGAGTCTTTTGATCAACTTAATTTCAAATACCTTCAAATTCCACATAAACTTTCCAGTGCAAATTTTGCAGGTGTCGTCTAAGTTTATGACTGTAACAGGCCTTAAATTTCTCTTCTGAACACAATGGACATGATTTCCTCCCGGCTGTGGAAATCAATGAATATTTGTTAGCTTCAGAATTCAGATCCATGTGGAACATTTAACGACTGAGATACTACAGGTTTCTGTACCTCCATTCAAATCCACAAGCATCTCAAGACCTTCCAGTGTGGTTTGGATAGACACATGTCTCTCTGAAATAGAGACAGACAATATTAATTTCAATGATTTAACCATGTTGAGACACAGGGAGTGTAACAACCATCACAGGTTGTGATTCCACTTACCTGACGTGACAGTGGAAGATGTCTGTCCATTGCTGTCCTCTGTTTTCACTGGCTTAGAAGAGGCATCATGACTGGACATCTGTTCACTCTCCTCAACAGATTCAGTAAGCGTCTTACCAGTATCAGTCCCATTGTCTGTTCACAAATAGAGCATTAATTCACATGAAAAAAATGTAAAAAAAACTTTAGAATTTAGCTTACTCCAAAACAGGCCGTTTTCCCTCCCCCATTCAAATGATAATAAATAAATTAATTCTAAATATCAAACATTTTATATCATTATTTAATTGAAAATAAGTATATATTATACATTTAAATATAATTATATTATAATTAGATAACTATTTTATTAAATAATTATATTTTATTGTTAGCTTTCTTTTTCTAAAAAATAAAGTTTATAAAATCCAAAACACATAGTGCACCTTAAGGCTGAATTTAAATAATTACAGTGGAGCGCCGCCATCCGTTAGTCTATGCATATTTCCATAGAGCAGCCAATCCCGCTTTATGTGGCTGATGTTTCCAAGCAGAACGACCCTATTGCGGAGCTCCGCGGTAAGACCATTGCTATACAGTATATAGATCTAATTGTAATTTCCATCTAATTGTTAAACTCGGAGAATGCGTGGATTAATGCATTCAATGAAAATGCCAGTTCTTTGCCGAGATACGGAGTCGTTTTGAGCATTTACATTATTTACACCTAGGCCCTGTGGTGGAGCTCCGTGAGGAGGCCTATATTTACTTCAGCAGTTTTGAAGTCGTATTAGAAATATTTTGCATAAAAATACAAAATGTATAAATACTGAGTGTTATTTTAACAACCTAAAAAACACACTCGAGCCAACTAATCATAAATAAAACAAATAATTTTACCTTTCATATTGACGTCCTCCTGGTGAAGTTGCTCACTGCCCTCTTTGAGCTCCGCCATTTTTTCACAAACTAGCGTACGTAAAATGCGTTCTCAAATACTGCACTCTGAGCGTAGAGAGAGCGCACCAATCGTCATTAGATCTCAAGCTACGCAACCTCATAGAGCGGAAGTAGTTTCAGCAAGACAGCAGTGAATAACTTGAAGCAAAGAACGCTTGATTTGTCTATTTTTTTGTTGTCATTCAGTTTCTAATTCAGCAACATTTGCCCCTTTTCTGGTAGGTAAGCACCTTTCATTTTGAATCTGCAAAAAATAAAACAAAAACTTACTGGATACTGTAGCCTTGAATTCCAATTTCACAGTGTGAGATTTAAGGTTTATGCAGGACATGACAAATGTACTGTAAATATTCTATGGAAAGTTCGGTCACAAATGCTTTGTTGTATGCCAGAAAGCGTTTATCACATTTTAAATGACGAAGTTTCATTGTGAGGCAGTTCATGCTTAACCTTGAGTTGGTTGTTTTGATGTTTTCTCTGTCCCTCTCAAGGATGGAATGGATTTCTGTTTGGGATTTACTGATATGAAGCTCTTGGGAGAAACATAGTTTACTTTGCACTTAGTACTTACTAGAAATCACTCAAAAGTACTGCATTTTTGTATGAAAGGAACTAAATGAAATTATTATTATAGAATAAATCCATGTGTTAATGATAGAATCCATGGCTAGATGTCTGTGCTTGTCATGTTTTTTCCCTATTATTTTAAATTGTACAGTGTGATTTATTTTTTATTTATTTTTTTGTAAGTGTTGATTACAGATGTCAGCCTGGAATTAGTGCATTTCAAGCCGTATTGTAACTGCCATCTAGTACTAGAGTTTCTCTGCCGTCCTCCCAAAGGACTAACAAGCAGCTGAACTGTGGTTTTATTACAGAGTTTTCAAGATGTCTAGCAAGAAATCAAAGAAGAAGAAGCACAAAAAAGAGGGAAGAATCTCATCGAGCTCCTTGAGAGAAGATGATAGGAAGGTGAGGAACATAGCGTTTGCTTAAATTAGAACGAGTGGGTTTTGATCTAGTTATTCTGAACATATGATTTATGCAAGATTCATTATGTCAGTTTTATTTATCTTTTTTTAATACCGGATATATAGCCTAAGACCTGTTCAGTTCTAATTAGCATTTCACTTCTCATTTGTAAGTCACTATGGATAAAAGCATTTGCTAAAATAATACATGTAAATGCATTAATTGAAGGGGGGTTGTTTTGGTCACAGGAGAGAGACTCAAAGAGACTAAGCAGCCCAAAGAACAAAAATAAACATCGTCGTCGGCATGAAAGGTGAGTCTCAGGGCATAAAATAATGGATTGGAAGATGTCATACACTTTTTATATTGTAAGTGCAACTGACAACTTAGAAAATGTCTCTGTCATCTTTGCTGTTTTAGAGAATTTTTTATTTCAGTTACGGGTCATAAATAAGAATGTCTGAAATTAAGTAAGAAATGTGATTTTTGTAATCACGTTGTTTCAATACATTAAAAAAAAAAAACATTTAAACAATTTTCAACAAACAAACAAACTAAGAATTTACAATAAAAAATAAATAAGTACATAAATGAACATGTAAGAAGAAAACATTGTAGAAGTCAATGAAATATGACACCGGTGCATTTTTGCTCCCTGAATGATTTGCTAACTGAGCACTGTTGACTGTTCTGCTCTCCTGGCATGATTCAGGACCACAATAACCTCTCAGATAAGATACACACACTCACACACACAGGTGGCTTTTGCAGACCAATTATATCCCAGCAACTGTGCTTAATACTTAACAGTTTATCAAAAATTATTAGGAAAGCAGGATGTAACTTGTGCTTGTACACAGGCAACCATCTCGAATAATTACTTAACATGCAGATGCAAAATGTTCTTGCATAGAATAACTATACAGAATTAACCCTAACCCTAACTATCATATATGGGCTGCTCTGTGAATGTTCACAATGAGTGACAGGCAGAAACAGGGCTGTTATAGAGACAGGTGTGATATTTCACGATATTGCTCCTATTTCAGTGATATTAAGTGACAGGTAATAGAGGCGTTTTCTGCATGTCGTTTCATAAAAAAATTACAGCACATTCAACTTATTCAGAAAAACTTACTGAAGAATTTTTACTGTCATCATTCCCAATGTGTTGCAGTTCTGACAAAGATAAAAGGAGGAGGGCCACGGACTCCCAGTCAACAAGAAAAGACAGTCCCAAGAAAGAAAGACTGAAAAAAACAGATGTGGAAATAAGAAAGAGCAAGAAAGAAAGGTCCCCAGAAGGCAAAGCAACTGAGACTTCCAGGACAGTTTTCAAGTTGCCTGTCACAAAGGAGAAAGAGAGCGTAAATGCCAAAATGATGAAGCATGAAAATGCAAGTCCCCATATCTCAGGGAGAAGCTCCAATAGACACACTGCAACAAAACAGCCGTCTTCAAAGGAGTTGGAGGAGCAGAGACAAAAGCTGGTGTCGAGGAGATCTGCACCAGAGGAGCTCAAAAGTAGACCTTCGCAGGAGGATTCAACCCCTGAGGAACTCCAGGAGAAAAGGAGGAAGCTAATGAAGAGGTCATTATCACCAGAGTTTCATTCAGAAGCTAAGCGAAGGGACATCAAAAACCTGACCAGCAGTAATTTAGCACATACAGACTCGCAATCTAAAGTTCTGTGGGAAATAAGGAAGAAGTTGGTGGGCAGGAGGTCCAAGGAGATTGACCAGACTGTCGGTGCTAAGATGAAACCGAGTTCTCATGGTAAAACGGTGAATGACCACTCCAAAGAGGCTTTGCCAGTAGTGAAACATGTAGACACTGGAACTAAACTCAAATTACCACCATGTACTAAACACCATGTACAGTCAAATACAGCAACTAGTGCAATTTTAAGAGAAGAAAGACCATCCTCTGGTCCCATGCCAAAAGTCAATTTCAAGATTCCAAAGAAGGCCAGTGGTATTAAAGCTCAGACAAAAACAGATATTTGGAATGTAAATTTGGATTCTTCTGACAGCAGGACTCGATGTAATGTAGGTTCTCCATCTACATTGCTCATCTCGCAGCAAAGACAGAGGCCTCAAAAGGTTTCTGCTCAGACCTCTAATAAACCCTCGTCTCTGTGTTCATCACATTCTTTATATTTATCTCAAGTCCAGCAGCTGCAGACTGATAAAACAGAGGCCACGACACCAAGCAATACTCCATGCAAGGCAGAACATGTAAGTGTGTCATGTGATTATGCTGCGTTCCATTCAAAATTGGATGTGGGAAATTCCGACTTGATATCTCCACTTTCAAACAATAAAAGCATTCCATCGCACGATGCTCGGAAGATGACGTATAAGCTAACAAAACTGCTAGGTGTCCGATTGTCACTGGAGATGTCTCTAAGCAACCAAATTGATGAATGCTGCTGCAATATTGGCATTTGTTGTACAGGTGTACGATTAATCAAAGATAGTATAATATACCGTATTTTGAACATCTGTCACTGCAGACGTTTGCTAAATGGCTTTTATGATGGTGTAATGTAGGAACTTTGACTCACCAATGGATATTATTTATAAAAGTGAATGTTTATCATTAACTTTGTACATCTCTCTGGGCTCCTACATGTTTGCGTGATGTCATGCACCTGCATCTCAGCGAAATAGGAGTTGAAGATTTCTGCACAAGTTTTCAAGTTGGAATTCTGACTTCAAGGGGCATTCCATTGCACTTTTCCTAGTAGGAAGTTGGAAATTCCAACTTTCAGATTTGAATGGATGGAACGCAGCATTAGACCAACTTCATATGGTTTCAACACTTGTATGGTTTTCTCATGTTGTTGATGACATGCTGTTACATCCTGTGTCATTTTGTGTACTATTTTGGTGTTCTGTGCTCTCTCTCTCTCTCTCTCTCTCTCTCTCTCTCTCTCTGTCAGTGAGTGTCTCTGCAGTGAGTCTGTCTTAAGTCTCTGAGCATTTGTAAATTGATCACTCCACCTTACAGCAGGGATTTGGCTGGTCCTGATGCTATCGGTTTTAAAATGGCTCTTCTACATATAATATGCAATTTGTCGTGGTTCCAGGCTGGTTGCATTCCTCCACACTCTTCACTAGCTGGCTGGCCAACATTACCCTTAACTCCCTTATAAATCTTGCTTACAGTGACTATTTGTGGAATGTAACTTCTCCGCAATAAGATATGTGGGCGTGACCTGCCCTTTGGTCAATATCTTTTCCTAGATAGTGTTTGTTTTATAATTTTGGGCCTAGGTCACCCTGAAGTAAGAATATCAGAATATACAGGTGCATCTCAATAAATTAGAATGTTGTGGAAAAGTTCATTTATTTCAGTAATTCAACTCAGATTGTGAAACTCGTGTATAAATAAATTCAGTGCACACAGACTGAAGTAGTTTAAGTCTTTGGTTCTTTTAATTGTGATGATTTTGGCTCACATTTAACAAAAACCCACCAATTCACTATCTCAACAAATTAAAATATGGTGACATGCCATTCAGCTAATCAACTCAAAACACCTGCAAAGGTTTCCTGAGCCTTCAAAATGGTCTCTCAGTTTGGTTCACTAGGCTACACAATCATGGGGAAGACTGCTGATCTGACAGTTGTCCAGAAGACAATCATTGACACCCTTCACAAGGAGGGTAAGCCACAAACATTCATTGCCAAAGAAGCTGGCTGTTCACAGAGTGCTGTATCCAAGCATGTTAACAGAAAGTTGAGTGTAAGGAAAAAGTGTGGAAGAAAAAGATGCACAACCAACCGAGAGAACCGCAGCCTTATGAGGATTGTCAAGCAAAATCGATTCAAGAATTTGGGTGAACTTCACAAGGAATGGACTGAGGCTGGGGTCAAGGCATCAAGAGCCACCACACACAGATGTGTCAAGGAATTTGGCTACAGTTGTCGTATTCCTCTTGTTAAGCTACTCCTGAACCACAGACAATGTCAGAGGCGTCTTACCTGGGCTAAGGAGAAGAACTGGACTGTTGCGCAGTGGTCCAAAGTCCTCTTTCAGATGAGAGCAAGTTTTGCATTTTATTGGAAACCAAGGTCCTAGAGTCTGGAGGAAGGGTGGAGAAGCTCATAGCCCAAGTTGCTTGAAGTCCAGTGTTAAGTTTCCACAGTCTGTGATGATTTGGGGTGCAATGTCATCTGCTGGTGTTGGTCCATTGTGTTTTTTGAAAACCAAAGTCGCTGCACCCGTTTACCAAGACATTTTGGAGCACTTCATGCTTCCTTCTGCTGACCAGCTTTTTAAAGATGCTGATTTCATTTTCCAGCAGGATTTGGCACCTGCTCACACTGCCAAAAGCAACAAAAGTTGGTTAAATAACCATGGTGTTGGTGTGCTTGACTGGCCAGCAAACTCACCAGACCTGAACCCCATAGAGAATCTATGGGGTATTGTCAAGAGGAAAATGAGAAACAAGAGACCAAAAAATGCAGATGAGCTGAAGGCCACTGTCAAAGAAACCTGGGCTTCCATACCACCTCAGCAGTGCCACAAACTGATCACCTCCATGCCACGCCGAATTGAGGCAGTAATTAAAGCAAAAGGAGCCCCTACCAAGTATTGAGTACATATACAGTAAATGAACATACTTTCCAGAAGGCCAACAATTCACTAAAAATGTTTTATTATTGGTCTTATGATGTATTCTAATTTGTTGAGAGAGTGAATTGGTGGGTTTTTGTTAAATGTGAGCCAAAATCATCACAATTAAAAGAACCAAAGACTTAAACTACTTCAGTCTGTGTGCATTGAATTTATTTAATACACGAGTTTCACAATTTGAGTTGAATTACTGAAATAAATGAACTTTTCCACAACATTCTAATTTATTGAGAAGCACCTGTAATATATAAGCAGCAAAAACCAGACTAAGCTTTTTTGTTGGTCTCCCAGCCTGGTCAGGTCTGTTGACTGGTTTTAGACTTTTACCTCAGTGAAAATTGTACCATCAGAAGTTTATCCAAGGGGGTTTTCCCTCTCAAACTCCATATGGTGACACATACTTAAAATATTTCTTCTCATACTCCACCTAAGCACCTATATTAGGAACAAAGTCACAGTGTGTCATCAAAGTTTTTCACTGATAGATGGTGACTGGCTCATCGCATATATAGGTCATTCTCCAAAAATGTTGACTTACCGATTTTCAGTTCAGTTTAGTTCAGTTCTCACCCATAAAAGCTTATTCATAAAGGACAACTTGACTGTTGTTCTTTATTTGTATTATTTAATTTTCTTCCACTAATTAAACAAGGGTTGTAACACCAGTGACAAATTCTCTAAAAAGATTAATTTTCTAAGATAGTGTCAGTAGCATCACAAAACACACCACTGATCAGACTAAAATCAATAAACCATGTGTAAAAGGGAAAGTAGGAGGTGAGAACTGGCTTTACAACATCAATAATCATTTAATGATTAACTTAAACAAAAAAGACAAACACATGCCGGGCAGCTGCCCGTAACGCTCTCTCTCCGGAACTGCCGCCTCTGGTGGCCTTTATTCCTCTTGAGGGCTTGATTAGCCTGATTAGGGTCCGGGTGTGCAACATCACGACCCGGCCCCACCCTCCTCCCTGCCACACCATACTATTAAATCAAAATATATATATATTTTTTTAATAAAAATATTTCACATAAACATTAAAGGGGTCATGACACGAGGAACCAAATTTTCCTTGATCTTTTGACATTTAAGAGTTCATTGTACTTTAAAAACATACTGTAAGTTTCAGAACTCACTGTGAAAAGAGCATTTGTTGAAACCAAGCTGCCAAAACGACTCATTCTCAACTTCCTCCACATTGTGGCACACTGTGGTATACCTCTGATCTCTTCCACAACAACACATCAACACCTGCTTTACCTTATTACTTCCGTAGCCCCACCCGAAATGAGTAAAAAAAAAAAAAAAAAAGCATAAATAACTGTAAATGAATGCCATAGAAGTGGTGTACTAGATGAAGGGGATAAGGTTTAGTTTTTTCAGGCAATGGGTAAATTGAAATATATTTTCTAAAAAATGTGTAAAACAATTTAGTCAAACCATTTCATATTAATTAATAAAAGGTTAGGTTATAAAATGATGCCTTTTAAACGGGGTTTCTTCACTATTTGAAATCTTTTTCATGAATAAAAATGCAAGGAACATGTTTGTCATCATATTTTGATAATGACCTATATGACACAGTGAGTGAAACATGCATTGTTTGTTACAAATATGCAAAGAAAACACAGGTTAGGTAATCCCATCGTCATGAGGACAACATTCATATTTTTTTAATAAGAAGTAATGTAAAATACTTACAAATTTAAAGTATTGCCTCAATTCACTCACAGGTGAACTGTTATTTAAAACCATTTATCATCTTGTAATCATTTAAAATTTTGTAATCATTTAAAACTAGCCATTCGTTGATTTTGCCCGTGTAAGGGAACTCTTAAACAAGGTAAGTTTGAGCTATTTCATGAGCTTGTGTTGTTTGAAGATTATCAGTGCTACAATTAGCTATGCAGTGCTGTCAGCATTTTGTCAATCGCAACGTTTTGTGGCTCAGATGTGCTTCATGGAATGGGCAGAAAGTTCCACTGTGTAATGTACATATTCAGTCTTATGGTCCTGTTAAGGTTGCTGTTAGTTTTCAATGGCATGTCAAATGCTTTGATTATATGATTCATCCCATATAACTAAATTTAATATATAACTGTATCTGTCAGAAAGTTTTCTGCCAGTAAAGAAGTCCCTGTCGCTGTCCTCTACCATTGGTGCTGAAATTGACCTGTCGCAAGGTGACACTTGTCAATGAGCAAAAACAGGACAGTACCCTTTCTTGCTGCATAACCTCTGCTGTAATCAATGAAAATTTAGCAGAGAAACCACTATTACTTCCTATCTCTGGTTCAGATCCGTACGTGATGCTTTCTGACCTGTATGCAATTGATTGCACTCTCTGAAACCAACTAAATGATTCACACCCCTGACAGAAAGTTCGCTTTGCATCATTTTCAGGTTTTTGTTGGTTTGATTTCACTGCCAGCTGATTTTTCTCTCTAGAATGGGTAATCAGCAAATAATGCAATGGGCTTTGATTATTAAAGAATTGTATCTAAAAATCTGTGACAAAAAGGGTAAGGATAATATATAAGTGGACACTTTGTCCAGTTTGATTTGGGGGGGGGTATTACATCATGTGTTATTTTGTGTAGGCCTACTATTTCACTCTGCATTCTGTGCTATCTCTCTCTCTCTCTCTCTCTCTCTCTCTCTCTGTCTGTCTGTCTCTGATTCCTTAAGAGCCATGTGAGGTCACATCCACACTAATACATTTTCATCAGAAAACACATTGATTTTGCTACATTTAGACCTCTCATCCACACTGGAACCGCATTTTCCTCCACTGAAAACAGACTATTGAAAACACTCTCCATAACTGCATACTTTGGGAAATTAAGGAGTTTTCAAATACTGGATTAGTGTGGACATGGTCTGAATTTCTTTTAACCATTCTTTTGTACCGTTTCAGATAATTCCTCAGAAAGATGCAGAGACCTTTGACTGTGACCATGAGGTTAGCATTGTGCCTCTGCTTTCAGAATGTAATGTTGTGTGTATCTTGTCTGTATGTTTCTCATTCTGTTTCATTTACTTTTTAGATGCAGCTGGTCGAGGAGCTGCATCTGGCACGCTCAGAGAGGCGTCTAGTGGTTAACTTGGTGGAGAGCTGTGGAGAACTGACCTGCATGGATATTGACCCTCCAGAAGAGGGTGTCAGCATGATGTTCAGTAATGTCAACTATAATAAACTCAAAATATCTTATTGCTGGAATGACAAACTGTGCAGTATAGTGTCTGTGTGTGGGATTGAATGTGAATTTCTTTCTAACTCTGCACAGATGAAGAACAACATAAACAGGACCTCCTTATCGTCCTGGATACCAATGTGCTCCTCAGCCACCTGGACTTTGTGAAGAAGATAAGGTCACATGGTCTTGGTGGTAAGATGAGAAGGGTGGAAAAGCTAGTCTTTAAGGTAGTTCACCCAGAAATGAAAAATCTGTCATTATTTACTCTGTGGAACAAAAAAAAGAAAAATGTTGAAGAATGTACACGCACCTCATTCCCATGCAACAACTGTTTGTAATGACCACAGAGCTCCAAAAGGGAAAAAAAAATACGATTTGTGCACTATATTCCAAGCCTATTCCAAGATAGCTTTTTGTGAGGAACTGATGAAAATGTAAGTTATTCAAAATTCCTCCTGTTGTGTTCCACAGAAGATGTCAGCATACGGGGTGAGTACATAAGGGTGAATAAATGATTAGAGAAATAACATTTTTGGTGAACTATTCCTTTAAGATGTATCAATCCACACATAATGAGTATCCATACCCTTTTTTACCTATCCATATAAAACAAACATTTTGAGAAATGTCCCCTCCTTTCTCAATCTAGCGCTGGGGTTTCCCACTTTGCTGATCCCATGGGTGGTTCTGCAGGAGTTGGACTCTCTGAAGAGTGGTAGACTCTCCAGTAAGGTGGAAGACAAAGCCAGGCCAGCTGTCCAATACATTTACTGCTGTTTGAAAAACCAAGAGCCCAGACTAATGGGCCAGTCAAGCTGTCTGTGAGTGAACACTCTCTTATCCTGAGATGCATCAGTATTTTCATCTGCTTTCTTTTCAGGACTTTAAGGAAGAGTGTCAAACATATTTCTTAATCTGGAATACTATATAATATGGATAGACGAAGAGGTGTTCAGTGTCTTTCCCTTGTCCCCTCTCTACAATAGGTGAGCCTGGTGTTGTGAACAATGATGACAGAGTACTGCAGTGCTGTCTGCAGTACCAGGCGTTGTACCAAGAGGGAGCTCTTGTTCTTTGCACGTGAGTACAAACGCTCCATACATCTGTTTGACCTCTAGAAGTGTCTGCATTATTGTTAAGGACATTACCTTTTCTTTCCTGATCTGTCTTGTCATTTTAGATTGCAAATTAAATACAACATGGCCATGTGTTTGCGTTTTGAATGAATATTATGTGATTTAATGATTGTTTCAACCATTAGTGTCACCCTGAAGAATGTTTATTTTGAAGGTAGAGAACAAAACTTACTAATGCTTATATTAATTCTCTCTCTCTCTCTCTCTCTCTCTCTCTCTCTCTCTCTCTCTGACTTTTGTCTCTTTCACTGTGGTTTATTTTTGTAGTAATGACAAGAACTTGTGCAGCAAGGCTCTGTTTAGTGGGGTTAAGGCCTTGAGTAAGGCAGACTTAGAGGTGGAGGGAACCAGACCTACAATCATAAACTACCCTCACGTTCATCCCGTTGTGCTTCCCCTTGCTGGACCTGCAACGAAAGGTCTGCTACTGACACCTGCATCCAAAAGCATTGGCTCAAACTGTTGTTGCTTCATTAAAGGGATAGTTCACCCAAAAATGAAAATTATGGCATTATTTACTCACCCTCATATTGTCCCAAAGCTGCATGACTTTTTTTCTGTGAAACACAAACAGGAGATGTTAGGCAGTATGTAAGTCTCAGTGCCAATTCACTTTAATAGCATCTATTTTTTAGGGCTGGGTATTGATACAGATTTCCCGATTCAGTTCGATTCCGATTCACAAGTTCTCGGTTCGATTTCGATTCGATTAGATTCAATATAGGTTCATATGGGTTTATTTAAGTTATAATGTCCTTTTTGCTTACAAATAAAAGACATTCTCTCCCAGCTCATGCTGTTAATTATACAGGGAACCTTTTAACGGTACATTTGGAAAATATTAATTTTACTAATTATATTTTATTACTTTTTCATCATTTTGGTCACATTTTGGCTTTTTAAAAATGAACTAATGTATTCAGTCAGTAAATAAGGTATATTTCATATATTATTTTTATTACATATTTATCGTTAAATTGTATAATTTGTACTATTTACAAGTATTTACATTGATTTGTTGAACACCAGTTCTGTCTCTTTAAAAAAAATGGCATTTCTGCAAACAGTGCCTTTAAATGAGCACATGTTAACTAGAGAGGACTCGAATGGCTTTACATCACCTGTGCGATGCTGCATGATTAGAATTAAATATATTTTTTGTAGTTGTTTTTGATCAACAACTGCCTGTAAAGAACAGAATGGTTATTAAAAAAAGACCATATTCAATGACAAATGGATTGCATGGATCTCGTCTTGGACACACATTACACGGAACAACTTTTACTCTCAACATGCTGTGAAAGGATCTCACTGCTGAACATTTCACAACTAAACTACACAATTACTGGTGAGTGAAATGTAAACATTTACCAGCCAGTTGCCAAATATATTCACTTTAGCCGCATAGCGCAAAATTTGGTTGCAAATGTCAGTGATTTCCTCTCATTGTAGTGGAGGGTTGCGCACCGCGTGAAAGCTCGATCTTGGGATTTAAGAATCGATATCGAGATCAAATGAAGATCGCGATTAATCGGAAAAACAAAATTTTTACCCACCCCTACTATTTTCCATACAATGGATGTGAATGGTGACTAACGTACTGCCTAATCTGATTTTGTGTTCTATTGAAGAAAAAAGTTATACAGGTTTATAACAGCATGAGGTTGAGTAAATAATGGCAGAATCAAATATTTTTGGTGAACTATCCCTTGAAAACCATTTATAATTTTCCTAAACACATTTATAAGTAATTTGTTGCCATATTTCACACCTCCCTGGGTGAATTAAGCAGAGAAGGAAGATACGCAGGAGAGAAGGAACAGTGCAGTGGAAAAACGAGAGCTGAGTGAGTGTGTGTCTGCACTTGAATCCTGCCTCCAGTGGGCACTGTCTGAGGTGCTGGAGGAGGAGATGAAAGCTGCCTTTGGAGACCTGTGGATCGAGGTACCACTGCACTCTCCTCACCTAATGAGAGCTCATTTATCTATAGATTTAATATGAGGTTTATATAAAGTCACAGAAGAGCTGATCTCCATTAATTGACATACATGTGTCAGCTCTCTCTAAATGACCTCATGTCCATCTTCTGTAGCCTATAATCTGTGGCCTGTCTGTTTGTATGTGCAGATAGTGTATGTGAAACCTCCTTGGAGTCTGGATGGTGTACTCCAGTGTTTTAAGAAGCACTGGATTGCTGTTTTTGGAAACATTATGAAGAGGAACCTGCTTACCTGCGTGAAGTCGCTGAGTGACTGTCTCTGTTCAGGTACAAATGTTTGACAGCTTAAGTGATATTCTTTATGTACTCAAATTTGCTAGGGCTGAATACATTTACTTTTAATCATGTAGCAGATGTTTTTATCCATAAACAGCATATGTGAAAATCCATGAATAGTGCAGACTAGTATAGAATTCCATGATCATTTAGAATTCTGTTCTGTTCTGCTTTAGATTTGTGTTCTTTTATGGAATTATACTTAATTCTCTGTTAGATTTTTTTTTTTTTTCCCCAGAATTCTGTACTATTCTATAATTCTATTAAATCTATTATTCTGTTTGTTTGTTTATAATCCAGTTATTTCCTAGAATTCTGTTCTGTTTAGGCTTTCTATTCTAATTTCAATTTCTATTCTCTCCTGTTCAACTCTATTCTATTGTGTTACACTTTGCATCCTCAAATTAAACATGTTTATGAAAATGTATTTATTATGTCTTTCACCTAAGCAAGGTTAATCTTTTTGTGAGAAAGCCTGCTGGCTGCATATACACTACCTGTCAAAAGTTTTGAAACACTTGACTGAAATGTTTCTCATGATCTTAAAAATCTTTTGATCTGAAGGCGTATGCTTAAATGTTTGAAATTAGTTTTGTAGGCAAAAATATAATTGTGCCACCATATTAATTTATTTAATTATAAAACTAAAATTTAACAAAAAAAAAAAAAGTTTTTTGAAATTGATGACTTGGACCAAATAATAAAGAAAAGCAGCCAATAAGTGCCCAACATAGATGGGAACTCCTTCAATTCTGTTTAAAAAGCATCCCAGGGTGATACCTCAAGAAGTTGGTTGAGAAAATTTCAAGAGTACATGTCTGCAAATTCTAGGTAAAGGGTGACTACTTTGAAGATGCTAAAATATAACAGAGTTTTGATTTATTTTGGATTTTGTTTAATCACAACATAATTCCCATAGTTCCATTTATGTTATTCCATAGTTTTGATGACTTTACTATTATTCTAAAATGTGGGGAAAAAAAATTATAATAAAAAAATAAGTGTTTCAAAACTTTTGTCCTTCAGCTGGTCATTATGTCATTAAATGTTCCCCTATTAACATTAGTATTATTGGTGTTCGAGTGTGTATATGCCCTTACATGCACTTAAGAGTTTGTGGTTTTGATCATGCACATACTGATCTCATGTTGTGTTGTGTGTGTAGATTTCTGAGTTTGACCTCGTTCTGTCAATCATTTATGCAGGAGTATGTGCCTTTCTTCTCTGCTGCCTTTGGCTGTAAGCCCAGCCTGACAGAAGCAGGAAAGGGGTGTACTTTAAGAGTTTGTGCAGGAGTGGGGGGTGGAAAAGTACCAGGGGCCTCCTGTTCGTGCCTAAACGTGATTTACTGCACTTTGTGGTTTGTCTGGGGTAGAGGGAGTGCCTGTCACTGATTTTGAGTGTGTGTGCATGTACTTATTTTGTTAGAGTTTCTCAGCGTGGGTTTGCAGTGAGTGTCCAAGAGGCGATGACCTTTAGAAACTAATCTGAGCAAGAAATGGACACTATGTCTCAATGTTTCTTTTTCCCACTTAGAGTTGTTACCACATTTGTGAACCTTTGTTTGCTTTCCAGATGTATTTTTGAATTATATTTTGTTCTATTCTACTTTAGAATTCTGTTCTATTTTAGAATTATTTTCTATTCTACTTAAAGGAATAGGAAATTATGTCACCCTCATGTTGTTCTAAATCCATAAGACTTTCTTTTTTTCTCTGGAACACAAAACATGATTAGTCAGATTAGGTAGTATGTTATTCCCAGTCACCATTCACTTTCATTGTGAATTTGTTCCATGCAATTGTAAGGGGGAGGCCAACCAATGGCCCAAGGACGGCATCCAATGGCATGGCTGAAGGTCTCCTGCGCGTTCTGTCTTGCCGTGCGCATTAAGTTTAAGTTATTTCGTTCCAATTAAATAACTATATTATTCATTTTATGATCCCCGTTTATTTTATCAGACTCCAATTCTAAAAGTTTCCAAGGATATATTAATGTTACAATCTTAATTATTATTATTAAATTTGGTTTAACATTTGATCATCGTATTTAACTCTTTTATATTGTACTCGTTCATTCGGATTCCTGTGTCGCTTAGAGAGTCTCGTGCCGGCCGTATACGCGGACCTTACGGTCACAAATTATCCAGTCTTGGTCATTAGACAGAGGTAATTGACTAAATACTAATTAGATGGTTGCTCATGCTTAACCTTTTATCTAAAAGTATTTTGTTTAGTCCCCTTAGATAGTAAACACTTAATTAGAATAACATTATTTGTACCCAGAGGTCATGACCACTAAACTTTACAAAGATAGACCAACAATAACTAAGTTAAAATAGCTTTATATAATCATGCCATAGTTTCCTATGCACACTTAGCTGGAAAAATATTACAATAACCAGAGGTTTAGACTACACCCTATTTAGGCTTGGCCTATCAACTTCATGTTGTCCTAAACGGAAATTCCATATCAAGCATGTACACTCTAAGTACACTTGAACTAATGCCAATCTGTTAGTCGGAGCTCTAAAGTCTCAGTCAATGTGCCCCATGCTCCACTCAGAACTGAGCTTTAGTACGCTACTAATCTGGTCGTAGATTTGCGGAAACATGGATTTAACGTAATCTACTAAAGACAATAATTTCAATGTAAATCAGAATAAACTCAAATGTAACAATTTATTTACCAGGTAAAATAATACATTCATCAATTCCAATTAGACAATAATAAGTCAAATTTAAACATTTATCAAAACATAAGAAATAAAAATTGCATACCTGGTAGAGAAAACGACACAGCAATTGTGCGGGAGATTTGACTACAGACTCCCCGAGCTCCTTTGCCATCTCTCCTTAAGTACCAAACGATTCTATTGTTATTTCAGATGTGTTTGTTTGATGTTATTCAGGATTTGGTTTACAATTTAGGGGGTTGTAAGTAGACCTTTGAAACTTTTAATTGAGTAGGTCGTTTGATGTTTACAAAGAATACACCTAATCTGCATACAGCATATGGTTCCTGTGAGAGACCTGGGAGGGGCATGCCCCTGATAGAATACAGTATTATTCTAAGTTCTTAAATCTTACTTGTGATTTGACCTTGCTGAAGGGGAATGAGACTGTTTTACCAGTTGCACTGAGACCTCTTGGATGATACCAAACATGAATGATCAAAAAACCTTTTACATTACAGAACAGGATAAGTCATAACTTAGTTTTTGGTGACTCTAAAGTGACCTGAGGTGAGGTATGGAAGAGAGGGGGAAGATGTGAGTGAGATTTGCATTTTATGGTCCTTTCTCGGTAGGGTGTGTTGTCTCAGGTGGAGATGCTCTTCTGTATGAGAGTTTTATGACGTTGGTTCTCGCAGAATCCTTTCACTTTTACCAGAAATGGCATTTTTGGGTGTAGACATCCTGGTGCCAGCCTTACACAATGAAAGTGAATGGTGACTGAGGCTGTCATGCCTAACATCTCCTTTTGTGTTCAGTGAGAGAACATGAGGGTGAGTAAATAATGACAGAATTTTCATTTCTGGGTGAACCGTCCCTTGAAAAATTCTCTTCTATTGTGAAAAATAAACTTTACTTCTCAATTCTGTGTTTCTCCTCTCCTCTCCTCTCTTTTCTTCAGCAGTGACCCAGCCCATCATTGCCTCCAGATTTGAGAAATAGAATTTATTAAAAAACATGAGATCTCAAACACACACAGTAGACTTTGTACGAAAATACCAATAAAGGATAATGACTAATGGTTCTACTGAAATAGATCGCCTGAAGGGAAGGCATAGCTGGACAATCAACCCCATTATATGCATGAGTGCTCTGTTATTTAATCACCTGCTTTAAGGCCTGTTGATCATGAATAGTTCACTTTCAAAACTCACTTTCTCCTCTCAGTCACACTCACAAATCTGTCTTTCTGTAGATAGGTCCATAGAGCACAGATCTGTTCTCAGTGCTGTGAGAAGGGCTGTAGAACTGTTGTTGGGACTGGCTGGCAGATCCCAGTACAGCGGTCATGTGGATCAAGCTCTCGCCACCCTTCAAATGCTACAGCAGAGACTACAGGTCAGTCTCAACACATTAACAGTGGATTATTGTTTAAGTGTTGTCGCTCATTAATTGTGTGTGCATGTGTGTGTGACAGTTTCCGCAAGCTCCGGTAGAGGGTGAGGACAATGAAGACACACTGATGGCAGAGATAGATGAGGATGTAGCTCCGCCCCCTCTGACGTTGCATCAAGACGTTTGGGTGTTGTTTGAGAGCATCTGGAACAATGTGTGTCAGATTAGGTGAGAGATGGGATGGGAAAGAATGTCCTTCCGTGTCTTTTAAACTTTCATTACTGTAATAAAGTAAATAACATGAACATGCTTTTACCTTTCATATTCAGAACACTTTAACTAGGCATTGTTATTGCTAAACGATAACAAAACTATTTTATTAACCTCCTGAGACTCGAGCATGACTGCTGTGTGTATTTTCCATTTCCCTTTTCGATTTGTAACTAGTAGCACCTAATAAACAAGCAAAAAAGTATAGTGTAGTATAGTGTAGTAAACCCTGTTTAGTGAATTACTTAACCTCCAGTGTGCTGTCTGCCTGCACTGGTCTCAGAATAGTTCGTAATGCACCTTATTTTCATCCTAACTCCATATAATGCCTCTGAAAGCAACAATTTTCAGTTTTTGGATAAACCCATTGATCCTCAATGTGAAAATGCATAGTAAATATATTGAAATGCATTTACTAATGTTAATGAATAGAACCGTTTTGTACAGTGATAACAAAATAAAATATAACAAAACTTATATTAAAATTAAGCAAAGTGACCCACAGATGTGTTAGTGTTAAAAGTTATTTAAAATAACTAACTTGTTTTTCAACCTTTGGGGTAATAAGGTCCCAATTTCCACATATGTGGACATCGGGTTATCAGTGTGCTGACATGCGAAATATGAATGGATTTTTTAAAGCAGCATATCAAATGAAACTAGAGACGTTACTCTTTACAACCAAATAAGTTTCAATGAAAAAACTTAGAGATTTCATACCAGAGACACTTTTGTTGGCACTGCGCCTCTAGAAGCACTTAATGGAAAAACGTCATGTTGTTGTGTTACGTGACTCAGTGCGGCAGAAGTTTGTGAACAGTATTCAGTTGGGTTAAATTAAATTATGCGTTACGTATAGCGAAGTCAAAATACAATGTCCACACATATGGCGCGGGGTCACACAAGGTTAACTATGTTTACTTTTTTTATTAACTACATTTTTTGTGTGTTTTTAATACCTTTTATTACAACAAAACTCTGTTACAGATATGTATCTAACTTTATCACATTGTCATATGAACAACTAGTTAATAATTAGACTGATTTAATGAATTAGTTTGAATAAATAAATAGATATTTTGTAAACTTTTTATCAGGATCATTTGTGTAAATTCAGTTATTATTTTGTCTTTGTCATAGTTACATAACAGATATATCCCACAGAACAAAATAATAACAATTTACACATCATCCTGTTGGTTCTTAATATAGTGTGTTGCCTTTTTGAGCATTGATGAATGTTTGCACCTTTTCTAATAGTTGTGTATTAGTTTTTCAGTTGTCCTAAGTGTCGAAAGCTGGATGTCAGCATCATATAGACACTACTGGGAAGATCTCAAATGTGCAGAAAATGCTGGGAAACCAAAGAACGTGCAGTACCAAGAGGATTTGTCTTAAAGGGATAGTTCACCCAAAAATTAAAATTCAGTAATTGTTCACTTACCCCTGTGTTGTTATAACTCCATATTACTTTCTTTTTCTTGAAACAAAGGAAGAAATTGTGAATTTTTTTTATTACTCAGTGATTTCATACAATGGCAGTTTTTGGTGACCACCTTTTCAAGCTTCAAAATTATGCAAAACTATAATTCTGAAGTCTAATAAATTACTGTTTGTGACTCATGCCTTGTTTTGAAGGAATACAGTAAGGTTTGGTGAGAAACAAACCAAAATCTAATGTATTAGTTACTGAAAATGCTCTCCGACCGTTGCTGTGCTGTGTGCATTCATGAGAGTGCACGATAGCAACAGAATATGCTGCGAGATGGGGTGTTCAAGCGAAAACTTGTTTTGTTTTCGCTTCAGGACCATCTGCAATATTAACAACAGAAAACACAACACAACTGCACACAAACCAGAGAGCAGAACTTAAAAAACATGTCTATAGAGTTTGAAGTCGAAGAAAAGATGCATTTTTATGCCCAGCCTTAATTGTTTAAACCGGAGTACCTGGAAATCAAACAGAGAGATGAAGAAAAGTCATTTGAGAGTGTAGGGAGAGTGTCGCTGCATAGCTTGTTCGGAATACTTTGTTGGCTGCGGTTCTCTGTAAATAAGGTTTAAATAAAGCAGGCTGTTGCATATACCATTGATTACCATCGATTACCACCACGGTAGGTCTGTCTTTAAAAGGTTATAAGTTAAAAATCAATTCCCCAATGTTAAAAATGAATGGGAGCTTCCAGAACCAGACTGTTGTGCTGTAGCGTTGCAGGAAACTCTTTAATGTAATATGTACTTAATATGGATATTTAGCTCTGCTAAAATATAAATTTTTAAATGAAATGCTGAAGGTCAAGTCATGTATCCATAATGTGTGTAATTTAGAGTGCTGATCTAGGATGAGGTTTGTACTGTCCACTGAGCTCTTACCATCAACACACAAAACAGTTCCAGAAACTGGCACTGCACTACTTTACTGTGACACGCCACTAATGGAATGTGATCTTTTTCTGTCTGTTTCCTTCTCAGTTCGGCTCTGTTCTCAGCATTCCACTACACTCCAGGAACCACTGAGCCAAGCCTGCCGTCCACCTCATCACTACCTCAGGAAGCCCTCTCCTGCCTGCACAGGCTCTCCACTGTAGTCAAACAGCTGCTGGAGGCTCTTCAGAGGTACACACACACACACACACACACACTAATAAACACATACAGAACCGTGCAGTCTCAGCAGGGTCTATTAGCATTCCAGTCAAGTGCCTCCTAACAGCATTTGCTCAAGTGTGTGTCCTTAGTCACCAGAACATGCAGAGGACATAGGTAGGTGGGTATTAATTAGGGTTGGGAATCATAAAGAATTTAACGATTCTGGTTTTGATTCAGATCACGATTCCATTAACAATTATTTTAGTACTTTTGATAATAAGATAATATGTGAATATAATAATTCCAATTCTTATGGCATTTACTGCTCGTGGCAGTCTTTTGCCTAATGATGAGATTATTTCAAATATTAACTGAACAGATATAGCAAATCGGCAATAAATTAAACACAATTCTTGCTAAATTTGCGTTTTTATTGTGGCACAGAGGCAGATAAATGCAATCCAATAATTGGCCCTAGCTACATTTTAAATAAAAATGCTTAACAAAAAATGGTAACATGTTTAATTCATTCATTCATTAATTCATTTTTATAAAATACCACTTATTACAAGCAAACTTATTAGAACTTCATAATGCGTATCTTTAACACTTGTACTCTTATCAATAGAAAACCCTGTTCCAACATCAAATGTTTTTTAAAGCGTAGTTCAAACACTATCTACACTAAAGTAAAAAAAAAAACTAAACTTATGCATTTCTTTTAGGATTTTATAGTCTTTTTGACCTTATTTACCCCTACTTAGTTACATTACTTAATTACTCCATTCATGTTCATAAAAAATAAGCATGTTTTGTTATCTTCATTTCAATAAAAACCTTAATTTCAGTTTGAAATTAGATTGTCAAAACATAAATTCATGGGGCCTGGATTCTAGCTCAGCAAGTATTGACACAGACTACCACCCCAGGAGTCGCGAGTTTGAATCCAGGGCGTGCTGAGTGACTCCAGCCAGGTCTGCTAAGCAACCAAATTGGCCCGGTTGCTAGGGAGGGTAGAGTTACATGGGGTAACCTCCTCGTGTTCACTATAATGTGTGGTTCTCGCTCTCGGTGGGGCACATGGTGAGTTGTGCGTGGATAAATTGACCCAAACATTGATTAGGTTAATCACGAAGGAAGGGTTAATTACACATTTTCAGATAAACAACCAGTCAGTTACTATAGTCATAGTCATTGGCTGTCACGTTATCAACTACTCAGCATTTCGAATGTCACTGTACATCTTACATCAGACCAATAGATAATAGATTTTAACAAGCACGAGCAATTACCAAGCTGAAATACACTATATTGCCAAAAGTATTCGCTCATCTGCCTTTAGACGCATATGAACTTAAGTGACATCCCATTCTTAATCCATAGGGTTTAATATGACGTCGGCCCACACTTTGCAGCTATAATAGCTTCAACTCTTCTGGGAAGGCTTTCCACAAGGTTTAGGAGTGTGTTTATGGGAATTTTTGACCATTCTTCCAGAAGCGCATTTGTGAGGTCAGACACTGATATTGGACGAGAAGGCCTGGCTCGCAGTCTTCACTCTAATTCATCCCAAACCTCTGTCGGGTTGAGGTCAGGACTCTGTGCAGGCCAGTCAAGTTCTTCCACACCAAACTCGCTCATCCATGTCTTTATGGACCTTGCTTTGTGCACTGGTGCGCAGTCATGTTGGAACAGGAAGGGGCCATCCCCAAACTTTTCCCACAAAGTTGGGAGCATGGAACTGTCCAAAATCTCTTGGTATGCTGAAGCATTCAGAGTTCCTTTCACTGGAACTAAGAGGCCAAGCCCAGCTCCTGAAAAATAACCCCACACCATAATCCCCCCTCCACCAAACTTCACAGTTGGCACAATGCAGTCAGACAAGTACCGTTCTCCTGGCAACCGCCAAACCCAGACTCGTCCATCAGATTGCCAGATAGAGAAGCGTGATTCGTCACTCCAGAGAACGCGTCTCCACTGCTCTAGAGTCCAGTGGCGGCGTGCTTTACACCCCTGCATCCGACGCTTTGCATTGCACTTGGTGATGTATGGCTTGGATGCAGCTGCTCGGCCATGAAAACCCATTCCATGAAGCTCTCTACGCACTGTTCTTGAGCTAATCTGAAGGCCACATGAACTTTGGAGGTCTGTAGTGATTGACTCTGCAGAAAGTTGGCGACCTCTGCGCACTATGCGCCTCAGCATCTGCTGACCCCGCTCTGTCATTTTACATGACCTACCACTTCGTGGCTGAGTTGCTGTCATTCCCAATCGCTTCCACTTTGTTATAATACCACTGACAGTTGACTGTGGAATATTTAGTAGGGAGGAAATTTCACGACTGGACTTGTTGCACAGATGGCATCCTATCACAGTACCACGCTGGAATTCACTGAGCTCCTGAGAGCGGCCCATTCTTTCACAAATGTTTGTAGAAGCAGTCTGCATGCCTAGGTGCTTCATTTTATACACCTGTGGCCATGGAAGTGATTGGAGCACCTGAATTAAATTATTTGGATGGGTGAGCGAATACTTTTGGCAATATAGTGTAATATATTGTAATATATTGTTGCAATCGTTGTGGTTGCGCTGGTTCATTTTCTTCTGCCTCAGGATCTGACTCGGGCTCAAACATATATGGAGCAATTACAGCGCTGGCCATCTCGAGCACCAAAACACGTCACACACGGCCTGAGAAAGGGTGTGGATTTGGCGCAGTGAAGTTAGCCAATCACAGCAGTGGGTGTTTACTTCCGTTTCTGAAGGAGGTAATGCCCCTTGAAACGGAGTGTTTTTGACAGAGAGTGAAAAAGAGCATGGAAAAAGATCATTTTTACAAATATTTCAATTTTGTTGGTGCAAAAAATTTTGCTAACTTCATAAGCTAATCTTAAAGATACATATATATAATATAAAGATTTGAAAATGCATTTCATGACCCCTTTAAGTCTTGTGAGTCTTTAGGACACATAACACAGTAACAGTTCTTGGTTCATTTGGAGTCAGACATTACAAAAATAATGCCTTGCAGTTCAGTAAGTGAGTCACTAAATAGAACCAGCTTATTAGAGTCATTTGTTCAGGAATCTGACTAAACTGCTTGCACAGTATGTTTTGTGCTACAGATTCAGTAGTGATGCAGTAAACACTGTCATATTATTCTGAGTATTTTAGTACGGTATTCCGTCCGCATTGGCGGAAGAATGCACATTAGAGAACTATAAATTAAACAAAAAGTCTCAATAATTTGGTTTCATTATTTTTTTTAAAATGGTGTAGTCCTGAATAAAAACAGGTTGTTGTTTCCTAATGTTTATCCTCAGAATAGTCCACATAAACTCAGTATCAAACCTTCCCTGATCCTGTGTGTTTGTGTGACTCACTTCTTTGCTCAGCATTCCTGTAGACTTTATGACTCATAGCAGGGGACAGAGGGATATCTTAACTGTGACATGGTTATTTTTCCTCTGAATCAAGATCTCGGCATCTTGCGAGCAATCACTTTGGTTAATGAAGCGTGTCATAGCTGTAATCTATGTTGTCACGCACAAACAGTTCTTTATTTTTCAGTGCAATAGCAGCCATGTCTTAAAGCTTGCTTCCCCTCACTAGCATATTAAACTGCCTGTTCATATCATTCATGGTCTTGTTATAATAATCCATCTCTAAGAAAAAAAAATATGTCTATACTAAATCTGAACTTAGTTTTATAGAAGTGGGAAAGTAGAACAAATGAAGATCTTTACATTAGGATTGTCAAATAGCTTGTTCCTGGTTGCCCAATGAGTTTGAGGTTGTGGTATGCCAAGCATGCAACAACCCAAAACTGACACACAGTGATATTGAATAGAAAACTGTAGAATCAGATGATGCCGTGCATTTTTTTTAATATACTCACCCTCATGTTGTAACTTCTAAACCTAGATAAAGAGGAGAAGTTTAACAGAATGCCCAAGTTCCTCTCTTTCACACAATGAAAGTGGATGGAGACCAGGATTTGTCAAGCTCAAAAAAAGGATAAAAAATAATGCACCATAAAAGTGTCATAAAGTTGTCAATATGACTTGTGTGCTATATTCCAAGTCATCTGAAGCCATAGAATAACTTTCTGTGAATAACACACTGACATTTAAGTCATTAACTCTGAATTGACAGAAGTATGAACATAATTTTATGCATGTATAATAGTATTAGGGACACATAATGATGAAAATAGCACTCTTTGTGCGTGAGTTTTCAGAACACTGGTACAAACCTAATTTTCAGTACTTCGACTGTGAATTGGTTTGATTTAAATTATTTAGTCTCAATGTATAAAACAGCCCACTGCTACACAGTGACTTCTGTTCAACAATGAGGTAAATTAAAGCATACACTGGGCTCAACACTGCAAATGAATAATTTGTGATGTGAAACGTTGTGCTGCGTTGTCAGCCTAATTGATTATATGCTCCCTTATTCTCGCAAAAGACACCACGTTCATGCATCAGTGCGCGCAAAATTGATTTGCTCACCAACTTGTTCATAGTATTTGGCTTTATTATGATGGACTATTATAATTCTATCTAAGTTGGTCTTTTTTGAAGATGATACAGTGGAAAAGTAGATTCTTACGTGTTAGTTTATGAGGTCAGAACCTTCAAGTGTTCTCATTCCCAGTTACATGATCAGATGAAACCATGTGCCCTTCAACTATATCAGTCATCTGCCTGAAATTGATGTCACCCTTTACCAATCAGTCCTATTTTCTGATTCACTTATGCTGATCACTGGGTCCCCACTGACTGATAGTCATTGCCATAGTGTTCATATGGGCTTCAGGTGCATGTTGTCTTTCTTATAGGTTTATTTTTTCTCTAAGGTTTCATTTAGGTTTAATTTTTTACTGCATTTCATTGTTGTGTATTTGTATCTCTGCTTGCATTCTTGAGAGAAATAGAGGGAAGTGTTTCAGAGAAGACAAGGTTTGAAGGGAGAATATGGCAGGTTGCCATGGATACGGCTAGACTCGATTTTATATGTGGAAAGCTTAGAGATGAGTCAGAGCTAACATGCACACAAATGCGCACCGCTATTTCTTTCTGTTCCCCGTGCCCCCTAAATAAATAAAGAGTATGTAGGCGTATGATTCAGACTGTTTTGCTGAAATGGCTTTTTCTCTCTGTCTCGTCCTGCCCATTGAATTACTCTACTTTTCTTTTTCTCATCCCTCCTTTCTCTCCCCTCTCCCTCCCTTTGCAGTCCATGCAGTTCTATTCTTGCAGTTCACACTGTTCTGTTCTTACATTCATCTCATCTTTTGGCCTGTATGTCCAACATGTTCAACCAAGCCCTAAGACTGTCCGTTTAAAGGAATAGTTCAACCAAAAATGAAAATTCTCTTATCATTTACTCAGCCTTATGCCATCTCAGATGTGCATGACTTTCTTTCATCTGCTGAACTCAAATGAAGATTTTTAGAAGAATTTCTCAGCATGTTTGATCCATACAATGCAAGTGAATGGGTGCCAAAATTTTGAAGCTCCAAAAATCACATAGGTCAGCACAAAAGTAATCCATAAGACTCCAGTGGTTAAATGTATGTCTTCAGAAGTGATATGATAGGTGTGGGTGAGAAAAAGATCAGTATTTAAGTATTTATTACTATAAATTCTCCTCCCTGCTCAGTCAATCTCCACTTTAACTTTAACTTTCACATTCTTCTTCTCTTGTGTTTTTGGTGATTCACATTCTTCATACATATCGCCCCCTACTGGGCAGGGAGAAGAATTTATAGCAAAAAAAGATTTTAATATTGATCTGTTTCTCACCCACACTTATCATATCACTTCTGAAGATATGGATTAAAACTATGGAGTCATATGGATTACTTTTATGCTGCCTTTATATGCTTTTAGGAGCATCAGAATTTTGGCACCCATTCATTTTCATTGTAAGGACCAACATAGCTGAAATATTATTTTAAAAATCTTAATTTGTGTTCTGCAGAAGAAAGAAAGTCATACACATCTGGGATAGCAGAGTTCACCCATGTACAGTTAGTGAACAGTATGCATTATTTACATACTAATGAATTTGACATTTATCCGATGCTTTCTTCACCATCAAGTGATTTGGGGGAAAAAATAATACAATGCTACCAAAGTGTAGAAAATGATTGCTTAAAATGTAGAAATATGCATTGTTACACTGATGCATTTAAGAAATATCACATGAGCAGAGTACTGTTGTACTGAGTATCAGTACAGCGTATATTAAAATGTATTCAAAATCTGTGGACATATGTGTCATGCTGATATTCAGTAATGTAAAGTGTTCCATATTGCTTGTATACAGTACATTTGGCCTGAACGGCCCATTATTTAGTTTGGTTTGCTCCGCTAACCATTCATCCATTAACTGGATCAACTGTTGTGTGTCATAGAGCAGTGAACATATAGACAGCCTGTCTGGAACACAAACGACACAGACAAGTGTGTTGATACAAACAGTGCTGTTTTACTAAATATCACTCTTGGAACACTGCTTGTCCAATCAGATTAGAGAACCGGAACTGTTATATAATATGGAATTATAAGCATCATTCTGATTGTTTGAATGGTCTAAGCATATCAGCCAATAACAACAAATAATATACACAGTACATGTTCTTCATTTTCTAGTAATTGCATAGGTGGGACTTTATGTTATATGTGATATTTAAAGTAATGATTAATAAAAGTTTCTCCTTCTTCAGGGTATTGTCTGTGAATAGCAGTGTTGAAGATGCACAGTCACTTCTCTCCTTCATTCAAGCCAGTGAGGTAAGAACAAAAGCCCTTTGGCAGTGTTATGCAAAATATACTTTAGTGGCCACACAGTAGCTTTTTTTTAATGCATTTTTTTCTTAGGTCTGAAGAACTACTTCATTGTTTAGGTCAGATTCAATAACTGACTGCCTAAAGTCAATAAAGCATTCACAATAAGTAGCTGTAAAGCAATGATTATACAGAAGGACGTGTGTGTTGAGGTGTACTTTGTGTTCTTAAAAGACATGCTTTCTGATTACAGATTGCTGCTGTGGAGCCACGTTTCACTGCCAGGGACCTGTTTGATTGCTTTTCAAAACAGGAATACCGGTTAGTTCAGAGTCATGTGAGATTGAGTAAACAGTTATATTCATTAGATTATCTGTAAATCAAACTCACAAGTGTTTATTGTGCTTGTAAACTGGCTATGTGCATGATACGGTTTGTTCTGTTCTTAGCATTTCAACACTGCCCACCTAGTTCACGGGAATATGAAAACCCTGTCATCATTTACTCAACCTCATGTTGTTTCAAACCCATATGGCTTTCTTCTATGGAACACAGAAGGAGATATTTAGGTGGAATGTTAAGTCTCAGTCACCATGCACTTTCATTGTATGGCAAAAATAATTCTGCCTAACAGCTCTTTTTGTGTTAACGGAAGAAAAAAGTTTTAAGTGTTTGGGAAATAAGTAAATGATGACACAAATTTTCATTTTGTGGGGAACAAAAAGGCTTTATTGCTGAAGCTCGGTATACTATTCTCTCTGGTCAGTGCTTGTTTCAGCAAGTATCCGCTGTCTCAGAGGAAAGTTGACTTTCCACTGTCAGGGCGTTATTGCATCACAAGCTTTCCCAAACCTCAGATGAGAGTTGTCTGGATTCTGGATGTCTTGCCTACCATTCCAAATATGCCATGTTTGTTTGGCAAAATATATAGGCACCATGCTCCTTCCTTTCTTTTCCAAAAGACCTAAATAAAGTGTAGGCCTCAAATAAAGTCCCAAATAAAGGTTTGTTCAGTTTCTGTGCTTATTTTTTTAAGGGAACTTATTGTGGAAATGAAACACTCCCCACTTCATCCAGTCTTTAAGACTCAAGATGGTGCTGAGTATGGCTGCTGCGTTGCGATCTCCGAAACAACATTGTAGTTTTTTGTTTGTTATGTTTACAATTCTTATGTTTTTTTGTCTTGGATGTTGTCTGCCTTATTGTCTATGACAGACAAACACTTTTGGACATTGGTTCTGCAATTACACACCATAAACCGGACTTCAGATTTCTCAATGCCGACCCGCTGTTTACAAACACGCCAGCGGAGCCCTTTGTCTGGGCTACCCGGACGTGAAAAAGCAGAAGGAAAAGGGGAAACAGAGCCGGCATTCTCATCAGAGTAAGACGTCGTGCAAATCGACCCCCGCTACCCAGTATTCTACTGGCAAATGTTCAGTCTCTGGACAACAAGCTCTGCGAACTGAGAGCGTGGATCTCTTTCCAACGAGAGACGAGGGACTGCTGCATTATCTGCCTTACAGAAACTTAGATGTCTGCGGAGATTCCAGACTCAGCCATCAAACCCGTGGGGTTCTCCGTGCACCGAGCAGACAGAGCGAAAGACCTCTCAGGTAAAAGCAGAGGTGTTGGAGTAAGTTTTATGATCAACAAATCCTAGAACGTACATTCTATCAAGTCTTTCTGCTCTCCTGATCTGGAATTTCTCATGCTTCTGTGTCGACCATTCTGGCTACCGAGGGAATTCACAGCAGTCATTATCACAGCTGTGTACATCCCCCCACAAGCCGACACAGACCAGGCACTCAAGGAACTGTACGGGATTATAAGCAAGCAGGAAACCGCGCACCCTGAGGCCGCGTTCATTGTGACCGGGGACTTTAACAAAGCCAATTTTAAATCAGTTGCACCAAAATACCACCAACACATCAGTTTTAACACACGAGGGGACCGGGTTTTGGACCATTGCTACTCTCCCTTCCGGGATGGCTACAAATCCCTCCCCCGCCCACCATTCGGCAAATCGGACCACTCTTCCATTCTGCTTCTGCCCGCTTACAGGCAGAAACTGAAACAGGAAGCACCCACCCTCAGAACGATCCAGTGTTGGTCGGACCAATCAGACTCTATGCTACAAGACTGTTTTGATCACGCGGACTGGGAGCTGTTCCGGTCCACCTCTGATGACGACATCGAGGTTTACGCTGATAGCGTAACGTGTTTCATCAGAAAGTGCGTAGAGGATGTTGTTCCATCCAAAACAATACGGATCTACCCGAACCAGAAACCTTGGATTAATAGTGATGTTCGCGCGGCACTTAATGCGCGGACCTCCACTTTTAATTCTGGGAACGCGGAGGAGCATAAACAAGCCAGTTATGCCCTCCGAAAAACTATTAGAGCAGCTAAACGGCAGTACAGGGACAAGATTGAAGGACAGTTTAACCCACCAACTCTAGAAGCATGTGGCAGGGAATTAATATCATCACGGACTTTAAAGGGAATAAAAACTCTGCCGTGAACACCGCTGCCTCTCTCCCGGATGAGCTAAATACTTTTTATGCTCGTTTCGAGGGAAATAACACCGCCCTTGTGGAGAGAGCTCCCGCGGCCGAACCTACAGAGGTTAGTTCACTCTCCGTCTCTGTAGCGGATGTAACCCGATCCTTCCGACGGGTGAATATCCGTAAAGCCATGGGTCCAGACGGCATTCCGGGCCGCGTCATCAAAGCGTGTGCGAACCAACTGGCTGGTGTTTTTACGGACATTTTCAACCATTCCCTCTCTTTGTCTGTAGTCCCCACATACTTTAAAACGTCCACCATTGTGCCTGTACCAAAGCAATCCAAAATCACTTGCTTAAATGACTGGCGTCCTGTTGTTCTGACCCCCATTATCAGCAAATGCTTTGAGAGACTAATCAGACATTACATCTGCTCTGTGCTACCTCCGTCACTGGACCCATTGCAGTTTGCTTACCGCAACAACCGCTCCACCGATGATGCCATTGCATCTAAAATACACACTGCTCTCTCCCACCTGGAAAAAAGGAACACTTATGTGAGAATGCTGTTTGTAGACTACAGCTCAGCATTCAACACCATAGTGCCCTCCAAGCTTGATGAGAAACTCCGGGCTCTGGGCTTATTGATTATATGCTTCCTTATTCTCGCAAAAGACACCACATTCATGCATCAGTGCGCGCAAAATTGATTTGCTCACCAACTTGTTCATAGTATTTGGCTTTATTATGATGGACTATTATAATTCTATCTATTTAAGTTGGTCTTTTTTGAAGATGATACAGTGGAAAAGTAGATTCTTACGTGTTAGTTTATGAGGTCAGAACCTTCAAGTGTTCTCATTCCCAGTCACATGATCAGATGAAACCATGTGCCCTTCAACTATATCAGTCATCTGCCTGAAATTGATGTCACCCTTTACCAATCAGTCCTATTTTCTGATTCACTTATGCTGATCACTGGGTCCCCACTGACTGATAGTCATTGCCATAGTGTTCATATGGGCTTCAGGTGCATGTTGTCTTTCTTATAGGTTTATTTTTTCTCTAAGGTTTCATTTAGGTTTAATTTTTTACTGCATTTCATTGTTGTGTATTTGTATCTCTGCTTGCATTCTTGAGAGAAATAGAGGGAAGTGTTTCAGAGAAGACAAGGTGTGAATGGAGAATATGGCAGGTTGCCATGGATATGGCTAGACTCGATTTTATATGTGGAAAGCTTAGAGATGAGTCAGAGCTAACATGCACACAAATGCGCACCGCTATTTCTTTCTGTTCCCCGTGCCCCCTAAATAAATAAGTGTATGTAGGTCTATAATTCAGACTGTTTTGCTGAAATGGTTTTTTCTCTCTGTCTCGTCCTGCCCATTGAATTACTCTACTTTTTACAGAGGTTAGTTCACTCTCCGTCTCTGTAGCGGATGTAACCCGATCCTTCCGATGGGTGAATATCCGTAAAGCCGTGGGTCCAGACGGCATTCCGGGCCGCGTCATCAGAGCGTGCACGAACCAACTGGCTGGTGTTTTTACGGACATTTTCAACCATTCCCTCTCTTTGTCTGTAGTCCCCACATGCTTTAAAACGTCCACCATTGTGCCTGTACCAAAGCAATCCAAAATCACTTGCTTAAATGACTGGCGTCCTGTTGTTCTGACCCCCATTATCAGCAAATGCTTTGAGAGACTAATCAGACATTACATCTGCTCTGTGCTACCTCCGTCACTGGACCCATTGCAGTTTGCTTACCGCAACAACCGCTCCACCGATGATGCCATTGCATCTTAAATACACACTGCTCTCTCCCACCTGGAAAAAAGGAACACTTATGTGAGAATGCTGTTTGTAGACTACAGCTCAGCATTCAACACCATAGTGCCCTCCAAGCTTGATGAGAAACTCCGGGCTCTGGGCTTAAACAGCTCACTGTGCAGCTGGATCCTGGACTTCCTGTCAAGCAGATGCCAGGTGGTTAGAATGGGCAGTAACATCTCCTCATCACTGACCCTCAACACTGGAGCCCCGCAGGGCTGTGTTCTTAGCCCGCTCCTGTATTCCCTGTACATACATGACTGTGTGGCAACACATAGCTCCAGTGCCATCATTAAGTTTGCTGATGTTACGACGGTGGTAGGTCTGATCACTGACAATGATGAAACAGCCTACAGAGAGGCCTACTGACATGCTGGTGTCAGGAGCACAACCTCTCCCTCAACGTCCGTAAGACAAAGGAGCTTGTGGTGGACTTCAGGAGAAGAGAAAGAGAACACAGCCCCATCACCATCAATGGAGCACCAGTGGAGAGAGTCAGCAGCTTCAAGTTCCTGGGTGTCCACATCACTGAGGAACTCACATGGTCCGTCCACACTGAGCCCGTTGTGAAGAAGGCTCATTGGCGCCTCTTCTTCCTGAGACGGCTGAGGAAGTTTGGAGTGAACCGCCACATCCTCACACGGTTCTACACCAGCACTGCAGCCATCCTGACTGGCTGCATCTCCGCCTGGTACGGCAATAGCACCGCCCACAACCGCAAAGCCCTGCAAAGGGTGGTGCGAACTGCCAGACACACCATCGGAGGTGAGCTTCCCTCCCTCCAGGACATATACACCAGGCGGTGTGTGAAAAAAGCTCGGAGGATCATCAGAGACTCCAGCCACCCGCGCCATGGGCTGTTCTCACTGCTACCATCAAGCAGGCAGTATCAGGACCCGCACCAGCCGACTTCATGACAGCTTCTTCCCCCAAGCAATCAGACTTTTGAACTCTTGATCTCTCACAATCAATATACATCAGCACTGCACTTTATTAATCTTATTATCTCACACTGGACTGTCATAAATTATATTCTCTTAACAACACACTGGCAACTGACTATCAGCTGACAACCTGAATGTCAATACAGTACAATACAACCTACTGTATATTTTATATATACTATATATACTATTTTTTTTTATTGTATAATGTGTATTCTATATTGTGTGTATTGTATAATGTACATTGTATGTTATTATTTGTATATTGTGTTGTGTGTAATTATGTGTATATTAGATTTTAAATTGTGTTGTGTAAATTTTATGTTTATTGTAGATTGGTATATGTCTCATCATTGTCACGACTGCTATGTTGCTCGGAACTGCACCCAAGAATTTCACACACTATTGCACTTGTGTATATGGTTGTGTGACAATAAAAGTGATTTGATTTTGATTTGATTTGAGTCTATTTATGAAATTTAAAACTAAAACGTATGAAAACAGACCATTCAGAGATTGAGCACATTTACATGCACACCATTATGCTGAATAATCTCTAAAATCAGCTTATTTAAAAAAATCTGACAGAGCATGAAATCTGCGTTTACCGGTACATGACATATGAAATAGTCACATTATTCTCTTCTTTTGACGTCAAGCCATGAAGAGACATGTGCTCAACACGGGTGCATATTGGATGAGCCGGTGAGAACATCGGTTAAGGTGTTTGCATGACACACAAAATCAGCATAATGGGCAAAAATCTACCCATGTCGATTGTTTTTCCTTACGCCATTTATGACCTTACACTGATAAAGGAATGCCGTTTATTACGTTTACATAACCACACGCGTTGTCGATATATTAAGCATAATCAGGAAAGAACGTGCATGTAAACGCGCTCTGAATAGGCATGTTACATGCACGTTCTTACACCGATTATAATTATAATAATCTTTATTTATCACACATTATACATTTGCACATATACAGTGAAATTCTTCTTTTTCACATATCCCAGCTAGGCTGGGGTCAGAGTGCAGGGTCAGCCATGATACGGCGCCCCTGGAGCAGATAGGGTCAAGGGCCTTGCTCAAGGGCCCAACAGTGGCATCTTGGCAGTGCTGGGGCTTGAACCCCCGACCTTCTGATCAGTAACCCAGAGCCTTAACCGCTGAGCTACCACTGCCCCTCAGATTATACTTAATAAGCAGACAACGCATGTGGTTATGTAAATGTAATAAACAGCGTTCAAAGGTCATAACAACGATCGACACGAGTAGATTTTTGCCCATTATGTCGATTTTGCGTGGCTTGTAAACACCTTAACCGATGTTCTCACTGGCTCATCCAATATGCGCCCGTGTTGAGCACATGCCTCTTCACGTTTTGATGTCAAACATTGATTGACCATGTTTACATGCACATAAGTATATGATTTATTACAGAATTTTTGCAGAAAGCACCATCCTGAAACGTCATGTAAGCACGAACAAATTTTTCCTTACAACGCTTACGGGATCAAGAGAAAGCAGTTTAACACACCTGGGTTTCTCCTGGAGAACGTGGCTTACGTGGCCATGTAAATGCATAAGTGCTGTTATTACAGGTTTTTGAGTAGTGCACATGTGCGTGTACAGACCGGATAACAAACGTCATAAGATGGAGCCTGACATCAAGCCAACATGCCACAAAGAATTCAACATTTCTGAGAGTACAGTGGAAAAATCACATTCGCCAAAAACTATACCCATTTATGCACACCAATGTAAAATATCGACTGTCCCTCACGTTCGCGAATATGTGCTCGTACATTGGGGGAATCCCGTAGTTTTATGTAAGAGGGATACCCCACTATTGCAGTGCAATTCCAGTGCAGGTGGCTTTGGAAAGTTAAGGAAACAAACAGAGCAACAACTCTGGAATATCTGGAAATAAGGCAAAGCAATGGAGAATAAAATTGCGAAGGGGAAATTACATAGCTGTGGATAAAGCTGCTTAATTACTGAGCCACTTGTATAAGGTAGTATAGAGTATACCACTTATACAGTGCATGTAAACAGGAATGCCACTTTCTCGCAATAAGATGCTTTCTGGTGTCCATATAAACGTAATCAGTCTTCAACAACTTGGCCCCACTGATACTAATGTGAACTTTAGTATGCAGAAGTTACCCAGACAATTCAAGGATAACAGGTCATTTATATATAGATGATTTAAAGGTACAATTGCTAAAATGCCTGATTTATTATAAGGGCCAGAGACAGGGTGGTCACATCAGAATACATTTTTGATTTCCATATGGTTTGATTTACAAAAATCCCTCAAAAGTGTAGAATATTTTAGTTTGTTTGGATAATTAAGATCATCATACTTGAACTGGCTGTTTAGAGTTAACCTAGGAAACTACTAGGAAAAGAAAAGTATATTCTAAAACTTGAAATATTGAAAGTAATATGTTCAAGGAATTGAACAACATTGCACAAATGTTCTGTTCAATATCCAGAGCATTGTTTTATTGTAATTCGATTCAAGCCTCTTCATTTTATGATGTAGTTGAGAACTGTGAATCTTTTTCCTCTACTTGATTCTTGTTATGGTTTAGGTCTTTATTTTGGATAGATGTTCTGAATGGAGTGCACTACATGCTGTGCACTAACTCTCACTAATGTGACACTTGTGTGATAACAGGTTGTGTTGAAAACTGTCCTCTTGTGCATATTAAATCACACTTTAGCACTGAGGAAGACTTTAATGATACAAAGAGTGTATTTAATGATACATCACCTTTTTCCCAAGAGTCATTTGCCTGAACAAACATTCATGGTAACAATATTTCGCAGTATATTCCCAGTAGTTTCAGAGGTGTTTGTGGAACTTGCCTCGGCTGGGAACTAAGATGTTAGAATGATCTATCTTGCCTTAAATAGTTTCACACTGCAAATGTGCTGATTTTGATGTTGCATCGGGCATATGAGGAGTGCAGAATATTTGCGATAGATTAATTGTATTATTTACCGGTAGATAAATAAAGACTAATATGTTTGCACTTGAAAATATTTGGATTTGCAATAGGATGTGGTTTTCTGTCATGTTACTGAAGGAGAGACTGTGATTAAGCAGGAGAAACTAGCCACGTCATTCCCTTAGATCTTTGTGTCAGACAGGATCAGACAGGATGGCACTATTTCCACACTAATAATGCACAAATTCCAGACTGCACAACCAATTTCTTTTGAATGAAATTTTCCTAGGAAAGTGAGACTGGAAATCAGACAAAGACAAAGAAAAGAAGAAAAATGAATGAATACTCTTTGAAGTGAAAGATTATTGAACTGACCTGGAGACATCCCTATATTATATGGAATGATATTTGTGCCACTGGTACTTGAATTTACATTTTAAAATGTTTTCTTGAAATTGAATATGCAGTAAACTTGAATTACATTAAACTTGACATTCAAATGTTCATGGCACAACTAAATCCCACATTGCCACTACTAGACCGCTGTTCTTTCTTCCTCTAACAAACTTGACCTGTGAGCTGCGTTATGATTGGTCAAGAAGGAATTTGATTACATACAGGCTCAATTGCTCTTTCTGAGCACCCCAGATTTCTTTGTGGGATTGTACCTCATACATTTTCATTTGATGTTTAGTGTAATTCAATTTTAAAACTGCATACTTCATTTTAAGTAAACATAATAAAGCGAAATAAAGTCGTAAAATTCTAATTCAAGTCCTAATGACGCAAATATAATTCCATATATTCCCTACTAATTCCCAGAATGTACTGTAGGAGTCAGTTGCTGGGCTTCCATCAAACTATTTTTAATGGGAATGTTAAATGTGCACTTAAAAAAACCTGCCTGAAAATGCTTGATATGTGCATAAACTCAAAATTCGCTTAAAAGCTTATGTGCTAGGCAGAGGTGGATTGTCTAGATAAGAAATAAGTAAAAATGCTCATTTAGGCGATGAAAACCGTTTATTCGCAAAACGATGCCGTGTTTTGACCATTTGTGCACATGTTCCCATTCTTTTTTACAACAAAGCAATTCTCCGAACATAGCCCTGGGCATTCAGAAGTGTTTAACCCACAGCTTGTCATTAAAGTGGTTCCTCACAATCCAACAGAACAGTTTAGATCGCAGGTGCTCCCAGGTATACGGAGGCTGGTGGCATATGGGCATAGCAGCCATTTAAGCCCTCATTATATGAGATATTACACGCATTCTACGGCGTGTCCTGGCAGCATTTAATAAAACGATGTACAATTGTTCCAATACTACAAATACAACTTCCCGAAGCAAGGAGATCATTCGGATCTGAAAAAATCGAATTTGAAAAAAATTCAGGGTGAGGTGTTTATTTCATAATGGCACTAGGTACTTTTTAACAACTGCAATGAATATGCATGATGCAGTGTTATTCATGTTAAATACCGGATATGTATTAATGTGCAACCTAATAATTGGTCGCAGGTAATCAAGTCATCAGTGTCCCAGTGTTTCTTGGATCAAAGCCCTTGCTAGTGCCCAAATTCTTATTCATTAAAGTCATAGGGAACTAGGCAGTGGAAAGAGGCATACGTTTTCGCCCAACCTTTTTTTTTTTTGTTTGTTTGTTTTGCTGTGAGCAGGGCTTGAGTTCCACTTAATATCTGTCTAGACCTCCACCGGATTGTCTAATTTTTTGTTTTTGCTTGGAAAAATCATTTATCAAGCTACTGAACCTCCTAAGGCTCAGTAAAATACAGTGTCACCTAAAAGCCAAACTAGTTCACTTTTCTCATTTGTAACAATTAATTAGGCAGTAACTCTGTGAGATCACCACTTGCAAATTCGCCTTTGTTTGTGTTTGTCAGGACTCAGTCAGATCATGTCTTTAGGGCCAGAGAAGAGGTTCATTGATTAACATTATCGGCCATGTGCTGCTAAACACTCACATACACACACATTTCTAGAGTGGTTGACAGTTGATCGTTAGCTGCTCACTTACCTCTGTCGGGTCAATGAGCCACGACGCCTAGCATACATCACCTTACATACTTACAGAACTCAGTGACCTAATTTCACGTGCTAATCCATGTGTTTCAAAGAGTGCTTTAATGGGTTTGTTCTGTATGTTAACGCACAAGGCACAATGACCTGGTCACATTCCCAAACCACAGTGGCAGGGCTGGATAACGTGTACAAATACATATTTGTACACGGGTTATGCCCCTGAGGGATTCATATCTAAGCAACCAGACACTGCACTGATGCCGTCAACTCACAACGGCTAAGATGCTGCCAAAGCTTTTGTCTGAAGATATAATCCTGCTTGTTTTTGAGCGAGCACTGTCTCCGTGGTGTTATGTTTTGTTGTTGATTTGTTAGTGATTGGCTTCATAAAACATTCATTGTGATGTTTGACGGCTTTCTTGCTAGTGAAGGGGAGCTGCCTGAGTGTTGTACGGTTGCCATGGCAGCACTGTTGTCAAGCACATAATTGCAAGGCAGGAGGAGTCCTTTTTGCATTTACCATGGATCGCCACTGAGCAATCAGCACTCTTAGTGCTTATTGTATTATTCTTACATATTAGAATTTTGGAGAACATTTTTTACATTCGTCATTTTAAAGGAATAGCTCACCCAAAGCTGTAAATACTGTCTTTATTTACTCACCCTAATTTCATTCCAGATGTGTATGCTGTTACTTTTCTTCTGTGAAACACACATGGAGAATATTTTGAAGCATCTTTACATTTATATTTTCACTTTTTTTTAATAGTTCATAGTGAGAAAAAACCCCCCATAAAAGTAGTCCATATGACTTGTTCACTATATTGCAAGTCTTCTGAATTCAAACGATAGCTTTGTGATGAACATGCAGAAATTTGAGTTGCTATTTACAGAAATCTTCCCCTCCACCGCAGCTCTGAAATATTTTTATTGTGTGTGTGTGTGTGTGTGTGTGTGTGTGTGTGTTTAGACTTTTTGTGTTCCATGGAAAAAATAGCATTATACAGGTTTGGAACAACATGAAGCTGAGTAAATAATTACAAAATGTTATTCTGCATTAACTGTTTCTTTTAAGATTTTAGTAGATTTTATTTTATTATTTTATTTATTTTAATTTTGGCTTGTTACAAGCAAGGTTATAGCCACATTTCAGAATGGAGTGTGATGAGGGCACAGACAAATCTATATTTCCACAAAAGACATCCAAAATATTAGTTTATTTGGAACCTACTGTGTGTGTATTGCTTTCAGACGGGGTTTCAAACTAGGTTGTCAAAACATGAGATCAAAAGATATCGAAGTTCAACATCTGAACCACCTCTTGAAGATGTCCGTTTCCTAGTTTCTCAAACTCAAAATGAAGCATGATCTGCCGTACCATACCCTCCATTACATAAACAGGCTTGGTGAGGAGGAGGGTATGCACTGGGGAAAAGACAAGTGCATGAATTCCTTCCAGTTTTTTACATTGTTGTTATGTAACGTTCATCAGGGATCACAAGATGTGTAGAAAATGAAGCAACAAGCAGCAACAGGTTGAGAGAAAGGGAGTGAGAAATAAAGTGTGAAAAAGATAGAGGCACATAAACACAATAACGGCCTTCATTCCAGTCTTTTGGTGAACAACAGTACCTGCGGGCAGCCTGTGTGAGTCAGACGGTTTAGGGATTGTTTAAGGCCTGTCACTTTCCTTTCCCAAGAATCAGGTTGGAGTCAAACATGGGAAAAATCTTGTGTCAGCCTGCAAGCACTTCCTGTAGACATGCAGAGTCCACTGCATGCTATCTCAGAGTGAGATTGCATTGTATTAATTTTCCATTTAGGAACCCTTATAATTGGTGGTATTTAAGACAATGCAGTGCATTATAATTTAAGTCACACCCTAATAAGTTGACTTCACTCAATTGTGCAAACACGTTCCTGCAATTGAATTGAGTAATTGAGTACAGAAGCATCTTCAAAACTTCTGTAATTACGTTTACTTAACTTGGTGTTCATATACAGTGAACCTAACTATTTAAGTTAAGGTAACTAGATGCAAGTAGACTTATTTCAGTTTTTCTATTTAAGTATTGTTGTTTCTACTTTAAATGTAGATCATACAATAACACAGCTCAAATGAAGAAGATTATAACTGATTCTAGGTCAATCATTAAATCAACTTAATTCTCCACTGAAATGCATATCAATTTGTACTTCAGTTGCACATGCACAAAGTGAACTGAAATAGAGTTAACAGGGTCCAACTTGACCAAAGTGGACACAAATCAACCTAATGACACACGAAACAACTATTTGCAACAAAACAGCATAAATAATACTAAAAAAGAGCTTAAACCTCTATAAATTCGTAATAACGACTATTTAATAATAGATATTATAATAAAATAATTCAAGCACAAGGGATTATGGATATTCCCCATATCTTCAATTTTGTGCTCAATTGTTTGACTTATTAACACCTAAAATCTTAAGTCTGTAGATTTTGAAGATAAAAGAGTTCAATGAACATAGATATTTGAGTTATGAGCCCAAAACTTGACATTTCGAGTAATGTTTAAGACAAATTTTAGTTATTTTTTGACCTTAAACTAATTTTTGTGGGAAAATGAAAATATGCTTTAAAAATGCAATATTAAGTTAATTAAACTTAAAGCAAAAGTTCAGTAATGTTTTCATTGTCACTCCTACATTAAGATCTATTAAAGGGATAGTTAACCCCAAAAAATTTAAATTTAATTTTATCACCCCCAAACATGTATGAATTTCTTTCCTCTGTGGAACACAAAAGGATGCAGAGGATGTTATCCTCAGTCACCATTCACGTTCATTACATCTTTTTCCATGCAATGAAAGTGAATGGTAACTGAGGATAATGTTTTGCCTAACATCCCCTGTTGTATTCCAATGTAAAATGTATATGATTCTGTACATCAATAATGGTTATTTTAGGGGCCTGTGTAGCTCAGCAAGTATTGACGCTGACTACCACCACTGAAGTCGCGAGTTCGAATCCAGGGCTTACTGAGTGACTCCAGCCAGGTCTCCTAAGCAACCAAATTGGCCCGGTTGCTAGGGAGGGTAGAGTCACATGGGGTAACCTCCTCGTGGTCGTTATAATGTGTGGTTCTCGCTCTCTGTGGGGCGCGTGGTGAGTTGTGCGTGGATGCCGCGGAGAATAGCGTGAAGCCTCCACACGTGCTATGTCTCCGTCGTTACTCCGTCAACATTTGTTTTTGGCCAACATTTTAATATAGTAATAAACACATGGAGAAAATGAGTGTTTACAGACTTCATTCTTTTAAAGTGTCACTAGTCCTGCAAAACCTCACTGGTGTGATGATATTTATGCTGTCACTGGTGTGATAATGCCAATAGTTCTCTTACTGGGTTCAAATGTGCTGTGATGGTAAATTGCGCAACAGGAAGATCGCGGCACATCTCAAAGCTCGCAGTAGATGCGTTCTGCATCCTCCTGTCCTTCCGAGTTCGTTCTTCCAAGGTAGCTGGCAAGACTGGTCTTCATAAGAATGCAAGTCCGTTCTCTGCGTTCTTAGAATTGAGAAACACCCCTCATCTAATTTTAAGTAAAAAATATCTAGAGAATAAACAAGAAATACAATGTTTTCGCTCGTGCAACCGATTTTAAATAGTACCTGAAGAAGGTTGCATGACCGAAATGTATCAATAAATGTGTATACATTTTGCAAGCAACAGCAGTGTATGGGATTATTTCTAGTTAATTCTCTTCAGTGTTTTTCAGGTGTGCGGAGGTTCTTCTTTTTTGTTTAAATAATAAATATCTTCAAAATGTTCTCAGCAGTTCTCTGCAAAGTCATTTCTTCAGTCACCATCCCTTGACCTTTGTCACTTCCTGCGTAAAAGACTTCCACTTCCTGTTTGTAAGCTCAGGCTCTGGGCGGAAGTTATACTGTGTGAAGTGAAACTGCAGGAAAAATCAAGGTCACCTCACAACTGTTTACACAGGTCAAATCTTCAGCACTTGTTTTACTGACTGATGATGACCTTCATACATTCTGTTTCTGTTTGAATCAAATGGAACAAAACAATGAAGATTGTCATTTGATATAGGCATCTTTGTTTTATGCATTGTGTTATATAATGTTGTTTGGATTTAAGAAGCTGAAAAGTGCTGTAAATAATACCATGTATAAAAATGTCTGTACTTGACAGATATTAATGAAATGGTTGAATTATTGTTTTTTTTAATGTGCACTTTCTCACCACTTGGTTTAAATAGGCACATAAGCATACAAAATTGGCTTTAAACATAAACACTTTTTTAACTGTCAGGTCAAATAGGATGTTTCCCCCTTTTTCTTCCACATACTATATTTTATTTAAAAGTACTTGAATGAAAATGTCTGATAAGGGAATTCAGTTATTTATCTATTTGGGCTTAGAAACATTGTTCAGAAGTGTTATCTTACTGTGTGTATGTATACAGGGAGAAGCTGTGTGTGGGTTGTTCGCAGCTGTCTGAACTGACTGAAAATCTGGATCGCTATGCTGCTGCTCTGAGAACTTGGACCTGAAAATGCTTGGACCCAACCTGATTTTGACAGCAATGCCCTGGTGGGACAACATGCACTATTTTAGCGACAAATAAAACAAGATATAGATGTGGTTTTGGTGCTTTAAACTGTTAGGGAGTAGGAAGAATTGCTAAATCTCCAATCTCTGCCCTGCCACTCTGCTCAAAATCCTTCTGACATTCATGAGCTTTTGTGGAAACAGGTTATTATGTATTCGGTTAGAAACGGAGGTATTAGTTCACGATACTGTCTCAAATTGCATTGCTCATCACTCCTCCGAGGCTTTCTATTATTAAATTAGTGAGTGCGACAGTGTCACATGTCGAAAGCCAACTTTCTTGGCCATCAGTCTTGCCTAGGAAAGTCTATCTGGAAATCCACTAATTTGTTCCATGGTTCTAAATACTAGACATCATTTTTGTCTGGTTCACTGCTTTCCTTTAATTTTTCTCTTGTCATAACTTTTAGTTCTGCCACTGCAAGATTCCATGCACCAACATCAAGAACATTATTTTTGACTGTTGTTTTCATTCCTTTTCTCTGATTTCAAGCTGAATGACTTCCAGTTTGTCTGAACAAGAGCTGATTCTACAAGTAGAAACAAAATGGTGACTACACCTATTACGGAGATCTGAATATACCTCCGTATACAGTTGAAGTCAGCAGTTTACAAACACCTTGGCCAAATACATTTAAACTCTGTTTCTCACAATTCCTGACATTTAATCGTAGAAAATATTCCCTGTCTTAGGTCAGTTAGGATCACTATTTTATGAATGTGAAATGTCAGAATAATAATAGAAAGAATGATTTATTTCAGTTTTTATTTCTTTCATCATATTCCCAGTGGGTCAGAAGTTTACATACAATTTGTTAGTATTTGTTAGCATTGCCTTTAAATTGTTTAACTTGGGTCAAATGTTTTGGGTAGCCATCCACAAGCTTCTCACAATAAGCTGCTGGAATTTTGGCCCATTCCTCTACACAGAACTGGTGTAACTGAGTCAGGTTTGTAGGCCTCCTTGCTCGCACACGCTTTTTCAGTTCTGCCCACAAATGTTCTATCAGATTGTGGTCAGGGCTTTGTGATGGCCACTCCAATACCTTGACTTTGTTGTCCTTAAGCTATTTTGCCACAGCTTTGGAGGAACCCATTTGCGACCGAGCTTTAACTTCATGGCTGATGTCTTAAAATGTTGCTTCAATATATCCACATAATTATCCTTCCTTATGATGCCATCTATTTTGTGAAGTGCACCACTCCCTCCTGCAGCAAAGCACCCCCACAACATGATGCTGCCACCCCCATGTTTCACGGGTGGGATGGTGTTCTTCTTGCAAGCCTCACCCTTTTTTCTCCAAACATAACGATGGTCATTATGGCCAAAAAGTTCAATTATTTCATCAGTCCAGAGGAAATTTCTCCAGAAAGTAAGATCTTTGCACCATGTGCACTTGCAAACTGTAGTCTGGCTTTTTTGTGGCAGTTTTGGAGCATTGGCTTCTTCCTTGCTGAGCAGTCTTTCAGGTTATGTCGATATAGGACTCGTTTTACTGTGGATATAGATACTTGTCTACCTGTTTCCTCCAGCATCTTTACAAGGTCCTTAGCTGTTGTTCTGGGATTGATTTGGACTTTTCGCACCAAACTATGTTCGTCTCTAGGAGACAGAATGCGTCTCCTTCCTGAGGGGTATGATGGTTGCATGGTCCCATGGTGTTTATACTTGCATACTATTGTTTATACAGATGAACGTGGTACCTTCAGGTGTTTGGAAATTGCTCCCAAGGATGAACCAGGCTTGTGGAGGTCCACAATTGTTTTTCTGAGGTCTTTGCTGATTTCTTTTGATTTTCCCATAATGTCAAGCAAAGAGGCACTGAGTTGGAAGGTAGGCCTTAAAATACATCCACAGATACACCCCCAATTCAGTACACCTCCTATCAGAAGCTAATTGGCTAAAGGCTTGACATCATTTTCTGGAATTTTCCAAGCTGCTTAAAGGCACAGTTAACTTGGTGTATGTAAACTTCTGACCCACTGGAATTGTGATATAGTCAATTAAAAGTTAAACAATCTGTCTGTAAACAATTGATGAAAAAATGACTCGTGTCCTGCACAAAATAGATGTCCTAAATTACTTACAGTATAACTATAGTTTGCTAATATGAAATCTTTGGAGTGGTTATAAAAATGAGTTTTAATGACTTCAACCTAAGTGTATGTAAACTTCTGACTTCAACTGTACATTACATTTTCAGATCTATGCAGTCTAATCTATGCAGTTCTCAGGTTTTGAGATATTTTTGAGATGTAAATATATTTTATTTGTATTAAAGTGTGAATAGTTAAAAACAATTAATTTTTCTTTTATGTCTATTTTCATTTTGATTAAAATGTTTTATCATTAATGATGTGTTATGGCTTTTATTGTCACATATAACTTGAAGATGTTAACCTAGGTTCCTGGTTTGTAAAAGCAGCACTGCGACCTCACGTCTTGAGAGGCCTTACAGGATTAGGGGAACAGTGATGATAGTTGTCTTCAGATTACACCAACACTCTATGACGCAAGCAAGATAAGTTCATAGGTTATTGAGAAGAAAGGATGTGATTGTTAAGTACATGATTATTTACTACTTTTGACTGATTTTGGTAGTTTTATTTTTAATTCTTAATTTAATGTAAGGCACTCAAAATAAAAAAAATGCGTTAACACTTTAAAGGTCCACAATAATGCACTAGTTAAGCATGAATAAGAAATTCATAATTAACTGAATGCATAGTAAGGCATGTATGTATTTAATGTATTTAATTCTCCATTTCAGAAATGTAGCAAATGTCAAGTTCACTAAACTATATTTAGCCAGTAATTAAGACAAATTAGTATTGGCTTTACAAAGCTTATACAAATATTGAAAATGACAAAAATCTTCTATTAAAGACAACTGGACCCCCTATTTGAAAGTAAAAATTTTACCTACTCAAGTTATTGGTTAGTTGTGCATTTATTAGGTGGCATTCAAGTTTATTTAAATATATTAAGAGAGTAATTATGACTAATTAGTACTGGTTTTTACTAAATTGTTACAAATGAATTGAACTTGACTCCCTGTTCTAAAGTGAAACATTTACATTTGAATGAATCAAGTTATTAATTTGTTTGACATTTATGTATTTACAGTATGTATAGTAAATTAAAAAATTTTGAGTTTTATTGTAATTGAAACGTGCAAAACAAACCAATAACTTGAGTTGGTTAAACTTTCACTTTAGAATAGGGGGTCAAGTTGTCTTTGATAAAAAGTTTTAGTAATTTATTAGAAACAGTTTGTAAAGCCAGTATTAATTAGCCTTAATTACTGCCTTATTGTTTAGTAAACTTAATGTATGATCTCTGAAATTACTTTCTACACAAAAATGAGACACTTAATAATGGTTAAGTTGTAAATTATGGCCTCTCTACATTCAGTTAAGTATCAGTTATCTTATCTAATTGTCTTGTCTTATGCATGCTTAATAGTGCACTATTGTGGACCCTTAAAATAAAGTGTTACCGAATTATTTGTAATATTCTAAATTCTTTTCATATTTAATAAATCTGGTTATTTTAACCATTGATGAGAAACTGCAGAGTAGTAAGCAAGTCCTTTTTAACAATGATATTTTCATCTCAGTTTAGAATACAGGCACACATTGGAAGGTCATTTAGTGACTTCTTGCTTAAATCCAGTTGGTAGTCAGTGCCAGAAAGGACCTGTAATCCCTCCTGTACACCTTGTGCTTTTGGGCCACTTCCTGTCAGCATGACTTTTATGTGATTTGTCTGGGATTAAGACAGGTTAACATTTGCGAATTAAGGGAATGTGGTAGAGGATTTGTTGGACAAGTGTCAATCCAAGAATCAATCTGACTAATAAATAGACAGATGATAAATTATTCCTTGGGCTATAAAATGCAGTATGGAATTGAAGTGATTATGACTGAGGATCAATACAAAACTTCAAGGTTAAAACACAGCTCCACTTTGGCATAACATAGTACTTTCAAGTGTTTCGCTCTGGAAAATATAGCCTTGGCCTTACTTTGCTTCATCTGATCCCAAACCCACTTCTAAAGTAAACCCATGTGTAATCCCAGCAGAATGTAATTAAAATCTAGAGATTAAATGTGTTAAAACATCCCAATACAGACTCCAATTAAATGAGGCCTACAATGTTATAACTCAATTTACTGCTAGATTAGCAAGTATTATCATAAATACATTGATGGCAATGCTTGAAGAGAAATGACAATTAGAAATACCTTCACAGGTTGAAATGTTTTATTAGTAAGTAAATATCAGCTCATAATAAAAGTGAAACAGAAATTTCTTCTTGAGAAAACAAAACCTTGGAGCCAAAAAACTCTGTTGCTTCCAAATGCTATACAGGAAATTTTAAAAAGAGGTGTTAAGAAAAAAAGCATCATCTCACTGCGTGAATCTGTCAAAAATGGTAACAAAAAGATCTAATTAGCAGGAACACTAAAGCGTGATCGCCTATACGCACGTTAAAGTCTAAATAAACTGGCACTGATTTAAAGTTTATAACCTCATGAGTGTTGTGCATTTGCTAGCTTGTCAATCTACGTATCTATTGGTTCCTTAGCAGTGTATCAAAAATATAAAAAAGGCCATCTTTAAAGATTGGTACAGTAATCCTGCATCATGGCTAATGACAAAAGGAAAGCCATGTATTTAATCATTTTGCAAAATAAGGCTTTGTATAAGCATGGAGCTTCAAATTTATTGAGCTAAAAATGACTTGATAAAGCATAGAAACACTAATTCAACCTGAATCACTTCCTAATGGGTTCAACCAGCCAATCCTGTCTTCAACTCTGAGAATCCTTTCCTGATAAAATTCAAAAACTACTCAATTCAAAAAGGTACACTTAATGTGCAATAAATGTTGGCATCCTTGATGAAACTGAAAGAGAAAAATTAAACAACAATATATACACAACACAAAAATTAAGTATGCAATATGCAAAGGCTTAATGTTGCTATCAGCAACCCCCCACCCCCACCCCCACCCCAAACACTGTAAGAAAATTCGGTCTCATGGGTGACTTCAGTGAAGACCCCCCCCCCCCCCCATTCTCCACACACCTTTCAAGATCCACCCACCTGCATACATACAGGACATCACAAAGCACGATTACATCACTAAACCTGTTAGTTTGAGTGAGATTCCCCCCAGCCCTCCCACATGATTCCCAGACCCCTGGCTCTTAGGAATTGTTGGAGACATCTGCACAGGGGCTCCATTCGTCTGTTTTAGGGTTGTAGGCCTCAATTGAGTTGAGGAAGTCATTTCCATCAAAGCCACCGACGGCGTAGATCATGTCACCAAGCACGGCCGCACCGGCATTGCTGCGTGGCGAGTTCATGCTACCCAGCATCCTCCATTCGTTCCGGGAAGGGTCGTACACCTCAACACAACGCAAGGCATGGGAGCCATCAAAGCCACCGACCACAAAGAGTTTATCTGAGAGGGAGGAAACATTGGTCACTATTGGCAACACATTAGTAACTACAGCTAAATCAATGCCATTTTCAGCGAACTGTAATTGTGTCCCGCCATTTGTCCTGTTCTGCTTATTAGTCGTCAACCGATTGTATCTAGAGAGCAGAGCCTTTTGCGGATATAATGCGATAATGATATCTCATAATTTACTGATAGCAAATGACATGCACATAACATTTCCTAAAATGTAACTGGATGGCCACTGGATTTCCACAAGTTGAGCGGTTTGTGGAATTATATCTGTTTTGAATGAAACTTTGTTGAATGGTGAACTATTCTTGTGGTAACAAGATGAGATGCAGCAAAACGAGCTGCGACTAGTTGTTTTACATGTCGAACAGATGGCTCAATTACATCCAGTAGGCAGTTCTTGTTGCCATCAAAAGTCTGGCGTACAAAACTAATCGGCCAATAGGAATACTGATCAGTTGATGTTGGTATTTATAAAAAGTATCGGCCAATTTATCAGTACTGCTTACGTTCATAGACGGCCACTCCAGCTCCTCTACGGGCTATGTTCATCGGGGCGATGAGGGTCCAGGTGTTGTTTTCTGGGTTGTAACGCTCCACACTGTTCAGACAGTTCCATGACTCTGCTCCACCAATCACGTACATAAAGCCATCCAACTCACACACAGCAGCCTGATGCCTCCCTATAGATTCAAAAACAACATTTAGGATAGCATCTGCAGATCCTACCCTACTATCTGCCATTTCAACAATGTAATCCCCACTGTATGCTTAAATTAAGATCTCTTAAGTACCTTAAACCTTGGTGGAAGCACAAATTATAGTATAATCAGGGACATTTTGTGACATCAGTGTGACTTACTGATGTTTAATGGGGCACAGCTGGTCCAGGCCTTGCTCACAGGGTCAAAAACATCACAGTTCTTCAGACCTTTCTGTCCACATGGATCTGATCCCCCAACAACAAACAGCTTGTTGTTCAGAGAGCAGACACCTAGAAAATCAAACAAGCATTAATGTACTAAACCAACTATATTCTCTAGTGTCACTCAAACATGCATCCATACTGGAAGGACAACCTCAAAGCCTCGTCATAGTAATGTAATTGTTATGAGCTCTGAGATGCCATCTCATTCCTTACCTGCATTGCAGCGATTGGTCCTCAGCTCTGGCACTTGACTCCACTCATCAGCATTGGGTTTGTATGTCTCTCCACAACTCAATTCGTCAGAATGTCCATTGGACCCACCCATCACATAAAGCTGACCCTGGTTGTATAAAACGTGGAACAATTATTTCACAGCACTTTCACAAGCTGAGAAGTGGTGTCCTTCTTAATGCATCTTTGACTTTTTAAATTATACACACCATCAGCACAGCCATCTGAAATCGAGCCCGTGGAGTCCTCATGGGAGCGATGAAAGTCCAGCTGTCAGTCTTCAGGTCGTAACATTCCACAGTCCTCAGGCACTCCTCACGGTTGTAGCCCCCTGAGTAAAGGATAGCCCGTCAGACAGTGTCTCTCAAAAAAATGAGGGTTCCCATACTTTTAAAGCAATGAATTTACATTTGTTTCCATGATCTTTCCTCACATTTTTAATTTTTTTTTGATTCAGACCAATTCATTAATGAAACATTTAGACCAATTTAAGGAAAAGAACTGACTCAAATGAATGATTTGCTCATAAATTGGACATCTCTATGGCTGGTAAGTTTTACTCTACACAAGAGCAATATCTAGCCAATTAAATATTTTAGAAAAATGCATCTTTACTATAAAAATGTCCATGACCCTTCAATGACTTAATATTTTATTTCCAGAAATTCTCCAGGCTTGGAAAACACAATTTTGAAATTCTCTGATATTTCCAGGTTTTCCCAAGACTGTGTGAACCCTGTGAGGAGAGATATACAGAAATTATGTCATTAGAATCAGAGATGTCTCCACCCACTAACCTGCTGCGATGAGTCGGCCATTGAGAGGAGCAGTGCCCAGGCCGGAGCGAGCATAGTGCATGGGTGCCAGCAGCTTGTCCTGCTCCTCTTCCAGTGGCTGGCTCTCAAAGCTCAGGCTCTTGGTTAGGCAAGGTGTGGTAGAGGGGGAGGCCTGGGGACTGCTGCGCCCATGCAGAAAGATCACGCAAAGCATGCCATTCAACACGGCCAGACACAGGTATGTACTGTCTGTAGAGATAGACAGAAGAAGAGGGTGACTTAAAGGGACTCCATCAATTTTGATTGTAGAGCATTTGTTCCATAATGTAACACCAATTTCAAATGATCTAATGACAGTTAGGAAGGTGTTGACGTACTGGTGGTCTTCTCTGAAGCAATATATTTCCACTCCTGCTTGTAGGACTGTTTGGCGGATCCGGGGGAGAGGCTGCTGGAGGAGCTGGTGCTCAGCTGTCGGTATACATTCTCACGTGGGGGCTTCTTCTGCAAAGGCACAGCGCAGCTACAGACTCCGAGCCCATGGTCCACACATACACAACCTCACACAGACCCAGACCCAGTCTAGGCACAAGCCCAACTCAACATCCTACCAGTTCTGATGCTTGGCCTACATCAGGTTAAACTTGTGATATCAACAGTATATAAATCTATTCTGAATGTGAAGCCACACTAGAAGCAGCACTAAAACCCAATCCACAATTCCACACACATCATATACACTAAGGTCAGTGTGCTCAATCCTGATACTGGAGATCGACCTTCCTGCAGAGTTTATTTGCAATCCTACTCTAACACGCCATTTTAATTATCATGTACTTAATTATTATGGCTCTGTCCGAAACCTTGCACTTTCATAGTATGTACTGAATTTGATGAAGAAATTGACTTGTCGACCATCTATGAAGTAGGTTCTTCATGTATGCAGGTGTGTACTGTAGTAAAATATTCCTAAACATACTACCTCCGCCATGTTGAGCATCATCCTTTGACCCATATATTCTTTGACGTGGTAACTACAACTGCAAACACTCATATTTTGTTAAACAAGGAACAACTTTAAAGGTATAGTTCACCCAAAAATGAAAATTCTCTCATCATTTACTCACCCTCATGATATCCCAGGTGTGTATGACTTTCTTCACCAGAACACATTTGAAGAAAAATAGAAAAATATCTTAGCTCAGTAGGTCCTTCAAATCAAGTAAATGGGGATTTCTTTTTTGAAGCTCCAAAAATCACAGACAGTCAGCATAAACGTCATCCATACGACACCAGCTTTTAATTTCATGTCTTCTAAAGCGGCAAAATCACTTTTAGTGCGATAAATATAAATATTTAAGTACTTTAACTCTATATCATGCTTCCATTTAGCAGCGGTAAGCGCATGTGACATAATTGCATTGGCATTTGAAACACGTGAGAACTAACGCACATGAGTCACAGCCGGAAGAGCAGTGCCGTTTACAAGTGAGGAGGAGGAACACTGTACAGTAGCTTCGCTGGTTTTGGTTTAGATCTGTATTTATCTGTTTCTTAAGGACCTACTGAGCTAAGATATTTTTATATTTTTCTGGTGAAGAAAGTCATACACACCTGGATGAGGGTGAGTAAATAATGAAAGAATTTTCATTTTGGGGTGAGCACTTGGGTGCCAATGGGTCATAGCTGTCTGCCTTTTTTCCCTCAACTTTTTGAATCTGACGGCTACTCAGCTCCCGTGGACTCATTGGTCAGCAAAATGTCCACATCATAATCTCAGTAGATACAGTAGTTCTTCCTGATATTGTTAACCTACTGTATCACGCATACATTTCAAAAAACAAGAATTTTCGAACGTCCTACTCATTTGACAGCTTTTTGCATATTTAGACACAAGTGAACCTCAAAACCTTGATTAGCGGGTTCAGGTGTGTTTGATTTGAGTAAGCACTAAACTTTCCAGGAAGGTCGATCTCCATGATCTTTCAGCTCACAACATTCGTCAGACTCAACAGCCCCGCACAAGGCAGCTGCTCTGTTAGCATAAAAGTTACGTCTCAAAAGCAGGCCTGTGTTTGCTACGGTCCTGCTGCGGTGCAGCCTGAGAAGAGCTCGGCGCTGGTTGTGTACCTGCACAAACTGGATGTGGTCATCCTCAGTGCAGAACACCTCAGCCTGCCCGTCAAGCAGGCTCCCATCGAGCAGCTTGTGATCAGCCGAATAGTACAGCGTTTGCACCTGCAAAACACACAGCAACAACAAAACCTATGTGGTTGTCTCCATGGCAACAGAGCACCCAACTTCGTGGGTCAGGGGGGAGGGAGGAAAGTTAAGGAGGGGAGCGCAACGCCGCTTGCTCTCTGCTGGTCTGCAAGACTCTGGTGAAAAAGCTTCTTAAAAGAATATGAACAATGTTGCTTCTATACAGGATTCTAGAGAGGGACATTTCAAAAGATCTTCAGCACTTTCTGGCCAATCACTGCACTGAAAACAGCAGACTCTGAATCACAATACTGTTGACCACAAAGAAGCCTGGGAACCTTCATTTGTCAAGTTTGGAGAGAAAAAAAAAAAAAAATGTGCAGGTTTAGCAGTCATCTGGTTGGTATTTTCTCAGCTGAGGAGGTTAGTGAAGTCAGATGTCATCAGACAAACTCCAGTTAAATTCTGTTTAGCTGTTTAAAACTTTCAGAGCTCCATAATGAGTGTTTCATAAAGGAAATATGTTCTTCGCTTGTGTACAGTCTTAAATAAAACTAATTCCAAAACCAAATAAAATACAAAACACAAACAAAAAAAAATCCATTGAAATAAGGCAAACTAAATGAGGAATATAAGAAATTAAACAGATAAGTGAAAAAAAAAGAAAGAAAAAAAGAGGGCATCAGTGTGAATGTCCCCAAAGGCAGATCAAAGGAACAAGGAATTGAGAGTAGAGACTTCAGATTCTAGAACATCCTTTAAAGCTGTGCTCATATTCCACTTCCTTTATTTAGGATAAAGCACTTTGTAGGTGCCGTCATGAAGCCTTTTAGAGTTGATGGCTCTTTTCGTTTCTTTCATTTGTATTTAAATCAGTGGTTTAATTTAAAGTGTTGATGTAAAAGGTGTAAATCTGAAGTATAGCATAGAAGCATAAATCATTCTCATACACATTGGGGTCAGAAGTCTGAGTCCACATTGAACATTTTGGATTTAAAATCTAATTAAACCTGGAAATAAACCAGGAAAAATGTTAAATAAAGAAACAGTATATTGAAAATGAATAATAAATAATTAAGTATCTTTGATTAATCATTACTCAAATAAGCAAATGTTTGACATTAACCATGTCTTTTAACAACTGTTTCAAAAGTCAGATGCTCTTTTAGGCATTCTCAAATCATGCTGGGATAACATGGAACATCAGGTTTTGCACAGATTAACTAAGAAATTCTGAAATTAATGTAATTTTTTCAATTCAACCTTTGATTGAAATAGCTGATTATATCATTTGTAATATATAAAAAAAAAAATAAATAAAAAAAAAGAACTTACATTTTCATAAGGGGTCTCAGACCTTTGGACCCCACTGTATCTGTGCAGCAAATTGTGAATATGTGCCATGTGAACTTCCTGCAAGTACCCGTACATATATGAGGAATTGTGCCAGAAGGTTTGATTTACTTAACTATAATCAATGTGTGCTTTTGAGAGTTTGCTAATGCAATAAATTAGAGTTGTTTAGCCTCAGTACATGAAACTCTATGGTGTATTTGCAACAGTGTCTTTAAGTCTTCCACACTGTGATACTTAGAGATTTGAAGTGTCATTTTGAATGAATGTACTGTTGGTGAGTGCATTTTATTAACAGATAGGGGCCTAGCGCTCATTTTGCCACGGCTCCCTCTTTCTTTTTTTTCTTTGCTTTCACTGACTCATTACCCTGGAGGGCCCCAGTCTTGGCTTCTTCAGTCTTGTGAGAGTCCTGCTGACGTTTGCTCTAATAAACCTAAGGAGAGATAAATCAGCGGGGAGGAAGAACTGTTAGTGCTGGACCCCAGAGAACAAAAACACACACAAACTGCTTAAAGAAAACCTGCTTAAAGAAAAGAGAGATGTCATTGAAACGACAACATGCAATGTCACTCTCTGCGAGTATTTGATAAATTCACAGACAGATTAGCTGCAGCAGCAACAGTTAATGTACAGAACTGAGCAATCAGGAGGCTTTTAGTTCTGCTCACCTGGACTAACCACTCGCCTTTGCGGAGGGTGTAACAGCCCCGTTCTGTACCTAAATGTACACTCTTAAAGGCCCGGGGTGATTTGTGGGTGAAGGGGGAAAGGAAACAAAAAAAAAATATATGGAAGGCAGAGAGAACAAACCCAAACAACCTCTAGCGTTAGGATGGCTGGTGTGAACGGACCTGTTAAATCTGTGAATGGGATGAAATACAAGGGGAAACAGGGAGGGAAGGGAGAAAGGAGCTCACAGTGGAGCACACTACTGACCTCCTCCATCAGTCGCTCCAGGGGTTCGCCGTTTTCCCACAGGCTGCGTTGCACCCAGCCAATCACCTTAGAGTACAGTTTCCCATTACTGGGCAAGGTCAGGTTATCATCCAGCACCACCTCCAACTATAAACACAATCAAAGAAAATAAACATTAAGCTTATTAATGCATGTTTAGCATAAATGCATTAGGTGCACAATAAAGGATTTAACACCATGGGTTTTTAAATTGATCTTGAGCATCCTTTTTATAGGCGAGTCAAGAGGTTAAATTGCATAAGAGTATTTTGTTAATCAAGACTTTTGGACCTCACTGCATTTATAGCACTATATAGATATATATCTTGCACAATTTTGCTTAAAATAAATTAATTTTGTTTTGAGTATACTTGATCAGTTTTTTTGTATTGTTCTCCAGTGAATAAGAAATGATTTTTCGCAGTGTAAAGGTGAGCTCACCTTAAGGCGTGGCAGCTTGAGGAAGTCCTCCTGCTCCGACACCTCAAGAAGATGCTCCTGGATGTAACTGTCAATCTTGCCCAGTAGACGCGCATCTCCCATGCAGCTGGCAAAATTACGATAGGAGATGGCACTCTGGGAATCCATCTTAGAGAGTAGGTAGTCACCACAGATCTGCAATCAAGTATGAAAGAGTCAGTTACAAGCCCTATACAGTGCATTCAGAAAGTATTCAGACCCCTCCATTTTTTTCACATTTTGTTATGTTGCAGCCTTATGCTAAAATGCTTTAAATTATTCTTCGCAGTCTACACTCCATACCCCATAATGACAAAAAAAAAAAGATTTTTGATAAATTTGCAAATTTATTAAAAATAAAAAACTGAAATATCACATTGACATAAGTATTCAGACCCTTTGCTATGACACTTGAAATTTAGCTCAGGTGCATCCCATTTCTCTGGATCATCTTTGAAAGGTATCTACACTTTGATTGGAGTCCATCTGTGTCAAATTCAATTGATTGTACATGATTTGGAAAGCACACACCTTTCTATATAAGGTCTCACAGCTGAAAATGCATATCAGAGCAAAAATCAAGCCATGAGGTCTAAAGGAAATGCCTGCAGAGTTCAGAGACAGGATTGTGTCGAGGCACAGATCTGGGGAAGGCTACAAAAAAACTTTGGCAGCATTGAAGGTTCCCAAGAGCACAGTGGCCTCCATAATTCTTAAATGGATGTTTAGAACAACCAGGACTCTTCCTAGAGCTGGCTGCCTGGCCAAACTGAGCAATCAGGGGAGAAGGGCCTTGGTAAGAGAGGTGACCAAGAACCCGATGGTCACTCTGGTTGAGCTCCAGAGATCATGAGTGGAGATGGGAGAAACTTGCAGAAGGACAACCATCACTGCAACACTCCACCGATTTGGGCTTTATGCCAGAGTGGCCAGACGGAAGCCTCTCCTCAGTGCAAGACACATGAAAGCCTGCTTGGAATTGCAAAAAAGCACCTAAAAGACTCTCAGACTGTGAGAAACAAGATTCTCTGATCTGATGAAATGAAGATTGAACTGTTTGGCCTCAATTCCAAGCGTCATGTCTGGAGGAAACCAGGCACTACTCATCACCTGCGCAATACCATCCCAACGTCATGCTGTGAGGGTGTTTTTCAGCGGCAGGAACTGGTCAGGGTTGAAGGAAAGCTGAACGCAGCAAAATACAGAGATATCCTTAATGAAAACCTGGTCCAGAGCACTTAGGACCTCACCTTCTAACAGGACAATGACCCTAAGCACACAGCCAAGACAATGCAAGAGTGGCTTAGGGACAACTCAGTGAATGTCCTTGAGTGGCCCAGCCAGAGCCAGGACTTGAAACCAATTAAACATCTCTGGAGAGACCTGAAAATGGCTGTCCAACGATGGTCCCCATCCAACCTGACAGAGCTCGAGAGGATCTGCAGAGAAGAATGGCAGAAAATCCCCAAATCCAGGTGTGCAAAGCTTGTCGCATCATACCCAAAAAAAGACTTGAGGCTGTAATTTTAAGCATTTTAACATGGCTGCAACATAACATAAAATGTGAAAAATAAAATGAAGGGGTGTAAATACTTTCTGAATGAACTGTATCTCAAGTAAAACTCACTAATACGGAGCATGACTTATGAATACACAAACACGTGCAAATTCTACCTGCTTCACTCTATCCATTTTGAGTCGTTTTGCTGCGGAGTAAACCTCCTTAACCAGTTCTTTATCTGCCTTCAACCTGCAAAGAAAAACATTAAAGAACCTCAGAAATCAGTGCCCAACACAACAGACAAGCCACTAATATGGTAGTAGGGCTGGGCGATACGTCTTAAAATTGTGTCTCGATATTTTTTCAGCCGATATTCGATATATCTCTCAATAATTGTGTATTTGCTCTGAAATGGCTCAAGTGTTTGTTTTTTTAATCAGATGAACCAACATTTCATTAAAATAGTCACTGTAGCCAAGTAGATTCAATATTTTATAGACATTAAATAAACATCTATTTAAAAACAATTAGCTTTTCATTAAATAAACAAGGGAAAATGAAATCCAATCATTTTCATTGATAAGCACTTTATATTTAATATAAAATGATTCATAGTAGCTTAATAAAAAGCATTATTTACCTTCAAATGTTTTTACTTACACATTTTTGTGAATGAACAAGGTGTGCAAAGCTACTTCACTGACTTTTTGAAACCCCAGCTGAACACTGCATAATACAAAATTATTACTGAAACACGCCAGGTTTATTATAATATGATGCTGAATTATCATTATTATTCCGATTATTAGATTTGCATTATATAAAAGTAAAATATTTCTGTCCTGTTTACTTCACCTCCACCTGGGGCTTTTATTTTGACACCAAAAGTGCTGTCCTATTTACTTCAACTTCACAAGGAGCTTTTATTTTGGAGGGTCAAAGTGGTGATAGGGTAATCTGGTGTGGGGATTTTAATGCACATAGCACTTTATTGGGAGGGGCAGTGACCGATACAAACGGGCAGGTGATTGAAGATTTGATGGACATAAAAGAACCTGGTATGCCTTAATGATAGGAGTTATACACGGGTAGATGTGACTTCAGGTTTGGAATCAGTACTTGATTTAACACTTGTATCAGGTTCTTTAGGAGGAATATTTAACTGGGAAGTGTTAAGGTAATGTACGATTGGTATTGATCATTTCCCAATATTAAGTTCAATTATAACTACCAGTGAGTTAAGGATGAGTGAAGGTGCTTCAGGAAAATGGATATATGAGAAAGCTAACTGGGGAAAATTTAAGGAAATGAGTGAGGATGGATTGAAGCAGATCGGGATCAGTGAAGGAAGTAATATAGAAATGATAAAACACAGGAATATTTTGTCATAAAGAATGCTGCAATGCAGTGTATTCCAAGGAGCAAAGGACAGATGCAGGAGAGGATAGTACACTGGTGGAATGAAGAGTGTGCAATAAGAAAAGGAAAGTTTTTAAAACAGTGAAGAAAACTCGTAATTGGCAACATCTGATAATATATAAGAAAGCTCAAGCGGAGGCGAGGAGAACAATAAGGGAGGCAAAGAGAGAATATTGGAGAACCTTTTGTAATGAAATAGGTAAGAGTACTCTAGTACAGCAGGTTTGGAGTATGGTCAAAAAGATGAGTGGAATTCGGGGAGAATATGAATATCCAGTGTTAAGTATGGTAGAGGAAACTGCAGTGAGTGATAAAGAGAAAGCTGAAATGTTTCGAAGGGCTTTTACTTAAGTAAACAGTTCAGATAACTCAACAAAGGAGAGTATGGCAATAAGAGAGAAAATGTTAAAAGAATATCCAAACTTAATGGGAAGAAGAGCAACAATGGATAATCTGTTGGATGTTCCTTCTTCCTTTCCTGAATTAAAGAGAGCATTAAAGAGAATGAAGGCATCAGCTCCAGGGCATGATGGAGTAAGTTACAGTATGTTAAAACAATTGAGCGAGGACTCATTGGGTGTGATACTAAAGTTTTTAAATAGAATTTGGGTGGAAGGAGTTTTACTGCAAAGTTGGAAAGAAGCATTAATACTTCCTATAAGGAAAACAGGGAAAGATTGAAGTATACCCTCAAACTACAGACCAATAACTCTAACTGCTCACTTATGTAAATTAATGGAAACGATGATTACTGACCGATTGACGTAGAAAAATATTTCTCTCAGTATCAGAGTGGATTTAGGTGTGGGAGGGGAACAATGGATCCTATTATAAGTTTAGAAGCAGATATAAGGAAAGCATTAGTAAGTAAAGAAAAGAATCGGTTGTAGCTGTATTTTTTTTATGTTAAAAAGGCCTATGACATGTTATGGAAGGATGGATTGCTGATAAAATTAGACCAGATGGGAATAGCTTGAAGATTATACAATTGGATTAAAGATTTTCTCATTAAAAGAACTATAAAAGCGAAGATTGGAGAATCTATATCTACTAATGGTTTGGTAGAGAATGGAACCCTCCAAGGAAGTGTCATAAGCCCTTTACTGTTTATTATCATGACTAAGGATGTATTTGCATCAGCCGACATTAATATAGGCAAGTCATTGATTGCAGATGACGGAGCCCTTTGTTATCGAGGAAGGAACGTAGAGTATACTGTTCAGAAAATGCAAACAGTCTTAAATCATGTTGAGAAATGGTCCCATAAGAGGGGTTTTAAATGTTCTGTGGAGAAGACTCAAACAATCTTCTTCACAAATAAAAAAATAAGAGAGGATTTGTAAGAGGTAAAGGTAAAGGTTGGGCAGGGAGGAGGTGGGAACCGGCTGAACAGTCAACATAAAGTTTAATGGACAACAAACTTAAACCAACATAAAACATATGGACACACACACACCACATGGCCACGTGTGTCTCTCTCTCTCTCTCTCGAACTGGCGCCTCCGGCAAGTCTTTATCCCCCTCACGGATGATTAGCCCGATTCAGGGCCAGCCGTGTGTCCTCACGGGCCAACCCCACCCTCCTCATCACAGGATTTAAATGTGAAATTATATAATAAAGTATTAGATCGAGTCTCAGTAGTGAGATTCCTTGGTATGTGGTTTGACAGTAGAGTCACATGAAGGATGCATCTAGATAAAATTGTAGAGAAATGTAAGGTTTTTAAATGTAATGAGGTGTCAGGATGAGGGCTAATAGAATGGCTTTGAAGACCATTTACACAACAATAAGAATGGTGTTTGATTATGGATGCATTGCATATGGATCTGCAGCCAAACCTCAGGTAAGTAAATTGGAAAGAATTCAGTCACAGGCATTAAGAATTTGTTGTGGAGCCTATCCATCTTCTCCAGTATCAGATTTGCAGGTGGAGTTGGGGGAGATGCCACTCTATATAAGACAGCAATTGCTAATGTCATACTGGGTTAATTTAAAAGGTCAGAATGAACATCATCCTACCAAAAAGGTGTTAGAAGTGTGCTGGGATTATGAAAAAGGCAAGAGTAACAGCTTTGGTTGGATTGTTGATGACTCAGTCAATTAAATGAGCTTGACCAAGTATAAATGTACACCACTAGTAATATTACCACCAATACCTCTGTGGATTTTGCCTCAACCTAGTGTTGACTTATCTCTGTTGGATGCAAGGCAAGAAATGGGTCAGAATGAACAAGAGGGATGCATAGTGAGGGAACATATCTGGTCAAAATATGGTCAGTACACACAGGTTTTTACAGATGCATCAAAAGATCCAGAGAAGGGGCTGGTGGGGATTGCTTATACTATCCCAAAAATTAGTGTGTCAGAGGGGAAAAGGATATCTGATCATGTTTCAGTGTTCACAGGAGAACTTTTAGCCATTATGATAGCAATACAAAGGATATATGATTTGGGATAAATTCATGCTCTCATTTGTTCAGATTCTTGCTCGGCGCTATTAAGTCTAGATGCTCAACAGTCTGACACAAGACAGGATACTGTGTTGGAGATACTCAAGATCTTATCTATAATGCAGCAGTTAAACATAAAAGTTTTGTTTTTGTGGGTTCTGGCTCATGTTGGAGTGGAAGGGAATGATGCTGTAGACAGGTTGGCAAAACAAGCTATGGTGAAGCAGACCATTGAAATGCAAATAACATAGTAGATGAGAGCTCAAATCAATAGTTTAAAAAAATAAATAAAAATGGCAACAATGTTGGGATAATGAGGAAAAGGGCAGACATTTATACTCAATACAACCACTGGTGGGAAGAGGAAGGAAATCGGGTTGGAATAGAAGAGAAGAATGTATAATTTCAAGACTCAGTTTGGGGCACACAGGACTTAATATAATGATGCATTTAATAGCAAAACATCCAACAGGATTATGTGATTGGTGTGGGGTCAGTGAATCTGAAGAACATGTAATAATGAAGTGCAGTAGGTATACAGAGGAAAGACATAAACTATCAGAAGAATTAAGGAGGAAAGGAGAACAACAAATAACACTAAACAGTCTTTTAAATCCAGTAATGGGTAGTAGTTTATCACCATTGATACAGTTCCTGAAAAGGACACATTTAGTTGAAAGAATATAGGTAGAAGTTGGATAAGTAATTAATAAAGGAATTGAATTCAATATATATAATATATAAGGTTCTTTTTTTTCCCCCCTCTTCTTTCTTTCTTGGCTGTGGAGGGGCTCGGAGCATATGCTGGAGTTGCTGAACACACAGCGCCTGCAGAGGCTTCAGCCCTGATTGGTCCAAGGGGAGGGGGGGCGTTTAAAGAGGGGTGGTCTCTGATCCAATGCTTACAGTTGATGGCGGTAATGCACTATTTTAGCTTGCGAAACGCCATTAAAAAAAGAAAGAATAAAACGAAGCTTTTATTGTGACACAGAAAATGCAATTTGACAGTTTACAATGTCCCGCATTTCCTGAAACACTGTAATTTCTTCCTTTTCTGTTATTCTGTGCCGTATTTGTAAATTTTTATTATAACTTGTAGCGGTTACTAATGTTTGGAATTACGCGAATGCTTAAACCTGCATTACTTTGATTTCACAATGCACGTGAACTGATCTGAGAGCACCACCATGTGCGTGCACACAGATCAGCGCGTCAGGGGTTTGTTCGGAATGACACACAGACCGTGTTTGTCTGTCTTTAAATCGCAGCTTTTTGTGGATTAATAATCACATATGATATGACCAACTTGCCATTTTGATGTTATTTTGATTAATTGTGCAGCCATGAAGGATCGTGGAATTAGTTTACTGTTGTGCTTGCTCTTTATGAAACTTTATCGGCAAATGAAAGCACATTAAAATCATAGCAATATTCACAATATTGGTCAATTTTACATCATCAGCCAAATTATCTTGATTATATCATTAATATTCGATACATCGCCCAGCCCTATATGGTAGTACAACAGAAACTGCTGCACACAAACCACTGTTTTTTTATATGCAAATTGTGACTCCTATGACACCGCCCACATCTCTTAAAATGGCCCTGATTGATCAGTTACATATTGCATCTTTGAGTATAGCACATGTATGTGTAGTGTGTCTCATACTGGGCAGTGTAAGCATAGTTGAGAAGGATCTCCACAGCTTCAGGGTCCAAATCCTCAAACTTCACATGGGAGATGCCATGAGGCTCCAGGTCGCTGTTAAAGATCTCAAACAGGTACGGACTGCAGCAGGCAAGCACAGCCCGGTGAGCCATCAACTCATGACCGCATACCTGCGGAGGTAAAATAGCAGAGGTTAACATCAGCTCTGTCATGACACCTTCACAAAAAGGCAGGCAGCATTTTAATTCCATTTCCTTGCAGAAAAAGCACAACCTTAAGTAAATCAAACAGGTAGAGAAACTAGATTTTTACATTTTCTGAAGAAAATGTGAGAGGTGCTTACTCATGCTAAAGTCTCAGCCACAATACTAGGGTGTTCTGGAGATTTTTTTTCATCCATTTAATATTGTACGGCAGACATTAATTGTACGTCTGATAGTTTAGAAAAGAATAGGAAACACCTCTCCTCAAACCACACAATTCAAGGTATAATTTATGTCTGTAGCACAAATGGTGCAAGTATGTGCCAAAGTTTAATATTTAGGGTTTAGGGGTTTGTTGAAATGCCTAACCACAAGTATGTGATGTTTTCCATAGCAAGCACTACTATAAAGTTTCTATTTGGAACAAGAAATTCTTCTGGGGTTAATTAAACAAAATTAAATCTTGAGCCTTCTAACTAATAATTACATCTTTGAAACAGTCTTAAAATATTCTGAATACAGAGTGCTTTACTTTGTCTGGTAATGAATGTCACTCGGCGAAAGGCCATTGAAAGTTCCAGGAATGGTGTCTAATGAAACATACTCTTCCCTGTCATATGTTTCAGCTGTGATCAACACCTGCTGCGGGACTTTTCACGTCATAGACAATAAGAAGGTTAAAAGAGGGTGTGTTACCTGAAGTCTCACGTCACAGAACTGGCCGTTCTTTCTAAGCGCATTCATCTTGGCCACGGTGGAATCAAGGAAACTTTCGTCCTCAAAGATCAAATATCCGTTGGGAATCATTTTTGCTTGATTTGGAAATTTAGCCTGTGCAAAAGTGAAAAAAAAAAAAAAAACATGTTTGGGTCAGAGTTTAGATTTTACCTCAGAACACTTGGTGCTACGAGTGTGGTGTAGTCTCTATCCCACACTCTGTATCTTACATAAACACAACACCCACCCACAAATAGACACAATATACAATATACCACTCATCCGAGCTGCTAGGCAAAAAGCTGTCAAAGTCTAGAATCACTACAAATCCATCCTATTGTGCACACATAATACTCAGTCTCATGTATAAGTAATGCGCTTACCTAATACTGAATGACGTACGTCTGGGGCAGATAGTTGTCTTTGGAAATGCGTGAAAAGGCTTTAGTGAAGCTGAACCAGAGAGTGCCTAGGTCTTCCTTCACTACGAAGTGGGTAGACAAGGCAAAGCCAGGCAACCAGTGGGCACGGTAAGGGGGGCAGAGGTGACTCAAACTCTCAGGCTTAGAGTGACTGCAATCAAGTCCTCAGGTGTCCCGTTGGCTATAGACTCGAACCTTTTCTGTGCTGGTCATGCATTATAACCTGCAGGACACAGAACAAAGGGTCAGGGTTTGGCTTGTTAGTAGGGCAACACATTTAATTGAAGAACTAATCGCGATTACGATTATGACTGGCACATTTTCAGCATTCGATTTAAGTCTGCTTCTGTTGCGTCAATGGTTTCTATTTAGGACTTGTTTTTGAAGCGGTTGAGTATTCTAACCAGTCACAGACATGTCCGTTGAGCAATGAAACAGCAATGGCCAATCAGAGATGCTTAAATTAGTCCTCCGTCCTGTCAGTAACGACAACTGATCCTAGTGCACAAGTTTTAAACAGTCTGATGCTCAGATGCTTGCTTTATGTTTCACCTCTGTTCATGGTGGCATATGAAAATGTATACTGAAGAAACAATCACCTGACACTCAAAAAGAAGCTGTAGAACAAAAGCAAATGGGAGAGTTTGTCGTGTTGCTCGATTTCTATGTACAATTTATTAAAAATTGAATAACAGTTTAGTTTTGTCATGTTAATAAGTAGGCCAGTGTGAATTTGATTCGTAGAAAATAGCAATAATGTAATTAAGCTTAACTGTCCTAAGCTTGTTTTGGAGTTGTAGCCAACATTAAGAATATGGCATGAATGGCATATTTCACAAATCACTGTCATTGTTATCACATCTGCTGTAATAAGACCCATTAGCCACGCAGCTGCTATTGGTAGATTTACGCACAAACTCTGATCGCAAATGGCTGTTTTTAATGTCCAAAGTGCAATCGCTGAGGCCAAATATGATCTAATGATGATCTTACATGAACAATATCACTATTGAAGATCTAAAGGATGAATGGACACCCGTCTTGCAAACCACAGCGCTTACTGAACACAGTATGTAAGTTGGTCAGTTTAAATCGGCTGGTAATAAGTTTGAATATTGACTATTTCATATTATTTACAGTATGTGGACCAATAATTTAAACAGTAATTTAGCAATAATTCCATTTCATTTTTTCTATACAATAGATTTCCATTTAAAAAAAACTTTTATTAGGCCTAACATTAACAAACAGTATTACAATACATTGCCTGGCCAAAAAAAAAAAGAAAAGAAAAGTTGCATACTCTAATATTTCGATGGACCGCCTTTAGCTTTATGCATGCATTCGTCATGGCATTGTTTTGACAACCTTATGCAATGCCACAACATTTATTTCCAGCCAGAGTTGCATTAATTTTTGTCTGAGATCTTGTATTGACGATGGGAAAGTCGAACCACTCCGTAAAGTCTTCTTCAGCACATTCCAAAGACTTTCAATGGGTTTAAGGTCTGGACTCTGTGGAGGCCAATTCATGTGTGAAAATGATTCCTCATGCTCCCTGAACCACTCTTTCACAATTTGAGCCAGATGAATCTTGGCATTGCCATCCTGGAATATGCCCATGCCGTCAGAAAAAAAAAAAAAAAAAATCCATTGATGGGATAACCTGGTCATTCAGTACTTTCAGTTAGTCAGCTGACTTAATTTTGTTGCCGCATACCGTTGCTGAGCCTAGACCTGACCAACTGAAGCAACCCCAGATCATAACACGTCTTAAATCCAAACGGCAACTTTGTTTTGTATTTAAGAGTATTTAATGCTTAAAGTCGAGCGCAGCTCATATATCCACCATTGAAATCTGCTACTCCAAAGAAACGCACAGTTGCCTACTAGGGCTGCAACTAACGATTATTTTGATAATCGACTAACGATTAAAACGATTATTGGACTATTCTGCGATTATTGCAACGATCAATCATTAGCTCTCAACCAACTATTCGGCTTGTGCCCCAGCTTAAAAGGTTGTATTAAACATGCTTGCTAACAATAGAGGACAAGATCATATATTAAGAATACCTCTAAATGACATTCACTGAATTAAAGGGAAAATATTTTTTTTTATACACTTTAAGTAAAAAAATGTAATGCAAAAAATCCTGTTGTAATCAAGTGTTTTTGTCTTGTTTTCCATTTAAAATGGTCTAAAATCCTTAAAAAAAAAGATACATTTACTTGAGAAGCAACATAAGATATTTAGACTTGCTTTAAGAGAATGTATCTAAAATAAGTGTATTTTGTATATAAGTGTATTTTTTTTTTTACTTGGTTATACTTCTGCCCTAAAGTAATTGTACATTGTTTTAAATGAGTTTTAGATATTTATATTGGAAAACAAGACAAAACAAATCAAAAACATATTTAGTTTCAGTGTATAATGGGGTGAAGACTACCCTCTCTCACCTTTCTGTTCTCTTCAATCCATCTTTAACTCACCAAAAAAAAAAATTATTAATAAAGCTGCGTATTGTCAATTTTCTTCATGATAAGAAATGCACAGTGACATATATTATGATTCAATAAGTCGTAAGCCATCACGTTATAATCTAGCTGCATTAAGCATGTCCCCGCAACGGAGTGTGCATCAGCCGGTGCAGTTTCAATCTCTCCCCCTTAGATCGGGACATTCGTGCAACTCAGAGAAGAGGCGCTGACCACACAGAGAAATACCAGTTTCGGAGTTTGTAGTTATTTACATGAACTGCTTCCTTAATTATTTTAACTTTAATAAAGCTATAACGGATTAAATATAACTGCATTAAAGATGTAACGCTGAGGTGTTTCCTTTAAAGACACACGGCACGCAAGTTTTGCTTCAGTGGAGCAACAGCTCCGGCTCCGCTTATTTCACAACGAGAGTGCTTCTGTATTTACTTATTTTGTATGATTTCCGCATACTTTGCAATCTACATCACCTGAAGCTGTTTGGAAAGTTTAGAGTGCATCTGGACTGTGAGCTGTGTAATTCTTCCTCTCCTCAATCAGGCACGAGCTGCAGTGCTGCTCTTGTGTGCCATCATTTGAGTTTTATCTGATCTCATGTTATGTTAAATGAAATCAAACTATTATTAGTCAACAAAAATTTTGGTAGAGAATTTTTTTTTATTGTCGATAACGTTGACTAATCGTTTCAACCCTATTGCCTTCGTGATCTTTTAAACAACATTCGTAATCGCGATTACAATATCAAGGGCAATAATTGACAATTATGATTTTTGTCATAACTGTCCAGCCCTACTAGTTTGGATGGTCAAGTTAGGACCTGCTGGAAGATGCCAACTACACCGTCTGCTACAAAAAGTATCTTTATTCATTTGCAGTCATGTAAAGAGTAGACGTGAAAACATTTATATGCAAGAAAAATAAAATATTTCAAAATGTTGCAGTAGATGCCATAGACCTTACTCACACAGCGGCTTTTTTTTTTCTTTCCCAATTTGGAATGCCCAAATCCTAAATCCTCATGGTGGCGTAGTGACTCGCCTCAATCCGGGTGGCGGAGGACAAATCTCAGTTGCCTCCGCATCTGAGATATCAATCCACGCATCTTATAACATAGCTTGTTAAGTGCGTTACCTTGGAGACCTAGTGCGTGTGGAGGCTCACGCTATTCTCCGTGGCATCCACGCACAACTCACCACACGCCCAACTGAGAGCGAGAACCACATTATAGTGACCACGAGGAGGTTAACCCCTGGATTCGAACTTGCTACTCCAGGGGTGGTAGTCAGCGTCTTGCTGAGCTACCCAGGCCCCCACAGCGGTGGCATTTTTGATTTCAACATGGCTGTGAGGTATAGACGTACAGTCTCTTTAAAGGGCTGTACTGCTGATTGTGTTTTTGGATCTTTCCACAGACAAAATATTGAAAAAATATCTTTCCAAGAACATTCAGTAGACCAAAAAAAAAAGCCCAGACAACACAAGTTGTGGAAACTCAGTTGGGATCCAGGAGCTTTAGACAACTTTATAACATGCGTGCCTAGGCCTGTCTCAATTATTAAATAACCATCTAATTGCGGTTATTTGATCTGACCATGGTTATTTGAGACAATCGCGATTATTGGGCATTCAAATTCCAATCACATTTTAATGCCCAAATAAGGGAATTTTAAGCGACTATACTGTGTAATTCACAAATCACCATAATGCCATGAACGACAAGTTTGTGTGTCATTCAGTTGAACTCCGAGTCAGAGCGTCGCTGTCAAAGCCGCACCGTGGAGGTCAACCAGCTCCTGTCCTGAAGAGCGAGTGAAGCACTCTGATGCGCGCGCTGTCAGCAGAGGCTCCTGCCAAATTCCCGCGAAAATATAAACAAACAAGTATAAACTTTCATAATGAACGCAAAGTGGTCCAGTTTCACTTTAAACGATTGTGTAATGACAAATGTTCCTGGTTCATACACACTTCGTTAATTACATGCAGTGACAAAGTGGAGGAGACACATGCTTACTCTATTTCTGTGGAGTGATAAAATTATGAAACAAAATCTCAAAAGGTTTTGCTACATGACAAATAAGGGCTTTTAGGTTTAATTAGATCATTAAAATAACGTGTGAAAGTGAAGAATTTAGGAAACAAATATTTTACTATTGCATAATATAATATAAATATAATAAAATATTGTATTTTTATTTTAAAAAATTATAAAATATACGAGTTCAAAAAAACAAAACTAAAGTTGACCAAAAAGAAAGACATATTTTTAGAAATATTTTTATTTTAAAACATAATTTGTCATTCATATTTTTTAAAGCCTTAAAAGGAAATCATAGTTTATCCCTATTTTATTATTTGATTTATATATTTAAAGTTAAATATGTAAAAAATTACACATAAACAGAAAAAAAGCACACCTTAAAAAAAATGACAATTCATATGACAATTAATTGTCACAGCCCTTAAACAGACAATTAATCGTAACAATCGCAAATATTTGTTTGACAATTAATCGTCAGCCAAATTTCATAATCGTGACATTGAAGAGATGGTAAACCTTTCCCTCACTTCCTTGTTTTCATTCCAGTTAAAAATTAAAGATGGCATGGCACTAATGTGAATAAGGTCCATCACTGATTTTTTGGAGCGCTCTCAAATGCACGAAACAGACTTGTCTCAGCTCAGTATAGTGAAGGACTTGGTGTCATTTGTCAATCAGCATTGTCATTTTCCTGCAGAGTGATTAGTCACATGGCATTTTCAGCTAATAAAAAAAACTAAAAAAAAAACCTGTATGTGGAACTGACGCTACATTCCATTCAATACGTAAAGTCGGAAGTAGGAACTTCCTACTTGGAAAAGTGCAATGGAACGCCCCTTGAAGTCTGACTTCCAACTTGGAAACTTGTGCAGAAATCCTCAACTAACTGGAGATCGGAGATGTCAAGTAGCAATATCCAACATCCAACTTTAATAGGAATGCAGAATTGGGGCCCATGAGCAAAGATAACAGATTTCAAATTGTGTACTTCCAAGCGTCCTGCACCAGCCGAGCAACTACCATTGTGCTAATTTTTCCAGTTTCTTTTAGTAATAATTTTTGTCTTTTGATGATAATGTCCTTTATAGGTGCTATATGTAATATTTTTACTGTACTAAATCATAAAATGACCATAAAATGTCATTAGAGAATTAGGAAACATGCTAAATTGAAATACTGGCTTCTCCTATAACAATGCTACAGCCAGTATATTCTACTTTTGAAGTTTCCATTCTGGGCCGGAATTTATGTTTATGTTGTAGTATTTCGACACCGCCGGGTTGTCAGATTTGAACAAGTTTACAGGCAAACAACACTGCGTGCTGCAGCCATGGAAGCCAGCAAACGAACTGGATCAGAGATAACGGATTCTACCTGACCTAAAAAGCCTCGCCATCCGTCTAAAAACCACCATGACCAGAGGCATAGTAAAACAAGGATAAATACTGGAGATGCCTTTGGAAGATGGAGACAGCTTAAAGCCCAGAAATCCTTTAAAACGGATGCTGAGTTGGCTAATTTGCATGTCAACATTCTGGCAACCCGCATGAGCTTCGAGTCTGGAGCGGGCAGACAACTCTCCAAAATTTTGAGTTTGGACTTCAGTACCCATTTCAAATGCTTGTTGTCAATCTTACATATAGCACCTTTAAATGTAATCAATAATTTTCTCATATGTGTCAAAAAAGTTTTCAAATTTAAAAAAAGGTTATTACATTGTTAATATTTTACGCTATTTTTAAGTCATATTTTCATCAACTGTACGTTTTAATTAAAACTGCATTGTCATCACGATGCGCCTTTTTGTTCTAGTTTTCGTTGGCGTAATCTAAAAACCCTTTATCAACTAGCATTTTCGTCAGTAATTTATGAGATTAACAATGCTAATGGATAGCTTTCTCCAGGTATTATAGACTTCCTTGGAACAAGCAAACTAGGGGTTATCATGATGACAACACATAGTGGGATTATTTCTGGTACAATGATTACATCAGCAAATCGATGGCAATTTCTAGAACACTGTACCACATGCAGTGACCCTCAACACAATCAAACTAATACTGATGTGGAACAAACAAACAAACACAGATGAAATGTCATAACACGGTGTACAGAGTTTATGTGCCACTCTAGGGCAGAGATGCTGCCTATCAGAGACTGACCCAGCTTTCCGGTACTGATATCTTTCATAGAGTTGACACACATGCTTTAATCGGGATCAGCCTTAACTCTTGCAGCACAGACATGAAATGGTCTCATATAGACTTATATCAACACACACTTTTCAGACCCTCCCAAGCAACCCCCCTGTGGTCAAGCCCTGCTCACCCTTTCTACCACTTTGCATACAAATTCTCTCTATTCTCCTCCTGTTAACCACATGGCAGCTAACCTCTTAATCACACTCATATGCTTCCAGAAATTTCTAAAAGTCTTTTCCAAGTAATTTTCCAAGTAATTTCAGCCAGAAGATGGCCCAATTTGAAGGGTGGAAATGGATGGGGGTTGGATGGTTTCTTACCCAACAAATCACTCAGGAATTTTGATGGATTTATCACATTCCTTCAATTAGGGCTACAGCTGGGTGGAGATGGAAAAAAGCTAAATGAAAACAAACAAGCTACAGTGTGTGGAATCCTCATGCTTTACATGAAAAGCTGCTGGTATTTTTCCACTCACATCCACTTCAGCCTCAGCCAGTGCAAATGTGCCAAGCAAATGTGCCAAACAGGGAGTAGTTCCCTATAGATAATCTTGCTCAGCTCTAACCTCCATAAGAGTTTTGTTTTTTTAAACGTCATCTGAAATGCCTTGGCCTTCATTTACCTAAAGAGAAACCACAGACAGGCTCTTCTTGACGTGGCATGCGAGAAACAATTTCAAGCATAACACTAACCAGTTGCAACGCGATCAGACAGATTGCTTATCGCTGGAGTCTTTCCACACTAGGCGCGACACCACGACATTCATACGCTAAAATTATGATAAATGACAAAACAAAAAAAACCTGGACATTCTGTTTATTGAATGCAACTAATTTTCTCACTGAAGCTGCATTTGGGCATACACTGTCCACTGCCTGCCCCGAAGGGGATAAATATACAATCACACACATATGCAGGACAAAGTTACTTAATGAATCGCATCCTAATTCAGTATGTTACTTTTACGTTCACATGGTATTCATGTTGTTTTTTTTCACCGATCTCCACGTGACAGGGAAGCAGAAAGAAATTCAGAGGGAGCAAGCCGGTTTGTCTCCACCATCTGGAATTGGGGTGTATAAGACAGACCTCTGACTGAAGAGAGCGAGACCTCAAGCACAACATTCGGTAGGTGTGTGACACCCTTGGCCCAAAACCAAGTTGTTCTGATCCGTCTAGTGAGACGCTGGCTTTAATATACTGTAATGAGAAGGATTTTAGACCCATTTGTTGACTGGGCTGCCAGACATAATGTTGCAGTACCGTATTTTACCGGAAATAAAGTCACACCTGGTCAAAAAAAAAAAAAAAAGAAAATCACATTGTTGAGAGAAAAGAAAAAAAAAAAAAACAGATAAATTGCATCTCTGTATAAGTTGCACAGACAGAGGTTGCATTTGGCAGGCACTAAGACCCAGGAGCAGCCACCCGACTTCCTTTCACCAGTTCTGATGTCAAACGCGCTCCGTGAAGATTACAATATCTCAGAATCTACACATAGCATCACAGTGTTTTGGGGTTTGTTTTAAACAGGAGAATTTGCTTTAAATAATCGTGTATAACAGTTTCTCAAATTATTTTTATGTTTCATGAAAGAAACGCGACAACTAAGCCACATGTGGAAGTTTATTCCACAAATCTCAATGTTAAACCAAACTATTTCCTGTCAAACAAGCTTTTCAAAAGGTCAAAAATGCTTAATAATACATTCATTTCAAACGTGACTTTTTCCACTTATTAAAAAGTCTGAACTGTCCACTGGTGTCCACAAGCTGGTGACCTTAACCTGAGAGCGGTTGGTCCACTTGGAGTGGAATCAGGATCTGATACTTTAAACCAGGGCACTCACAGGTCAAAGAGCAGATAACGCCTACGGTGACTCTGCAGCTTTAGACCAACTCACAAATCTCCCCATTGTGTGCTGACAACCACAGCATCCCCAGACAATAATTGACAGATCCAAGGGTAAAATGATAAAAAGATGGGCAGTTGTTGAAATGCGTGGTGGCAGAAAACAACTCAGAAAGACCTTTTTGTGTGTGTAATTCTTTTGTCCCCACTGGCATGCAGTAAACAGCATGCTCAGTCAGTAAGCGTGGGACAGACAGTGAGACAAGAGGGAAAGAGGAGAGGATGGGTTGGAGGGAGGCAAAACACACTGCAAAAGTTGTTCTATTGATTCTGTGGAAGCACTCAACAGATAACCCGGATTGAGCAACAAAATTACTGCATCGCTTAAGGCCATGCAAAAAAAAAAAAAAGAAAAAAGAAAAAAAGAAAAGAAACTGGGGCTGAATGTGTTCAACGGGTTCCTTGCATGCAATCTTATATAGTTCTACCAGTCTATGATCCCATGACCACTGGCTGTATGTGTGTATGCATGGATGTAGTTAGGCATTAGTCTCTGTCATGAGACTCCCTTTTTATTTTTTTTTCAAGTCACACTTTTATTCTGGGATCTCCGCCAAATCTGTAAACAATTTGAATTTACTTCATTAAGTGACACTCTCGCAGGCTTTCAAACATTTACATTTATTAATTTTCCAAACACAAAACTACATGCAGCGCATTACAGATATAAATTTAATCAGTATGCGTGTTCCCTGGGAATCAAGCCCATGACTTTGACCATGATTTTAAAGGGATAGTTAATCCTTTTATCATTTACTCATCCTCATGTTGTTCCAAAACCGAATGACCACATGAGATATTAGGCAATATTTTAGCATTCACTTTTATTGCTTTTTTTTTTTCAATGAAAGTGAATGGTAACAGAGCAAGTCATTCTGAATAACATTTCTTTGTGTTCCACGGAAGCAAGCAAGCCCATATGGTATTGTAACAACATGAGGGTGATTAAATAATGACAGAATTTAAATTGTTGGGCTAGTGCTGTTACGATTATGAAATTTGGCTGACGATTGTCAAAAAAAAATATGCAGAAAAAAGCACACCTTAAGAAACATGAAAATTTATGACAATTAATCCTGAAAGCCCTTAAAGCAGGGGTGTCAAACTCGGTTCCTGGAGGGCCACAGTCCAGCAGAGTTTAGCTCCAACCTTAATTAAACACACCTGAAGCAGCTAATCAAGGTCTTCAGGAGTGCTTGAAGATTACGAGGCATTTTAGAGCAGGGCTGGAACTAAACTCTGCAGGGCTGCGGCCCTCCAGGAACTGAGTTTGACACCCCTGCCTTAAAGAGACAATTAATCGACATAGCCCTAAAACCAAAATTTCATAATTGTGACAGCCCTAGTCTCTAAAGGTGTGCAAAAACATGCAAAGGCCACCGAACACGATATACTATGAGGGAAAACCAGCACGGGCAGTTTGATTTGTCAAGGTTAAGAAAAGAGTGGCCGGTGTGGTTCATTGAAACCAGTATGTGTGTTTTGATGCAGAACAGAAATTGCATCTTTTGTCATGTAGGTGGGAAAATAATGAACAGGCCCTACCGACCTATTTTTGGCTTTTCAGTACACTTGGGTGAAGGGCTGAGAAATGATCTGGGCTCAGAATGATGCAAGCAAGGCAAGTCTCATTGTGCGTGAAATGTGGTTAGAGATGTGAGGCGTGTTAATGGACCCTTGATGTGGCCAATAGTGTCACTCGGGCTAGGCGTTCTGGCCAATCAGCTTTCGTGGAATGTGTGGGGGCATTAACCACAGAACTGGTCGTAGGTTTTTGTATAGGTGTATTGTAAATTATTCAGACAAGATTGTAAAATAGAGTTGTATCGTTCGAGCAGCGATTCTCTAAAATGCGCATGAGCACATTTTGAAATGGCCATATTTTTGAGTGAAGGATAAGAAATTTGTCCCCATAAGTACAATAATAATACATTTTCATGATTTTTCATAAATGTTTATATTTTTTATAGACTAAGCATATGCCATGAAATTTCTTTTTGTCCTGTTTGTACAGTTATAAGTAGAGGCTGACCGATATATCGGTTTTGCTGATTAATCGGCAACGATAATAGATTTCTGGAACTATCTGTTATTGGACAAAATCCACACCGATAGTTTTTCCCTATGCGTCTGGTGCTGGATCGGCTTGGAGGGGTCCGCTGTCATTATACAGTATGAGAGTGGCCTCTAGAGGTGAAATCACTTCACTGATGCCTTGTGGTGTTTGCTTTGGCACGTGAGACTACACTCTGCATGAAGCGGAACACTTCAGATGCAGATTTAAAACATCAACAACGAAAAGGTATGTATACAGTACACTACAGTAAACATTGTCATATCATTATAAAGTAATTAATTTGTTGACTAGATGCTGCATTAGTAGAGAACTGCAGTATGTTTGCCAACAAGGCTAAGAGGACGCTAACATTAAAGCTACCTCAAGCGGTTAGAACAATGTGGCAAAAATACACGCAAGTCCTACCCAAATGTTTAAATGTCATGACTGTTACCATCTATTACCATCTATTTGCATTAGTTTATATCCAGCTGGTCACATTTATGCATTTGATAGCCGGCTAAGTTGCATACTTAAAGCTAGTGACATGAGAAAGCAAATTAATATCTTCATGCATCTGAGAGAAATGTATAAACAAATCAGAAACGTATCTGATTTCAATTCAATTTTTTTTTATCCTCACTGTAATACGATGACTTCAGATTGATCACATTCTTGCGCTAAATTGTTTAAATCTTTGTCAGGAAAGATGTTCAACTTGGAAATATGTGTCTCGAGATCCTTGCGTTCGGTTCCAGTCTGTTGTGTTCCATCTGTTTAAACAGCCCCTGGCCTAGGCTCATAGTTTGAGCCGCTTCACCACCGAGTTCAGCCGAATACCACTGCTATCTGTGAATATTGCTACTCTACATACAACTGTACTGAATAAAAAACAATGTGGTGTTTCGCTGTCATTATGAAACTTGAGTCTGGAGTAGTAGGAATCAGTGCAAGTGTAACACCATGTGAACTGTCTATTGAAGCGTTTTCCCCCCTCATTTTACTTTTGACTTAACATTTGAGAATATGGACCGACTAAACCTTTTTATTTATTTATTTTATGCACATTAGCTGAAAATTAAATGCTCTTTTATAACAGCCAGGATAGAAATGTTCTATGCAATAATATAACAGTGCTGAATGGTTTATGTGGACTAAGGAAACAACATCAATTTAAAAATCTTTAAAATTCAAATATTAGTTCACAAATATTAATATTTATATATTTATTCCATTACAAAAAAAAAAAAAAAAAAAAAGTACAATACATTTTCATGGTTCAGTCAGTACTGTTTATTTTTGTAATAAAGTTCAGCACTTTTACTTTGAGTGTTATTTTTTCATTCAGTATCAATTTTAAAAACTATCGGTTGATTAATCGGTTATTGGCAGGTACTACCCAACTTAGATATCGTATCAGTAAAATCCACTATCGGTCGACCTCTAGTTTTTAAGTGAAAAAAAAAAAATGAAAAAAATTTAACTATAATCTTAAGTATTAGGACTACCTCTACAACCAAGTAAAAAGTATAGGGCCTTGCCCTGTAGGGATTTTACTAGTCTTAATTTAAGTACTGTTTTTTTCCCCCAACATATGAATCCATCATACCCATGTGATATTATCATCCACAACCTGACATTGTGTTCCTATTCCCACAGAACATTTAATGTATACTGTGTTGTACACGCATAAACTCCAGTCATGCATTATTTCATAATCCCATTTACACTCACAGGAAGCAGCGATTTCACTTCCCTCGAATCCGTTTCTGTTCCATAACACCACATCTGCCTATGGATGGCCTATTTGGTGGCGCAATGCTTCATTTGTAAGGGAAATGTGCGCAGCAAATGGCGTACTCCTCAAACTACGAAGCCTTTGCTTGTGTATTTCAATACTTTGTGAAGATTCCTCAGTCAACACTAAAGAGCGAGAGATAAGAGGCTGTTACTTACTGGCTGTTTTGTTGGCAAAGACTTAAGACACATTCTCAGCATATTGACAAATCCAAAGAAAAGAAAGTATCAGCAGCTCATCTTTTCTAACCGGAAGAGAAGTGCTCAGCTGTGTACTGCCTTGTCATTCCTCAATCTTTCTTCCTTATTTGTGTGCTGCGATCAGTAGGAGACATTTTGTATGACTGTTTTATAAATATTCTTTCCACACGTAGTGCAGAATTATTTGATTTTCCAGCATCATGCGGTAGTTCAGGCGGTTGCTCTGTAAGCTCACTCCTTAAATTGTGTTCTCCCATTAACCTTTCTTCACAAAGACTAGTGTTTCATTAGTGAGGTATATAGAAAAATAAGTCATAGCTAGGATGATAATAACATCCCTTGAACTCTCAAAAAGCTGCCCTTTGACTGCTTACTGTAGTCTATTAATTTACAAATGAGTTAAAAAAACAGACTTTAAAAAAAATGAACTGTAATTACTATGATGGAGCAGTGATGATGTGAATCGTTTCCATTTTTCATTCCATCTCTGTAATTAAGTGTTCCGTTTTAAATTACATTAGCTCTTACATCAGACTGTGGGTTTATGCTGCAGTGTCTGTTAGTTTAGATTAAGAAAGAAGAAATCACAGATTTTCAGAGTTATGTAACTCCTGGAAATGCAGCTCAGAAAACTGTAGAGCACATCTGCATATCATTTTTATGATATAAATTCCTCCGAGCTTGTTCCACAGCATCTCACGATCTTACACAACCGTTCAGATTTGTACGTTACGTAATTTATTTTCGTTTTAAACCGCAGTCACTTTCCTTGCTCACCCATTGCCTTTTCTGCACATTTTACGCAGATTCTGCTTAAGTTTATCACTACTGTGCAAGGCTACAAGCCATTCATGAGCTCAAAGGTACAGCAGAGAATTTGCTGATTCAATATGAGACCAGCTTTTTAGCTACTCTAGACACTAAGTTACGCCCGAGACGCATGCATTTTTTTTTATTTATTTTTTTTGCCAGAAATTGCTTCAGTGTATTATAATGTATTATGTACGTTTTCCTATTCTTATCAATGCTAATATATAGGCAGATTATTAGATCAGTGTTCCAATCAACGCTGATACGCTGATAACGGTAACAATCAATACCATTCGAAGCTGGATATGACTGTTAGCAGAGAATATTAAAATCTCAGTTTGACAGTGCAATCACACTGCATTAAACACAATCTCTCTCTCTCTCTCTCTCTCTCTCTAATGAAAGAAACGCACGCGGTTATCAAGAAACGAATACGGCAGGTTACAGCCCGTTACAGTGCAACATAAGGCACTCGCGTGAGTACAAACAAGTGTCTAGGCGTTTAAAACAAAACGACATATATACAAGCAAATCATATTTACTGATGTGGCTGTTAAGACCAGTGAATTATTGAATCCTAGGAGGACTGCAGCGCGCGCGCAGCGTCACACATCACTGATTGGTTCGCCAAGATAAAGTCTTACCTGATCTGTTTGACAGTAGATAATGGTAGACATATTTAAGGTCAATTCAAAGCTGTTGATTATGGATATTGCGGAAGCAATAGATGTGGTACGTTTCAGCGTTCGTACGGTCCTTTCGCTCCGGGTCTCGTCACGGATCAGTGTGCGGGAGCTTGACAGCGACGCTGAATCACGCGCTTAACAAAAGCCACAGGGCTGTATCGTGCATGACGTAGGACTAGAGCTCCGCCTGCGGAAAAGTACCAACGGTGGTGGGTGTGGGTGTGGGCGTGCGGGGGGTGTTAAAGTCTAAGCCTTTAGTCGGGGGCAAATGGCTGATAAAAGTAGTCTACTTTGAAACTATGACGGAATTTACCAGTATTTTTACTCCACATTTCTGTTATGCTTTAGAAATTACATAGCTATTGTTAGTTCTTCCTTGCATATTGTGTGGTGAGGGTCATTTTAGCCTATATATTTGGTCACTTGTCAGTGAGTCTTTGCATAAGGCCTCAAATGATAATCAAGTGTCCTAATTATGGCTTTCTAGACATCCAGTATACCCATATTACATATTCCTTTATCTCTACACATGCGAGAAGGGAGCTTAGCATCTCCTGTGATGGCAGGAACGTATGTGACGTCAGAGCCAAATATTCCTCATTATCACCACTCTCCTGTCCAGGTAAGACTTATTCTGCCTCAGCCAGCGTTGTAAATCTTAATTGGATCATGGATCAGCTCAGCACGACAAGTAAGCTGCCCTTTCTGTAACTGCCAGCAAGTGTAATTCACTGACCGCACAATGCCAGTGACAGGGGCTCTAGAAACATCCTGGCCATTGTGAGCAAATCCTGGCCAACAACTGAATCGACATGGATCAGGTTTTTTTTTTTTTTTTTTTAACATAAATGTATGCATAACTGAAAGATAGGATTAACTGGAGATCCTGTTTGCATGTGGAGCCATTGTGGCCCTATCAGGGAGCCAGGCCAGCGTTTGTACTTGTTCTGGTCTAATAACTGTAATTTGTGTCAACTCATTCCTAAGCAACTCGACCGCTCATGTGTTTCCAAAATAAACCTGTTCTGCACCATATAACGCATGATTATACTGTAAAAACAATGGGTTGTTATTTATTATGTGATTTGTGATGCTCAGTGGCAACAACATAGGAAACAGAACTGATGTGAAAATATACTTTTAATATCTTATGTAAAATATCTTAATATCTTTTATGTATTTTGGGATTTCAATAAATCTAAGAGTGGTTATATTTCACTTTAGAGATCAGGGATCGTGGACTGAACACCTCCATGGAAATAGGTTTAAAGTTTTAATCAGATAGTTACATAAAGTTGTATTAAAGGGATAGTTTACCCAAAAATGAAAATCTCACATCATTTACTCACCCTCATGCCATCCCAGATGTGTATGAGTTTCTTTCTTCTACTTAACAGAAAGATTTTTAGAAGAATATTTCAGCTCTGTTGGTCCTCACAATGCAAGTGAGTGGTAGCCAGAACTTTGAAGCTCCAAAATCAGATAAAGGCAGCATAAAAGTAATCCATATGACTCCAGTGGTTAAATCCATATATTCAGAAGCGATATGATAGGTGTGGGTGAGAATCAGATCAAAATGTAAGTCCTTTTTTTACTTTAAATATTCTTTAACTTTCACATTGTTCTTTTATTTTTGGCTATTTGCACTCTACGTGAATATCACCACCTACTGGGCAAGGAGGAGAATTTATAGTAAAAAAAAAAAAAAAAAAAAAATGGACTTAATGATCTGTTTCTTACCCACACCTATCTTCTTCTGAAGATAATGATTTAACCACTGGAGTCTTATGGATTACTTTTATGCTGACCTATGTGCATTTTAGAGCTTCAAAAATGTGGTACTCTTTCATTTGCACTGTTAGGACCTACAGAGTTTAAATATTCTCCTAAAATCTTTGTTTGTGTTCAGCAGAAGAAAGAAAGTCATACATATTTGGGATGGCATGAGAGTGAGTAAATGATGAGAGAATATTCATTTTGGGGTGAACTATCCCTTTAACATTAGTTAATGGATTAGAAACTAGCATAATCCAACAATGAACAATAGTACATATAACATTTAACCATATATAATAAATGCTGTAAAATATATATATATATATATATATATTAGTTCATAATACCCAATGCTGTATTAACTAAAGTTAACATATAAAACCTTGCTGTAAATCTGTACCGTTCTTACCACAGTTCCACAATTGTTAATTCCCACATCCCATTGCACTAAAAGATTTCTTATACAGTTTTTGAGAGCTAATATGAAGCATATGTATCACCCTCCAAAACTTTATGAGACTGATGAGATTTGTGGTGTCAGTTTTGACCCTGTGCAGTGTTCCTGTGCCCTCAAGATTCAAACAGATACACAGCCAATCTGACGCCTCATGCTTAATTGGATCATTTAATCATGTTTTGTGTGTGTGTGTGTGTGTGTGTGTGTGCATGTGGGTAATTGTGTGGTTAGTTTGTCTGAAATCCTCAGGCTCAGTCTAGTGGCAAAGATGTGTTCTGACAGCAGCAGTATTAATATTTCAGGTGCGAGGCCTTGTCTCACAACAGCAACTAACACGTGAGGGGTCCAGGGAATGTTCTCGTCGGGACATTCAAATCAGCACAGCGCTAAAAAGGAAAAAAAATACTTTGTTCAGCAGAACGAAAGCTCTAAAAGGGAATATAACTGTGGACTATACAAAACCTTTGCTGTCAGTTGTCTCTTTAGCATGTTAAACCCCAACATGCTACTTGATTGAGTGTGATTTTGCATTCATGTGAATATTGAATGGTTTTACAGAAATTGTTTGCTCATTTATGATGAATGAGGCCAAGTGGATCCTTTAAGACCCAATTAAATCAAAATTGGAGTTTGGTGGCTTTTAGTGCGTAGCTATTACCTTTGAAGCCACCAATATGACAGTGCACTCCTCAAAGTTTACAAATGTAACTTTTTGCAGATATGCACATTCAAATTGCTGTCTTTCACTCCTAGGAAAACAGACCACAAATATTGATGACTCATCTTGAACTACACAGATTTTTGTCCAATCAAATGCCCTAGAATGAGAACTTCCCTCCCCCTATACCACCTGCAACTGACTAGCACATAGCAAATCATGTTATGTGGCTAATGCCTACTGGCAATTAAAAAAAGAGACAAGCCCTTCAGTGTCCTGACTTTCAATAGGAAATAGTATGTCAACACAGGTAAGAAAATTGTGCTCATGAAAGGATTTATTTTACCTTGGGGTCTTAAAGAATAAGTGCAGTCTCAAAGATGGCTATGCTCACATGCAGCTAACGTACACTATGTTAAGTTAAAACCGGGTCACAGTGTACTCATAAAGACCAGATAAAACATAATTAATGCATGCTTCATGAAGTCACATGCATTAACGATGTGGCCTGGTTTTATGAAAGGCAGCCAGTTTAAATTTGAGTTATGTAGGGTGATGATGTCATTTCTAGTAGTTTTGACTGTCAGAGACTTTCTTCTGAGTGAAACACTAATAGGGGATGCTGGGAGATTTAATAGATTGCAGTTTATGTCATGTTTTTTAACGTTTAAGGGATAGTTAATAAAAAATAAATAAATAAATAAAAACTGTCATCAAATACTCATCATGATGTTGTTCCAAACCCGTATTACTTTTTTCTTCTGTAGAATACAAAAGGAGATGTTAAGCAGTATGTTAGTCTCAGTCACCATTCACTTTCATTGCATGTTTTTTTTTTTCATACAATAAAAGCAAATGGTGACTGAGGCTGTCATTCTGCCTAAGATATCCCATTGTGTTCCACAGAAGAAAGAATGTCATGCGGGTTTGGAATCAACATGAGGGTGTGTAAATGATAACAAAATCTTCATGTTTGGTTAAACTATGCCTTTAAGATATTTTTTAAGTTATTAACTATATGTAATCACAATTTCACATTATTGGTTATGAATTAGGTTATTAATAGGTTTCCAGGATGCAGTGAAGACTTCATCCCTGTCTGTAATATTCCTATGGTCATAAAAGCAGTTCATAACAAGTTTTTAATAATCTCCCATAATTCCATCAGAATAATACTCTGTAAGTCTATACAGTAATAACATTCATCCCAGCCAGTGGTTTGTAACTTGTGTTCTGTTCACTTCATTACTCATAATATATACCAGTTGCATGAGTTATTGCAATGTGTTAATTTAAAACACCACCGAATGACTCTAGAATAACAAAGAAATCAGCATAAATGAAGAACTGTCCCAGTAATTTTACAACTTAAAATAGTTCATTAGCCTTATGAGTTGCAGACATTCTGACTGCTAGCATCTGATGCTGCAACCTGGTCATTAATTCTCCAGCAACTGTCTGTCTTACACATTTATTGTTTATATCGAGCAGCTAAATGTAGCAAGTCTAATTTCATTATTCTGCCGGGCAGGTCATTTTTCACTCTGGATTTTTATTGCAAATATCACACATTAATCATAACAAAATGTCAGATTTGACCTATGGAAGCAAATTAACCTGTCTTATGGTGAAATTAGTTCTGAGCATCATTATTTCCAGATAAACCATTTTTGTTAATTTCTTTAAAAGACTCTGTAAGTCTGTAGGTAGTCTGATTTATTTAAAACAGGTTTTCAGGAGTTATAGGATGCGATATTGTTACCGGAGACAAGAAATCACACGTGTAATCTCTTATGACGACTTAATTGCTGGATTAGAAGAGTTCAGACCAACAGCCATCTCGAATGATGGAGCCTAGACAAAAGACAACCCAGTGACTGTGGACGCAGACTTTAGACCTGCGAGACACCCGGAGAAGAGAAATGAATCTTAAAGAGATGGCAGTTTTATTTTGTAACAATCTAAACCACAGAACATTCTATGATACTCCATACGCACAGAAAGCCCACGTACATCTGTGATTAAAATGACAGTTGGATAGTTTGTATATTGTGAAAAAAGATAACAGGAAAATAAAACATTCAAGGACAGCTCTGTTCAACCTTCCCGCCACAGATATCAAACCGAGTTTGATATAAGAAGTTAGAAATATATTAAAAGATACAGGATAAGCACCTCCATGCATACAGACTAATGTATCCATATAAACACCAGAAGATTGGGTCATAAATGCTTATTGTTCCAAAAAAAACACTGATATGTACAGTATATATACCGATCAACCACAACATTAAAACCACCTGCCTAATATTGTGTAGGTCCCCCTTGTGCCGCCAAAACAGCGTCAATCCGGTGCTATTCTTCTCACTACAATTGTACAGAGTGGTTATCTGAGTTACTGTAGACTTTGTCAGTTTGAACCAGTCTGGCCATTCTCTGTTGACCTCTCATCAATAAGGCATTTCTGTCCACAGAACTGCCTCTCACTGGATGTTTTTTTGTTTTTGGCACCATTCGGTGCAAATTCTAGAGACTGTTGTGCATGAAAATCTCAGGAGATCAGCAGTTACAGAAATACTCATACCAGCCCATCTGGCACCAACAATCATGCCACGGTCCAAATCACTGAGATCACATTTTTTCCCCATTCTGATGGTTGATGTGAACATTAACTGAAGCTCCTGATCCGTATCTGCCTGATTTTATGCACTGCACTGCTGCCACATGATTGGTTGATTAGATAATCGCACGGATGATTGTTGGTGCCAGACGGACTGTTTGAGTATTCCTGTAACTGCTGATCTCCTGGGATTTTCACACACAACGATCTCTAAAATTTACTCAGAATGGTGCCAAAAACAAAAAACATCCAGTGAGGGGCAGTTCTGTTGACGGAAATGCCTTGTTGATGAGAGAGGTCAACAGAGAATGGCCAGACTGGTTCGAACTGAGAAATTCTACGGTAACTCTGTACAATAGTGGTGAGAAGAATAGCATCTCAGAATGCTATTCTGAGATGCAGGTTGACGCTGTTTTGATGGCACAAGAGGGACCTACACAATATTAGGCAGGTGGTTTAAATGCTGTGGCTGGTATAGTGCATTCATAAAGTATTCAGACTCCTTCATTTTTTTCACATCTTGTTATGTTGCAGCCTTATGCTAAAATGCTTTAAATTATTTTTATTTTTTTCTCATCAATCTACACTCCATACCCCATAATGACAAAGAAAAAAACAGATTTTTGATAACTTTACAAATTTATTAAAAAGAAAGGAATGAAATATCCCATTGACATACGTTAGTATTCAGACCCTTAACTCAGTACTTAGTTGAAGCACCTTTGGCAGCAATTACAGCCACAAGTATTTTTGGGTATGATGCGACAAGCTTTTGCACACCTGGATTTGGGGATTTTCTGCTATTCTTCTCTGCAGATCCTCTCAAGCTCTGTCAGGTTGGATGGGGACCATTGGTGGACAGATATTTTCAGGTCTCTCAAGAGATGTTTGATTGGGTTCAAGTCCAGGCTCTGGCTGGGCTGCTCAAGGACATTCACAGAGTTGTCCCTAAGCCACTCTTGTGTTGTCTTGGAGTCATTGTCCTGCTGGAAGATGAATCTTTGGCCCAGTCTGAGGTCCTGAGCGCTCTGGACCAGGTTTTCATTAAAGATATCTCTGTATTTTGCTGCCTTCAGATTTCCTTCAAGCCTGACCAGTCCCCCAGTCCCTGCTGCTGAAAAACTTTAGGTTACTCACATAACCCCGGTTCTCTGATAACATGAAGTGAGGTATCTCACTAAGGGAACGCCTCTGGCATGACCGATTGAGGAAGCTCCAATGACACAACGTTTGTCAAGATTGACAGACCAATCGCTGCAGCCCTTAAGGAGTCCCACCTCCCTAATATGAACCACAGCTATCTGTTGCTGCCTTATTTTCTGCATATCTCTTCTCAGTGCAAACTGTAAGGAGGGCAATGATGTGAGATACTTCACTTCCTGTTATCAGTGAACCAGGGTTACATGAGCGCTCTTTTTACCACTCGTTCGGTGTCTCAATAATGGATATTGACAACTCCCAAATTGCAGATATGCTAGTTGAAGCAGACGCCACAAGCAGATAAAACGCAGAACCTAACAATTGTACTGAATCACACATCCTGATATTCAGGAGATGATATCAGAAACAGAAGTATATGGCTCCGCTTATGCAGCCTATGTCTTTAAAGAGGTTCAAAGGGGGGCTGAGACAGCGAGTTCAGGACCACGAACAGGTCCCACAGCAGAACGACTGATCTAGAAACCTGGTGTAACTTCTGAGCGCCTCTCATAATATGACAAATAAGTGGGTGCTGGCCCAAAATGCCATTGTCAATGCCGACATGACATGCTGATATAGCAGCCAAATAGACTTTGACCATAGAAAAGGCGCTGCCCTAATTCAAAAGGTCTTGCAGAAAACACAATACATCCATCACCGAACACAAGTATGGAACAGTATGTCTGTCTGCACAGCATCATTCAGACTCTTCCCATTTGAGATCTTATAATGAACGTGTAGAGGCTGCTCTTGTGCTCTGGATCGTTTCAATCACTCTCGGGTGCAAACCGGTTTGATTTAAGTTTAGCCTCTCGTGGGCCAGGCCCAGAGAGCCAACATCTGAGGAGAGGGATGGAAATCTTGAGAGAGAAGATCTCTACGCAGTGGTAGAGGCCAGGGGTGGTCATAAAGCAGTTGAGCTATCTCTGCCATCAACAGCTTCCCTGGCCAGTTCGGAGCAATTCGAATAAGAGAATGACCAAACTCCCTCACTCTCCGCAGCGTGGGTCCGATTAGGCTCAGTGGGGGAAACGCATAAGTTAGGTTGTGTAGCCAGTTTTCTGTGTGTGGGTCTAGTAAGAGACTATTTAGCAGAGATGGGCCACTTCTATCAAAATGAATGGGAGAAATTGGAACACCCAACCAAGGAGCTCTAAGTGCCCAACTGTCAACGGATGTAGAAAGGAAGTCCCGCCTTACAGAAAAAAGAGCCAATAACATTTTAGATACAGACATCGCCTGTCAATAAATTCGAGAACGTGCATGCACTTTAGCTATACAAGCCGAGAAGATAGCATTTTTAACATAATATGAGGTAAAGAAGCACAATTTATGATTCCAGTATTGTCAGATTGTATTGCTGATTTGAAATATGTTCTTTGATTATAATCTTGACCAACTGTTTTTGAGATTTCTGACTTTCTTTATTCAAGTAGATAGGAGCTGCACTGTCATGACTGGAAATAGCGTCCCGAGAACGTTCGAAAGATGGCTGACAGAGGACTGACTTGCTAGAAAGACTTTGGTCTAGTTTAGAGAGTTGGAAATAGAGAAGGAAATAATAGCTGTGCTCTACATTGACCCTGAATTTTAAATAAGAGCAAGGCTACACTTAAGCACATTGCATTCTGGCCTTTATTGTTATTATACAGGCTAAAGCTATGACTGATAGCACAGGCAGAATCCTATTTTACACACACACCCTTGACAATTTCCATTCAGTACTGTGCAAATGTTAGATGTTTCACAAAAACTTTTGCCTTCAGATTGTTATTTTATATGTTCTGCTTTAGTGTGTCACTAAAAAATATCAATTTTAGATTTCCAAACATACCTTTTACAAATAGAATATATAGACGTAGAACAAGGAGTCCTGCAACAGTTGGTATATGGCCTTCACAGAGCCCAGATACTGTATCAACATCATTGAGTCACTCTGGGATTACATAAAGAGAAAGAAGCAATTGAGACAGCCTAAATACATACAGTACAGCTGTGGCAAGTTCTCCAAGATACTTGGAACAACCTGCCTGCCAACAACATTGAAAAAAGTGCGTAAGTTTACCCAGAAGAATTGCTGTTTTAAAGGCATAGGGTGGTCACACCAAATATTTATGTATTTTATTTATTTATTTATTTATTTTTATGTTTACTGCACTTTGCAATAAAAATTGTTTATGGCATTATTTTTTAAAAACATTGTCACTATATAATATTTTTCATTGTGCCTTAACCATTTGCACAGTACTGTATCTCTATGAGAACGCTCGGTGGATTATTAATATGAATAAGTAATTTAAACATTTTCTGAAGAAATTATGAGTGCTGCTGCTAGCCACTCACCTCCATGCAAGTGTCTTGTGGGTTGTTGCCAAGATGTTGCTATGTGGTTGCTAAGGTGTTCTGAGTGCTTTTTTAACTGTTGTTATGCGGTTGCTAGGGTGTTATGGGTGTGTGACAGACTTGACAGATTTGTGTGTGTCTTCCTAATTACTACTAATAATAAATAGATAGGGTGTATTTATTTATTTATTTTTATTGCTTAAACAGTATTTGCTATGACTGTATTTCAGCATTCAACACCCAGCTTTCAAGGGTATCAACTGATCTTTTAATGGTATTGTAAATATTTAACAGCAGACAAGTAATGGTTCTGTATAGCTGAAGCAGTGTTATGAATGAGAATCGGAGTGTGCAACTGCCCTGCTTTAAGCTTGTGGGTCAGGGACATATCCATGCAGACTGCAACACGTGAGTCTTTTCCCCCCTGACCCCGTTCTAGAAAAACAGCAAATGGATGGCACCATGTCAATAAAGGGTTTAAATTTTAACCAGCATATGACTAGTTGAGGGGACTGCCATTTCACTGTGACCCCTAATATCTCATGCTGAGTCAGGGGAACGGATGAGTTTGATGGGATTGTACACTGATGGCAAGAGGCCAAAAGTGGTATGATCAAACTAGCTGTGATTGGATGAATGCTGTGGAACAAGCTTCAGCAATGGAAAACCCTGTTCACATTTGCATAAAGTGTTTGTAAATATGAAAAGCTGCTGCCTTTAGAAAGGGAGAGAAGAAAAGAGCAGTCTGGCCATATGAGTTAATGTGTGAATGCACAGCAAATTATGGAGGGAGAAGAGAGATATCAGATATCAGTGAGAGATAAGAGCTTCCCATGTTCCTGTATGATCATATCATGTGCTTTCTGAGAACTGAATGTACAGTAAGCAGAGTCCAAAATTAACTTTTTGCCACACCTGCCATTGGCCAGGAGAATTGAAAAGATTTATTGGTCATAAATATTTCTTGCCCGCCATGAAACTGTATTTTGTATCATTTGTTAAAAAAAAAATATTCATATCTCAATGACAGTGGAGTTATTTAGCTGTTTTTTTCCTTGCTTATTCTCTTGCTTAGTCTCTGTCTTTTGATGAATTTGAACCTGTCACAAAAATTTAAGTTTAGCCTTCTTAGTTTTTATTTTGGTGGCTTAATACAATGAATATTCCACATATGAATATTTCACAAATTCATGTTTTTTTGACTGTTTGGATGCCTTTGATTTAAATTGTACATGTCACTTACATACTCTAAATAAGGGTCGGGTTATCGTTCTTGCAGTTTCACTTTAAATATAGTTCCTAATAAGGTTATTGGTCAACTAGCATTTTATTTACTTGCCAAAGGCAATTTTTATTTGAATTTGTCGCTTGCCGGGTGTTCATTTTTTAACCTGCTATCGCATTACTAACATTAAGATTAACATTTAAATTCTGAAATTCCGTTACATAGTAGATATAGTAGATCACATACATTTTTGGATTGTAAGATTGTTTAGACAATGAAAGATAATGAAACTCAGTATTTGTGTAATTGTTTGCTCTTGCTCAGTGAGTGCAGACAGGTTTATAGACAATCAATGTGCTTTTATCTCCTCCAATATAAGTGACTCTTTTAGCTGAGTTAAGCAGGCTTTATCATTTTAAAATCAACTCATCTCTTTCTCTCTCTCTCTGCCCCCCACCTCCTCCTCTCTTTCTCTCAATCACATGTTGTTCGAATAGGCAAATCTCTTTCAGGACTCATGGCCATAGGTTTACTTTATAAAGTTTCTGTCCTTCATCAAATGTCACTGTGTTCTAAACAAATACATTCTCCTATGCACAACACATACACATACACACAAGCACAATTACATTTTGAAAGCCATGCAAACATGTTATGCATTAAGCACATTGTTGATGCAGGATGAAAAATACCCTGGCAGTCAAATCAAGTTAATTGCACAGACAAACACAAGTGCTCTGTGTTCTTTTATGGGGCCATCATTTTGGAACATTTGTGCTTGGATTCACATTTATGTGGTGCCCATAATATGTACAAAATACTGTAGGTTTTATGGAAAGATAAGCTAATCTTTGTTGTTAAGGTTATGCTCCAAATATGAGCTGCTCACTATACTAAACAAACGTATTAGAACGTATTAAACAAATCTCTGCATTAAAGATTTTTTCAAGAATAAAACAGTACAACAGAACCATATGGCATTTAGTAGCAATATCATAAATATCTTTGACTGAAAAAAAAAAGTCAAATAATTTCTTGAATGTCTTGGCCCTTATTTTTTTATTCTTGGTTTTTTTCTTAGTTTAATTTTAAAGGAATATTCTGGGTTCAATACAAGTGAAGCTTCTATTAACAGCATTTGTCGCATAATGTTGATTTCAACTAAAAATAATTTTGACACCTTGTTTAATAATAAAAAAAAAAAGCAAAACCTTGACAATCTCATAGTATGGCATAGTTTTTGGAACGCATGTTTCCCACAGTTGTTTGCTCAGAATGTAATCTGTTGTTGTTTTGAAATGGTAATGTATAAACGTGTCCCCACAGCTCCTCTACGAACTTGTGGCCCTTTGCCTTACTGGATCTCTGCACACACACACACTTAAAGGTGCCATTTTGTCATCACTCATCATGACTTACTCACATGCTCATACCAAGCAGGCATTAAATTCCTTAAGTGATTCACAGATGATAAGAATGACCTTCATCAAGGCTTAAAGGACTTCTATTACCTCATTCTGTCTGCCTCTTGACTGACAGCAAAGAACTCTGTGTATTTTATAGATGTGAAATAATAATTGAAGTGACGTGCAAGCTGTTTATCCTTTCCATTTGAAAGCTCTGACTGCTGAAGTGTGAGCGCACTGACGAAGCTGGTCAGTGCTTTCAAATGTAAAGTAGACAAAGGACAACACAGGAAGTATATAGTTTATTCAAGGACACAGATTAAAGGGGGCCTGGGTAGCTCAGCGAGTATTGACGCTGACTACCACCCCTGGAGTCACGAGTTTGAATCCAGGGCATGCTGAGTGTCTCCAGCCAGGTCTCCTAAGCAACCAATTTGGCCCGGTTGCTAGGGAAGGTAGAGTCACATGTGGTAACCTCCTCGTGGTCGCTATAATGTGTGATTCTCGCTCTCGGTGGGGCACGTGGTGAGTTGTGCGTGGATACCACGGGGAATAGCGTGAAGCCTCCACACGTGCTACGTCTCCGCGGTAAAGCACTCAACAAGCCACGTGATAAGATGCGCGGATTGACGGCCTCAGACGTGGAGGCAACTGAGATTCGTCCTCCGCTACCCGGATTGAGGGGAGTCACTACGCCACCAGGAGGATTTAGAGCATATTGGGGATTGGGCATTCCAAAAAAAACTAAAACAAAAAAAAGGACACAGATTAAAGAGAATAGGTTAGTCAATGGCAGGATATTCAGCTTTAGAATTTGGAGAGGATTCAGTATTGAGCACAATTTAGTTCTATTAAACATCAATCCAAAACAGTTTAAGCTGAGAAAACCTGCTGTTTATATTTTAGGCATATAATGCTGCCAGAGGAGATCTGCTTCAGCTCAAATGCACTCATATACATACACACTTTTATTAAAGGAATAGTTCACCTAAAAATGAAAAATCTTAATCTGTGTTCTGCAGAAAAAAAGACAGTCATACACATCTGGGATGGCATGAGGGTAAGTAAATAATGAGAGAACTTTCATTTTTGGGTGAACTATTCCTTTAAGCCACATAGAAAATAGATCACAATTACAGTATACAAGACAAATAAATTATTTCAAATAAATCTCTTCTCAACAAAAGGCCTGGTTTCAAAAAAGTGATTTTGTGTCCAAAGAAGTTGCACATGATTTCTGCTCTGATAATGAATGACCTCCCTTTGATTTAAAAAATGTCGATCCAAACACACAGCTCTGCTTACAGTAAAACCAAGTGACTCTAATCCACCCCCTTTAATTTAATCGGTGAAACTATTCATGCTCAGTGTGCTTGTGTAAACTGCTAAGTAATATCGTAAATGACTACTGTGTGACCCACAGAAACATCCTTTCTTCTATATAGTAGGCTCCAAAAGCCAGACTATTTTGCTTTCTTTTCCAATTTAATGTAATTTTTTAGTAATAATATTTGTATATCAGCATAAATGCTATATTCAGTGGCATGCTGATATAATTCTCATATCAGCATATAATGACAATTTACTGTTAGTGAGACATTACATAGAGTGAAGCAAGAAAGTAATGATTAAAAAATAGAAATGTTATATCTTTCCCAGCCTGTTTGCTCCCTGTGCTCCATCCCTTGTTGTCAAGGATGGTGTGAGTCTTGTGTCTGAGAACAAGCATTGTTTCATTGGAAACAGGATCAGTGAGTGTTGTTCCCACATACACACTGTTCCTGTTTGGCATTCCATTCTGAGACAAGAGATGGACAAATAAACATGGCCAATCAGCACCTGTACACAGGCCGGACCTGGAGTATTATGCAATGTTTGAGCCCAGAAAAGGTACTTGTTATGGGAAAGCGTTTTACAGCTGGATTCGCCAATCAATGTGCGGCTCTACTACTGTATATTGATATTAATAGTGTAACTACTTGAACTGACAGTATATTAAATCAACAGTGTGTTTTTGTGCCATATATTTATTAAAGCCTGTAAACTGGTCAGGGAACAGTATATTCCTACATGGGCTTAGGTGGAGATCACAGGGCTCCCCCTGCTGCCTGTTACTTCCAGCCAGTATCACCCTGTTACATTATCTTGTGGCCCGTGCACTATGTGTACCTCTTTCAGTACCAACCAAAGCATTGTTGTGTGCGTTATTACTATAAGGTGACCAGATTTTGAAATGAAAAATGGGAACATTTCAAGTTCAGTGTTCAATAGGTCATTGAAACTTCATGTTACTTATTAAAATAGGGGACAAATCGGATTTTATGTATTTTGACCATGGTGAATGTGGTAATGTGCTGAACTATGCACTGTAAGAAATTTAGTTAAACTTAAAAAAAAGAGTAAGTAACCTAGTTATTTACTTTTGAAATAAAATTTGATAATAAAATAAATAAATATCATAATTTCAATAAAAATATCTTGTCAACTAACAGTGGAATTAACTCTCTCTTTTTTTTTTTTTTTTTACATTATATCAGTGTATTGCCATTGTGCCATTAGTTTACTCTAAAACACAGATTCTTATGTTATCTGAAGAAATTAGTAAATCTAAGTTGATCTGTCAAAAATATAAACTTAACAAATCATGGAAATATTTTTTTACAGTGTGGTATGTCATGCTCTATTGAATACTGTAGCCTATGTCTCAATGAAATTCAAATACGGAGGTAAAGTTGATCATTTTTAGTGCTCTTCTGTTTCATCTTCAATGAGTTCATTCTTTTCTATGCTGTACAGATGTCATTGTGGCATAAAAGTGAACTAAACAAACATGTATAAACAATGAGGAGCTATTGCAGCTGACTCCACAGCACAGGGTCCTGCCCTTTGTGCATCTTAATCATTTCATGAAATACAGTGAAGAATGTAAACCTTAAGCATCTAAAACTTTTTATCATGTGACACAAAGATATTCGATATTGTATAATAATGATAATAATAATTATCATAATGCTATTTTACCTAACTGTTTGCGTATCTCATATAGACCTGTTTTTCTTAATTACTACCTTTTATTTTGATCAAGTCTTATGTATTATGGTGCTCCTTTTCACTCGTTTCCCTGCAAAGTGCAAATCTATGCTGTAATGTACTGACTTACTGTACATTTCTTTGCAGGTATTTTATTATTTTAAAAAATCATGTTATTAATGTCATATTCTTATTTTACATTTATTTCGGGTATAAATTAATACAACAAATGAGTAAATATTTGAGAAGGTGCTTCCTTTAGTGTGTAAATATTACTAGTGTGAGAGGGAGGTAGAGGGGGTGGTGGGCCGATAGCGCTGATATACACAACACACACTGATTAAAGATAAAATTATTAATTTTATTTGTTCATCTGCAGGGATTAATTTGACTGCTTTTCACCAGCATGTTGTAGTACATTCAGGAACATGTTACACTGTGCAATACAATCCTGCACCAAATTCAGAACCTGTTAATAAAATACATAACAATGTAACATTATTACATAAATAGCTAGTATGTGCCTTACTTTGAAGCTTATAAAAATGATGATAATTCTCTTCAATTGTCTGGTCCAGTTCTTAATGGCAAAACTGGCCTGACGAAGTAATCAGTAAAGGAAGACAAATGAATTGAAGATGCTATAGTGAGCAGCCCCCTCTGTTGGTCAAAATAAACAGCACATGGTAGGCTTTGCTGCTCGAGCTTTCTTGCAATGTAATATTTCACTATGAATGCTGTCTTGAACGCTCGGGAAAAACAGGGACATTTACGAGAACAGCTCAAGTCGAGGAATGACCGGGAATGTCCCCAGAAAACGGGGATGTCTGGTCACCTTACATTACTAGGTTAAAAAAATGTGCAGATGGCACAGAATTGCAAGCCCAGAAAAAAACAGCGGAGAGAGGTTTTATCTTGCCACTAGTGACAGTTCACATGGCAGCTACACAACATTCCTGTAAGCTTCATCAGGGGGGCACTTGTACCCTTCTCTCATCTCTCATGCCTCATTCTTTCTTTCATTTGTGTGGGTCTATTAAATTAATTTGGTCCTCGTGTCTCCATTCTACAATCATGTACTAACTATAGTATATAATAAACTGTGGGATATGTATTTACGGTATATACTGTATATTATTATTGCACAAAACCCGTTGTCCTTATGAACATACTGTATGTTGCCAGTGCAAGTTACTAGTGTATTGTGTAGGTTTGCATGTAGATTGAAATTTTGTATCTCATTTGAAGCAGAGTTTACACATTTGTATCAGTGTATATCTGTGTGCATTTGTGCAAGTGCAGTGGACTGGATTGACTTGTGTAGTCAGACACAAAGAGGGTCTTTTTGGGGATTAGGTGCAGTATAATCCCTAGGATTAGGGCTATTGAATTACAGCACTGAGGGTGCTTCATTAGTGTTCAGTTTGTGTTGGATGTGGGGGCGGATGGGACAGGGTGTCATGTGTCCTGTTTTTGGGAAGAACAGCACATGCTTACGTTTGTAAAAGCTTGTTCTGCATTGTTGATGTCAACGTCAATGGATGGTTTTTATATACTGTAAATACTAACGCGCTAACTCAAGTGTAACAAGTAGGTCATAAAATCTCAACAGGGCTTCCAATTCGCCAAAATACATTTTTGGTCTAGATTTGTGCTTGTAGCTGTGGGGGTGAATGTGGTGAATATCAGACCAGGGGAAAGTCTAGAATTTATTCTCCATGTGTTCAGTATGGGTTTGTATGTTTCTTTTTTATAGAATGGTAATGTCAATGTTCTTATATATTAAATTATTAAATAAATTGGTTTACCAGTTTGTCCTCTTCTCTTTTGCTGTTCTACTTGCTTTTCTCAACAAATAGGAACATTTGAGAGGAAGTTCTGCATCAGATTGCCATGGTTGTGGTAATGTCTTTTGGGAGGTTGCATAAGATTGGGAAGTCTATTGCACAAGCCAAACACGTAGAGAACTTTCTGTATGTTCTGGCACAATTACACAATCCCCATCCGGCAATTAGCCTTTGCTCAGTATTGCATTTCCCTGGTTTCTTCCCATTTAAACAGCACTTTTTTAGGTTGGCATCTCACTGTTAAAATGCCAAACTAGTTGGGTGTACAAGTAGGTAGGTAAGTATTCTGTGACTGTTATGTGTGCCTATGCAAACATTTACTCTGGATTCATTAAGTGTAGACGTTTGCATTTGTTTTGTGCCTAAATAGAATCAAATTTTAATAGAATTTTCCCACAAGAATTCCTGGTACAGTATTTTTACCTTTTAATTTTATTCTAAACCACATATGACTTAAATAGCACTAATAATACCCAAGCAGCCTTAAGTTTTTTAAAGGAAAAATTCTGTCATCATTTAATCACAAAATGAGATGCTAGGCAAATGTTAGTCTCAGTCACCATTCATTTTCATTGACCCCATTTTCACCTGGTATTAAGATGCGTTTTTGGTGATCCGATCACGTGTGATCATTACTAAATTCAGATCTAAATGGGGTCTAAAACGTTTTGTGATCAGATCACAAAAACCACAAATGAATGTGGTCGAAATGCATATGACCACATCGCATTTGAGGTGTAAACGCTAATCCGTTCTGTATGCGTCCTGGCAGCAACGAAGCTCCACCCTCACCTGTCAATCAACCACTGCGCTAAAACAAGTGTTTAAACTTTGTTGGTTACAAGCGGCTTTAAAAGGAAATAACTATCTGATTGGAAATTTTTATTTTTAGTCATTAGTAATGTGACTTTTCCAATGATGTAATCAGTAAATTAATTTGATTACAATTTTAAAGTAGTATTTATTACTATTTTGTAGTGTTTTACTTTTTAAAAGTAACTTACCCAACACTGATGGTGACTGAAGCCCTGTACACACATACAGCTAATTTATCTCTTAGTCGCTAGTGGGTGTTTCTACTACTGTCACTCTAACTTTATTGGTGGACTGCACGTCTGTCCATGTCTTTTGAAAATCTGATCACAGATGAGGCATTTTGACAGTGAAACTAAGATATCACTCTAATTTGACAAGGATTCAGTTTTCTTTTCCCTAAAAATGCATATTCTACAGGGGAGATTGTTTTTATATAACCTGCAGCAGTGCTCAATGCATCATATCATTAGTAAGATGAATCTGTCAATGTACAAATCAAATTGACTCAGACTGCCGTCAGTTTCTTTTCCATGCATCGTTTTTATTATATCCATGCATGTGATTACAGACGAATCATATAGAACAGTGAAATCGCTGACAGAAACTTCTCCTCTGTCTTGCCTTCACTCGACTCCATTATCTCGAAGGAGACGTTAACGTGAGCTCCACTGACACCCTCTTCACTCCTATTGGTTGTCGCTCCCAAAAGTTGCTCCTCATTTGCATAAAGTTAACGTTTTCTCAACTTTGTAATGTCACTCACCACACCCACGTGTAGATGTCAGAGGTTGCTGTCGCTCGTGTCGTCAGAAGTCGCCAGCTCTCATTGAAAATGAATGAGAAGATGTTGCTGCATGTGTGTACAGGGCTTGAGGCTGTCATTCTGCCTAACATCTCTGTTCTATGGAAAAAAGACAGTCATACGGGTTTGGAACAACATGATGGTGAGTAAATGATAACAGAATTTTCATTTTTGGGTGAACTAAGCCTTTAAATATGTGTGTGTACATACATGTGTGTGTAGCAGGCACAATGTCTTTTTTTGTTTTTTTTTTCCTAGCATTGTGTATCTTTGGCAGCAACCCGCACTGGCAGCCTGCTGGTTTTGGGCCCTGATTCAAACCCGCAGCCAGCAGATCAATGGGCATATCCAACATAAACATCCCCGCCTCAATTCCATATCATCCCCTCAAGCCAAAGGAGAAATAAGATAAACACACGTGTGTCAACATGGTGGGACCATAAAAAGAGGATCGTATGAGAGTGAGCTCATAAATGGTCAGTTACTGGTCAACTTGGTAAAGCTTTAAGATCTGACTTTTTTATGATGCCAGTAGAGTGTTGCGTAAAGGCTGCAGTTTTTATTGCATCGGAGCACCTCATCTGTTATCATTTTGATGTTCACCAGACATTTTAATCTAATATGAATGAAACTTGTCTTAATATGTATTTAGGTTTGTCTCATATTAATAAGTCAATGGTGGTATGTTTGTAGCTTTCGTGATATTGCATTTTAATTTTAATTCATCAATAAATTAATAATATTTGTTAAATTCTTTAAATTATCAAATATTGTTATTTTTATGTATCTGTGTTGTGTTTTCTTATTTTCTTTCCCCATGCAATATGTGTTGTCAATAGTTTTCATGGGATTTTAGATCATGCTGATTTTTCCTGATATGTTGCGCCCTCTTTTGGACAAAATCGAAACTTCATTCTTTTTCTTATGTGGGGGTGCTTTGAGATAGGTGAGAGTGTGGGAGAGTAAGCCACCCTTGTAATCACTCAAGCCCTTGGCAGCATTGCTTTGAACTACCATTTTCATAGAGATCAGGATTTTTATTAATGTTGGACTAATGGACCAAAGTCCATAGGAAATTGGTTGCTAATTGGATTTTAGAAAAGTCTCTTTTTTTTTCTTCCCTTTAATGATTGAAAAGTGTCAGGTGTTTCATGGAAGAGAATGGAATGTCTTTAAGGAATTAAGAAAAGAGCCTGACCTAGCCATTAAAGAGATCACAGGGTTTTGTGTGTGTGTGTGTGTGTGTGTGTGTGTGTGTGTGTGTGTGTGTGTGTGTTTTATTATTATTTATTTATTTTAGCTTGAGCCACATCCATTCAAATGTGGAAAAGCATCAGTTGTTCTTATTTTTGCATTGTATTTTTGCAAATTTACTTCGGAAGGACTTATGTGGGGAAAAAAGTATATTTTTGAAAATACGTTAATTAAGCAGATTAGTTTAGTTGAATGCTTGAAACTAAAGAAGACTAGGAAGATATCTAAGATTTAAATCTGGGAATAGTGACAGGTAATAATATCAGTACATCTTGTGTACAGGAGATAAAAACCCAGATAAAAGTGTTCTTTTGATTGCTAATAGTCAGAAGAATGCTTTTATACCATGTATTTGGATTGTCGAAGAAAGAAACATTAAATCAAGTCTCGAACAAGTCTTTCCTATCCAGTAAGGCTGTGGATCAGTGTTTCCTAATTTTGTCTTTCAGAATTATCATCATCGTTAAAAAATAAAATAAAAATGCTGTGGTGACATCCAGTGTCAAACATCTTTCTTCAAAAACACACCAACACATTTACATTAACACAGAACTGTGAATTAATGACAAACTATTCCCTTTCCCCCTCCTGCCAAATGCCTTAAACTTAACATCTCAATCAAACAAAATGGCATTATTGTTTTGTGGTCTGACGGATGGCCAACTCAAAGCTTCTCACCAGGATATATTCATGAACTGGTCTACCATGCATGGTCCTCTGTTTTTGGCTCCTCTTTTGCACAGTTTTCCTTTTTTTTACTACTCCATTATGCCTACACACAAAAATCTGCTGACGCTCATCCTTTACTAACTAGGCATAAAGTCTTGCTTTACAGGCAGACATTTCATTGACTCCAAAAATGTACCACCAACCCAATTATGTCATTTAATATTTTCAACAGTGACCTTTCACAGATTTAATTGCCTTTTACAGCTGGCTGACTTCATTTTCTGTGCACAAGTGGTGTTTTAGAAGAGACATGTTGTCTCAACATCTGTTGCCTGCCATTAGGTGGTGGTATAAGGGAACAAGAACACAGGCGACAGAGCTTAGCGTTGGACCTGTGTCTGTGTCCATGCAGTCCAGAGATCCTGAATACATTGAATGGCTGATAACCAACACTGTCTTAATAACTGACATAAATTAAGCTACTTTTCATTTCTAATTTATTTGATATCTACTTCATTGAAGATACTGGATAATAATGTGCAGAATTAAAATGTAGATTTTTTGGGAGATAGGCCTATCTATACTGGGTTTTATTTTAGGTTATTGCTAGGTCTGATCATTTAGGTTATTGATTATTTTTCTGTTATTTATTGTTTATGATATTTTACAGTGTATTTTATTGAGTTGGATGGGTTACTTGGGTAATAGGCACAGTTTCTTTTATTTTCTCCCAAAACACAAAATTTCAACAAAAACTACAGCACTTTCCTTAACACCTGTTTGTGGCATGCAATGTCTAAAGGTTAATTCTGAGGTCATTTGATGTAATATTTTATAAGGTTTAAAATGTTGCAAATTTATGTTGAAAATCCATGAAATTATCACATTCATTTTGAGACAAATTACTTATTTGTCATGTTCAGTTTTGTTCAAGGTGATTAAATCACAGGTTTTTCAATAACTGTTCAATAAATGAAAAGAGAGAATTTGGGGTAAAAAGCCCCCATGAAACATAATAGATTTGTTATGAAGAATGTTCAAAGTGGGCTCACATTGACTGATCCATTAACAATGGAGATTTGTTTGTTAATAGAATAGGTTACTTCAGATGTTATGAAATACTAAATCTGACAGAAACAAGAAATAAGAGGATTTTTTTTTTTTTTTTTTTTTTAAGTGATCATTTTGAATAAACAATCTTTAGTTGTTACACAAAAAAGCATCTTGCTGTCTCAAAAGTATTATAACAATGTTCTTAATTTAAACGGTGTTGCGTTGGGTGTAAATACAGTTTTAACAGTAGCCTATTTTTAATATCCTTTTTTTTTTATTTTTTTTATTTTTTATTTTTTATTGGATAAGGTTTCATGTTTCCTATTATCCAACTCATAGGTCTGTCACAATGCACAGGACACCCTCAACCCCAAAAAGAGCTTCAGACCAATCAGAGCGCAACGGTTTAATACAGCGAATTCGCCTGAGGTGCTTGTTGTCTCGCGCCTGGTGAAACGAATTTAGAAGATCAGCAGTTAGAAAGGCGACAGTTTGCTGAGAAACTTCAGAGGAGGAGGACGCGAGCGAGAGAGGGGTCACGCGCGCAGGCTTAAACAACTCGCAAGCATCCTCGCACAAACAACGGTTTTCTCCCCTTTTTTGTCTGTTGAAAGACTTTACTTTTTACATTAGTGTCTGTTTCGAAACCATGTCTTGCCAATTCCCTTCAGTTAGTCGCTAAATTTTGTATATCTTTTTCTTTTTTTTTTTTTTTTTTTCCAGCTGTTTTGCTGAGGAACAGAGGTTCCTCTGAACTGGGAGACCTCAAGATGGACTTGAGACTTTTGCCGTTTTTGCTTGGTCAGGTATTAGTCTTTGTCGTTTTGTCAGCAGCCCAGGACACAAAAGAAAACATCCCAGAGGGAGCGTCGACCTTGGCGTTTGTTTTTGATGTCACCGGCTCCATGTACGATGATTTGGTGCAAGTGATTGAAGGAGCGTCGAAGATTTTGGAGACTTCGCTCAGCAGACCCAAGAGACCACTGCACAACTTTGCCCTGGTTCCCTTTCATGACCCAGGTACAAAATAACCATAAACATGACTTTTCAGTATGTCTTATTAATTTCTGTTATTCCATATCGTACTTAAAATGAGAATTAATTAAATTACTCTGTATCAGCCTTTATGTTTATTCACATTTATGTTCTTACAGAACTGAATTTCACTTCACTCAGTATCCTTGTAGAATTTGAGTAAAATGCCTGTTTCTGTTTTGCATGTTTGAATACTTCTGACTAGTTTTTACAGTAGAATAGAAACTTTGTGCTTAGTTTTCACAAGAACACTCCTCCTATCTGCGTTCTTGTGAATTACATAGCAACACTGATGCTGAACAGACCTGATGAATGAATGCAGCTAATCTAAATTCTTGTTGCCAAAAACACGACAAATCTGGTAGTTTGCTGAGAGCTGCTTGTTATTAATGCTGAAGCGCCTCGCACCTACGGGCGGTATCAAAGCATTGTTTGTAGCTCCCAGATGTTCTGTGTGGTGAGTTCACTGTCATTATCATTCCCTCTATTCAGGTGGAACAACCTTGGAAGCAAGCATTTGACTGCCTGCTCCTGCAGTCTTTTTTCCAAGCACCATTGTGTGACTGTATAGGAGGATAATGTTACTCTAATAGCTCTAATAATCAGGTATTTTCAAAGTAGATAAGTGTGAGTTAAAAATCATTAAGTTAGAAACATATACACACATACTGGACTCTTTTGTCTAAAGGAAGCCCACACGTTCAGAAGTCCCTAAATGATTGATCAAAAACAGACTCTTTGGTCAGTGGCACTCTCATCTCCAAACTTTATTTTTTTATTTTTTGAGAGCTGAACATGAAGGAGTCTCTATCATGTGAAAAGAGAAGATGTATGTGTTTGACTCTGTAATTAGTTGGTGCAAATACGAGTACAAGTTTACTCAGCCTTTTTAATCTTAACAAAGCCCAATGAAAACTTGTGGAGTATGAGGTGAGAAATGACATTTAAAGTGTAAACGTGAAGAGCAAGCAACAACTTGTTGTAAATATGGCAGTAAGGACAAAAAACGATGTATCTAGAATCTCCACAAGCCTACAAAGAATGAGCAAGAGAGTCTCAAAAGAAAGTATTGTTTCAAGAGATGTAAAGCCTCCCCCTTCTTCATTCCCAACCTGAATCTGACCTAGAGTGTCCAAACACAGCGTGCCAAATACATTTTCCATCCACTCCTTGGGGCGCTGTGGAATTTCTTTCAAGATGCACGCTGTATCTGGTTATTGCTTCAGAATGCGCTGTCCACTGTAACTAAACCGAAAGATTTGCAACACAAAAGAAGACTCTTTGAAAGTGAGAGAGAGAGACTGAGAGCGAGAGAGTATGCCTCTTCCTTTGCAAAAACGGTAAATCAGTATTCCAGATGTGTGCAATCATGTACTGAAATCAGGCTGTTGCCTATTTGTTTGCATTATTGCAGATCGTTTTACAAAGCCTCACAGATGGGGAGATGCTGCCAAACAAGTGGAATACACATTATTTAGACAACACATAACATGAACAGCTTGTTTGTCAAGAAATTGTCAATCTGCAAGGAGCTTTCTGGAAAGTGTCCATTCGTTTTATTACACAAATCAAAAAAACAACATTACTCCCAGGACAGGAGGAACTGGATGGAGCTCAATTTGTTGACATTTAGGGATCTATGTATAGGCATTAGTTTTAATTCATTTTAGTCATTTGCCACATATGGCTTCTGCAGCTTCAGTTGTGAATTAAGGTATGCATACCCACCAATTTATTTCATTTTTTTTTAACATGCAGAAGAATGCCTTGTTTAGTCTTCTATGTTTTAGTCAGAAGTTTGGGTCCATTTGTTTGTTTGTTTACCTATCCAACCAAGACAAATGCTGAGGAAGGAGAGCTCTAATTGGAGAATTTGATGAGTTTGTCAGTTCTTGCAAGAATATCTTTAATTAAGGTATGGGTGAAAAAACATGCTTATAGAGTAAAAGGATTAATCCCCTGGTAACTGTCTGGCTTTGACCTGGAAAAGGTAATAGAAAGTTCTTTGGGCACTAAAGAAGGGTTAATAGCTAGAGGAGACTTCAATGAGTTTCAGATGTCCAGAGAGCTTTTAAAGAGCAACTGGCTCATTGATAAGTGTGTGGCCACAGGCTCTCTGTGCTACTGCTTTCGTGAGAGTCCAATGATGTGCTTCCCACATACACATACATGTATATAAATGCACACAGACAGATGCCAGTAAATGTTACTCCCTGTAATCCAGTTCCTGAACTTACATGTGTTTATATCTTTGTGTTTATGTATGTACATGCATGTGTGTGATTTTGTGCTTACATATGATTGTCAGGGACTTAATACTGAGTGGGGATACTGACATCTGTCTCTGGTAAGCCACTGCACATTTAGCATGTTAATTTGTCATTGTAACACTTGCAGTATATGTCTTTAAATACCATAGATTCATAGGTTGAAGAAATACCGGTAGTTCACACATTATTTCATTCCAAACCTGTAGGCTGTTAATTTTTTTAAAAAACACCAAAATACAATTTTTAATGATCTTTATGCAGCTCTATTCCACACAACAACAGTTAATAGTGACCACATGCTGTCAAGCTTAAAAATGAAAAAGTATAGAAGCAAGTACTGGATTCTGGGCAGGCTTTATGGAGATGGCGAGTCTCACATCAGAGACTAAATATTTTTTCATATTGTCACATGTAGTCACACCAAGAATATTTATTCTGTTCTTACCTGTGATCCTAAAACTGTCAGGACTGGCAGTGAAAAATTATATTAATTTTATAACGGACAATTTGCAGAATGATCAAATGGGATTCTTATTGGACCATTATTCCAGGGGACTGGCTGAATTTCCCAGGTACCTGAAGATCCTGATGGTGGCTGGGTGGTTATGAATATCGCTCACTGTGGTGGAGAGAAGGGGCTTTATTTTGTTTTGGAAGTTAATGATAGCTTTAATTTCCAAAGCAAATAGACCAAGCGCTTTTGTCTTTCTCTTGTGGATGAAAAAAGTGTACTTATTTTGGTGTGAGCTCTGAAGCCTGATCTCATGAAAATTATATGACTGGTGATATTTTTGCTAAATGATATTATGTGGTTCCTACATGTATCGCAGCAGTTCTGGGGTGAAATGTCCACTTTGTGGCACTAAAGGCATGTTAAAATGTCTCCCAAAAAGAGGAGGATTTGAAGGTAAATGCTCTGTTGAGTTGTAAATCAACAAAACCTACTTCCCTACCCTAAACCCTGAACCTAACTGATAACATCATAAAAAGCAAATGTGAGATGAAAAACAGATGATTTGTTAAAGGAATAGTTCACCCAAAAATGAAAATTCTTTCATCATTTACTCTCATGCCATCCCAGATGTGTATGACTTTCTTTCTTCTGCTGAACCTAAATTAAGATTTTTAGAAGAATATCTCAGTTCCGTAGCTCCATACAATGCATGTGGATGGTGATCAGCACCTTAAAGCTTCAAAAAGCTCAGACACTCCAGTGGTTAATGTCTTCTAAAGTGATACAATCACTTTAGGTGAGAAACAGATCAATGTTTAAGTCCTTTTCATTATAATTGTTTACTTATGGTCTCTCTCTCGCTTGACGTAAGCACGTTGGCATGTTCACACGAGAACTGACATGAAGCACCGGAAGTGCAGCTCAATTTGTTGACAAGAAAATACAGTTCACAAGCTTCAATGGTTTGCTTTCATTTGAGCATGCCAACTCGCTTATGTCACATGAGAGACTGCGTGAACTCGGTCCTCTCATGAACGCGCATTGGAGGGCGACCAGAAGAAGACAATTATAGTGAAAAGGACTAAAATATTTATCTGTTTCTCACCCAAAGTGATTGTATCGCTTTAGAAGACATTAATTTAACCACTGGAGTTGTATGGATTACTTTTACTATGACTGTCTGTGCTTTTTGGAGCTTTAAAGTGCTGATCACCATTCACTTGTATTGTATGGACCAACAGAGCTGAGATATTCTTCAAAAAATCTTCGTTTGTGTTCTGCTGAAGAAACAAAGTCATACACACCTGGGATGGCATGAGGGTGAATAAATGATGAGAGAATTTTCATTTTTGGGTGAACTATCCCTACATACTGTACATAAAACCTACCTCAATACCCTAAACATTAAACCTAAACTTAACCGACAGTGACATAAAAAGGAAATGTAATATAAAAAACACAATTGCTGAAGCAACCACATAATTTTGTGGTACTTCTTTGAAACTTTCGGCAGTTTTGGTACTTCTATGACACCTTAGTATCGCAAGTGCAACGCTCTATCAGTTGAGCTACCAATTTGATTGCATTGGAACAAGCTTTTAAATGTAGTTGGTTGTGTAATGCAAACATTAAAATTGATCACCTTACAAGTCATGTGCTATAGTAAAAGTGTTTTGATGTCATAAGATAGCATTAAGAGTAAGAGGGTGAAAGGTAAGTGTTTATGAACAGATAATCTGTCATGTTACTTGTAATTTGTGTGAAAGGGAATAAAAGTCTTTGTTGTAACGCCTCTAGTTTTCAATTCACCAGCAAACTGCCGTGATGTACAACAAGCCACGTGAAAAAAATATTTTTTTCGAAACTGTAGGTATAGTTACATGATTCTATGAGGCCAAGTTGCAGCTTTGACTCTCTGTCTTCTCTTTCATGCACACACACAGACACACACACACACACGTTGGTGCGGCTATCCTTATGAAGACTCTCCATTGACATAATGATTTTTATACTGTACGATATAACTATAGATTCTATCCCCTAAACCTAACCCTCACAAAAAACTTTCTGCATTTTTACATTTTCAAAAAAACATCATTTAGTATGTTTTTTTTTAAGCGATCTGAATTATGGGGACACTTGAAATGTCCTCATAAACCACATTTATAGCATAATACCCTTGTAATTACCAGTTTGTAACCTAAAAAAATTTCCTTGTAAACCACCTAAACCTACAAACACACACACACACACACACACACACACACACACACACACACACACACACAAGCGATCCTTCAACTCTACATCCAGTTATGATTTCAAATAGTGTATAGCTGACAGCCAGCTTTGTGAATGAACATCGGACTGACATGCTTAACACCAGTTGATGCCTTTGGAGCTGTAATAACCTCAACATTCTTAATGAGCATTCTTTTCTTAAGTTTGTCATCTTAGGTTTTCATCTATCTGCTATCATCTATCTGGCCACATCTGCTCCCTATAGTTAAACATGTTACTAAAGCTTTCAAAATTGGGTAGGAGGAACACCTTGGAGCTTAGATGCTTTTAACGCTAAACATTTTCAAAGCTCATTCCACAACTAAACATCTCTTTGACTCTTTAGGTGCTAACTCTTAGAGTCTACATTCATCTTAGAATAACCCTAGATTACAAGGGTATTGGCGTGAACACCGTCCGTAATGATGCCATTAGGGAGGAATTTGTGGCATTGGGTAGGGTGGGTTAAATAGGGTTTCAGAGTATGGTGTAATTCTCCTGCCTCATCTCTTTAATAATAAGGAGAGAATAAGATAACACTCTCTAATTTAAGAACAGTGTGTGTGCTGATTCTAGTGCCTCAGTTATTACACAAGAAACCATTTTTAAAAGTGCTTCTGTACCCAGTAGTTACTGTAAAGCAACAAGTGTACCGTTGATTCTCAGCTATTCAAACCATCTTAAATTTATAAGGAGACTCATGAAATTCTATTTTATAGGTTAGCAAAGAGCTCCTCTTTTATACATATTATATATAACATTCATATTTACATTTATGCATTTAGCAGACATTTTTATCCAAAGCCACTTATAATGCAGGTATACAGTTTTGTGTTCCCTGGGAATCGAACCCAGGACCTTGGGGTTGAGCAGAGCCAACTATTTATTTTTCTAGCAGGGCTCTTCACAGATTCAATACAAGTTCTATTGGAAACTATAAATATCATGAGCAATTTACTGCAGTTGTTGGGATTCCATCTAGATTGTGACCACACATTTGGCAGCTGATTGCGCTTCTGAACAGTAGGACTTGTGTTGGCCTTGACAACTTCTTCCTCTTAGTTTAAAAAAAAAAAAAAGGATGACATGATTTGCATTTGGTCTGTTTCTACTATGTTTGATGATTTGAGTCCATACTTGTCTATTCAAAATGAAACTTTTTTCGAGCAAGCATGAAAAATGCATGTGAAATGTGTACATTTTTGTTTGAAATGAAACATGCTGCACATGACATGTTCCACACTTCCTCTCTTTTATCTTAAGAGCTAACTTTTACTGCATTTGAGACACAATGAGTAGGTTTCACTAGACAGCTGGAGTGCTTTTTTTAAAAAAAATTTCACTTAAGGTAGTAAAAATGAGACATTCTTGTTTTTACATATCTAATTTTCTTAGAAAAACATTCAGAAAGATCAGGATTAGCAAGAGATATTCTTGATAATTTTGTCTCCTTTTCAAGGATTTGTTTAGCTTTCATTTCAATTTTTTTATTTCTCCCAACTCATGACCCCTGATTTGCATTACTTTCTTAATCGGTCTATTCACATCTCTCTTCATCACTTTCTGTCTCCCTGTTTTTCTCCTGGGTGAGTCGCTGTCTTACTGCTGAAACATTTCCTGAATGGCTGAAAAAATGCCACTCAGCTCCCAGTTGGCATGTCAGCATCTGCTGTGTGTGTGTGTGTGTGTGTATGTGTGTGTTATGATCTCTGGCCTGATCTCTGGCTTTAAGAAGTCCAAGCGATGGAGACCTTCAGACCCTCAGTTCAGGCTTTATCTTTAGTCCATTGTCCACCTTGTTGAAAGTTTTGTGGTGTGTGCATGAGAGAAGTCTGAGAAAATGGATGGTTAGACAGATCCCTCTCTTGGTTAGTGGTTTTGAGTGAGTGTAGCATGTGTGTGGTCGATAATTTGGTTGATGGTTTAGGACTTTGTCTATACGGCATTTGACACATTGAGGCAAATATACTTGACATCAAAGCAACAGTTGCCATTGCTGAAGAAGTTTGTACACTTTACATCATGTATAAGCACTGGCCAACATGCTCACAGTGACCTCATAGAAGCTCTATAGGCCCAGGTTCTGAAATACAACTGATGTTTCTGGTTTCTAAATGATTGTATTTTAAGGGTAATGGAAGCCATATGTTATGTGGTTGTAGATGCCTTTGCATATTGAGTACCTAAGATGAGCTGCTTTGATTTATGAGGCATTACTCAAGTAAGACGAATTTTAGGGATTTAAAGGATTAACTGTTTTGAATGTGATCCAGATCCTAACTTTTCTTTTTTATACGTTAATGCATAATCAAAGAAAACTGTGTGAAAAGTTGATCTGTCCACTTACCTAAAGTACCTCCTATCACTTCTTTTAACTCTGCCATAAATTGGACGTTGAGTCAAATTTTGAGTAAAAAGACACAGAGGAGGGTTTTATACAGTCAGATGTGCCCTGAAGGCTCAGCTCTAACCATCTCTAACCCTCTCTGTCACTATAAAGCTTCTATATAAATAAGTTATGGAACTGTCAAGAGAGGGACTACATTTCTGTCAGATGCTATGTGTGCCTTGCCGACTTGTGTAGGGTTTACTTGTTTAGGCATTCTATGTCCTTTAAGTTTTGAGTGAATATAATAAGATATAAAGATGATATCTTTCTTCCAAAAAGATCAGGAGAATAAAAAATGAATATGAATAAAGTGAGAGAATAGTTTCCTTAAGCCCCGTCCTACGGTTCAGAGCTCAGATTATCGCTCGAACCGTCAGATCATGCTGGAAGACAATGACGGCAGGGGAGAGGGCTTACCCCTTACATCAGGATGGGACCTTAACAGTGGAGGGTGAAAACAATGGCAGCATAACAAAGCAATGAAGGACAGCTGTGCGGAGTTATGAAGTATAGGCTGGATTATGATTGGATGAGATGCCTAAATTGAATGAATGATGTGATGCTTACTACAAGTCTTCCTGATAGAACTATCGCTTCTGCTTCCATTTTCTTTGGTCTTCTTTCATATTACTCTGTAATAGTGTTTGATACAGTTTTTCTGCTAGTTTGACAATATCACTTGTTAGTAACAAAAAAAAAAAAAAAATTAACCATTTGGTGACAAACTACTATGATGCAAATTAACAAGCTGTCCCCATGAGCACAGCTGGATGAATAGATGGGCAGGGGTGGACTGAGCCCACCCAGATGTGAGTCTTTCTCAACCAATCAAACATTAGGTACACAGGGTATTAATTAAAAAAATAAATTTTTTACGATTTGTGCATTTGTTAAAAGCAATCTGAGGGTGGGCTGTGTGTTGCAATCTTTGAGGGTGGGCTGTAGACCTCCGTAACCAATCACAAAATTGCACTAGAAATTTTTAGAATTTTTTTGTTTTTGTCATTGGCCAAAGCAACATGTTCTACACTCAAGATGCAGCTTCACTCTGCTGCAAACCAGAGAGTCAGAGACAGTCACGCAAGTGAAAATGTTAATAAGAGATAATTTTGTGCAATTTTTTTTTTTTCGTGCCTTGAAAAAAGCCTGGTGGTGCTTCTTGCAGTAATATTGATGTAGCTGCTGTTAAAATACCACCACAGACTTCCCCTTCCCAAGACAAACATGCCCGTTCCCCCGTTACCGCTCATCAAATATCTCTCTTCAACTCAGCTCCTCAGAATACATTGCGGGAGCAAGCGAATACTGAACCTCAATTCTAATACACCATCCCAGCTAATATTAGCTAGCTACCCCAAACGGGCATTTTGGGGTGCTATTTATCCTGATTAGTTAAGGCCAGATGGTTCCGTTCGTGACCATGGCTGGAAACAGTGTTTTGGAGGACATGTGCTTCTGTTTCTCCCTGTAGTATGTTTGGTGTTGCTGAAAGATGCATCTTACATCTCTTTTATTTACAAATTTTTACAGTCCTGTGATAGTTTGTTGTTTATTGTTTGTCATTGCACTTTAAATTACTCTGTTTTGCCATGAAAATAACTTTTGGTGCTATCTGTCCGTCTGTCCGTCCGTCCATCCATCCATCATTTATTTATATTTATTTACTGTATGTATAGTTTCAGAAGTTAAAATAACAATACCATTAACTACACTACAGGTCAAGTCAAGTCATTTTTATTTGTATAGCGCCTTTTACAACACACCTCATTTCAAAGCAGCTTTACAGAAGATCATGCATTAACAGAAAATGAAACTGTAATATCTGTAATATCTTAGAGTCATCATTGTGTAGTTTGATAAAATAAGATTGTGAATTGTGTTTAAAAATAAGTAATTAAATAATAATTGTATTTATAACCCCAGTGAGCAAGCCAAAGGCAACTTGTGTAGGGTTTTGGCCAAACTCAGTAACTACACCAACACTGGAACTGAGAAAATGGCTTGAATTGTTTTGATTTGGATTTTGTAGCTACTGCATTTTCACAACATTTTTTTTACTGAATCTCAGCATATAAGCCAAACTCATCTGTCACAGGACAGAACAGTCTAAGATTTTAATTTACCATTTTGCCTTTGTAGGGCAGTATAATTGCTAATTATATTTCCATTGAACAAATGAATCAGAAAAGTCAAAGCAAAAGAATAATCATCATTTAGTTTTATATAATTACTTCTTTAAGCAGTTCCCATCTGTGTTCAAATTTTAGGTTCTTAATCTTATATGTAATTGATCACCCCATCTAATATATATCCTTATACTCCGTCCTTGTATTCATCCTTGACATTATATCTCTCCACTCCATCCTTGCATTTGTGGGGACTCTGATTTGTCTTTGTAATTTCCTTTAAGGCCACTATTCTATTTACTAAAAATATTACTAAAATATACAAAAAATGAAAGTGTTTTTTTATAATTTATTTCTTAGTAATGGATGTAGTATACCAAGAATAAGGTTGTCACGGCCCACTTTAATCTAATGATTACATATAATGCTTATCTGTTTAATTTCTGTATTAAAATATATTATTAATATGGGGAATAAGTATAAAATATTGATATAATGGGCCTTATGATCTTCACAATTACGCCAGCAGCTCTCTTTCACAGAAATTTTATACTCTAGGCTTATTTAGTGTGTATAGTTATAAAAAAATAATAATCTTCTTCTATACATATTCTCTCCAGACAGATACCTCCACAGAGACATTCTCTCCACCTATGACATTCTAAATTTGCCCCTCAGTCCATGTCCATGAATACTAAAACAATGTTTCAAAAGTATATCCTCAAGATTTAAACATTATATATTAACATGATTTTAGTGAGAAAATTGCTTATTACTCGTATCTGTGTAAAGTAATTCAGTATTAATGTTATGGCCCTGTCACCTCGTCAGGTTGGGTTTTTTCTGACGGGACCATGACATCATCGCCCCATGTTCTGTCTTGTGTTTCGTGTCCTGTCTTTGTGTTGAGCGCACGGGTCCGGGTGTGAGTTACCGCCGTGCGCTCTTTGGTAATGTCACGGTCCTGTCACTCTGTCAGGTTGGGGTTTTGTCTGATGGGACTGTGACATCATCATCCCATGTCTTGTGTTTCGTGTACGTTCTTTGTGTGAGCACACTGGTCCGGTTGTGAGTTACCTCCGTGCGCTCTTCGGTCGGTCTTGTTTCATGTCTGGAGCATGGTGTCTGGAGCAGTATAGGACTTCCTGTATGGTTCGGTTTTGGTTTGTGTCGGGATCCGGACACTCATGCTCCATGTTCTGTTTGTTTTGTTCTAACTGTGTTGACTTTTTCTCCCTCATGTGTTTCAGGTGCCGCTGGCATGCAGAATCAGCATTTCCATGGGAACCCTGATTGTTTCCATGGGAACGCTGATCATGCAACGTTCAGCTGGCGAACGGCACCTGTCCCTTGTTTGTTCCTGCTTTTTAAATCCCTTCGTGTGTCATGTTTGTTGCTGGATTGAAATTAATGTGTTTAGTGTAGAAGTGTGTTTGGTGTGAAGTAACTTACCTCACTCTCTCTGCCTAGTTGGTCCTGTCTCGTGTATCTGATTGGTTGCTCGTCTCTGCCCGCATGTCGGGAGTGTGGTTGCCTTCCGGTTTGCTGTACGCTTTAGCGGAGGTTTTCTCGCGGGTCTGCTCCTCGCTGTCACGCGAATGCAGTCTGGAGCTGAGAAACTTCTGCTGGATTCATTGGTGGCGAAGTATTCTCTGAGGGACTCGACTTGGAGGCGAAGGTAGAATCCATATTTAGGAAGTTTATTACACACAGCAAACAAATCCAAAACACAGGGCAGAGACGTAATCGTTGAAGCAGGCAAATTAGTCATTATTAAGTAATCAGTCCAATGAGGCAAACAGAGCAAAACAGTAATCCAAAAATTAGTAATCCAATAAAGCAGGCACAATGGTCATACAAGAAGGCAATGAAATTGGCAATGGGAAAAACGCTTGGTAAGGCAGTGAAACTGGCAATACTTCGCAAAGTCACATTGGAAAGGCATGGCTATTTATATAGTGTAAACAGGAAGTCACCATAGAAGAAACGGTTCAATGTTAGTATTCGGGAGAGGGCTCCCTCTGGCGGTCGGCTGAATGAATACCAGCCTCATTCGTTACATTCAGATGTGAAGGGGGAGGAGAAATTATGCGTGCGTTAGGTGCTTCGACACAGAAGTCTTTCGCATAGGATCCTCTGGTGTTTCCTCGCTCAAGCATCCTTGGGAAGCTTCCTCCTTCCTCGATCCTCGCCTCCTCGAGGTGCGTGTAGAGGATCGATACGTCCTTCATCATGGCTGACTTTGAACGGTTTTCCGGGTCACGGGCTGAAGGACGGAGGAGCAAGGACACGAGGATGCCCATTTTGGAAATGAGAAGCACCCTTAAATTAGAGATTGACTGAGCAGGGAGGAGAATTTATGGTAAAAAAAAGGACTTACCTGTAAATATTGATCTGTTTCTCACCCACACCTATCATATTGCTTCTGAATACATTGATTTTACCACTGGAGTCTTAAGGATTACTTTTATGCTGACTTATGTGATTTTTGGAGCTTGTAAAATGTTGGCACCCATTCACATGCATTGTATGGACCAAAACAGCTGAGAAATGTATCTAAAAATCTTCCTTTTGAGTTCAGAAGATGAAAGAAAGTCATACACATGGCATAAGGGTGAGTAAATGATGAGAACATTTTTGGATGATCTATTCCTTTAACATCTATAATGTTTACATGTTGTGCTATAGTTTTGAAATGGTGTGTATTTTAGCATTTATGGACCCCTTTCATTACCATTGAAAGTGCCTCGCTATAATGTAACTGCAATTTTTGTTGTTTTATAAATAAGGTAAGAGCCAAAGTTATTGATTTATTGATTTTTTTTTTGTGGTAGTCAACATTATGCCACAGATGCTGTCGATTGAGCTTAACTTGTATTAAACCTGGAAAACATTCCTAACATCCATCTAGATGTTAAAGGGTGAAAGATCCAAAGAACTGAAGATAAAAAAAAATTTCACCACTTTATGAAAGCCGGAATTTTAAAGTGGTGAAGTGTGCTGTAGGGACACTAATGGCTCTCAGCTGCATTCCAGCTGTATTTAGCTACATCCAATAAAGAACGCATACTAACATAGCTCATGAACCCTACATATTTCTGGTACAACAACAGGATTTGTCTTCCTAAGTCATAAATTGGATTATTTCAGAAATCTTGTCAAAGTTGTGTGGGATGATGTCTGAGCTTTCTGCGTGGGTGGAGGGTGCTGACTTTAATAATGTGTTCAAATCATCCTGCATTCCCTCCCTATTATCCCCCATTATAGCTGCATGATGGCTGATTGTAAGTATGTTTTTGGTCTACAAAGCATTAATTACATGCAGATGCCTGACTTCATCTTTCAGCATGGTCAGTTTGGAATGCAGTTGGCTACATGTGGGACTTTCATAAGAATTATTTGATATTTATTAAAAACTATTTATTTGTGTATCCTCAGAAAGGAGTGATCATTACTCTATGTGCTTTGTAAGTGTTGTATGCTCTTTAGTTTTGATTATTTTCAGAAAATAATTTTCTTTGTGGTGCTTGTGGCAGCTGCAATCACATACTTAGGGAAACACCTTGCCCCATTTTGACAGTTTTATGGGGTGCTGTTACACCACCAGCCATCTGATAGTGTCAGTCAAATGCAGGACCCTTCTGCAGAGGACTCCTACTGAACATTCTGAGCTTCTCTAATGCAATGACATATAGCCAAGGCTGACCAAGCCAATCATGCTGTCTTAAATTGGAAACAGACTGGCTTTAGACCCCTGGGCATATCCTGAGTCGGACTTCTGATAAGGTCAGCAATACCAGACTTCTGCTCTTTATCATTAACAAACACTTTGTAAGAAGGTCTTTTGCAAAGGTTTCACTATCTTGGATTTTACATGATCTTTAGACTAGGTATGGGCATGAGTACTAGGGTACTCGGACGTAGCAGCAATGATCGATCATGAAAATGATGATCGATGGTGATCATACATGATGTGACTTCTCACTTAATTCGAAATTCAGTGACAATTACCTGACAACTAAACACAAACGTGTCAAAGAGGGAGCTTATTTTTAATTTTGAGATTGATTACATTGTAATTTTGAGGGGTATATTGATTGTCAGAGACGTCTCATAGCAACCAAACTGATATACGATGCTGCAATGCTATCGTTACAATAATCAAAAGGGAGTGTAATTAACCGTGTTTTGAACACCTGTCTCTGCAAAACGTTTGCTAAACACGTTTTATTATCATTTAATGTAAGAACTTTGACTCGTTAATGGATGTTATTTAATAAAAGTGAATGTGTGTCACTGACTGAAAACCTCCCTGCCCTGGGTGCCGAAATGTTTACGTGAAGTCACACACACCTACATCTCGACGAAATGGGAGTTGAAGATTTTCGCACAAGTTTCCAAGTTAGAAGTCATCCAAGAAAGTGTCATTCATTTTTTATTAATGACTGGTTAGGTGTTTATGGAAAATATGTGTTTTTAGTCGTTTATTGAAGACAGAGAGTGAGTCAGCTTCATGGATGGAGTTGGGAAGGTCATTCCACCATCGTGGTATGATGAAGCTGAAAGTCCGAGAAAGTGTTTTGGTGCCTCTTTGTGTTGGTACAACAAGGCAACGTTCCTTAGCCGACCGCAGGCTTCTAGTGGGCGTGTAGCTCTGCATAAATGATTTTAGGTATGCTGGAGCAGACCCAGTAACTGTTCTGTATGCCAGCATCAGAGCCTTGAATTTGATACGTGCATCAACCGGCAGCCAGTGGAGAGAGAGACAAGGAGTGGTGTAACATGCGCTCTCTTTGGTTCATTAAAGACCAGACGTGCTGCTGCATTCTGGATCATTTGCAAGGGTCTAATTGCACATGCAGAGAGGCCTGCAATGAGAGTGTTACAGTAGTCCAGTCTAGTTATGACAAGTGACTGGACAAGCAGTTGTGTTGCATGTTCAGAGAGGAAGGGTCTTATCTTCCTGATATTGTAGAGTGTAAATCTACATAATCTTGCGGTCATTGAGATGTGGTCTGTGAAATTTAGTCTGTTGTCGATGGTTACCCCTAGATTTCTGACCGTTTTGGAAGGTGTTACTGTAGTTGCACCCAGCTGCACAGTGACGTTGTGTTCAACAGCAGGGTTGGCTGGAAAGATAAGGAGTTCAGTCTTGGCTGGGTTGAGTTGCAGGTGGTGTTCCTTCATCCAGGCCGAGATGTCTGCCAGGCAGGCAGAAATTCACTGTGGTGTCGTTGGGCTGGAAAGACAAGTAGAGTTGCGTGTCATCAGCGTAGCAGTGGTAAGAGAAACCATGTGCCTGAATGATGGGTCCCAGTGATGTTGTGTATATAGAGAAGAGAAGTGGCCCAAGCATTGATCCCTGAGGTACCCCAGTAATAGCTGATGTGGCTTGGACACATCACCTCTCCAGGCTACCTTGAAGGACCTACCTGAGAGATAGGAATTAAACCAGTCAAGCACAGTTCCTGTGATGTCCAGCGAGGAGAGTAAGATGGAGTGGTGGTGGTGTAGTGGACTAAAGCACTGAACTGGTAAGCAGAAAGTTGTTGGTTCAATTCCCACAGCCATCACCATTGTGTCCTTGAGCAAGGCACTTAACTCCAGGTTGCTCTGGGGGATTGTCCCTGTAATAAGGGCACTGTAAGTCACTTTGGATAAAAGCGTCTGCCAAATGTGTAAATGTAATGTAAGATCTGATGGTTGACTGTGTCAAAGGCTGCAGAAAGGTCCAGCAGAATCAGGATGGATGATCTCGATTCAGCTTTCGCCTGTCTCAGCGAGATAGGCAGAGATTTGATTGAAAACTGCCCTTTCAAGTGTTTTTGCCATGAATGGGATGAGATAGACTGGTCTGTATTGTTCTATTTGTGTGGGGTTAAGTGTGAGTTTCTTCAGCAGCAGGGTTACTCGAGCCTGCTTAAATGTAGTGGGAAAAGTGCCTGTAAGTAGAGATGTGTTAATTAGGTGTGTGAGTGCAGGCAGGATGGACGGAGAGATGGCCTGGAGAAGGTGAGAAGGAATGAGGTCAAGGGAAAAGGTGGTGGGGTGGTTGGAGAGGAGGAGATTAGAGACCTCAGTGTCAGTCAGAGGAGAGAACATAGAGACAGAAGAATTGCATACAGGGGACAGGTGTTTGACAGGGTGTGGTGCTGAGGATGTATTGCTGATGGTTGTAACCTTAATAAATGTGGCAAAGACATCTGCTGTCAGTGATGTGTCAGGTGGTGGAGGGGGAGGGCAGAGAAGTGTGTTGAATGTTCTAAACAAGCTGCAAGTGTCTGTGGTGCTGTTGATCTTGTTCTGGTAATAGGAGGTTTTTGCAGATTTAACGTTATCTGAAAAAGTTGCAAGCAGAGACTGATATTTACCTAGATCTGCTGGATCTTTAGATTTCTGCCATCTCCTCTCAGTTGCCCTGAGGTCAGTCCGATGTTCACGAAGGACATCAGACAGCCAGGGGCTGGGTGGTGTAGTACGTGCTGGCCTAGAGGAGATAGGACAGATGTTGTCTAGACAGGTTGTTAAAGTAGAGCTTAGTGTGTCTGTGGCAGTGTTTACATCAAGCGTGGAAAATACATTTAGTGTGGGAAGAGAGGTAGAGACAGCAGTGGAAAGGCATGAGGGTGAAAGAGAACGGAGGTTACGGCGAAAGGAAACCAAAGGTGGAGTCTGTTTTAATGTAGATGGGAGAGTCATGTTGAATTGAACAAAGTAGTGATCAGAGACATGTAGAGGAGTAACAAGAATATTTGAGTTGGTACAGTTACGTGTAAAAATGAGGTCCAGCTGGTTGCCCGATCAGTGAGTTGCTGTGGTGTGTAGTCTTTCCAAGTCAAATGAGGCCAGAAGAGTATTCAGTTCAGTGGCCTGGGGCTTGTCTTGGTGTATGTTGAAATCACCAAGAACCACAAGTGGCCTACCATCCTACGGCAAGGAGGACAGCAGGACATCCAACTCCTCAAGAAAGTTTGTCAGCTGACCTGGAGGGCAGTAGATGATAACAACATGTATTTTTGTGGGTTGCATTGTAGTAATAGCATGGAATTCAAAACTAGTATTGTTACATAGTGAAGAGTGTGGTGAAAAAGTCCAATTGTTATGAATGAGCAAACCTGTTCCCCCACCCCTACCGGTGTGTCGAGGGGTGTGAGAGAAGGAGAAGTTGTTGGAGAGAGCAGCAGGTGTTGCTGTATCCTCTGGACGTATCCATGTTTCTGTCAGTGCCAGGATGCTGAGGGTGGACTGTGTGGCAAAGGCTGGAATGAAGTCAGCTTTGTTCACAGCTGACTGGCAGTTCCAGAGTCCCACTGAGAAAGAGAACGGAGCAGGTGCTTAAGTGCAAAGTGGCCATAGGTTGTGTGGGTTGCGTTTGGTCTTGCATCAATATTGTGTAAACGGTCTGTAACAGATAACAGGGATGTGCTTGAAGGCATGTGTTATTCGTGAAGTAGACATGTTAGTATATAGAAGGAAAATAAGACAAAAGATAAAAGTAAAAGATACTTAAGTGCTATGGTGAGTGGCACCTTGTCGGTGTCCTTGCTCAGTGGACTCGCATAGGTAGACTCGCTGGTCTTTACACAAGTAGGTCTTCACAAGAGGAGGGCTTTACACGAGGGCTACCACTTCCGCTGCCACTTCCGCGTCAGCATTCAAGTAAAATATATACACGATGTTAACAAGCCGATCAGTAAAAAAAGCAGGACATGCCTTAATGCTACTTAGCGCAACAAAGCTAGTCACGTGGTCAACTGAAACTGAAACTAAGGGTTGCACGAGGTGACAAGCGTGTGTACAAACGCAACTTCCGTATACCGCAAATGAATTATGCTGCACTTTAGCAATAAATAATACTCTAAAACAAGTGAAGCACTGTTTATAGACATTAAAAAGAATGATAGTTTTACACACAGGACAACCAACTCTAAATCTAGCAGTGAATACCCTGGGACAAGTAAAACAATATAGCGCACACCAACACACCTTTAAGCGACACTAGTTCAAGACAGTAAACAAACAGCACAAGTCTAGCAATGAATACCACTCTTCAGCAAAGTAAAACAATGAAATAAACACACTTACACGTAACTGCAGACTCCTGTAGATAGATCGCTTCTCATGCTAATGGTATACAGTATATCACAATGTTTTTTCTGGAAATTAAATGAAAAAAGGCTAATATATTAAATAACCTTGTGGTAATGTCTGTTTTGGATAATCCAGTGAATTAAATACGTTTGAAATGAAAGGTACTTAATTTCAATTGATGATGTTCTGTTATTAATTGGAACTTAATGGATGCAAAAGAAAGAAAATTCATAACAAAGAAAATCATTCATAAACTTTGAATAGTAAGTCTTGTATTAGTGTGGCTTCACAATAAAACATAAGATTCAAACAGTAAAACCAATATAAAACAAATATTCTAAATTCTGATCAGAAGAGCCACATTCAAATTTGTAAAAAAAAAGGGACAATACACAAGCACCTGTGACCATACATCAGTTGAATTCTATATATTATTGTCACTGTGATATTCTATTCTGCTCTTGCAATGTTGCTCTGCAACAGTAAACAACTATAAACTCGATTTTACATTGTGAATAACAATTAAATAGCACATTCTTCCTTGTACTGGCACGTCTCATTCTGTATTTTCCCATTACTACAAATTTCTTCATTGCATTCACGTGTAAATATCGATTTCCATTTGTTCTCTTGTTACCTCTAGGTGTATTCCACAAAGACTGTGGAGTCTATCCTGAACACTGGGTGTGCCAGTATGCTGGCAGCCCTGGCTCGAAAACAACGTAGAATTGTTCTTTTTCATTAGTAAACTTTTTTCTTTCTGCTTTTCTTACAAAGACTTACTGTTTTGGTAGTTTCCTGGCATGATGTTGAACCAATTGAAATGATTATCATACATCAGAAAAATATTTCTGTTCCTAGAAGAGTCTGTGCAAAATATTTGCTGTCAGTGTATGTTTTTAATAACTTGCTGTTATTTCATCCAAATGTTTAACAATTCATTATAGTATAATTTCTGTTAGTAATTTGGTGTATTCATTGTTATGTTATTTGGTTATTTCTGGAGAAGGTTGCTGACTCATGTAACTACAATTTAGAAAAATATGGCTATCAAATCCACATAGACCATATTGGATCTACCTCCAAAATGAAAGTGTAGCTTTTGTTAGAAATTGAAAACTGAAGGGGTCCCTGATGATTTACTATGAAAAGACTCTTATATTAAATTTACAAGATCTAAATAAGTTTAAAGATTTATAAAAATAACAACTAAATCATTTAAAGTAATTTTAAGTATCTACACTAGTATCAAAGTATTGTCATTGCAATCCACTGCCTGTAATTAATGCAATGTGTTTATCCCTGGAGCATAAACAGCATCTAATTCTCTTAAATTGTTCATTTGCACAGTACATAGTGAGTTTGATTCAGGAAAAACAATTAAACAAATGTTCAGGACTGTTAATATAATTGCTTCCGCATCTATATAAACTCAGTGGCCATTGACAGGAGAGATGTGGTGGAGGGCTACTAACTAACTTCCACAGTGGCTTCAAAGCCTCCATGCATCCTTTTTTTTTATTACACTGACAAGCTGAAGTGATTTGGCCTCTAGAGAAGAGAACTTATTTTATGAAAATGAGCTTTTAATAATAATTACAGGGAGAGCATATTTGAACATATTTTAGACCATTAGTAACTTGGGCTAAAATAGAATATTAAAAACAATATCAGATGTTACAAAAAAAAAAAAATCATTCTTCTGAAGGAGATTTTTTTGCCTACAAATTTTGAATTTTGGGGGCATTTTGTCACATTCGTTGGCATTTTTGCCCCGAGCCCCCTTAATTTCTGACTTAAGTTCTGTCCAGTTCTTTGGCCATAATTCTTGGAAAAAGACATGGTAGTGATTTTCAAGGCATTGATTGGTTTTAAAGGGTCATGACACACTCTTTTTTTTTTCTGTTTTGTTATTAAATTTTTTTTATTGATTCATATATTAAACACCCCCAAACCCCACCCCGACCCCCAACAACACCCCAGTGGTCACACATGATTATAGACACACAAAAAAACAAAAAACAAAACAAAAAAGAAAAGTATATAAAAATCAACCACTACACCTCTCTCTCCACTGCCCCTCCCCGAGAGCCCTTCAGAAATGGCAGATATTTGCCCCATTTCCTCACAAACAATTCCAAATTCCCCTTCTTCAAAAGCTGCCACCCTCCCCATCTCTGAGCACCACTCCTGGAGGCGCTCCAGACGATTTCCATCCCCTTAAAACTATTTGTCTGGCGATCATGATGCTGGTTAGGACCCAATTTTTTGTGTGCTTATTCTCTATATTGATGACCACCCCGTCGTCTAAAATACAGAGTCTGGGGCAAAATGAAATTTGAGTGCCCAATACATCACATATAAAATTCTGAACCTTCAACCAAAATTCTTGGATATTAACACACCACCAAAAGACATGGGTTGTGTTTCCATCTTCTGATTCACATCGCCAGCAGGTGGGTGTGTCTTTAATACCAAGCCTATACAATCTAGAGGGGGTCCAATAGAATCGATGTAAAATCTTGAATTTCTCAGACTCTGAATTAGCAGGGAGTAATACACTGATGCCTCATGACCTTTTCCAAAAGCAGTAAACGCCACTCTCAGAGTGTCTGACGCTTTAGGGGGGTATATGCTACTCCCAAAAATAGTACAGAGCAGCTATAAATACCTAAAAACTGAGATCTGGGAATCCCAAACTGTTGAACCAAATTTTCAAAGGATCTCAACACTCCACTCTCATATAGGTCACCGAGTGAAGCAACCCCCCTTACAATCCACTCTGACCAGCAGAAAGGGGACTTATTAATACATAATTTTGGGTTCAGCCATATGCTCGAGGTAACATTTAAATAAATGTCCGAATTAAACACTCTGGACACTTTTGTCCATACCGAGTGAAAATGCGAGACAACGGGGTGTAACTTAACTTCTCCAATTAGTTTGATAGAAAGGCTTTGCAATGGCGAAATAGGGGCAAAAACTTCCTGTTCAATTCAAAACCAGGGAGGGGCTCTCTCAGGTGGAAGTGACCAATGAGCCAAATGTCTGAGACCGAATGCATAATAATAAAACAAAATCTTGGGTAGGCCTTGCCCACCTTTGTCAATCGGTTTATGCAGCTAATGAAATGTAATCTGGGACATTTACCATTCCAAATGAAGGACTTCGCTATGCTAAAAAATTGCTTGAAATAAGAGAGGGGGACATCTATAGGGAGAGACTGTAGCAGGTAGTTGAATTTTGGAATACAATTCATTTTAATAACATTAACCTTCCTAATCATAGATAAATGTAATGAAGCCCACCTGCCCACATTGCTCGAAAACCTTTTTATTAAAGGGTCAAAATTAACAAAAGTATGCTGTCAGACCCAAAGCTTTGGATTTAGACCAATTAACTCTGTATCCTGAGAACTTTGAAAAGGAATGAATAATTCTGTCGAGGCAAGGCATAGATCTAGTAGGGTCAGAGACGAATAATAAAATATCATCTGCATAAAGCAAAAGCTTATGTGTCCTACCTCCCACCACCACCCCTGGAAAATCATCTTCCTTTCTTATCGTGGCTGCTAATGGTTCCAGGGCAAGACAGAACAACAATGGGGAAAGAGGGCAACCCTGAGTAAAATAATCTGAAATTAATCTATTTGTTTGTACCGCCGCTACCGGGTGTCTATAAAGTAACTTAATCCATCCAATATATTCCCGAACCCATATATTTCCAAAATCTTAAAAAGATAATCTCATTCTACCATATCAAACACCTTTTCAGCATCAAGTGAGATGGAATCGACCGGAGTCTGATCATTCGCCACTGACCACATGATATTGATGAAACACCTAATGTTATCAGAAGAGCTGCGGCTCCGAATAAACCCCAACAGACCTATATGTATAAGAGATGTCATAACTATACTTAATCGGTTAGCCAGTATTTTTGACAATATTTTTATGTCTAGCTGGATCAGGGAAATTTGCCGGATCTTATGTCACTTGGATCTTTGTCCTTTTTAAAAATCAAACTGATCCTGGCTTGTGTCAGGGTTGGCAAAAGTCATTCTTTAATGATTCCATATAAACTTCAAACAAAAGCATAAGATCCATAAGAACTGCCTTAAGTGCCTTCCAAGCCACACCCACAGAGGATACTGAGGACCAGTTGGTCTCCATATAAACATTGATTTCAGCCTTTAACATTTGTTGAAATTCAGGATTTTGCAAAAGGGATACATTAAAGCGCCAACTATATGAGTTCTTTTTCTCCGTATGTGGCAACACCTCTAAACTCACCAGGGCATTGTCTGAGACTAAGATGTTTCCAATTGAGCAATCAACAACAGATGAAATGAGGGACTTAGATATATATATATATATATATATATATATATATATATATATATATATATATATAATATAAAAATCTATTCTACAATAATTCTTGTGGACTGATGAATAAAATGTATAGTCCCTACCAGATGGGTTCAAAAGTCTCCAAATATCTGTAAGACCAAGATTTTTACACATCCTGTGAAACATCAGTGTTGCTCTAGGGGGCTTGCACACTTTTGCTTCACAATGATCAAGAACTGAGTCCATCAAAAGATTAAAGTCTCCTCCCAGTATTATATCATGAGGGGTGCCAGTGGCTTGCAACATTCTTTCAGGATCTATAAAAAAGCCCTGATCATCAACGTTAGGTGCGTAAAAATTAGCCAAAATAAGACTTTGCCCCTGAATTTCTGCTAAAACAATAATGACTCTTCCTAATTTATCTTTAATCAGTTTGAGACATTTGAATTGTAGATGTTTACTTATCAGTGTAATGACTCCCCTGCTCTTACTTGAGCCAGCACTAAAGAAAACCTGTCCACCCCATATCTTCCCAAATTTTCAGCTTCCTGCGGGGAAAGATGCGTTTCTTGAAGAAACACTATATCATATTTCTTACACTTAAGAAGAGAAATAACCTTCCTTCTTTTTATGGGGTGCCCCAACCCATACACATTCCACGTGGAGAGAGACAATTTGACATTTTGACATATGAGAAAAAATAAATTGTGTGTCAAAAACTAAATTATAAAGACCACATTCCAGCATTAGAGTAACAATCAAACCCCAAACTTCCCCCAGAACCAAAAAAAAGAAAAGAAAGAAAAATGTGCGCATTAACCCCACGCATGACAGCACCAACTGGCGTCCATCCCTCTAAGCTCAAACAGTCCATGTATGCCTACTATGCTGTTATGCTGAGCAGACTCGGAAAGAGCCCGCCCAGGAATTCCACCATATTCTTACCCTCTGCTCCCTCAGGAATTCCAACAATACGGACGTTATTTCGCCAACTACAATTCTCCATATGCTCCAGCTTCTCTCAGACGTGGTCCAAATCCGCCTTGGTCACTAGCAGATTAGCGGCTAATTCTCTCTCCGATGACTCCATATAATCTATCCATTTCTCAACGTCCCCCACTTTTGTAACCACCTCAGTGAATTTCGTCTCCATGGCAGTGATTGATCGATGTATTACAGCAAGATCCTCCAAGTCAGCAACGACCTTCGTCAGCATTGCCGACAAGTTCAACAATTCTCGCCGAATTTCCCGCACTTCAACAGCCAAATCTGCTCCGTGGTCTTGTCAGGGGTGTCAGCTTGAGCACATAAGTGTCTTTTAATGTCTCCAGAGCCCAAAGAGTTTGAATTCTTTGACATATTGTCTTCCTAGAACAGTTATGGAACAGGGTGTATCGAATCTCACTGGTTTATGACAATAATAATGTTAAAACTAGCAAAGTGCGCAGAGCTCGCCATTCATACGTCCGAACCTCGCAGGGTGCCACGCGACTCCGACTTACTCTTTTTTCAATATATTTTTATTATTATTATTTTCCCTGAGGTCCACTTATAAAGTAAGTAAAGCTATTTTTGCCCCATCTTTCAATAACAGTTCCTTTTGCAAAGCTTGAATCATATTGTGGCTGGTTCACAAGCAATCCATGCTGATATGAGCCAAAAATAAATATAATACGTGCTGAAACATATATAATCAAAATAAGTTTTGAGTTCTGAAAATTACAGAATGTTTGTGTTATACAATGAACTCTTATATGTCAAAAGATCAAGTAAACTTAATTCCTCATGTGTTGACACCTTCAAAATTGGTGAAGATTTTTTCCCCACTGTGCCCATCCTTTCAGTCCACTATAATTTTTGACTGCCCTACCCTTCAATAACGGCCTCTTTTCAAATCCTGCATTACATTGTAACAATATTACAAAACAATCTTTTCTGAAATCTTTCTACTGTTGGGATTCTTTGGACGGATATTCCTGTGTGTCAGGTGCTACATACAGCCAGGAACTGTCACAGTCTGGCCTGACTGTGCCTCTCCTGACTGTCTGTCTGGCTCGTCTGAGTGTTTTCTTGTGTTGGTCTTGTCTCTCACTCCCTCTTGTGTCTTGCAGGTGCCACGTTAAGAACGGAAGCTCCGTTACCCAGACAATGGCTCGTTCTCCAATTAACAAACATTGGCGGCACCTGCTCCCTATCAACCTGTTCCCTTCTTAAGCTCCACTTATGTTTAGTTCTTTGTTGAGTCCATTTTTTTTGTGCTTGCTGTTATACAGTATGTTTGTCTCCAGTTGGTTGGTTCCTGTTCCTGTGATTACTTTGGTCAGTTTCTGGTTTTTGAGTTTTTCAAGTATATCATTCAGTTTCTGTTTTTTTCTCCTTGCGGGTGTTTTGATTTGTACTTTTAGTTTTGTAAATAAAGCCCACATCCTTGCCTCTCTGCGTTTGGGTCCTGCCTTGCTCTCGTGCTCTCCGTGACAGAATGATTCAATCAAACATGGACCCAGCAGAGGCAAGGGACATTTCTTTTGATCCTGCTCCAACCCGAAAGGAATGGGCCTCTCAAAGTACCGCCCAGCTCAACCACACCCTGGCCAGCTTCCAATGGTTCAATGGGATCTTTGTTCTGTCAGTGGTTTTGGCATCTATGCTATGGAGCTGGTCAGTGAGCCTCACAGGTGGTGCTTTGACGTGACACAGTTGAAACAGCTTTTCCTTTTGGGCTTGGACAATCCGGGCTTGGAGATTTTTGTTTTACCCTTCTGGGATCTGTTGGACCATGTCTGTCGCCTTGCAGAGATTAAAAGTCTGCTGCAGAGATGGAATGCCAGATTAAAGAACCCCTCGCAGCCCATGCCTTGTTCCCCCCCGGGCACTTCTCGGGCTTCATGTTGGTGTAGGAGGAGGAAGCTCACGGCTGACCCCCAGGAGGCAGAGGAGCTCGCTGGTGACAGCCAGGAGGCAGTGGTCATTCCCGCTGCAGCGCTCTCAACCACGGCGGCCGCGGTCCAGCCTGTCCAGTTCCTCCCAGCCATGTAGGTCGTTCCCTTGCCACAGCCAGTGCTCAAGGCCACGGAGGGCGTTCCCCAGTTGCTGCCAGTTCTCATGGCCACGGAGGGCATTCCCCAGTCGCTGCCAGCATTCCTGGCTTCGGAGGCCATTCCCCATTCGCTGCCAGTGGAGTATTATGGATTACTTTTATACTGCCTTTTGAACCTTCTGGGTTATGGTCACCATTCACTTGCATTGTGAGGACCAACAGAGCTTAAATTTTCTTTTAAAAATCTTCGTTTGTGGTTTGCAGAAGCAAGAAAGTCATACACATCTGGGATAGCATGAAGTTGAGTAACTGATGAGAGAATTTTTGTTTTTGAGTGAACTATCCTTTTAAGCTTGGTTTTGATCACCTAAATGTTCTTTTTCTACACTTAAGGGCTCATTTTAAGCTTGCTATGTCTTAAGAGGTTTTGATATTTTTGTGCAAGCAAGCGTGCAAGTCAAGGTGCAAGTGGGCTGGTGAAATTGCACCACAAAGAGATAATAGGCTGGGTCAAGTGCAGTTTAATTCTGAGGATTTCTCCGGTAATTGCACCATCTGCGTCCTATTATACATTACATTCCCTGTGTTCTCTATCGGCCTGTCTCACCTGTGGTCTTGATGGTCTTACAGGACACTTGAAACATGCTGTGCTGCTCTCCCACTGTTCATTGTTTTGTGATGTATATTTGTTACATGTTTCCATGTTTATTATGTTATGTTTAATTTCTGTACAGCATCCTTAAGCTTTGGAAAAGCGCTATACAAAATAAATGTAAAGTATTATTATTATTATTATTATTAATATAGATATACTGTTACTGACAGCCCTTTAATATCATTGGTGGATTTCCCAAAATGCAGATGCAAGAACTGAGTTTAGACATTGCGCCGAGAATAGACATGCTTCTCAGACTTAGTGCAATTACCAATTTCTCAGGAAAATAGCAAATTGTGCTTTGCACTCTCACCCAGCCACTTGCGCTTTGTGCTGGCACGAAAATGCACTTAGAATAAGCACTCGCAGGAAAATGTGATTAGATGTAGTGCACGGTCTTTGTGCGTAGCGCTGCAGCTAGCGTGGTCACAAAAATAGAGCCCTTAAAGGGTTTCTCATATACTGCCAAAATATGAGAACTTTGAAAAGAGTTATGCACGCATTTGATTATACAGTGTTTTGAAGAAGTTACATTAGACCGTAATGTTTGTCTTTCTTTAAATAAACTAAAAGAAGCCATAAATCAATTATAATTTTTTTTTTGGCTGAATAATGTAATGTACTGTATGCAAAAAGGAGAAAACAACATATAGTGTTACAGACTTAACAGTTCTGTAGGGACTACGTAACTTGTGCTAAAGTGACCTATATAATTTTGGTGTCAAGTAATTTGTAGTTTTTGGATGCCTTCCTTGCCATAAAAAAACATAATGATAATAATATGACTACTTTGTTTTCATTAAAGGAATAGTTCACCCAAAAATGAAAATTCCATCATCATTTACTCACTCTTGTGTTGTTCCAAACCATATTACCATTCGCTCTCATGGCATCTTTTTTTCCCATACAATGGAAGTAAATGGTGAATGAGGTTTGATTTTATAGATGGCTTAGGTCGGACTTGTGAACAAATGTCATGACGTCAAACCTGTGGTATTGCTGTCATATCTGATTTGGGCACCACATACTCCTCTCATCAATGATTTGATTTGAGAGTGAATAACGACATAAATTTCAGTCTGTTCATCACACAAAGTGATTGTATGGCTTCAGAAGACTTGGAATTTAGTGTACTAGTCATACTTTCACTGTCCTTTCATTGTGTTATTTTTTCCTTTTTGGAGCTTGATAGACCGAAGTTACTATTCACTTTCATGTTGGGCAAAAAGCTGCGTGACAACTTTTACAATTATTTCCTTTTGTGTTCCACATAAGAAAGAAAGTCATACGGTTTTGGAGCAACATTAGGGTGGATATAAAATGACAGAATTTTCATTTGTTGGTGAACTAGTCTTTTAAGCTGTTGGCACTATAGTTAGCTGGTCTCTTTGTATGCTTCCATAAGGGGGAAAAAAACTAAACATGTATAACAGTTTTACAGCTCATCAAACCTTGAACAAAGAAAGCTGGAAAACGAAGACAATATGGCTTCAAAAACAGAGCATGATGTCATTGGCCTTGCACACTGACACAGGCAACCGCAACACAATGACCTCACACCAGATTCCCGCCGCTGACAGAAGAGCATACCTGAGTTATAAGGTCTTTCCTATCACGAAGGAGACCAGCTGATGTGAAAGGAGATGAGAGCATAATAAGAACAAGCTGAAATTTCACAGCAGAGCCACTGTAAATTAGACCCAGCAGGGTTACCTACCACAGCATTCATGGTTAATTAATTTGATATTAGCTCAGCACAATCAATCAAATTAAAATCGTGATGTGGTCTTATGTGGTTGTTAAACCATGAAAGGCTGCAATTTAAATAAATATATAGTCTTTTTGCAAGGCTGTTTAGTTGGCTCCACACAAACTCCATCTCTAAACATGGTCTAAACTCAGTTCTTCTATAACATGATGCATTGTGAAACCTAAGCACTTCAGGTTCATTTTATTTTCCACATTTGTGTAATTCCAATTTATTTATTTATTTAATTTTGAAGTTGTTGTGAGATACATATGTATTGGGATGACAGTATAAGGAGGTGTGTATTAAAAAAACACGTGGAAAATAAAAGAAAAATTTTGTGAAATTTAAGGCTTCAGGGTTTAACCTGAGCTCTTTTCACTTCTGCTTGAAAGTGAACAAATAATGACAGAAATATACTGCTGTTATATTATAAAATTTTAATATAAAATATAATAACAATGATTCAGTAATATAATGATAATTAAATAAGTTGAGTGGGTTACAGAAATAACTGGATCTTTCTACTGCTACTACTGCAACTTATATCATAGATTTTAAAATGCTTGAGTTGTCAGATTTGTTAAGAAGTGTAAACTAACCCAGAGAGAGAAAACATCCTGTCTTTGACTGTGTTGTATTGAGGAGATGCCACTGGATAGAAGGAAGACTTCTTATCTGTCGAGTTTCACTAAGACCTGTCCCTCTTATTGTCTCTGTTCCACACATACATCAATGAAATCCACAAGTTCCCAATCTTGCTTTCTGAATGATACTCCAATGAAATGTCTTTGATGGCCCTCAGCACTTAGAGCTCTTATCAAAGCCACAGTCACCTATGTAGAGACCATGATTCTGTACAGTACTTATTCTGTGCATGTATTTTCAGATCTCTTTAGTCCTTTTGACTCCAGTATTGGTGTTTGATGTATATAAGATTTCCTACTACTCCACTTTTATGACTCAGAAACCCTCCTGGCACTGAACAGGAAGCTCCCTGTCACTCCAGTTCAACTGTGACCCTTGATCCTAGACATCCGCCACTGGCTGCCAGCACAAATATTTGGCATCTATGTGGACAAAAGAGAAACAGTTTTAATCTTTCAATGTAAGAGGCCATTTGACTGTGATCCAACAGAGTATATTTTTGCCTCTAACAGCAGTCGTTTTGTTTCTGCAGAGATTGGACCCATTACAATAACAACAGATCCAAAGAAGTTCCAGGATGAGCTAAGGGAGCTTTATGTCCAGGTGAGTTCATGCGCTTCACATTGTTTTTGTTGATATAAACAAGGGATAATTCACACACAAAAAATGAAAAACCTGTCATCATTTACCTTCATGTTGTTTCAAACCCATATGAGTTTCTTTATTCTGTGGAACACAAAAGGCAATGTTAGCCAGAATGACAGTGTCAATCACTATTCATTTTCATTGTATGGAAAAATATGCAATGAAACTAAATGGTGACTGTGACTAACATGCTGCTAAAATCGTTATCTGTGTTCTATGGAAGAAATAATGACATACAGGTTTGGAGCAACATGAGGAAGATTAAACAATGACAGAATTCTCATTTTGAGGTGAACTATTATTAAACATCTTTGATCACAGGGGCAGCATGTGTCCATTTGGATTCATATTCACTCTATAAATGTGTTCACATCAAACTATTGCAGAGAGTACATCTTAACAGCCAAATGAAGATTGCAAATGTCTTGGTTTTACTGAGAATATCTATCAAAAGTGATATGTTTCCTGTGAAGCTGTGTATATTCCACCCAGGGGATGGCATCTTTGGCTTGTGTAAATATATATCTGGCAAGTAGAATTATTTAAATGAGCATGTGGTTTGAGAGCTGTGTAATCTGTGCATAGAGGTGATCTAAATGGTACAGTATTCATTGCAAGTTTGGCAACTGAGAGACAGATGGTATTGTGTGGAGTTGTTTTGCCTTGGGAGCAGTTTAATATGGGCACTCTATTAAAGATGCACCATCTTCTCAAAACAATGCCAATTTATCTGCCATGTGCTTCACATCACTCTCAGCATTTGTCCCAGCTGTTTCGGCCAAAGCAGAGGAAATGCAGGCACCCTGATTAAGTGCAGTTCTGTACTGGCACAAAGAAAGTGTTTTTTCTTTCTTTCTTTCTTTCTTTTTTTTTTTACTTTTTTGAGGCAGAAGTTCAAGCAGAGCAGGATTTGTTCTAGTTAATTCATTGTAAGTGTGTGTGTGCATTTTTCATTTCCAAAACATTGGCTTCTAATGGATAAATCACTCAAATTGCAGTTGCTGTTAATGTCTTTTCCAGCATTCTGAGAAGATACTGTCATTTTAAATGAACTACTAGGGTACATTCTGAGAACATTCCGTAACCTTTCCTACAATCCGGTTGCTGTTTAGTGTTTGTGTTGCTATCTGCTGTTTCACTGTGTGTGTATGTGTTTGTGTAAAGAACAGAAAAGGAAAGATCACTTGCTTCCAGATGTTTCATTCAGACACGTGCCTTCTAGAACACATAATGAAGAAGACAAGAGTCATCTTTGATTTCCAATTGAGAAGAGACAGACATGCATACAGGGGCATAGGAATGATCGAAAACTGGGGGGGACACATTCTAATACCCTGTCTACACCAGACACGAGCGATGCGTCGTGTCAAAAGTGATAAGACCCATTAAAATCAATGATGCTGTCTACACTGGAAGCGTCCGTTGCGTCGCATCATGCCAACTGTAAACAAGTGTCCCATTCCATTTTTGTACTGCACGTGCTGGCGCTACTACTGCCAACAACACAAATAAGTGGTTTAGAATGTTCATGTCGACTCATCTAGTGTAGACATCCTCAAGCCGTTGCATTGCGTCAATAGACCTGCCCGGTGTAGAAAGGGTGTTCTCATCTGCCTCTCTTCACAATACGACAGTTTTAAAGAATTTTATGTTTTTAAGAATATGTGATATAATTTGAAAGAAAGCATATCAACTGAACTTTTAAGAAACATCTGCATTTTTTATGATAGAAATTTAATAATTAGAACTAAAATGTATGAATGAAAATTTTCATATAAAAAAAGAAAATGAGTCATTTAATTTAATGACTGCTGTCAAACATTTTCTGTCAGCCAGAACCAAAGAATCAAAGCACAAAAAAAAATCCTTTATGTCCATGTCAGATATGATCTTACCTGAACATTTTCAGAAGCTTGTGTCACCTCTCTGTCTACACTGTTGGTGACTTGGTCACTGATCTTTTTTCTTTTTTTCTAAAATAGATATGCCACAAACATCACCACTACCATTAATCTAAAGTCAATATAATAGCCAAACAAAAAACATGGAAAATTCAAAGAATTGTATATTTTTTAGAAGTATACTATGACATTAGATTATTGTTGTCACACACATGACTCTAATAAAAGAAATTCCGAATGTCTGTCCCCATCAGTTTTTTGGCTGGTGGTTGTAAACTCAGCAAAATAAGAAACATCCTCTCACTTTCAACTGCTTTTATTTTCAGCAAACTTAACATGTGTAAATATTTGTATGAACATAAAAATATTTAACAACTAAGACATAAACTGAACAAGTTTCACAGACATGTGACTAACAGAAATGGAATTATGTGTCCCTGAACAAAGTGGGGGTCAAAATCAAAAGTAACAGTCAATATCTGGTGTGGCCATCAGCTGCATTAAGTACTGCAGTACATCTCCTCCTCATGGACTGCACCAGATTTGCCAGTTCTTGCTGTGAGATGTTACCCCACTTTTCCACCAAGGCACTTGCAAGTTCCCGGACATTTCTGGAGGGAATAGCCCTAGCCCTCACCCTCCGATCCAACAGGTCCCAGACGTGCTCAATGGGATTGAGATCCGGGCTCTTTGCTGGCCATGGCAGAACACTGACATTCCTGTTTTGCAGGAAATCATGCACAGAACGAGCAGTATGGCTGGTGGCATTGTCATGCTGGAGGGTCAAGTCAGGATGAGCCTGCAGGAAGGGTACCACATGAGGGAGGAGGATATCTTCCCTGTAACGCACAGCATTGAGATTGCCTGCAATGACAACAAGCTCAGTCCGATGATGCTGTGACACACCGCCTCAGACCATGACGGACTCTCCACCTCCAAATCGATCCTGCTCCAGAGTACAGGCCTCGGTGTAACGCTCATTCCTTCGATAAACGCGAGTCCGACCATCACCCCTGGAGAGACAAAACCGCAACTCGTCAGTGAAGAGCACTTTTTGCCAGTCCTGTCTGCTCCAGCGAAGATGGGTTTGTGCCCATAGGTGACATTGTTGCCGGTGATGTCTGGTAAGGACCTGCCTTACAACAGGCCTACAAGCCCTCAGTCCAGCCTCTCTCAGCCTATTGCGGACAGTCTGAGCACTAATGGATGGATTGTGCATTCCTGGTGTAACTCGGGCAGTTGTTGTTGCCATCCTGTACCTGTCCCGCAGGTGTGCTATTCGGATGTACCGATCCTGTGCAGGTGTTGTTACACGTGGTACAGCTGTACATCCTGTCTCCCTGTAGCGCTGTCTTAGGTGTCTCACAGTATGGACATTGCGATTTATTGCCCTGGCCACATCTGCAGTCCTCATGCCTCCATGCAGCATGCCTAAGGCATGTTCACGCAGATGAGCAGGGACCCTGGGCATCTTTCTTTTGGTGTTTTTCAGAGTCAGTAGAAAGGTCTCTCTAGTGTCCTAAGTTTTTATAACTGTGACCTTAATGGCCTACCGTCTGTAAGCTGTTAGTGACTTAAAAACCATTCCACAGGTGCATGTTCATTAATTGTTTATGGTTCATTGAACAAACATGGAAAACATTGTTTAAAACCTTTACAATAAAGATCTGTAAAGTTATTTGGATTTTTCAAAATTATCTTTAAAATACAGTGTCCTGAAAAAGGGACGTTTCTTTTTTTGCTGAGTTTATATGAGACATTATTGGTCATTCAGTGTTTCAGTGAAAAAGACTAACAATAAAGAGGTCAGTGATTTAAAACTCGCTGAAAGTTACCAAAATGTAAAATGTTTTCATTTGTTTAACAACATTAACTTACAATAGTCAAAAATGACTCTGTTTGCTCACGTCTTTTCTCGTGTAGATTGCAGCTCAGTGTGTCTGTCGCTGCTGGCAGGTTGTTGGGCTCATTAATATTAATCCTGTTGTCTGCGTTCACTCGAACTGATTAGCTGAATTAAAACGTGGACTGTGAGCGCTAACCAATGTGATTGCCACTTTTGTGTTAGTTCTGCCCACTGCCTAAGCAACCAGATGGCAGAGGCTTCGCCTGGGTCTTAAAGGCTTCGGTTTAGGCGAATGGCTGCACTTTTTTCCCCTTGCACTACAATTAAGCAAAGTAAACGTATTAAAATTTAATTATTATTTCACAAAAAGTGGGGGGAATGAATTTAGTAATTTAGTAAAAGGTTAATCGTTCCTACACCCCTGCATGCATATATCACCAAACATGGATGTACACAAACAGTTGACTTAAATCCATGCCTGTTTTAAGTAAGGCACGTATGTAACTGGACTCTTGGAAGTCATCCAGTCCAGGCCCTCAAGTTGGGACCAAGATTGCGCTGGACAGGCAAATTCATTCCAAGGTCAACATCAGTTGCAGACATGACTGACTCCCATGACAAGCATGCAAAACATTTATGCTTTCATGATTAGGCCAAATCTGCTTGCTATCTGCCAGTTGTTTGCCCATTTCCAAATTGTTGCAATTAAGATAAATATCTGGCTTTAAGGATTTTGGATGTTCCACTGACAGAACACATCGACTATGTCTCCCATTAATGGAAAAGCCAAGTTTGAAGCTAAAGTGCTAAAAGTTTGGCCTTTTTCTGTTTTTGAAAGATTACATATACAAAGAAAATCCAATGGTTTTTTCTCTAAGAAAATACGTAAAATAGTATCCAGTTCTCTGCGTCTTTTACCACATGATGAATAATGATATTATGAGAAATAATGATGGTAATCTTCAGGGAGGGGGAGACTGCCCAGAGATGAGCATTGGAGCCATCAAGATAGCCCTTGAAATCTCCTTACCAGGGTCCTACGTTTACGTGTTTACTGATGCCCGATCAAAGGACTACAAATTGACCCATGACGTTCTGCAGCTGATTCAGCAGAAACAATCACAGGTAATCCAACTATTTTCAATCAACTCCCTCATGTCCTCAATTAAGTATTTTGTTTGTTCTGTTTTGCTCTGTTATCTCTTTTGTAGCTTGTTCTTTTCTGGTCAAGTAAGGAACTTTGTATTGTAGCACTTTCTTTTCGTGATGTTTCACTTGTGTTGTAGCATTCCACATTTGTGAGTCACTTTAGATAAAAGCATCAAAATGCAAATTAATTAATGTAAATTTTATGCAAATGCACCTGGAGGTGTTATTCCGTTTACTGGAAATGTGCAGTAGAATAGCACTACTAATGGTCTGTGTTGTTTGGGTGTGTGGACAGGTGGTTTTTGTGCTGACTGGAGACTGTGATGACAGATCCCACATCGGCTATAAGGTGTATGAAGAGATCGCCTCGACCAGCTCAGGACAGGTCTTCCATTTGGACAAGAAACAAGTCAATGAGGTGAGACACTCATCTGATACATTTATTTAGACATTGCTATGTAGTGGGTAAAGTCTCCATCCACAGTGATTGACTTTGGCTGAATGGTAGAGCAGAATCATTTGTTTATCACCACACAACTAAGGTCAGCAGAATTCGTTCCACAATATACTGAATGTTAAGTTAAAGAAATAGTCCCCTTGACACCTAACATGAGTTTAAGTGTCTTGTTTAAGGGCCCAATGATGATAACTCAAGTATGAACTTTTGTTAAGTCCAAACATGCAACCTCTTGGTTACCGGCCCAGATTTTTAAACACTGGACTAGACCGTCCCATATATGATGAAAACTTGTTTGACAGGTAATTAGAATGAATAGAAAAAAAGATCTGACAGAGGTGCAATGATGCAACTTGCCCTCTTTTGAAGCTTTTTCTTCATTTGACCCTGCTAACATGGACATATGTCCAGGATACTGTTTTATAACTCTCTGAAAAACATGGATCTTTTAAATGTTCCAAGAAATTCATATCAATCTTCATATGCGTCAAGCTGGTGATGCTCCAGAATTTTTTCAATTCAAACCCAAACTGAAATATTTGAGGAGACATAAAAGAGTTTTTATTTGCAGTTATAATTCTAGATGTCTGCAAAAGCACAGCTGCTGATCATTTACTATAATTTTAAATCTTTCTTTGCTTTGCTGTCAATATCAAAAGGCTGATGAATAGAATTGTTAAATTTTCTTTTATTCTAATCTTCGTTATTCTTTTTCTCCTTTATATACTTTACAGTGTTTTTCTGATTCTCTGATTTAAATTCAACGTGAAACAGCATTAAGCAGCCAATTTTACTCCCATAATGTGACATATTTCTGTCACAGTCTGTCTCCCTCATTTTCTACAAGGATTCTTATTTTGAAGTTTTCCCCCGGACTTCATTTCCCATAGTGCACTGCCCTCATCACTTTCATCTGTTTCTTATTATCCTCACCTGTATTCCATTCACTCATTAGTTCCTTTTGTATAAATATCCTCTAGTTTTACCCACTCCTTTGTCAGTCCTTGAGGTGTTACATTGAGATTAAGAAGTGTTACGTTGTGCTTGGTTTTTGATGTTAGGAGTTAGTGTTTGTTCCACTCCCGTGATTACTGTTGTTGAGCCATTTGTTTGTCTACTGCAGTGATTGCAATTGATGGATTTAAAGATTCCACTCCTGCGTCTCCCCTCTTTTCTTTTTTTAACAAGAAAAAAAAATATAGGACAGCACTTGATTTTATCAATTGGGATCTGATTGGATAGTGAAAAGTGGGTGTTTCATACCAGAATTGAGCCAGGTGGTGGAGGGGAAGAGTTGGAGGAAAAAAAAAAAAAAAGAGTTGACTTGGTGACGTATAGTAAACAGACATAATAAATTACAAAATTTTAACAAAAGATTACAAAGACAAACATTGTGCACAGTTGAATCGTGCACAGTAAGACCAGTAACATGTATTAAGAAAGCCATTTTTTTTTAATTTTATATTGACTTTAAAGGTTACATAGAACTCCTCTTGATTCTAAGCAATTCTACTTGTACATTAAAAAATATAATTTTTTACACTTTTCAACTGTTTGTGACAAGGGGGATTTTGACAGAATGTACATCTGAAGTCTGTCCTTATATGTCATGAATGCATCTGGGTATCAGTGTGTGTTTGTTGAGGGGCCAGAGAGATGAAAGGCATAATGACATGTTAACCTTGACCTATCAGTTTAACTTCAGGAGCTTAAATGAAGAATGGCAGAAGTCAGATCTTGCCTACCCATGTCTTGGCCTCTGTTAGCTACCCTGACACTTATGAGAGCTGAGAAGCTGGACACAGTTTTTAGTAGCTGGGATGATGGAGGAAGGCCTTGTAGTTTGGCACTAGATGTTCACTCATGCCATTTAGCATTTAGAGAAAATTAGATCACTGATTTATAGGTGAAAGATATTTTTCTTTTATTGTCTGGTGATGAACAGACCTCCCGTCAAGGGGTTGGACTAAGAGGTCACATGAATCTCGCAACCATTCCTGTGGCATTTACATTTTTGTCCTAGTTTCTATGGGTCCATGGATCCATAACTGTGTAAGATAATCATATAAATTGTATTATATGTGCATCCATCCATCAATCCCTTTCACCCACTACTGTATTTACTGATGAAGTTATCTGGTCATCTTTACACTGTAATCCTTTCGCTGCAGGTGTTGAAATGGGTGGAGGAGGCAGTGCAGTCCTCTAAGGTTCACATGCTCTCTACTGATCACCAAAATGGGCTTACTAATACCTGGCAGATCCCCTTTGACCCCAGCCTGAAGGAAGTGACTGTTGCCTTAAGCGGTCTTGCACCAAACATCGAGATACGAAATTCTCAGGGTAAGGAGAGCAACGCAGAATCCAGACACATTGTTTAATATTAGATATATGTAGTCTCAGTGTTATTTGGTGGGTATTTGGTGACTCTCTAAACCTACACCTTTTAAAGCTTAGTCATTTATATTCAACTATTCAATAAAAAAAAATTTCATAATGACTACAGGAAAACCGTCATTTTGCGGAGGTTTTTATGTTTTGAAATGTTAACATGTTTTCTGAAATGTATAATATTTGATGACATATAACTTTGCCCACTCGAGTCTGCACACTTTTTTTTTTCACATTTTCTGAGCTGACTGTGGGGCAAAAACAACTGAATTGTTCAGAATTTAATGAATTTTTGTCAAATGTGTTAAAAGGAGATGAGAGTACTGCACTCTTATTTGTAGCTGAGAGCATGATCTAATTAGCCAAAATATTTAATAAACCAGCATGCAAGGGGCAAGCGATTCTGTGCAGGCCTACATGTAACATACATAAATGTTCCTTAAGAGATTGTAATATGTATCTACTGCATGTGATCCTAGGAAAACTTATTGGGAATAAGGAAGGTCTGTCTGAGCTTCTTCACATCCCCAACTCTGCCAAAGTCCTCAACCTCAAAGACCCAACACCAGGAATGTGGACCATAAAGGTGATTATGAAGTTTATCACCAACTAAGATGCACAAACACAGTCGACAGGTCTTTTGTGTCTTTGTAGATGATTTTACTGTGTAACTAGTAAATTGCCAGAAAGGTAGAGATCCTTTTAGTCAGAATTAGGTCAGTTCACATAGTGAAGGATAGGTACGGAAGTCCAAGGTTGTGTGGTGAAGTCATTGATGTTGTCACTCTGCTGCTGTCGAGGAGTCTTGGTATGTGCCTTTAATTACCCCGCTGTGTGGTAGACAGGAACAGGGGGTTGCTCCAAGTTACCCAAAGTCACAAAATGCCAGTTAAAGGAAATGACAAAATTGACTGATTTGTGTTCCCCGTGACTCGTGTGCACTCTTGGATGCCTCTCAAATGCTGCTCAATCTGTTCTCTATAACTGTACTTCGAGTTTGGAGAGCAGAATTTTCAGTCTACTTTTCCTCTCAACTAGTGAGATCTTTGTCTGGCACGATGCATGCAGAATCCACCCTATCTATCTGTCAATTCCTTTTTCCACCCAACCTCTTCCTCTCTCTCCAGTATTCACTACTGTGTGAGTCTTAGTATTTGTGCTTTAGTTACAAACTCTGTGCATCTCACCTGTCACTTCTGTGCCCCCTGATACCAAAGGATATCTATCTCACTCTTTCTCCCTCTCCCTCTCCCTCTCTCTCTCTCTCTCTCTCTCTCTCTCTCGCTCTCTCTCTCTCACTCACTCACTCACTCTGTGTATTTTGCTCCCCATACCCAGTTCATATTTTGTCTCTGTTTCTTGTAATTATTTAATGCTGTTATAATAGTTTTAATATAATGTAATTGAATACTAGAGAATTTCATTAAATTGTAATGTATTTTATGAATACAAACGAAAATCCAAACAGAATGTGTAACAGCTAAAATGAGGTGAAAAAATAAAGACCAAAAATAATTAGCATGATCACTTCTATTACTCTCTTTATTTGAGCCTCAGTGCATTTACTATAAACTCAAGTGCTCAGACAGCCCATCTCTCACAAGAACTTGCCACTGAAATAAGAAAAACTCTTCTTATATTTATTTCATGCCAAACAACTTTTGATAGTGTTTGTTAGAAGAAAGCAGGCAGATTGTGATCACTTTCTGTGGGTTTTGTCCCATGTTTTTGGTGGCATCCTACAAGTTTTACTGCCTCATGGCTGTTTTAGGTTGGATTAGAGAATGTTTGACATGAATTATGCTACCAGTTTTAGTGCTTGACTGTACAAGTTCAAAGTGGGCTTTAAAACTTCAGGATGAATGAATGTAATCTTTATCTTAATCTTTTGTTAATTGTTCTGTTATGGCCTTTTGGAGGGTGTTTGTCAGCTTCCCATTCTAGCACTGAGATCATCCCCTGAACAACCCCTTGCCCCTTTTCCCACATCCTATGTCTTTCCTTCTCTCTCTTAGTCCTGCGGCCCTCTCTTCTGTCTCTCTTCATCTCTTCGATGAATCCCTCAGGATCTTCTTTTCACTATTGACCCAAGCTATGAAGGTTTCTTGGCGTCACACCATGCAGTGCTTCACGGCCTGTGATAATTCTTTAGGATGGTTGTAATTTTAAAAGAATGCAAGCAGAGGATGGGTTACCATGGCTCACCCTGGAGCAGTTAGCTGCAGACAACATCAAGCATACGCCAGGCTCTCAGCACCAAAACACTCTTAAAGGACAGCAGAGAACAGCAGGGATCATGTTTAAATGACTGGGACTAATCAGTCTGCCAAAAGTGAAAGAAAGAGAGTCAAACTAAATTGTTCCAATGTTTTGGATTTTGAGCTTATTGTCATAAATTGGTTTAGGTGTGTCTCTCCTGTGCATCTCACTATAAAGAGCAACTAATGTCATAGATAGGAATGGATTCTGTTATCTTTAAAAAAAAAAAAAATACTGTGTAGCTTCTGTTTTATTTATGATATTCTTTTGTTGTCATTTGACCTCAGACGTCCAGTGAGGGCAGACATTCGGTTCGTATAACAGGCCTTAGCACCATTGATTTCCGTGCAGGCTTTTCCCGAAGACACACTCTGGACTTCAAAATGACATCCAGCAGGCCAGTCCAAGGTGAGTTAGTGATCAGACATTTTTGATACAATAGAAGGTAGGTTTTAGGAAGTGTGACTCTATTCTATTTCAGTGGTCCTTAACTGATTTTGCTTCCTGACCCAGATATTACATTGGACATTAAAGAGATAGTTCACCCAAAAATTAAAATTCAGTCGTTGTTTACTCACCCCTGTTTTGTTATAACCCAATATGACTTACTTTCTTTTTCTTAACACAAAGGGATATTTTCTATGTTAATCTGAGTTTTTGTCCTAACTAGCTGTGACGAGCTAAGGTACATTATTTCGTTCACTTGGTTTATTTTTTCGGCATTGGCGCTGGGTAGCCCCGCCTGATGTGAACTGACACCGGTCCAAAAACTTTCTCATAACAGTATATTGAAGCCAGCATATAATGAAACGGTTACAAACTACTTGATTTTGGCAGAAAATTTCAAACTTACCGAATGAGATACTTTTGCATCCTTTTGAAGCTTGAAGAGGTGGTCACCATAAAACTGCCATTGTATGACATCACTGAGCACAATTTTTTTTCACAGTTTCTCCCTTTGTGTTAAGAAAAAGAAAGAAAGTCATATTGGGTTATAACAACACAGGGGTGAGTAAACAATGACTGAATTTTCATTTTGGGGTGAACAATCCCTTAAGTGGTGACACAGTTACCATACTTTTATTGATTATTTTATAATTAATTTACCAAATAATTATTAATACCATGTTTATGGTACAATAATTTATCAAACGTTTATTGTATGAAAGTAAAACAATATCCTTAAAATCAAACCTTGAAATGTATTAATATTACCATAAACTGCATTGGCCCAACAATATGCAAGTAAACCTGAATTTAATGTAATCAGGATGTATTTTCTTTTGCTTTGCATAGTTGTGTTCATGGTTTTTGAGGATGAGGGCATGTAACGCAACCTGTCCATGTTGTCATCTGCCTAATTTGGTTAGGTTCTACCAAGTGACAGATTATTTGCTCCAAAATACTGTGGAGGCTGATTGGATTTTGACATCAAGATCTAGGAAGAATAAAAAAGTTGATAAGCCTATTTATTTTGCTATCTTAACTATGCACTGTATTACTAATATTGTAGTACCCATGTTTTTTGGCAGAAACCATAGCTTTAATGCAATTACCATGGTGTTAGTACAGTAATATGATGATAATATAGTAACCATGGTTAATTTTGTGGTTACTGTAAATTTAAAAATATCATGGTGAAACCATTGTTACTGTAGTAAAACCAAGGTTGTTTTTCTAAGGTAAGGTTAAGGTTCGGTTTAGGGGTAGGGGTTAGTGTGTGTCTGTGGGACTCTAAATAAACACAATAAACACACTGCAGTGATGCCCATACTGTATGTTAGTATTTAAATATGGGTGCAAATAGTGTCTGACACTATTTGCATCAGGTTGCAAATAGTATCTACCATTATTTGCACCAGGGTTGGGGTGCAAATAATATCTGCCACTATTTGCACTGGGGTGTAAATAGCATTTACAATTATTTGCACCAGGGTGCAAATAGCATCTACCTTAATTATTTGCGTTTAGCATTCTTTTTCCCCTAATGTCCCCAAGAACAGAACTGCGTCAGTTAGGAATCACTGTTATATTCTTCTATACTGCTGTTTGTGTTTCTGTCTGGACCACACACATTGTCAAATTTATAAGGTCATCATAGTTGCTGTTTATTTGAGCATTTAAAACATGTTTTGGTTAACCTTTCTAACCTCTATTCCTCTACACATACACAAACACACACACACACATACACACACAGGAATCCCCACCTACATCCTGCTGAACACCACAGGTCTTTCCCCTCCTGCTCGTGCTGACCGCCTGGAGCTTATGAGCATCACTGGTAATGTAATGAAGACGCTACCCATTCGCTACTACCCTGAGCGACGCCCTTTTGGCATTTGGAACATCACTGAGTTTATTCCACCCAAAGAGGCCTTCTTTCTGCGAGTCACTGGCTATGACCGTGATGGCTTCCTCTTCCAGAGAGTGTCCAGTGTCTCCTACTCCAGCATTGTACCAGGTCAGATTAGTGTAGACAAATCCCACCAGAGAGTATTCAGTCCAAGTATCAAATACATGTATGTGGTTTCTCTTGTATTTTACTCTCTGTGTGGCCTTTCATTCTTAATTTGTAGATGCACCCAAAGTAAGCATGCCCACTCATACCCCGGGTTATTACCTCCAGAAGGGAGGCATTACTTGCTATGTGGATAGCCTGATCCCCTATACCTTGCGTTTCACCAGGGAAGGAATACGCCTAGGTGTGGAGCAGCTCTTCAGGTACTAATTAATTTAAGGATAAATATAGGGCAACCTGATGCAAAACCATGTACATTGTCATATTTTCTTTTTCAATGTCATAGTTAGCTTTGTATTATAAAGCACATACACATGTGTAAATAGTCTAAAGTAAATTTATAGGTGACATACTGTATGGTGAAAAACAAGATTTCCCTTGCCTAAATTAAGACCTGAGAAACCATGACTAACATTATAAGTGGACTTAATGGAAAAAAAAAAAATAATAAAATGCTATGCAACTGTAGAATATGGCTCAGTGATCTTTAATTACTTTCTTAATAGAGGTCACTTGTAATCAGGCAGGCACAAAAGCAATTTTCAACATGTTAATTGCTGGAACAGTCCCCCTGGAGCAACTTTAAATTAAGAATCATTCTCAAGGCCGCAGATGGTTATATACTGATGGTTAATATATTAACTCGTTATATACTGCATCTGCCCAGTGATGGTGGCCTGATGGTTAAAAATGTTTGTTATTGTGTCTTTGTGTGTTTATTTTGGAAAGGATTATTTTATGACATTTTTGTTAAATCTGTTTTAGTGAGTCCTCTAATGCATCATGGGAGATTGCCCAAGTGTCTCTGAAGGACGAGGGCTTTTATGAGTGCATCGCCATCAGCAGTGCTGGGACAGGACGTGCTCAGACCTTCCTTGATGTTTCTGGTTAGATTATCACTTTTCGTTTTCATCTACATTAAAGACTGTTAATATGAGTAACAGACATGATGAGAAATTATTGTATCTATTAATCAAAGTTTGCATAGTCTCAAGGAGATTCCTACAATTAGATGAGCACTGAATCATGCTGCCTTTTTTAACTCTTTGCATGACTGAATGGTCAGGCTATGCGTGTAAACCCTATACCCTGGTGTGTAATAGATATCATATGAGGAATTTGAGAAAAATAAATACAAAATAAAAAACGAATTATTGAGATGTTTTGATTCTAACATGCCAATTCTCTCATGTATACTTCAGAGAGAGTCTGTGTATATGTGTGCATTAATGTGTGTGCAGGCTCTATTTTCGTGAGTGCACAAAGCGTAGCACTACACGCTACGACAGTGCGCAATGTCTTATCTAATTGTCTTGAGAGCACTAATTAAAAGTGTAATTTTTGTGCCAGCGCAAAGCACAAGTGGCCGTGGGTGGGAGTGTCTGCACAAACTGTGGGTGTATGCACGCAAACTGTGGGTGTATTGTATTGTAATGAAGTGGCACAAAGCACAATTTGCTATATTCCTGAGAATCAGGTCATTGCGCTAAGACGTTTCAAAACCATGTCTTATCTCAGTGCAAAGTTTAAACTCGCAATGGGAGAAAGGTGGCGTCAGGTTGTTCCTGGAAATGTTCTTAGCCTTACAGGCTCCATATGGTTAGGATTAGGGTGGGGTGGGGTTAGGGCATCTGCTGCATGCCAGGAACAAAAAGAGGCACTCTTGTATAATGGGCAAACCCTTGTATAATAGACAAACTTTATCCAGACTCTGAAAGTATTGTGGAACATCAAATTAAGTCCCTGACATTCACTGTTGTAGCCGTTTTATGAAACAAAAATGTTTTTGTGTTAAACTATCTATAGATCATGATTTATTTTTCAGTTATTATTATGTTTATATTTACAACTGTATTTATGATCTTATTTAGATTGATATTTTTCCACCTGTTGTCATAGAGTGATTTTAAAGTCACTGCAAAAGTGGCCAGTGGATGAAGTTGGAGAGGGTAAAAGGTTTGGATCTGGTATGATTTTTTTGAACACTTTGTTATTTTGATTATGTTTGCTTTTTTTTTATTTTTTAAATGACACTAAATCGACCGGTAGAAGTGAAATGTGTGCCTATACATTCACTGTTAATACTAGCCATGATTTGTGTCAGTAGATGAAAATTATTAGTAATACTTAAATTCTCTATAATTTAGTGGAGCATTCACTTCAAATTCTGATGAGAATCAATTCACGAGAAATTTACATGCATACAAAAGGAGCACGTCACTGTCATAGAAATATTACTGACATTCATAAAGGATGCAGTTAATGCACAAAAAAGCGTAATTTTCAATTCTTCTAATTCATTGTATGCAGTCCATTTACTCTACCAACTTCTTATGAATGTGCTGTCTTTGTTTATATCACTGGTGCCTCAGGTGATGGATTATATAATAGGATGCAGACAGTGGAATAACTGTAGAAGAACCTCAGAATTAAATTGCATTTGACCCAGCCTGTTTGCGCGTTGATGATTTTGCCAAACCCACTTGTGCCTAGGCTTAGCGCATGCTCGCACGAAAATACCAAAACTTCATGGCCATGCTCACTGACATTGCGTTTATGACTTATGGCATAGCGCTGCACATTTTTTTCTTTTGGATTTTTCCCCTTTTTCTCCCAATTTGGAATTCCCAATGTGCTTTTTAAGTCCTCGTGGTCGCGTAGTGATTCACCTCAGTCCGAGTGGCGGAGGACGAATCCCAGTTGCCTCCATGTCTGAGACCGTCAGCCCGCGGATCTTATCACTTGGCTTGTTGAGTGCTTTGCCACGGAGACATAGTGCGTGTGGAGGCTTCCCGCCATCCACCGCAGCAACCACTCTCAACTCTCCACGCACCCCACCGAGAACGAACCACATTATAGCGACCACGAGGAGGTTATCCCATGTGAATCTAACCTCCCTAGCAACCAAGCCAATTTGGTTGCTTAGGAGACCTGGCTGGAGTCACTCAGCACGCCCTGGGTTCGAACTAGCGAACTTCAGGAGTGGTAGCCAGCGTGTTTACCACTGAGCTACCCAGCGCTGCACTTTTCACTAGCACTCTTAAAATAGGGCTCTGCGTGTGTGTGTGAGTTCAATCCACCTGGCCAGAATCCCGATGTAATCAAATCAGATATAAGCATTGTTCCATAAATCTGCCCCCATTTCATCCAAAGTAGGGAAAGCACTGGATTCCTCAGATTAAATGGGCCAGTTAGAGTCTTCAGTTTACTTCATGCTCTGAGTAACACACGTGTTGCTCATGAAAAATCTTCTGTGTGTGAGTTTGTGTGGATACAGCTTTAGTTTGACTCATCAAGGATTCAATGTGTACTTGCATTGAACCCTGTCAAACTATCTGTGTGTGGCTTCACCATTGGAGCTTGATTGATGTCTCTACACATATCCGTCGTATTTACCTCATTTTACTGAGCGTAATTAATTGTTTCTGTACTCTTTCAGTATTATCTTTATGTGCAGAAGGTTAAAAAGAGGATAATTACTTGTACTCAGGCTGTAGAAAGGAATATTAATAGACTAGTAGATTAACAGATCTCTAAACAAGTACAACATCTGTCAGTCATTTGATTGCAGTTGACCTGAGGATATTAGCTGTGTTTCAAAAACCTAATGGCACGTTCAGCTGTCCAAATGTGGCTATGATGCCCAAAAATGCTGTTTAGGTAGCCGGCTCATAAGATTTGAGTCACAGCCAATGTCCTCAGGTCAACTGCAATCAAGTGGTTTGTAGGTTTTGTGCTTGGAAGCAAGAGCAATGTTTTTATTATTGGACGTTTTCAGTAAGATAAATATTTTTATGTTTGGTTTAGTGCTGCTCAAGAACTCAGCAAAATATAGTATGCAATAGCATGTAATTGTGGTGGTACCAACTGTCACTTCTCTCTTTTTTACTTGTGTGTTATTTAAATACTTGTTTCACAATACAGAATCAGAATGAGCTTTAATGCCAGGTGTGCTCACGTACATGGAATATTTTTTTGGTGATAGGAGAAACAAGCAAGTGCACACAGAACATTACAGTGAGACAGAATATAAAGCAATGTAAGAGTATAAATAGATATACAATATAATAGGACAAATAACATAGAATGGCGTATGTCAAGTCATTTTTATTTGTGTAGCGCTTTTCACAACACACATAGTTTCAAAGCAGCTTTACAGGAAATCATGCATTAAAAAAACAAAACAAAAAAAAACTGTAATATCTATAATGTCTTACAGTGATCATTGTGTAGTTTGATTAAATATGATTGTAAAATGTATATAGAAATTAAATAATTAAATAATAATTGTATTTAGAACCCCTGTGAGCAAGCTGAAAGCGAATGTGGCAAGGAACACAAAACTCCATAAGATATTGTTTAATGGAAAAAAATAACCTTGGGAGAAGCCAGGCTCACTGTGGGGGCCAGTTCCCCTCTGGCTAGACAACATGAATATAATGCCAATATTAGTTATTTGTGTGCAGTGCAAGCCATTGTTTACATTTGTAAATTAAGTAGGATTTTTTTTAATGAACTTTAAGAATAATAACTAATGTCTTTGAAGTCCATCCTGGATTAACTGCAGATGTTCACATAGATGCATTGTCCTTTGTTAGTTGGCTGATGGAGGCTTTTTTTGGCAATTAAATGATAGTCTATGTATTGTCCATCAATAGATAAAGGTGATGCAGGCAGAGATAAATTATGAGGTGCATCGCAGTTCAACCTGCAGGGCATTTCAGTGAGGTTTGGTGGGGTCCATCCGAAGTCCAAGGTTCAGGCAGTGGCATATGAAGTATCCAATGTCTTGCAGTTGGAGTTGGCATTAGTTCATCCTCTGAAGTGATGTCTGGCTAGCACCAGCTGTAGTTTGTCATCATCTCTCAGCGACACGTAGCAGTGGAGTCCCTCACCAAGCAGGAGTGGAGCTGGATCTGGCAGGCTCTGGTAACAGACATGGAAACAAATAAAATAATATTAGCATAGATGCCATTCAATTTTATGCAGAGTTATAGATCATGATGGATGTTTCTGGTTCCGGCAGACCTAACTAAAGCAGCCTAATTGTGAGTTGATGGATAAATTAGGTGTGTAAATAGAAGAGTCTTTAGTCTACACTTAAACTGAGTGAGTGTGTCTGCATCCCGAACACCGTTAGGGAGACTATTCCATAGTTTAGGAGCCAAATATGAAAAGGATCTACCTCCTTTTGTGGAATTTGATATTCTTGGGCTTATTAACAAGCCAGAATTTTGTGATCATAATGAACGTGATGGAATATAGTGTGTCAGAAGGTCACTTAAGTACTGTGGAGCTAGATCATTCAAAGCTATGTATGTAGTTAACAGAATTTTTAAATTAATACGAAATTTAACAGGTAGCCAATGTAACGACAAAAAAATTGGGCTAAAATGATAATATTTCTTGGTTCTAGTCAGCACTCTTGCAGCTGCATTTTGAACCAATTGAAGTTTATTTATTGAATTTGCTGGACATTCTCCCAGTAATGCATTACAATAATCTAGTCTTGAGGTCATGAACGTATTAATTAATTTTTCGGCATCAGCAACAGAGCATGTGTCGTAATTTAGCAATATTTCTCAGGTGGAAGAATGCTGTTCTACAAACAATGGAAATTTTCAAAGGACAGATTGGTATCAAATATAACACCCAAGTTCTTTGCAGAAGATGACATAACAGTGCATCCATCGAGAGTCAAATGATATTTTAGCATCTTATTTTTAGAGGTTTTTGGTCCAATCATTAGTACCTCTGTTTTGTCAGAATTGAGTAGAAGGAAATTGTACATGCAAGTGGTAATATATGTGCAAGGTAGGGGTATGTCCAGTTATTGAATTAAATATGAGTGAATTTACATATGTACATGACATATTTATACATTATTGCACTATGGGAGTCCTGAGGGCAGTTTAATTGTTCATTTGGTTAATGGCCAGAGGGCAACAGTTCAAAAACAGAGTGGACATGGTGAGTGGGGTCCAGAGTGATTCTACCTGCACGTTTCCTCACTCTGGAGATATACGGGTCTTGGAGAGTGGGCGGGGGGCACCAATAATCCTCTCAGCAGTCCTGACTGTCCATTGTAGTTTCCTTCTCTCTGATTTGGTGGCTGAACCAAACCAGACAGTTATAGATGTACACAGGACAGACTCAATGACAGCTGAGTAAAACTGAGTCAGCAGCTCCAGTGGCAGGTTGAACTTCCTCAGCTGGCGAAGGAGGTACAACCTCTGCTGAGCCTTCTTCACAATGTAGTCTATGTGAGTGTCCCACTTCAGGTCCTGAGAGATGGTAGACCCCAGAAACCTGAATGACTCCACTGCTGCCACAGTGCTGTTCATGATGGTGTTGGGGGGTGGGGGGTATTCCTCCTGAAGTCCACTATCATCTCCACTGTCTTGAGCGTGTTCAGCTCAAGGTTGTTGTGACCACACCAGACAGCTAGCTGTTCAACCTCCCATCTGTATTCAGACTCGTCACCATTGCGGATGAGGCTAATGACCATGGTGTCGTCTGCAAAGTTCAGGAGCTTGACAGAGGGGTCTTTTGCAGTGCAGTCATTCATGTACAAGGAAAAGAGAATGCATGCCCGAGGAGCACCAGTGCTAATAGTGAGGGTCCCGGATGTGATTTTCCCCAGTCTCACTAGCTGCTGCCTATCTTTCAGAAAGCTGTTGATCCACTGACAGACTGTGGTTGGCATGGAGAACTGGGTCAGTTTGGTTGAGAGAAGATCAGGCATGATGGTATTGAAGGCTGAAGGCCTATGTATTGTTATCTAATATTCAACGCAGAGGAAAGAATTAATGAATGGAAACTAATTTTCAATGTCCCATTTTCTAGTTATCCGTGGCTGAACTGTCTCCCTGGCTGTGCTGTCGTAGGGCCAATGGCTTGATTAGCAGAGTGACAAGAAGAACCTCCCTTATGAAATTTATATGTTTCTGTATAAATTCCCCACTTATGCCCTAATCCACACATCTGTCAACACCCTCCCCGTTTCCCTTCGCATTGCACACTCATTGCACAAACTGTCAGATTTGCAAAGTTCACAGACATCCAAAGACCTTATGAGAACTCAGAGATACCTGGAAAATAATTTGTGAAGGTAAACTGATTCAGATGTCACAGATCAGGCTGTTGACTTCATTTGTTTCTGAATAAACACTGAAAGCACTTTGTACATACAGTATGACATATGATTTAAAACAGTATGACATATGATTTAAAACATATGATCACACATTATTCTCTTTGACTCATTATTGTCTTTGTATTTGTGCAGAGCCTCCTCCAGCTATCACAGTGCCCTATAACGCAACAATGCCTCCTGGTGCAAATGTGGTTCTGACATGTCTCGTAGCCAGCACAGTGCACTTTAACCTGACCTGGCAACGTGGGGATGTGGATGCCAGATTGGACCCACGCATGCGGGTCACTGCCAACCTGTCCTTGGAAATCCAGCGGGTCACTCCTGATGATGTTGGCTGGTACACCTGCATTGCAGCTAATGAGGGTGGAATTTCTGCCTCACGTGTCTACCTTAGTGTGCAAGGTAAGTGTATGTCTATTGACTTGTGTCTGTGTGTATTTTTGTGTTACTACTAAAGCAATTAGCCTCAAGAGGCTGTGTATTGTATTGAATTTACCATTGTTAAGTGGTGTTGTTTGGCATGACACAAAGCGGAGCAAAGTATACCGATCAAAAAGAACTTTAAACATGGCTCATCGAATCAGATTTTTGAGCCAGAGCTATCAGTTTTATAATGAAAGTTTTATTCATTTTTATTGTACCAATTGTTATTATTACATCAAAGGTCAAAAACAGTTCACGGTTTTAATTAATGACCACATTTATTTTCCACAAAGGATGTTTAAATTACTAGGTACTAAGACTCCTGTAATACATGCATAGAAAAAGAAGTGCCACAGGTCTCTCGGCAGCTCACTCTCTCATTCCTCTCTAACAAAAGATATGTTTTCATTGCAGCCTTGCTCTAATATTTCACTGCAATATTTTATAGCACTTGTGAAAGTGATTTACGCTGTGCTTGTTCACTGTTTGAGATCCTGTAGTTTCCATTGTTGTTTCAAGATTCACTTCTCTTACATGGAATTAGGAACACTGTGAAAGATACTACTCAGCACTATGTCTGTCAAAGCATTTTGCTTTCTCTCAATGGGTAAAATAGTCATCCCATAGGAAATAAAAATCACAACTGCGATCTCTTAAATCTCTCAGTTGTTTTTCCAAAGAGATTACATGGAGGGCAAAGGAAAAAAGTTTCCATCTGCTTCTCAGGTTTGTCTCCTTTAGAGTTTCAGAAGACATCTCAACAATGTCTCATACTGTGCACTCCCATTTGTCAAAATACAAAAATCTGCAATCAAAAGTAAGAGATTTCAATATGAACTCTTCATATCAATATCAAGATTTTTCATCAAATTCTAACAGGCCCAAATGATAAGGATCATGCTGTCCATTTTAACATTATTGCTACTCTTATTTTATGTTAACAATTGTCTCATGTGTGTGTATGTATGTGTATGTATATATATATATATATATATATATATATATATATAATTTCTCCCAAGCCATTTTCAGATCTGCATTTTCGGCTATTTGTCTCAAACGTGAAGTCTCATGAACAATGAAAAAGCAACCTCTATCATTTTCTGGGATAAGCTGTTAAACCAAAAGTTAAACCTCAAAATAGAGGGGTTACAAAGACATGTCTCAGTCTGGTTGAGATTCTAAAGGGTCATGAGATATCAGATATGGAATCATGGCTTGTCTTCTGTTTCTCATAGTAAAGCAATTTGTATGTTAGTCATGCTCAACTGTCATGGATTAGTAAAAAGCTGTTGAGATTTGGAAGTATGATGAATGGAGTTATAGATGGATAGATGTGACTTAAGACTGTCCTTTATGATGATAAAATGTGTCAAGCCCCTGAGAGCCCCAGTAGGGCTGGGTTTGAATTTATAACCTGGAGAGCGGGAGTGACATTTACTGTATAGTTTTACCTCATTGCTAAGTGATGAGTCTTTTAGTTTTCCAGAACATTCTTTCCCAAGACCTGAAGAACGGGTTTTCCCTGCATCCTACTTCTCTCTGTCTCTATCTCTATCTGTCTGTCTTTGTCTCTCAAGATTCAAGTAGCTTTATTAGGTAAAAAAAAAAAAAAAGCTTTACCAAAAAAACATTGCCAAAGCATTAGTAACGTTATATACATTTGTGCACATACATGAAAAAACGTACATTTCACGTACAAAATTAAAAAGTTCATAAAAATTAATACTATTAATAAAAAATGTAAACTAAAATTGATTCATTTAATATAATTAAAATAAAATAAAAACAATGCCTGTTTTACTATTTACACAAATCTTTCTATCTCTGTGTCTGTCTGTATCTCTGTCTCACTACCTCTCTCTGTTTCCTTTTCCCTTACCCTCTATTTTTGTTCTGTTTCTGCTCTTTAAGCCACTTTGTACTTATTGTGTGTCAGTCTTTGGCTTTTTAAACAGCTGTCACCATTGGACTGACACTGTACATGTGTGTGTGTGTGTGTGTGTGTGTGTGTAATCACCACCTGCTAGGATTCCAGTGCTGTCTTAGTCATTATGAGCCCTTTGAAGTGGGACTGCTGACACAGGGAAGTCTGGGCAGTCCATAGTGATCTGCCCTAATCCCTTAAACAACATTACTTTGACCTGCACAGTCCACACTCACTGTTTACAGCTTCAGTCCCTCTGACACAAGTACATGTGTGTCCTACAAGCCCCGAGAGCCAATGAGTGTCTAGAACGTTACACACCCATGATGAAGTCATATACAGTATCTGTAAATGGGGTCATGTCAAGGAATTGTATTTTTTCCTTGAGGAAATTATAATGTTAATAAAGATTTTTGCAACAATTTTTTTTAAAAATGTAAATCATAATGTAGTTATTGCATGACCTTTTTCCACCCTGTCTCTGGCCTGAAACGCGACTTGACGTGGCTACATGGCATGGCAGTATCCTGACTTGGCCATGGTAGGCGTGGATGCTGGCTCGTTGGCCGTGGCAGGCATGAGCACTGACTCGTAGAGCAGAGGCGGGCCTGGACCGTGGAGCGGAGGCGGGCCTGGACCGTGGAGCGGAGGCTTGCGTGTGACATGGCATGGAGCAGTCTGGGGCTTGGCTGTGACATGGCATGGAGCTGACTCTGGCGTGGCTGTGACATGGTATGGAGCTGGATCAGGGGCAGAAGGTGGCGCAAGCTCTGCGACCATGACGTGGGACCCTGGCTCGGTGTCCACCTCCCCCATAGTGAATGATGAACCACATCAGTAGGGCAAATTGATAAATTGAGTCAGGCTGTAGGTATTCCGGCTGCCTGGCATCAAGGAGGAGATTGGCTCATTCAGCCCAAAGTGAAAAGCAGTCCTTGAGGCAATCTCATTAAAATCGACCCTGCTGGCCAGAGCACAAAAGTCCTCTACATATTCCTCCAGGGGACGATTCTCCTGACGTAAATGAAGAAGCTGAACTGCTGGGTTCATTTTGCGGTCAGGTATTCTGTAACAAAGTTGGCAGGCAATGGCAGGCAGACGAAGATGATGATGATGTGAAGAACCCAAGTGCAGTTTGTTCATAAACGTAAAATCCAAAAGCCGTGAACAGAAACATAAACATGAACTGAACTGAACTGAACTGACTTGACTTCCAAACAACATGACATAAACAATACCTGACACTGAACAATGGCAAACATGAGGATATAAATACATGGACAAAGGTAACAAGACAACCAATGAACAGACAGAACTATAAACAAGATAATACTAATAAACTAAAACCAATGACAAACTAGAACTGATAAAGAGATAAGACAATGACCATGAACCAATGACATAACAGAACTAATAAGACTATAACCAATAGGAACAGGACGCATGAACATGAGGGAAACAGGATAATCACATGACTTGACATGGAAACAGGAAATAACATGACATGGAAACACTTTTCAAAATAAAAGTCATTAACACAAAACATGAACAAAAATACATCTAGACATGACAGAATCAGTCAATTTTAATAATATAAGTAGGCCATATGTTCCAGTAATAATATACTGTGCATAATAATAATAATAATAATAATAATATAAATACTGTAATATTAGTAATGTACATGCATAACATTCAAAATATTTTATTATCTTTCAACAAACATCATTGTTGTTCGACTGAAATAACAACAGACAACTGAAAAAAGTTGGCACACTGTTGCTTCCTAATACTTAAATTATCCGGCGCACAAGATTCTGTAATAAAATAATTCTATATAAAGCTGAAAATAAATCTGTATCCAGCTGTAGGTAGAGTTAGGGACGGTCGGTCCAGGGCTTCACCTCTGTTGTTTTGCCGCTTCAGTTCGCATCCTGTAAAAGAAAACAGATGTTCACTGGGTGGGGAGTAGCCATTTTGCCACTTAAATAAACAACAATGGGTGTCCGAGGGCCTGGGTAGCTCAGCGAGTATTGATGCTGACTACCACCCCTGGATTCGCGATTTCGAATCCAGGGCGTGCTGAGTGACTCAGCCAGGTCTCCTAAGCAAACAAATTGGCCCAGATGCTAGGGAGGGTAGAGTCACATGGGGTAACCTCCTTGTGGTCTCTATAATGTGTGGTTCTCGCTCTTGGTGGGGCGCGTGGGGAGTTGTGCGTGGATACCATGGAGAATAGTGTGGGCCTCCGTGGAGACGTAGCACGTGTGGTAACGTGCTCAACGAGCCACGTGATAAGATGCACGGCTTGACGGTCTCAGACATGGAGGCAACTGAAATTCATCCTCCGCCACCCGGATTGAGGCGAGTCACTACGCCACCACAAGGACTTAGAGCGCATTGGGAATTGGGCATTCCAAATTGGAGAGAAAAGGGGAGAAAGAAAAAAACAATGGGTGTCCCGATGCCCTCATATTGGCCAAATAGGGGGTGTCCTGGCTAATACAAGACAGCTGGCAAGCTTACTAGCGTATACTTCATTATCATTTGTTGCACTCTGTGCTGTTTTTTTTGTTGTTTTTTTTTTTTAAATAATAAAATAATTGAATTTTAAATCAATATTTCATGAGCAATTCTGAATTAGATGGTAAATAACCATGTTATTATGATCATGGTTTATTTTGCCATAAAAATGGCTGACTATATAATTCCTTACAGTATCAAACAAACACAGACAGATTAAACATTAGGATTACATTTGCAACTCATCGTCTCAAATATACTGTAATGGGCACTGCTCTATCTTCCATATAAGTTTCTTTGAAAAGCATGAATCTTGGTCCTTAAAAAATACATCAAGAAATGTGCCCAACAAAAATAATGTAATCCTACATTGTGTTCAGGAACTTTGTTTGAATAAGACAGTCATTCCTAATGGTGGGATCCTTCCGTTTATGCAGAGATGCAGTTTTTCCACAACAAGGAACACAACATCTGGGGATCTTAATCGATATATTTTTGTTAGTTACAGTAAAGTAACAACAGAGTGTTTTTGCAGAGTGGAAACAATACATTCTCTTTTTGGACTGGAGAGGAAGTTTTGAATTCTGAAACTTACAGTATGTTTTTATAGTACAGTGACCTTACTGTATACTATGTCAAAATATCAAGGAAAATGTTATTCCTCATGACATGACCCCTTTAATTTAGTTAAACAGCATGAACCAAAGGTGTAGTTCATCACATTGACATTATGGACTATGGACATGTACAGTGCATCCGGAAAGTATTCACAGCGCTTCACTTTTTCCACATTTTGTTATGTTACAGCCTTATTCCAAAATGGATTAAATTCATTATTTTCCTCAAAATTCTACAAAAAATACCCCATAATGACAACAGGAAAGAAGTTTGTTTGAAATCTTTGCAAATTTATTAAAAATAAAAAAACGAAAAAAAAAAAAACACGTACATAAGTATTCACAGCCTTTGCTCAGTACATTGTTGAAGCACCTTTGGCACCAAATACAGCCTCAAGTCTTTTTGAGTATGATGCTACAAGCTTGGCACACCTATTTTTGGGCAGTTTCTCCCATTCTTCTTTGCAGGACCTCTCAAGCTCCATCAGGTTGGATGGGGAGCGTTGGTGCACAGCCATTTTCAGATCTCTCCAGAGATGTTCAATTGGGTTCAAGTCTGGGCTCTGGCTGGGCCACTCAAGGACATTCACAGAGTTGTCCCTGAGCCACTCCTTTGTTATCTTGGCTGTGTGCTTAGGGTCGTTGTCCTGTTGGAAGATGAACCTTCGCCCCAGTCTGATGTCCAGAGCACTCTGGAGCAGGTTTTCATCAAGGATGTCTCTGTACATTGCTGCATTCATCTTTCCCTCGATCCTGACTAGTCTCCCAGTTCCTGCCACTGAAAAACATCCCCACAGCATGATGCTGCCACCACCATGCTTCACTGTAGGGATGGTATTGGCCAGTGAGCGGTGCCTGGTTTCCTTCAGACATGGCGCTTGCCATTCAGGCCAAAGAGTTCAATCTTTGTTTCTCATGGTCTGAGAGTCCTTCAGGTGCCTTTTGGCAAACTCCAGGCAGGCTGTCAGGTGCCTTTTACTGAGGAGTGGCTTCTGTCTGGCCACTCTAACATACAGGCCTGATTGGTGGAGTGCTGCAGAGATGGTTGTTCTTCTGGAAGGTTCTCCTCTCTCCACAGAGAAATGCTGGAGCTCTGTCAGAGTGACCATCGGGTTCTTGGTCACCTCCCTGGCTAAGGCCCTTCTCTCCCGATCGCTCAGATTTGCCAGGCGGCCAGCTCTAGGAAGAGTCCTGGTGGTTCCAAACTTCTTCCATTTACGGATAATGGAGGCCACTGTGCTCATTGGGACCTTCAATGCTGCAGAAATGTTTCTGTACCCTTCCCCAGATCTGTGCCTCGATACAATCCTGTCTCTGAGGTCTACAGGCAATTCCTTGGACTTCATGGCTTGGTTTGTGCTCTGACATGCACTGTTAAATGTGGGACCTTATATAGACAGGTGTGTGCCTTTCTAAATCATGTCCAATCAACTGAATTTACCACAGGTGGACTCCAATCAAGTTGTAGAAACATCTCAAGGATGATCAGTGGAAACAGGATGCACCTGAGCTCTATTTTGAGCGTCATGGCAAAGGCTGTGAATACTTATGTACATGTGATTTTTTTTTTCGTTTTTTATTTTTAATAAATTTGCAAAGATTTCAAACAAACTTCTTTCACATTGTCATTATGGGGTATTGTTTGTAGAATTTTGAGGAAAATAATGAATTTAATCCATTTTGGAATAAGGCTGTAACATAAAATGTGGAAAAAGTGAAGCGCTGTGAATACTTTCCGGATGCACTGTACCTGTATGGAAGCTTGACAGTCAGAAAATTTCCAAATGCTTTTTATCTTTATTTTATCTTCATTATTCATTATCTGTTGGATACTAACTTCTTTTGTTAAATCTTTGCCTGAAAACCTTGCTTGTGCTACCATTTTTTTTTTAAACAAATGCCAGTTGGTTTGATATTCTGATACTGCAATGACATTCATACAATAGAGGGAAGTCAGGTTCCGGAAGTATAAATTTTTTCCACAGGCAAATACATTTTTAACTTTAACTTATAAACCTTTAAAGACAGACCTACCACGAGCGAGAGGTACTCGCTGAGCTACCCAGGCCCCTCAACTTGATTGTTTAAAAATTGTGTCTAATAGTGGAATTCCTTGTGAAGAACTTCACTACCCATGCAATAAAATAAAAAAGTTTTGTTTCTCTACTTATACTCAACAACCAGTAGTTTTATATTTTTTCCATTGTTTTTAATTAGATTATGTCATTCGCAATGCTTTATGAGATTGTAGTTCATGCCATCATAAAATACGTTAAGTACACAGTCTTGTACCTTTGTCTTCAAATCAAAGTTTATAATGCCGTGATCCACATCTAAGTTGATTGTTTGGTTCGTGGCTTAGAACTCTTATGAAGGATTTTATGAAACCCCTATTGAAAAAACAATTATGGGAAAAATACTTCCGGAACCCATACAGCTGAAAAATTGGGCGGGCACAGTTGCACTATATTTTAAGTGTAACTTAAGTATCCAAATGGTTTTCGGGGCCACTGCACTATACATCACCTGGACCCCTGGTCTTTGCAGTTGACATTTTGCACAGTATGTTAGAGCTGACATTACCAACATAGAATCTGCATACTAAAAATGTGTCATAACATTTAAACCAGAACTTAAAGAGTGTCATTTGCTTTGAAACTAAACTAAAGAGAAGCATTTTAGCTATTTGAATTAGGGTGTGTTCACACTTGGCAGGTTTGGTTCAATTAAAATGAACTCTGGTGCGATTGCTCTCTTAGTGCGGTTCATTTGAACAAATGTGAACGCTGCCATCTGAACCTTGGTGCGCACCAAACAAGCGGACCGAGACCCTGACTAGTGGGTCTTAGTCCACTTCCAAATGAACTCTGGTGTGGTTCGATTGATATATGAACGCAGCATGGACCAAAGACGTCTAAATGGACCAATAACAGGAAGTAATTTGCCTTATACTGACCTCAAGCATACCTGGTTCTTCTAATCATAGGAGCTATGTTGCCCATTACAGTTCGGTACAGCATTGTTTTGGATGTTCGGCAAGTTCCGTCACAAAATATACATCATAAAAGCTGTCCAATCAGGTTGTGACCTTATCTTTATACCTTTTGTTTTGTAGCTTAGGTTCGGTGTTAAAAATGCCAGTGTGAACGCTAAGCGAACCAGGACTAAATGTATCATTTTTTTTCGGTCTGGACCAAGAGAACCAAACTACAAGTGTGAACACACCCTTAGAGTAGCCCCAGGCAAAGAATTGTAGATGAAGCTTAGCGTCAGTGAGTTGTTAAAATTGAGCCCTTAGGCTGACAGAGTCTATTAGAGTACACTTTAGTGAGTAAGACTTGGGATAATTACAGCTTTTAATGCTACACACAAAGTGACCTCTCAACAATAACACTTTAACTGCCTGAGCATGCTTCACACAACAACTCTCCTTCACAGCCATAGTTACACTTGTGTTCACAGAAGACTCTTTTTATCTCTCAGATCTAATTTTGAATGAGCTTTAATCATAAAAAGTAGGGTTCTGGAAATTACTTCACTCTATCCAGGCAAACATTCCGTTTACAAAACAGTAGAAGACCTCTTAAGCTCTGTACCCCATGGAGCATGTTAGCCTTGCTAATAATGCTCAAGTTTCTCATTTCTGTCATAATATCTCAGCGATCCAGTACTTAAAAATTCTGTCATCCATTGCTCACCCTCATGGCGTTCCAAACACGTATGTCTTTCTTTTATCTCTCGAACACGAGAAATTTTGAAGAATGTTGATGCTGCTTTTTTTCCATACAAAGCAAGTGAATGAGGACTAATACTGTCAGTCTCTATTATTCTTCATAACATCTCCTTTTGTGTTCCACAACAAAGGTTTGGAACAACATGATGGTGAGTAAATTATTTAAAAAATAAAAATTTTGGGCGAACCATCTCTCTGGGCATGATGTCACACATCCTGCTCTGCATGGATCTGGGACAGGCAAAGACTGAGGTCAGAGAATAGTGTACACGCACCTCATATTTGCTTCAGCAGGTCATTTTGACAGTGAGGAACAGTGAGAAAACACTTTCATTCAGCAGGGACTGCACATCATTAATTGATCAGAAACATGCCTCATTTTTAACAGCTGAGAGAATCTGGAACCAATAATCCCACTTTAGTGGTTGTGCAAAAAGGAGAAGGAATGATGGGAGATTTGCTATGAAATGAGTTTGGCTGGAGCCAGAATCTTATCATGGATGTAAAGCAGGACATTTTTAAAAGGGTATTGTGTAGACACATGAAAATTGCAGAGTTGTGTGTTCATGTTTGTAATTAAGATTACAAGCACTAAAGACTTTAGTCACATACAAATATTTGTCTATGAATATAATTATTTTCATGAAAGTTATAAATCTTTTAGAAGTTAATTACAAATAATTACTAACAAATTACAGCCCAGAGTTTGATGTGTGAAGCATGACCTATTGATTAGAAAGATGAAAAATAGATATAATAATTTTTTTCTTTTTTCTTTTTTTTTTTTTCCTGAAATAAATGTGTGGTGCTTGGCCATGCAAAACTTGCTGCCACAATGCTTGGGTGTTGTGGGTGATTGCAGGGGCGTTGCTTTGTGGTTGCTAAGGTGGTTTTAGTGTTTATGCAGTTGCTAGGGTGATCTGGGTGGTTGCTAGAGAGTTACTAACTCAGTTCATACTTTGGGTTAGGGATTTAAACAAAGTAAAATTTACATTTACATTTATGCATTTGGCTGACGCTTTTATCCAAAGCGACTTACAGTGCCCTGATTACAGGGACAATCCCCCTGGAGCAACCTGGAGTTAAGTGCCTTGCTCAAGGACACAATAGTGGTGGCTGTGGGGATTGAACCAACAACCTTCCGCTTACCAGTTCAATGCTTTAGTCCACTACACCACCACCACTCCAAATTATGCTTGATATTAGCAACATAACTTGTTGAACAATTTCGGTATGCTATTCAACACTATAATCAAACTGTTTTCACACCAGAACCACCATTGGCGATGGTGGATCCGCGGAACCAGACGTTTCAAACTGGTCAAGAGGTTTGGATCAGGTGTACAGCCAGAGGCTATCCCTCACCCATGGTGGTGTGGACACACAATGATATGTTCATTATGGGTTCCAGCAGGTAAGAAACACAACAAGCTTAGTTTGAAGATGCTCTCTATTTGTTTTCCATTATTGTACTCTGGTTGTGCTGTGTTCTTAGCCTGTTGTGCTCTTGTTACCCAGGCACAGAATGACCCCTGATGGCACACTGGTCATCAGGAACACAGCGCCAAAAGATGCAGGGACATATGGCTGTTTGGCTAGTAATGTGGCAGGAACAGACACTCAGACTGCTATCATCAGCTACATTGGTCAGTGCCGAGATCAATAGCTTGACTCTGCATTTACTCACCCTAATGCGGTTACCATATGACTTTCTTCCATGGAAAACAAAAGAGAAATTTTGAAGAAAGTACTGGTTGCTCTTTTCCATGCAATTAAAATGAAAGGGGACTGGATCTTTCAAGCTTTGTAAAGGATGCAAAAGCCCATAAAAGTATCAAAGAAATGGTTAAAATGACTAATGTGCTATGTTCTAAGTCCTTCTAAGATTTGTTCCCAAATTGGACATTAACTATTCCTGCAACACACATAAATAAGGAAGCAATTCCCAAACCAAAGGTCTGAGATGTTTTTACTGCTAAACTTTAAACTCAGTCAAACAATCAGAGAAATGACTGTAAATCAGTGAGAAATGTGACATATAGAGTCACACCCTGTAGTTCTACACTAGTCTTTAATTAAGCCTCCTGTGATCTTTGTCCTTCTATAGAATCTCCGCAGGTGACAGTCCCTCACTCTGAGCTGCTGACTGGTCTAGGACAGACAGTCATTATGGAGTGCAGGGTCACAGGAATTCCAAAGCCTGACATCCTGTGGTACAAAGGTCAGCTGGTCAACTTATCTTCTTTAAACTAGTTCTCTATTGATTGATGCCATCAAACCTAATGTATGTTTGATCTTTAGGTAATGTTCAGCTGAGGCCATCTGCATTTTTGAGTATGGACCCTCAGCTTGGTACTCTGAGCATTCAGCAGACTAAGGACACACATGCAGGAGAGTACACATGTGTGGCTGTAAACTCAGCCGGCTCTGCACAGGGGTACATCACACTGGACGTGGGCTGTAAGGATATTTTACACACCACACATCTAAAATAAAATAGATAATTATTTAAAGGATTCCCAAAGCTACTGAAGGGTGATTTACTGACAATCTTTTTTTTTATTTTATTTTATTTTATTTTTTTTCAGTTTTGAAAAATAAACAAATAAAGACTATGGATAAATAAAATGCTGAATAATGAGTCATCACATTTTACAAATAAAGCTTTTGGTCTTTCACCTGTATTCCACAGCTGCCCCTCAGTTCACACGAAAGCCTTCTGATCTTTCTGCTGATATTGGCACAAACATTACCTTACCATGTCACGCCCAGGGTCACCCAGAACCTCAGCTCTCCTGGAGACGAGAGGACAATGGCGCTCTCCTCTCTCAGCACCATGGTCCCAGTACTGTTACTCAAAAAAGTGATGGGGACCTTTTCATCACTAGTCAGTGTCTTTCTCTTTCTGTCTCTCTTTAGGCCTGTTCACACCAAATTTTAATGTAATTACATTAAAATTTAATTTAAAATTGAATTGAATTTAAACTGAAACAATGCATCTCAGGTAAATTTTTCTTAATTGTTCGGAACTTTGTTTTTGTTTATATGTTTTTTTTTTTTTTTTTTTAGAATAACCAACATTCAGCATCAGACTTGTTGTGAATAATTTACCTATATTTATTGTTTGCAAATATTTTATGCTTTCATGTCGCTTCAGTTGCATCTGAATTGGTGTGAACAGGCCTTTTCTTATTTATTTCAAGATATTTATCTGTATTTTACAGATCGCAAAGGTTAATGTCCTTTTTTGTCCTTTGCATTTTAGACCTTTGGGTAGACGATGAGACCACTTATGTATGTGAAGCTCAGAACCCTTTTGGAAAAATACAGACTAAGGCCAAAGTCACTGTTACTGGACTGGGTAAGACATCTGAGAGGTTCTTCACTCATAAATGCTGTATATGTTTTAAGTTTATACTGATCCCTCTGTCAGCAGACCACTTGAAGCAAGAAGGTGGTGTGGAATATTAATTGTTTTGCACTTCCGTCATCTTAGTCACATGCACATTTTTTTTGGCTTAATGCCCAAAAGCATGAGTTTGAGAGAAGTTCAGTGTGTTTGAGAGTATATGAATGTATAAGGCTCAGGGGTACATGTGTTTCCAATTAAGAGAGAAAGGATGCTATAACACAAGGTCAACACCAAAGTAAAATTCAATACATTCTCTGTAGATGGGGATATACTGCACAAAATCCATGCAGGACATTAAAACATCCATAATGTATGTCCATTGTAGTGTCTGTACCTTAGTGTTTAGATTGCGTTTGGATTTGAGGTTGTTTAATTACATTTTAAATGTTAGATCGGAGTATGTGTTCTTGTATTTGAAAGAGCTCTTGTTTCATACATGCCTGCGTGAATAGGTGTCAAAGTGGTTTTTGATCAAAGTGTTGTAGACCGGGGGGCCTGGGTAGCTCAGTGGTAAAAGACGCTGGCTACCACCCCTGGAGTTCGCTAGAATCCCAGGGCGTGCTGAGTGACTCCAGCCAAGTCTCCTAAGCAACCAAATTGACCCGTTTGCTAGGGAGGGTAGAGTCACATGTGGTCACTATAATGTGGTTCATTCTTGGTGGGGCGCGTGGTGAGTTGAGCGCGGATGTCGCGGTGGATGGTGTGAAGCTTCCACACGCGCTATGCCTCCGTGGCAACGTGCTCAACAAGCCACGATAAAATGAGCAAGTTGATGGTCTCAGACGCGGAGGCAACTGGGATTCATCCTCCGCCACCCGGATTGAGGCGAATCACTACGCGACCACGAGGACTTAAAAAGCGCACTGGGACTTGGGCATTCCAAATTGGGTGAAAAAGGAAAAAAAAATAATAATAAATGTTGTAGACCGAGCACTGGCTCGTGGTCCATTTCTCTAGCTAAAGTGTCCTGCATCTCTGATTTTTCTTCTGAGATTTTTTTTTTTTTTTTTTTACCTGATTTGAGCTAAAGAAACACAAATCACAAATACACTTTCTATCGGTTTGACCGATTTGTCGGTTTGACCGACTTTCTATCGGTTTGACCGATTTGTGATACACTTTACACTGTGATCCATTTGTGGTTTCTACAAACACTGAAGACTGACTGTTAGTATCAACACAAAATCTCATCAAGAGTCAGTTGGTTTTGTCATTGTAAAGTACACAGTGTGTGAGAGACCTTTAGTGTCTGCATGCTTGCATTTTTATATGTTGTAACAGATCTCTACTTGTTTGGGAAAAGAGGAAGCAGGAACCAGATAACAATCAACAGACTTTTAATAAAACACTGACAGAGACTTAACATAAACAAAAGTGCACACACACAAAAACTGCTGCTTGCCTCTCTCTTTCTCTCTCTCTCTGGCATCCCCGGCTCCTCCTTTTATCTCACTCCCACTGATTGGGCAACTGGCGTGCATCCTCTTGGCCCGGCCACGTCCTCCTCCACGTCACATACCCCCATGCCCGATTCAGGCCGGGTAAACCTTTGGTCTGACTTACCTCCTGGAGGGGAGGAGTTGCCCCTTCGGCCATTCCATCGCCAGCTAGTCTTCCCCACCTCCTGGGTAGGATGAGGGGAGGGTTGAGAGAAAGAGAGCGAGGGAGACAGAGAGGGAGAGAGAGAGAGAAAAGAAAAGGGAAAAAAAAACTTCAGTTCTCGACCATGCCGCCATTTGGTCCTCAGCCAGCTGTCCAGCGATCCTCTGTGACATGGGGTGATGGCACTGGATTCCGCCTCCTGGCGACCGGCAGCAGCTCCTCTGTCCCCTGGCAGAGGCAACGGCTCCTCTGCTTCCTGGTGGACGGCAGCGGTTCCTTCACTTCCTGGCAGACAATAACAGCTCCTCCGCCTCCTGGCGGATGGCAGAAGCTCCTCCGTCTCCTGGCGGACCGCTCCAGTACCATCGAACCAATCCTCTCCTTGGCGACACGATCCTCCGTCAGCGGCGAGGGCTCTCCTCCAGTCCAGGGTTTCGGCACCAGTGAAACAGATCTCTACTTGTTCGGGAAAGGAGTAAGCAGGAACCGGGTAACATTCAACAGACTTTTAATAAAACACTGAAGACTTAACATAAAGAAAAGCGCACACACACAAACACTGCTGCGTGAATCTCTCTCTCTCTCTCTCTCTCTCTCTCTCTCTGGCATCCCCAGCTCCTCCTTTTATCCCTCTCCTGCTGATTGTGCAACTCAGCGCCGGGCGTGCATCCTCTCGGCCTGGCCACGCCCTCCTCCTCTTCACATATGTGTATGGCATATCTCTCTGTGTGAGTGAGTGCAATGTGTCTCTGTCTGATAATTCCCCTTTGCTGAGCCCTAATACCCCAATGACACTTTTTATGTGTATTCCAAGGTATCTATGGAAACTCAACAAGCAAAACACCAGAGGTGCAGCCAGTCCACTGAGTTTTCAGTGTCAGTATTTCCAATGGAGACTTGACTGTCCTCTCTCCTGATTTAATCAAACAATCTTACTACAAACAATCAGTTGCAGGATTGAAAAGCAGTTATTCCAATATCTCTACCTTTTCCTGAAGATAAAGGTTAAGAGAATGCATAATACCTCAGTAATAGAGGTTTTGGTGTGAATGGCTCCTTTGCTGTCAGAATGGTATGTGTGACGGGTGGACTTATGTCTGGACACCATATTGAAACTATCTGTCTCTTGGAAACTGCAGCGTTCTCACACCACTGTTCAGAGCGATGGAGTGATTTGTTTGACTTCTACAGCTCTCAGCTAAAAAGCAATATTTCAGCGAGCTGTATGTTCAGTATATACAACTTTTAATTTCCATACAACTGTAGATATTAACATTTAAACTCTGTGTGTGCATATGTGTGTGTGCAGTATCTCCTGTGATAGCGCTGAGCCCAACATTCGCCAATGTGATAGAGTACCAGCAGGTCACTCTGCCCTGTGTGTTACTGGCCGGAAACCCTCTTCCTGAGAGACATTGGCTGCATGACAATGGCTTGGTGAGTTTACACATCCACACACACTAATACTCAAATTTAATTTGACCAATAACGTTCTTAAAAACATGAAATTCAAGTTCACCTTATTTACCCAGTTGATAAATGCCCCTTGTCTCGTTGCGCATGGTTCAAAATAAAAAATTATTCGTTCATAATTTTTAATAAAACAATTTAAAGATTTTCTCTGTGTCTGAAATGGCATAATCTTGTCTCTGACATAATCAAGGTTGTTCTGGCAGGGAAAATATTATTAACCAGCCTAATTATGCAATCCTGATGGATAAAATCAAGTACCACCTTCCTTTATTTCCCACCCTACTGTATATTATCTCAAAAATTAAGTTAACTGCTCTGTGAATGGCATTCATGTTGTCTGTAAGCAATCTTGGACAATCAAATGTTTTAACGTGATTGTGATTTAATGCGACTGTACATGTGTTTGACCATGTCTCAGGTTACATCAAGTCCATATGTGACTGTGAGACGTGATGGTAGTCTACATATAGAACGGGTCAGTCAGCAGGATGGAGGACAATACACGTGTTTGGCTGAAAACGTGGTGGGATCCAGCAACCGCACCACCATACTCCACGTGTATGGTAAGATATAAAACAAAAACAGACACACACTGCTGTAATTCTGTCACAGTTTACTATAAGCAAAATCAAACCTGAATTACACACTGTATAGGGCTGCACAATTATGACAAAAATTATAATTAATAATTGCCAATTATTGCCCTTGATATTGAAATCACAATTATTAATGTTGATTAAAAGATTATATTATTGTGACGTCACAAAGTAGGCAACTGCATTGTTCTTCAGAGTAGTAGATTTCAATGGTGGATATGAGCTGCACTCCAGTTTCTTTTCAGCATCTTTTAAGCATTAAATATTCTAATAATGTTTGTTAATGTCTGGCCTAATAAAAGTTATTTTAACGGGATATCTTTGGTATAGAAGAAATATATGTAGGTTCTTTCTGAACTATTGACAAAACCAGTTTTTACTTGATTCTGTATGCCTGTGTGACATGTAACAGGTTGATAAATACACATCCCCACACGTTTAACACAGAAATTGAGCAACGAGACGAGCACTTCCATACAATGACTGCTGTCACTGACTTCAGGTTTATACTGTTTGAGCCCTGCTGTTCAGCGCAAGCTCACTGATGCTCCGCACAGGGTTCTACACTCTTAAAAATGCTCTCATTAAAAATTAAGCTGTCTAATCAGCATAATAAATCAATTCTTTTTTATTTATCTTACCTTACCTTTATATTTGCTTTTGTTCTACAGCTTCTATTCGAGTGTCAGGTGATTGTTTCTTCAGTAATAATTTTCATGTCCCACAGAGGTGAAACATAAAGCAAGCATCTGGGCATCAGACTGTTTAAACTTTGCACAATAGAATCAGTTGTCATTACTGACAGGACGAGGGACTAATTTAAGCCTTGCCCTTCTAGTCAGTGAGTCACATTTATGATTAAAAACAGAGGGAAGGTGTCACACTTAATGACTGCTGTAACGAATTCACAAGATGGGCAAAGAGGAGGCAGGAACCAGCTGAACAGTCTACATAAAACTTTAATCAAACAGAACTAAAACATAACATAAACTGCAAAACAAACAAAGATGCACACACACACAGCTTCATGCGTCTCTCTCTCTCTCTCTAACTGGTGTCTCCGGCTCGTCCTCATCCCCCTCCCGGCTGATTAGGACGATTCAGCGGCGGGCGTGCGTCCTCACGGCCTGGCCACGCCCTCCTCCTCGTCACACTCCTCCACCACCCGGTTCAGGCTGGGGAAACCTCCGGCTTGATGTACTCCCCTCCCTTCCTAGAGGGGAGATGTCGCCCTTCCGGCCATCCTTCTGCCGGCAGGTCTTCCCCGCCTCTTTGGACCCTGGGAGAGACAAGGGAAGGTAGAGGGGAGAGGCTGAGAGACAGAGGGTGAGAGAAAAAGTGGTTCACTGGTCCCCGGACACACTGTCTCCTGGTCCTCAGCCACTCCTCCGCCCCCTGGCGGACGAGAGCCGCTCCTCCCCTGGCAGACAGCAGTGAGTCCTCTGTCCCCTGGCAGACGGCAACGGCTCCTCTGCTTCCTGGTGGATGGCAGCGGTTCCTCCGGCGGACGGCAGCAACTCCTCCGTTCCCTGGCGGATGGCAGCAACTCCTCCATCCCCTGGTGGACGGAAGTGGCGAGGACTCCACGACAGCGCATCCCTCCTCCTTCCTGGGTTTTGGCACCAGTGTATTGGGTTCAATGAAATGAGGAAGCGGGAGATGGTGATTCCAACTCAGGAATGTCACTTTTATTGATACACAAAATAAAACACATTCGCTCAAGCGTAACGATGCAGCTTCAATTCAATGGCATCGGCCAACACACAAACAGCTTCTCAGCTGGGCTCTCCCTCTCTCACACTCTGAGGACTGGCCCTTTTGTTTCCCCCGTCTCTCACTGGGAACACAGAAACAAGCAATTACCAGCAATTCATCTCAGGTGAGAACCCTTACCACTTACTCTATTTCCAGACAAACGCTCGACCATGCCCTTGCCTCCACAACTCTCTTTGACTTTGTTCTGTGCCTTATCACTGCAGCAGTAGTATAAATATTAATTACAACCTGGCAACTCATAATCGTTATTGTATATTTAAACGATTCCTTACTATGTACATTGAGTTCAGCAGCGATCTCCGAACACTTTTTTTCTTTTAATGGTCTGTCATGATAAGACATATGAGATATGTCATACAAACATACTGTACATGCTGAATCCAAACGAGCACTTTCCACACACCATGCTTTTTCTGCAGAAAAAAAACACTTCTGTCCTCCAGCAAAAAAAAACAAACACTTTATACATGAACTGCACTCATTGGTCACTACTTTGGTGGCGTGTTCCCGCCCCACCCGCAGCCAGTGATAATTTCAAGCAAGCCGGATGTGCATTTTCAATGTTTCAAGGCATTAAGTCCAGACAGTCAAGTAATTAACACCTCCCACTGAGAGGTGATAATGGGCACTCTGTCTCCCTCTGCCTGGCCAGTGATTATGTTAATGAGGCTAACACCTGAAAATCATTGGGAAAATCAGCTAGTCTTTAAGCCATCTTTAGAATACTCAACCAATGCAAAAACACATTGTTAATAGAAACCATTGACGCAAAAGGTGCAGACTTAAATTGAACGCTAAAATCGTCAGTTTTCACAATTACATAGTTGTGGCAGCCATAATCGTGATTAGTTTTTCAATTAATTGTGCAGTCCTAATACTGTATAAATCAGATCTTGGATCAGACCTGTTCTGAAAGATTTGGATTATTCTAGAATCAGACCTGAAATTATTCTTAATTGCAAGTTGACAAGATATCCTTGATTAGACTTCTGTCCACTTTGCACTCAGGGAATTTGGTTGGCTATTTGTGGTTGGTCACTTTACATGTCAGTCAGATGGCCCCAGTCGATGGTTCTCTGCCAGAAAAAGCTTAAAGTTGGACAAGACTTTATGCTGATATTCAAAAGTTAGGCTCTATGGGACTGTGTACAATCAGACTTGTCCCAGGGGAATTATGGAATGAGAAACCAGACCAGTCAATAAAAGCAAGACTGTAAAAATCAGACCAGTCTTAAAAAATGACATCATGCATGATTACAATTCCCAAAACAGACTTCCAGTTTTGATCAGATCTGTATTTCAAAAGACCATGCATAATCAGTCCTGTTGTAAAGGATTTATTTTCTGTGTAACCAGACCTCTATTACATAGCCCAGTCCTCTGCCTCCTCCCTTCCATGACTGTACTGTATACAATAAGCCTTTAGTTCAATCTCCCCCTAAAGCAGATGCCTTCATCATTCATTCATTTCACTTGTGAGAATTAAAAACAGAACCAGCAGTGTGAGCTGAGCACTTCTGCAGAGAAATAAAAAATTGACTGCAATTTTTTTTTTTTTATGTGATCACTGTTGGAGAACCAGTCTGCCTTCACAGATAGAAATTCACAGAGTAATCTCTGAGACTACATTAGTTTATGCAGTGCTTGTATACTATACTAAGGAATGCTAAATAATGTAAAGTGACAATGTCAGGGACATGGATCTCTATTTTCTGCCATACATTCACAAATAAGATGCTCTGTGTAGTGATGCTTTTGTAAGTATTTCTTAATCCCACCTTATATTCAGCCAAGTGTTTCTGTATGTGGTTTCCCACTCTAGTGATGCCCAGTATTCAACATGGCCCTCAAATCTTCAGTACCATTGAAGGGAGACCTGTTTCTCTGCCATGTCGTGCACATGGAGTCCCCAAACCAGACATCACCTGGTCTAAGGTATTTCTCTATCTCTATGGAATCTCTCTCTCTCTGTCACTCTCTCTGTCTCTCTCTCTATCTCGCGCACACACACACAAATACAGTATATTGTGAATTAGGACAGAAAATATACTTTTTAGAGTATGTTTGAAACTTTTGAAAAATAAAAAAGAAAGCGGCAATTGATTGTTCCAAATCCAAATGTCACAAAGCTATCATTGTCATGGGTAATGCAGTGCAACCACATTCAAGACATGTTTTGCCACTTTACAACTTAACAAATGCATTATATCACTTGTCAAAAGAATTACATTTCTTTGCCAGTCTGGACAATAAACATGTCAGTCCCAGAATTTGTTACTAACCACTATGCATTCCCAAAAGTTTGGTGTGGCACCATGTCAATGTGTGGGCTTACTTTTGGACCTATAAATGTGCTATAAATGAGGTGAGGGAAATGTGATGCTGTTAAATTGTACAGCAGCTGGAGATTTCTGATCACATTAAACCTTTACATTCACTCTGTGGTTTATCCGGATCAGATTTGAGAGCTTACAGAGACAGTTCACCCCTGGACTAGCCTTTGCTTTTGTGGTGATTTATGATTTTGCAGGTACAGATTTTGATGGTTAGGAGCTTGTCTGACCTTTCAAACTCTAAATGTTCTATTTACGTAAACTAAATAATTAAAATTCTGACTGATGTTTCACATTTGTCCTGCTGTTTATCAATCTAGTTTTTAATCTGTATATCTATCTGTGTATCTATCTGTGATCATTACAGTCTTACATTGCACCCTGATATTGTTTTTAAATGAACTGATGATAATGACATTTTGTGATGATGTTTTCTGAGCGAGGGGAGTTGCTTGATCTGAATGGCAGTGCCTTTTCTCTGGGTGAGGATGGCAGTCTTCACATTGTCTCCCCCTCTGGTGAAGAGTCTAGCGAGTTTGTATGCATGGCTACCAACGCTGCTGGATACAGCTCCAGAAAGGTCCAGCTCACTGTCTATGGTTAGAGCAGCTTCATCTACTGATCTCTCCCTTTACCTTGAAACCTTTTCATTTTCATCTCTGCTCCATGTGTTCCAAGAGCTTCCTTCAATGGTTCTGTGAAACATGTCTTGTGTTGTCTTCAGTTTTTCACAGCGTCATTCTGCGGAAATGAAATGCAGCATCAGAGCCATCTTAAACTTTGTCTCTGTCAATAAGAATGTGTCTTGTTTTCTGTGGCTTTGCACGTTGATCACTACATTGAGTGTACTAAACGATACTGGGACTTTGTTCTCAATCATCTAGTATATCACTCTCATTGTTTCTGTGTCTTCATTTGTGGACTGAGATGTTTTTGTGTAATAGTTATGTGGATTCTCTACTCTCACTAATTTAACTTGCATTTGTTTGTGGACTTGTGCAGTGAGGCCCAGGCTGAGCGGTGCAGGGGCTGGTGGAGCAGAAAGACCGAATAATTCAGATGGGCTGTTGGAGATGTCAGTAAAAGTGGGTGATGATGTCACACTGCCATGTGAGGTGGAGAGTGTACCTCCTCCCATCATCACCTGGGCCAAAGACAAGCAGCTTATCTCTCCCTTCTCACCCAGGTGTCACTTTCACTATGTTTTATGTCACTTATATTTTTATGATCTCATATTAATTTAGAGCCTACATGGAATATGTGTACTTTTAAAAATGTATTTGTCACATAGCAGGTTTATTTAAATTGAACTCCTGAAGGCATAAACATGAAAAAAAACAAGAAAATTTTAAAAGAATGGTGACCAGTAACAGGACTTAAGGTATACTTTTACCTAGATATATTGTAACCTAAAATCTTGATGTTAAAAAGTTCATGGACATGTTATATGTCAACTGCCATGTGATAAGTACATTATACTTACTGTACAATATGTCCTACTTTTAACTCATTTTATGACTTCACACTAAAGCTTTTATGCAAGTAGCTTTTTTTTCTCAGCATTGTTTTTCAAGGGTTGATGTTTACTGTACAGCCTAAAGGCAGAAAGACTGTGGTCAGATTAAAATTACACATTAAACTCTCTTTTTTAGCTTACCATGACATTTCAGAAGCTCCTCTGTAAACTAGGAGCACCTGTGTGGTTTTACTGTAGATGTGTAAATCCAAATTGTATTCTCCCCATGTCATGAATTAAAAATGATTTCCTTATTTGACCTCCTCTTTCATAGACACACTCAACTATCATCAGGCTCTATGAGGATCACAGAAACACATGTGACTGACAGTGGCCTGTACCTCTGTGTGGCTTCAAACATAGCAGGAAACTTCACTCATATGATCAAGCTCAGAGTTCTGGGTAGGTGAAACAGCAACAGTTAACCGTAGGCAATGATTTATCTCTATCTCTGTTTAAACACATTTATTTACTTGCATGCTTTTACAGCTGTAAGTTTATCCTTGTAGGTGAAATGTGTTCATTAAAGCAGCAATACATTTTGTTGCTAGGTTTAGTTTTATCTCATGAAGTTGTGAGCACACATAGGCCCGGAGGTGTTTAAATGGATCACAATGGCACATTGGTCCTGCTATGACATCAGGCTTAAATCAGTCATATTTTAATAGATCTTTTGTGAGACATCCTGAATTGATTTATAAGTTGTCTGATCTAACCCACATCTATAAAACAAATATTTTGAATGAAAACCACATGTAAATCAAAGCTACATGAGGATCATTAAAGACTGATTATTGCATGTTTAAATTTCAATTTCACATCCTACACCACAGTGCCGTAAGTACATCCACATGTTTACATTTCACACATGCTAATGTACTTATACCCAGGGCAGTCACACATCAGAACACTTTCCTCATTTGTTTATTGTTCAGAGTATTCCCTCCAAAGATATTTGTGTTGCATAGATTTGCCCCTCTCCCTTTGAAAGATGATTTTAAAGAAGCAAATTCAGTAAACTGGCTCTCCTTTAAGCAGATCATTTTAATATAACACATCTGATTTATTCTATATTCTTTCATACAACTGTTAAAGGGATAGTACACTCAAAAATATATATTCTGTCATAATCCACTCACCTTTATTTTGCTCAAAACACATGGATTCTTTTTTTCCTGTGGAACACATATTTAGCTAGATATTTAGCTTAATGTCCAACATGCTCTTTTCCATACAATGAAAGTGGATTGTAGGGGGTCAAACTCCAAAATTTAAACATGAAAAGTGTAATTATTGTATGACTAGCAGAACCAAAATGGAATAACAAAAAAATAAAATAATAATAAATCTCAAACTACTTTAAAACACTCCCTTTGTCTGCCATTGGTCATTCAACAGGTAGTTATGAGTACTCCTTTAAACAAACTGCTTGCAACTAAATTTTATGTCATTATTGATGCAGAAATTTACCCTTAAACTACTTTTTAATAGGATGGCTTACTGAGATTAAATTGAATCGATATACATAAACAAGTTGGGCATTTGTTGATTTCATAAAGTGTTGCACACTGTACATGTGAGTGTGTTTAAGTGGGTGTTAAGAGGCCAAATGAGGTTCAGCACTTCTGAGCTGCAGCAGAGCTGGCACTATACTATATATGAGAAAGCATGGAAAGAAAGATCAGCTATGCCTCAGTTGCTCTGAGCAAAGCCTGATAAAATTATAGTCTCATTAACATAAGATGCTCACAGAGCACACTTAAACACATCTGTAAGTAAAATTATTTATAATGACTGCAATTAAACCCCAAGTCATTTTAATCTTGGATTATAGTCCTCCAGACGACTATGAGCAGATACATTCTAACTTAGTCTGAGGAATGAGAGGGACATAAAAGGGGGAGTGCACTATTTGATTTATCATAGCTAGCAAATGTCTCATCAGAAAGATTAAAATCCAAAAGATGTGAGAAAATTATCAGTAACAGCCGAAGGCAAATAAGGACAGGTTGCTATTTTTGAGCACAGCCAAAAAATATCTTTTGAATACTTTATAAGCAATAAATTATACCAAATCACATGTTATGAAAGAATATATTATTTGTGTGTAGATTTCCCACTGTTTCCCACAAATGCAAGAGCACATGTTTGCCACTTTGTCCACTTTGCTCTTTTCTTTCTCTTTTCTTTTTCATTTTTATGCAAAAATGAATATTCTGTCATTCATTTACTCATTCTCATGTTGTTCCAAACCCATATTGCATTCTTTCTTCCAAGGAACACAAAGGGCAGAATATTCATTTCACTTTCATGGCATCTTTTTTCTATACAATAAAAGTGAATGGTGACTGAGACTGTCAGTCCCTATCATATATATATAATTTTGCCCCCTCAGTTCCTCCCAGCATCCGTGCAGGTCCTCGAGCCATGAAAGTGCAAGTGGGGCATGCCATAGACCTGCCTTGTGTTGCACAGGGTGTCCCAGAACCCTCTGTATCATGGCTGAAGGATGGCACTGCCCTTCTGGCCAGTTCTCTGTACAGGATATCAGATGGAACTCTGACTGTGAGCCAGGTGGGGCTTATTAATGAGGGTGTCTATACCTGCTTGGCCTCCAATATCGCCGGACAGGATGAAGCCAATATTCAGCTCCAGGTGCAAGGTCAGTCTGGAATTGGCATTTAGAATTGTAAATGCAGCAATTCAGCTTGAAGTGGATGATAAATTACATGTAATCATATGGAGCTTGGCTTGGTAATCCACTTCTTTATCATTCACGGCCTCCATTCTCTACAGTCCCTCCCGTTGTGGAGGTTTCTGAGCCCCCTTTCAACAGTCCCTTACAGGAGAGAGTGGCTAACCAGCAGATCGCCTTCCCCTGCCCTGCCAAAGGTGAACCCATACATTTATCTTCATAAATCACTAATTATACACCTGGATTACCAAATGCTTACAATATAAATGCTTGTTACACAACTCCCTGTCATTTTACTTATGCAGGTACCCCTAAGCCAGTAATAAAGTGGTTTAGGAATGGTCAGGAGTTGACAGGAAAGGAGCCGGGAGTGTCTATTTTGGAGGATGGCACACTTCTCATCCTAGCCTCAGTGTCCCCTCTTGATAATGGGGAGTACATATGCATGGCTGTCAATGATGCTGGTACAACTGAGAAAAAATACCAGCTGAAGGTCAATGGTTAGTGCAACAGTTAAAAAAATTCTTAAGCTTGTTATCCTGGCTCCCCATTCATCACATTTCATCACATATGTGTCCTGCTTTTCTTTATCTAGTCCCACCTGATATTCGAGATAATGGCCTGCTGTCCAATGCCTCTGTAACAATGAATCAACAGACTAGCCTGGTGTGTGACGTCACAGGTACACCTGTACCTGTCATCACCTGGTACAAAGATGGAGTTCTGGTCAGTTCTTAATATTAATTCACTCATTTACTAATGCATGAAGCATACTTTCTTAAAACAGCTGAAAAGTTTTTAGTTGTGGAGCTATATTGCAGTATTATATTTTAACTGGCCAAAGAAATGCTCTTACTTTTCACTTTTCAGCTAACTTCTTTGTTTTATTTGCATTTCAATCATTTCTCTTTGTCCTGAGTCAACCTTAGTCAACCATTAAAAACATGAAATAAAAAACTGATCCCAGTTACTTTATTAAACATACATAGTCTTATTGTGCATGTTATTCTTAATAATAAAAAAGTGTAATAATTAGCTAAATTTCTGTCTTTAAAGCAACTTTTCTGCTGATCTAACCAAGGCCACACAAGGAGAATACTGTAATGTTAACCAGTAATATCATTGCCTAACATGTTCCAATGCAATTAAATTCACTCTAAATATTATTTTTGGAAAAATGTCACATTACAGACAATAAATGCATTGAGAATGCTAATTCATGTAGTCTTTATGTGCATAAACCACTTTATGTAAGCCTAATGAGAATTACCGAATGAGGCCTATCACAAATTACTTATTTTCAATCACTGGGTTGGAGCTTCAAGGACAGGTCATGAAATGCCAGTGCCTCTCATAAATCTGCCTTTAAGAGAGTCAATTTCAGAATGAAGTGTACATCATAAAAAGACCCATTAGGAAATCTCTAATCACACTGCAGGAACAGCAGTCTCATGTCAGCTAATTCAGATTAATGATAGCGTACAAAAATACCAGACGTTTGGATTCTAATAAACACATTTTCATGATAAACATTACCTTTCCTAATGACATTTTTGTGATGTTTGTGTGATTATTTACCCTGATCAATTAAAGCCATTTTAATCAGCTTCATAAAGGATGCAGTGTGAAAGAAACAGCAAGGTGGTTTTGTAATGAAACTAACAGTGAGTGTGATTTGGATATATTATGTAATTTTGAATATGTATTGAAGTTGTTATTTGTAATTATTTAAATAGCTGGTTTTACTGTTTAACCAGGTGGTTCCTAGCAGTAATGTGCAAATTCTTCAGAAGGGAAAGACTCTAAAGCTGCTGAAAGTGGCCGTTGAAGATGCTGGACGCTACAGCTGCAAGGCCATTAACATTGCAGGAAGCACAGAAAAATATTTTTACTTAGATGTTTTGGGTAAGTTGTGGTTTTATGTTTCTTTTCATGTCACTAGGGAAGATATTTGCTTATATGTATGGTATTACCTAGGTTTGCTTTTTTACAAGTTTGCATTACGTCTTTACATATTCGATTTCCTCCGTGTAGTTCCTCCTACAATCATCGGGACAGTTGGGTCACGTGACCTCTCTGCTGTGCTTAATCAGGAGATAATTTTGGAATGCAGGGTCAAAGGTGATCCCTTTCCAACAATTCAGTGGTACAAGAACAGAAAGTAAGAACACTTTATAGCTGGTCCAGATTTATTTTTTGAGATAACAATACTAGGAGCACAGTGCATTAGGAGTACTATCTCCCTCTCTTTGCTTTTAGGCAAGTGTTTTTGGGTGACCCCAATATTGAAGTTTCAAACCAAGGACAACAGTTGAAGATAAAGAGTGCTCGTTTAGGTGACCAGGCACGATACCAGTGTAGCGCCACTAACGCAGCAGGAAAGCAGTCCAAGGAATTCAACCTTAGTGTCTTTGGTATGCTAAAAAAAAAAAAAAATCAGAAACAACATGAAAAATGAGTTTCACATCAACAGAATAGAACTAAATTTCCTGCACTTTCTGTCTGTCTATCCATCTGCCCACTCAGTGCCACCAAGTATTAAGGGAGGAAATGTGTCTTCTGAGGTGACAGTTGTTCTGGGTAATGTGGTGACTCTGGAGTGTGAGGTACGGGGTGTGCCTCTCCCTTCCATCACCTGGTATAAGAATGGAGAGGCCATTCTGTCCAGCAGACAGGCCCAGTATGAGGACCGAGGACAGTTCCTCAGGATCCTTAGAGCTCAGATGTCTGATGTTGGACAGTACACCTGTAAAGTCACCAGTGTGGCTGGTACTGCTGAAAAGGTTTATGAGCTGGATGTCTACGGTGAGGACTAACTAAGGAGTGCTTTATTGTAGTTTTCTTTTTTTTCTGGATTTTCTGACTTTGTAGGATTTTTAGCTTTTTACCTTTTGTTACTTTGTCTAAAGGCCTTTTCAAACAATGTCCATATTTTGGAACAAAAAACGTGTTCAGCTGGATTTTTAAACAAAAGAATATGAAATATTAATATTCAAATTAAAATATTAGTAACAATAACTATACGTCTTTACATAACATTTGTTCACATATGCTGTTCTCTGCTTTTTTCCATCATGTAGTTCCTCCCTCTATCACTGGGGTCTCTGATGGTCCCACAGACATGAAAGTTGTGCTCAGTAAATCTCTGATTTTGGAGTGTGAGGCTCAAGGTCAACCTCCTCCCTCACTAACCTGGCTGAAGGATGGTTCACCAGTGACAACTAGAGAGAACCTGCAGGTTCTAGAGCAGGGTCGAAAAATCAAGATCCTCAATGCACTACCATCTGATGCTGGTCAATATGTCTGCGTGGCAACCAGCATTGCTGGAGAGAAAGAGATCAAATATGATGTTAATGTTTTAGGTATAAATAAATTTACACACACACACTTAAACAAAACAATATCTGCAAAGACATTTAGTTTTCTAGGACATGGTAGAATAGTTAAGCTCTTCTAGAGGTATTCTTGTCAACTGGATGTGTTACTCTGCTGTTGAAAGACCTTTTGCCATTCATCCATGTAACTTCATCCAAACAATACTGATCCTCTTCTCATTTGGTCATTAGGTAAATCCAACAAATTTTTTTTAGCAATCCTCGAAACTATTGTATCAATATGTTAAATGTTCACCAATCAAGACAAGAGTCTTGACAGAGTCTTGCAAAATATTTCCAGGCACCCCATTCTTCACTATCCACGGGAATTCAGCCTCGTGACGTGTTTATGTGTGCATGAGCCAGACAGATCTTGTTTCATCCGGCACATCGATCTTGTGAACATCTGGACATCACTACTCTCCTAATTCATGTGCAACATTCATTCAATCCAAATTTGTGTTGTACATTCACTGGAATGTCAGTGCAGGAAATCAAGAGCAAAGTGTGCTTTATGAGCCAATAAACTGGTTAACAATGAATGGAGGAAATATTTAAAATATACAGCGAGATTAAAATAGTCTGTGATAGAAACTCAAAGAGACAGCATTTGATGATGTGACTGAAGCATGTGGCATTCATTAACTATCTATGTGTGTCTGTGAGAACAGTTGCTCATGCATTATTTCAAAGACAGTGTTGATCCATGCATTGTTTGGTTTATAAGATGGACCAGTTCCAGAAATGCTGTAGTGTTTGATAGATTCTGCTCTTATTTTGTTTGTTTATTCAGTTCCTCCTGTTGTTGATGGGGCAAGTGACACCACAGTCACCACTGTCATCATCAACAATATTGTAGAGCTTGAGTGTCACGCTACAGGCACACCTACACCAACAATCACGTGAGAACACAAATACACACACACACATACTCACACTTATGCATAACTCTCTCGCAAGTCACTCATCTGTAACCTCACTCTCTTTCTCTGAAGGTGGCTAAAAGATGGTGTGCCGCTGAGGCAGGGCGAGGGAGTGAGGATCACATCTAATGGCCGTCGATTGGTCATCTCTCGTGCTCAGGTGTCTGATACAGCAGTTTTTCACTGTGTAGCGACCAATGAGGCTGGAGAAAAAGAGAGAGAGTTTAAAGTATCTGTACATGGTAATGATCAGATTTTGTTTTTTGATTTAAAGAGATAGTTTACCCCAAAATTAAAATTCTGTCATCATGTCATCATCAAATTCGTATGACTTTCTGTCTTCTGTGGAACATAACAATAGGTGTTCGGTATTATGTTAGGGACTGACAGCCTCATTTGCCATTCTGTTTCATTGCATCTTTTTCCATACAATAAAAGTGAATGGTGACTGAGACTGCCAGTCCCTATCATTCTGCCTAACATCTTCTATTGTGTTCCGCAAAAGACAGAGGGCTCTGTTTTTGTAAGCATGCAAAGCACAGTGCTACGAGCAAAGACCGAACACTACATCTTATCCAATTTTCGTGAGAGCGCTAATTCTAAGCTAAATTTTTGTGGCAGTGCAAAGAGCAAGTGGGCATGGGTGGGAGTGTTTGCGCCATCTGTGGGTGTATGTGGACAAGCTGTGGGTGTGTATTATGGTAAAAAAAAAAAAAAAAAGCAATGCGCAATTTGCTATTTTCCTGAGAAATTGGTCATTGTGCTAAGACTTTGCAAAGCCATGTCTGTTTCCAGTACCATCTAAATTAATTTCCTAAATTTGCAGTTTGGAGATTCCACCAGTAGATTGTAATAAAGTTCATGTCCAAAATATAGTGGAACATCAAATTATTTCCTTGACAATCGCAGTTTTATGAAACAAAAATGTATTAGATTTGTGTTAAACTATCTATAGGTCATGGTTTATTTTTCAATTATTATTATTATTATTATGTTTATACTTACAATTGTATTTATGATCTAATTTTTATTGGTATTTTTCCACCTGTTGTCTCAATAAATGAATTAAATTTTTTTTAATCAAATTCGGTAAATGTGAAGTGCGTATATTAATAATATAGTACATACATTCTCTATAATTTAGCAGAGCCTACATACAAATCCTGAACCACATTTTCCATACATATAAAATGAGCGTGTCACTGACATAGAAATATGCCTGACATTCAACAAGGACGCAGTTAATGTGCAAAAGAATGTGCATATTCACATAGTCCATATTTCTATTCTTCTAATTCATTGCATACAGTCCATTTACACTACCAACTTCTTATGAATGTGTTGTCTTTAGGGAATGGACTATATAATAGGATGCAGATGCTGCAAAAACCGGAGAAAATCCTCAGAATTAAATTGCACGTGACCCAGCCCATTAGCGCTTTGCACAGGCGAATTCACCAAACCCATTTGAACCTAGACTTAGTGCATGCTTGCACAAAAATACCAAAACTTCATGGCCATGCCCATTGACTTTGTTCTTATGACTTATGGCATAGTGCTGCGCTTGGTGCTAGCGCTCTTAAAAGAGGGCCTACAAAGTCAGACAGGTTTTCTTGAAACAAACACAAGGGTGAGTAAATGATTACATAATTTTCATTTTTGGGTGAACTATGTCTTGAATATCTATAATTTCCTGCAAATGTTTTGTTAAATTTTTGCCTCATCTGCTGACAGAGGGGATATTTTAGGTAACTTTTTACAGGCTTTTACTTGTATCTTTTATGTTCCTTTAAATATGTTTCAGATACAAACATGTTGCAGGCACTTTTGTGGTTACATTTTGCTTTCTATTTCTGTGATATTTGTCTGTCAGTTCCCCCAACCATCCGTTCTACTGGTCCATCTGAGAGGTCAGTGGTCCTCCACATGCCCATCAGCCTTCAGTGTGTGGCCAGTGGAATTCCACCTCCTAGCATTACATGGCTTAAAGATGGCCGTCCTGTGGACACTACACAAGAATTCCTGAAGGTCAGACTTCAAAGAATGACTTTAGTTCCCTGAAGCCTTTTAAAGCAAATAAGGTGTTGGCAAGGTTTATTTAACCACACTTACCCAACAGTTCTGTTTTATAATACAGTTGTACTATCTCCTCTGTCTTTATCTCTCTGTGGTTACATGTAGCTGGAGTCTGCCGGCAAGGTGTTGCACATAAAGAAGGCCAGACTGGAGGGTGCTGGGAAATATACATGTGTGGCAACTAATGCGGCAGGGGATGCACAACAGCACATTCGGCTCAATGTGCACGGTAGGAAAAATACATTTTAACTTCGCTAAATAGTTGTACTTAAATACCTAACATACATCTCAATTTAAAATGAAGTTATTTGTACTGTATATGTGTTTTGTAGAACCTCCAAGCATTCAGCATGCTGGAGAAACACTCAATGAAACAATTCTAGCTGGTTTTCAAATTCACCTGAAGTGTAAGGCAACGGGAAGTCCTCTGCCAGGTGAGTCCCACATTTCCCATCTTAGGACAATATTAGGTTACATCTCAATTTGTCAAATTATACTATACACTAAAAGTATGTACTGATGTTTGGACAGTACATACTTTTAAGTGTGTATCAAAAGAGTATGCCCGTATAATACCATGTCATGACATTTATACTACAGACCCCTTTGTCACGTACCGTTTCCATTTGCCACATGTTTTCATCCATTTTAACTCATTACCTTAAAATTAATTATTGCTTAACTTTTACATTTCATACATTTAAAAACTTTTGTAAAAGCTTCAGCTTCTCATTCCTCTCCACTTTTCTTCTACTGAAAATAAAGTCGTCACAAAAGTCACAAACTCTTCCTCTTCCATTGCACAAGGGGTTGCGGGTATTAATAAGCTTGAATGAATTTACATTTAAAAAATTCACAGGAAATGTATATCATTAGGGCACCTTTGGCTTAATGTGTTCAACACTGATGATTTGGGACACACAAATTCTAATCTTGCATTCTGTCTAGGATGAATAGTATGCAAACTGGACTCCAGGTTTAAATTTGCACTAGCCAATGATAGATTCCGAAAATAGAGATAAATGCATCTCTAGTTTATACTGTGTGTTTTCTCTCTTGCTTTAGCTGTGGCGTGGTATAAGGATGGCCGTCCATTGACAAGCGCTGCTGGAGTGAACATACAGAGCAGAGGCCAGGTGCTGGAGATTGACCGTGCGCAGGTGTCAGATGCTGGTCTCTACAAGTGTGTGGCCATCAACGTGGCTGGCAGTACTGAGCTCACACACAGCCTGCAGGTGTACGGTGAGTGTGTTTGAAGGAGGTGGTTGTCAGTTTTTCCTAAATGTTCCTAAAAGTTGTCACTGTTTCCTAATACACTTTTCTCTCTGTTAGTTCCTCCCACTATTTCCAGTAATGGAGGAATGATAACAGTGGTGGTGAATAATCCAGTCAGGTTGGAGTGTGAAGCCTCAGGAGTCCCTGTGCCCAGCCTCACCTGGCTCAAAGAGGGCAGCCCTGTCTCCAGCTTCTCAGATGGCATCCAGGTGTGTGTTTTTGTGTGTGTTGGTGGTAGAGTGGGGGTTTGGATACTGTAATGTGTACATATCCATATTTATTGCACTCAGCTCCACCAGCTTTGCTGGACAACCAGCTTAACCATACAAGCAAGATTGCTGTGCTGGTTCACCAACTAAACTAGCTTTAAACAAGCACTAATTAGCATCAACTAGTTTGCAAATGCATGGGAATTCATACTCAAGCTGGTCTCTTCAGCAAGATAATTACAAGTTTTAACCAGTTTAATTCAGTGTTCAAATTTCTCTCTTTTAGGTATTGTCAGGTGGCAGGGTATTGACGTTCCTTAGCGCACAGGTCAGTGACACTGGTCATTACACCTGTGTGGCTGTGAATGCAGGTGGAGAAAATCACAGAGACTATGATCTGCATGTGTACGGTGAGCCCAGAAAACTCTCTCACTTCAAACCCAGTGAAATTTTGGTTAGGCTTGTTTGCATGTAAATAATTCCAGTTGTTTCGAGTCTTAATTCATATGCTGACTGCTTATCATTCACACAGAAAAACAAGTTGATGATTGGAAATGCATGTATGTGATTAGCATCAATAAGAATCTTGTCAAAAATCTCTTTCACATGAAGAGTGAATAATTTCTAATTTGTCATGTCAGTATGTCAAGAAGTTTTTTTTTAGCTCAATTCCCTGTTTTATAGCATGACGTAAGGTTGACTGTGCTGAAAAGCAGACTGAATAGCTATGGTAGTCATTTGTGAACCATTAATAAACACTTTGTGTCTAGGAAAGGTTTGGATTAGTGCATGTGTCTGGACACATGGCCAGACTGGCGAATCATGCCAGTGTTTAATGAATATAAGAGATCATACTGCTTTCAGATTTCAGATAAAGAAATATTTATGTTTATATGTGTGTGTGCTTGTGTCCCCCAGTGCCACCCAACATCATGGGTCAGGAGGTGAACAACACAGTTTTGATTGGTCAGACAGTGCAGCTGCATTGTCAAAGTGATGCCATCCCTCCGCCTACACTGAGCTGGCGGAAAGACAGTCGACCACTCTTTAGAAAGCCAGGACTGAGCCTATCAGAAGACAGCAGTTTGCTTAAGGTACAACACATCAACCAGCATGTAATTGCTACATCAGCATGTAATTGCTACACGACTGCTTCAGTAGCTTCATGGTGACTTGAAGCTTCATGTTAGTGTAATATTGCTCATTCTTAGAGTTAGGGGTTTGAACAAACCCCTAAACCGAAGTATTAAACTTTGGCGCATAACTCATCCCCACACCATTTGTTATACGAACATGAATGGCACCACGAATCAAGAGGCGTGTTGAGGAGAGGTGTGCTATTACTTTTCAGACATTGGACTTAATATTTTTGGACAATAAAACAGGCGAAAACATCACATTGACTTACATTGAAGAAGTGACCCAGGCCATATCAAGGAACCATTATATCTTAAAGACTTGAGTCTTTTGACTTGGACCAGTAAACAAGGTTTTCTACTGGCAAACACCACACACATTTTCTGCAAAAACTTATATAAAAAAGTTATTGAATTAGATTTTGCATAATTTTTGGTTAAAAAGGAAAACAAAATAGTGTGATACAGTGACAAGGAAGGAATTTGTTGGATTGTTTTTCTAGTTTACAGAGCATGACATTGATGGTAATGTTTTGATTTTGGTAATGGTTTTCTATTGACAGATAAACAGTGTACAGGTCCAGGACACAGGCAGGTATACATGTGAGGCTACCAATGTGGCAGGAAAAACAGAGAAGAACTATAACCTGAATGTGTGGGGTGAGTGCAAATTGTTTTCTACTGTATGTCAGACATTACAGGCTAATGTACCATGTTGCTGGCTACCACATTGTCATTGCTTTACATATTATATATTCTAACAGGGATTTTGGGTGGTGTTGTCAGTAGTACAGTGATGACCCACTGTATTAAATTCCCCCCACCCCTGTGTGTGTGAAATCTAGGATGGATGAAGCATGATCTCATCTATGACCTGTTTTAAAGTAACTGCAGTGCACACCAAATTGTTTGCCTCTCTCCCTCTTTTTGTAAACTTATAATACACTCCCTTTTTCCCAGTTCCTCCCAGTATCCGTGGATCTGATGAGGTGTCTCCTCTGACTGTGATTGAGGGCAGCCTCATCATGCTTGTATGTGAATCCAGTGGGATCCCTCCTCCCAGTCTCACCTGGAAGAAAGAGGGTAAGGCTTATCTTCACTGTTTTCATCACCATCTTCCAAATCCTTATAACTTTATAATCATGACCATCCTTGCTACATTTATCATCAACTTCAGCCTCCTACTCCATCTGTTTTAACTAGGGCTAAGTGCTAATGTAAGCATTACTATTTCTATTGGTCATGCTTAGGGTTAGGGATTTGACAAACCCCTAACTTTAGGTTTTAAACTTTGTTCATAACTTGTCCCGCCCAACTTCTGCTCAGGCAAGCATCTCTCGCATTTTCTTGAGTGAATTAAAAAAATCTAGGTGTCTTGGACTTCTGGTTTAGCATCTGCCATGTGAGATCTTAAAGTCGGGTGCTCTACAAACCATCCTTTAAAATTTGCGTCAATACTAGATACAGTGTTATCTTTTGTGTCTTACACAATCATAGACGATTTTTACAACAGCTGTACCTGATTTTTTTTTTGCATTTATCCGGGTTGATACCATGTCTACAAAAGCCCAACATTGAAAGAAGGCTGATCTGGTCGCTGCTAATGAACGTTCGTCAGAATCGGCTAAGTGTGACAAACCAAACTCGCCTGAGAGTGTTGCGATTATGGCTGCCATTAAAACGGTGAAGAGTGGAATTTATGAAAACTTTTATGCACACGCCGCTGTAATTCGAGGTTAAATTTCCTCAATTCAAGAAGAAATTCATAATGCACTCTCATCCTTGATATCAGATGTTAAAACCCAAGGTGAGCACATAACTAGCCTAGAGACTGCTGCTTTGGATTGGACAACCAGGGTGCTTCTCAAACGGAAGGCTGCAGCCTAGTTAGGCTGTGTTTTTCCTAGAACAGTTCTTCGGAGGCTGTAGGCTAGACTCCTCCTCAGCATTCAGTACTAGAATGAGACGGTGAAGTAAGTGCACATGACAAACCATATTCTTAGAACCATGTGATATTTTACTTTGTTTAGAAAACCCATATACTTCAGAAAACAAAAAATATGTCCTTTATCTCTTAATTGTTTTAACAAATACACTGATGCATCCTCCAAAATATGGCAAAAGAAGGCAGCGAATTGAGGCTGCCTTCCAAGTGTCCTCACAATTGAGACAGACTTTGATGGTGCTTGATGACATGGCAGCAGAGATATCCAGCCTAACGAGGCTGCAGTCTTCAGATTGAGAAGCACCACCAGTCTGCACTCACTTGAGCCTACTGTTGCTTCTCATCAGAAGGAGGTAACTGCATTACAACTAAATGCATCAATTTAGAGTGCCATTCCTGGAAAAGTAACCTCCGTCTGGTGGGAATCCCAGAAGGTCTGGAAGGTCCACAACAAACGAAGTTCATGGCAGAAGCATTGGCTGACATATTCAACCTACCTGTGCCCATCGTACACTCGCACTGAAACCAGCAGAAGGTAGCTGACCCTGTGCTTTCATGATTTGTTTTCATCATTATGATGTTAAGGAGGATATTCTGCGAAAGGTGAGCCAGGCTAAACAGCTCAAATTCAAGGACATATTTCTGGATTTTCCTCCTGAAATTGCCAAGAAGCAAGCTGCCTATTATGAGGTGAAATGACTGCTGAGGACTTTGTCTGAGGTGAAGTATGGGTTGAAGGGTCTTGCCAGTTTCAGAATCAGGCAGAATGGTGTCAAACACAAGTTTGACACTCCGACAGCGGCAATGGATTTTGTGAGACAGTGCCTACTACCCGCTTGAGTAAATGGGTACAATGTATGCCGGGTTTTGGACACAGCTTGGATGGCCCTTTTCCTCTTTGTCCTGGATAACACGACGGCTTTCTTTTTCAAAAACTTCAGACCAAAAAACACAGTTCCACTGTTCAACTTTCCATCTAAGATGAGACCGAGTCCAGAGAAGTTGGCAGCGCTTCTTGACAGTGTTGATGTAGGGCATCTGCTTTGCATAGTAAAGTCTTAACTTGCATCTGTGGATGCAGCGGCGAGTGGTGTTGACTAACAAAGGTTTACTAAAGTTATTCCAAGCCCATGTTCATGATATCCATTACAGATGTATGCAATTTTTTAAGACCGTGACGTCTGAGGGATAAGAGATCAAGCGCATTCAGAAATGGTTTTCATCTTGCCCTTTATGCACCAAGATTTGACCAGATTCCTTGAATATTTTAACTATATTGTGCACTGTAGAGGGTGAAATGCCCTAACTCCTTCCAATTTGTCTTTGGGGAACATTGTTCTGAAAGTTCTGGATTATTTGTTTAAGCATCTGTTGGCAAAATGACAAGTCTTGAACGATCCTTGCTCTTGAATGTAGGAACATTTTTGGTTGTATAAGTATACGTGGTATGATTAAAGTGCCCGCGCACCTCCATCATTAATTATTTTATTTTTTGGAGTCATTAAGAATTTTTAGTGATTCCAAACTCAATTCAACACAAACAGCACATGAAAACATGGAATCAACTTTCATCAATATATGCCATCACCAAAACTCTTGAATCTTAGTACAGTACCAAAAAACGTGGGCTATGTCCCCGTCCTCCAACTGGCATCGCCAGCAAGTAGGTGTGTCTTTAAGGCCAAGCCTATACAATCTAGAGGGAGTCCAATAAAAACGATGCAGAATCTTAAACTGAATGAGGCGCACTCTTGCATCCCTAGACATAGACTTGACATTTTTTAAAATCCTACCCCATTCTTCATCCTTCAGTACTAAAGTCTACAGTCTCTCTCCCATAACTTCTTAAGAGATGTTAAAACCCCATCCCCTAGACTCTGAATTAGCCAGGAATAGTACGCTGAAGCCTTGTGACCCTTTCCAAAAGCCGCAAGTACCATCTCAAGAGTGTCTGCCACTTTAGGGGGCTGAGTACTACACCCAAAGGTGGTACAAAGTAGATGGCGCAGCTGTAAGTACCTGAAGAATTGAGATCTGGGAATCCCAAACCACTGTATAATATTTTCAAAGGACCTCAATGCTCAGTTTTCATACAGGTCACCCAGCATAGCAACTCCCTTCTCAATCCATTCTGTCCAGCAAAAAGGGGATTTGTTAATACACAATTTAGGGTTTAACCAAATACTTGCAGCAATGTTCAGGTAAATGTCTGAATTGAACACACAGGAAACTTTTGTCCACACTAACTGCATGTGCGAGATAATGTGATGTATATTTACTTCTCCAGGCAGCTTGGTAGAAAGACTTTGCAATGGCAAGATAGGGGCAAGGACCTCCTGTTCAATAAAGAGCCAGGGAGGAGCTCTCTGAGTTGGAAGCGACCAATGCGCCAAATGTCCTGGGAGACCAAAAGAATAATAGTAAAACAAAATCTTGGGGAGACCTAACCCACCTTTGTCAGTTGGCCTGTGTAACTTGTTAGAATGCATCCGCTGACATTTACCATTCCAGATAAAGGATTTAGCTATACTATCAAATTGTTTAAAATAAAAGAGGGGAATTTCAATGGGGAGAGACTGTAGTAGGTTGTTGAATTTTGGAATAAAATTCATTTTTATAACATTAACTTTCCCAATCATAGATAAATGTAGTGAAGCCCAACTGTCCACATCACTCGAAAACCTTTTTATTAAAGGGTCAAAATTAATTCTAACTAAATCACACAAATTTGCTGAGAATAAAATACCCAAATACTTAATGCCCTGTTTGGGCCACAGAAAGGCGCCTGGCTGAAAAGCCGTTACCGGGCAGTACGCTGTCAGAATCAAAGCTTCGGATTTAAACCAATTAACTCTGTATCCTGAGAATTTAGATATGGAATTGATAATTCTGTGGAGGCAAGGCATAGATCTAGTAGGGTTGGAGACGAATAATAAAATATCACCTGCGTAAAGCAAAAGCTTATGCGCCATACCTCCCACCACTACCCCTGGAAAATCATCCTCCTTTCTTATCGCGGCTGCTAATGGTTCCAGGGCAGGACAAATGGGGAAAGAGGGCAATCCTGTCGGGTGCCCCTATCCAGAGTAAAATAATCTGAAATTAATCCATTTGTTTGTACCACCACTACCGGGTGTCTAGAAAGTAACTTAATCCGTCCAATAAAAATATTCCCGAACCCATATATTTCCAAAATCTTAAAAAGATAATCCCATTCTACCATATCAAACACCTTTTCGGCATCAAGTGAGATGGCAGCGACCGGAGTCTGATCATTCGCCACTGAGCACATGATATTGACACGGAGTTGCAGCCCCGAATAAACCCCCCCGATCTATATGTATAAGAGTTGTCATAACTTAATCGGTTAGCCAAAATTTTTGACAATATTTTAACATCTAGCTGGATCAGGGAAATTGGATGGTAACTCTTACACTCGCTTGGACCTTTGTCCTTTTTAAGAATCAGACTTATCTGGGCTTGTGTCATAGTTGGCGGAAGTTTTCCATTCTTTAATGATTCTGTATAAACTTCTAACAAAAGTGGAGCCTGTTCTGTAGCATAAGATCTAAAAAATTCAGCGGCAAAGCCATCTGGCCCCGGAGCCTTGCCTGTAGGCGGGGCCTTAATTACCTCGTCAAGCTCCTCCAAGGTTATCCCAGAACCAAGAGAATTTTTCCCCTCAGTCGTCAATCCAGGGAGTTCTAATGGTTCCACAAAGTTTCTAATATCCTCATCAGTAGACGAAGATGTGGAACTATAAAGATCAAGATAGAACTCCCCAAAAGCATTACCAGTATCAATGGCCGATGTAAATATTTCACCACCAGCAGATTTGTGGGAATGGTAGAAAAAGACACTCTCTGCCCCATATATCCAGCCAAAAGTCTTCCTGCCTTGTCCCCCTACTCAAAGTATGACTGTCCCACCTCGAATAACCAAAACTCCACCTTCCGTGACAAAATAGTATTATATCTGTATTTCAATCGGGTCAATTCTCGGAGGCCATTAGAAGACATTCGGTGCTTCAGCTCTGCTTCAGCACTTTTAATATTCCCTTCCAACTCCATGAGTTCTCGTGCTTTGGATTTTTTGGTGAATGAGGCATACTGTATGATCCAGCCCCTAAGAACCACCTTAAATGCCTCCCAAGCCACACCCACAGAAGATACTGAGGACCAGTTGGTCTCCATATAAACATTTATTTCAGCCTTTAACATTTGTTGTAAATCAGAATTTTGCAAAAGGGATACATTAAAGTGGCAACTATATGATTTTTTTTTCTCCATATGTGGCAACACCTCTAAACTCACCAGGGCATGATCTTAGACTAAGATGATTCCAATTGAGCAATCAACAACCGATGAAATGAGGGACTTAGATATATAAAAAAAAATCTATTCTAGAGTAAATCTTATGGACTAATGGAAAAAAATGTATAGTCCCTACCAGATGGGCTCAGAAGTCTCCAAATATCTGTAAAACCAAGATTTTTACACATTCTGTGAAGCGTCAGTGTTGTTCTAGGGGACTTACATACTTTTGCTTCACTATGATCAAGGACTGAGTCCATCAAAAGATTAAAGTCTCCTCCCAGTATTATATCATGAGGGGTGCCAGCTGTTTGCAACATCCCTTCAAGAACTATAAAAAAGCCCTGATCATCAACGTTAGGTGCATAAACTTTAGCCAGAATCGACCTTTGCCCCTGAATTTCTGCTAAAACAATAATGACTCTTCTTAATTGATCTTTAATCTGTTTGAGACATTTGAATTGTAGAGGTTTACTTATCAGTGTAATGACTCCCCTGCTCTTACTTGAGCCAGCACTAAAGAAAATATGTCCACCCCATATCTTCCCAAATTTTTCAGCTTCCTGCGGAGAACGATGCGTTTCTTGAAGAAACACAATATCATATTTCTTACGTTTAAGAAAAGAAATAACTTTTCTTCTTTTCATGGGATGCCCCAACCCATTCACATTCCATGTGGAGAGAGACAATCCACTCATACTAACATTTGACATTTTGACCTATTAGAAAAAACATATTGTGTGTCAAAAAATAAAATTATAAATACCACATTCCCCATTAGTGCAACAATCAAACCCCAGACACCCCCCCCGAACCAAACAAACAGAAAAAAGAAGAACGTGCACATTAACCCCGCGCACGACAGCGCCAACCGGCATCCATCCCTCTAAACTCAAACAGTCCATGTATGCCTACGAGAGTCCCTGCGACAACTTTGCCATCGGATTGCTCAAGTCCGGTGTTTCTATACAAATTTTGTGAAACAGAATTACATAACAGAAAATAATCTATAAAACAAACTCCAGCCAATAGGCAGAATAAACACAAAGAACATGTAGATTCATTCACAAAACTGTCTCAAAGGTGTGTTCCTCCACAAAACAAATTCCAGCAAAAAAATAAATAAATAAAAGCAGACAGTCAATGAATGTTCAATGGGCTGGCTGTTCATGAGTGCAGCAGATTACCTAATCCTTCCAATGTCCTGCAAAAAATACTCCATGAAACAAACTCCAGCCCATAGGAGGCATAAACACAAAGAACTAGCAGATTCATCCACAACTGTCCCGAAGGAGTGTTATTCCACAAAACAAACTCCAGCCGCTAGGCAGGACCAGCACAAAAAGAAACAAAAAAGGCGCCCAGCTTCCTCGGACAGTCGAGTGTATGCTCAGCGAGTTAATTCACTTGGAGGCACGTGAGAAACACACCATGAATTTCTCAGTCCCTTGATTTTATGAAAGACATCGCTTGTTGTGGGCATGTAAATATTTTGTGGCCATCCTTAGTATCTATTCTTAATTTGGCCAGAAACATCAGTGCAAAGCGATCCTCCGTCGATGCAAGAGTTTCTTGAAGGAGTATTACTACACAAGACAAACTCCAGCTGCTAGGTGGAACCAACACACAAAGAAACAAAATGATGCCCAGCTTCCTCAGACAGTTGAATGTATGCTCAGCGAGTCAACTCACTCGGGGGCCACATGAAAATCACCAAATGGTTTACTCACCCCATTGTCTCTATGAAAGACAATGCTTGCTGATGGCATGTAAATATTTTGCGGCCATCCTTAGTATCTATTCTCAGTTTGGCCAGAAACATCAGTGTAAACGCGATCTTCCGTTGATGTAAGAGTTACTTGCATTCCTTGAATCTATCACATTTCTCTCATCGAATTCGCAAAGTCTGGGAACAAGAAAATGCTGTGATTCTTCCAAGAAAGCTTTCCTTTGCTCCTTTCCTCGCGCAACACAAGATCTTAATCGTATGATCTCAGAAATTAGGCCAGAATTAGGCCAGTGCCTGTCTCCCTCAGCTGACCTATGAGCTGGGACTCTGTGAGCTCGCTCGATTTCCAGCTTGTGGCCTGTTATGTTGAGCAGACTCGGGAAGAGCTCGTCCAGGAATTTCGACATATCTCAACCTTCTTCATGCTCAGGAATTCCAACAATTCGGACATTGTTTTGCCGGCTACGATTATCCAAATCCTCCAGTTTTTCTAAAATGCGTTGCAAGTCTATCTTGGTCGCTAGCGGATTAGCAGCTAATTCCCTCTCCGATGACTACAGATAATCGATCCGCCTCTCGACCTCCCCGATTCTTGTAACCAACTCAGAGAATTTTGTTTCCATCACAGTAATCGATCAACGTATTACAGCAAGATCCTCTAAGTCAGCAACAACTTTCATCAGCATCACAGACATGCTTGCCAGTTGCCACTGGATTTCTCCCACTGCACAGTCCAAACTGAGTCTCTGATCTGTGTCCTTGTCAGAGGTATCAGCTTGAGCACATAAGTGTCTTTTAATATCTCCAGAGCCTGAGGATTTTGAATTCTTTGCCATATTGACTTAAAAGAACAAATATGTAGCAGAGCATATCGAATCTCACCGTTTTATGACATAAAAATAATTAAAAACTAGCAAAGTGTGCAGAGCTCGCCGTTTACTTGTCCGACCCTCGCATGGCATCACGTGGCACCTCCATCATTAATTAAGGGAACAATATGTGTGTTAGGAATTTAATTAAGCTGTCTGTATGTCTACGTCATTAATGTAGGGAAATTTAGTAATGGAATTCGTCGTTTTCGACAACATTATAAGAAAGATAAAGGACAAAAATTAGATTATTTGTCTGAATAAAATTCTCCACCATTAAAATCGTAATAATACGTCTCGTATCCGCTCACAAGTTCTATTGTAAGGAATTAGCTTTAAGAAGGGAATTATGATTAATTCAATTATTGGAGTAATATTATTTTCATGGCTTATTGAAAATAATATCACAAATATTTTAGGTATAGCTTTAGGGCTGGATCTTTGAAAAAATCAAGTCACGAGATTATCAAAATATACCACAGTCAAATTATCTTTGAATACAAACAAGACTTTATTGCTAATCTAAACATAAAACTAATCTAACACATACAAACATGAAACAGGTTGGTGAGTAAAGTGAATCGAGTAGCTTGACTGGAAATGATCTATACAGAGAAAATGAACTTTACGGAGTCTGTAGACAATGCCTTGAGAACCATTGATACTTAATTCAGTCTAACTCGATTTGCAATTGGGTAACTCGAATTATATTAAAGAGACACCAGCACTTTCAGCAAAGTCTGGAGATGTACTTGCGTTTCCTTGCGTTACTTGTTTCTTTGGCTTGTTGTAGAAAGTTCTGGTGTTTCCGTCTATGTTTTGGACCTCTGTTAAGATTGTGGATAGTTTGTTGCTGGGATGATGAGGCGGGGCTTTGAAGCGAGGCCTTCCGTGAGGGAAACTCGCCACTCCCGTCACATGTGTGTCGTAGTGCAGAGAAGAGAAGGGCTTCCTCTGAGCTTTATTCCGAGCCTTCCTGGACTTCTACATTGCATGGAACTTGAGGGATGCCAGGGCGAGGCTGCAAGCCACAATGTCAAGGGCGTGGAGGAATGAGGAGCTGCAGAGGAAGTGAAGAAACAAGAGAAGAGAGAACTCAAGGGGGTTATTCAGGATGGTCTTTTAACCCATTCGATTTGTTCACACCCCAAAGAGGCAGAGGCGGCTTTTCAGAGGGCCCATGGTCGAAGTGTCCTCACCTCAAATAATTAATTTATGGCCTTTGTTCCAAGGTTTGTAAGTTTCCTGCTCAAAAACTGAACATTTTAATCTTGAGTTTCATAAGAAAACTATAACTGCAAATAACCCGAAAATACTTCACACCATCATTCTGGAATTTAAGAGACAATCAATTACATACCAAACACTTGTACATTCTTATTAAATTACAGTTATAATTCAGTTATAATGCATGATAAAACTTCCTACTAATTAGTTTTTTAGTTTTAACATGGATAATACAAGATTAAGGTTTATTTGTCAGTTATAAGTGATTACAAATCACTACACATATTTTGAAAGGTACATCATGCTATAATCATTAATTTGTCAGTTATAAAAGTGACAATAGGTCATACCACATCATTTTCAGAATGATCTAGCAAGGCAAGGTATTGTGTACATTTCAGTGCAAAAAGGGATTCTGTGCATTTAGAGGGTTAACTCATCGAAGTACTGTGACTTTGTGTGAAATGTTCCTGGATTAAGATGAGATGTCTTAGTATCATAATCATGCAAACATGAGGGTCTCACAAGGAAGCCTGCTTTAGCTCTGTGTGGAAGTTCAGAAGGTCATGCTGAGTCTGCCCCATGTCACTGTCCTGTGGGTTGAGGGGCCTCTCTGACCAATGGCCCTTTTCTTTTAAATCATGCTGTTTTAGCAGAATGGTTAATTTCCTTGAACATTTTATCATCCAAAGGCAGGCCTCAACTAGACTCCTTGATGCCTAGCAGAGCAGAATCTTTTAATTTATGACGTTGAGGAATTCCAGGGTTAAAAGTTTGGGTTTTCTGGATTCAAGTCATTTTGCATAGCATTTGTTTGTTCTTCTGCACCGAATGTACTACATGAAAAGACTAGGCTGTTTTTGGAGGCTCCTTATACAGTATACAATATTATGACACAATTGCCTCACCTGTTTAACATCTCCTGTTTCACATTGCCTTGTTATTTCAACTCGTCAAATTGTTATTAGTCTTAAATTGCCCCTGTCTCAACTTTTTTGGAGTGTGTTGCAATCATCTGATTTGAAATTACTGTACATTTAAAAAAAAAACTATGAAATTCACAAGGTAAAACATCATTTAATGTGTAGTTGTAATGTTTTAATATGGCAAAGGGTGAATATAATTTACAAATCACTCCTTTTTGTTTTTATTAGCACTTTTCATACTGTCCCAACTTTTTCGGAATTGAGGTTGTACAAGGAAATATTCTTTTTTTTTTCTCATGAACATCAGACCTTTTCCCAAATTGATTTTTTTTTCATAGATCAGAAACTTCTTCCTTATCTTCAGAATTGCTCATATGAAAGTATAGTAATTTCTGATCATTCTCCAGTTGTTGTAGGGCTTCAATTTCCACAGACACCACCAATAAATCATCAATGGTGACATAATCCAAGTCTTTTAACTGACAAACAATTTGTTAAATTTATTTCCTCCAATATAACATATTTTATTGAAGTTAATGCTACACCAGGTATGGCTTATTCTACAATTGTGGAAGTTTGAAATGCTACCTGTGTGGTTTAATAATCTCATACTCTTCTCATAACAATAGAAAGCAAAATAGTCACCTTGATGAACTGTCCCTCTCTATAGCAGCTTTTGATGATCAGTATTCCTCAGATCCTTCCTCTAAACTTTATGAAGAGTGTCAATTTGCTTTTACGTGCAGATTCATAAATCTGAGATGTCTCGTCTGATATCCCAACTTAGACTACCTTCAGGAGCTACTGTTTTTGATTAAAAAGAGATAAATGCTCAGTTTAAACAATTTTATGTAAATGTGTACACTTCTGAGAAAGCGTTTGACTGTATTGAGTGGGACTGTCTTATTAATGATTTGGAAAGATTCAGAATAGGTCTCAAATTTATTTCTTGGATAAAAATTATTTATACTACTCCCAAACCGTCTGTACATACAAATAACATTACCTCTGATTATTTTTCACTATGTCGGGGAACAAGACAGGGGTACCCCCTCTCTCCTCTTTTATTCACAATTTCCATTGAACCTTTGGCAATTGCACTACGTGCCGACACAGAGGTGCAAGGTATGTTTCATGCTGGTCTAGAACAAAAGATTTCTTAAACGCTGATAATCTTCTTTATTTTTATCGAATCCCCTTGTTTCAATTCCCATGTTCTTTCAATATTGGACTCATTTAGTACCTTTTCAGGGTATAAGCTGAATCTCTCTAAGAGTGAATTATTTCCGGTGAACTGTGCTGCATTAAAAATCTCATATTCAGGTTTCCCATTTAAAATTGTTACTAGTCAATTTAGGTATTTGGGTGTTCAAGTGACTCACAGGCATGCTGATTTGTTTAAAGCTAATATTATCCCTCTATTCAGTCTCACAATGTCTTTGTTTCTGTCATGGAAATCCCTTCCTCTTTCAAATTATTATTTTTTTTTAAATATTTATTTCAATGTTTACCCATATTTATCCCTAAATAGTTTTTTACCAACCTGGAAAAAAGTATTTTTTCTATTATTTGGAATAATAAATTATAAAGGCGAATAAAACAAAAACACCTTGTGAAGCCGAAAGAGCTGGGTGGCTTAGCTTTGCCAAACTTTCAAACTTATTACTGGGCCCCCAATTGTAGAAATGTATTGTACTGGGTACAATATGACCTCCAGCAGTGTAAACCTCTCTGGGTTCAAATGGAGGCTATATTTTGTACCCCAGCAACATTAACATCTTTTATTTACTCCCCTATTCCTCCCACTCTCAGTATATTGATCAAGAACCCTATGGTTTAGCATTATTTGAGGATCTGATCTCAGTTTTGTAGAACACTATGGCTTAAGTGTCTCTCTCCAGTTTCTCACATCTTTGGCAATGTATCTTTTTCACCCTCATCTTCTGATGGGGCTTTTAATACCTGGAGAGCACAAGGCTTAGTAAAAATTGGTCAGTTATTTATTGATAATAACTTTGTTTCATTTGACCAACTTAAAGAAAAATTTAAGTTACCTAACTCACACTTATTCCAATATTTTCATGTAAATATTTCTCTGATTTTCCCTCTATTCCACCCAACAGCATTCTCGAGTGCATTATAGATCAGCATAAATGGATAAGGGGTGCCATTTCTAGAATTTACAGTTTAATAAATAAAAAGCAAGCCCCTTTTAATGGGCCATTAAAGTTTCTTTGTGAGGATAACTTGAAGATGACAGTGGATGGTGACACTTGGGACTCTATCTTAGAAAGAATATACAGTTCCTCAGTTAATTCTAGGCACTGCCTTATTCAGTTTAAGGTAGTACATTGTGTCCATTGGTCTAAAGCCCAACTCAGCAAAATATTTCCTCATCTTGACCCCACCTGCCAACGATGTGCTGTAGAGCCAGCCTCTTTGTGTCATTCATTTTGGTCTTGTCCTAAATTATTAAAGATTTTGGGAATTTTGTTTTAGCTGTTTTTCAGACATTTTGCTATGGTAAGACCCAACCTCCTGACAGCCTTATTTGGTGTTCTGCCAGAAAATATTAAATTAACAGCTTTAGAAATTGACAATATAGCACTTTCCACACTGTTGGCCAGATGACTTATACTTATTAATTGGAAGCAACCATCTCCACCATCCTATTGTCAGTGGGTTTTGGATCTACTTTTTGCCCTCAAACTTGAAAAGATTCAATTTGGGATCAGAAAGAAACCAGATCTTTTTACTAAATCATGGAGCCCTTTTTTACACTATTTTAAGGAGACAGGTACTTATTAAAATCTGTTCTTTTCTCGTTTTATTTTTGTGTCTCCTTTCTTTTTTCTAACGTTATATTATAATTTTACTGTAACTTAAAGACCCCCTCCAGTGAAAACCAAGTTTTTAACCTTGTTTACATGTCCATATGGTGTTTTTTTATATGCGAGAAGACATACCATATGTAAAATCAGCAGTCAATGCCATGGCTAAGCATTTTCGCTTTGGAACTCAGTGTACCAAAGACAGTCTCAAAAACATGGATTCAGACAGCCAGGGTTTCATACGTCACAAACCTAAGGAACCAATCCCGTCGACTTGTGGGGTGGGGCTCTCCATACCAATAGCATATGCTACGGCGAAGCAAGGGGTATCAGGAGAAGCCAGGTGTTGCTACATATTGGTATTTTGCAAGACGTGTTCTGTTTTTGGATGCAAAGTTGCGAAAGGACAAATGGTGAGCCTTCATGTATTACCAAAGGATCTGAAAATACGAAATAAATGGGTGCAGTTTATTTGGAAAAATCATAATGTCCCAGCAAAACTTCCAGAGAAAACTCAGGTATGCAGTAGTAATTTTCCAGAGAACTGTTTTGAAAATTTTACCCAAAAATAGATGGGTTTTCCACTAAACTTATTTTGAAGCCCAACGCGGTTCCATCAATTTATCCTGGGGACACAGCGAGTATGAGCCAACATGTTGGTCAACCGGTAAGTTTCTTTTTCTTGTGTTTTATCCATTAACTGTGTCCAACAAATCTGCAGTGTGCTAGATAAAGTTAGCCAATGTTAGCATGCCAAGTTACATGATGATTCATGTCAAATGCTGACAGGAAATTACTGTTATGTAACTTACGTTTCTAACGTTGTAGAAAGCAATACATAAAATACATTACCATTGTGATACCTCGACTTGTAGGCGACCCTGTACAATTCGCTCTTCTTCATAATCAGTTTCTAGTTCAAACATATATGGCTGAATTACTCCAATGTTACCACTTGCCATCGTGTAGCGTTTAGTACTTTTACAGTGTACAGAGTTGAAGGTGAGCAGGTAGCCCGAGCTTCAGGCGAGCGGTGCTTGGGTGAGTGGAGATGGAGACGGGGACTAATTTGCATATTCATAGATCCATGCATACTAAATGAGGCAAAGGTGTAGATTGATATCTAAGCCATTTAAGGCATGAAGAGATTATTTTCATGGAATTTTTTTTTTTTAAATATGTAATTTTGATTAACAAAAATTAGTTTTAGGAGTTAAACCAGTAACTGAAGAGGGACTTAAATTTTTTTAGATGTGACTTTTGTAGTGTATGTTAACATGTAAGGATGTCCATGTCATCCTCGTAATGTGAAGCTCTGTCTTGAGTGGGTTTTTGTAATTGTATTTTTCGAATAAAAAATAAATAAATCTAGGTGTCTCGTCTATGTCTCAGGCTCAGAGCTAAAGGGCGACTCTCGGGTGCGTGTTCTGTCTGGTGGTCGTCAGCTGCAGATCTCCAGTACTGAGAGAAGCGATGCTTCTTCTTACACCTGTATGGCCTCCAGTGCAGCCGGCAATGTGATGAAAGAGTACAGCCTGCAAGTTTATGGTACCTCATTCTCTCTCACACAATACTACAGGCACCACTAAAGGATCCCGTAATCCCACTTTTACTACTATGTTTGTTATTTCCTTTGCACCAAACAGCTCGTCCCTCCATCAGCTCCTCAGCTCAGGGTCAGGATGAGGAGACAGTGACGCGTGGTGGAAATGTTACCCTACAGTGTGAAGCTGATGGGGTTCCCAGGCCTGCTATTACATGGATGAAGGATGGCAGACCTCTGAGCACCAGCCGCAGGACTCAAATACTTAATGAGGGCAGATTGTTACACATCCAGGATGCTCAGGTGGCCGACACTGGACGATACACCTGCATCGCTGTCAATGTGGCAGGACAGACTGATAGGAAATATGACATCAATGTACATGGTAAAAAGTTCGAGAGAGAGAGAGGAAAAGAGAGTGCTTGTGATTTGAGACATCTTAAAATCTATTGAATGATAGGTGCTTGTTATTAGCATTATTCTATCATAATTCTATTGTTCATCTTACCAGCAAAATTAAAACCAGTCCTTCAGATCACTAGAGAAATAATGTTACTTATGTTATATATAATGAGGTTCTGTGATGTCATTCACAAATTTTCACATTTTATATGTGTCTCTTCAGTTCCTCCCACCATCATGGGACAGACATTGGTGCCTGAGAATGTGAGTGTCGTTGTGAAGAACCCAGTTGTTCTTACCTGTGAAGCCTCTGGAATGCCACCACCAGCCATCACCTGGCTCAAAGACGGCCAACCAATCAGCATGTCCAGCTCTGTTCGGGTCATTTCAGGTATTTATTTCTGCTTCTGGACCGTATTTGGCTTGTGATTGGTCCAAAACGTCTACACCATACAGTATATCTCTGCTGAGACCAGGTAATAAGGTTAACCAGGTGTAATAACTCAAACAGAAAAAGGTGCAACAAGATAGTTTCAGTAAGCGGCCAAACACCACAGATCAAAAGATAATTAAAAAGAAAAACAGTGCGACAGATGTTCTCATAACATGTGAAGGCTCTCCATTAATGACTTCCAGAGTAAATACAGACTGATCCTCTGCCAACAGCAAGTATAAGGTACATCCATCATTGTAACCTCAGACATCATAAACTACCAGAGGTCACCTCTGTAAAGTAAACCACATTGAAAATGAATCTGTGCTGAGCTATTCAGCTGGGATGCCACAGACATGGAGCTGTACAGGAAACATCATCAAAACTCCTAGTAAAGGGCTCCTAGTATAATATTGAAAACAGTTATTCTGAGGGGAGGAATAAACATGTGACCACATTATTGATCATGGCTTCATTCAGTAAAATGGCCACAGAGGAGAAGTAATGCGAGCCACAGTCACACCACATTCATAGATGCTGTATATTATTTCTGACCACAAAATTCTGTCCCTCTGTATTAGAGATTGGGACACAGTAGTCTCTGACAGCACTGCCTCGGACCATCCATTGTCCATTCACTGACCACCTGATGTATATTGCACAAAAAATGGCAAATGCTGGCCAAATCAGATCAGATTGGTTGGCTTTACAAAACTTCCACAAGTAAGAGCACAGTTTTTTTATCAATCCGCCTGGAGCTGTGTTAAGAAGGTACCAGGTTGATACACCTAGTACTTTTGAGGAAGAACCACTCAAAGTTTAAAAAGCTAGCAGCATCAGGGCCTGGGTAGCTCAGCGAATAAAGATGCTGACTACCACCCCTGGAGTTGCGAGTTCAAAGTCTCTTAAGCAACCAAATTGGCCCGATTGCTAGGGAGGGTAGAGTCACATGGGGCAACCTCCTCATGGTCGCTATAATGTGGTTCTTGCTCTCGGTGGGGCACATGGTGAGTTGTGCGTGGGTAACATGCTCAACAAGCCACGTGATAAGATGCACGGATTGATGATCTCAGAAGCGGAGGCAACTGAGATTCGTCCTCTGCCACCCGGATTAAGGCGAGTCATTACACCACCATGATGATTTAAGGAATTGGGAATTGGGCATTCGAAATCGGGGAGAAAAGGGGAGAAAAAAAAAAGCTAGCAGCATCAGAGTTTTGTCTGAGGCACTTAGTAGCAAGTAAACTAGATATCCACTAGAATATCTGTATAGTCCACTTTTTTTTGTTTTCTGAATTATGTCTGTTCTGAATTTGTCTCATGACAAAAATTCATAAATCTTAAAGTTTATTCATTTACTGCTATTTTTTCTGTTTTCTGTGCAGCCGTTCTTGAAAACTGCCACACTACTATTTGAATTCATTTTCCATGCTGGTCTGATATTGTGGTTTATACCATGGGGCTTTTGAATGCTTGATTCTGATAGTTTGACAGACGTTCTGAGATGTGCAATTATTTTTCAGTAAACAAACGGCTATGAAGTAGTTCCAGGTCTTGACCACATAACGGTTCCATATCACTTTGCCAAATTATTTCAGTTATATCAAAGATCAGTACATGCTACCACAGCAAAATAACACATTAAAACAAATGCAATGGCTAAGTACATTGGATAAGAATGACAATTTTTACAATATCCTACATTTAAATACATTTTTGTGTAAAGCCTTAGCTCACGCTACCTTTCTCTCTCGCTCTCACCCACACTCACACACACTGACACACATATTGTACATACGCGTAGCATAACACATAGAGCCTTGATATAAACACATCGCTTTCGATTTGATCAATACAACAGTTTCTATATTATCCAAAATAACTTTTAATATCTATGGAAAGCACCTTCATGCTCAATCTCTCTCTCTTTCACCCACACACTCACACGTGGACACACATACATACACACACACACATGCGAGCAAGACACCTTTAATGTCACCTTAAAGGCCTTAATGTCAATGGACACCTGTGACTCAATACAACAGTTATTTAGCAATGGAAAAGCTACACTGCTGTTGAGAAGTCTACTTAACTAAAATATTGGCGATTTGAAGCGATGTTACTGCTGATGAGAGTCGCAGCAAATACAGGTAATCCTGCACACAATCTCTCTCCTGTTTTATTTTTCTTTGTTTCTCTTGCTCACGCACCCACACACGCGCACTACCTTGTTACTCCAGTAAGTGCTTAAAAGCAGTGGGCACAAGCCTCCGTTACTAGTTCTAAAGTAGTTTTCAAACTAGCAACGAAGGCTTGGACTGTATCAAAGTAAGACGCTGAATCCGTGGCAGAAAAAAGTAGTTTCACACACAAGAGCATTTTAGGGACAAAAACCAAAAAAAAATTCTTGAGAGAAAACCCTGAAAGATGTATTAAGGTGTGGTAACCATTGTATAAGTGGAATAATTGACTCCGGCCCATTGAATTATTGAAAAATAATGCACACCCGAGGTGTAACGGCCACTCTGCTTTTGCATTACCACCTCAGGGTGGGCATTATTTTTCAATAAAAAACAGGCCATCGTCAATTATTCCTTACATAATTATTTCAGATAGCCCTGCCCTAAACAACATGTTAAAACAAAACAAACTGTGGTTGGTTACTTAACAGGTCATTTCCTGCCAAAGCTGCAGTGGAGACCACTGCAGGAAGTCTAGCTACTCAAGATTAGGGACACAAGTGAAAGAAAGAAAGGGACGTATTTGTTCAGGTGATCAGCTTAGAGCTCTCCTGGGGAGTGAAAATTATTCGTTTACAGAAGCTGTGAGTGAAAATGGGACGTTTGCCTTGTGTTGGTGGGTTAAGCTCTGTTTAAACAGCTGCTGACTTAAGGCCTCTCGTTTCCTACCAAACAATAAGGACATTTATACAGCCTGTTTTTCTGAGACAAAGTGAAACTCTTTCTCGCTGTTTGATCATTTTTCATTTTGCAGATGCAGCTCCCCTCAGTAAATCCCAGATTCTTAAGTAATTCCCTAAGAGAACAGTACAATCTATCCTTAAACTAATTTTTTTCCTGAATTTCAATATTTGTAGAAATCATTCAGTCACTAAGCCAGCTGTGCTGTCATCAGTGAAGTGCCAGTGGCAACGGATGATTTTAACATATGTAAGTGTCTTCTTAGGTGGGCGAGGCCTGCGTTTGATGCATGCTGTAAGCAAGGATGCAGGGAGATACACCTGCACTGTGTCCAACTCTGCTGGAGAGGAAAGGAAGAACTTTGACCTCAATGTCCTAGGTAACACAACACTTTACATGGGACAGTTTTGAAACATAGGCCCTTTTCCAAAACCTAGTGAGCTGCCCCTGAAGTGACTGATTTGAAGTGGTCTGCTTCCAAAAAAAGTTTACTCGACTCTGTCCGCAATTTTGGATGGACATTTTCAGAGCTCGTCACAATGCTTTCTGGCATTGCTTTATTTGCAAAGTGTCCTTGCGATGTTACCTTAGAATCTGGCCAAAAAGTGGTGTCTTACAAGGCAGCATACTTTAGTTGTGCTGCCTACTGCTTGAAACAGCCTTTGCCTAAACATTTTGCCTAAGCAGCTTGCTTGACTTTTAAACAAAGCTTTATTTTAATCTGTAAATCTTTGTTCTATCAACCTAAGTACCACCCAGCATTGTAAATGAGGGCACAGTGGAAGATGTGAAGGTGAAAGAGAGACAGAATATCATCTTGGCCTGTGAAGTCACTGGTAGGTGACACAAATCACTGGCCTGTCCGCACAAATATGCAGACAACATATGCTCTCAAATTCCTCTGTGTTTATGTCTTACCATTTGTTAACCTTTAATTTTTTGGGTTGCCTAGGTAATCCAGTCCCAGAGATTACATGGCTGAAAGATGGGCAGCCTTTGGCTAGGGATACAAGGCTGCAGGTGATGTCAAATGGCCGTTTCCTACAGATCAATGGATCTCAGGTGGGAGACATAGGCAGGTATAGCTGCTTGGCCTCTAACAGTGCTGGAGACAGGACCAGACACTTCAACCTTAATGTTTTAGGTATATTTATGTTGCAACATTAAATTGTGTCTCCAGTGGACTTTTGTTAGTACATTTTAACCCTATGAATGTTTCTGTGCCCAGTCTCTCCCACTATCACTGGTTCTGGTCCTGAAGGCTCTGCTGAAGAGGTTACTGTTACTTTGAACAGCCCCACCTTTCTTGTGTGTGAAGTGCAGTCATACCCCCCTGCCATCATCACCTGGCTCAAAGATGGCGCACCCTTTGAATCCAGCCGCAATGTCAGGGTACTTCCAGGTCAGATCTTAACAGTTCCAACTTGCACTGTTCTGCTGTGAGCTGTTTAAAGGGAACTATCTCTTTAAAGCTACATTATTACTTATTTGTATGCTTAATATGTCTTACGTCCTTCTTTAGAATTGTGATGTAAACAGATGCTGTAATAACCTGACTACACTAACACACATTACAGTTTAGAACTCTCACTGCTGTGTCTGTCATCAGGTGGCCGCACTTTACAGATCCTGAATGCGAAGGAAGAGGATGCTGGGAGATATACATGTGTGGCGACTAATGAGGCTGGAGAGACTCTGAAGAACTATGAGGTCAAAGTTTACGGTGTGTGTGAGAGACAACATCACCACCTGTTGGTGTATAGGAATGTAACATCTATGTGTCAGTTCTCTGTAACCCGTTAGTAAATGTCCCTTTCCTGCAGTCCCTCCAGTTATCAATAAAAATGACATTCCAGTAGAGGGTCTGGTCCCTAAAGAGGTGAAAATCAAGGTTAACAACACCCTTACACTGGAGTGTGAGGCTCAGGCTATCCCAACACCTACATTAGTGTGGTACAAGGATGGCCAGGTATAAAACACATATCTCAAAAGATGCAAACTTTTGCTAGGTATACAGCTGTGATTTTTGAGTCTTGACTCTGCTGTTTTTCTCTCTCCATAGATCCTGAAAGCAGATGGTCACCTCACTATTACAGCTAATGGTCGGATAGTTCAAATTAAACACACTCAGGTTTCTGATACAGGTCGTTACACCTGTGTAGCCAGCAACATCGCTGGAGAGGATGAGAAGGACTTTGATGTAAATATACAAGGTGAACTGGGTTTTACAAGCTTGAGTTGAATAAGAGTTAGAATATCGTAGTGAGGAACTCCACTGACTATCCTTTAAACTCATACAATCAGTATGCAGAATTCAGTAGTCATTAGTTTGATAAACCAGAAAAAAAAATAAGGAAGATGTCTCCCTCTCGTGGCTGCTTTATGTATTGCTAACTTAATGGCTGTACCAAAGAATACACCATTTATCAGCTGTTTTTTACAACTTGTATCTATAGATAGTTAATTTTGTCTTTAGGCTTTATCTCTATCCATAATCCTGTCTGTATCTCAGTTCCCCCTAGTTTCCAAGGCTCTAGAGACTCAGGCCCTGGTAATAATGGAGACGTGAGGGATGTCATTCTCAATAATCCCATCTCCCTGTACTGTGAGACCAATGCCGTCCCCCCTCCTGTACTCACCTGGTACAAAGACGGACACCTGCTGTCCTCTAATGATAAAGTAGTCATCCTGCCTGGTGAGAGACTGATTACTGGTAGTTACATTTTGATTTGTCATGGTAAAATAATTTGTTTAATATGTTGTGTCCTTGTTGTTGTGCCTCCTTTTATAAGAATTGTATTTTGTGCCTTTTATTTCTCACACAGGTGGAAGAATCCTCCAGATCCCCCGGGCCCAGGCAGAAGATTCTGGGAGATACACCTGTGTGGCTGTTAATGAGGCTGGAGAAGACTCAATTCAATATGACATCAGAGTGTTGTGTGAGTCCAACCTGAATATAAAATTTTCACGCAGAACCTGAATATTAGCTTTTTTTCTTAATTGCTGAAATATGTCAAGAGAAACAAGTAACATGTAAAGTTTGTGTTTACTGTTTATGTGCTTACATATGTGCATATTTTATCGATGTCTTGATTGTGATAGTGCCCCCTTCGATTCGTGGAGTTGATGGTGACCTGCCTGATGAAGTCACAGTACTGGTTAACAAGACCAGATTACTGGAGTGTCAGGTGGATGGAAGCCCTACCCCTAAAATCAGCTGGATCAAAGACAGTAAACCCCTCACCCTAGACAGCACACGCAAACTTCTGTCTAATGGCAGGACACTGCAGGTGAGAGACAGAAAGATTTCACATCAACACTGTGATACAATAGTGATTAATTGTAAATATTTTCAAGTTAAGGAATAGTTCACCCAAAAATGAAGTCATTATTTACTCACCCTCCATAGAACACAAAAGGAGAATTTCTGAAGAAAGTATACTTCATAAGTGCCATCCGTTTGTATGTGTGTTACAGATTTTGAATGCACAGGTGATAGATACAGGACGTTATGTGTGTGTGGCTCAAAATCTAGCTGGAACAGCAGAAAAATACTTCAACGTCCATGTACACGGTGAGATTATCTTAAAGTAAGGCCTGTTAAGATATGCTAGGTCGAAAAAACTATCCCCATATTCCTTGAGATTTGTATAAGGGTCTGTGTTGCTTTTTTATTTATTTATCATAAATGAAGAACGTTATATTTTTTTCTATGTTGATGAATGTGAAATGCTGAATAACTGATTAAACATAAATGGTTGCATCATGATTGTGTTTGTTGTCAGTGACTCCCTTTATTGTGGGCATCAGAGAGGAGAATGTGACAGTGGTGCTGAATAACTTCATCTCTCTGAGCTGTGAGGCAACTGGACTCCCACCTCCCACCCTCAGCTGGGTCAAAGACGGGAGACCTTTACAGGCCAGCACCAATGCACTCATAATGCCTGGTACACACACACATTATATGAGGACTATATAGTCTACACTCTATACATATTACACATAAGTTGCACTTCTTCCACTCCGTATCTTACTCTAGTTTTTTCTCACACTAGGTGGTCGTACTATCCAGATCCTTAAAGCAAAAATGTCTGATGGTGGGAAATACAGCTGTGTGGCGATCAACCCAGCAGGAGAGGCCCAAAAACTCATTTATCTTACAGTATATGGTTAGTATGTTTCTGCATGTGTGTATGTGTACAGTGTTTGTGTTTTATATTTGCTTGTTATAAACCTGGTGTAAAACATTACAAAAATTGTTCTGATTAATTATATTCTTTTGTTGAATACACCTACAGTATAAATGCAGGTGCTCTATAGTCCTTCAGTTTCAGAAATGTAAGAAAATACTATTTGAGTAAAGTAAAAAATTACAGTTTTGAAGAGTAAGAATACATTTAGTTTTGTTGCTTTTTGCCCTGGTGCCATGGATTGTAAAAAAAATTTCCACCGCAAAGCCTACTGTAGAAACTTCACTCACATTTGACAAAAATGACATGGTTAAGTAATTTTATATTTCATGATATATTACTCTGAGGAAGTTATTGACCTAAATTACTAATGTCTCATCTCTTTAGTGCCTCCCAGTATCAAACAGAGCAGTGGGGATTCTCCAGTGGTGTTGAACGTGCGGGTAGGCAAATCCGTCACTCTGGAGTGTGTATCTAATGCTGTGCCTCCTCCCATCATTACCTGGTACAAGAACGGACGCCCCATTACTGAAACTGCCAACCTGCGAATACTAGCTGATGGACAAATGCTGGAATTGAAAGAAACAGAGGTGTGTTTAAACAAATGAGAAAGGGTTCGGTTTGAATGAGCATTTAAAACAAAAGCATTTGCTTGCTAGAAAAGCGGAATGTATAATTTGATCTGCTCTACCACTCTTTCTCTCTGTCAGGTGTCCGATACGGGCCAGTATGTCTGTAGGGCCACAAATGTAGCAGGTCAAGTGGATAAGAACTTTCATCTCAACATACATGGTGAGAAATGACAAACTGTAACTTCAGTTTGTGATGCAAAGTTTAACTCCTTTTGTGCTGTTGACTGAAGGTTAGTTTGAGACTAAGACCCCGTTTACACCTGATATTAAGATGCATTTTTGGTGATCCAATCACATGTGGTTAGCGCTAAATACAGGTCTAAAATGTTTTGTGATCCGATCACAAAAACCACATATGGAGTTTCATAAAGTTCGGGAGGAGCAATTTCATTTAATATGGCCTATCACACGGCCAGAGTAAGCATATATAAACAGCTGCTTAACTCTACGTGGCATTCTTCTGGCATTTGGCTCCACCCACTTACCCATGACAGATCCATGCGACAGTTTTGAATGACACACTACTCTGCGCAAAGCATTTGCCCTCATCAGAAAAGCTCTTACATTTACATTTATTCATTTGGCAGACGCTTTTATCCAAAGCGACTTACAAAAGAGGAAAACATAAGCGAATCATCTTAAGGAGACAGTGGTATGAAAAGTGCTGTATTACAAAGTTTCACTAGCTTCATAATATTATTCAAAACAGAATAAAGTGCAACAGGAATTTTTTTTTTTTTTTTTTAATGACTGGTTAAGTACTCTTCCATTGTAATCGCTACATTATTCACCAAGCTTCTGCAGCAGCCACTATTCATATTTCGTGGCAACGCTGGCTGCCAATTTAACCATTGTATTTGCATCTTTCTTTTATTCTCATTTTGACACAGACCTGCAGACCTGGCATCGAGGCTGCCTCCGCATAGGTCACTGCTTCGCCGTAAACCTGTCGTACAGCCCACTATGACTGTACACAGGTCCTCTCGTCCTATTTATCTGCCTGGAGTGGTCCCAGCGTGAGGCTGCCTCCTCGAATGGGCGCTGCTCCGGCTTTATGCCACTTGAGCTCTATTTCAACTTTTATTTAAGGCGAGGGAATCGAAAGATTAACAGTTTAATTCAAACAATATTCCAATGCACTCCAGCGTTTCAATCCGGTTTTGCCGCACAAGTGATTCCTGTCAGCCCGATTACCTCACCATGCAGCTCGTTTAGGGCGTGTTCCATTCAGTGATCATTCCCATGCCCTATTCCCTTCGAAGACTTTACCATCAACTATGAGATATTTGGTGGGGGGCTCAGAAAATTCAGAACTCACTTTTAAGCCTTTATTATCAGAAATTCCGTTTGAAGTTATCTTCCAAAATGACTATCATGATTGTTCTCCCTTCAAAGTGCCCTTTGGAGTGTGATTTATTCCATTTGGAACACAGGGGCAATCATGCAACAAGCAAACTTCCTTTCAAATGACCACTGCTCTAATTACAAACATCTTTCCAAATCAGTACAGACATTTTAGCGCGAGCTCGCTGCCACAGCAGCATCCACTCAGAGCATGCTACAGCTCACTACGGCTATATACAGCTTCTGTCCCAACAGACCCGAGCCGAATTCGGCTCTACAAACGATGGGTCACACTCCGCGTCACAACTCATTCATGAATCATTCCGCAAACATGTCTCGCCTACTCACAGCATTCGAGCTTGCCATGCAGCTCAGATAACTATGAAGCAAGCACTTTACAAACTTGTAAACTGTTCATCTCTAGACTATAACATGACTTTCTCTCCTCCCACCCTGGACAAATGTGTCATGCAGGTTAAATCAATCCATCATTTTAATTTTGACAAGTCTTCTCTTTTATGAGGGTCTTCTCTTCTCTCTTTTATTTAAAAAAACTTTGTGTTTGAAAATAGTAAATTATTGAATTGAAATTAAAAAATTGGCTCCTTAGTGAAAAAAGGTTCCCGATCCCTGGTCTAAGGTGTCTGTATGTGTGTGGCCGAACTCTCGCACAGGTGTCCTGTTTTGTTTTTGTCACCTGTTGTGGCATTTGCCTCATGATGTACGCTCTGGTTTCGTTTAGTGTGAGTATGTGTGGTATCGTTTTGTTTGGCATTGCTGTGCATTCTCTTGTCTTGTTTGTCGGTTGGCATGGGCGTATATTGCCTTATTGTCTTGCGGATGTGCACTCATGACATTCGGATGTTTTGTCTTGTGAGAGCAGATGGCTTTGTTTTGTTTCTGTATCACTGCATGTCTCTCTGTCGTACGTCATACCCCGCCTCCTTGTTTGCCTATTATTAGTCACACCTGCCCTGTCTTGTTAACCTGTTGATTTCTCTCCCTGTTTTAGTCTCCTCATGTTTGCTGTCCAGTGCCAGTTCTTCTTGTCTTCCAGTCAGTCTTGTGTTTTGTTCCAGTCGGTGTTAATTACCTTTCCTCATTCTGTCGGTCCGGTTGGTCCTTTTTCCCTGTTACCCTCTGCCCCAGCCTGGATACATTTTTCCCCTATGGGGAGTTTATGTTTGTTTTTCCCCCTTGTGGGAGTTTTTGTTGGTTTTTGTTTTTTATAAATAAATCCCCTTTTTTACTCTGCGTTTGGGTCCTGTCAATCTCTGCTAAATTGTGACAGTATTTATTCACAACACTACTGCAAACGGTGCCCATATTGTATCTATTAAATCCAATTCTCAGGCACAAACTCCAAATGATTTTGTATGTCCTCGTCAAAACAAGACGAGTCACCCCGAGCCAATAATACAGAGTTAATTGAATTACTCACATTATGTTGGTGAACAGTCTACAAAGCTCCAAACCATACGCTTAAGTTAAATAAATATCAGACTACGGTATTCATCTTGGTACCTAGTTTCAGGTGCCTTCTAATTTAATGACAAATCACAACTTTAAATGATGTTGTACGTATGCACATCCAAGCATGTATCCTGACATTGCTTCACATATGTTCCAGATATTTAATCTAGCAAACAATTAAGTTTAAGGTGTCCGGGGGACACGTGACGCCATGCGAGAAGCAAACGTGTGAGCGACTAGCTCTGTGCACTTTGCTAGTTTTTTAATTATTTTCATGTCATCCGGTGAGATTCGATACACCCAGTTACATATTTGCTCTTTGAGGTAAACATGGCAAAGAAGTCAAAATCCTCAGACTCTGGAGACATTAAAAGACACTTACGTGTTCAAGCTGAGGCTTCTGATGGGTCTGGGAGCCGGGGACTCAATTTGGATGGCGTGTCGGGAGAAGATATTCAGCGTCAACTGTCCAACATCTCAGTGATGCTTACGAAGGTTGTTGCTGACTTGGAGGATCTCGGCGTAATACATCGATCGATTACGCCGATGGAAACAAAATTCTCTGAGTTAGTCACAAGAGTTGCAGATGTTGAGAAACGAATCGATTATCTGGAGTCATCGGAAAGGGAAATTATCCGCTAATCCGCCCGCATCCAAAACAGACTTGGAACACATTTTGGAAAAACTTGAATATTTCGAAATATGAGCCGAAGGAATAACATACGAATGGTTGGAATTCCTGAGCATGAAGAGGGCAGAGATATGGTGAAATTCCTGGATGAGCTGTTCCCGAGTCTGCTCGACATAACAGGCCATAAACTGGAAATTGAGCGAGCTCACAGAGTCCCGGCTCGGAGATCTACTGAGGGAGACAGGCCCCTCTCAATTCTGGCCAAATTTCTGAGATCATCCGATAAAGATCTCGTGTTGCGCCAGGCGAGGAGCAAAGGAAAGCTTTCTTGGAAGAGTCACAATATTTTCTTGTTCCGGGCTTTGCGAGTTCGACGAGAGAAATGCGATTGGTTCAAGGAATGTAAGAAACTCTTACATCATCGGAAGATCGCTTTTGCACTGATGTTTCTGGCCAAACTGATAATAGACACTAGGGACGGCAGCAAAGTATTTACATGTCCCAAACAGGCATTCTCCTTTATAAATACATTGGAGTGAGTAAGCCCTTTGATGTTTCTTATATTAGTGGACTGACTCGCTGTTCAGTAACTCGATTGTCTGAGGAAGCTGGGCGCCATTTTTTTTTTTTTTTCGTTTGCTCCATCAGAATTGCTAGCGGCTGGAGTTTGTTTTGTGGCATGACTCCTTCAAGAAACTTTTGCATTGATGTAAGATCGCTTTTACACCGAAGTTCCCGGCCAGATTGAGAATGAACACTGTGGATAACTGCAAAATACCTACATGCTCACATAATGGACGTCTTTTATAAAGTTGACAGGCTGAGTAAGTCATGATGTCTTTTTTTATTCGGCCTCCGAGTGAGTTTGGCTCTTGATCATCCGAGGAACTGGGATGCCTGTTTTGTTTCTTTTTGTGCTGGTTCCGCTAGAGTTTGTTTTTGTGGAGTATTTTTAAGAGACATTAGAATGATTATGTCATCTGCCGTACTCATAAACAGCCGGCTCACTGAACAATTGTTTGTTTGTCCGAGGACACTGAACGGCTTTATATCAGCTGGAAGTTGTTTTGTGGAGGAACACACCTTCAAGACAGTTCTGTGAATGAATCTACATGTTCTTTGTGTTTATTCTGCCTGTTGGCTGGGGTCTGTTTCACAAAGTATTTTCTGTTATGTAATTTTGCCTCACAAAATTTGTGCAGAAGCACCGGACTGGCAAAGTTGTCGCGGGGGTCCCCGCATGAAGCGGAAAAATTTGGGAAGATATGGGGTGGACATGTTTTCTTTAGTGCTGGCTCAAGTAAGAGCAGGGGAGTCATTACACCAAGCATCTACAATTCAAATGTCTCAAACAGATTAAAGATAAATTAGGAAGAATCATTATTGTTTTAGGAGAAATTCAGGAGCAAAGGTTGATTTTGGCTAATATTTACGCACCTAACGCTGATGGTCAAGGCTTTTTTATAGATCTTGAATGGATGTTGCAAGCCGCTGGCATCCCTCATGATATAATATTGGGAGGAGACTTTAATCTCTTGATGGATTCAGTCCTTGATCATAGTGAATCAAAAGTATGTAAGCCCCCTAGAGCAACATTGATGCTTCACAGGATGTGTAAAAATCTTGGTCTTGGCAGATATTTGGAGACATTTGAACCCATCTGGTAGGGACTATACATTTTTTTCATCAGTCCATAAGATTTATTCTAGAATAGATTTTTTTTTTTTATATCTAAGTCCCTCATTTCATCTGTTATTGACTGCTCAGTTGGAAATACCTTGGTCTCAGATCATGCCCTGGTGAGTTTAGAGGTGTTGCCAACAATGAAATCATATAGCTGGTGCCTTAATGTATCCCTTTTGCAAAATTCTTATTTCCAACAAATGTTAAAGACTGAAATCAATGTTTATATGGAGACCAACTGGTCCTCAGTATCCTCTGTGGGTGTGGCTTGGGAGGCACTTAAGGCGGTTCTTAGGGGTCGGATCATACAGTATGCCTCATTCACCAAAAAATCCAAAGCACGAGAACTCGTGGAGTTGGAAGGGAATATTAAAAGTGCAGAGGCAGAGCTGAAGCACCAAATGTCGTCTGATGGCCTCAAAGAATTGACCCATTTGAAATACAGATATAATACTATTTTGTCACAGAAAGTGGAGTTTTGGTTATTCAGGGCAAGACAGTCATACTTTGAGTCAGGTGACAAAGCAGGGAAGCTTTTGGCTAGATATATAAAGCAGAGAGAGTCTTTTTCTACCATTCCCTCAGTGAAATCTGCTGGTGGTGAAATATTTTCCTCGGCCATTGATATTAATAATGCTTTTAAAGGATTCTATCTTGATCTTTATAGTTCCACGTCTTCGTCTACTGATTAATATATTAGAAATTTTGTGGAACCATTAGAACTCTCTAAACTGATGACTGAGCAAAACAATTCTCTTGATTCTGAGATAACCTTGGAGGAGCTTGATGAGGTAATGAAGGCCCTGCCTTTTTAGATCTTATGCTACAGAACTGGCTCCACTTTGTTAGAAGTTTTTACGGAATCATTAAAGAATGGAAAGCTTCCGCCAACCATGTCACAAAACCATGATCAGTCTGATTCTTAAAAAGGACAAAGATCCAAGCGAGTGTAAGAGTTACCGTCCAGTTTCCCTGATCCAGCTAGATGTAAAAATATTGGCAAAAATTCTGGCTAACCAATTAAGTAAAGTTATGACATCTCTTATACATATAGATCAGGTGGGGTTTATTAGGGGCCGCAGCTCTTCTGATAACATTAGGCATTTCATTAATATCATGTGGTCAGTGGCAGATGATCAGATTCCGGTCGCTGCCATCTTGCTTGACGCCAAAAATGCATTTGATATGGTAGAATGGGATTATCTTTTTAAGATTTTGGAAATATATGAGTTCGGAAATACATTTTTCGGATGGATTAAGTTACTTTATAGACACCCGGTAGCGGCGGTACAAACAAATGGATTAATTTCAGATTATTTTACTCTGAATAGGGGTACTCGGCAGGGTTGCCCTCTTTCCCCATTATTGTTCTGTCTTGCCCTGGAACCTTTAGCAGCCGCGATAAGAAAGGAGGATGATTTTCCAGGGGTGATGGCGGGAGGTGTGGTGCATAAGCTTCTGCTTTATGCAGATGATATTTTGTTATTCGTTTCCGACCCCACTAGATCTATGCCTAGCCTCCACAGAATTATCAATTCCTTTTCAAAATTTTCGGGATACAGAGTTAATTGGTCTAAATCTGAAGCTTTAGCTCTGACTGCATACTACCCAGTAACGGCTTTTCAACTGGGTGCCTTTTAATGGCCCAAACAGGGCATTAAGTATTTGGGTATTTTATTCCCAGCAAATTTATGTGATTTAGTTAGTTAATTTTGATCCTTTAATAAAAAGGTTTTCGAGCGATGTGGGTAGGTGGGCTTCATTACATTAGGTTAATGTTATTAAAATGAATTGTATTCCAAAATTCAACTACCTACTACAATCTCTCCCTGTAGATGTCCCCCTCTCTTATTTCAAGCAATTTGATAGCATAGCGAAGTCCTTCATTTGGAATGGAAAGCGTCCCAGGTTACATTTCATCAAGTTACATAGGCTGATTGACAAAGGTGGGCTAGGCCTACCTAAGATTTTGTTTTATTATTATGCATTCGGTCTCAGACATTTGGCTCATTGGTCACTTCCACCTGAGAGAGCCCCTTCCTGGTTTTGTATTGAAAAGGAAGTTCTTGACCCTATCTCACCACTGCAAAGCCCTTCTATCAAACTAATTGGAGAAGTTAAGTCACACCCTGTTATCTCGCATTTACACTCGATATGGACAAAGGTGTCCAGAGTGTTTAACTCAGATATTTATTTAAACATAGCCTCGAGCATATGGCTGAACCCTAAACTATGTAATAATAAGTCCCCTTTCTGTTGGTCAGATTGGATTGTGAGGGGGGTTAATACACATGGTGACCTATATGAGAGTGGAGTATTGAGATCTTTTGAAAATTTGATTCAACATATTGGGATTCCCAGATCTATTTACAGCTGCGCCACCTGCTCTGCACTGTTTTTGGGAGTAGCACGCACCCCCCCTAGAGCGGCAGATACTCTGGGAGTGGTGATTGCTGCTTTTGGGAAGGGTCATGAGGCATCAGTGTATTTTCGGAGCTTTAAATTCTCTCAAAAGATTATGGGAGGAAGATTTAAATTTGTTATTGGAGGAGGGAGTGTGGGCTAGGATTCTAAAAAACGTTAAGTCTGCATCTAGAGATGCAAGGGTTTGCCTTATGCAATTTAAGATTTTACTTCGATTTTATTGAACACCCTCTAGATTGTATAGGCTTGGTCATAAGGACATACCCATCTGCTGGCAATGCCATTCTGAAGATGGAGACACCACCCATGTTTTTTGGGGGTGTCATAAGATCCAAGAATTTTGGCTGAAGGTGCAAAGTTTTGTGTGTGATGTGTTGGGCACTCAGGTCTCGTTCTGCCCCAGACTCTGTATTTTGGGAGATGGGGAGGTCATGGATTTGGAGGATAAGTACATGAAGGACTGGGTTTTGACCAGTGTGATGATTGGTAGGCAGGTTATTTTGAGGAGTTGGAAGTCAGATGGAGCACCCTCGTTCCCGGAGTGGTGCGCAGAGATGGGGAGGGTGGCTGCCTTTGAGGAGGGGTCGAGCAGAAGGATGGGAGTTAGGGATTTTTACAATAAGAAATGGGGCAATTACTTAGCATTTTTGGGGGAATCTCGAGGAGGGGCGGTGGAGGGAGTAATTTAGAGTTTATTTGTATTTTTATTTATTTATTTTTTTAATACTTGATTTTTCTATTTTATTTTTTTAATTTATTTTTTAGTTTTTTTTTAGTTTTGTGGTGTTGTTTTTTTTGTGTGTGTGTCTGTATTCTAGAATAACGTAATGGTTAGCTTTTGCTTTTAGAGCAACCCATTACTGGATTTGACTTCCAGCTGATTTGAAAGATCTAACAATTCATGGTGATTTCTCAGAAAATTAAAAGTCTGGTTACTGTCATACCAGAATTGCTAAAAAAAAATGTTAAAAAATAAAAAGGTTTAAGGTGTCTGCAGATGCTACATTGAATCATGTCTCCCTCAACAAATGTTTGTACAAGCATATTCGCAGGTGTCTTGCGACACCACCTAATCGTGAAAAAAAAAAAAAAAACGCAAGTTCAAAATATCTTCCTATAAGTGCTTTTACTTGGGATCCCTTTTTATGATCCTGGCTCAACTATTTGTCTGTTACCCCAATCGCCAGCGGCATTTAATGCTAGGTCTTTCTGCAAATGCATGTTTTACATATTACTGTTTACATTATCCGTAAGTGTTATATTATCCATAAACCTATCCCTCTAGGAAGCAGCAAGTACTGGTAGCCCTGCTTCCAATGTTTCCAACAATGTACACCCACTATCAGAGTGCTGGGCTAGGCCATTATCTGAGCAGAATGCAGATGCCTGCCTAACTTTGAGCCTCGGCTAGCCGCAACGTTAGCTGCGGACCAATGTGATCTATGTCCGACTGCTTCAGGTTCCTTTGGTCACATTCACTAATGGCTCTAATACCAACCCACTGCAGCCTCAGTATTTTACCATGCTTCTGCTGAAGCCCCTTTTGTCTATGCCTCGTCGCAGCTGTGAAAAGCCCTGACTTTGCAACTGCAAGTCCCTTTTTCCTCTAACTCATACGTACCACCCCGGTACCTAACTGCAAATCCTCTCTTCGGGCAGTGCGCTCAAGCTTGGCGACACCGCAACCACGGCGCCCCTGCTATTGGCTCAATACATCTCCAAAGCAGCGCAAATGCGCCGTTCACGTGCTGCAACCGCAGCATGTCTCTCAGGCCTTGCATCTAAGCATCCATGGCTCTGTAACCGTGATGTGTTTTTCTGCTTAATCGTCCCATATTATGCCACTCATACCAAACGAACCATTACCCACCTAGTGATTGACAACAATCGGACTGTTTTAGGTCTTCCCTAAACAGTTCACCATAAGCCTGCTTATCTGCATAAATCAATTTCATTCAAATATAGCCTACAATATGCCCTCTTGTCAAACTCCATGCTTGAAAACTCAGCCCATTCGTATCACAGAGTGAGTTTTTTGTTTATATGCAGTGTAAACTTTTCACATGAAAATACGAACTCTTCCTGTTAAATGCCGTGTGGTCTCGTGCTCGAGGATTCAGCCTTTTTGTTTTGCATAGGGAGTTCTTTTAAAATGCAGCATATATCACTTTTACAAGAATCAAGTGTTCTTCCATCAAATGCTGTGCGGGCCCATGCCTGCAGATTCAGCCACTCACTGCACTGAGAGAGCTCAGTAAAATACAACATAAACCATTCTCACATGTATCGTATGCTCTCCCATTGAATGCAGTACGGTCCCGTGCTCGAGGATTCAGCCCGTTCATATCGCAAAAAAGGGGGAAGGCTCTAATTTTAAAGCAAATTTAATCACTTCATTTGAATGCAGCATGGGCTCTTTCGTTTGAATGCAGCAAGAGTCACCACATCCAGGCCATGGACTGGGGGGGGACTCTCCCGTTCAAACGCAGTATGGCTATCCCGTTCAAACGCAGTACGGCTATCCCGTTCAAAAGCAGTACTGCTCTCCTGTTCAAATGCAGAACGGGCTCTCCCATTTTGAATCACAGTAAGAGCTCTCCAGTTCGAATGCAGCGAGAGTCACCACGTGCAGGCTGTGGGCTCTCCTGTTCAAATCGCAATATGGCACTCCCATTCAAACACAGTACGGCTCTCCTGTTCAAAAGCAGCACGGGCTCTCCCGTTCTAATCGTAGTAAGGGCTCTCCTGTTCTAATGCAGCAAGTGTCACCACGTCCAAGATGTTGGCTCTCCTGTTCGAATCGTAGTAAGGGCTCTCCCGTTTTAATGCAGCAAGTGTCACCACGTCCAGGCCGTGGGCTCTCCCATTTGAATCGCAGTGAGGGCTCGTGGGAGGACCTCCATTCGAATGCAGGCTGGGCTTACCCGTTCGAATCACCATACAAACCTTACGTCAGTAAGATACAGGATATGCAGCAGAGTAAATAATTTACGCGAATCAGATCAACAAAAGAGGACATTCAGTTTTCATCTTCAATCTGCCAACTCCTATCCAGCCCTTCCAATCTCTAGCATACTATCTCTATTACAGAGGGTCCCAAACCAAATCCTCTTTCGATCCGCTCTTCATCGACGACAAAAATCAAGAAGTTTCCCGATTCTGGTTTCAAAAACACTTAAAATCCGTCCTGCTCAAATCCTGCATCTCAGCAAAACTATACTCAAGCTATTCCTTCTGCATCGGCGTCATGACCACAGCAGCCCACAAAAGCCTGCCTGAGCACCAAACCCATTTAATGTGTTTAATCCGTTGGTCATCCAATGCATATCACAGCTATATCTGTACCAACCATCTCCACATCAAAAAAGCCACAACAAGCATTTATCAGCTAATCACAAAATCATTAATAGTCGAGGCCAGGGGGCGCTTGCTTCATCCTTGTCCATTCACTAGTATGGCCCTACCATTTGGATGGCGTGAGGATCCCACCGGCCAGTCTGGTAGCCCCCTAGTCTCAAATCGCTGTGAGGCCCTGCCTGCTTAAGCACATCAAGGGCTCTCCCGTTTGAATCACAGTGAGGGTTCTCCAGTTCTAATACAGTGTGAGCTAACACACATTCATTTGTATCATGGGCTCTCCCATTCAAAGCGCTGTGAGGACTCCCCAGTTCGATCGCAGTTTGGGCTTGCTAGCTCAAAGGTTCACTCGTTCGCTGCACGGGCCCATCTCGTCAAACCAATTGTGTCTGGAGGCAGTTGCACAGGGGCGGCCTCCACGTTCACTCTGCATTTTCTACCTATACTGCACTTCCCAGTTTCCTATCCCTCAAGCGGACCTTAGCATGAGGCTGCCTCCGCTAGCGGCTCCGCTCATTCTATCATCTTTGGCACCTCTGCCCACACACAAGGGTTAGCAAGCGCCCCCAGGTTCATCTTTTTTTTTTTTGGGTGGAGGGGGGGGGATAAGAGGCATCATAATAAATTTGATCTCTTCCCAAACATATCACTTCGTACTACAAGACTCTGTAGCTAACTGTTCGCTGTTGCTGTTTTTTGGGGGGTATTTGAGCTCAGGTCAAGTCTCGAGCCTCGAGCCCTTCACCCAGGACAACGAGCCAAACACATTTATACTATCCCCAATGCAGGATTATATTAACTTGCAAACTACTGAAAAGGAGTTTCATAAACAAAGTTCGGGAGGAGCAAGTTCATTTAATCAGACCTATCACACAGCCAGAGTAAGCGTATATAAACAGCTGCTTACCTCTACGTTGTATCGATTCTTCCATCTTCCCTCCACTTCCCCATCTCCACCTATCTATTCAGCAGTAACTAATCTAAGTCCGGGGGGTATTGGAGCTCAGGTCAAGTCTCGAGCCTCGAGCCCTTCGCCCAGGACAGCGACCCAAATACGTTTACACAATCCCCAATGCAAGATTATATTAACTTGCGAACTACTGAAACGAATGTGGTCAGAAACGCATTTAACCGCATCACATTTGAGGTGTAAACAGTAATCCATCCTGTATGCATCCCTGCAGCAGCAAAGCACCTCCCCTTACCTGTCAATCAATCACTGCGCAAATACAAGAGTTGAAACTTTGCCGGTTACAAATGGTTTAAAAGGGAAAAAAAACATCTGATTGGAAAATTTAAAAAAGTGGTTACATACAAAAACACAAGAACTTTTTGGATCTTCAGTGTGTCTGAAAGCAATATGCAGGGACCTATGAGAAGCACAAACATCACTAAATCCACTAATTATTGTTGGTAATCCACTAAAATAATGGACAACTCTGCTCGAAATGTTGCTTTTGTGCTTAGATTAAATTTCAGCTGCATCTGGGAGAAATATCACACCATTTTTTTGCAAATTATTTGTCTTTTCTGACTTTGCTGCGCTTTAATGTCATACTGTAACACAATGACATAGTGATTGATTTATGTCATCATGAAACAGAGTCCCTCCCCTCCAAATCCAATCGTTAAGTGGTCACAGGAGACACATTTAAGTGACCAGGTGTAAACAGCGATGTGTCTCATCTGACCACGAACCAGGTTTTAATGGGGTCTAACAGAAGTGAAACCATTGTGCAGTTCCCCCACAGCTGGACAGCCAAGCAGTGGAGCATGTGGTGGAAACCATCAGCAATCCCATCACCTTTGCTTGTGATGCCACAGGAATCCCCCCTCCCTCTCTCACCTGGCTAAAGAACGGCAGAGTCATTGGTGAGAAAATCTAATGAAAACTTACATGTAAGCTTTACATTTCACTATCACGTTTTAAACTTAGCATATGCTCATGTTTTTGTTTTCTTTCTAGAGAACTCTGAGTCTCTGGAGATGCATATCCTGTCTGGGGGCAGTAAGTTGCAGATTGCCCGCTCACAGTTATCTGACAGCGGTATTTACACCTGTGTGGCCTCCAATGGGGAGGGCAAGGCCCACAAGAACTACCATCTTACAATACAAGGTACAGAAACATTAACAAGCAAACATACAGAACAGAGCACAATAACACATGCTGAAATAACATTTGCAAAAATTGAAATGTCTTAAAGGAATGGTTCACCCAAAAATGAAAATTCCCTCATAATTTACTCACCCCCATGCATCCAAGATGTGTTCTTTTTTTCTTCTGGAGAACACAGTTGAAGATTTTTAGAAGAATATTTAAGCTCTGTAGGTCCATAATGGGAATGGGAGCCAAACTTTTGAAACTCCAAAGCACATGTAGCCATTAGGGCTGCCACGGTGTATGGTGTTACCGGTTTTACTCGGTACAAGGGACAACACTGGTATAAAATGTTATACTGTGTTAAAGGGGGAAACATTATGAATGGAACTTCCAATATCAATACAATAGCATAATGAATAGAGTGTAGCAGAAAGTTCGTATTTGGGTCAAAAGGAGGCAGTGGGACACGCCGATTCCAACTCAGGAATGTCACTTTTTATTAACAGAAAATAAACAAGCGCAAGGGTGAAGCTTAAATTCAAACACACAAACAGCTTCTTAACCAGGCTCTCTCTGCCTTTCGGTGGACTGGGTCATCTTTTATCTCCCCCAACTCTCACTGTGAACATGGAAATGGTAATTAGTCACAATTCATCTCAGGTGGATGTCCTTACCACTCTCCCTCTCCCCAGATGGGCGCTTGACCACGTCCTAACCTCCACAAATAGCCTTAAATAATAAACGGGAGAGCCAATGATAAATGAACCAAAATAACGCATTGAAAGCCAGAGTATCAATTTACACAGGCAGCAAAGTATGCACACTGACAGAAGACGTTTAATTGCAGGTAGCGAATATGTGCATGGTGGGTAACTGTAAGATGTCTCGGATTCGGAATGACACAAGAAATGCTGTTAGACACACTGACACATGCTTGAAGAAACAAACTTTATTATATTTTTAAGGACAGATAACAGAAAAGCCATCTATGCGCATGTCTGACGTGCTGTTTGTTCGGAGGCGTGCAGTCTTGTGGAACACGTGTATGTAGAGGGTTCTCACTCTTTCTTTGTTTTAGTCTTCTGAAAATGTTTTGCAAGAATAGTATCGTCTATGAGAATGATGCAAATGACCTCAGACCATCTCAGCTCAGGAGGTGCTCTGAGTTCAGTTTGCTTTATTTCCACAGAGCAGTTCATTGTGAGCGCAACTCTGCAGGGTCACTTTATATATAGCCTATACATCTGTGATGTAATTATTAGAAAAACACATTCACCTTGAACCATGATTTATATTTCAGTGATTACCATCACTATAATTATTATGTTTACATTTATAATTGTTTTTATATCTTAATTTGTATTAGTAGTTTTCCACCTGTTGTCATACATGGATACTTGTGTGACAGTAATTGGAAAGGTGTTTTTTTTAACCACTTTATTTAATTGATTTTTCATTTCGTTTGAAGTGCAATTTGAATTTAGAAATGACTTTGGTTTAAGTTTTCAGTTTTTTAAATAAATGAATTTAATTTTCAATGCAAAATCACTAAAGCAAGTATATTCACCGATCCCTCAGCCAGGGGGTTGACGATGTAATTGGATATTGTGATATTTTTTTTTTTATATAAAAATATTGTGAACATATTTCTTGTATATTGCCCAGCCCTAGGAAGAACAAAACAAATTTATTCACATACATTCAAAGCCATTACCCTTCCGAAGCAGCTAAACTGGGATGGGATGAAAGGTAATAAAACACCAACATTAAACTCGCAACAACCCACAATAAGTGATGTATTTGCCCAGACAACAAAAAACCTGATTGGTAGCCCATGATGGAGAGAATGCACGGATGAAGCAGGTTCGTTGCCAAAGAGATGTTGCCCTAAAGCCATCTTTCAAAAAATTTAATAACACACCTTTTAATTGCACTTCATTTTTTTCAGTTTCATTTGAATTTTTAGTTAAAATTAAATAAAAAATAATGTTAAAAGTTTGAAATCAAGCTGCCTTACATTATTTTGTAGGCTATTGCTTAACGAAAATTACCACATATACCACTAGCGTCCTACCAACGGTAATACCGGTGTTAGTCGGTTTGAACGTGAACACCGCACCAGTGTGAAAATTATGATATCGTGGCAAGTCTAATAACCATTATAAAAGAAATCCATACGACTCCAGTGGATTCATTAATGTCTTCTGAAGCGACGCTAGGTGTGTGTAAGGAATAGGTCAATATTTAAAACTTTTTTAACTAAAAATGTTCACTTCTGGCCAGCTTGTTGATGATGGAGGAGTTCAAACTGCCTCTCACGTGACGTAAGCGCGAAAGCCTCCTCTACATAGATATTCATATGTAGATACCTTATTAGCAACTTGTCCTATGGACCTTGATACTGTTTCCACACAAAAGCTGTTTGTGGAGCAGTCTGAGCAAGAAGCTCAATCTGAGGCATCTCCTCCATTCACCTGCACTCAAACTGATTCAAACAACTCTCCTTGTTGACCTTTCCAAGATGGCAGCGCAGTTGATATATCCAGCCCAGCCGAATGAGGCATCCATGTATGAATATCTATGCTCCTCTAGTCTAGTGTAAACAACACAGCACTTCCAATTTTTTTTTCCGTATTTCATGCGTCAGTTCTTGCATGAACTTGCCAACGTGCTTCTATCACGCGAGAGGCATCGTGTATTAGACCCTCGTAATTTTTTGTAAAAAAAAAAGTTTCAAATATTAATCTGTTCATTAAACACACCTAGCGTTTCACTTCAGAAGACATTAATGAATCCACTGGAGTCGTATGGATTACTTTTATGATGGCTATATGTGCTTTTTGGAGCTTTCAAAAGTTGGCACCTATTCACTTTTATTGACCTACAGAGCTGAAATATTCTTCCAAAAATCTTCGTTTGTGTTCTGCTGAAGAAAGTCATACACATCTGGGATGGCATGAGGGTCAGTAAATGATGACAGAATTTTAATTTTTGGGTGAACTATCCCCTTTACACTTGTTTCTGCTGTTATTAGATATTTACCATCTTTTTTTGTGTGTTCCTCAGTCCCACCCACCATCGCAGGCTCTGACTTACCTAGCGAGGTTAGCGTTCTGCTAAACGACAGTATCCAGTTGGTGTGCCATGCTGTAGGAACTCCAACCCCTGAGATCCAGTGGCTGAAGGATGGAAAGATCCTTAGCAGAAATGCCAAGAACATCAAGTAAGATCTTTGTCTGTTTTTTGTCTGTGTGTGTAAAGCTCAAGATTATGCTGTTAAACTGAGTCTGTTTTGAATCAATTAAATATAAATAGAAAATAGATGCTAGGAAACAACATATCTACAATAAATAGTCAAACCTCTATTGTGTTGTTCTTGCTGGCTGGATGCAACAACAAAGGTTAGCCGATCCTTTTTAATGAATAAATTTTTGAAAGACATGCTTGTAGATTTATGACACTTAAATCAGTCTAATTATACTTACTGGTTGTCTATATGACAATGTCCAAATAAATAAAATAAAAATATACATTCCACAAACACAGTTTGGTTGTAATGCATGGCATTTTAATATAAAAAAAATACAAACATTTGCATGTTGTTGTTGCAAAAACAGAATCCTGAAACAGAAAATTTGGTGACAATACTAGTTAGTAAATATGAGTTAAATCTCCGCACCTGCAGAATCAGTCTTGATGGCGGCACACTGACTATGACAGCAGTCAACACATCAGACAGTGGGAAATACACTTGTGTGGCCACCAATCAGGCTGGAGAGGAAGACAGAATATTCAATCTAAATGTATATGGTGAGTTTTATCTTTACAGGGTTCTTCACTGCATGAGGTGTAATTTTGTTACAACTGTAGAATGCATCCAAACCGAACAGTAGTATATTTCCAGACATCTGATAGCTGCATGTCCTGTTCCCAGTTCCTCCTCTGATCCAGGGGAACGGGCCTGCTGCCAAGGAACTGACCACAGTGCTGGGCAGCTCAATAAATATTGAATGTCTAGCTAGTGGTTCTCCACCTCCACAGCTCAACTGGTTGAGGAACGGTTTGCCGCTGCCAGTGTCTTCTCAGATCCGCTTGCTGTCTGCGGGCCAGGTCCTGCGGTAAGAGATCTCGCACTTTCAAAACAAGATGTCTAATTAATGGAAGATTTCAAAGTCATATTACTGAATGCCTGACATGTCATTGTAATTCTCCATGTCTGATGGTAATTTTCTTTTAGAATTGCCCGTGCACAAGTTTCAGATGGAGGCATCTATACTTGTGTGGCCTCCAACAGAGCCGGAGTGGACAACAGACACTACAACTTACAGGTGTATGGTGAGTTAACCTGTCTGTGTGTAGGTCTCGAGATTTATTTAAATTTAGATGCATTTACTGTGAAAACATTCTGCCTTAAAAAATGTAATAACATATTTGTGTGATATCGCTGATGTTTTCATGTTTCGTGTTGTAGGACTACATCCCTGCATACTGAACAATTTCATTTACTGTGTCAATTTTTCTCAGTTCCGCCCAGTTTGGACGGGGCAGGCAGCACAGAGGAAGTGACAGTTGTGAGAGGAAATACGGCCTCTTTCATCTGCAACACAGATGGGAAGCCCAGCCCTACCATTACCTGGCTAAGAAATGGTGCAGTACTGCCTAAAGATACGCACCTGTCGCTCCTTAATCAAAACGCCACCCTGCAGCTTTCCCTTGTGAGAGTCAACCACACTGGACGCTACTCCTGCACCGCACATAACCAGGCTGGAGACGCGAGCCGCCACTTCAGCCTCAAAGTATTGGGTGAGAGAAAGAGTCAGAGAGATTTATCAACAATACAAAACAAGACAAAATTCACACCTTCTTTCGCAGTCACATTGACATCTATGCCCTCTCTCAGACCCACCGCGGATCAATGGCTCTGGTGTGCCCACTGAGGTCTCTGTGGTCATGAACCATGTCCTATCGCTGGTGTGTGAGGCTGAGGGCATACCTGTGCCCACTCTCACCTGGCTGAAGGATGGACGACCGCTGCCTCAGACAGACAGCATTCGGCTCCTCAGAGATGGAGAGGTGCTCACAGTTGCTTCTGCTCAGGTAAGACAGATGACTACAATAAGAACTAAAAGTCTGATGTCAAAATAGCCAGTAGCATTCTTTTTCCCATTTTTTCTGGTGCATGTTCCATCTCCCATGCTGCACAATGTGCACAACATAAGTAGGACATTTGTTGTTTCTTGAACAATACTCTTATTAATCAGTCAGCCCTGGCCCTAACTCTAAAATCAGAGCTTTGATTGGTTGATTGAAATATTGTTCCAGGAACAACAAAATATGTTGTTCCAAGAACACACATACATGGTCAGTATGTGGAAACCCAAACACCAAACCCATATGTGCCTGTTGAACATTTAATTTAAAAACCATAATAGTGAGATGGTGCTCCCATTCCTAGCTTCCACTCTTTTGGGATGGCATTCCATTAGATACTGAAGCATTGCTGTAGGGATTAGCTCCTATTCAGACAGAAGAGTATCAGTCAGGCCAGGCTCTGAGGGACACTGGCATGCAGGAACAGAAAAGGGTCCCATTCTACTGAAAATGTTTGTCTAATGAGATTGCCTTAATTTTTTAATGTTCCTCTTAGTAATGTGTGTTGCTGAAATGGCCTAACCTGTTAAATAGAAGGGGGTGTCCACATAAGTTTTAGCCATTTAGTGTATCCTACTTGTGTAAATAATTTTGTGTCTACTGTGCATGTGTTATCTTCCATGTTCCTTTGTCCTCTTTTACTAACTTACATGCAGGTGGAGAACACTGGACGATACACCTGTTTGGCCACCAGCCCTGCTGGAGATGATGACAAAGAATTTCTTGTCAGAGTACATGGTAGGTCTTAGAAGTCATTATCTTTTCCATAATTTCAAAATAAGATGTCACCACACCTAATTTGCAGTAATCACATATAAAGAACTTTTTTTTTTTGCCAACAGTTCCACCCAACATTGCTGGAGATAGTGGTGTCCAAGATGTGTCTGTTGTACAAAACCGACAGGTGACCCTTGAGTGTAAATCTGATGCAGTTCCACCTCCAAAACTCTCCTGGCTTCGAGATGGAGCACCTCTGAAGGTATCATGATGTGAAATTATTAGGTTAGGGAAAAGCCATGATGTGAATAATTAGGTCAGAGGTCGGCGACCTTGTGACAACCATGCAGAGCATGCAGTGATAGTCACTGGTCTGTGATAAAAAACATACAATATGTTTTTTTTTTTAATATATATTTTACTATGGGTGAAATAGCACAGAGATTAACAAGGAAAATTAAAATTGGCACTTCTTGTCAAAAAAGGTTGCTGACCAATAGATTAGGTACTCTTGGGTTTTATATGCAGATACTTGTTTGTTTTTAGAGTTTTCCTGTTTATTTGTTGTCTTTGTTGTTTATTTGTTATTTATTTGCTGTCTGTTTCACCACATTCAGTTGCACTCCAATGTTGTCAGTGATAGAAATGGAGAATTCATGATTAGATTACTAGCCAGTTTTGTTTGTGAGGCTTAGCAACTTTTCAAATCCTTTTCTAGATGTCTCCACGGGTTCGTGTCTTGTCTAGCGGTCGTTACCTGCAGATCAATAATGCAGAGCTTGGAGACGGGGCCCAGTACATTTGTGTGGCGAGCAATGTTGCTGGGGAAACCAGGCGTCACTTCAACCTTAGTGTCAATGGTGATCAGCAATTTCTTCAGTTTCATTGTTTGTTTTACTGATGTAAGCACATCCCAGTATATTAAATTAGTAAAATGTGTCTATCGCCAGTTCCTCCCACAATAAAAGATGGTCCTCAGTCTGTGTCAGTTCATATTGACCAACCGGTGTCGCTAGATTGTATTGTGAATGGAGTACCTGCTCCACGCATTACCTGGAGGAAAAATGGATCCATCCTCGCAGGAAACAACCATAGGTCAGCAGCACCAATTCAGTCCAGTTCACAGCTCTCAATGTGGTTAATAGGAAATAACACAATGCATGTGTCATCCATTTAGGTACAGGTTTGGTGAGGATGGCTCACTCCACATCCTCTCAGCCCAGGTGACTGATACGGGCCGCTACCTTTGCATGGCCACCAACCAGGCAGGGACAGAGCGTAAGAGAGTAGATCTGCAGGTATATGGTAAGTTTTGAAATTTATACATATGCTTTGAAATACATACAGTGCATACAGTGAAAACGCAAATACTTTCTCCCACCCCAGTGCCACCCTCCATTGGAGAGGGTCCCACTAACATCACTGTGACGGTGAACGTCCAGACCACCCTGTCCTGTGAAGCTACTGGCATCCCCAAACCCTCTGTCAGCTGGACCAAAAACACTAAAGCTCTCAACACTGACCAGGACCAGAATATGTACAGGTTCAGCCAGGTTTCCTCCCTCTCCTTTTATCACCTGTCACTGTATCACCAACCAAATGAGTATTACTCGCAGTTTGGTCAACATTATACTCTCAAGTCAACATGAAATGGCATTCGCAATCCATTTTGCTTCTGTAATGTGACGGATTTCCAAGTAAAACGGGCTGTTCATAAAAAAAAAAAAAGTATAGGGCAGACTTGATTTTATCCATCGGTAATTGCTTGAATTGAGAAAAGTGGGCATTGCACACCAGAGCCTGGTGGTTGGAGTATGAGGGATTGGTGACATCAACCAAAAAGGAAAGTCATTCCAAAGGGAGTGCAGGTTATTACATTTTGATGAAATATTACGAAGACACACTGTTTTTTTCTTTCTTTAGGGTTCTGTCATCAGGGTCTCTGGTTGTCATAGCACCCACAGTGGAGGACACTGCATTGTACAAGTGTGTTGTATCCAATGAGGCGGGCCAGGAGAGTAGAACCATTCAGCTGACTGTACATGGTGAATGCTCTATTAACACATGTGACATCCATCATAAAGATCTATATCTTTATGTAAACTTCAAGTTTATTTTCTTCTACAGTTCCTCCCTCTATTGCTGATGAGACCACAGAGCTTGTGGTGAGCAGACTGTCCCCAGTGGTCATCGGCTGCACTGCCTCTGGAGTGCCTCAGCCTGTTCTATACTGGAGCAAAGATGGACTAAGACTAGCTAAAGATGGAGAGGGCTATAAGATACTGCCGTCAGGTACGCTTTAAAAACTGCAGTAAAAACAAAAACAAAAAATTAAGTTTATTAATCAACTTCTAAGTGTTGTTTTCCTGGTCTCTCTTAGGTCCTCTTGAGATCACTGCTGCAGAACTGAGTCACACAGGCCGTTACTCTTGTGTGGCCAAGAACGCTGCAGGGACTGCCCACCGACACGTTCAGCTCACAGTAAACGGTAAGAGACAACAAGTGCTGAAACATAAACACTTAAACAGAAAAAGACAGCCCAACACACTTTCAAACATGCATCTTTATTTATTCATTTATTTTTTTACCTAGTAAGATCACGTATGATATGCAGCCATACATCCATTTCGATTAAAGATTGCCTATCTTTTCATTTTCTTAGAACCTCCGGTGATACAGTCACACCCCTCAACACTGGATGTAATCCTGAACAACCATGTGACCCTGCCCTGCAGAGCGACAGGCTCTCCACGCCCAACCATCACTTGGCAGAAAGAGGGCATCAACATCTTCACAACAGGTGAAAGCAAAAGTTGCCACTGAGGTTACAAGCGGTGGCATGCTAAACAGGTTTTCCAAAAAACATCTCCTGGAAAAATGTATAAGGACATTAGGTACCTACTTTACAACCAATTAAAAAATTTTTGGAAGCATGTTTCAGCTTGAATGGTTAGATTGGTTTACAAGTAGTTTATTTATTATCATTTGGGATGCTACTTGTATTTAACTTAATACACAAAGCCCAGTAGTGTCTACTGCTGACACTCATTATTGCCCATATGTGAATTTCACTATGTATTGAATGGTGAATAAATGAACGTGTGTGAGTACTTTAATGGAAATTAATGTGTAATTGATGTAATGCCTCTGATGCCAATGTTATCTATGATGGACATGAGCAGAGTGAAATTTTCAGGTTCTCATTCTAACATTCGTTCGGTATCTCACTATGGGAAATGCCTCGGCCATGGCCAATACTGGAAGCACCAATAACACCCAGTCTGTAAGGAGGGAGTTCCACCTCCCTATATAAACCACTGTCATAGGTCCCTACTTCATTCTCATTCTCTTCCCCGTGAAGATCTTTGGAAGCTATACTCAGCAGGACTTATAAGATGTGGTCGCTTAACAGTTCATTAGGCGAGCCGTTCAGGTACGTCCCAGAATGCGGCTGTTCTTTTTGCAAGTATATTCACTGTCAAAGTGAATATATTTTCACTATATTATATTGTTTTCTTTAGATGGCGCGAACCAGCGCGTCGAGGTGGGTTTGCGTATTTTCTGCTGAGTTTCAAGCTATTATAGCTTCTACCTCTATGGCAAGAAAATTAACACAGAGTCAAGTGGCATGTTGTGGTGAACTGCTTCTGTGTTCTTGAGTTCGGGTTCTGTCATGGCAACTGCAAGCTCACCGAGAGGCAGAGCGAAGGGGAAGGATCCCTCCCGTCCATGCGCTTGTGGATCTATGATCTCACTGAAGGATTCCCACCCGCTATGTATCGCCTGCCTGGGGGTCAGGCATGCACAGGCCACACTCGCTAATCCCGAGTGTTGCCCGCATTGTTCTCATTTCGTACGGAGAGTTTTGGAAAGGAGGGTGCAGGTCGCGGCATCGAATAATGAGGATCCCTATTTTTCTCCACCGCCAGTGGAGAAAGACCCCAACCCCAGCTGCAAGGATAGCGAAGCTAGGGTGATCTCATGGAGGAAGTCTCCCCCGATCTTCCTCCCCTCTTTGAATCAGCCCCTTTGGTGAGGGACAGGGAAGAGGAGGAGTATGATGCTGATGATCTTCTTTTGGAGGACGATGACGAGGAGGATGAAGATGATGCCATTCTCCCCACTCTTCCTCCTTCACGGCCGGGTAGCGCTATGGATGCAGCCCCTCTTCTGTCCAAGGAGAGCTAGACATTATTGAGATGAGTAGGAGGGCGGCAGCCAAGCTCTCCATCGACTGGCCGTCACAGCAGACTGGCCAAGGTACAGAGAGGGATCTGTACGATGGCAAACGGCTGCCGTCTCGTGCTGCTCCGGTAAAGCAATTTATTCCAGCCATCCCAGCGTGTGTTGCAGAGATGTGCCGGTTTTTGGACAAGCCTTTTTCACACAGAGTACCTGTTAAAGGTTACTCTATGCTGGATGTGCATGAAATGGAGGACCTGGGGATGTCCAGGTCCCCTCTAGTTGAGGTGTCGGTGGCGAATCACCTTCACCCCAATCGTTGGGCATTTTTTTAGTCTTCATTGCTGGGATGGACGGAGAGGTTGTCAGCCTCCATTTTACCAAAAGATCTACCGATCTTCAGCCCTAGCTGTAAGGGCTCTTAACGTGTTGTGGGAAGAGATCTGCGTTATTGCGGATCTCAACCTACATACATCAAGAGGGGCTGTCCAGAGCTGTGGCCGCAGCATGGGTCTCGCCGCTGTGGGTGAATGGGCTTTTTGGCTCGGTTTGTCTGGCCTGTCTGAGAAGACACATTTCCTCTGCCCCAGTGGATCCAAAAGCCCTTTTCGGGGTTACGGTGTCCACAATGCGGCAGCAGTGTGATTTGAGGAAACAGGATGGGGAAGTATTCGAGACTTGCCTTCCCTTAAAAACCACTGCTCGCCTCCCGCAGCCGTCATGTTCTGGGTTCACAACACATTTTAGAGGTGGACAATCTGGTTTGAGAACCCAGACCAGGCCTCCCCCACCACCCCAGCAGTCAGGGCAGGGAGGGGCACAGCCGAAACAGCCCCAGCTGAGAAGCAAGGCTTCTTTCGCGGCGGCCAAACATCGTCCGTCTAACCATCAGGGAAACAAGGAGACGGGTGACCTAACTAATGTTCTAGTTTGGGACATGGAGTGGGTGAACAGCACTCGCAGGGTCTCTGTTCTACTCCTCCCTCAAGAAGTGAGTTTGTTTTCTGCCCATCCAGCCAAGAGGACTTGGAAGGGGAATCGAACCATAAGTTTTGTGTTACACGGTTCATACACAAATGATTTAATGGGAGTGTTGGTACCAGTTCCCTCATTGTCTCTCAGTTTTCATCTCCCCTCTCCACCCACGGGGTCAGAAAAGAGAGAAGAGAAAAGTTTTCACAAAAACATGTGTGTGACAAAAATAAAAATCTCCTCTGTGCATCCAGGCAATGGGCCAAGGGCACAGCAGTGTGTGAAAATAAATAACAAAATAATACCGAACTCAGAGCTGCAATCCCCAGCTCCACTGCTAGATGGTGCTGCAGCACTATCAGTGAGCGAGAGCTTCAGCAGGCCTCTCTCTGTTCACACAGAAAGTTGGCACACATGCACAGTTCATCCCTGGGTTTTATCTATGATAAAACGGGGTTATCGGCTGCAATTCACCATAAAACCACCTCTGTTCAACAGTGTGTTAATGTCAACAACGAAGGGGGAGTCAGCTTAGATTTTAGAGGAGGAAATAGCCAATTTGCTGAGCAAAAGAGCAATAAGGATTGTGCCGCTGGAGGACAGCTGTCAGGGCTTTTACTCCAGGTATTTCGTCAACTCCAAGAGAGGAAGAGGTCTCCGTCCCATTCTGGATTTGCAAAACCTCAACAAATACCTCAGAAGTTACAAGTTCAAAATGCAGTTTATTCGTCTCAGAGACTGGTTTACGTCAGTCAATCTGAAGGACGCATCACTCAGAAAATTCCTAAGATTTGGCACCGAGAGTCTACAGCAAGTGTGTGGAGGCAGCACTAAAGTCGCTGAGGTTAATGGGTTTTAGGGTGTCTGCTTATCTAGACGATCTACTGCTCTGCACACTGTTGCGGCAGCAAGCATAGATAGATATGAGAACGCTGGTGTCTCATTGAGCGAATCTGGGATTCAAAATAAACGAGACAAAGAGCTATATGATGCCCTCACAGGAAATAATTTATCTGGGTCTCAGATTGAACTCTGATTAGTATCGAGCATTTCTGTCAGAGGAACGCATCGGATCAATTTGCGGTTGTTTGTCCCTTTTTCAGAAAGGGAAAAAGTCTCATTCAGGTTGTGTCTACGCCTATTGGGTCTGATGGCCTCAACGGTGTCAGTCATTTCTTTGGGACTACTGCGAATGAGAGTTTCAGAATTGGGTTGCAGCGTAGCACTTGTGTCCTCGCAGTCACTTAAATTTGAAGAGTAAGAGTGACGTCAGAGGGGATGCTTGTTCTCCATCACTGGAGAATCCCTGCTTTCCTTAACGGTGGAACCCCTTTGGGGGTGGTCTCTCTGAGGAAAGTGGTGATGACAGACGCAACAATCACAGGTTGGGGTGCGGTAGGTGAAAGCAGAATAGTGAATGTGTAGTGGAGATAATTCAACTTTTATGCGCCCAGCCTTAGCAGCTCCCGCTGCGCTGGAACCGAGTCGCTCTTTGATCCTGGCCCATGAGAGGCTGGATCAAATCATTTGAGTGCCACTGGTTCCATCATGGGATCTCTCTGTGGTCCTAAATGCGCTTTCTCAGCCTCCCTTTGAGCCAGTTGAAAGTATAGAATTAAAGATCCTTTTGCTAAAGGCAGCTTTATTATTGGCCTTAACAACTGCAAAGCGGGTTAGTGACTATATGCTTTGTCAGTTCATCACTCTTGCTTTGTGGTGGATTTATCGAGAGTGTCTTTTATTACGAATCCAGCTTTTGTGCCTAAGGTGAGCATCTCTGTGCTCAGCTTTAAGCCGGTGGATCAGCTAACATTTCACCCATCGCCTTTTTCCTTGCCAGAGGACGTGTGGCTTCACTTTTTGTGAGCAGTTCGTACTCTGTTTTTACGTAGAAAGAACGAAGACATTGAGGAAGAGTAATCAGCTTTTTGTTTCTTGGGCTGATTCTTGTAAGGGTAGACCCATATCACGACAGCACCTGTCTCATTGGGTAGTAGAGGCTATTATATTAAGTTATAATAGTCTGGGGCTGCAACCTCCGGAGGGCTTGAGAGCTCATTCTACCAGAGGCATGGCTACCTCATGGGTGCTGTTTAAAGGCATTTCAGTCCAGGACATTTGTGCAGCTGCGAGTTGGGCATCGCCTCACACTTTTGTCCGATTTTATAGACTGGATGTCACAGAACCATCATTGGCTCTTTCAGTCCTTGGTGTGGGTAGTCAATCTGCTGATGTGTACAAAAAAAAAAATACACACACAAAACAACAATAACACAGTGAATTGTATTATTTTGACGGTCTGCTTCAGACAGCATATCTGCAATACAGGAGTTGGCTATATCCCATAGTGAGATACCGAACAAATGTTCGAGAAATTTAGGGTACTTACGTAACCCCGGTTCTCTGATAACAGGAGTGAGGTATCTAACCATGCTTCCCTCCTTGCAGTTGCACAGAGAAGAGATATGCGGAGAATGAAGTAGGCACCTATGACTTTTTATATAGGGAGGTGGACTCCCTCATCAATGCTGTGATTGGTCTGTCAGCTGACAGACTGGGTATTATTGGTGCTTCCAGGATTGGCCATGCCCAAGGCGTTACCCATAGTGAGATACCTCACCCCTGTTATCAGAGAACCAGGGTTACATAAGTAAACTAAAGTTTCTGTCCTCTCTTTCCACAATGGCAGCTACTCTCTAATGTCCCTCGACGTTGTGCCAAGTCATTACTATGCCAACCAATGTATAAATACTGGATATTGATTACCCTGTCTGAACAAACTTATCTGATTTCATTGCTTGCAAAATGACAGTCAGTCCTTAAGATCAGATTTGAAAAACAAATTGGATTTATGTGCAATTTGTACAAAGCTTTAATGTCTTTCTCCCTTAGGAAGTGGTTTTACAGTGCTTCCCAATGGTGGTCTGCAGATCTCTAAAGCCAAAGTGGAGGATTCTGGAACCTATATGTGTGTGGCTCAAAATCCAGCAGGCACTGCATTGGGCAAAACCAAACTCAGAGTGCAAGGTTAGTCTCACACAGAATTTGTTCAAATTTAAGAAGTCTGTGTGGAAGGGTCTCTCAAATATTACATAATGTATTTCTCTTTGCCTGCAGTCCCTCCTGTAATTACTTCTGACATCATGGCGTACACTGTGGCACTGGATGCATCTGTAACTCTGCAGTGCTATTCAGAGGGTTTCCCATCTCCCTCTATCACATGGTACAAGGATGGGCAGCTGCTAAGCGAGTCAATGCGCCAGCGGGTTCTCGGCACAGGGGCACTACAGATCGCTTTTGTCCAAACTGGAGATACAGGCAGATACACTTGCACTGCTGCTAATATGGCTGGAAGCGTCAGCCTGGAAATGAGCCTCACTGTACAGAGTGAGTCATGGATGGATGGATTATTTTTATATAGTGATCAATATAAATTAAAGTATACTATATACTGTATAGTGATCTGTATAATCATTGTGATTAATATATTGTATTTCCCAATATAAATAGTTCCTTGATTATACATTGATAACCTGGTAGAATAACTTCAGTAAGGCTGTCAGGCTGTCTCCTGTTATTATTACAGTCTCTTTCTCTTTACCTCAGTCCCTCCCTCCATCCGTGGAGGAGAGTCAGAGGTGTCTGTGGTGGTGAACACCCAAGCTCTGCTAACCTGTGTGGCAGAAGGGGTCCCACAGCCCATCATCACCTGGGAAAAAGATGGTATTGCACTTACCGACACCACTGGAGAATACACAATCCTGCCCACAGGAGAGCTGCTCATAGTCACTGCACAGGTCAAGGTCCCAATCATTCTTGTATTCAAATTGATTATTTATTGTGAAATTTTTCTGATGCATCTCTCTGTATCTGTAGCCTGAGGATTCTGGGAGTTACACATGTGTCGGCACCAACTCAATAGGGCAGGACAGTCGAACCATTGGTCTATCCATCCACACACACCCAGCCTTCACTGAACTCCTGGGGGATGTGGCTCTGAACAAGGGAGAACGCCTCCTACTGACCTGTGGAGTCACTGGTATCCCTCCACCCAAGATCACGTGGGCATTCAACAACAGTATTATCCCTGGTATGGATCATACCGCTAATCCTGTTGTTAGATTTATGAGCCTTCCTCTGTTCAGCACTACTAATAATCAATAGACTGTGATGCATGAATAAGCTTGAAACAGGAAAGTATTATATAATACATCCTTGTCTCTGCCCACAGCCCAGTATGATCATGCTAATGGCCACAGTGAGCTAGTGATTGAGCGTGTGAGTAAAGATGACTCAGGCACTTACTCCTGTTTGGCTGAGAACAGCGTGGGATCCATCAAATCTCTGGGATTTGTCTATGTTAAAGGCAATCAACTGCACTTTTCACAGTGTCTTAATCTGCTTGTGGCATCACCTTTTTCTGCACTCATGTCATGTACAATTGAAACCCAGTGGACCAAGTCCATTATGACTTGTTTATCTATTCCAAGGTTCTTCAAAGTTTTTCCAATAGCCTCAATGTCTTTTCTATCTTTCTTCAGAACCACCAATAATAGATGGAGATGTTCATTCAAATCGCATTGAGCCACTGGGAGGGAATGCCATACTCAACTGTGAGGTACGAGGTGACCCTCTGCCCACCATCCAGTGGAGCAAAAAGGGCATCAATGTGCTGATTAGCAACCGAATCCGCCAGCTTGACAACGGATCTCTAGCCATCTACAGCACAGTGGTACACAACACAACAGTCCTGACTTCACACTTCAGTCACAGACATAGCTGCACAAATGCAAAGAATATAAAAAAAAGCTGTAAAGTTTGTAAAGTTGCTTTGGAGTAATATACATTGTGAAAAGCACTATACAAATAACTTGAGTTGAGTGATGTTTTGTATAAACTTGTATAAACTTTAACCCTTGAAATATAATGTTATTAATAAAACGTATTTTTAGAGCTTCTCTATTCATTGTATTTCTAAACTTTTTTTCCTAAACTCTTGCAGAGTGAAGATGCCGGAAACTACAAGTGTGTGGCCACAAATGATGCAGGAGTGGTGGAGAGAACAGTCACATTAACTTTACAGAGTAAGTAGTCTGATGTTCAAACATCATACTTCGTCGTCCTTAGTCAGATTGTCACATAAAATATGTAAAATATGTAAAATACTGTAACTTACAAAAATAAACTCTAAATTGCAAAATATTGTACTTGCTTGTGTTTCTGTAGTAACATCAGTGCTATCCCATAGGTTCTCCAACCATCACTGTAGAGCCAGTGGAGACAGTGGTAGATGCCGGTTCCACAGTGGTGCTAAATTGTCAAGCAGAGGGAGAGCCCATGCCTGTCATTGAATGGTCTCGTCTAGGGCGCCCCCTGTTGGGTAACATGCACATTACTACATTGAATAACGGTTCTCTGCGGCTCAGTAGTGCACAGAAAGAGGACACAGCTGAATATGAGTGTGTGGCCCGAAATCTGTTAGGCTCCGTGCTGGTGCGCGTGCCCCTCACAGTGCGTGGTGAGTTAAACTGGCTTTCACTCTTTTAGCCAGTATTCAGACTTTTATTATGGAGTCACATATATTATAATATGGGATTGAATTGTATGTGTTTTTTACTATAGTTCATGGAGGGTTCTCTGAATGGATGGAGTGGGGAGCCTGTAGTGTTTCCTGTGGTACAGGAGCTCAGAGGAGACTGAGACAGTGCAATAACCCACTACCTGCTAATGGAGGGCGTCGCTGTATTGGTTCAGCAACAGAAATGCGCAGCTGTCAAGGCAAACCTTGTCCAGGTAATTTAATTTTTACATTTTAAATGAATCTTTTGCTGCTTTAGACTAGGCCCAGCATTGCCGGTTAAGTTTCCTAAACACTAGTATTACAATCAGGGACAAAAAAACGGTTCAAGGAACAAACAAAAAATCAAATCAAATCACCTTATTGTCTCACAGCCATATACACAAGTGCAATGGTGTGTGAAATTCTTGGGTGCAGTTCCGATCAACATAGCAGTCGTGACAGTGATGAGACAGTACCAATTTACAGTAACATCAAATTAACACAACACAATTTAAACATCTGATATACACATAATTACACTCAACAATATACAAATAATAACATACACTGTACAGTATACAATACGCACTATAAAAAACCCAGAAAAAGAACAATGTTTAGCAGAATGTAACCGAAAACTGGAAGAAAGTGATTTTCAATTGTTCTGGAGTGAAAACGTTATTTTTAAATGCTGGTAACCGGTTACAACCAGTTAATTTTGTTACGATAATTTTTTCCTGAAACCAAAGGCCAAAGGGTTTATCACAGTACATTTTTGGAACTACACCACTTCATGTTGCCCGAAAAAATTAAACATGTGCTTTGATCCTGAAGGAAACTGCTGCATCACACATTTCAGCCCATTGTGGATGTTGCATTCTCTGAATGAAGACCTTTTTAACAACTATGTATAATTTCTACATATACATGCACAGCTAATCCAGGTATAAGGAAAACATTATTAGAGGTAAAAAGAAAATTTCTCAGTTGTTTCCAAGTTTTCACTGAATTATTGTTAGATATGATGCATTAATACAGATTTGCTGCTGCTGGGTTTTGACTCAGAAGCAGATCTAAAATAATATTCTTAACTGTTAATTAACTACTTGTTATGATTTTTATGCTGATAAATCCATCACCCAGGAAAACAATTAATTGCTTATTTTTGCTTATTTTGGTGAGGCAAGTGGCTTATTTTGGGCTTGTTTTTTTCAGACCATGCTGCTTGTTTCTCTTGTGAGATCTGGAACACTGCAAATTGGTATTTCACCCACCCCTTAGCACAGAGTATTGTCATTTTTAAAAGAACATTATTAACCGTTCTTTTATTTTGTTCTAACCGGTAACCTTATGGAAAGGAGGCTGTGGAACTTCTGAACCAGAATGAAAAAAATACTTTTTTTGCTCAGAACGAACCGAAATGAAAAACAATTTGTTTTTAGTCCCTGATTACAATCCATTCTTGTCGCGCAACTTGCAATTACGAGGGTGTTATGAGCCATGTTTCAGTAGCATCTCTGATTTAAACATCAGTTGCAAAAATGAAATTAGTTAAGTTCCATTCATTTCTGTGAATAAGTTCACACTGTTCATTTCAATGAATCTATTAAAAATGTTGCGAATCGCTTGCCTCATAACTAATGTTCATGGAATTCTCAGCTTGGCATTTTTCATATAAAAGTGTTTTAGTAAATATTTATAGAAGTTGATGTTGCTGTTTATTACTATGTATTGGACAATGAGTTTCACTGTGCGAGTCTAGTAGTACACATACAGGCTAAAATAATGCCAACTAAAAACAAATGCATTTGTTGAACATAAACAAAAGGCTTAGATAATTTTGTAACCATGTTGTGTATATTGGTGGACAACATGAATATGATTAACTAGATTTTTAGTTTTACAGTAAACATTTGGAATCTACTTTCAATCTCTGATTGAACAAAAACATCATTTTAAGCCATTTCAGAGTAAATTCATATATTCATTATTTTTTTTTTGTTTGTTTTTTTGCAGTGGATGGTAATTGGTCAGACTGGTCTCCTTGGGAGGATTGCTCCCGTACCTGCGGTCAGGGTAACAAGACTAGGGTGCGGAGCTGTAGTAACCCTGCTGCACAACATGGAGGCAGAGCCTGTGAGGGCAAAGCAGTGGAGGTCATCATGTGTAGTATTAGGCCATGCCCAGGTGAGTGGAGGAACATACCTTCTTTTGCACATGCATGAGAATATCTGTTTTTGTCAGTCTGACTGCCTCCTTATTTGTCAGTGGCGGGGAACTGGGGTACCTGGTTGCCATGGAGCCCTTGCAGTGAAACATGTGGCAAAGGGATGCAGACAAGACTCCGACTGTGCAACAACCCTCCACCCTCATTTGAAGGACCATCTTGTGGAGGACCTGACACACAGACACAAGTGTGCAATGAGAGGAATTGCCCTGGTAAGCGTTGTGGTCAAAGTAACTCAAGAGTATATTTTATTCCATTTTTTATTCTTTCCCTATTCTCAATTTAATATAAATATCTATTCAAATCCAAGTTTAAAAGATAAAAAGTTGCATTGGCTTATTCCTTTTCCCCCTCTTCAACAGTGGATGGAAAGTGGTCATCCTGGGTGAGCTGGGGAGCATGCAGTGTTTCTTGTGGAGGCGGTACTAGGCAAAGGACACGTCTCTGTGCAAGTCCCGCTCCCCAGCATGGGGGACGTCAGTGTGAAGGAAATGACATCCAAATTGATTTCTGCAACACTGAACCCTGTCCCAGTGAGTAAACACATTCTCTGTTTAACACACACACATACACAGGACTGTTTCTAGTCATAGGCGAATCAGGCGGTCGCCTAGGGCGCCACCTGCTGGGGGTGGCACCAAAGAGGAGGCCCGCCGCCATGCACCCCAATAACACTCCCACACACACACACACACACACACTTGTGTAATGAAGAAAACAATGAGTTGAAATAATCTCTCTCCATAGTCCATGGTAACTGGGGCCCATGGAACAGCTGGGGCAGTTGTAGCAGAACCTGTAACAGTGGTCAGATGCGTCGTTACAGAACATGTGACAATCCTCGACCAGCCAATGGGGGCAGAGCATGCACTGGATCAGATGCACAAATGCAGAAGTGCAACACAATCAGCTGCCCTGGTAAAGCAATCAGATACACATAATGCACATACAGTACATAACACAAAAAAACAACAACACACAACCTGTGGTTTGCATACATGAATAAGCAAACTAGTGATGATATACAGTAGCATAAAGATTATGACTGACAAGATTACTTTGAACTTGAACAAAGGATACATGCTAAATTGGATAAAATGTTTTTCTAGAGTCATTTTGTCCATAACTCTTTGTGCGCTCTGTGTTTGTGTATGTAGTTGATGGAAAGTGGGCCTCATGGCAGTCATGGGGGGAATGTTCAGCATCATGTGGGGGTGGAGAACAGACACGTGTCAGACTCTGTAACAATCCATCACCTAGCAACAACGGTCGCACCTGTCCAGGAGACTCTAGCCAGTTATCAAGATGTAACCTACAGCCATGTCCAGGTGCATTTCAAACTAGCATATAGGGTTCTCTTAGAAATTATTAAGTTATTTTCTTATGATTAAAGGGGAAGTTGTTTACACACAGTATGAAACGTGTTCACCTTTCTCTCTAAGGTGGCCCTCAGAAAGCCAGAGGGAGTATCATCGGAAACATTAATGAAATGGATTTCGGCATTGCAATCCTCAACGCCACCATCTCCAGCATTCCCACAGGAGGGAGAGTTATAAAGGCCACCATCACTAATATACCCAGGATTCTGGGTCGGTCTTTGTTACTCATTCTATGTTTCCCAATTGAAGAAGTCATCAACACACTGTATGTTGTGTTTTGAATGCTGGTCCTGCCCCCACCAGGCCTATAAATATGTTCTATGCATCATTCTTTAGGCCCTGCTATGAGGAAGTTGATCTCTATCCTGAACCCCATCTACTGGACCACAGCAGAGGAGGTGGGTGAAGCCATCAATGGCTACACGCTCACAAATGGCATCTTCAGACGAGAGACTCAGGTTGAGTTTGCCACAGGTAAATGCATTTACCTCACTTAATGTGTAGCAATGCTTGAAAGTGACTGTTTTCTTTTTTCATACTGTGTTTGTGTTGATTGTAGGTGAGATTCTAAGAATGACCCATGTGGCACGGGGGCTGGACTCAGACGGAGCACTTCTACTGGACATTGTAGTTAATGGACACATCCTGCAACTGCCCTCCAACACAGACATCAGTCTCAAGGTAGAAGCCCAACACTTATACTGTTAGGAAATGTTTTACCTTGAAAATGATATACTACAAAATTTAATTTTCATCTCTTAATCCCATATAAGAAATGTATTGTAAAATATAGTTTATTTTTTAAACTCTAGGACTACACAGAAGACTACATCCAGACTGGCGCTGGTCAGCTCTATGCTCTGTCTACACGTATGTTCAGTATAGACAAGGTGAGTGTGCCTTACTCCTGGAATCACACCATTACATATGGGCCCTCCAGAGGCAAGATGCCCTATCTGGTGCAGACGCTCCACGCCTCGGCAATCAACGCTCTTTACCACCCTCTAGAGGAGATGCTGGATTTCACCATCCATGCCACTATTGCTAAAGGTAAAATACACAAATAAATCAGAAAACAGTTTCATTAGGGATGCATGATAGATTGGTGACCATGCTGATATTGGCCAATATTATTTCTTTTAATTACTTTTTATTCTTTTTTAGTTATTGATCTGATTAGGCCAGTATTAAAATTGGTTATCCATCCAAGTGGACAGTAAATTGTAATGCTTTGATGCCAGATTTCACTTAAAGCACATAAAACTCTTTAGTGATAAGCTACAGTAAAAACGGATAAAACAGTTTAGATTTATTATAGTGGCAGTCATATTGGTTACCACTTACAACATAAAAGTAATTTTTGGCTGTTGGTATTGACACCAAATTTCTGTAGGCAAATTCTAGTTAACAGTTTTATTGTCATAGTTCAATTCCATTCAAACTGTTAAATGTAAAAGTTTATTTGAGCTTCAAAATGTTTTCCCTCTCTGAATAAAATACACTTTACTCTTCAGGAGAGCGCAGTTATCAATGTCCCAAGGGTTTTCAACTGGACTCCACGGGCCCATATTGTGCAGGTAGAGTCAGTGTTTATTTATTTAACATTTATGAAAATGTAGTTTTTTTTACTGAAGGAAAAACATTTGTGCTTGTCTTCCTTTCCGGATGAAGATGAGAATGAGTGTGAGGAGGGAAATCCTTGCTCACATGCCTGCCACAATGCTATAGGCACATATTACTGTTCCTGTCCCAGAGGACTCACCATCTCAGCCGACGGCAGAACATGTCAGGGTACGAGACACACACCCAACTCACACATAAAAGAAAGCAGGACTGTTCTGTTATTTCTCTAAATTAGAATAACATTCATGGCTGAGATACTGCTTCTATTGTTTACCCTAGATATTGATGAGTGTTCTTTGGGTGGGCACACTTGTCACAATGGACAAGATTGTGAGAACACCATTGGCTCATATCGCTGTGTGATGCGCTGTGGGCGGGGCTTTAGGAGGACAGCAGATGGGCTGAGCTGCTCAGGTTCACAATTTTTCCTAATTGCATGTTTATGTATATACTGTTGAAATATATATATATATATATATATATATATATATATATATATATATATATATATATATATATATATTATATTTAAGGCTGCAAAACCTAAACCATTCTATCTTTTATATTAATGACCAATGAGAACATAGGTCTGCCCTCTGGCTATTCATCAATGCCTGCATTCTATCATACATTTTAATAGCTTGTTGTGATGTCTTTTACAGATGTGAATGAGTGTCAAGAATCTAACCCCTGCCATCAGCACTGTCTAAACACCATTGGCAGCTTTCGCTGTGCTTGTGAACCAGGGTACCAAGTCAGGAGTCGGCGCTGTATCGGTACATTACAGATGTCATATAGCTTAGAAAAAGGGTCAGTAACACAAAATACTCTGCAATAAAAGCATTTCTTCTTCTCCTCAGACATAAACGAATGCAAACAGAGAGTGTGTCGCTCAGATCAGCAGTGTAAAAACACACGTGGTGGATACACTTGCATTGACCTCTGCCCTACTGGCATGACCAAAGGAGGCAATGGCACTTGCATAGGTTTGTGTTTGACCACACTTCAGAGTTAAATCCTATCTTTTTAAAGTTGCTTATGTTTTGTGTATAAAGTGCTCTTAGAGGGCCGTTGTGTTGCATGATGCCTAACTTTTATTACAGGTGAAGTGCTGAACCTTTGTGCCTCTAGTGGCACCAAACTGCATTGTCAAAATAATGATTGTTTCCTAACATACTGAAGCCCATAGAGGCTGTTCATTGTTGGTGCCAATATTGTTGCAAAAATGACATATTTCTCCTTTTAATATATTTTATTAATAAGTTTGTAAAGGATATTAAATAATTAGTGTCTTTAGATTAATGAAAGAATAATGTGTACAATAATTTGGATTCTGTTTGCAGACATCGATGAGTGCCATGATGGCATTCACCAGTGCAGGTATAATCAGATCTGTGAAAACACCAGAGGGAGCTACCACTGCACCTGCCCCAGGGGGTACCGCTTTCAGGGTGTGGGCCGCCCATGCCTTGGTATGTAGCAAGTCCCCCACACCTAACTCAAATCCTCTCCAACAACCTAACATCCTGGGCTGCTGCCTGCTGGCAAATACAAACCTGCATCTGCATCAAACCTTCAACTTTTCCTTCATTCTATCATTGCTTTTTAATTCTGTCACTTTTTATAACTTCAACAACCAACTCACACTGCACAAAATAATTTGTTTAATCAGTATTTTGTCTTATATCTAAACAAGATACATTTACTTGTCTTGAATTAAGTTTATTTTTCTAACCCTATTGGCAGATTGTTTCTTCTTGTTTCAAACATACATTTAGCAAAGTTTATGCTTAAAACAATAAACAAAATCTCAAAAAAACAAGTAAAAATACTGAATAAGAACATGATTTACAGTATTTTTGCAGTGCATCCAAACATCATTCACAACCTGTGGTCACTTCCTTCCACACAGCTTGCTTATGTTGCTGCAGTGCTTTTAACTTAACCGACCTGCAATCTTTAGAAAAGAAAACACCACTGATAACATATCAAGGATCCAAACCATATGAGCTGCTGCAGGTGAAATTATTATTTAAATTGAGCACATGTTCGTGCAAGTGGTTGATAAGAGTGGCAGGGGATTTTGTACTGGTAAGTAGGTCCACTCTCACAGCAAGGCCAGCACGACTGACATGGCTCTGTCCTCCCTCTTTGTCTATCACTTTTGATCTTTTAGCTTTTGCTTTAGATCCCCCTGAAGTGCTGTGCTTTGCAGTTACATTTCTTGAATGTCCTCAAGTGGCAATTTTGGCATTCAAGTTTTTCTTTGGTCTTTCTCAGTTGTGCTTGTCTTCCCTCAGAGTTTCAGAACTGAGACTGTATTCACTTATAAACTGAATTGCATTCATTACTAGAGAAACAATACTCCTTATAAAAAATTACTAAATTCACTTAGTATTTTTGCATGTAAAACATGCTGTTATTGAGGGATTAATACTCATCCCTAGTGTTTTTTCTCATCCCCCTCCCCTTTTTTCTACTTCACTTTTGCTTTCCTCTATCTTTGATCTGCTTATATTCATCTCATCTTTACTTCCATTCCCTGTCCTTGTCCCTTTACTTTTCTTCTGTCCATTATTTTTTCTTCTTGCTTTTCCCCATTTCTCCTTCTCTGTTTTGGGCTTGCTTTGAGAGCAGACATAAACGAGTGTGAGCTGATACCTGTGCCCTGTGCCTATCGGTGCGTGAACAGTCCTGGCAGCTACAAGTGCCTCTGTCCACCGGGGCTCCACCTGCTGGGTGATGGCAAGTCCTGTGCCGGACTAGAGCGCTTGCCCAGCTATGAGAGTTACTCATACGGGTACAGAACCTCCCAATCCTCCTCTGATCGGAGCTCCTACCAGCAGCACTACCATAGCCTGGCCTCCCAGAGTTACCACTCATATACCCCCATCGGGGGACGCTATGAAGCCTACAGACCATCCAATGCCCCTTCACGCAGTCGTAGGGACACTAATACCTGCCCTCCTGGTTTTATGGTACAAAAGGGCCTGTGTTTAGGTAACTACAAGAGTAACTGTTGAGCTCTAGTGGAGCTTGGGTTGTCAAATGGTTGTCAATGTCATATGCCAAGTCAGATGATATGATACTGCATGTTATACTGTACCTTTCTCCTAATAGGTTTTAAACTGCTGCTACTATGCTCACTGATATGCTAAAACATTAAAAAGAAGCAATACTGTATGTGTTATTTTGCAATATTATGTGAATGACATTAGGGTCATGCATAAATGTAAACAAAATGAAATACTAATTAAAAAATATAATAACCTGTCAATATCGGACACATTTCAACGGCTTGTGGCTGTCTACACTGGACGCGTTGAAGTGAACATTCTAAATTACGTGTAGCACACACAGACCAGTCAGCTGTGAGCTTGAGTAGATATTTTCAATGGAAATCCACTGTTATAAACTTTTACTTATTATAGAACTTTTATTATAATGTTATTGTTAGAAACAAAAGATTATTTAAATTAGTAGATCAGAGACCAGAAACCTCATGAGCTGGCTTTGATGTAATGGTCAGTAGTTATAAAAAAATTTTTTTTTAAATCACACATATGATATTTGGTAAGTAAAATCATTTCATTTAAGATGGACGGGTTAATAAAGTGACTGGAGTAGCTCTGCGGCGCATCAGAAATAGAACAGGGCATCCGTCAACTGAAGGCGAATCACGATGCAACATATGCATCCAGTGTAGACTGCATCAGTAATTATAATGGGAGTGATTTGCTTTAGATGGGATGCAGTGCTCAGGGTGTTAGAATAATAATCACGTTAATCCCTTAAATCATGTCAGAAAGATTAAACCATCATTTATAAAGGGAGAAGATTGACAGCATAGCAGGGTTGAACAGAAAGTGAGGGACAAAAACAAATTCTGCCTTTTTTCTGTGCCTTTTAACAGCCTTTTACTACATTGACAGTGAAAGCATGATATTCTAATTTCAGTAAAAGCCAATTGTAGGTAGAATTCGACTTTTCTATATAACTAATGAACCTGTAACAGTGATAACTGGGGATGTCCAAATTGGCTGATATCCCAATTAATGTTTTATTTTTAAAGAAAATTGCATTACCCTACTGAATAGGGTTAAGTGTATCAAATAATGTGACTAAGTATCCTGTTAAATATCAGTTGTACAGTAAATCAAGGAGACTCGCAGAGCACATAAATAGCACTGTTTCCTAAGAATGAGTAATGAATGAATAAATGTTTCTTTCTTGTGTTTGTAGACATTAATGAATGTGAACACAGGGATACTTGTCAACATGAGTGTATGAACACACCAGGCAGCCATAGGTGTTTGTGCCCTAATGGCTATCATCTTATGACCAATGGCAAAACTTGCCAAGGTAAGAGAAATTAGAGATAAGGAGTACTCACAATATGTGTGCTTAGTTCAAGAGAGCAAGCTAGCAGATTAAAATGTGCTATTTCAAAGTAGGTTTAAACATTTGCATTTCTCACTTTTTGTTTGGTCTTTATATGGACAGACATAAATGAATGCTTGGAACAGAATATTCAGTGTGGTGCAAACAGAATGTGTTTCAACATGAGAGGGAGTTACCAGTGCATCGACACACCTTGCCCGCCAGATTACCAGAGAGATCTAGCCACAGGGTGAGACCGCCACTTTTTTCTTGCCATTGCCTACTTTTACTTAAAGGCATAGTTCACCCAAATATGTCAATTCTGTCATCAGATACTCACCCTCATGTTGTTCAAAATCTTCATGACTGACTTTCTTCCATGGAACACATAAAGAGATTTTAGGCAGAAAGTTGCCTCAGTCACCACTCACTTTCATTGTGTCAAAAAAAAAATAAAAGATGCCCAATATCTTTTGTTTAGCATGGAAAAAGATAAGTCATACATGTTTGGAATAAAGTTTGGGATAGTTTTGCATGAACTATCCCTTTAATTCATTGTTATAAAATTTGTTCTGCTTTCTCTCAGATTCTGCCTGAAGAATTGTCCACCCAATGATCTGGAGTGTGCCTTGAGCCCCTATGCACTGGAGTACAAACTGCTGTCCCTGCCCTTTGGCATCGCTGCCAATCAGGACCTGATCCGGCTGGTCGCCTACACTCAGGATGGAGTTGTCCACCCCCGCACCTCCTTCTTAGTGGTGGATGAGTACACAAGTCTGCCCTTCGCCCTGAGAGACGAAAACCTCAAAGGTGTTCTGTTCACAACCCGACCACTGCGTGAACCGCATACGTACCGTATGAAGGTGCGAGCCCTCTCTTATAGCGCTGACGGAGTGATAGAGTACCAGACCACCTTCATTGTCTACATTGCTGTCTCAGCCTATCCCTACTGAGAGCACTTTACTACGTCCAGCCCACAAAAAGAGAGCACGGTGCAGTTTTTGTACATGCACGATTGAAAAGTGTATGTGTTAGTATGAGAGTGTGAATGTATGTGTGTTTGTAGTTGCAGATCCGCCACTTGAAGAGATTCACACAGGTCATGAACAGTTCAGGATGAACTGTCCCTTTAAAATTTAAGACCGCTGACTGGGATAGCAGTTCAGCCAGTTCTTGGCATGGGTAAGAATCCTTTGTCAGAATGTAGAACAGACCAACTTTACAGGACTATGGGTGGTAAATACATGTGCATATGTCTACCTATTAACTTATTGGGAATTGCTTGAATATATGAAAGAAACTCAATTCCCTACATCTGATTGGTTGCTGTCTATAAAATGAGATGGAAGAATGGTTTTATTAGTTGAAATTTGTGATTACAAACGTGGGGAAAAAAGGTTTGGGGTTGAGCCATATTCAGTATGTAGTAAAAGTGAAAATAACATCCATCTCAGGTAAGCACTACCTTTACTCTGGAAGAGAGTGTTGTCCAGCAATAATTATGCACAGATCATTATAGCAATATCTAATTATTACTACAGGTTCATACACATTTGGAGTATTTTTTGTAACATGAAGTCAGTAATCAAGGTGTATTCTATTTTCATTATATGTATATAAGTTTTTTTTTTTTTTATTGTTTTATTCCTTTTTTCAAAAACCAATACAAATGTACAATTAATTCATTTTAGATTCACTTGTACTTTAGGGCAGAGAATCATACTGGATTTTTACATTTAATACTGCACACCTATATAAATAGCACTCCTCTCCTCAATAAGCCACAAATTGTGTGAGGTGGGTAATGCTGTGAAATGTACTATTTAGAGTTATGGGTTTGTTCAGATACCTAACCTTAAGCATGAGCAATAGTAACAGTGATGCTTGCCTTCGCAAGTACCTGTAATAACATGCTGCTGAATGTACATACAATACATTTCAAAATATAAAAATAAAATTTCCAGGCAGAAACTTGGGTGTATCTTTTAACATATTTTATTATTCAATCACAAAAGCACTAACATAAAAAAGGAATATAAGGCAGTCATTATACTGGTTTGGTTTATCGAGAGTTTACACTTTGTCATTCTATATTACTGCATTGGAGAGACAGGTGCCTGTGATCATTATCTCAAATCAGACTGGATCAGCATTCTTTCATGGTTGGCTTAAACACCTCCTGACATACATGACTGGATACAGACATATGCATTATGACACAGATATGCCTTAATGGTCCTTTAAGATAAGTTCTTTGGAATGCTGAAATTTGAGATACAGATACAAGAAGACAGGACATTAATATTTTATAATAGCATTAGTGAAAGCCAGGATTACTGAAATGGCTCCCTCATAACACATAACTGCAAAGAAAATGGCAGATGGGAAAAACTGTTTTCAGCTGTTTCAGATGAAGCACAATGAGCTAAACCTTCAACGTTTTCTCAGAGTAATGAGCTGAGCTTATGTGTGATGGCCTGTTAACGCCCTTTGGTTATGGAAAAATAAATACTATGGGATAATGTTCAGCGACTTAGAACAAAGGAGAAGGGATCAGTGATGGGAAGCTTTAATGCACCAGAGAGTATGTATAATCTGACATAGGCTATGTGGACAGACTCTGCCAGAAAGAAAATAATATTGGGCATGCTGTCCATCCCTATCTGTGTCTGTGCATTTCAGGCCATTCACACACAGGCACACTAACATAAGTTACATGGGAATAGTCATCTCTCTTAAAGAAGAGTACAGTAGCAAGTAAATTACTATTAATAATAAAAAGTTATAACAAAATTAAGAAAGGTTTTATAAAATTCTAATAAGTCACTTGTATTCACAAGGCTGAATACAATAGAGCTGGTCAGTCATTATGTCAATTTGTAGGCATTCCTTCTGGAATTTCCAATATCTGTTTAAGATGTGTGACTAAAATGTATTAGTTGCGAGGTGTTGAAAAAACTGTTGCAACTTATCAGCATACGTTTTTAATGCACACAATTGCTTCAAATTTTACATTTATGGTATTACCATGTGTAATTTATTTTGTAGAACAAAACGTAAGAGTTATTTTAAAGCTGAAGTTTGTAACTTTTTTCTGTGTTAATATGCTTTCTCCTGTCACAGCTTAATATGCAGAGACAACTATAAGTAAGCCATTCATTGGTTAATTTTCTTGAAAACTGTAAGCAATCTTTCTCTCTGGCACTTTGAAAATTCCTGTTTGTTTAAAGCGACCCGCCCCAACAATGTTGATCAACCAGTGGCGTTTGTCGGGGGCAGAACTATCTCTTTGTTTGACCAACTTCACACAATGGGGCGTATTTAGAAAACTGTTTTGAAAACAACGTTTATTTTTGCAGTTCCGTTTGGTGGCGCTAGTGTCGCAGAAAATACATACTTCAGTTTCAAGTAATGTTAACCACAGACCTAATTTTACTCATAAATTGAAAACTGCCCCCCTGCTGGGTCTGACCACCTCCCTCTGCAACTGGATTCTGGACTTTTTGACTGGGAGACCCCAGTCCGTCAGGATCGGCAACACAACCTCCAGCACCACCACAATGAACACCAATGTGGTGAACAGTGTGCTCCCCAGGGCTGTGTGCTCATCCACTGATGTTTACCCTGCTGACTCATGACTGTGATGCAAAGTACAGTCAGGGTTGGGGAGTAACGGAATACATGTAACAGGATTACGTATTTAAAATACAAAATATAAGTAACTGTATTCCACTACAGATACAATTTAAATCATTGGTAATTAGAATAGTTACATTCAAAAAGTATTTTGATTACTGAAGAGATTATTTTGCATTTTATTGTCATTTGTTTCATTTAATATTTAGTCCTTTCAGATGGAAAACATTTATACATATAAATGATGCGATCAAAAGTGCATTTGAACGGCAGTGAAACACTTTCTTATGATGCGTTACATTCATACGAGCAGACAGAGAAGTAAGTTTGAAGTAAGTTTGGAGCAGAAGAAATAGAAATAAACCTTGTGTAAATTGTCAGTTTTACGCTAAGCAAAAATGCTATTTCTACATGCACATGTTACCAGGCACGATCATATTTATTTATCAAGAAAATTCACTTTGGATCATAATTTCTTTTCTCTAGTAAGACCTTTGATATCAGGGCAAAAATCATATTCTTGACAATAATTTTTTTTTTATTGTTTTCCAGTAAAAATATCTACAAATCCTTAAAACAAGAACAAATTGATTTATCTTGTTTTGGAAACAACACTGCATAAGATATTTAGGTTTTTCAGAGAATTTATTTTTAACATGTGTATTTTGTCTTACTGTACTGGCAGAGTTTTTATAGTCAAAACAAGTGAAAAAATCTACCAGTGCTGAAGAAGTAATCCAAAGTATTTAGAATACGTTACTGCCCTTGAGTAATCTAATGGAACACGTTACAAATTACATTTTACAGCATGTATTCTGTAATCTGTAGTGGAATACATTTCAAAAACCCTCCCAACCCTGTGTGTGTGTGTGTGTGTGTGTGTGTGTATATATATATATATACATACATACAAATTTTGGTATTGTGATTATGTACAACCATACGTAACATAAAATAAATTTTCATATGACAGTAGCCTCCTCTCCTATGCAACGCAGTTTACATTTCAAGTTCAAGGAAATCCACTGTTAAAAAGACAATTTTTTTCAATAAATGCATGATGTTTCCAAAGTCAGTGAGTAATCGTGTTAAATAATCGTGATCTCAATATTGATCAAAATAATCGTGATTATGATTTTTGCCATAATCGAGCTGCCCTAATCTACATTACTGCCATGGCCATGGCTTCAAATTTAAGCTTCCTCGCCTATGGAAATGAACAACTGTTTAATTTTCACTATTACAAATACTTTTTAGATAAATGGGTGATTCTGTAATTATAGGCACTTGACCTGTTTTTTTTTTTTTTTTTTTTTGATCCAGAGATTTACATCTTTTTGTAAATGTATTTCTGTCTAAAACTTAATTTCTTCATATTCCATCTCTATGCAATAATGTATTTCTTTCCCACAGCATTCTCAGAAAAGTCTGAAATAGTTAATTACAAAAAATACATATTCTCTCATGAGAAGTGATGGTTACCTTGATATTTTATGTTCTTATATTTGGCATACAATGAACCCATTGATGTGGGAGCCAGGCAAAATCGGTTTGTCAAAAAAAAAATAAACAATTCGGATTCATATCACACATTATTGTTAAGGACAAAGTGATATGTCATATATAACTAACTATTTTCTTTCCAGTAGCCTACATTTATTCAGCCATTTACTTTTAATAAAAAGAAAAACACAAATAGTTTTTCTGTAGGAAGTACAAAGTGTCAGAAGTTATAGAATCGATAACCATCCAATCAGAAGGCGTCGTCAAGCTAGTGATGTATAGACAACTTTTTCCAATCATTTGACGTCTAAATATATAAATCGCGGGAGTTGCCGGAATACGGGTGGGAAAAAAATAACGCGCCCTCTGTATCTGAGAGTCAGTGGGGGATTCCACATAGCCGCATAGCGCGCCCTCTAGTGGCGGAACACTGAATTCTGGGACCCATCGAAAGTGAGCAAGCCTACAGTATGCTCTTGAAGTGGATACTCTCATGCGTGTCCGTTGGAACACCCAACAACACGAAAGCATATTTTCATGATATTTTAATTAAAAAGATAAGTAAGGAACATTTCCCGTTTGGTTTAAATCCCTAAATAAATAAAGGCGATGTTTCATAAGCCATGCTGAATGTGAGATCTGCGTGTCTGTTTACTATGCACCACTAAGAAAGAGAGAATGCTCTCTGACAGTTATTTTGCCAATATAAAGCAAGATGCAGTTTTAATGCAAAGAAAGCTGAAGCAGCATTTGTGTAAAGTTTGTGGAGGCGTGACAGAAGGCGCTGAAAACTGTCCTGTCAGTGCCTGATCTCTCATTCATTCTGCCTGTGCAACAGTGTGTGATAAAACGAAGACAAAATGCGATAAAAGGCAGGGGCGCCTGCAGGATTTAATCTGAGGGTACGCACAGAAATCTGCCTAATAAACCCTTATATCTAGGGGGGTCCGGACCAGCAGCATGCTCCCCCATGAGATTTTTTTTGGTTGTTGCAAAAAACAACACCAAAGTGTTCAATTCTGGTGACTTTGAGATAAGTACAGGTGCATCTCAATAAATTAGAATGTCGTGGAAAAGTTAATTTATTTCAGTAAATCAACTCAAATTGTGAAACTTGTGTATTAAATAAATTCAATGCACACAGACTGAAGTAGTTTAAGTCTTTGGTTCTTTTAATTGTGATGATTTTGGCTCACATTTAACAAAAACCCACCAATTCACTATCTCAAAAAATTAGAATATGGTGACATGCCAATCAGCTAATCAACTCAAAACACCTGCAAAGGTTTCCTGAGCCTTCAAAATGGTCTCTCAGTTTGGTTCACTAGGCTACACAGTCATGGGGAAGACTGCTGATCTGACAGTTGTCCAGAAGACAATCATTGACACCCTTCACAAGGAGGGTAAGCCACAAACATTCATTGCCAAAATAGCTGGCTGTTCACAGAGTGCTATATCCAAGCATGTTAACAGAAAGTTGAGTGGAAGGAAAAAGTGTGGAAGAAAAAGATGCACAACCAACCAAGAGAACCGCAGCCTTATGAGGATTGTCAAGCAACATCGATTCAAGAATTTGGGTGAACTTCACAAGGAATGGACTGAGGCTGGGGTCAAGGCATCAAGAGCGACCGCACACAGACATGTCAAGGAATTTGGCTACAGTTGTCGTATTCCTCTTGTTAAGCCACTCCTGAACCACAGACAACGTCAGAGGCGTCTTACCTGGGCTAAGGAGAAGAAGAACTGGACTGTTGCCCAGTGGTCCAAAGTCCTCTTTTCAGATGAGAGCAAGTTTTGTATTTCATTTGGAAACCAAGGTCCTAGAGTCTGGAGGAAGGGTGGAGAAGCTCATAGCCCAAGTTGCTTGAAGTCCAGTGTTAAGTTTCCACAGTCTGTGATGATTTGGGGTGCAATGTCATCTGCTGGTGTTGGTCCATTGTGTTTTTTGAAAACCAAAGTCACTGCACCCGTTTACCAAGAAATTTGAGCACTTCATGCTTCCTTCTGCTGACCAGCTTTTTAAAGTTGCTGATTTCATTTTCCAGCAGGATTTGGCACCTGCCCACACTGCCAAAAGCACCAAAAGTTGGTTAAATGACCATGGTGTTGGTGTGCTTGACTGGCCAGCAAACTCACCAGACCTGAACCCCATAGAGAATCTATGGGGTATTGTCAAGAGGAAAATGAGAAACAAGAGACCAAAAAATGCAGATGAGCTGAAGGCCACTGTCAAAGAAACCTGGGCTTCCATACCACCTCAGCAGTGTCACAAACTGATCACCTCCATGCCACGCCGAATTGAGGCAGTAATTAAAGCAAAAGGAGCCCCTACCAAGTATTGAGTACATATACAGTAAATTAACATACTTTCCAGAAGGCCAACAATTCACTAAAAATGTTTTTTTAATTGGTCTTATGATGTATTCTAATTTTTTGAGATAGTGAATTGGTGGGTTTTTGTTAAATGTGAGCCAAAATCATCACAATTAAAAGAACCAAAGACTTAAACTACTTCAGTCTGTGTGCATTGAATTTATTTAATACCCGAGTTTCACAATTTGAGTTGAATTACTGAAATAAATGAACTTTTCCACGACATTCTAATTTATTGAGATGCACCTGTATTTGTTTTATTTTCTTGAGTATGAGTAGCATTCATGTAACTATTGGCTAAAGCATTTCTTTCAGTGACCGTTCAGACAGACGTGTTTTCGCTCTAAAAAAGCAGAATGCAGGTGTCTGGAGACGCATTTTTAGCAGTTGAAGAAGTTTTTTTTTTAACTTTACAGCGTCTAAAAATGCAGCGTTCCGTGAGAGATGCTAAAAAACACACTGAAACGTGACGCAGTTGTCAAAAGACATCTATTTAGCGAATTTTTACAGAAACACGTTCAGTTTGAACAGCCCCTTGTTCACATGACACAGCACTAGCTGAAGTTTCTCAAAGTTACCTTTAAAAAAGACAGACTTTTGTATCAGTTGATTGTTGTTATATTTCCACTGTGTCCAGCGCTGTTTGTTCTCTGTATTTGTAAATATCCCGATACTGTTTTACTGTGTGAAAACCGCTCCAAATGATTCAGTAACGGAGCGGTCTGAAGGAATTGTACTGAATCACGAATCGATTCAGACCATTTTGCAAGCCTGTTTGGCCAATTCACTGAAAAGAACCGACTCAAAATAATTATTCATTCACAAATTGGGCATTGTTATTTCTCTTAAACATTCCACAGAAATACTGGACACATTTCATGATTGGTGAAATATTCTGAGAGTAAATGTTTCTCAGGTCAGTCAGAACGCTCATGGTGAGTGCAGCTGCCACTGATAAAACGTAAAGGCTATATGCGCACAAAACCAATGAGTTTATGAAAATCATAATTAATGATAATAATATGTCACCATTTATTGCCAGCCTGTAATATAAAACAGCATTATTTAGCATTTTCGTATAGCTAAAAGAGCTGGAAGTGGCTTATACCGGAAGTGGTCCACATTCAAGGTTGATAATGGCGGCGCCCTAGTTTTGCTGAAAATAAGGTGGATACACCGAATGCTTTTTTACCAGGGCTTTTTGGGTATAACGACTTAAGTATACCCTCGGTATACCCACTTGTTTTGCTGCTTCAGAAGTCCATAATCTACTGTTGTGTTAGTTTCCTTTTAACTGTATTCGATGCTGTTTCGTGAAACAGGCGATTCTTTGGTGCATTATAAGTTGAATTCTACCATTCCCGCCCCTGACAACCGCTGTCACCGCGGTTAATTTAAAATTAATTAGCAAAATATATGTTGCCAAACGTCTCATAAAATAAGGAATCGTCCCGTAATTGAGGGACAAAATTGCGTTCTGTATGAAATCCAAAAGCGATGCCGTTTGTCCCATATTTCTGTATCATCACACACCCAAACTGCTAAGAATGTTTCACAAATCGAGAGAAATGAACACACACACTTTTCAGATATCGGCTGTTGCTTTACATGGACGCTACATTTGAAAGAAGCGGCTGGGGGAAATAAATAACAATCAGCGCACGTCTTATATCTTGATTTCTGTCAGAATCAGAAGAATTTTGTTACAAACGCACCTATTCATGACATGGCATTACATTTTATTGCATATGTCAGAGCTTACTCTGGAAGAGAGAGAGAGCTGAGAAAAACTGCAGTTCTTTTAATACAAAATAAAAGTACAGTAGTACAGGTTTAGTTAAAACACTGAACGTGATTGTACATTTCCCTCGTAATAAACACTATTACTGCCAAAACAACGATACTAATACAAAAAGAAATACACTATTTTCATGTTAAGCCTTTTCGCGCCCTTTCATCTAACTGGTCGTTGTATTAAAGCGTTTTCCATTTTTAGTAGGGGACGTTCGCACTGAACGTGTTTCTTTCGTCTGTCCGCGCTGTTTTTCAATGTAAAGCAACGTCTCGCGCAGGAGCGCCCTGGAGCGGGTTTATAATTTCTGAGACCCCAATCAACCGACCAACCCGGCGTCCCATTTTGAACATGTTTGCTTAAAAAATTGCATAAAATTGATTTTAAATCACAATTTTAAATTCGTCCTATAAGCCGTACATACATTCAAAATGTTTAATGAGTTACATTTAACATTAAATCCAGTTAAATGTAATTAATGCACCTTGTCCCGTTTTTCCACAGATAAAAAAGCTATATTTACCTCTATTCTATTTATACATATATTTGTACAAAACACTTTTTATTTTTTGTGAACAGGGTGTGCAAAACCTACTTCACCCAGTAACATTTTGGAATTTAGTTGGTATTTATTAATATTGTAACCCATCAATTATTTATTGTTGTCCAGTTTGTCATTATAACATGATACAGTATTATTACTTTGAGGATTTGTTGTAATACAATAGTGTTATAGTATTATTATTATTATTATTATCACTTTGAGGGTTTGTTGTATACAATAGTGTTATAGTATTATTATTATTATTAAAATTATTATTACTTTGAGGGTTTGTTGTATACAATAGTATTATATTCTATATATAGTCTTATTTACTTTACTTTCACCTGGAGATTATATTCTGACGCTGCAGTGTATTGTTCACCATGTTGCAAAAGGCTGTATTTTTTTGTAAGCATCGTAGGCAACATTCATAACAGTAACAGTAAACACACAAGGCATGGCGGCCCCTCAGCACAGCAGGAGGGGGAAAAACGTTTATCAAGCGCTGAAACTTTACTTAGTGCATGCACTAAGTTGAAATTTTTTTATTAAAACATTTTCAACTAAAAGTTGCATTTATTTTTTTTATTTTTTTTTTACTTTGTAGCTACATCTTAATTTACAAATTTAAAACATCTTTATTGACTATATTTTTTACAAACGAGGACGTCCCCAAAAGGAGGTTTTGCTCACATTTGGGTATACAAATTTACACACGTGTGTGTGTGTGGCCTATATATATATATATATATATAGGCCACACACATCAATAAACCGATGTCTGATTAAAGAAGAAAGGTAAATATTCTCAAGTTGTGATTTGTATTTCTTGTCAATGTTTCCAAGTTTAAAATACACAGCTGTCATTTTATGTTTTCCCTTTTTAGAGCCTAAAGGGTTAACAATCTCAAATTCATCAATGTAGAAATGTAGACGTAGATTGGATAAGGAAGAAAGATGACTAATTTTGAACTGGTCTTCATCAGTGTACCCTTCCAAAATATCCTGATGTTTGGGTGCTTCCTCTTGGTTAAGCATTGCCCACACAACCTCATTCTGAGCAGTCTTAATCAGCAGTGCCTGAAGAGGTATATACTGAAAATGTGCACCATGTTGTTCTGTTTGATCCAGAGGAACTTGCACTGGTGCGATGTATTCAAGTTCATCTTCACAGTAGCACTCTAGCATCCATTCACTACTGATCTGTCTGAGGCATTTATCAAAAGCTTAAGTCATCATCATCATCAGTGTCAATTTGATGTTGTTGCTGAAGATGAAATCTCAGCATCTCAGTGTAATAAGTAGTGAAATCCTAAAAGATGATTCGCAGGTTCTCCATAATACTGAATTGAACTGTGGCAGCAATACAGTGCTTTGCTCTTAATTTTAAAATGAACAGACAAAGATTGTGCTTTAGGTTTTGCAGTAAATCTTCTGTTGTAAACTCTCTGCAGTTGGTAATGTCCACCAAGTCAGTGGTAGGAAACTCCTCTTCAAAATCATCAATAAGTTCCTCTGAGTTATTAACAGTTCCTTTACAGGGAGAAAAAAATACATTTATATATTTTTTATAATAACTTATTCACAGTTCTACATCGAAAATAGGCTACATCACTTTTGTGATTCATATCTTAAGAGTCACATAATTACTGGGGCTTTAGTCTTATTTTTTTTCCCCCTTGGACTTAAAATAGGTAACCCACGCCTTAATGTTAATGTTACCTTGCGTTCATGTTATTTTAATAACTTTTCATAAAGGTAGTAGTAATTTCGTTAGGTCTTCAGATATTCTTCAGATATATATTATATATATATATATATATATATATAGGCCCATCACTTTTTGAAAGCCAATTGAAAAGATGACTTGCGAAAGGTATATAACACACAGAAAAAGCATCTCCAATTGTCATACGTCATAACTTAATTATTTAATACATGTAAATTAAAATACATTTGCGCCGGCCAGAACATCATCTCTTTACAACGGCATAAAATATGAATAGTGAAAAATATGTTTAGCTGGCAGGAAACGTCTGTGAGGCCATAAAACTGAGGCGTATCGGCACCTGACGTAATTAATATTCACGAGATAAGTCCAGTAAACGCCCTGAATCTCCAAATGTCTCTCGCGCAAAAAACGTTACAAACGCTGCAGCGCGAGCACAGGGACTGAGAGGAACTGCGCGAATATCTGAAGACCTAACGAAATTACTACTACCTTTATGAAAAGTTATTAAAATAACATGAACGCAAGGTAACATTAACATTAAGGCGTGGGTTACCTATTTTAAGTCCAAGGGGGAAAAAAAATAAGACTAAAGCCCCAGTAATTATGTGACTCTTAAGATATGAATCACAAAAGTGATGTAGCCTATTTTCGATGTAGAACTGTGAATAAGTTATTATAAAAAATATATAAATGTATTTTTTTCTCCCTGTAAAGGAACTGTTAATAACTCAGAGGAACTTATTGATGATTTTGAAGAGGAGTTTCCTACCACTGACTTGGTGGACATTACCAACTGCAGAGAGTTTACAACAGAAGATTTACTGCAAAACCTAAAGCACAATCTTTGTCTGTTCATTTTAAAATTAAGAGCAAAGCACTGTATTGCTGCCACAGTTCAATTCAGTATTATGGAGAACCTGCGAATCATCTTTTAGGATTTCACTACTTATTACACTGAGATGCTGAGATTTCATCTTCAGCAACAACATCAAATTGACACTGATGATGATGATGACTTAAGCTTTTGATAAATGCCTCAGACAGATCAGTAGTGAATGGATGCTAGAGTGCTACTGTGAAGATGAACTTGAATACATCGCACCAGTGCAAGTTCCTCTGGATCAAACAGAACAACATGGTGCACATTTTCAGTATATACCTCTTCAGGCACTGCTGATTAAGACTGCTCAGAATGAGGTTGTATGGGCAATGCTTAACCAAGAGGAAGCACCCAAACATCAGGATATTTTGGAAGGGTACACTGATGAAGACCAGTTCAAAATTAGTCATCTTTCTTCCTTATCCAATCTACGTCTACATTTCTACATTGATGAATTTGAGATTGTTAACCCTTTAGGCTCTAAAAAGGGAAAACATAAAATGACAGCTGTGTATTTTAAACTTGGAAACATTGACAAGAAATACAAATCACAACTTGAGAATATTTACCTTTCTTCTTTAATCAGACATCGGTTTATTGAAGAAGTGATGCATCTTGAGACTGAAGGAATGACTCTGTCATGTAATGGTGAAAGCAGAAGACTGTATGGCACAATAGTCACCATATCAGCAGACAATCTTTCAGCTCACTCTTTGATTGGGTTGAAAAGGAACTTTTCACATGGAAGAATATGCCGGTTTTGCATGGCCACAAAAGACAACATCACTGCCAAATTCAGGGAAGAGGACTTTACTCTAAGAGACAGTGCTAACTACAAATACCATCTTCAGGTTGTCGATGAAAATCCTGATTATGTAACTGTTTATGGTGTGCTGAGAGAGTGCTGTTTCTCATCTCTTAACTATGCTCCTTCATTGATAACTCAGTTGTTTCCACCTGATGTGATGCATGATATTTTGCAGGGAGTCATCCCTAATGTTCTGAGGTGGACTCTTTATCAGCTTATCCATAATAAACACTTCACCCTAGCTCAACTTAATTTTGAAATTGAACATTTTTTCATATTCTGTAAATGACAAAACATCTAAGCCACAAATCCTGACTGAGAGAATGCTGCAAACTCATCTCTCTGGTAAAGCTTCAGAAACCTGGACACTGTTTCGACTGCTACCACTGATGGTTGGGTCTTATGTCCATCCAAACAAGTATTGGAACTGCTACATTTTACTGTGAGAAGTGGTAGATGTTATCCTGGATACCCTATCTGGAGGAGAAAATTTCAGAGTTTTTATCAACATTTCATAAAACCTTTCCTGATGGTGTCATTCCGAAAATGCATTTTTTAGTGCACTACCCTTCACTTATGCTGAAATAACGGTCCATTAGTTCATTTATCTTGTATGCACTTTGAGGCAAAGCACCAGTATTTCAAGAAGGTGTCCACTGTTGTTTGCAACTTCAAGAACATCAACAAAACACTTGCTAGAAGGCATCAGCTGAGACAATCTGAGAAGAAAAGCATTGGATATGAAGTGTGCCATGCCTCAGGATCATCTGAAGTCCCATCAAACACCCTGCCCTCTTTAGATTTGGCTACATTGGAATCAAAGGTTGGCAAACCTCTGTCTAGCAAAGTCCTACAAAAAACAAATTCCATCACAGTTAATAATACAACTTATAAAACTGGCGAATGCAAAGTGATTGATACTGTACACACTGAAGAGATTCCAATATTCCTCAAGATCAAGGCAATATATGGATATATTGGTTTGTGGTACATGTTTGGAAAAATACTTACTCCATTCAAATTTGACAGCCATCTCCATGCATACAGTGACTGAAACATCTTGGTGTGCCCTTGAAGTAGGGGAAGAGTTAGCCTACCACAGACTGGACTCTTATAAAGACATAGAAGGAAATGTTTTGATCCCCTTGCGACACTGCATCACTAAACATTAGTATATGTGTATATGCTGCAATAACAATTCAGAATGCAATGATCATCTTTTACTCCTATTGACCTATCGTTTTAGAGAATGAAATTGATGGGGATACGTTAATCAACCTAACTGAAACTATGATAGCTAAAATATTCCCTAAAATGAAGGATCAAGTTAAATTCATAAGATTACAGAAAAACCTGAAGACTGAGATGCCCACTAAGACCACACACACCAGTCATGAGTATGTTTATTACTATCTAAGCAAAATTTTACAAGAACTAAAAAATCATTGAACTTGTTTGGTGTTCGTGCCATGCAAACATGCACCACTCTGTAACATACAAACATAGACTTCCTTGTATTCTTTTTCTATAGGACTTCATTTGGTTTCCAGTTGGGTCAATCCCAACACACTACATTACTCAAACAGGGAGGCCAGCAAATTATCAGTTACCAAACTTTCCTATGTCAATTAAAAAAAGACTTGATGAGGAGAATGGGGATTTTTTTTCTTCGACAGGATGGAGCAAATGGAGATCAAAAATAATTCAAGCACTGTTTGATCAGATGTGCACATATACATGGTAATTTTAATACAGTAAGTGCAATATATATAACCAATAAGTGTATATATATATATATATATATATATATATATATATATATATATATATATATATATATATATATATTTTTTTCTTCCGTTTTCAGGTATCCAACAAGTGCCCAATAAAACAAGGTGTGCTTATCCCTTGTTACCAAATACCAGTTCTTGAGAGACAAAACTGGAAGAGGATATGTAAAAACATGTCAAAGAGCTTTTCAGTTTCATAAAACCCTGTATAGTTCTCAGATATTGTTATCTTGAAGGTGATACATGTTAGAATAAATTAATAATGTTATTTTTTTCCATTCAAGGAGTCATGGCATGAAATGCTTAAGAACAAATTAAAAAAAGAAAGATCACCCTTGGTTGATGTTGATAAGATAAAGGAAGTTTGTTGCAGGTTCGGAAAAGTAAGTAACCAAGTGATTTCATCAAGGGTCCAACAGAAAACCAATGCAGAGACACCTTAATGGACACTTACAGTATTAATATGCTGTGAGTGTGTTATGTTTTTATTTTTTAAGACTGAGGGGAAACCAAGACATGTATAGGAAGAGGCCTAGGTCTGTAGAGGTAAGTGTCACAAATAGAATCATCTTCAGGATTCAAGAATAGCAGTAATGTATACTGTTAATAAATGCATATGTGTTTTTGTGGGTAGACTGAGTCAGGGGAAAATGATTACAGCTTTGGGGTCCACTTGGAGAAAATGAAAACAGAATGCTTGAAAAGAACACCAAATATCAAACTTTTAGAGGACTGCATGGTACGGACAAGGAATGAGAGGACAGACTTCATAAAACATCACTCTACAAAGGAAATATTATCATGATATCCAGCCCTTAAAGTCCCCACAGTTGTGAGTAGAATATTGTTCCAAATTAAAAAGCAATAAACATTTGCCGAAATATTGTATCAGTTAATACTGTTGTATTGGATTCCAGTAGCTTGCATTTGAGGTCCAAAGCATACTTGATTCAAACACTGACAGAAACATCCTGAAAAATCTGGGCCTGGTGGCACAGGAAGTGATTAATGAGTGCCACAGAAGACAAGTTGGAGTGGACATCTGTACCGAATTGGATGAAGCAAAACAAACCCATGCTGATTTGGCACACAAAGGTAATAAATCCCTGGTTTGCATGGAATGTAAGACTAAGAATGACAATTAACAGTGACGACATATGTCGTGCAATTTCACAATTTTATATTAAAGGTCTCTCAGTGGCTGCTGCTGCCCTGTTGCTTCCACTTCTATTCAAGGAGAGTCCAAGATAGCTTTATGTCATCAATGAGGTAAGTGTAGTTGGGTCAGTTCATTCATTAAACATTTAAACTATAATATTAATTTTTCAACTCCTTCTCAATGTTATGATTTCCTCTGAACATCTGTTTACTGGGTTATTCATTAGAACTGTTTGATTGTGTGCAGGTTCATCTGTAACAGCAACACAAGGATTAAATGGATAGTTCACCCAAAAATGAAACTTCTGTCATGATTTACTCACCATCATTTTGTTCCAAACCTGTATGACTTTCTTTTCCTAGTGGAACACAAGAAGAGGAATTTTGAAAAATGTTGACACTACTTTTGGAACAACATAATGGTGACAATGATTACAGACATTTCATATTTGGTGAACTATCCCTTTAATAGGGACACATACATTTGTTCCTAGTTTTTATTATATTTATAATATTATTTTTCTCAGAAGTCCACTTACAATGTTGGTCAAGGTTTCTTGCACCAAAAACACTCTTCCTTTACTTTTCCATAAACATTTTCCACCCTCTCTCTTACAATTTTTTGGTCATTTAAGACTTCTTTGTACATGCCCTCTTTTTACTCACAGGCTGTGTACTGTGGGCACTGCCCCGTCTTTCAATTGTAACTTTTCAAAACCTGTATTACATTGTGACAGGTTACATTTTCAAAAACATTTAGAATGTTTTTTTCTTTTTTTTTTAAAGATAAAAAAAGATTTTTCATAATATACCCACTAAATATTAGCCGTGTATAACATTATCCCTTTCTTGTTTAGGAACCAAATATACCCAACCCTGTACTATATATTAAAGGAAGCCCCTTGGGTGCCTATTCAATCTTGGAAATAATGATGGAAGGCGAGAAGGTCTGTGAGGTAGAAGATGTCATGGCTCTAGTGGTTCTGATGGCAATCTACTTCATCTTCAACACTTAATATGCTCCAAAGATGAGAAACATACTTTTATTCATTGAAAAGTATTTGATGTGCCATAATGATGAAACCAAAATGCCACCCACAGTGATTAAAATGGCCAATTTTTTGTTTAAATAAATTTATATTTATGTAAATACATGATGTGGAGGAAGCAGCATTATTTTGCTTTCTAAATGGTATATATATTCAGTTACATTCTGTTAAATGTTGAATGAAATTGATTGTTGGTTGGGAGGTTGATTGTTGATGGGTGGTTGTTTTTGTTTTGTTTTTTTAGAGAATATTTCTTTGTTTCAGGGCTATTTGCTCCTATTTGCTCCTATTGTGTCCTGTCTTCAGATTTTTTATATGCAATAAACATTTAATGGAGAATCATGGTGTTGTGTCTATGTTATGAAATGGTGTAATGGTAGTAATGTATAATAATAATAATAATAATAATACCATACAGTATGACTAGAAACAGGTTCAAAAACGAACTCTGCTGGGTCTTAATGCACCTTTAAGAGAGGGTTCTAATTGGAACCTTTTTAAAAAGGTTCAAAAATGAACCTTTAAGGTTCCTCCACAGTTGCAATCTCCAGGAACCTCAAAAGGTTCATTTTTGAACCTTTTCTTCTTAGAGTGCAGAACAATCTGGAATAATGTTAAGCATCATAACAGTCACCTCTTAGCAACCTGAACTGGTTCAGAATGTTAAATCTTTGTGACACCTGCGATAAAAACAGTCTAGACACAGCACAACGAATGAAACAGTGCTGATGTCTCGATATGCGTTTTTGAAACCTGAAGTTTTAACTTGAAACAGTGTCTAAAAATGTGCCGGTCACTGCGTGACACACTGAAGAAACACCGAGACGCGGTGCAGCAGTCAAGGATGTTCGTCCAGCGCGTTTACATAGGAAAACAATGAAAAAAACAGAACAGACGCACACAAAAACACGTTTGGCCCCTAATTCATCCGTTCGTGCCCTTTCCGAGTGTGTGCGTGAAACAAGTTCGGAAGGCCTATATATTTTTTCATAAATTACAAACCTAAACCCAAAGTCCTACTGACCTGAACCCGGCAGCGTCTAATGCGAACCACCCTGAGAGCGCTGACAATGGCGTGTCCGCGCGTGTACCCAGAACAACATGTCACCTCAAGCGGTTTTTGCGTAGCTTTCCTACCAGGGTGGGGACCCTCTCGACGTCCGGTGCCCCACGCCATTGTGTGTTTTTGTTTTGTTTTTTTGTGGTGGTTAAATCTGCTACTGGGAGCACCTGTATAGAGCTTGGGAAACTACGTCACTACGCATTGCATTCTGGGTAGTTGCCGCCATGTTTTAGGACACGCTCATCAGTTATCAGCGATAATCAACTGAAAAAAAATAAAAATAATAATGGACAGAACAAAGACCAAGTGCAAGATTTTATATAGAGAAAAGCTCAACAAGGAAGCAAAGTTGCAGTACTTAAAAAAAAAAATCAAGGAAATCAACGGGCTCGATCCGTACGGACACAAAGAGTGGTCCGATGATCTTAATGAGGTACCGCATGGCAGATTCAGCCTCAGGCGCATCAGAGTTGAGAGGAGCATCTGAAAAGGTGAAAGTTTTCGGCCAGTCTGTGGCAGGCCGAAGAAGCTATGTCAGCACACCCATCAGAACCGCAAAACATGGAAGCCCAGTGTAGTACCTGACCTTCACGTCATCATCTTTTAAAAAATCCTCATCCAACTTCTTTTGAGAGAGCTCTTCCTTCAGTTTCCTGTTCTCCTTAAACAAGCGGTTAATTTCGGCACGCCTGCAGCTACAAAAAAGACATTCCTGCTGTTCTGCAGTGTTGTCTTTTGAACCAGAGTCATCCATCTGTGAAGCACCATCTGATGTTGCAACTTCTGTGTGCCTGAGATGTAATGATGGTACCCAGTCAGGATCACACTCTAGCATTTCATAGGCTGGTTTGCCTAAAAAGAATAGGCCGAATTTATTTGATTAGTTATGTAGCTATGCAGCCAGTTACTAGTGCAAAGTTAGCAGTGTAGCAACAACTCTATGCCATGTTTGCATTGCAAGCGGTAATAACAAAAACAGTTAGATGTGCTTTGATTATATCTTACCTTTGTGAAAATGATGTGAACAAACAAACATGTGTCGGGGAATGTTGCTGAAGGTGATGTTTTTCCATCTTACTGCTGCTACCCATGCCATGCAATGCCGCTTTGTTAACTCGGAGACCTGAGATCCAACGTGTTGTTTCCAGGCGGGAAAGCTGAAAAATCGCACTCCATTTGAAATACAGTTTCCACGCCGGTCGTGAGTGCGATTATGGCAGTTAATTACACAACAAGAATTCACCAGTGTTACGTATTTTTATCTGTATAATACAAACTATACCGTCTATTTCCAATACAACACAGTATCCACCACAGCTTCCGTGTCCTAAAGTCCCAACATGCATTGCGTTGCTGACGTCACATTCCCAGAAGCTATAAATGGGTAAATTCGGTGACATTTAATTCCCCTGTCAGTACAAGTGTGTGTGTGGTATTTATAATGTTTAATTTCACCCGATTACAATTTTGAAAGGCTAGTTAAAAAGAATAAATCTATTTATAATGTTACACACTTATGTGGGCTTAAAAGTTAAATTTGAAATAACAGCTATTGCACTGTCATTTCCTCATGCCCCCATACAGCTTTGACAAAAATAAGTGCTAAATCATTGGATTTCTATTTTTTCCCCATAATTTTTATTTTATTTTATTTATTCATTTGCAGCCCCAGTCCCCGGTTAGGCTTTTTTAACAACAATAAAACAATAATCACTCAAAAAGTAAGCAAAAAGTTAAAAAATATGACAATAATAAAAGAAAGCTGAGACTGTGCACGACCATCAGTGTTCACAAACCTGCTTTTTTTGTATCACTTTTTTAGATTTCTTTGAAAAATGTTCAACTCTGTTTGCATTTTCAGTTCAGCTGGTAGGCTGTTCCAAAGCAGTGTACCTTTAACTGAAAATGTGGATTGTGCAAATTTAGTTTTTCTCCTCGGTACTGTGCAATTCTGATTAGTTGCACCTCTTGTAGTGATCCCCTTACTACTCTTTTTTTATATTAATTGGCATATGATATCTGGAGCAAGATTATTTACACATTTAAAAGCTATTTTAATGAGACAAATTTATAAAATTTTCAAAACTAAGCAAACTATATTTTTGTAAAATATTACAATGATGCCATCTAATTGGTTTCTTGTCCAAAAATGTTAGTGTTTGTTTATATAGAGATCTAACAGGTTTGATGGTCAGTTGAGAAACCTGACTCCAGACAGTCACACAATAAGATAAATGTGAGAAGACCATTGCATGCACGTATAACTTAGCTGCTTTTAGGGATAGATAAGGTCTAATCATATAAAAACAGTTAATGTTTGTTCTGATTTTCTACACAGCCTATTTACATGCACATCAAATTTAAATTGAGAATCTAAAATAACACCTAAATATTTAAAATCATTAACTGTCTCTATTGCCTTTTGATTGTTCTTAATTATAAAACCATTAATTTCCTTCCTTCTAACTGAAAAACACATTGAGACATTGAGTTGTTTTGCAGCCACTGTGACATGCCAGTCATTTCATTTGCTAATATATCTGCAGCTAAGCGTGGAGTCTGTGCTGATACATAAATGACTGTGTCATCTGCATATAACTGACATTTACTTTCCATACAACAATTTGGTAAATCATTGACATATAAGGAAAACAACAGTGGACCTAAAATTGACCCTTGAGGGAGACCCATCTCATTGTTTCGTAAAGATGATCTTGAGTTATTTATTTTAACACACTGATCTCGAGATTCTAAATATGATCTAAACCAATTTATTGCCTGCTGTGAGAAACTAAACAGATTTAATTTATGCAGGAGTATTTCATGATTCACAGTATCAAATGCCTTTTTGAGGTCTAAAAATTCTGCGCCTACCACATTACCATTATCTAAAGCTCCCTTAATCAATTCTGTGAGAAAGCAGTTTGCCATTTCTGTTGAATACTTAGGCCTAAAACCAAACTGTTTAGAGTGAAGTAGATAATTTTTTTCTAGATAGTTGATAAGTTGTTCAGCTACCAACTTTTCCAGAATTTTAGAAATTGCAGGGAGTATAGAAATTGGTCTATAATTCTGAACCTCATCAACTGATCCTGCCTTAAAAATTGGGGTTATAATAGAAGTTTTCCAATTTGAGGGGAATTTACTCTATATTCTTCTCTAATAGATAAATGTATCAAATTTACCAAAGGCTTTATCAATCAAGCACTATATTTTTTTTTTTTTACAAATTTGTGGTAAATGTATAATTTTAACACTGATGCTGGAGGGGTTTTTTGTGAGTCCCTTGATTTATTACCCACCCTGTTATTTTATGATACTATAACCTTTCATTGAAGATATATGTTATGAAATGACATCACACACACTGGAGGTGTACATCAGCCTTTCTGCAAAATTATTTTGAGTAATTTGAAGTTTGTATCTCTTTTGTTTTATTTATGTTTTCCTTTATTTTGTGGCGTTAGTCATATGTTGTCAAGCACAACATGTCCATCCTGTTACGGGAAGATATGTGGGAAATAAATATAATTTTAACCCTTGTGTGTCAATTTTTTACTCAGAGGTCCTTAGAGGACAAAAATGTCTGCATCAAACAACTGCAAAAATAATATTATATATTAATATTATTTTCCACTTTCAATTAGTTAATTTTTTTAACCAACATCAGTCCTGATCATAACTACCAAATATTCATACATTTTCAGGATTTTAACCCTTTAAATTCCAGTTTGTTTACATAATGCCACTGTCGTTTTTACACACACACACAAATTTCCCAATACACACATACAAAACACACTCTGACATCCATACCAACACACCCACACAATTTTAGCTGCATCATTTATTCAATTGGCCTGCAGTGCTCTATAATACAGCAAACAGAAAATAGGAAAAAAAGCATGTTTTTGCTCCATAGGCTAAATATTAGAAAAATGGCACCATCTGGTGGAAAATATTAAAAATTTAAATTTTTTAAGCCAGGGCTCCGGAATGAAAGCATAATATCATAGAATTCATGATTTTATGCTTTAATGGCAGTGGGATCAAATATTGTAGCTTAAATAGGTTTGTTCTTAAAGTCCTGAGTGTAACTATTTTGTGTACACAGTGTATTATAGATGTATTATAGGAACTGAGGTTGAAATATCAAAAGTCCCCAAAAAATACACACCATTGGCAAAATTTATGCCGTTGCATTTAACACAGCCAAAATGATAGAAAAAACGAAAATGAAAAAGACAAAAATGTCCTGAAGGTCGCACAAGGGTTAAAACTTCAAGATACAGTATTTATGCTAACCGTTAAGTTTACAAATATGTTTGCTTGATATCAATCACAGACCATGAATTGGCTAATTTATCCACTGTATATCCTGTTATTTTCCACCCTGACGCTGCCCATTTAACTGGATGTACATCTGAACTTTGTAGTCATTTACCTTGACCAGTATGACTAATACAATCTTTAACATGTCCCTGTAATGATGAAACATGAAGATACTTGTAGAAGTATTTTTTTTTTATTTTTCAAACGTTTCAAAGCCGGAATGTCACCGAATTGTAGGAATTACCTAAATTCAATATTTACAGACTTGCAGTTTTGCCGCTCACTATTTACAGATTATGCAGCATATAACAGACCACAGAACCCTAAACCTTAAAAACAATGATTTAAACAACTTAAATAATACATAGTTTTAACAGAGGAATTAATGTAAGTGCTTTTATAAAATGATAAGCTTTACATTTCTGCCTTTATTCTCTTAACATTCGGCCTCTTTTTGTGCATGAGCTTGAAAATGACATACCCAAAGTAAAACTCTTCCAGTTCTTGAACCCTTTAGTCTACAAACACAAACTTTGTCTCATTTGAAAGTAGACACTTAGAAATTTGTAATTCAAGAGTAAAAATGTATTATTGTAGTAGGCTATAAAAAAATTAGTTAGAGCTATTCAAATATTTTGAATAGTGACCACAAATTTAATTTATAAAATACTTTTTTTATATATATGCAAGACTATGCGCAGTGCCTCAAAAACACATCTGATACAAAGCCACATGTCTGATGAAGGTCTGACTCAATTTTGAAGTTGATATGACTAAAACTCATAGTTCCATAATGATTTATGTAAGTGTACTTCTAAAAAAAAAAAAGGCCACTTGGAGGCACCAATAGACCACTTGTAGTAACTCCGTAAACCAATTATGAAAGTGGTTCAAAACACACAATTTGTTTATATTTCAATGGAAAAAATACCACCCAAACCAAAATATACATGAAAATATATTAAAAAATTTTTTATATGGGAATATATTATAATGCATTACATATATATTTATGCATTTTATAAACAATGTGAAAAGAACTTTGCAATTTGAAATGTTGCAATGGAAATAAACTTTTACATACAATAAAGATGCTTCTGTTAATTTTTTCCCCCCATACAAATGCAAATTGATTTGAGCTTTTGATCTGCTGTTCACCCAGGGTCTTTAGCCACTGCCTCAAGCCGGGGAGCCTCACTTTCCCTGGCTTCGATCACCGTAAGAGAAGCCTGGAGCACACCTGCTCCCAATGCAAATTGAACGAATAAATATGCAAATTAAAAAAATATGACACTGAGTCACTGAGGGAGTGCCTGAGCTCCACAGTCTAACTCACGGTGAGCAAAGCCGGGGAGGGTGACTTATCTCTGCTTGAATGACATGTCCGAGCCCCCTGGATGTGCAGATGAACAGGGGGTTTGATGAAAAAATGCAGTCGGGAGCATGTGTTCTCCAAACCCTCAGTGATGGTGACTGAGGAGGGTGGATCATATCGCGGGTCCAAAAGCCAAATTCTTTGTCGACAGTACGGCAGTAACACGCTATAACTGCACACGTGCATAAAAGCTACTGAAACACTACACAGAGTGCAAGATTTTGCAAAGAACGGACATGAATGATAACTTGTATTGAATATATAAAACCTGAACAAAGACAGACTGATCAATATTTCTTCATATTTGGACTAAATTCTCTAATGGATTTTATTTATTGGACTCTTGCAATGAAAAGCTTACCGAAGTTTGGAGGATTGTGCTCATCTGTGTTTGGCTGGAAGACAATAAAGATCAGAAACTCCGGTTTCATTTGATTTTCACTAGACACGTTTAATAAAATATTATTGTTGTAACTTAGCAATCGTCAAAATCTCTTTAAAATATCAAATCTTGAGACCCAGATCTTTCAAATGATATATTGGATGTCAATATTAGTTTACAATTTCACAGTTTAAACATGCATTAAACAAATTAAATGTAAATGAATATGCAAGTGGGTCATTTTTGACCCACCTGTCGTTAAGACTTACAAATTGGCCCCATTCACTTCCATTGTAAGTATCCCACTGTAACCTTTGCTTTTTAAAAGGAAAGAACGAACGAGGCAATATTATATCACAAATGCTGCCGACTGAGCTTAAATGTAGTTCACTCAAAAATTATACTCCCATCATTTACTCACTCTTATATCCTCTCAAACCCGTATGACTCCAAAAAGCACATAAAGGCAGTATTTGGTCATCCATACGAGAAGTAGATTATTTTATATAGTGCCTTTCCCAAGCTCAAGTCGATTAAGAGGTTTAATTCATATCTTCTGAAGAAATCCAATCGATCTGGGGTGAGAATGGACCAAAATATAACTTATTTTTCACTATACTGTAAATCTTTACATCAGCAGCCTCCTTGGCAATCATGATTTCAAGCTCGATTACATTTCCTAGCACCATTTAGCACTCTGCACATGTGTGAAGCACTAGGAAGTGTAATTGAGCTTAAAATCATGATCGTGCCTAGAGACCACAATGGCAAGATGTACTGTGAAAAACAGTTTTGGCATGACAAATTTGGCATATTCTTACCCATGGAAGAAAGTCATAAGAGTTTGGGACGACAAAAGAGTGAGTAAATGATGTGAGAATTATAATTTTTGGGTGAACTATTCCTTTAACATGTATTGAACATGGAATATTCCTTTGTATGGGCTGCATCCTCAGCTCCTGACCGTAAATTAAAATACTACTGCTAGCCTACTAGTAGAATGTGTAAACCCTTCCTTGGATTTGCAGGGATTAGATCAACAAAATGTTAGTACCCATGATTGTTTGGTCAAAAAAGAATTAATAAAGTTCTTTAATGCTGTTTGCAATACAGTTATACTCATGGAATAGTAAAAATCTTTATAATGCAGAGTTTTTACTGTTTGAACATAGACGTGCAAGATAATTCATTTATTTAATTTTGAAGTGGTGGTCAAGGGACGGTAGATGGCGACACAACACTTTCAGTCGCTGTCTCAAAATGTTTCCGTTATAGAACATGGGTTTTCTTAACAGTTCCAGGAACCCCCAATATAAAAAGCTAAATATTCTTGGTTCTACTTTATAATAATTTTCATTTTCAATTTATAATAACTTACAAGTTATAATCAATAACTTTCGTTTTCAAGAAAATTAACATTACTTTTATTCTATAACTAACAATACTATTATTATATAATGTTCTAACCAATGATGCAGATCATTAGTTTGAATGTAAGAAATAAGTTCAAATGTAATGAAAATGTTGGTTCAGTATGCTGATTATATCTTATTCACAGCTCCCCCAGGTTGAAAACCATGCTTCTAAAACACTTAAGTGTAAATGAGAAAGACTTTCAGACATGCCCAAATATGAATGACTTCACCTTAAAAACATAAAGCCTTTGAAGTCTCCGTAAGAGATGAAAGATACGTGGAATTCAATGTATTGTTGTGTTTATTATTAGCAGTCTGCTAATGTCATGGCTCCGGTGAGTTTGCCAGTGTTTTGTATGTTTTGTTATTTTCACTCCCTCATGTCTCGCGGGCGCGGCCGACATGTGCTTCGTGTTCGTCTTTGCTAGACTGTTGTTTGGTGTGAAGTAACTAACCTCACGCTCTCTGCCCAGTTGGTCCTGTCTCGTGTATCTGTTGTTCGCGTGTGTTCGAGAGGTAGATTGCCCTACCCTGCTGGGCGTCGTTCTACACCTCACTAAGCTTCAACGGAGGAATCCACGAATCTAGTCCTGGCTTCCACAATGCACACACTCTTCACAGACTGCCCCGAGCACGATCACAGCGCGTGCGCTTCTCTGTCATCTCTCCCAGCTGTTTCAGCCGGTGCCGGGATCCTTGACATCCACAATGACTGCTCACATTTATTGTAAATAAATCCTTTGAACTGTTCCTCTGCATTTGGGTCTGTTTGTCTCGCTATCGCTCGTTACAGTTAAATTCATAGCAGGAGATACTAAGTGTATGTGATGTCATGATGGTGTGGGCAGCGGATGTTTAAGATAGGTGGTTCATACTTATAAAGACTTTTCACCTTCTTCTGTCACATTTACTTACAAACACTTTTGCCTCCCCAAAAGCGCCATACCTAAAGTTCCTCCATTTTATCTAAACGCACATGTTTACATGTTTGTAAGGGTATAGAAGGAAGCTGCATCTTAAGTCTGAGTCATCTTGTGTCTGACATTAATAATGATTTATCGTTGTTTCATTGAACGTTTCATTGATACATGGTGCAACTCATGATGAGAGTGCAGTTTAGCAGTTTTTCAGTAGAACAGTGTATGATGGACCCTCCTTTGAGATCATATTATTTGGAATTTGAAGTCAGTTAATTCAGTGGGAACTTTCAAAGTAGGCTTATCTGATACCTACTCATCAGTTGGGTCTGAAGCAAATAGTTGTAGAGAAAATCTGACTAAGAAGTCTGACTAAGAAAAGATATCCATAAACCATATAGGCCTACTTATAATGTTATCACCAATATCAGTGTTCTATAGTGTTTTTGGTGTGATTTCTAAAAAGGAAAATGGGTTTAACAATGGTTATGCAATAGTGGGCAGACATACTGTAAATCTGAGACCACTGGTGATAATGCGTTTATGTTGCATTCTTTTAGAATTTAATACAATTAAAAATTATAATATCAGCATAACAATTTGAGTGAAAACATTTACATGAATTTGACAATTTCTTTGTATTCGTTATGTCCTATTTTGTTTGTATCTGTTACAAAACCTGATGATCCATGTTAATATTCCAGAATGATTTAAGAAGGTTCCAAAAAGCATCTTGTGTGCTTCAAAAGAAGGAAATCTGACCTTTCTAAAATGAGTTAAATTCATCAGCAATATATGCGCTGAGTTTTGAGAATAAGGTCTATCTAGGGTGACCATATGTCCTCTTTTTCCCGGACATGTCCTCTTTTTCGTACCTTAAAAAAGCGTCCGGCCGGGATTTCTACATTTGCGAAAATGTCCGGGATTCGGCTTTAGTTGCATTATGATGTGCATCTGGTCTAATACTTTTGTGTATGCGCATATTTGCATTGCTTTAACCCCTCTTTGTAAGTCCCGCCTTCTCGCACACCAATTGGTCGATTATAAGAGGCTTGCAGCAACTATTGGCCAAATTCCTGCCTGTCAATCTCTCCACGAACTGTTTGGCATCAAACAGTTGCTTGACAGTAGCAACAAATGAGAGCTGAGTGGAAACAATGCCCAAGCGAAAGTGCAAATTTACATAAGATTTTCAAAATTTTTCCCATGCTTTCGTCCAGGTCGAGATCCGTGGGAAGCAGAATGTATGACATGTAAATCTGGCACTTATGTGTCAGTTGCTAATAAAGGTGCAAGTGATTTAGAAGCACACATTAGCTCTGCGAAGCATAAAGCGTCAGCAAAAGGTGAAAGTTCATCGGGTAAATTAACAGACTACTTTTTGCGACCAGGTAAAATTATCACATTGCTTCATTTTCCATGGCCATTCAAAATAATAGTAATAGTAAATGAAGGTACACTCATAGCATCAAATATTTTATTTTAGTACATGGACATACAAAATAATGTTGGAAATTTTATATTTATGTTATGCTAATAGAGTGTCTTTTTCACTGTATTAAAGTTTGCATTCATAGTAACACTGTTTTGAACCCTATTAATATGGTCACCCTAGGTCTATCTATAATGAGCCTTATTTACACAGAAAGGAGGAATGTTTGCCTTAATTTAAATGCTCACTACGCATTTAGTGCCTGGTTAAACTGGATTGCAGATGGTTAGGGATTAAAATGCAGATTTTTGCCCTTAAATCTCATGCATCATTTTATTGCAATGCTGACTTCAGGATTAGCTAAAATGCTAATCACTCAGATGCTAACAGACAATGGTGGTTCAGGGTAAAGGAAATGAGTCGGCAAGATCTCTGCATCTCAACGGAGGCCTAAAATAACAAGAGTGGGCTATACCTGTTCAACAAACCAGCGTTAAATAATGGTGGGTGCAGGTGATTGCCATGGTTGCTGGCATGGATGTTGCTCTTTAGTTGAGGCACTCCCTTATTTCACAAAACTAAATCTGATGGTTGACTGAGGCTAGACTACTCATATGATGTTGTTTTAGAAGTTGCCATTGAAAACATACACAAACATGCTAAAAGCCCAAAGGTTTTTTCGAGAACATTCTTGGAAAACTTTTCATTTATACTTCAAGCCTTCAAAAAATAAATCATCTTTATCGAGAGGCACATAGTCAGTTGTGTCTGAGTCACTATTCACTTTCATTGCATCTTTTTTTCCATTCCATGAAAGTGTTACACAAAAGCAAGAAAGTCATACAGGTTTAGAACATCATGAAGGCAAGTAAATTATGACAGAGTTTTTATTTTTGGTTGAACTATCCCTTTAAAGAGACATTATGAATCTTGAAAGAAATTACCAGTATATATTTGTTTACATCTGCTTTGAAACAATGGCATCACCTTTCACTCCCACAACTCAATGTTAACAACTAGACTGTAAATTATTTACTGTTTTCATGGTATAAGTCACAGGGATTTCTGAAAAATATGCTCTTTTTCTTTTAAAGGCTAGAAGGAAATATAATAGATAATCAGATAATAGGCCAGATAATCTTGTTTCACAGTTATTTCTGAGTAAAAAAAAAAGTTTTTTCCATGATGAGACGTGTGACATCTGTAAACTTCCTGTAGCTGGACTCCACCTCCTTATTGGCAAGCTTGTCCTTTGGACTCCCTCTTTAAGAGTTTTTTCATTTTGAACTTCAGAGAGAAAGCGAGAAGATCAGTGAGACGGAACCTCCGTCCTATACAAGATACTGTCCTTGATCGCTTCTTTGATGACCTAGACAAAGTGTGATAGAAAATATCAAATGTGACTTGCAAACAAGCCACATGAAGCACAAACATGCTGATGCTCCCACACTGATAATACCAAACTTTGATACAATCGCAAATGACTGCATTGATTGTATTGCAATGAAATAATGTAAAATGCCTGACCTACAGTATGAGTTAATCATACTGTTGTGCTGTCCTACATAAGCACACAGTTTACTTGATCCACCTAAGCCAGCATTTCGTCAGAAATCATTGTACCCACATTGTTCCTTATGTAATCCAATTGAAAAAGTGAAAACAAAGTAGTAATATCAATCTTTTTCTAAGGTAAATTACAGAATTTTGATGAAAGTTTTCATAACAGTTTTATACACTCCCCCGCCCCATCTTTTACTGTTCAGGTAAACAGGTAGCCCCACATAAAGTCAGTTGAGCTGCTCAAACAAACAGACTGTAATAATTTTTGCTGCCACAAAAGGCACATCATTTACACCCTTGACCTTTAAAGGAAATGTTCACCAAAAAAATGACATTTCTCTCATTATTTACTTACCCTTATGCCATCTCAGATGTGTATGGCTTTCTTTCTTCTGCAGAACGAAAACGAATATTTTTAGAAGAATATCTCAGCTCTGTAGGTCCACACAATGCAAGTGAATGGTGACCAAGGTTTTGAAGCTCCAAAAGCACATAAAAGCAGCATAAAAGTAATCCATATGACTCAGTGGTTTAATCCATATCTTCTGAAGCGATCTAATTGGTTTTGGGTCAGAGAGGGTGAGTAAATGATGAGACAATTTTCATTTTTGTGTAAACTATTCCTTTAAGTGGAATTTTAACAGAATATTTGAAGGAGCATGAATTAATGTTGAACTGACCTCTATGTTGTTAAGTGTGATGAATTCCATAAGGTCATGCAACTGGGTGAAAGCTTTATTGGAATACTGGAAGTTGAATGTGGAGTAAGGTGTCTCAGGGTCATCGAAGATGTCAAAGTCTGCAAATTCTCTCTCTTTGTCCGTCTCTCGTGGAACCCCTTCAAAATACACCACACACTATTGTTTAAAACATTTTGAAATTTTTAATGTACATGTTTTCTTGACTAAGAGCAAAGAGTCAATTCCAAGTCACCAATACATTGTTGACTATGTTAAACACTATTATTATTTATGCTAAGGTTGATTTGATTAATGAACAAAGTTACTCAAAAACATAATTATCGCCTTCAAAGCACATTAAAACCAAAGTGTGTAAATTCTGCACCACTAGGGTCATATCAGATAGCATCACAAATAGATAGTACCACCCCTAAATCATGGCATTGGTTGAGTCAATTTTGTTGTGTCGGGCTAGACGGGCCACTTAAAAAAAACAGAGGAATTTTTATAGCGCCACAGAGACATTGTTTACAGTTTACAATTTACCTGAATGGCTTCCTTATAGTTGTCTCTGCTTATTAAGCTGGGATAGGATAAAGCAGTGTAACACAGAAAAAGTAACACACTTCAGCGAACTATCAGTCTGAAGCACAGATACATATAGAAATACGCCCACTTCTTGCATCATATAAACAAAAGTGTAAATCAACAAGCTCATAAAAACCTCAATCACAGTACTCCCTACACAACCTCCTACTTACAACTGTGCAAATCAGAGGACAGACTAGGATGCACCGGAAAGATCTCGAATTTAGGAGATTCCTTGACTTGTCGGAAATGACTATAAATCTGATTATATAATGCTGACTTGTCCATAGAAATCCCCCAAGTACACACACGCATCCATAAACACAAACAAATGAGCACACACCTGGGGCTTTGAAAGTCCGGAAGTCGATACTGACCAGGACAAAATGGATGACAGTGGGGCAGTTTCGTTCTCCTTTTTTGGGCTTAAAGACATAACACTCTTTCAGCCCCTCCCGATCACACACCTTCGGGTCAATCTTAGGAAATGGAAGCTTATTAATTCGTGCCCATTTCTCAGCCAGCTGAAGTTCCTAAAGTAAACCAATCAAAACTTGTTGAAAACATGCATGCAGGAGTATAATATTTATGTGTGTACATACTGTAATAGGGCTGCATACAGTATATAATACTATATATATATATATATATATATATATATATATATATATATATATATATATATAGATAGATAGATAGATAGATAGATAGACAGATAGATATACTTTATATACTGTATTTAATCAGCATGACTACATGAGTGTTCACATGAATTTCAGAATCTCTTAGTACTGTAGCATGACCCCCTTTTGCTTTAATGCCATCAAGTTTTCAAGCTGGTGTGGACTCCACATGTTTATGTAAAAACCTGATGATCCATATTATTCCAGCATGATTTGAGAATGTTCCAAAGAGCATCTTGTGTTTCATTAGCTATGTTTCCATCAAAGTTGCGAATTTAATTTATGTGAAAAACCATACTATTGCAAAAACAATGTGTGAATAAAGCCACGTTTCCATCCCATGCATTCAAAAGAACAAAATCATGTCACTTCTGGAGAAATTGCAGCTACTTTAACTTAATAATTAAATACTTGAAGTTTAGACCACACACACAAAACACTCTAAAGAACTTGTCTCATGTCTGCGAGCAACAGCACGTAACACAGTTCTGGGAGCGCTTTGTGTGTGCATTCCTCCTCCTTTATGTCTTTGCAGTGCTGATCTATAATATATTTTTCAGAAGTGTCAATAAACCTACTCTTCGGGACAGTTCAAGTTTGTATTTGACTTATTTTCTCTGCAAACTCTATGTAGGCTTTGGATTTTCTAGACACCGTTATTTCAGGATGACTAGAGCAACATTTCAGATGCAATGATTGGTCAAGTTATGAACAAGTTATTCAGTCACATGACTTTTTTTATGCGGATCATGTATTCCTAATAAATTTAATAGGAGTTTATTCTGTAAATGTGCTTCCATCATAGTTTATGTGCATTTCTTCTTATCTAATAAAAACTGTATCTACCTCAGTTTAGCGTGTACATTTTTTTATGTGCATCTTGGAGATTTTTTTTTCATCTTGGTGTTTCTATCCACCAGTTTTTATGCGATATGCCAAAGTGCACGTATAAATACGTGAATGGAAACTCAGCTAATGAAAGCAAGAAAATCTGACCTTTTGTACAAGAACATGGTCACAAATCTGCCTAAACTTGATAAATGACCTAGAAATAGTGCAGAACCTTGAAAATGTCTTCTTCATTGTACATCATAACCTTTCCTTGTTTACAGTGTGTCAAAATCTTAAAACATTGTTTATATGTAGGTTTACTGTAAAAGGAAAATCCAAGATTTTCAATGTGGTCTCAGACTGTACATGTGTATTAACCATAAAGGGAGGACTCAGACCAGGCAGAAAAGTCAAAGGAGATGATGAGGTCAACACCCCTCTGAGGCCTTAGAATCAGAGGATAAGGGAGGTTAAATGTCAAGCCACTGTCCACTACATGGATCTTCATGCTTTTCACATCCAATGGCTCGTGGATGTGGTCAAACACGAACGGGTCTGAAAATGTCCAAAATCATAGAAAATAAAACTATATTTATGACAAAAATGAAAATTCTGTCATCATTTACTCTCATGTTATTCCAAACCTGTATGAACTTCTTTCGCCGAACACAAAAAATGGATGTTAGGCAGAATGTTCACCTCAGTCACCATTCACACTCGTTGCATCTTTTTCCATACAATGAAAGTGAATAGTGAATGAGACTAACATTCTGCCATCTAATTTTTTGCACCAATGTAGAGAGAAAGTCATTCAGGTTTATAATTCTGTCCTCTCCCTCTTAAAACTTAACACTTGTTAATCCATTAAACTCTTAGAAACCTATAAGAACATAACAAAACTTAAACTCTGACCTGTGACAGCATCAACCTCATCCTCTGTGGCACTAAGAGGCTCAGCGAAAGGGGAAAATGGCACATAATTATTGAGGTTTAAGCCCAGCATGAAGTTGTGTACTTTTCCTGCTCTGCCTTCTCGGGTTTTAAAAAGAGCCAAGTCACTGAAAAGAGAGCTAACCATATGCTGCATCCAGATGGCCTGATACTCTTCCTCTGTAGAAAGGAAGAAAACTCTTAGTGTTTGCACTGATATTATCATGAGGATTTACCTATATTCCAGGGGTAAGGGCACACAGGGTTTTTTATCAGTCCATCTGAAAATAACTTCGTGTTTACAAGGTACCAAGTTGATAAAATGTCAGACTTTTTGAGGATGAAATAAATTTGCAAGGTCAGTATCATCAAATCTTTGAAACCTATTTAGAATTTAGTTTGAAGTACTCTTCAAGTTGCAAGTTAACTAGATATCCATTTGTTTTCTAACACATGTCTGCAAAATATTCTTTGGATGGCAAAATAGTGATCAGTAGAGTACAACTGTTCACATAAACTGCCTCATCATTATTTAAATGAAAAACATTTCTCACTGGCCTATTATTGTTATATGATCTATTTCAAATAAACCCACCCTTAAACAGCACGTAAAAACAAAATAAACGGTGGTTGGTCCCTAAATGTTGGTTAGATGATCTCCAGAATATGCTGCTATGTGGACCAGATAAAGAGGCTGAGAACCACTGGTGTAGATGGTGTTAAATCTCACCTCTATTTGGATCCTCATCATTGTCTAGACTGTCCTCTCCTACCATGTGTTCTGGTTTGATCCGATCTGTAGAACAAGCAGCAAAGACATCAGTAGTCAAAAGCCACACTGTAACCCAACTAAATTTTTTGTTTGTACATAATATTTTTTTCCATAACAGAGACTGGGTAACTCCAATATGAAAGTGTGTTTGCATGTGTGTTTGTGTGTTGGCACTTAAAGAATGTATATATCAGGATGTTTGCATGCATCTGCATACCATTTATATATCATTTCGAATGCCACCACACAGGAATTCAAAACTGCTGCTTCATTCAACCACAATTTCATTAGTAATCACACTTTGGTGCAGCTGTTTGATAATATCTAACTAATCTTATGAATCTAAACCCACAATCAGACTGTCAAATACATCAGTCATTATAATTCAACACATATTTTACTCTTTTAACTTTGCTCTAACACAAGATAACTCATGAATATTTGTATTAATAGAGCCTTATAATACAATGATGATGCACGCATGATTAAAAGAGGAGGAGGCTATAAAATTGATCTTGGATCTGTAGAAAACACACCTGACGTCAGGGTAGTAACCTGTCTGATCTTACCTAGTTCTTCCTCCATGGTGCTGCCTTTTGTCACGTCATTCAACCCCAGAATTCTGTTGAAGAGGATGGAGAAGGCACTGCCCCACACACCCGTACAACATATACACATAAACAAACACTGTATCCCATCTACCAAAACAGAATGTGGTATAATTTAGTACTGACAGGCTAAATCTCAGGTCAGGGTCATATTTCACCCCCAAATCAAAGAAAAGAAAACATTATGTAGGAATGTATTAAGAATGAAGCCTATTTTAAGGACAGTTAAGCTAATTTTCCAACAAATGTTCACTGTATGAAGACAAAAATCCCACTATAATTTTTTTCTTTATAAAAACAAACATTTCTCATTTCTTCCTTTTGATTTTTGAGGTGACATCTGACCCAAACGTTTTTGTGAGACTCACCTGTCAATCTTTGTCTTTATTTCCTAGGTCATGTTCTAAAACAATATTTAAGTCAGAAAAACAAGAAAATTTGTAAATCTGCGATGAAATCTCACAATACACCCTAGTAGGACTGTTCGTTTAAAGTATACAACGAATGACTGTGTGATAATTGAATTATAACACTACCTTATCTTGCATTACAATTCAGTAAAGTTTGAGTTTATTGTAAATGACTGAACCAACACCCTTAATAAGCTGAAATTTAACACAGTGAGGATTCCAACAATACAGTGTCACACATATTCATAAATAAACCATGACACAATTTCACTGTCTTCTCCTGGTTCTTTACCAAGAGAGATCCATAAAACGAAGACTTTTCACCCATAAGGAAGTGAAGAGGGTTCTCTTCGTACTTCTTGACCACATGTCCTCTGAAGAACTTGCTTCCGAAAAGGTCAGGGGTTATGAAGGTTCCATATTTAGCCATTCCGATCTCATAAGGACTAAACTCCACCCAATCTGTCAATTAAAATACACCAATAAAAACACAGAATAAAAACAGAACTGAATCCACAACCTACATAAGTCTGAAAAACATGTCCATGACAAAAAACAAACAGCAGTGATTGCATTCATAACAAACCATCGAATCAGGCCTATTTCAAAAAATGTATGTTGACAAATCACAATGTTGGAAAACAGAGCAAAACCTGATTCTAAGAACCACAATGAAGAATTGCATATTTAAAATTGTTTTGGCAAGGTGTTAACACAATCTGTCTCAGATTTCAGTTTCTGGAAAGTAACAGTTATTAACGTATGCCACTTTTGACGAAGGCAGATGTATCAATCAACTGCACATTATACACAACACAAAAGCGGCCAGCAAAAAATTGAGAATAGGTGCAGGTTTAGGTGTAGACAAAATAATTAATGACATTTGAAGGTACTGACAGCCACCACACTTGTAGTCTATTGTGGAAGTAGGAGTGGTTCAGACTATTCGAGTAACTGAATGACAAATGCCATGCCAGGGTGATTCCTGAGAAAATGAGAAATGGTGGTGAAACTTCAGAGAAATCTTGCTTTCTAATTTTACAAAGCCAACCTTAACATATGCATCAGAGCTTGTAAGAGCAAGTCAAATGGTCAAGACAAATGAATTCTGACAAAAATATTCCACTTATGATTTAATAGATGGTTATTCAATATATCAGTGTCTAAATAGTTACATTTGTTGCACCAGTTATATAGACTTATATATTGACACGTTTATACCGAAGCAAAACACCTGGTAACTGTATTAATGCGCTAATTAAGCTGCTACGTTACTTGGCAGCCACAAACAGCCTAAAGTTAGGATAATTAACTTTATAACTTAGTGGAAGAATTGTTTATTTTGATAATTCTGAATAATACAATTGACTGTTTATTGAACATTAGTCTCTTTTATTGTCTTTTATCATAAGCAACAAGCCAGTCAAGTCTGTGCATTTCAGTGATTTTACCATAGGTAAATTTTACCTAAGAACACCACTTACCAGTGGTAAAATCACTGTAACTCTGTGCCTCTTGTGGCTTATTGCTTTTGTAATGTAAACCTTTCCTCCGGTTAGAAAAAATGTATTCACTTAAGGTTAATATTCCATTTCTCCATTCTTCACATAACAGAAAGAGCAATTTTCAGCTCAGATGACATGACTTGCTCAGTCAATTGCCAGTGTCTGCTCCTCCCTTTAGACTTCACAGAGCAGTGCATTCTGCTGACGTAGTGTTTTTATACCAGCTTGTGCACAATTACAATAGAACTACGAATGTTTGTTGCCTATATTCAATTACACACTGACAGACAGACTTTTAACAACAAATGCGTGTGGCGATTCAGGGCTTTCTTAGTGCTTTGAAAAGAACAATGCCAATCCACTTTGAACTAAAAATAGTAATTTTACACATAGGCTAGCATACTTTCATTAATCTGTTCACATAATTGGATTCTCCCCATGCAGTTCAACAAGTCACGAAATATTGATTTGAGTTCTGAATTTGTGATTTTGAACAGAGACAGCTGAGTGCTATGAGAAACATGGAACTAGCACATTGAAGGAGATAGGTTGCCAGGGACAACAGTCAAATATACAGTTAAGCGGCATTATAAAAAAAAATATTTGACTGTAGAATGTCCCGATTGACCAATCAGAATCAAGTTTTCCAGAGAACTGTGTAATTCCGCTTATCTGAACAAACTCATGCTTGTTATAATAATCATATAAACGATGATGCAAAAAAAAAATAGTATAATAAATACATATTTATTTTGAAAAATTTGCCAAATGGGTTGATCCACAAAAAGACAGAATTATACATATATGTACCCTTTTACCTGCAAACTTAAGCTCAGTGACATTTGGTTTTACATGTAGGCAGGTGAACAAGGGCAGAGGAGCCTGAGCTTCGTTGATCTTCTCTTGCAAATCACTTAACTTGGTGTCCATCGTCTGTGGAGTGAGCATGAGAGAAAGATCAGGATCTGAAACCTATTTCAATCTACCAGAGAGCAATCAGAAAGAGAAAGTGAGGAGGATTGTGTATTTCTGACTAAGGACAAAAGAAAAGTAAAGATCTTTCCAAAAGAGCAGATACCTACAACTGGAATAAGGGTCTCGCCAATCAACATTCCGAAGATATCTGTGAAGATGACAGGCTGCCCTGCGGCCTTCTTGCTCCACAGGCCATGCATGTAGTTAGTGATATGTTTGGGATGGAGAAGTCTGAGAGGGTTACTGCTGACACGATTCATCAGCTCCTGGTTGATCCGCTCTGGGCCTTTAGCAGGGAACTCTGGGTGGGAGTACAAAGTGGACATGTACCTATGAGACACAAAACTGCAAATGCTGGTTTGCACCAGGTTAGGATGGATGGATGGATGGATGAAACGTCCTCATACCATGTGGATCCAGAAAGGCCAGCAACATAGGTGACGCAGTCTAGAATGCCAGACTCGTACAAAGCCTTCATAACACCTGAAAATCCAACCATTGCTCTGAAACATCCCACTGCCCAAGCACAGCTATTACTGGAACCTGGATAAAAGAAATAAACTTTGCATTAAGGTTCTGTTCAGTAACATTAGTAATGCATTTGGTATCATGAACTAACACTGAACAATATTTTTAAAGCATTTATTAATCTTGGTTAATGTTAATGGATAAATATGCACATTAAATGTGATAGGAGCTGTTTCCTGTTCTGGTTGCTGCACGAGTCTGTTTTTTTGTAGCTTGCTAGCCTGCTTAGCTGCTTATTCCTCTGCGCTCATCATTTTATCCTTTGCCATTTTACCGCATGCTTCGTTTTTTTTCCCCGCTTTTCTATTGTTTCAACTGCTTGTATATTACCACGCACACCATTTTCTTTTCTTTTTTTACACTTGTCTACATCTCGCATTTAGACTGTGGGCATTCGTTTTCTTCTCTGTGTTTTACACAGATTATTGCATCAATCTCAAACATATACTGATCAGGAACCAACACAAAAACAGCAGACATCAACTCACATCGATCACAAACCCTCGGCGCTCAAGAACAACCATAACAACAACAACAAAAAATTGTGGCAACACACACACTTTGGTTCAGGGCAGGGCATTTGGGTGACGTCTTGGCGGCATACTCGCTCAGCAAAGCGACACCACTCTCCCGTTCCTGTTAGGGTTTCCAATTTATTCTCCCCACTCAGTGATGCACCCACTGAGAATCATGTTGAAAGTGCACTTGTTATAGGAGTTTTTATTGTAAGGAATGTGGAAATAGAGACTCCATTGTTAAATGCATTTAGAGGGCTCGGTGTCTGACATCAGATCAAATTTGCAAGTGCTGGCTAATTCTAAACATAGATTTTCTAAAATTGTTATTCATGTCGGCACTAACTATATCCAACTTCGCCAGTCAGAGATCACTAGAGATAATGTTAAAGAGGTGTGTGAACTTGCAAAAACGATATCAGACACTGTAATATGCTCTGGCCCCCTCCCTGCTCGTCGTGGTGATGAGGTTTATAGTAGATTAGTGTCACTGAATGGCTGGATGTCTGAGTGGTGTCAGGAGAATAGCATAGGATTTATAGACAATTGGAAGAGTTTTTGGGGTAGACCTGCCGCTCTCCTCTCTAGTAATTTGGCTCATTGTCTTAATAGTGATATTATTTGACTAACTGGGGCCCAGGTCAGGAAGCAGACAAACTGGCTAATCCGAATGTCTGCTAGCTGCCTTGAGATGTCACACAGGTCACAGAAACTACAACACATAGAGATTGTATCACCTAAATATCACATACAGACTGTGTCTTTTCCCTGAACTACCAAACACAAACCCCTCACTAAATCATTTAGAAAAAATTTGATTAAGGTAAAACATGAAAAAAATTTGTTTTTAAGATAAACATCATATAAAGGTAGGGCTACTTAACATTAGATCTCCTTCAACTAAAGCACTAATTGTAAATGAAATTATTACAAATCATAGTTTGGATGTGCTCTGTTTCACTGAAACCTGGCTTAAACCAGATTAATATATTAGTTTAAATGAATCTACTCCCCCAGGTTATTGTTATAAGCATGAGCTGTCTGAAAGGTCGAGGAGGAGGTGTTGCTGCAATTTACAGTGAATTTATTGGTGTTATTCAGAGTACAGGATAAGTTTAAGTCTTTTGAACTAATTATGCTTAATGTGACACCATCAGATACAAATAAAAAATCTCTGTCGCCTTTTGCCCTTGCTACAGTATATAGATCACCCGGGACGTGTTCTGATTTACTTGGTGAATTTGCTCATTTTCCATCAGATCTGGTAGTTACTGTGGATAGAGCTTTAATTGTTGGTGACTTCAGCATTCACATAGATGATGAAATGACACATTGGAATTAGCATTTATCGATATTCTCAACTCACTTGGAGTCAGACAAAATATGACAGGACCAACTCATCACCATAATTATACACTAGATTTAATTCTGTCATATGGAGATGATGTTGATACTACTTAAATTCTGCCACAGAACGATGATATCTCAGATCATTACCTCATATCTTGTATGCTGTGATCAGCTAATGTTACTCAGTCTACACCATGCTATCATTCAGGTAGAACTATTCTTTAGACCACTAAAGATAACTTCATTAATAATCTTCCAGATTTATCTCATATACTCAGTAAGCCAAAAAGTCTAGAAGAACTTGAATTAATAACAGAAAATATAAATACAGTCTTCTCTAGCACTCTTGATAGTGTCGCCCCTTCGATTAAATAAAAAATATTTAAAAAAAGGCCTGCACCAAACTTATGCTCTCAACAGAGCAGCTCGGAAAATGGAACGTAAATGGAAGAATACAAAATTACAGGTATTTCGTGGTGCATGGAAGGAGCTATAGACAGGCACTAAAAGCTGCTAGGTCAGCATATTTTAGCAAACTTATAGAAAATAACCACAACAAGATATTCCATTGCAGCACAATAGTTATGACTTCATGAATTTCTTTACTGATCAAATTTAATTCATAATAAATAAAATTGGAATTATGCAATTGTCTGTCAAAGTACCTCAGAAAACAGTGTCTCATAATTTTCCTCACAAGCAACTTAAATCCTTCGCTGTCACAGGTCATCAAGAGCTAACAAAACTTAACGAAACATCAAAAGCCACAACATGTATGTTACCAACTAAGCTCTTAAAAGAGATATTACCTGTCATCTCAGAACCTCTTCTTAATATAATTAACTCCTCACACTGTTCGGGACACAAACACACTCACTCAGTTTAAGTCTAGACTAAAGACTCATCTATAGCCAGAAATACACCTAATTTATCCAACTCACAATTAGGCTGTTTTAGTTAGGTCTGCTGAAGCCAGAAACATTTATCATGATCTATAACTCTGTAAAAAAACTGAATGAATCCCGAGGTTACCAGAGCCAGTCAGATCCAGCTCCGTTCCTGCTTGGTGTCAGACTCCACTGCTACGTGCCTCTGACTGATGATGACTAAATGCAGCCGGTGCCAGGCACATATCACTTCACATCTCTGCCTGCGTCACCTTGCTCTAATGATGCACTATACTCTTAAAATGGAATACATAGACTATCAATTAATTGCCAACAAAAGCCTATATCAGCCAACTAACAAAGGACAATGCATCTATGTGAACTTCTGCAGTTAATCCAAGCTGAACTTCAAAGACTTTAGTCATTAATCTTACAGTTCATACAAAATCTAATTTTAATCCATGACTTGCACTGCACACAAATAACTAATATTGTCATTATATTCATCCTGTTTAGCCAGAGGGGAACTGGCCCCCACAGTGAGCCTGGTTTGTCCCAGTGTTATTTTTCTCCATTAAACAACATCTTATGGAGTTTTGTGTTCCTTGCAACAGTCGCCTTCGGCTTGCTCACTGGGGTTCTAAATACAATTATTATTATGTTTTGTTTTTTTTTTTACACAATTTACAATCATATTTAATAAAACTACACAATGATGACTCTAAGACTTTATAGATATTAGTTTCATTTTCTGTTAATGCATGATTTTCTGTAAAGCTGCTTTGAAACTATGTGTGTTGTGAAAAGCACTATACAAATAAAAATGACTTGACTTAACTTAAATAGTGAAGCTTACTAATGTTAATGAATACAATCTTATTTTAAGGTGATACCAATGATAAAAACAAAGAATGCTAGCTAAATACTTAAACCAACAAAAGGCTAGCAATTTTAGCATTTAGCCTTAGGAAGTATTTGTCAGACAAAGAGATTTACTGTACTTGATGACAGCAAAATGCTTAATTTAATCACTGCATTAATACACCTCTGTATGCTCTTTAAAAATATTTAAAAACAAAAATGTGCACCAGGTAAAACTGGCTAAAATGGCATGTCAAACAGTAATATGTGCTCAATTCCCAATGTGCTCTAAGTCCTCGTGGTGGCGTAGTGACTCGCCTCAATCCAGGTGGCAGAGGATGAATCTCAGTTGCCTCCGCATCTGAGATGTCAATCTGCGTATCTTATCACGTGGCTTGTTGAGCTTGTCACCGTGGAGACATAGCGCGTGTGGAGGCTTCATGCTATTCTCCGCGGCATCCACTCACAACTCACCACACGCCCCACCGAGAGCGACCATGAGGAGGTTACCCCATGTGACTCTACCCTACCTAGCAACCGGGCCAATTTGGTTGCTTAGGAGAACTGTCTGGGTCACTCAGCACACCCTGGATTTGAACTCGCGATTCCAGGGGTAGTAGTCAATGTTGCTAATTGCTGAAGTGGCTGCCATTTTGGTTGTTTTTACAACTGTCAAGTGAGAGAAATCAGAAGCTGTGTCCGAATATGCATGCTTCTGGACTATAAGTATTCCAAAAACAGTATGATAATGGATTAGGGTGTCTGAATCCTCAGTATTCAAAAAACATTAAGTGAGAATTACCCAGATGACCTACTATTTCTGGCAAGATTCTGAAGGGGGCATGAACTGAACTCTTTATGATCCCATAATGCTACGGAAGCTGAGGAAACGTCATATTCAGAAAAATGTAATTGAATTTTTTCAGAGAACCATGAGTTGGAGTCCCTTAAGTAAGAAACCTCTTTAAGTTCTTGTATTGAAATCTGTTTGGTTGTAAAGAGTAGTGTCTCTAGTTTCATTTAAATGCCGCTTTAAGCTGATAAAGATGAAGTCCACATATATGGAAATCAGGACCGCGTTCCCTCAAAAGTTGAAAAAACATGTACCCTATCAATTCAGTTCACGAGACATTGCAGTGAACGCTTTGGGGAATTCCTTTTCCACGACCTAGTCGAAGCCCTTGTACCATAATGCCAATCGTATGATTGGCAATGGTGTTTGAGCCCTGCCCTTTTAGGCGCGCGCTTGCACTATTTAAGCGGGCACTCAAACACCATTTCTTCAGAATTTTCTTGCTTCAAATCTGACATCATCTCATCTTGATTACACATCTTGATCAGCCCTCTCTTCGCTGTCGATGGACACCCATCAGTGGACGGAATTCCCTGCAGACACATCAGGACATTCTTCGCCTGACTCTCAGCACCTGCAACAAAGATTCACCTGCCCCCTCTAGTGTTCCAGTGAAGAAGTCTCTCCACCTCACAGCCAGATCGGGTTCTTCACTCAGCAAGACATCTACCCGCTTCCCGCAGCATCCAGGTAGGAGCTGTATCCTTTCATTCACACACACACACACACACACACACACACCAACAGGAGAGCTGCGTTCGCTGCCTGGGGCACACCCACACCGAAGCAGCTCTCATGGGGACAGACTGCCCTCACTGTGAGGACATGAGTCCCAAGATGCTCCACTCTAGGGTTGCCCTCGTTCTGAGGAACAATTCCGCCTCCCGTGCCCTCCTGACTGCTTCCTCTGTGTTAAGTCACGAGGGACCACATGAGGAAGCATGGCGGGCCGCGAGGTAGAGCTGGAAGAAACTGAGGAGGATCTCGTGCAGGCGCAAGCCCCACGAGCCACTTGATCTTCCCATGCAGCGTCTTCGCCAGTGCAGTATGCACGTGATGACCTCCGGCCCTCTGTGAATGAGCGCAGTGTTGTCGTATTTGGCTGGTCTGATAATGATAATGATGCCGTATCCCTCGCAGCATCGGACAAGGAGGATGCTGCAGCTCCTTCCCCCTGTGAGGGTGAGGAGTGTGCACTGGCCACAGACAGATAGCTTCTTTGTGTCCTCACACGGGCGGTTGAGGAGCTCAGTCTTGAGTGGTCCCTTCCAGAAGTGCTGGTAAAGTCTCGCCTAGACGAGTGGTTCCTGCAGGCCGGCCACCGCCAGCAGGCCGCAGCCCGTAAAACTGCACAGTTCTTCCCGGAAGTCCACGACAAGCTCACAAAGTCCTGGTGTGCTCCCTATTTGTCCAGAGAATCTGCGGTCCTCACAAAAGTGGACCATGTTGAGAATAAGGGATATGCTAAGATTCCCCCTACTGAAGAGGCGGTTGCAGCCCATCTCTGTCCCTTTGCTGCTGTGGGATGGAAATCCTGTGTCGCCCACCCTTCCAAGACATGCCGACTGATGTCCACACTGGCTGAAAGAGCTTACACAGCAGCGGGCCAGGCTGGTTTGGTGCTCCATAGCATGGCAGTGCTTCAAATCTTTCAGGCCAAGCTCCTCAAAGATGTGGATGAGCAAGGCCCGAACGCTGACGTGGTTAAATAGCTCTGCACCACCACAGATCTGGCGCTGCGAGCTACTAAAGTTACCGTGCAGGCCATCGGAAAGGTGATGTGTAATCTGGTGGTTTTGGACCGGCATGTCTGGTTAACGCTCACGGAGATGCGTGACGCTGAGAAAGCCACCTTACTCGACACCCCTGTCTCCCCTGACGGCCTTTTCAGAAACACCGTGGAAGGCTTTTCTGAATGATTCATTCACCACATAAACCGAGGCCCAAATGGAAGCCTCGCCCGCCTCAGCACGAACCTCGCACCTAAGGGAAAATTCCGGTGCAACGTCATGAAGAGGAGTCTGGAGCCCGCAGTTCTTCTTGGCCTAGATCCAAAGAAAGCCCGGCTCAACACACATGCTGTTCCGCTTCCCGCAATTCACCAGGACCGGACTGTTTTACACAATGTTGTTCATATGTGTTGTTTGCAAATAAAGAATGTATTAAAAACGAAAAATGAAAAGCACTTGTGATTGCAAAAAGAGAGATTCTCAAAAAGAGAGCTCAATTTCTCTTCACATTTCTCATACCCCACACACTATGCTCAACCGCTTCCCTATGGCAAGTGCTGCTCTATCTCTTATAAAGAGCAAACTGATGCACCCGCTGTCTCACCAAGCAGATGCGTGGCGAGCTCTCACGGGTGTGTCAGTCTGGGTGCAAAAAACTATCGGGCACGGTTATACGCTCCAATTTGCACACCTGCATCCAACATGGGTTGGGGCAAGCTGTGCAATGAAACGGCTTTCGGCACTTGGACAGGTGCGAAACAGGCATGGCACATCAACTACCTTGAAATGCTAGCCGTCTTCTTAGCAGTGAAAGCTTTCCATTCCAACATAGTGAATCATCACGTTCTGATTCAGTCAGACAATATGTCAGTGGTAGCGTACATAAATTGCCAGGGCGGCACTCGATCGCCATCAATGATGAGCCTGGTGCAACGCCTCCTCATGTGGAGCATGCGTCATCTCCTCTCCCTGCGCACGACATATGTTCCAGGCTGAACTGCGGAGCGGACATGCTGTTGCACCAGGGACCGATGACAGGGGGAATGGAGACTTCATCCTCAGATGGTTCTGAGGATTTGGGAAATGTTTGGCAAAGCGGAAGTCAACCTATTTGCCTCTGCAGAGACAGCCCATTGCCCTCTTTGGTACTCCATGTCCCATGCCCTGCTGGGAGTGGACGCCTTGGCCCACAAGTGGCCGACAAATGCAAATATGTGTTTCCCCTGGTACGTCTTCTGCACTCTGTCATCAGCAAAGTCCAATAGGACAAGGAAACGGTTCTGTTTGTTGTGCCAAAATGGCCCAACCAGCCATGGTTTCCGGAAATGGTATTAGGTGGCCCTCCATGAGAAATACAGCTGAGGAGGGATCTGCTCTCTCAAATGCAGGGCACGATTTTGCATCCCCAGCCAGAGCTGTGGAACCTACACGTATGGCCCCTGAACAAAGTACAGCAGACGAGCCCGAATTGGCTCAGTCTGTAATGAACACCATTTTGCAGGCTAGAGCACGGTCTACAAGATGCCTCTATGCACTCAAATGGCGTGTGTTTGCGGACTGGTGCTCTTCATGCAGCAACGACCCAGTAAACTGCTCCATAACGGAGAGCCTTACATTCCTTCAAGAACGGCTGGACACAGGTCATACACCGTCAACACTTAAGGTCTATGTACTGACCATCTCGGCATTTCACACCCCAGAGACTGGCTCCTCTATAGGCAGACATGATCTGATTATAAATTTCCTTAGGGGAGCGAGGCGCTTGAACCCCCCTCACCCTGCTACGGTTCCAACATGGGACTAAAGCTGGTGCAGAGGGCACTCACGAGCCCCCCGTTCGAACCATTGGAATCCGTTGAGTTACGTGAGCTGTCTTTAAAGATGGCACTGCTGTTGTCTCTAGCATCAGTCAAATGGGTTGGTGATATACAGGCGCTGTCAGCTGACAGTTCATGTCTGGAATTCGGTCCGGGGCTTTCAAAAGCCACCATCAAACCCAAAAAAGGCTATGTTCCTAAGGTGCTTTCTCCTACAAGCTTTCTCTTCTCCACCGTCTAATTCTGATGAGAAGCAGTTAGCGCATTTATTATGCTCCGTGCGGGCATTGCACACATATGTGGAGCGCACTCGCCAGTTTAGACTGTCAGATCAGCTCTTCGTCTGTTATGGAAGATGCACAAAAGGCATGTCCATCCCAAAACAAAGGCTCTCTCTCACTGGATTGGTGATGGGATCGCCCTCGCTTATGAATCATAGGATGTGAGATGCCCTATTGGTGTAAAGGCATTAGAGGCATGGCTTGCTCATGGGTATGGACCAACAGTATATCCCTACAGGATATATGCTCTGCAGTAGGATGGTCTTCGCAGAACACGTTTGTGAGGTTTTATAACCTAGACATGGCGTCCATCGCTTCGTGAGTCCTCTCTGTCTAGTGAGCTTACTATTCCAACAGCCAGCAGGTGAGCTGTTATAATTTTAATACAGCAATCTGTGTAGGCCACTATCCAGTTTACTCCCACTAGAAGTCACAAGCACTTCCAATAGAATACAACCTCCTTCCCCACCTCTGCTTATGAAGGGGTTAAATAATTCTGTATGTATTATACACTCATATAGATCCTCAGATTAAGATTAACTTCCCGTCTGGTTTTACCATGTGGGGTTATTAATTTTCATACACACTTGAAGACATATTAAGTCACCTCCTGACGGGACCTCATATACATATTCTAATAAGTGTTTATACCCTGGTGCATCTTAGGGTATCATGCTACGTAGTGCGGTGTGATGGGACTCCATTCCCTAAAGTGTTCACTGCAATGACTCGTGAACTGAATTGATAGTTATTTTTAATATTTTTCAACATTAGCACATCTGTGGGTCATTTCACATCATTTTAATATAAATGTTGCTATTGTTTTATTTTATTATCACTGTAAAATACGGTTCTATTCATTAAAATTAGTAAATGCATTCCTATATATTTACTATGCATTTTCACACTGACAATAAATTAATTTTAATATATTGTTATTGTTTTATTTTGTTACTGTACAATACGGTTCTATTCATTAACATTAGTAAATAAATTCTTTTATATTTACTATGCATTTTCACATTGATAATAAATGTATTCATGCAAAAGCTGAAAAATTTTGCTTTCAGATGCTTTATCTGGAGTTAGGATGAAAATAAGGTGCATTTCTTTCCGATTAACATTTTTTATTGATTCATATAGATAACAAAGCAAAGCAAAACATATATATATACATAATCAACATTTAACCCCACTATTACCCCTCCCCTCCCCAATCCCCAACCCCATTCTGACCCTCAACAACATTCCTGTGGTCATACATGATTATAGACACACACACATAAACAACAACAAAAGAAAAAAAAAAGAAAGAAATATATAATAATCACACAGATTTAAAACTAAACTTTTCTCTCCACTGCCCCTCCCCGAGAGTCCTCCAATAACGCCAAATAGCTGCCCCATTTCCCATCAAATGAATCCCAACTCCCCAGCCTTCTACATGATGCTTCCTCGAAAGCCGCCACCCTCCCCATCTCTGTGCACCATTCTTGAAATGAGGGCACTCCAGCAGACTTCCATCCCCTTAAAACAATTTGTCTGCTGATCATGACACTGGTTAGAACCCAATTTTTTATGTGTTTATCTCCTACATTGATGACTGCCCCATCTCCTAAAATACAGAGTCTGGGGCTAATTGAAATTTGAGTGCCCAATACATCACACATAAAACTCTGAACCTTCAACCAAAATTCTTGGATCTTAACACACCACCAAAAAACATGGGATTTGTCTCCATCTTCTGATTGGCATCGCCAGCAGGTGGGTGTGTCTTTAAGACTAAGCCTATACAATCTAGAGGGAGTCCAATAGAATCGATGTAAAATCTTGAATTGCATTAAGGCGCACCCTTGCATCTCTAGATGCAGACTTGACATTTTTTAGAATCCTAGCCCACACTCCTTCCTCCAATACCAAGTTTAAATCTTTCTCCCATAATCACTTGACAGAAGTTAAAGCTCCATCCCCCAGACTCTGAATTAGCATGGAGTAATACCTTTTCCAAATTTATCTGAATCTAAAAAATTCAGTGGTGTAGGCAAGGCCTTAATTACCTCGCCAAGCTCCTCCAAGGTTATCTCAGAATCAAGATAATTTTTTTGCTCAGTCGTCAGTTTAGGAAGTTCTAATGGTTCCACAAAGTTTAATATCTTCATCAGTAGACGAAAACATGGAACTATAGAGATCAAGATAGAATTCTTTAAAAGCATTATTAATATCAATGGCTGAGGTAAATATTTCACCACCAGCAGATTTTACTGAGGGAATGGTAGAAAAAGACTCTCTCTGTTTTATATATCTAGCCAGAAGTTTTCCTGCCTTGTCCCCCAACTCAAAGTATGACTGTCTTGCCCTGAATAGCCAAAACTCCACCTTCTGTGACAAAATAGTATAATATTTATATTTCAATCGGGTCACTTCTCTGAGGCTATTAGACGACATTCGGCTCTTCAGCTCTGCTTCGGCACTTTTAATATTCCCTTCCAATTCCACGAGTTCTTGTGTTTTGGATTTTTGGGTGAATGAGGCATACTGTATGATCCGACCCCTAAGAACCGCCTGTAACACTTCTCAGTTAAAGGAGGAGGCGAGAAGCAGATTTTCTGGTTCAGGTGAGCGTTTTATTCTCCCCACTGCAGCAAATGCACTCTTACAGGGCTCTCACCGTGTTCAATAACTCAATTAAACATAAACAACTACTTCAGTAAAATAAACTCTCAGCTTCACACTAATAAGCTCTTGGCTTCAGAATCAGGTCTCTAGTGCCCAGGTTCTCTCTCTTCTGAGTGCTGCGTGGCCCTCTTTATGCCGCTCTCCCCGTGCTCACTGAAATTAGAGACAGGTGTTAAGACATAATTTAGCTCAGGTGTAAGTGCCCTTACCGCTTTCCCTCTCTCCGGAGAGATGCTTGACCACGCCCCCGCTGCCACATATCCCCACCGCCCGACTCAGGCCGGGGAGGCATCCGGCCTGCCTACCACTGCCCCCCCATTCCTGGAAAGGAAGTCGGCGACAGCCATCTGGGCCCCCGGCCTGTGGACCACCTTGAACTTAAACGGCTGAAGAGCCAGATACCAACGGGTGATCCGGGCGTTAGTATCTTTCATGCGGTGGAGCCACTGGAGTGGGGCGTGATCCGAGCAGAGGGTGAAGGCCCGCCCCAGCAGGTAGTATCGGAGAGTGAGGACTGCCCACTTGATGGCGAGACACTCCTTTTCCACGGTGCTGTACTTAGTTTCCCTTAACGAGAGCTTACGGCTAATGTACAGCACCGGGCGCTCCTCCCCCTCCACTACCTGCGAGAGTACGGCCCCCAGCCCCCTGTCTGAAGCATCTATCTGTAAAATAAAAGGGAGAGAGAAGTCAGGTGAATGTAAAAGCGGCCCCCCGCAAAGTGCAGCTTTAACCTGCGTGAACGCCCGTTGACACTGCTCCGTCCACTGGACCGGATCTGGAGCTCCCTTTTTAGTGAGATCAGTCAGCGGGCTGGTGATGTCCGAATAATTAGGTACAAACCTTCTATAATAGCCAGCCAGCCCCAGGAACTGTCTCACCCCCTTTTTGGTCTTGGGTCTCAGGCAGGTCGCAATCGCCGCTGTCTTGTCAATTTGGGGACGCACCTGCCCATGGCCCAAGTGGAACTCCAGATACCGTACCTCCACCCGCCCAATCGCACACTTCTTCGGATTCGCTGTGAGCCCCGCTCGGCACAGCGATCTCAGAACCGCCCTCAGATGTTGCATATGCCGCTGCCAATCATTGCTATAAATGATGATGTCATCTAAATAGGCAGCGGCGTAAGCTGCATGCGGTCTGAGGATTCGGTCCATGAGATGCTGAAACGTAGCCAGGGCCCCAAACAAACCGAACGGAAGTGTCACAAATTGGTGTAATCCAAATGGTGTGGAGAAGGCGGTTTTCTCAAGGGAAATTGGTGTCAAGGGGATCTGCCAATAACCCTTTGTCAAATCCAATGTCGAATAAAAACGAGCAGTGCCCAACCGATCGAGCAACTCATCAACGCGAGGCATTGGATATGCATCAAATTTAGACACCGCATTGACTTTTCTATAATCCACACAGAATCGCACAGACCCGTTGCTCTTAGGCACTAGAACAACTGGGCTGGACCAATCACTGTGTGATTCTTCTATTACCCCCATATCAAGCATCGCATCCAATTCTTCCCGAACAATTTTCTTTTTGTGTTCGGGTAGTCGATAGGGGCGGTTACGTACTACGATCCCCGGCTCGGTCTCGATGTGGTGATGGATGAGGTTTGTATGTCCCGGTAGAGGGGAGAACACATCTGCAAACTCCTGTTGCAACCTAGCAACCTCCGCGAGTTGAGAGGTGGTCTCCGCAAATGAGTGGGGTGAATTGTTTATGTTTTGAACTCACCTCCGGTCCGAGCTCCGCCTTCTCGGGAACTACCGTAGCCAACGTCACGGGAACCGCCTCCCTCCACAATTTCAGGAGATTGAGGTGGTATATTTGACGTGCTTCCCCTCTATCGGTTCGTTTAACCTCATAATCGAGATCTCCCACTCGTCGTGTGACCTCAAAGGGTCCTTGCCACTTTGCGAGTAATTTAGAGCTCGATGTGGGAAGCAATACAAGCACTTTATCTCCCGGTGCAAATTCCCTTAGCTGAGTTCCCCTGTCATACAGTCGGCGCTGTCGTTCTTGAGCTTGGAGCAAATTCTCCTGTGTTAGTTGCCCCAAGGTGTGGAGTTTTGCTCTAAGATCAAGAACGTACTGAATTTCATTTTTACTGTTTGAAGGTCCTTCCTCCCAGGCCTCTCGCATTACATCAAGCACGCCGCGTGGGTGTCGCCCATACAGCAGCTCAAATGGGGAGAAGCCAGTGGAGGCTTGCGGGACCTCTTGTACTGCAAATAACAGGGGTTCGAGCCATTTATCCCAATTTCTAGAATCATCGTGCACGAACTTACGAATCATGTTTTTGAGGGTTTTATTAAATCGTTCCACCAGGCCATCCGTTTGAGGATGGTATACACTGGTGTGAATCAATTTAATATTTAATAACTCGTACAGTTTGCGTAGTGTTCGTGACATAAATGTTGTGCCTTGATCGGTGAGGATTTCTTTCGGAATCCCCACCCGGGAGATTATTTTGAAGAGTGCCTCCGCAACACTGCATGCTGAGATGTTGCGAAGAGGCACTGCTTCCGGATATCGCGTTGCATAGTCCACTAGGACCAATACAAAGCGATGTCCGCGTGCTGACCATTCTAATGGCCCGACGAGGTCCATTCCAATTCTCTCAAAGGGGACCTCGATCAGAGGGAGAGGGCGCAATGGCGCTTTTGGGGTGGCCGGTGGGTTAACCAGCTGGCATTCGCGGCATGCCGCACACCACCTGCGGACATCGCCGCCAATGCCCGGCCAATAGAAACGGGCTATTAGACGGTTCAGTGTTTTCCTTTCTCCTAGGTGACCTGCCATGGGATTATAATGAGCCGCCTGGAATACCATTTCCCGACGGCTCCTTGGAATCAACAGTTGGGTTGTATCCTCTTTGGTCCGAGTGTCCTGTGTCACTCGATACAACCACTCATTTATAATTGCAAAATAGGGGTATGAAAGTGCGATGTCAGTCTGGAATAGTTGACCATCGATGACTCTCACTTGGTCAAAGGCGTGTTTGAGGGTTTCGTCTCGCGATTGCTCCAAAGGGAAATCCCCGTCAGGGAATTCCCTGAGAAGGGGAGGGGCTGCAGCCTCTCCCGCTCTCTCGTCATCATGACGTGGAGCTGTCGAGGACGGCCCCGGCTCCGCCTCCCCTGCCAGAGCATCGCACATCACACATCTCCCTATTTTCATACAGGACCCATCCGCGCAAATTCCCTTTAATAAAACTCTAAAATCAGGCCAATCAGTCCCCAAAATCAGCGGATGGGTGAGGTGGGAACTAACCGCAGCCTCCACTCTATGCTTTTCCCCCCGAAATTTAATCGTCAGGGTCACCACCGGATACTTGTGAATATCCCCGTGTACACATTTCACCTTCACCGTTTTAGTTGTGACCAATGCCTCGGGTTGAACCAGGCGTTGGTGGATAGTGGTTTGATTACAACCGGTATCCACCAACGCCTGGTGAGTACCCCCCTTGACACTTACCGGTATCCGGTACGCTCCGGCCCGGTCGGGGGCAGCCTGTGGGAGGTCAGAGACCCGCACCACCGTCCCCAGCTCCATCAAAGGGCACTGATCTCGGAAGTGGCTCGGGTCTCCGCACCTCCAGCAGGCCGGCCCAGGCGCTACGCCCGCACTTCCGTCAGCGGGCGCCCCCCCCAAGGGGGAGAGCGGCGGGGCATTGGAGTAGGGGAAGGTGTCGCCTCCCACACCCGGGGAACTGGTCTCAGGGGCTGAGGTCCTCCTCGTCTGCATGGGGCAGGAATGGGACCTGGAGAGAGAGCAGACGAGAGGGAGAGAGGGGAGGGGGAAGAAACAGAGGGAGGAGAGAAAACGTAGGAGGGCTCTTCCGCCCTCGGGATCGCCACCATGTGGTCCTCCGCAAGTCGGATAGCTTCCTCCAACGACGCCGGGTGGTGGCACTGGACCCACTCCGCCATCCCTTTTGGCAGTCGAACTATGAACTGTTCCAGTACCACCTGGTCGATAATTCCCTGGATGTCGCGCTCCCCGCTAGCAGCCATCTTCGGCAGGCGTCACGGAGCCGCTGGGCAAAGGCAAACGGGTGGTCGGAGCTCTCCAACTTCAAGCTCCGGAAGAGTTGACGACTTTCCTCCGGAGTGCGACCAACCCGTTGCAAGATGGCTCTTTTTACATCTCCGTAGGCCAGGAGGCTCGACGCTGGCAGTTGTTGAGCCGCGAGCTGGGCTTCCCCGGACAACAGTGGGATCAATCGGGCTGCCCATTGGCCGAGCGGCCAGCCCCAGATCTCGGCGGTCCACTCAAACAAATCCAGGAAGGCCTCGGGGTCGTCCGCCGCCCCCATTTTCTGTAATGCTGGTGGGGGTAACGACGTGGGAGTGTCCGGGGTCGTGGCTGAGGATGCCCCTGGCTGAGGAGGCTCCGGATCACCTGCCGGTCCTCGGCTTGAGCATGCATGAGCTCGACAAACCGGCGGTCTTGATCTTGTCGGAGCTCAAGCAGCATCTGTTGGTGGTTCTGATGTAGGCTGGCAAGGGCTTGGAGGATCTACGCCAACTGGGAGGACTCTACGGGGCAACTTCCGTCCATCTTCAAACCTTCCCGGGTTTCGGCACCAGTGTAACACTTCTCAGTTAAAGGAGGAGGCGAGAAGGAGATTTTCTGGTTCAGGTGAGCGTTTTATTCTCCCCACTGCAGCAAATGCACTCTTACAGGGCTCTCACCGTGTTCAATAACTCAATTAATCATAAACAACTACTTCAGTAAAATAAACTCTCAGCTTCACACTAATAAGCTCTTGGCTTCAGAATCAGGTCTCTAGTGTCCAGGTTCTCTCTCTTCTGAGTGCTGCGTGGCCCTCTTTATGCCACTCTCCCCGTGCTCACTGAAATTAGAGACAGGTGTTAGACATAATTTAGCTCAGGTGTAAGCGCCCTTACCGCTTTCCCTCTCTCCGGAGAGATGCTTGACCATGCCCCCGCTGCCACACCGCCTTAAGTGCCTCCCAAGCTGCGCCCAAAGAGGATACTCAGGACCAGTTGGTCTCCATATAAACATTGATTTCAGCCTTTAGCATTTGTTGGAATTCAGGATTTTGCAAAGGGGATACATTAAAGCGCCAACTATATGATTTATTTTTCTCTGTATGTGGCAACACATCTAAACACACCAGGGAGTGATCTGAAATTAAAATGTTTCAACTACAACAACAGATGACATGAGGGACTTAGATATAATAAAAAAAAATCTATTCTAGAGTAAATCTTATGAAAAAAATGTATAGTCCCTACCAGATGGGTTCAGAAGTCTCCAAATATCTAGACCAAGATTTTTACACATCCTGTGAAGTGTCAATGTTGCTCTAGGGAGCTTGCATACTTGCTTCACTATGATCAAGGACTGAGTCCATCATAAGATTAAAGTCTCCTCCCAATATTATATCATGAGGGGTGCCAGCGGCTTACAACATTTCTTCAAGATCTATAAAAAAGCCCTGATAATCAACATTAGGTGCATAAATTTTCACCAAAATAAGACTTTGCCCCTGAATTTCTGCTAAAACAATAATGACTCTCCCTAATTTATCTTTAATCTGTTTGAGACATTTGAATCGTAGATGCTTACTTATCAGTGTAATGTCTCCCCTGCTCTTACTTGAGCCAGCACTAAAGAAAACCTGTCCACCCCATATCTTCCCACATTTTTCAGCTTCCTGCGGGGAAAGATGCATTTCTTAAAGAAACATTATATCATATTTCTTACACTTAAGAAGAGAAATAACCTTCCTTCTTTTTATGGGGTGCCCCAACCCATTCACATTCCGCGTGGAGAGAGACAATCCACTCATATTGACATTTCACATATAAGAAAAAATAAATTGTGTGTCAAAAACTAAATTTTAAAGACCACATTCCAACATTAGAGCAACAATCAAACCCCGAACTTCCCCAGAGCCAAACAAACAGAAAATAGAAAAACACACACAACAGACCAACTGGCATCCGTCCCTCTAAACTCAAACAGTCCATGTACACCTACGAGAGCCCCAGCGACACTTTTGCCATCGGAATGCTCAAATCCGGTGTTTCTATACAAATTTTGTGAGACAGAATTACACAACAAAAGATAATCTATAAAACAAACTCTAGCCAATAGGCAGAATAAACACAAAGAACGTGTAGATTCATCCACATAACTGTCCAGAAAGTGTGTTCCTCCACAAAACAAACTCTAGCCGCTAGTCAGAACCAGCACAAATAATAAAAAAATGTAAATTAAAAAAAATTAAAAAGCACTGTCATTTTCCTAAGACAGTCAAACGAATGTTCAGTAAGCCGGCCCATTCGACTGCTACATGAGTGCATCAAATGACCTAATCACTCCAATGTCTTGCAAGAAATACTCCACAAAACAAACTTCAGCCAATAGGAGGCATAAGCACAAAGAATGTGCAGATTCATCCACAACACTGCCCTGAAGAGTGTTATTCCACAAAACAAACTCCAGCCGCTAGGCGGAACCAGCACAAAAAGAAACAAAAAAGGCGATCAGTTCCTCGAAGAGTCAAGTGAATGTCCAGTGAGTCGGTCTGCTCGGCTGCAACGTGAGTACCACAAAATAACTTTACCAATCCATTGACTTTATGAAGGACAATGCTTGCTATGGGCATGTGAATGTTTACTGTCATCCTTAACATCTATTCTCAGTTTGGCAGGGAACATCAGTGCAAAAGCGACCTTCCGTTGATGCAAGAGTTTCTTGCATTCCTTGAATCGATCATGTTTCTATCTTGTCGAATTCGCAAAGTCTGGGAACAAGAAAATGCTGTGGTTTTCCCAAGAAATCCTTCCTTTACTCCTCGCCTTGTGTAACATGAGATCTTTATCGGATGATCTCAGAAATTTGTCCAGAATTGATCTGGGCCTGTCTCCCTCAGCGGATCGCCGAGCCAGAACCTTGTGAGCTCGCTCAATTTCCAGCTTATGGCCTGTTATGCTGAGCAGACTCGGAAAGAGCCCGTCCAGGAATTCCATCATATTCTGACCCTCTGCTCCCTCAGGAATTCCAACAATACGGACATTATTCCACTGACTACGATTCTCCATATCCTCCAGCTTTTCCCAGACGCACTCCATATCCACCTTGGATTAGCGGTTTAGCAGATAATTCCCTCTCCGATGACTCCAGATAATCGATCTGTTTCTTGACATCCCCCACTCTTGTAACCACCTCAGTGAATTTCGTCTCCACGGCAGTGATCGATCTACATATTACAGCAAGATCCTTCAAGTCAGCAACGACCTTCTTCAGCATTGCCGACATGTTCAACAATTCTCACCGAATTCACGCACTTCTCCGGCCAAACTGGCTCCCTGGTCTGCGGCCTTGTCAGGGGCATCAGCTTGAACATGTAAGTGTCTTTTAATATCTCCAGAACCAGAGGATTTTGAATTCTTTGACATATTGTCTTCCTAGAACAGTTATGGAACATGGTGTATCGAGTCTCACCGGTTTATGACATTAATAGTGTTAAAACTAGCAAAGTGTGCAGAGCTTGCCGTTCACACGTCCGAACCTCGCATGGTGTCACGTGACTCCTCGATAAGGTGCATTTCTAACTGTTCTGAGACCAGTGTGGACAGACTGCACACTGGAGGTTAAGTCATTCACTAAATAGGGAGCAAGGGTGCATCCTATAGCTTTCCTATGCAGCTAAGTGCATTCACTCCTAAAATCCGACCAAAAGTTAAGTTTCAGGCTGCAGATGATGTTTGGACAACTCAGCGTGTTTGGCAGACATGGGACAATGATACATGGTACATAAATTCAGAATTGTATAATGCTAAATTTAATTTAACATGGCTGGCAGTGATTGGATGATGCTGACCATTACTTTTTTTGGGGGGGGGGTTTACTCCAACTTGGAGTACCCAATTCCCAATGTGCTTTTAAGTCCTCGTGTTTGCGTAGTGATTCGCCTCAGTCTGGGTGGCGGAGGACGAATCCCAGTTGCCTCCGCGTCTGAGATCGTCAACCCACGCATCTTATCACATGGCTTGTTGAGTGCATTGCCACGGAGACATAGCACGTGTGGAGGCTTCACCCCATCCACCGCGGCAACCACGCTCAACTCACCACGCACCCCACTGAGAACGAACCACATTATAGTGATCACGAGGAGGTTACCCCATGTGACTCTACCCTCCCTAGCAACCGGGCCAATCTGGTTGCTTAGGAGACCTGGCTGGAGTCACTCAGCACACCCTGGGATTCAAACTAGTGAACTCCATGGGTGGTAGCCAGCGTCTTTACCACTGAGCTACCCAGGCCCCCGATCATTACTTTTAATAAGAATTATTAATTCAGCTTTATAGAAAATCATAGATAATGTCTCAAAAACATGAATAACCAATACTCCTGGACACATAATAAATGAAATATCTCACTTTCTAAAGCTTGGTATAACTTAGTCCCGCTCTACACATACAGTTAAAGTCAGAAGTTTACATACACTTAGGTTGAAGTCATTAAAAATAATTTTTTAACCACTCCACAGATTTAATATTAGCAAACTATAGTTTTGGCAAGTTGTTTAGGACATCTACTTTGTGCATGACACAAGTAATTTTTCCAACTATTGTTTACAGACAGAATTTTTCAAATTTAATTGACTATATCACAATTCCAGTGGGTCAGAAGTTTACATACATTAGTTAACTGTGCCTTTAAGCTGCTTGGAATATTCCAGAAAATTATTAGACAATTAGCCAATTAGCTTTTGATAGGAGGTGAACTGAATTGGAGGTGTACCTGTGGATGTATTTTAAGGCCTACATTCAAACTCAGTGCCTTTTTGCTTGACATCATGGGAAAATCAAAAGAAATCAGCCACATTTTTTGGACCTCCACAAGTCTGGTTCAACTTTTGGAGCAATTTCCAAATGCCTGAAGGTACCACGTTCATCTGTACAAACAATAATACGCAAGTATAAACACCATGGGCCACGCAGCCATCATACCGCTCAGGAAGGAGATGCATTCTGTCTCCTAGAGATAAATGTAGTTTGGTGCGAAAAGTGCAAATCAATCCTAGAACAACAGCAAAGGACCATGTGAAGATGCTGGAGGAAACAGGTAGACAAGTATCTGCAGTACTGTGCAAAAGTTTTAGGCACTTGTGAAAAATGTTGCATAGTGAGGATATCTTCAAAAATAATGATATAAATAGTTTTAATTTATCACTTAATGTCATACAAAGTCCAGTAAACATAAAAAAAGCTAAATCAATATTCGGTGTGACCACCTTTGCCTTTAAAACAGCACCAATTCTCCACCTGTTTTTCTTGGTTGTTGGCAGATAGGATGTTCCAAGCTTCTTGGAGAATTCGCCACAATTCTTCTATCTATTTAGGCTGTCTCAATTGCTTCTGTCTCTTTATGTAATCTCAGACTGACATGATGTTCAGTGGGTGGCATTGTAGGGGCCATGACATCTGTTGCAGAGCTCCCTGTTCTTCTATTTTAATCTTTTCTATTTGCAAAAGTAATGTTTGGGAGTCTAACATTTATATTTCCTATTGACACACTAAAGCTGAAGATATAAATAACCATCTTAAGACAAATGCTTTTGTGAAACATCTTATGTACCTAAGGCTTTTGCACAGTACTGTATATCCACAGTAAAATGAGTCCTATATCGACATAACCTGAAAGGCTGCTCAGCAAGGAAGAAGCCACTGCTCCAAAAGCCAGACTACAGTTTACAAGTGCACATGGGGACAAAGATCTTTCTTTTTGGATAAATGTCCTCTGGTCTGATGAAACAAAAATTGAACTGTTTGGCCATAATGACCATCAATATATTTGGAAGAAAAAGGGCGAGGCTTGCAAGCCGAAGAACGCCATCCCAACAGTGAAGCATGGGGGTGGCAGCATCATGTTGTGGGGGTTTTTGTTACCAAATTTGTTACCAAATACTAACAAAGTGTATGTAAACTTCTGACTCACTGGGAATGTGATGAAAGAAATAAAAGCTAAAATAAATCATTCTCTCTACTATTATTCTGACATTTCACATTCTTAAAATAAAGTAGTGATCCTAACTGACCTAAGACAGGGAATGTTTTCTATGATTCAATTAAAAACTGATTTTAAATGTATTTGGCTAAGGTGTATGTAAACTTCTGACTCCAACTGTATGTGGACATTGATTTTTAGGATTTTTTTTTTTTTTTTTTTTTGCTTATTTATTAGGTGCTAGTTACAAATCAAAAAGGGAAATGGAAACTACACACAGCAGTCACGCAGGGGTCTCAGGAGGTTAAATCTCAACCACTGAGTAAGCAGCCCAGATCCGCAAAGGGATAGTTTGTCTGAAAAAAATAAATAAATAACGCTTTTTTCCAGACATTGAAAGTGAATGGTTAACCTTCTGCCTAACATCTCCTTTTATGTTACACGGAACAAAGAAAGTCCAGTTTGTAACAGTATGAAGATGAGTAAATTATGTTGTTGTTGTTGTTGTTGTTGTTGTATTTCTTTTTTTTTTTTTTTTTTTTTTTGGTTGAACTATCCCTTTAAGCCATTAGGCTACCATCACAGTAATCTCAGGCACCTTTACTTGAACACAAAATCCATGCGTCTCTCCTTGCGAAAGAACATCACCGTCAGTTTGTTGTAAAAGTTGCCTGCTTGTTGAAGTTTCGATAACCTCTCTTTCTCTATTTTTTATTGAAATGAACTTTGCCAAATCCACGTAGGTCGTCGATGCTTACAATGCAGATCCATTTTAGCGCTTAATAACGTGTTTACACAAAACTAAAATCTAGCCTATCAGATAGTGTGACTGAAGGAAGGAGCTTCTGATTGGCTTATTCATTTTGGTAAGCATGCTTACCTTAGCCATTTGTAGTAGCAGGCGTGAATTTTAATGAACACAAAGTGTTGAATGAAAGGGCGGTAAACAATGCATTGAATCACAGAAAGCATAACAAAGTGCTTATACCTGATGGTGGCACCAAAGCAAATAAATGAACAACTGTCTGTGCTGCTCAACTGAGATGAAAGATGACAAATTTGAGTGAAAACAGTAGTTTATATAAACAATTACATTTAAATATTTCACAGTGTCATTTTTCTTTTCACCCTTCGGTTAGGTAAGCACTGCTTACCTTGCTTTAATGGACGGCATGTCCCTGAGTAATCTAAATGCAATGACTACATGACTGTAAGTCATGAACAAAAGCAGTTCAGTCTGTATGTAATTTCCAGTCTTTGAGACCTCCACTGCTGTATGTTTTTCTTCATTTTCAGTTCATGAAATCCTTCAGTAATAATACACCAGCCTTGTGAGTTCTCACAGGTCTCTGCTAACACTTCCTCTTTAGATTAGGATTCCATTCATTCCATACATGCTGCTAGCTGAGCCAAGACTGCCTTAGCAAAGACAAAAGTAATACGCGAAATAAAACAAAGACTTCAAAATAAGGAGGAACAATAACCCTCAGAGAAGCAAACCTTGGCCAGTCATCAAAGTGCTCAATTGACTAAGAACTCTAATAGTCAAGCGTTTTGACTATTTAATCATGTCTAGTTCATCACATGCTCAATGTGGCTAAATATCTTATGTGTTACGTAATGACTTTGCTAAAGTAATGTAGAAATCTGAGCTGCCTTAGGGAGTTCTGCGTCAGTGGTACTTCTCAGTTGCATGTTTTCTCTAATTATTGTTTCATGGAATGTCTTGGCTGTCTGCTATCGTAAAACATGCACTTTGTGTGTCTTTGTGTGTCATTTACTGTACATGACAGCCTGATGATATCTGCATTAAAAATAACTTTACTTTCTCGTGCAACCGCATCACTTGTGCCTCATTCAGGACATGCTTACAGAAATGATGGCAGTGAAAACAGTGAGCAAATATATTTGAACCTATGGTTCTCCTGATTCCAGATATGAGTACTAACCTCATGCCCTGTTTTAAGAGGCTGTGGGAGAAAGCACTCAATGCATGGCTGATACCTCATGAGGAGAAGAAGGGAGGAATGAGGGATACTCCTTGTGCAGCAATTACTTGATGCCTGACATGACCCTGTCTCGCCAGTGTTGTCTTTACAGTTAGTTTACAGAAGGTCAGTTGCTGAACTGAGAACAGTAAAAAAGAGAAAACAAGAAAGTGGCTCTTCAATCATACAGTTATAGGGGATAATAATATTTACACTCTCTTAATAGAATAGTCCATTATGGAGAAGGTGGGTAGAGCTGAAATAAACAAACATTATTTCAAAGAACTGAAATAAAATGATTTACTATAAGAAATTAGTTCTGTGTCATTTATGATCCCACAAAATAGGTTACAGAGACTGAAGAGTAACAAATAAATGCATTGCCACACACGGAAAAATGGTTAGTTCTTCTCTGATGGTTAGTTATTCTCTGAAATGTATCCTAAGATAGTGAGCTCTTCCATTAGCTGCTCATCCAACAATTATCCAGAAACTATGGGTAAAACTGTTGGTTTTGAATACTAATGAAAAATAATCCAAATAATCTCTTAATTGTCCTTAAATACGTACCACTCCTCCAAAGAGAGCTCTAAGAAAACATTGGTTGCCTGTAAAAACAACAATAACAAACTTTATTAGCAGAAAGAAAGAAAGAAAGAAAGAAGAAAAAAAAAAGAAAGATCCTTACATTTCCTATAAGGAATGATGCAAGTTCTGTTTGTCCAACTTTGAGTTTTGAGATGTCATATGAGAATGTACCCAACATTTCATCCACAACGTAGTTTGCATCCATTAATTTCATCTGGAAACAAAAGACAGGAACCATATCATTTACTCTATGTCAGTCAACTTTTAACTAAACTTGATCACCATAAACAGATTCCAAGAAAGTTTCAAATTACTACAGGCTGTTGAAACTGCACAGGTTGAAAATACAGTAATAAAAAGAGATCTCATTAATGTCCCAATGTTCCTGAAAATGGAATTTCCAAACATTAAAAATGAACAGGGATGTGAATATATTGTACAAGGAAGTGCTTAAGTGTTTATACAAAGATATTCGTAGGTTGGCCTCCCAAATAATGGAATGGAACACTGCGGCTCTTTGGTGCTCTCTAAATATTATTCCGTTTTTTTGTTTTGTTTTTTCATTTAAACATTGTCTGTTGACCCAACACATCAACTTCTGAATCAACCAATGGCGTGAGTTTGGGGCTGGACTACCTGTTTGACCGCAGACCGGAGTATGTTTGGGAAACCTGTTTGGAAAAATGCTTGCAAATCTGTTGCAGTAAGTTTTTAACAGTGTAATTATTTTGCACTTATTTTTAAAATCTCCTTCTCTGCAGCAGTGCCAGAATTTAACTTTTACATTAAGGAGAAATATTTGCACCCTGGATTTTTCAGGGGCATTTTTTCCCTTTATGGGGGCACATTTTTTCTAATCATTTAAAACATGAACAAAATCCATTTTTGTCAAATATGACTGTCACAATGACACTGTAATGTCTATAATTCAAAGGGAGCGAATTAATTGTAATTTGACATTACTTTGTTTTTACCTTTAACACGTTTTCTTGATTGGGGTCTAGGATGAATTCAAAAGTCTCATTCCACTCTGGATTGATATCATTGTCTATATGTCATGTTTTCTTCCTGCTCTCAAGGGAAGTGGGTATGAACAGCTCCACATATGGGTCTGGGGTGTCCACTACATGAACAAACATGTTTAGTTAGTGTGTTAGCAACCTTCATGTCCTATTGTGTAAAACGAACAAATCAGATCTTATCCTTTAAACTTGTGTTTTTAATCTGAGATTATCTGCTTTAGGTAGATTACATAATGTCTAGTGACTTGTGTATCTATAAGTTCCTCAATTTCGCCATTAAAAAGTATGTAAAAAGTATAATACAAATCTATAACTCACACAGGTTTCCGAGAGGTCCTTTGGTGACATTTTCTGCTCGCAACACTTTGACTTTTAATTTGTGTGAGATCCGATGTTCAACCTGAGAAATGAAGGTAACACTTAATTTAACAGTTCTGCTACTACAATGTCCCCTCCTCCTAATGCTACTACTACTATTATTCATCAGCAACGATCAATATCATCATCATAAATATGTAAGTCTTAATTTTTTATATTATCTGGAAATATTTATTTCTAAATTTGAATTTCAAAAAATCAAAATTTCTCATCAGTCTAAATTTAGAAAAAAGAGCCTATCCAAAAAAGCAGCAACCCTAATCTTAAACTTACCAGAAACACAAGAAGTTCTTGGAAGAGAAAGAATGCCTTTCCCAAAAATCATAATCTGTGTTGAGAAACTGCCTCAGCTTTGGCTGACCACATTGAAAGCCAAACTACAGTGATTAAAGTCTCTACTGTTTTTATTAGAATTAGCTCTATGAATTTTGTTCTACTTACAAAGATGTGATGATCTGTGAGTGACATGGTGGCTTCACAATTCAGCCTCCCTAGACCTCTTCAAAGACTTTTGCTCCAGGAGAAGTCCTTTACTAGTGATACTGGACATCTAAATGTTTTAAAATAAGTAATTCGACTCCCAGGGTATATTTGATTGAAAAGCAAATTAATAACTGGATTTATCATTTACATGAATACTGGCATTACTAACATTCAATTACATGATATTGTATTATAATTTTCTACTACAAATGGAAAATAAACACAAAAAGGGGCATGGTGTGTGTGTGTGGGCAGGTTTAAGTGGTTTACGAGGACTTTTTTTATAGGTTACAAACTGGTAATTACAAGGGTATTATGCTATAAATGTGGTTTATGAGGACATTTCTGGTGTCCCCATAATTCAAATTGCTTAAAAAAACATTAAACGATGTTTTATTAAAAATGTAAAAATGCAGAACTTGTTTTGTGAGGGTTAGGAGTAGAGTTAGGGGATAGAATCTATAGTTCTTACAGTATAAAAATCATTATGTCTATGGAGAGTCCTCATAATGATAGCTGCACCAACATGCGCGCGTGTGTGTGTGTAATGTCTGCATGAAAGACAAAAGAGGTTGTGATTACAGACATACAGAAAGAAAGTTAAAATGAACATTGTGAAAACGGGAAGTGTGCAGTCAAGAAACAGAGATGTGTCTGCGAGCAGGATAAAAGGTGTAAAAGTCTGACTTCCATAATTATGCTCAGGGCTGCATTTTTGCGCACAGTAAAATGGAAACTACAGGACGTTATATACATTGATTGACTACTACATTAATTACTATAGCCAAACATATCATCAGCATATGTGCTTTGTATGTAACATTATAAATGATTGCTTGTATTATGAAGTGCAAACTGTGCAGCATTTACCAAACAGCTGAGAGTAGCATTTCTCTGATCAAGTTAAGGTGCATGTCTTCAAAATTATTGCACATGAAGTAGGCTATATTTTGTTCATTAGTCAGCCATTGCACAATATAGTATAGACTACTTATGTAAAGAAAGTAACATCAATGATGACTGATGAAAGGCAACCACAGTGTCCACTTAAATGCCATAGACTAAACTGTGTTAACTTGGTATTAAATACATTAACACTCAAGCGCAACACTATTTTGCCAGGAATCGAGATCACGAGAAAAACGCTAGATCAGTCCTTGATCAAATCCTTGGGACGTGGACTGTCTGGTCCTATTGGAGATAAGGGAAAATGCGCTGTTTGATTTTCAGAGCACGTTCACTTCGCTGTGTGTGCTGTTCATGGTCACGTAGACACGAGAGAAGTGTCAACACTGCCAAAAGCACATCGAGTTTTTGCATCCGCCTGCGCTGTTTTCCCAATAGTTTTTCCATATACAGGTGCATCTCAATAAATTAGAATGTCGTGGAAAAGTTCATTTATTTCAGTAATTCAACTCAAATTGTGAAACTCGTGTATTAAATAAATTCAATGCACACAGACTGAAGTAGTTTAAGCCTTTGGTTCTTTTAATTGTGTTGATTTTGGCTCACGTTTAACAAAAACCCACCAATTCACTATCTCAAAAAATTAGAATATGGTGACATGCCAATCAGCTAATCAACTCAAAACACCTGCAAAGGTTTCCTGAGCCTTCAAAATGGTCTCTCAGTTTGGTTCACTAGGCTACACAATCATGGGGAAGACTGCTGATCTGACAGTTGTCCAGAAGACAATCATTGACACCCTTCACAAGGAGGGTAAGCCACAAACATTCATTGCCAAAGAAGCTGGCTGTTCACAGAGTGCTGTATCCAAGCATGTCAACAGAAAGTTGAGTGGAAGGAAAAAGTGTGGAAGAAAAAGATGCACAACCAACCGAGAGAACCGCAGCCTTATGACTGTCAAGCAAAATCGATTCAAGAATTTGGGTGAACTTCACAAGGAATGGACTGAGGCTGGGGTCAAGGCATCAAGAGCCACCACACACAGACGTGTCAAGGAATTTGGCTACAGTTGTCGTATTCCTTTTGTTAAGCCACTCCTGAACCACAGACAACGTCAGAGGCGTCTTACCTGGGCTAAGGAGAAGAACTGGACTGTTGCCCAGTGTTCCAAAGTCCTCTTTTCAGATGAGAGCAAGTTTTGTATTTCATTTGGAAACCAAGGTCCTAGAGTCTGGAGGAAGGGTGGAGAAGCTCATAGCCCAAGTTGCTTGAAGTCCAGTGTTAAGTTTCCACAGTCTGTGATGATTTGGGGTGCAATGTCATCTGCTGGTGTTGGTCCATTGTGTTTTTTGAAAACCAATGTCACTGCACCCATTTACCAAGACATTTTGGAGCACTTCATGCTTCCTTCTGCTGACCAGCTTTTTAAAGATGCTGATTTCATTTTCCAGCAGGATTTGGCACCTGCCCACACTGCCAAAAGCACCAAAAGTTGGTTAAATGACCATGGTGTTGGTGTGCTTGACTGGCCAGCAAACTCACCAGACCTGAACCCCATAGAGAATCTATGGGGTATTGTCAAGAGGAAAATGAGAAACATGAGACCAAAAAATGCAGATGAGCTGAAGGCCACTGTCAAAGAAACCTGGGCTTCCATACCACCTCAGCAGTGCCACAAACTGATCACCTCCATGCCACGCCGAATTGAGGCAGTAATTAAAGCAAAAGGAGCCCCTACCAAGTATTGAGTACATATACAGTAAATGAACATACTTACCAGAAGGGCAACAATTCACTAAAAATGTTTTTTTTATTGGTCTTATGATGTATTCTAATTTTTTGAGATGGTGAATTGGTGGGTTTTTGTTAAACGTGAGCCAAAATCATCACAATTAAAAGAACCAAAGACTTAAACTACTTCAGTCTGTGTGCATTGAATTTATTTAATACACGAGTTTCACAATTTGAGTTGAATTACTGAAATAAATGAACTTTTCCACGACATTCTAATTTATTGAGATGCACCTGTAAGCATGGGCCAGACAGCGTCTCGTGCAGGAGGGCCGCGTTTTCAGACGCAAAGTCAGTTTAAAAAGAATGTCAACTTTTATAATTGCGTCTCGAGACACTTGCATTCTCTTTTATGCGTTGCGCTGCGTCGAGCTTTTTAGCGCAAAAAAATAAATAAAAATAAAATAATAAATAAATAAAAAAAAACACATTCGGTCTGAACGGCCCCTGGCATACGGTTCGAGCGGAAAGTTTTCAAATGTAATTACAAAAAGATCTCATCGGAGACATTATTGCAGGCTGCATCTGATTCTGAGTATAGCCACGATACAGTACGGAAATTCAAACCATCAAACAACTGTGAAACACTTTATAATAACTCTCACTATGAACGTTACAAATATTACGACATTATACAAAGATATTAGATTATGGCCTAAATAGCCTAACACACTAATGCATTATTAATGTACGATACAATTCTGTTACTATATCTATAACGTTATAACTTTATTTTTCCATGGTAAGAAAGAAAGAAAGAAAGAAAGAAAGAAAGAAAGAAAAAAATAACTGTACTACGCTTTCTGTTCTATTATCTCCTGAAATCATACCAAACCAAGTTAATTTGATTGCAGGGACTTCTCGGTGGCGAATAAAACACTGCTCATGTTTTTTTTGTTTGTTTGTCAGCCAAGTGCCATTACCGTTATATGGCCTGTTACAAACTCTTGCAACAGTCCTGTGGTGTGACTGATAAAGTGCAGCAGCGACCGTGCGTCCTAGAAGAACTGACATGCGCTGTATTTTGTCTTTTTTAAATAGGCTACATTCGCAAACAAATTCATAGTCATTTTGCATTACATTTCGCCCATGCAATCGTCCCTACTGTCCGTAGATACAACTTTGCACCGCTAATTAAACGCCGGTACATGATGTGAAAAACAGCTTACCTGTCGTTAACTAATTACAGCCTGTGTAATCAACTTCCAGGTATATCAGGAGAAAAAGCCAAGTCAAAAACCATGGAAAGTTAGAAATGGTTGTATTTCTGCTATCCAGACAGAATGGCTTCGGTCAGACTGTCATTTTGAGAAGAGGAGGAGGAGGTGCAAGAATTTAAATATGCATCCTATCGATGATCAAGTCTCCACTGCGCTCTGCAGTATCTTGTCTGGTCAATTTCTTTGCCCCTCACTGTAAAATTACACTTTGCTCGAATGTACGATCAAATGCGTGCAAAACGAACATTAGGCTATGTGATAAAAAGTAAAGATGCTCTCTTGATGTTACAGCGGAGCTCAATATACTAGCGGACCTGTTGTGCGGTTGTGTTTCATTTATCCACAAGGGGGTATCATTACTTTGTCTAACGTCTAAACGACCATTATTAAGCGTCTTAACTTGGATTCTTAAAACGGATGCCACTTGATTATCACTTGGAAAAGGGGATATCAATTTAACTGTCCTGACGTGCGTCCCCGTAGTCATAAAATATTCTAAAAATGCCAGGTAACTTTATCATCATCCATCATATTTAATATCACACGAGTTTTTGTTTGTTTTGTAACGGTATAAATGATCTGATAAATAATACACTACATAGAAATAAACCAAGAAGCTAATATAGTTTGAAATAGCCCCGTAGAGGCTCGTCGAGTTAGTTTGTGGCATCCTATAATCCGATGATCAGCAAGTACAGGTGCATCTCAATAAATTAGAATGTCATGGAAAAGTTCATTTATTTCAGTAAATTATTGTGATGATTTTGGCTCACATTTAACAAAAACCCACCAATTCACTATCTCAAAAAATTAGAATATGGTGACATGCCAATCAGCTAATCAACTCAAAACACCTGCAAAGGTTTCCTGAGCCTTCAAAATGGTCTCTCAGTTTGGTTCACTAGGCTACACAATCATGGGGAAGACTGCTGATCTGACAGTTGTCCAGAAGACAATCATTGACACACTTCACAAGGAGGGTAAGCCACAAACATTCATTGCCAAAGAAGCTGGCTGTTCACAGAGTGCTGTATCCAAGCATGTTAACAGAAAGTTGAGTGGAAGGAAAAAGTGTGGAAGAAAAAGATGCACAACCAACCGAGAGAACCGCAGCCTTATGAGGATTGTCAAGCAAAATCGATTCAAGAATTTGGGTGAACTTCACAAGGAATGGACTGAGGCTGGGGTCAAGGCATCAAGAGCCACCACACACAGACATGTCAAGGAATTTGGCTACAGTTGTCGTATTCCTCTTGTTAAGCCACTCCTGAACCACAGACAACATCAGAGGCGTCTTACCTGGGCTAAGGAGAAGAAGAACTGGACTGTTGCCCAGTGTTCCAAAGTCCTCTTTTCAGATGAGAGCAAGTTTTGTATTTCATTTGGAAACCAAGGTCCTAGAGTCTGGAGGAAGGGTGGAGAAGCTCATAGCCCAAGTTGCTTGAAGTCCAGTGTTAAGTTTCCACAGTCTGTGATGATTTGGGGTGCAATGTCATCTGCTGGTGTTGGTCCATTGTGTTTTTTGAAAACCAAAGTCACTGCACCCGTTTACCAAAAAATTTTGGAGCACTTCATGCTTCCTTCTGCTGACCAGCTTTTTAAAGATGCTGATTTCATTTTCCAGCAGGATTTGGCACCTGCCCACACTGCCAAAGGCACCAAAAGTTGGTTAAATGACCATGGTGTTGGTGTGCTTGACTGGCCAGCAAACTCACCAGACCTGAACTCCATAGAGAATCTATGGGGTATTGTCAAGAGGAAAATGAGAAACAAGAGACCAAAAAATGCAGATGAGCTGAAGGCCACTGTCAAAGAAACCTGGGCTTCCATACCACCTCAGCAGTGCCACAAACTGATCACCTCCATGCCACGCCGAACTGAGGCAGTAATTAAAGCAAAAGGAGCCCCTACCAAGTATTGAGTACATATACAGTAAATGAACATACTTTCCAGAAGGCCAACAATTCACTAAAAATGTTTTTTTTTATTGGTCTTATGATGTATTCTAATTTTTTGAGATAGTGAATTGGTGGGTTTTTGTTAAATGTGAGCCAAAATCATCACAATTAAAAGAACCAAAGACTTAAACTACTTCAGTTTGTGTGCATTGAATTTATTTAATACATGAGTTTCACAATTTGAGTTGAATTACTGAAATAAATGAACTTTTCCACGACATTCTAATTTATTGAGATGCACCTGTACTTCATACCAAGAGCGTAGGTTTGGTTTGAAAGTTGGTAGGGACATATTACAAGGAGGATAATATTCAAAATGTTGGTTTTAAGAAAATGCAAGAACGTCATTCTGGCAGTGTAGGCAAAAGAACATTATTTCCTTATATACGGAACAAGTCACATTTTAATCTGTCCCACCACATTAAATATTAACCTGATTTTATATTAGCTGGCACAGTAGTTCAAATTCTAAGGTGTCTTCATTTAGAGGGTGCTTACCGGATGTAAAAACAGAATCCACCACTTGGCCGCATGCAAAACTCAGGACTTCTAAATAAAGGACAAATAAACATTTGTACATGAAAATTCTGCTTGTTTAAATCTATTTATTTCAAGGATTGGATGTGAAATACTGATGGAAATTTGCCCGTGTGAACTTCAGAAAATTATTAATATTTTTTTATTTATTTTTTTCAGTAATGACAACCTACAGTGATTGGTGCATCCTGAACAGCACTGAGAAAAGTAACAGGTGCCATGTGACAATGTCGTTTCTGCACTGCTCCAAAAGAGATGGGACAATATAAATATGAATAGTGATACTAAGGAACTTTAATAGTCATTAAAATGAAAATAAAAACATAGTATAAAGTTAAAATATTTTCTATGTGATAAAATTGCCCATATGCTGGTGGGGATATTTCTGATTTTCTAAAAGTTAGTAGGGACATGTCCATACCATACCTACATAAATCTAAGCTTCTTACAAACAAATCGGTATATCACCACGTTGTACTCGCGCGATGACTCATCTGCATGTAGTTGCTTAGGAATTCTTTTGTAGAGAAAGTCTTGGGTGCGCGCCTGGTACAGCGAAGTTGCGTCACTCACCTCCTCAACATACAGTATAACTGCACCCTTCTCACTAGACAGTTTACTCATTCTCTGATCTGAACCGGTGAGGAAACATCTAAGGACTCTACCAATACACGCCACCGGAATGAAGAGTATCGCATTGTTTATTCTTTTTTTGCTTCTGAGGCTCATGGTTTGTCAAGGAGGTAAGTTATGCACTACAAATCTTAGGCAATATTATATGTAGATAATAGTCAAGGGGTTTTCAAAATGGGCTCCCGGCACCCCAGAAAGCCAGAAGGGGGTGGAAGGGGGTCCACGAAAAAAAAAAATGGAAAATGTTTCTATTCAGGTTTATAAATCTAAAATTAATAGTACAAAATAAGATGATGAGGTAAAATACACACTCCAAACTTAGACTTATAATAAATTAAAATACTTTTATAGATAATATTTTAACAATTTAATCATTTCTTTTAGATTTAGTACAACACTATAAAATGCAATGATTTAATTTTGCTGACATATTATCTTTATAATATCACTAGCTTTTTTTCCTCACACAGTAAAAATTACAATAAATACAAGAAAATATAAAGCTGCATTTATATTTTAAGAAGGGAGCCCCTTACAAGGGGATCATATTTGGGGATCATTGGCCTCAAAAAGTTTGAAAACCCCTGGTTTAGCCTGTATGTCCTAGTGTTATGAATAATTTCTACAGACATTAGGTCATTGAGTCAAGTCATCTAAAATTGAAATAAACTAAATAAACCTATATTTTTGTTGCAGCCAACCCCTGTTGCTCTCAGCCATGTCAGAATCGAGGTGTTTGTACAACTCAGGGATCTGACTCCTATGAATGTGACTGTACAAGCACTGGTTACTATGGCCAAAACTGCACAACACGTACGTGAAACATGCATGTTTAAACATCTGCAAAATATACTCCTTGTTCTGTTTCAAAGCCCAACTAATGTTTTACTTTGGTGTTGCTTTTACAGCCGAGTTTCTCACATGGGTAAAAGTTTCTCTGAAGCCCGCTCCCAACACTGTGCATTACATTCTCACCCATTTCAAAGGCTTGTGGAATATTGTCAACAAAGTGTCATTTTTGAGGAACGCCATAATGCGTTATGTACTAACATGTAAGTTGAGACAAGCTATTTATTATGAAAATCTCTTTTCATACCTGAAATGATCTAAAAAATGTTAGTGTTTGCAAGAAAGCTTTTTTTTTCTTTTTTTTATCAAACTTTCATTTTTACTTTCATCTTTGGTGTACTGTAAGTGAAACTAAATATAACTTTTAGCTATAATACAAATTTTAAAATAATAATTGTAATATAAAAAGTTTATTTTCCCTCCTGAATCAGCACGAGCCCATCTAATCGAGAGCCCTCCTATATTCAATGCTGACTATGGTTACAAAAGCTGGGAAGCTTACTCCAATCTCTCCTACTACACTCGCACACTGCCCCCTGTCCCGCATGATTGCCCAACGCCAATGGGAGTCACAGGTGAGTCTTTTTCTCTACCGACCTGTTTTATCACATTTCTTAGCATTTGCTAAGAACCTCATTGCCTCATCACATCACAGCTCGACAGCCCGCGGTGGAAGCCTGCGGACTCAACCTGCCCATCTGCATGCCTTGGGTGTGTAGAGGAGAAAAATAAACAAGAAGCTCTATATACAGGTGCATCTCAATAAATTAGAATGTCGTGGAAAAGTTCATTTATTTCAGTAATTCAACTCAAATTGTGAAACTCGGGTATTAAATAAATTCAATGCACACAGACTGAAGTAGTTTAAGTCTTTGGTTCTTTTAATTGTGATGATTTTGGCTCACATTTAACAAAAACCCACCAATTCACTATCTCAAAAAATTAGAATACATCATAAGACCAATAAAAAAAACATTTTTAGTGAATTGTTGGCCTTCTGGAAAGTATGTTCATTTACTGTATATGTACTCAATGCTTGGTAGGGGCTCCTTTTGCTTTAATTACTGCCTCAATTCGGCGTGGCATGGAGGTGATCAGTTTGTGGCACTGCTGAGGTGGTATGGAAGCCCAGGTTTCTTTGACAGTGGCCTTCAGCTCATCTGCATTTTTTGGTCTCTTGTTTCTCATTTTCCTCTTGACAATACCCCATAGATTCTCTATGGGGTTCAGGTCTGGTGAGTTTGCTGGCCAGTCAAGCACACCAACACCATGGTCATTTAACCAACTTTTGGTGCTTTTGGCAGTGTGGGCAGGTGCCAAATCCTGCTGGAAAATGAAATCAGCATCTTTAAAAAGCTGGTCAGCAGAAGGAAGCATGAAGTGCTCCAAAATTTCTTGGTAAACGGGTGCAGTGACTTTGGTTTTCAAAAAACACAATGGACCAACACCAGCAGATGACACTGCACCCCAAATCATCACAGACTGTGGAAACTTAACACTGGACTTCAAGCAACTTGGGCTATGAGCTTCTCCACCCTTCCTCCAGACTCTAGGACCTTGGTTTCCAAATGAAATACAAAACTTGCTCTCATCTGAAAAGAGGACTTTGGAACACTGGGCAACAGTCCAGTTCTTCTCCTTAGCCCAGGTAAGACGCCTCTGACGTTGTCTGTGGTTCAGGTGTGGCTTAACAAGAGGAATACGACAACTGTAGCCAAATTCCTTGACACGTCTGTGTGTGGTGGCTCTTGATGCCTTGACCCCAGCCTCAGTCCATTCCTTGTGAAGTTCACCCAAATTCTTGAATCGATTTTGCTTGACAATCATAAGGCTGCGGTTCTCTCGGTTGGTTGTGCATCTTTTTCTTCCACGCTTTTTCCTTCCACTCAACTTTCTGTTAACATGCTTGGATACAGCACTCTGTGAACAGCCAGCTTCTTTGGCAATGAATGTTTGTGGCTTACCCTCCTTGTGAAGGGTGTCAATGATTGTCTTCTGGACAACTGTCAGATCAGCAGTCTTCCCCATGATTGTGTAGCCTAGTGAACCAAACTGAGAGACCATTTTGAAGGCTCAGGAAACCTTTGCAGGTGTTTTGGGTTGATTAATTGATTGGCATGTCAAAATATTCAAATTTTTTGAGATTGAGTGTATTGGTGGGTTTTTGTTAAATGTGAGCCAAAATCATCACAATTAAAAGAACCAAAGACTTAAACTACTTCAGTCGGTGTGCATTGAATTTATTTAATACACGAGTTTAACAATTTGAGTTGAATTACTGAAATAAATGAACTTTTCCACGACATTCTAATTTATTGAGATGCACCTGTACATAGGTGTACATACAACATAACGTCCAAGAGATTACTCTCCATCAATTAATGTCATTGAGGCCAGACAAAGCTTTGAAGTTTCTACAAGCTGGGAAGAAAATTAGCAACTGCAGAAAAGCATTGCAAGCACTTTTGGTGTACCCGTCAGAAACGAAGATATAAATATATTGTGGACGTCTTTTTCTCATAATTTCTTTTTCTCTCTTGGAAGGTAAGAAAGAGCTGCCAGATGTGAAGCTGGTGGCTGAGAAACTGCTCCTCAGGAGAAAGTTCATCCCGGACCCTCAACACACCAGTCTTATGTTTGCTTTCTTCGCCCAACACTTCACACACCAGTTCTTCAAAACCGACATGAAGAAAGGTCCAGCTTTCACAAGAGCTCTGAATCATGGGGTGCGTAGCTTATAAAATTACATAATAATAAAAGTGGAACAATGCACTGAATGAACTACTGGCACCTAAAATATAATTTTTTTTAATGGTTGCCTGGTGTCTATAGGTTGACTTGAGTCATATATATGGACAGGACCTTGATCGCCAACACAAGCTGAGACTTTTCAAGGATGGCAAGCTGAGATATCAGGTATGTCTCCACCGCCAAATGATCTAAAATAACACCTCTTACAGTTCACTGAACTCTCAGTCACCTCAAACCCTCCCGATTAGACATTTTTGCTCTTTCTCATGCTTTTTATACTTCTCTTCCTCTTTCATATTGCAAGCATGCTATTTCAAAAACAGATTGGTTTGGGAAAATTTCAAGTAACTAAATTCAAGTTTATTATCTCAACCAGATTGTAGATGGTGAGGTGTATCCTCCAACAGTCAGTGAGGTTCAAGTAGACATGCACTACCCTCCTCATGTACCCGAGACCCGTCGTTTTGCTGTTGGTCATGAAGCCTTTGGACTGGTTCCTGGACTCATGATGTACGCCACCATATGGCTGCGCGAACACAACCGCGTATGTGATATTCTAAAGCAAGAGCATCCTGACTGGGATGATGAGAGGCTGTTTCAGACCACACGGCTCATCCTGATTGGTTAGTACCCTAAAATGAAAATTAGAATTTGTTACATGTGGACAGTGTTTTATACAAGCAAAATGTTTGTGATAAGTATACTAGATGGTCAGGAACAGGTCAAAATGTACCTTTTGTGGCTGTGACTTAAATATATTTTCAAATATTTCCATTTAGAATGTTTCACTTCATACTTTCCTTGCTATTTGATCAAAAGGTTGTGAAATGGATCTAACTGATAACTCTGTATTCGGACTCTACAGGTGAGACAATCAAAATCGTGATTGAAGATTATGTCCAACACCTAAGTGGTTACCATTTTAAGCTCAAGTTTGATCCCGAAATTCTTTTCAACGAGCGTTTCCAGTATCAGAACAGGATCTCCTCTGAGTTCAACACCCTTTACCATTGGCACCCCCTTATGCCTGATGATTTTCACATCCAAGATGAAGTCTACAATTACAAACAGTTTGTCTTCAACACATCTATACTGACTGACCATGGTGTCAACAGCTTGGTTGAGTCCTTCACCAATCAGATGGCTGGAAGGGTAAGCCAAGGGATAATGATGGGTTTCTGTTTCATGTCTTGAAATTTATGTAATAAGAATACAATTTTTTCTGAACTTGTGTTGGATTAGCCTGTTGGTAGGTACTGTTACAAGGTACCGCCCGAGGTGAGGGTTTTGTGAATACTAAACTCTTCTCTTTTAATCCAGGTGGCTGGAGGGCGTAATGTTCCACCGGCTGTTTTGATGGTGGCCATGAAGTCAATTGAAGACAGCAGGAAAATGCGCTACCAGTCTCTCAATGCCTACAGGAAACGCTTCAACATGAAGCCATACAAATCCTTTGAGGATATGACAGGTAAGGGATGATTTTTATTTTTCCAGCCTAAAGAAAGGTTTTTTTTCTTGACAATATCTCTAAACTGGCAGTTGTTGTAAAGCAGATCAACTCGTAGGTCTCATAATTATCTTCTTCTGAACAGACATTTTGAGCACAGCACAGGCAGCTGTTCTAACAGCTTGGTCTGCACAATATCAATGTGATACATAAACACTCTAAGAAATGTCTTTCTGTTATCATAAAGGATTCTTAGTATCGATAAACAGTGAATGCAGATTAAAGGATTTCGATTCTCTTAACAAATGAATTTGGAGGAAATGAGTCAAGATTAAAAAAAGACTCCCTCACATAAGTTTTAGTTCAAAATATATGCAAATTATATCTCTCTATAAGAAGGGTGCACATAGTTGGAGCCAAATCAGAAATTGGGACTCTTTAAATAACAGTTACACTTCTACACCCTGCCCAAGCATACCTGTGTTTTCATAGCATACCTAGCATTATTGAAAGTTAACAAGACCCTGGGGATACTGTAAAAGAGGTATTATTTCAGAGGACCAGTTGAGTTGACTGACCTCTGAACTGTTTTTATTTTTTTAGGAGAGAAGGAGATGGCTGCTGAACTTGAAGAGATGTATGGGGACGTGGACGCAGTGGAGCTTTATACTGGTCTGCTGGTTGAGAAGCCAAGGCTCAACGCCATCTTTGGAGAGACCATGGTGGAGATGGGTGCCCCCTACTCCCTCAAAGGACTTATGGGAAATCCCATCTGTTCACCTGAGTACTGGAAGCCGAGCACCTTTGGCGGAAAAGTGGGATTTGAAATTGTTAATACTGCTTCTCTGCAGAGGCTGGTTTGCAATAATGTCAAAGGGCCCTGTCCCATGGCATCCTTCTATGTGCCTAATATAAAATATTCAGTTCCAGCCACTATTAATGCAAGTACTTCCCACTCAGATCAAAAACTCAACCCAACAGTTTTACTTAAAGAACGGACCTCTGAGCTCTGATAAATATCTGCTGTAAGAAAATTATTAATTTATTATTTATTAATTTGTAAATATTATATTTATTTTATTTATTGAACTGAACTATTGAATTTTGTATTAATATTTTTTGTAATAAAAAGTTGTGTACGAATTTGATATGATTTATTACAAAATTATTAAATATGTATTGTAAAAACTGTTTACATTAGACCTCAGATTTCAGCACTGCCATAATGCTGATTATCTTTTCCAGTTTCGTATTGTTTCATGGTTTTACTTGAATCAGATGCTTCCTGTTGTTTACAATGTTTACTATGATTTAAGCTGTTTTGTTTGTGTTTACTGTCTACCTTTTTTCTGTCTTTGTTTCTCTTATTATCCACAATGAAACATCTAAACATTTCAAAAGAATACTAACTCTCTAATTTTATGATTGAAAAAAAATAAATTTCACAAATTTGTTTAATCTTGAAAAGTATTGATATTTAATTGTTTTTGTACTTGAATGTTTGGCTCTATAAATGGATAAATCCCAATAAATCTAATTCCTTAACCTTTTATTCTATTTGCTGTGAATTCTATTAATGCCTCTTTTGCAACAAGACAAATTACAGGTGATTTGAGCAATTGCAAATATGCACTTATATTGTATATACAGTAGGCTAAATGAAAATATCCACACAGCTAATTGCAAAGCAATGAATATGACTTTATGATGGTGGATGACGTCTTCGGAGAATGATTTAAGACTTAAATGTGTAAGGGATTTACCACACACACACACGTCTGATAACCAACATCTAGAGACCAAATTTAGTGGGTGCAACGAATTGTTCAAGCAGTAAAAAAATGCAGCAGAAATATATTGAATGGATTACAACAGTCATAATTAAAAGCAAATATAAACTCAAACGATTTATGATTTCTAATGCAAACTCAATTAGACCAGCATTTAGAACTTTCTGAATGTACATCTGTCATTATCAGAGATGACAGAATTGCAAAGCACTGTTAAGTCATATGTTTGGATAAATTAAGTTTTAACATTGAATTCATTTAACTAAGTAAAATGTCAGCAAATTAATGGCTTCATCGATTAATCAATGCATAAATTACTGTACATTCTTTCCAACAAAATGTTATTCCATTTAATAACCCAAAAATGTCTGACTAATATTTTAATTTTTTTGTGAATAGATTAATGAATAAACTTCAAGCATGGGATAAACCCATTGATTTAGAGGCACATTGAGGTGCCATGTGATATAAAAGTGTGGATTTTGATCCATGTGCAATGACAGTAATATTCTGTACACCAAATTCAAAACTGAGGATGTAATACTCTGTATGTATAATCTTGACATTTATCTTGATGTGTGATGAGAACTGATTAATTTTTTTAAATTTCTTAACATAATCAGAAAAAATCTAAGTCAACATTTTTGGGGGCCAATATTGCCACTCAAATCAATTGAAAAATCAATCAAATTCAACCAAATGTATTTATTTCTTTTTCAGTCAGAATTGTAAAATAGGAAATACAGTTGTTGTTTTCATACAGCAAGTAATACAGTAAGGAGTCTTTCACACGGTACGCATTAAGATTTTTACATTAAGAAACAGAAGAAAACAGGTGTTTTGAGATGAGCTTTAAAAGCTGGACTTCTTTTACTTTTTTTTTTTTTTCAATTGGATACACACATTTCACAGAAACATTCACCCATTTCCTCAAACTACATACACAAAGCCCATTATAAAATACCACATTTCCAAAATCTTACACAAGGAAAAACTCACCATTTGTTGAAAAACTTTACCCACAGCAGTCAAAACTAAATTATGCAGTCAGAATCACACTCAGAAATTGCATTTATATTGCACACACTAAGCATCAGTTTACACCAGTGTTGGTAAAGTTATTCTAAACAAGTAATTAATTACTAACTACTAATTACATCTTCTACAGTGTAATTAGATTACTGTACTAATTACTCTGTCTGAAAATTAATTGCATTACTAATTACTTTCTAAAACCCTTATCAACCTCGACCAGATGAAAAACATGAAACTGTTCTTTTAATTCTTTCAAATAATCATATAAAATCAAATAAATTATTCATGAACTGGCCAAAGAATTTAAGGGGGCAGCGTTAAATTAGAAAACATATATTTTAACATTAGATGTTAAATTTATATTTTAAATACATTATTGTTGTTTTATATAGACTTGTTCTATAGTCTATAAAGTATTTAACACAATTACATCAGAAGTAACTGTAGTTAAATCACTGAAAAATTAAGAGTAATCGCTTACTTTTTTCAATTAAAAAATTAATTAATTACTTAGTAATGCATTACACCCAACACTGGTTTACACACTGTGCTGCAAAAGAAAACACTTTCTCATCTAAATAAATTTTATTCAGATTACAAAAACAAAACAAAAAACCACTGTCTGACACTTCAGAAACAGACATTTTATTTTGCAATTTTCTGTATTTACTGCATACTCAATCTATTTAGTGTCACTTTTTGGAAGAAAAACTTGGCCATGTATTGTAAAAGAGTAGCCAAAAAATTGTGATATCATTTCAGTATTGGCCACCACCGTTTTTCCTGTATTTGATAGTTTTCTCTCAAATCTGTAGAGGTTGAAAAAGTTGGGTTTCCCATAGATAGGAAAGCGAATTATTGTGCAAATATAAAATACTGTAAGAAATATTTGTAACCAACAACCTGTTCTCAGTTCGAAATGTCCCTAATTATTCTAGCAACTCTATACAAATTTAGATGTGGCAGCACTCTCTGTCCAGCTTCCCTAAAGTTTATACCAAGGTTGATGACACTATCTTTCACAGTAGATCTCATTTGTCTTCCTCTACCACCTCATGACCTTTGTTGTTCCGTGTTTTTGATGTTTCAATGAGCAACTGTTTGACTTTTATAGATTTGAGACAGTGAAGTATTACATTTTGGTTGATTGTGTTTGCACGGGTGAGATGTGTTTGCCGCATTATCTAACTGAGTTTTATTTGTTTGACTCCCTTGGTTTTAGATTTGAAGCAGATGTATTCACAATAACAATTGTGCTGGACTGCTGAGAGTTGTGTGAAGGTTTCTGCAAATAGAATGCATGAGAACCACAAATTGTGTGGAAAAAAGTGTTAACCGTATTGCAGAACGGGTATATGTTACTAGCACATTAGCAAGAGAAATGGATGAATTGGTGAATTGTTTCAGTCACAGTGTGGATCCATTTGAAAAAAACTGTAACTTGACACAGCATTTTAAAAAAATGTCAGTAAAAGTACTAAAAACAACATTTCACAATGGCATGCATCCACCTATTGAGTATTTTCATAGAAAAAAAACTATTTAAAAAAACAGATTAAAGGGGGGCCTTGGTAGCTCAGCAAGTAAAGACTCTGAGTACCACACCTGGAGTCGCAAGTTCGAATCCAGGGCGTGCTGAGTGACTCCAGTCAGGCTTCCTATGCAACCAGTTGGACCGGTTGCTAGGGTGGGTAGAGTCACATTGGGTTAACCTCCTCGTGGTCACCATAATGTGGTTCTCACTCTCAGTGGAGCACGTTGTGAGTTGTGCATGGATGCCGCGGAGAATAGCATGAAGCCTCCACACGTGGTAGGTCTCCGCGGTAACACGCTCAACAAGCCACATGATAAAATGTGTGGATTAACGGTCTCAGACGCGGAGGCAACTGAGATTCATCCTACCCAGATTGAGGTGAGTCACTACATCACCACGAGAACTAAGAGCACATTGGGAATTGGGCATTCCAAATTGGAATAAAAAACAGCTTAAAGGTGAACATCTTTTATCTTGACACAACATCTTTAAAAAGCAGAGTTCATGGCACAAGAGGCAACAGTCAAAGATGAACTGTGTAAAAAACTGTGTGAATGACCCCTATTCCCTCCTCCATTGCTTATGTTATGTTGTATCATGCACCTCGTGATGGACATGAACAGAGGCACAATTTCCACCTTTCTCTCTGCTCTTGCCATACTGACAGCTTGTTACTCTCAGTTGTTGCAGAAAAAAGTCACTTGGCATCATACTGACACCATGTAGATAGTAGCTTACCGGAAAATGACTATACACTGCTCAAACAAACGGATTCAATTACTTAAAATTTATATCATAACAGAAAGCCTATGACTAGACAGTTGCTGTAGATGTCATCAAAAATTCTACATCTCCCAGGTTTCCCAATTGTCACATTGTTTCTACTCCCCTAGCTGTAGATAATGTATGTCAGGTCTAATAGACAAACTGAACCAGTGACCTCACATCAAAGTGAGAGATATCTGGCACAGATCGTGGCCATGAGTATAGCTTTTGACGAGAGGCATCTGATTAGGCCCTGTCATTGTTCAAGTGATTAGCATTTCACATTTGTGATCATCAATAATCCTACGGGGGCTTACATTTCCCTAAGCCAACTGAATGAGGTCCAACTAGCTCCCTTCTGTGGGGGGACTCAGGGACAGTCGCCCATTCTCTGTTATTAATTGGCGTATAATTGGCACTGCGGCCCAGGGAAGGAAATATTGCTGTGCGCATGTTTCCACTGCCTCAGTACAGACTGTCTTCAGTGATTGATAGTGTAGGCTGTTTTCCACCCTGGTCACAGGACATGACGAGAAAGCCTGTGTGGCCGTGAGCCTCAAGAGGAGATACGTGCCATCTCACAAGTGATGAGAATGAGAGGCAGTTGGACTCAGTTCCTGGTCACATTCCAGTATGAAACTTGGCAGAGAGAAATAAATTCAGAGGAAGAGTGCTAATCAACAGTCATTTAAATGTGAAATGCAAAATATCAGGGGGGAAGTTCATCCTGTGAGCACTAAACTCTGAGTAAAAAACTCAGAAACTCAGTGACAACAGCTGTGTCACATTATATGTTCTATGTAATGACCAGGGGTGTAAAATTACAGAGAAATTATGATTAAAGCTGAAGTGTGTATTTTCTGCACCACTAGCGTCACCAAACGATTTACAAAAATAATGATTGTTTTCAAATAACTTTCCAAAAAACTGCTCTGTCTGTCATACAAACAGATAGTCTCGCCCCAAAGTCATGTCATTGGTTGAGCCAGTGTTGGTGTATTGGGCTGGTTGGGATGTTCAAATAGGCAGCAATGTTTGATTGCATCACAGAGCCACTGTTAGGACTTTTGACTAGTCTGGGTTTGGGTTTGGACTAGTCTCGCTTGCTCAGTCGGTCGGTCTCTCTCACACACTCTCTCTCACTCTCAGTCTGCGTACCAGTGCATTAGGTTTTCCTGCCTGTTATCTGACTTAGCCTCCTATCTGCCCCCTTTAGACTAGGCTGCCCAGCTGGATTGCTACTTGTTTACAACTCTGCCTGTGTTGACTATACTACTTCCGTTCACTCATTGGAATTTGGAGTCCCTGGTGTTGCAGTTCTCAGTCTCCTGCAACCCATCTTCTGTTCTCTTGCAGACTCATCTGAGTTGTTTTGTGTTAGCTTTTGTGAATAAACTCTGAGAATGAACTTCTTATCTGCTTGTGGATCCTTCAGAATCACATCGTGATAGCCACAGTGTTTCAATGTTCAGGGAAATCAACCTACAAATGGCTAATTTATAGTTGTCCTTTGCTTTTTAAGCTGAAATTGAAGAAAGCATGTTTACATTGAAAAACGTATACATATCAGCTTTATGTAACAGTGTGGGTACTGTCTTTAAATTGTACACAAAAGTCAAATTATCTAGTCAAATAATACTTGAGTGAAAATCTCCACATTGTTAATTGTCCTTGAGTGTTCAAAATTTTATGATACCTAAAACTGTTGAATCCTTAAACTGGCACCACAATAACATACTCCAAAAAATGCAATTTTGGCAGAGGGTGTTAAATGTGGACTGTTTTGCTGAGATCTCTTTCCCTCCAGTGGAGGTATGACACACTTGCTAATGAAAAATGGTGGAGGGGTGACAGACATACCTACTTACTGCAACTCTCTCTTTCTGATTTCCTGTCACGTTAAGCTTGCCAAAATAACAGGAGTACCACTTGAGTATAAACAATTGTAATAGTTATTTAGGAAGTGATTCGTGTAGTAACTTTCCCTTGTGAAAGTGCTTAATTGTGTATTTATCCCCTTGAGGACTGCCACAGAGGGCATATGTCCATAATGGAGCTTTCAGTGAGTAAAGAAATTTAAGTTCAATAAAAACAGATGGTTGTTTGCTTTCTGATTTCATTAGTCATTTATTGTAGTAGGTAAATGCAGGAAAAATGCAGAATCACTATGAATTACAATCAATGTTTTTGATGATATGCAGCTGTATGTTATCACAGATGAAAATGTTCAGATCAGTTTGACATCTTGTCAGTTCTTCAGTAAAAGAAGAAACTCACTGAATACTTTAAGTGAACACAAGGGACTGCCCCGGCAACAGAACGATTTTTTTCAAGCAAGCCTGATGTGCTTTTTCAGTTTTTGAAGCCATTAACTCAGCAGAGTATAGACAGTCAAGTGATGAATGGCCTCCCTCTGGCAGACGCTAATGTGCGCTTTGTCTTTGTCTCCAGCGCTGGTCCATTTTACATATTAAATATCTGCACAACTGCGGCAGAGAGGAATCTAAATGTAGATTGGATGTTTACACCATGGTGTTTACCTTTCTCTGTATTGGAACTATGAATGAAAACATTTTTAAAGAAAACTGTAAATCTGTCACAACTTGCCCTCATTTCTCACACGTATGAGGTAATGCTTGCAAGTTGCTATCGGTTGGGTCCTGGCGGAGATGACGGTGCGTTAACTCATCAATGCTGAAGCTTCACCGTGCCAAGCAGTTTGTGGACGTAGAATTATATTTATAAACATTCTCAGACCATAAAAGGAGAGTAAAATGTAAAGCATCTTCAGTAGGATGTGTCACTTGCATTGTGCCTCACATTACAAAATCTGCTGTCACTGACTTGTCTTTTGTTGTTCTGATTTGTAATAACTTTATTTGAATATGGAGAGTAAGGTGAAGAAGGATACAGATAAGGAAACTGATATTAAAAGTGTGCAACTGTGCCTGTGTACATGTACTAACATTCCTTTCACATTCAAAGTGCATTTACTTTCCTCTACGGAAGAATGGAAAATTCCAAATTCTTTTGGCAACTGCACAAATGTACAGTGGAATGAAATTTTCCTCAAAGAATACACTGTCAACAAATACACAAGACATTAAATAAAAAAAATATAAGCCTACACATATAGCACATGGCAAATGTTTTATTTTACAATAATAATAATATTATTGTTGTTGTATTTTACATGTTGTTGACCTTTAAAGAGTTCAAAGCTTCTATTATGTGAACTGCAATGAAACCATGTATTGTGCATTGTGCATAAGATACAGTATATTCAAGTTTGATTGATTGAATGGATGAGTGGAAAGCTCTTAAGGATGAGAATATTACAGTCTGGGTAAGTCCAACCAAAAAATAAATAAATGTGATGAGTTTATTTGGTAAAATATCTTCCTCTATACTGTAAAAGTACTCTTTCTTTCACATGTGTCATATTTAAATGTTTTACAAGTAGAATTTATATTTAAACCACATTCTGCACTCTTCACCTCATTAATGCTATTTGTCCATTAATGTGGAGACATCATTTCTAAGACATCATGACATCCAGCATCAAGAATTACCTCTCAAGTTCAACCCTCAGTTCTTCCACAACCAAATAAGGCTACTAATGGACCTCTCCATTTAATATTCACAGTCAGAGCAACTGGTCAATGTCTGAATCTGGACCAGTCATTATACCACTTCTGGCTAATACAGTAACTACAGTGTGCTGCATCTGACTACATGCGAGTCATATTGGTACAGTATAATACTCCATCATGAATGATTGGGCTCTCAACATGTGATCAGGCTCTGATGAGTGGAAGAGGTCAAAATCTGCTGTTTATATATAAACTTTTATTATAAACACTTTCAACTACTTTTATTTTCAGCAAACTTAACATGTGTAAATATTTGTATGAACATAAAAAGATTAAACAACTAAGACATAAACTGAACATGTTTCACAGACATGTGACTAACAGAAATGGAATTACGTGTCCCTGAACAAAGTGGGGGTCAAAATCAAAAGTAGCATTCAGTATCTGGTGTGGCCATCAGCTGCATTAAGTACTGCAGTGCATCTCCTCCTCATGGACTGCACCAGATTTGCCAGTTCTTGCTGTGAGATGTTACCCCACTCTTCCACCAAGGCACTTGCAAGTTCCTGAACATTTCTGGGGGGAATGGCCCTTGCCCTCACCCTCTGATCCAACAGGTCCCAGACGTGCTCAATGGGATTGAGTTCCGGGCACTTTGCTGGCCATGGCAGAACACTGACATTCCTGTCTTGCAGGAAATCATGCACAGAACAAGCAGTATGGCTGGTGGCATTGTCATGCTGGAGGGTCATGTCAGGATGAGCCTGCAGGAAGGGTACAACATGAGGGAGGAGGATGTCTTCCCTGTAACGCACAGTGCTGAGATTGCCTGCAATGACAACAAGCTCAGTACGATGATGCTGTGACATACCGCCCCAGACCATGACGGACCCTCCACCTCCAAATCGATCCCGCTCCAGAGTACAGGCCTCGGTGTAACACTCATTCCTTCCATGATAAACGCGAGTCCAACCATCACCCCTGGTGAGACAAAACTTCGACTCGTCAGTGAAGAGCACTTTTTGCCAGTCCTGTCTGGTCCAGTGAAGGTGGGTTTGTGCCCATAGGTGACGTTGTTGCCGGTGATGTTTGGTAAGGACCTGCCTTACAACAGGCCTACAAGCCCTCAGTCCAGCCTCTCTCAGTCCATTGTGGACAATCTGAGCACTGATGGAGGGATTGTGCGTTCATGGTGTAACTCGGGCAGTTGTTGTTGCCATCCTGTACCTGTCCTGCAGGTGTGATATTCGGATATACCGATCCCGTGCAGGTGTTGTTACACGTGGTCTGCCACTGCAAGGACGATCAGCTGTCCTTCCTGTCTCCCTGTAGTGCTGTCTTAGGTGTCTCACAGTACGGATATTGCAATTTATTGCTCTGGCCAAATCTGCTGTCCTCATGCCTCCATGCAGCATACCTAAGGCACTTTCACGCAGATGAGCAGGGACCCTGAGCATCTTTCTTTTGGTGTTTTTCAGAGTCAGTAGGGAGGTCTCTTTAGTGTCCTAAGTTTTTATAACTGTGACCTTAATTGCCTACCGTCTGTAAGCTGTTAGTGAGTTAATGACTGTTCCACAGGTGCATGTTCATTAATTGTTTATGGTTAATTGAACAAGCATGGAAAACATTGTTTCAACCCTTTACAATAAAGATCTGTAAAGTTATTTGGATTTTTACAAAATTATCTTTAAAATACAGTGTCCTGAAAAAGGGATGTTTCTTTTTTTGCTGAGTTTATGTATAAATATATATATATATATATATATATATATATATATATATATATATATATATATATATATATATATATATAGTGCATTCAAAAAACATATAAAAATCTTTTATATACATATTTTTTACATATTCATTGAAGCAGTGTTGGAGACTATGTATTAAAGAAGAAAATTAGCTCAAAACTTAAAACTTGATTTTTGAAAGAAAAAACACTCCATTTTTATAGTAACTAGGTCCTGATTCTGATGTCATCTGCAGATGACATAAAAAAAGAATAATTTTTAAACAGTTATTGTGAAATGTTTCTTATGCCCCAGCCACTATATACACTAAACAAATTGAAATTTAAAATAAAAATTTGCTGGGTCTCAGGTATATTTCAGTCTATATTAAGGTTTCATTTCAACTATATGACAAATTTCCAACTGAATTGAGTCATCTTTAAATGATGTTCATATATTGTGAATTCAGAATAAATGTAAAGTATTTAATTAAAATTAATGAGGCATATGAACTTTAAAAACACAATAAACAAAATTCCTAAGTTTTAAACAGTGCAGTTTGGTAAATGGCAAAGCAACTATATTTTCTTTGGCATTAGTTAAACTAATTTTATACTTAACAAAGTTAAGATTAATTCAATAGTCAATGTGTTTAAATCGTACTTTTGCCAGGAATATTTTTTGTGTGAATACCTACATACATACGCACACACACACACGTCATAATTTCAAATGTCATAATCGGAATAGCATGGCTAAAAAAAATATGTTACATAGAAATACTATGACTCCCTTACAGAAAAAAATTCATGTAATTCCAGAAGTAAAGGGAAATAATAACTGTAGATGTGTGCCAAAATATACTGTACAAGTACTGACGTACTGGCCGGAAGTACCAAGCCTTTGTGCAGCAGAAAATATGTGAAGTGAATTACTGTTTGATTAGTCACAAATATCTCCACCACTGCTATGAGCCATTTTCAAAGGATGTGTCATAAACTGTATCATTATTTAAACCTTTGGCAAGTACTTGATCTCTGCTTTCTAACTTTAATAAACGAAAACTTGTCTGGTCCCCAAACATACATGCAATGAATCTTTTTAAACTAAGTGACAAAATCACCTCCGGGTATGTGACACTAACTGTTAAAATATTTCCAGTGTGACTGTGTGTTCTAATATACATTAGTGAATGTGTGTGGGTGTTTATACTCATTTTATGCAAGAATGATGCACTCCATTACAAAGATTTACTTCTAAAGAATCTGCTTGACTTGACTTGATAGGTTCTGTCAACCTTCCTTTGTAATTTGTGATAACATTATAATTCACACACCTTGCCCTCATAGTTTCTCAACTTGGGAAATTTCATTAAATGTCTGTCTTCTGACTGGGCTGAAATGAGTACCTGAGTCACATGCATAGCTCCAACTTAAATTATTTTTTAATTACAATTTCCATTGTTAGTTGTGTTGCTTGTTTAAGGCAAGGATTACTATCGCTCATTCTTGGGGATAGGGATTTCAATGACTCCCAATCCATTAGTATTAAACTTGGGCAGATAATGGAGTGCAAAATTATCAGTTTCTCTGGATTTACTATTTATAGGTATGTGTTTGAGTAAAATGAACATTTTTGTTTTATTCTATAAACTACTGACAACATTTCTCCCAAATTCCAAATAAAAATGTTGTCATTTAGATCATTTATTTGCAGAAAATGACAACTGGTCAAAATAACAAAAAAAGATGCTATGTTTTCAGACCTCAAATAATGCAAAGAAAACTAGTTCATAGCAATTTTTCAACAACACAATACTAATGTTTTAACTTAGGAAGAGTTCAGAAATAAATATTTGGTAGAATAACCCTGATTTCCATACACAGCTTTCATGCGTCTTGGCATGCTCTCCACAAGTCTTTCACATTGCTGTTGGGTGACTTTATGCCACTGCTGGTGCAAACAATCAAGCAGCTCAGCTTTGTTTGATGACTTCTGACCTTCCATCTTCCTCTTGATCACATTCCAGAGGTTTTCAATGGGGTTCAGGTCTGGAATTTGGGCTGGCCATGACAGAGTCTTGATCCGGTGGTCCTCCATCCACACCTTGATTGACCTGGCTGTGTGGCATGAAGCATTGTCCTGCTGGAAAAAACAATTCTCAGAGTTGGGGAACATTGTCAGAACAGAAGGAAGCAAGTTTTCTTCCAGTATAACCTTGTACGTGGCTTGATTCATGCGTCCTTCACAAAGACGAATCTGCCAGATTCCAGCCTAGCTGAAGCACCCCCAGATCATCACCGGTCCTCCACCAAATTTCACAGTGGGTGTGAGACACTGTGAAATTTGTCTCACCTATAGATAACCAAATGGAGGACCAGTGATGATCTGGGGGTGCTTCAGCAAGGCTGGAATTGGGCAGATTCGTCTTTGTGAAGGACGCAAGAATCAATACACGTACAAGGTTATCCTGGAAGAAAACTTGCTTCCTTCTGCTCTGACAATGTTCCCCAACTCTGAGAATAATTTTTTTCCAGCAGGACAATGCTCCATGCCACACAGCCAGGTCAATCAAGGTGTGGATGGAGGACCACCGGAATTTTTGCACCAGGAGTGGCATAAAGTCACCCAACAGCAATGTGAAAGACTGGTAGAGAGTATGCCAAGACGCATGAAAGTTGTGATGGAAAATCAGGGTTATTCCACCAAGTATTGATTTATGAACTCTTCCTAAGTTAAAACATTAGTTTTGTGTCGTTTAAAAATGAATATGAACTTGTTTTCTTTGCATTATTCAAGGTCTGAAAACACAGCATATTTTTTGTTATTTTGACCAGTTGTCATTTTCTGCAAATAAATGCTCTAAATGACAATATTTTATTTGGAATTTGGGAGAAATTTTGTCAGTAATTTATAGAATAAAACAAAAATGTTCATTTTATTTAAACACATAGGCTACCTATCAATAGTACATCCAGAGAAACTGATAATCTTAATCTTCTTTTAATTTTTTCCAGAGCTGTATATGTGAAACAGCTCCCTTCGACTTTTCATGTGTTCTCTTATCTTAACTTCCCACCCAGAGCGGTCAATCGTGTGAGCTTGCCTCCGCGATCGTGCGCAGCTCCGGCTTCATGCTACCCGAGCTCAATTACAGCTTCATTCGAATGTGAGAGAAACAAGAATAACTGTTTTCAGTCATCATTCCAACTCCCCAGCCTTTCAATCTGGTTCTCCCGCACAGGTCATTCCTGTCAGCCTCATTACCTCGCCACACAGCTCGTTTAGGGCGTGCTCCATTCAGCGATTCTGTTTGTCATCTTCTAACATGAATATCACGATTGTTCTCCCTTTAAAGTGCCCTTCGGAGTGTGATTTATTCCATTCGGAACACAGGGGCAATCATCCAACAGCGAACTCCTTCCAATTGACCAATACTCTAACTACAACTTCTTTTCAAACCAATGCAGGTATTTTAGCGCAAGCTCACTGCCACGCAGCACCCGCTCTGACTATTCCACAGCTCACTGCAGTTATACACTAAGCAGCATAAACGGCTGTCCAGGTGCCACAACTGCTGCGTCTTTCAGGCTGTGCGACCAAACCTCCTACTACACTGCAAACAGCGCAAATATGCTGTTCAAGCACTCCAACCGTAATGTCTTTAGGGCCATACAACAAACTCCCACTACACTGCAAACAGCGCAAATGTGCTGTCCAAGCGCCACAACTGTTCACGTGCCACAACCGTGGCACGTTTTTCAAACCATGGGTCTCAGCCTCCATGGCTCCGTAACCCATATTATGCCACTCATACCAAACAAACCATCACCCACCTAGCAACTGACAGCAATCGGGCTGTTTCAGGTCTTCCCTAAATGGTTCACAATAAGCCTGCTTCTCTGCATTAATCAATTTCATTTGAACATAGCCTACTATTCATCCTACTACATATTGCAGAGTTGCTTATTTGCAGCGTAAACTTTTCACACAAAAACATGGGCTTCATCCTCGTCTGTCAATAGGCCGGCCCCACCATTTAGATGCGGTGGTCCGGGAGCCCCCCCATCTCAAATTGCTGAGATGCACTGCAGTACTTAACAGGCCTGCCTCAAACACTCAAGGGCTCTCCCGTTCAAATCGCAGCAGGGGGTTCTCCCGTTCAAATGCAGTGCGTGCTAACTCACGTTTATTTGTATCGTGGGCTCCCCCGTTCAAAGCACAGCAAGGACTCCCCCATTCGAATGCTGTGAGCACCCCCATTGTCAGGAGGACGGTCTTAGGTCATTCCAAGCGCCTAGGATTCACGCCTACACTCGAGGTGATCTGCCCGAGCGGCTAGGATTCACACCTCTGCTCAGGCATGGCAGACTCCTCCAGTGCAATCCATCAAGGGCTCTCCCGTTCAAACCGCAGCAAGGGTTCTCCCATCCAAACGCAGAGTGAGCTATTCATGTTTATTTGTATCATGGGCTCTCCCGTTCGAAGCTCGGGAGGACTCTCCCAGTCGAATGCAGCGAGGGCCGCCATTCGATCGCAGGTTGGGCTCGCCTGCTTGAGCGGCCGCAGTGCCCCTTCCCTTGGGGTTCGCCATTTCGCTGCATGGGTGCATCTGTTGAACTCACCAAGCCTGGAGAGATTAAGGTCAGTCCGGGCAGCTAGGATTCATGCCTCTGTTCGGGGCGACCCTGCCCTTCCACGGGGGTGGCCCCCACGTTCGGGCGTAACGATCCCTCCAGTGCTTTTCAGCTCTTGCAGAACTGATTTCCATGTGGCCGCAACCACCACAGTCTGCCTATTTTCATTCTCCATCTCTACCTGTTCTACACCTCCAAGTTTTCTATCCCCCAAACAGACCCTAGTGCGAGGCTGCCACCACTTCATCGTTTCACGATCCTTTTTGGGGGGTACAAGAGGCATTATAAAATACTTTGTCTCGTCTCAAATACAAAGGCTCTGTAGACAACAACTCACCGTTTTCTGGCATCTTTTGAGGGGTGTTCGAGCTTGGGTCGAATTTCCCCAGGAATTTCGCCCAGGACAGCGAGCCACACGTTTACACTTTCCTCAATGCAGGATTACATTTACTTGAAAACTACTGAAACTTGTCCCGTACAATTAGTGCTACAGACATGAATGGTCCATAGAAATGTGTGGCTTGTTCAGGAGACGTGTGCTGTATTCAAGAAAAAACACACAAAGTGTTTTTAAAGGAACAGTGCATCCAAAATGAAATTCTTTCATGAAAAAAAAAAAGAATAAATATGAAAAAGTTTGGTACCCTTTATATCCACCTTTTTCCTGACTTCTCCATGGGCGGCGCCACTGCGGCGAGAGACTTCCTCTCGGATGCTCCACACTTCTGCTTAATTGTTGTTATCAGCTAGACTAACGTTACTGGTGATGGCGAGCAGCTAAGGGTCTGGATAATAATTCGATGCTATAGGGTGTTATAACAACTACAGGTGCCTTAAAAACTGCACAACGATAAGCCCCCCAAAAGCTGCCAGAACTAAAACATTCCGAGTCGAACCAGATGTAATAATCAGAGGTTGCATTAAACAAATTCTCCGTCACTTGCATTTTTTTTAAAACATTGACAAATAATTCCAAATACTGTCTGTCATTTTGGAAGATAAAAAAGATGAAAAACATTTAAACCAAGCCTTTATTTTATTAATCATCTTTACAAGATTCATATCTCATGTCGCGCTTTAAGTGTATGTGAATGAGGGAGAGACCAAGTTGTTCTCGACAGAGTGCGTGAGAAGGCGGCACTTGATAATGCAGAAATAATGCAGAGGTACGTGCCTCAAATCTGAAGATTTTTAAATGGAAGCTATGACCATACTTCCCCTTTTCACGGATGTTTCCTCTTTTTTTCGAACCTTAAAAGGCGACCAATTTCTAGATTCCCTTAATGTCCGCGATTTGGCTGTTTTCATATTGAACTGCTCAACAAGAAACGCAATGAAATTTAGCGCATCATATACGTGAATTCTCTCTCTCTCTCTCTGCTTGCTGTATGTCTGTCTGTCTGTTTGTCTCTCTCTCTCTCTCTGTTTCACACACACACACACACATACAGGACACATGCAGAGAGCACTAGAGCCCAGTAAATTTACCATGTAAATGTGTGTGATTGTGTACTTATCTATTCAGGGATTACCATCAAAACCGAATGTCCACATGCGGCCTTTAGTGAGAAAGGGATTTATGTTAAGTAAACAGACTGTTCACTCATTTTTGACTGTTGTTAGTGATATATCAGTGCTTGGTAAAGGGAATAAGTTGCAAAGCGGAAATCTGTAGCATCCGCATTGGAAGAACGTGCTAAGCATAATGGGTAATTTCGCTGCCTGTGAAAAATGTGGCTAAAACAAAATCCACATGTTTTCTTTTTTACAATGTTGAGACAATGTGTCCTCTATGTAACTAATTTTACCTCCCAGATATCAGCAAATAAATAAACAGTTTAAGTTTAAATTTATGTCTGCATGATCAAACATTATGAGCAATGTCACTGACTTGTCTCAGGTTGCTTGGAGTAGAGAGAAATAATGGACAACTCAACATTTTGACCCTTCATTAACAATGTTGTGGGGTAATATAATAATAATATTATTAGTCCTTTAATAATTTGTGTTTCAAAACATTGACAGTTTCAATTAGGCTATCAGTTTGAATATGTGCATAAACCTCACTTTATATTAAACAATACATTTCCGTTATGACTTTTCATTTTACTTTTTCTATTTAATTCCTATCAATCTTTAACACTTACTTTTCCTATACTTGTACTACATTCTTGTACTAAATCTCCATTAACATTATGCTCTTATTAAATCCATTCAGCATATTCTCTCTTGGCATGAACAAACAGGTCTGCACACACACACACACACACACACACACACACACAAACACTGTTAATTAGAATTTAAAATGTTCACATAACAACCATTTTTTCTTTATCCAAACCATTAAACGAACACACACCCACAGACACGTACGCACTGAGTTCTGTGTTTAATTACTGATGGTTGGCTGGCATCTCCAATTTTGTGATCAGTCACCTGAAACTAGAATTCTAGACCTATAAACTAAAACAAAGAGAAGGAAACCTCCATTCATAAATCAATTTGGAGGTCACTTTTGTTTGGAAGTCATTAAAGGTAAACACATACACTTGTATAGAACTCCAAGGTTTTTTAATTCAACCCCATTACCATAGCAGAGTACACAGAGACAGATTTATGTACTAGTAACAATAACATCTGTGTTGTATGTGACTAATATAACAGACTAACATGTAGGTCAAGTTCTCCCTTATCTTATGTTTTCAATGATTTCCAATTTAATGATCAAATGGTTTAGTTAGTGGTGACATGGCACAGTTGATACTTTGACAACCTTCATAGTCACTTGCAGTCACAATCATAATAAAGTAATCTGTGGGATTTTTCAGCATGACTGCATCATAGATACAGCTGATAAATCTGTCACAAGGTAAATTCTGAAACAAGAAATGCTTGTTTGTGCCACAAGAACAGCACCCTCATCCTTGTATGATACTTCCTGCACTCTGTATGAGGGGAAGGTTTCCATAACACTGAGCTATACACAGATCAACATGCCATCCTGACACAGTCATAGGCTGAGCTGCAACATAATTTGCATTTTAACTGCAGAAACTTCCTCTAATCATCAAGTGTTCAAGTGCACATTTATTTGACAGTTTTCCCCAGTTTTGAGTTAGGAGATGCTAGAATGGTAGGGAATGACAACCTCAGTCACTATTCATTTGCAATGGATGGGGAAAAAAATGCAGTGAAAATGGTGACTGAGACTGAACATTCTGCCTAACATCTATTGTGTTCTATGGAAGAGAGAAAGTCATACAGGTTTGGAACAACATGAGTGATTAGTAAATGAGTAAATTATTAATTTTAATTTCTGGGTGAACTACATCTTTAAGGTTATCTAAACCAAATTTAGGCAAGTTAATCTAATTTTAGCTCACCTCCTGGGTCCTGATATCATAAGACAGGTATGCTTATATTATTTTCTTCAGAAAGACACGTTCACCTGAAACAAAAAAGTGACAGAGAGCTGCATTCCTGAAAAGTGAATTTAAAACAATTGCATGAGATATGCATAAATATCATCCTTCATATGTTACAAATGATCTATGACTGCTAAAATGCAAAGAAATTCAAAATTAGAGGGGATGAGAGAGAAAAATGGGATGCATTTTTTCTTATGGGCACAGAAAAAAAAAGAAAGCAAATCTCCCCAAACTGACTTTTTTCAGGGACATTATATGGGATGGAATTCATGTTTACTTGCATTGAAATAGTGACCTGTTTTGGTGCACAGATACAGTCCTAAACAGGTCCTTTGAGGATGTTGCACTCTAGGTTCAGCTTATTTGTTTACAGTAGGATTAAACGGATTTGCTTTATGTAAATATTTGTGGTTTGAGAGGAGATAACTTGTGTAGGTTTATCAGGTGGTGTGAATGCATAAATTGAAAGGGAAGCAAATGGCTGGCCACTGCTGGTGAAACTAAATATGATTTTGTTAATTAAATTTATCATTGCAAACACAACCAAAGACACAAAACAACAACAAAAATGCTAAAACCTTTAAGTGAAGTATTCCTGAAGGTCAACGCACACATACATGCTCATGTAAACACATGTACACATAAACAAGAACCATATATAAGTAATATTGTTCAATGGGCAGCTAATAACTCACATACCTTAACATCCAGACATAATTTTTTAATTTAAAGTGCTATAGGTACCAAGAAAGTTGCTTCTCTTGGTTAAAATGTGTAGCAACACATGAGTAAATTGTTCTTGCAGTTGTTGTTAGTATGTCATAAGTCAAGGAACTCACAGTTTAAAGGAAAATGACAACATGGTGGATGTCAGGGAATGTATTTGTACTACACAACTGCATTCCAAATAATTTACTTTGTCAATGTCAACAGTCGAAAAGAAAGTTCTTCATCAAATTCAGTACATAAAAGTATTGAAATTCAGGCATAGCCTTAATTTCTATTTCTGCGGCAAAACCAAGGGTGTTAATAGCACTGGATAAGTTAAGGTGCTAGCTTGGGGGGCAGAATGAATTATAGGTACCCCCGACTGATGGCGAACCCCCGGTGTTCACCGTTTGTCAGGGGCACCTATAAAAGATCAGGGGTTTGGCAAAATATATCAGGGACTTAAGACCCCCCACCTGCCACTACCACCACCACAGAAAGTGTTACTGGCTCTCAATACTAATGAAGGTTTTTTGCCTGTAGCAATAGGTTGTACTGCTCTAGATGTGTAAGGTGACTACTGTCTCAATGTGGGTGTGGTGGAGGGGTGAGGATCGTGACCAGGCATAGGACACCTGTGAAGGACAGCTGGTTTTTAAATGCATCATTCAATGTTGTCATATTTTCATGACAGTTACTCTGGGGTGGTGTATTGAAAAAAATCTAGGCTGGTGAACAAAAATTTTGTAGGCTCGAAACCCACAAGGGATGAGCCATGACACCATTGTGCCCTTATATGAAACCTTTACCGAAATATGAAAATTCTCTCATTTACTCACCCTTATGCCATCCCAGATGTGTATGACTTTCTTTCATCTGCTGAACTCAAATTAAGATTTTTAGAAGAATTTCTCAGTTTCTTTGGTCCATACAATGCAAGTGAATGGGTGCCAACATTCTGAAGCTCCAAAAATCACATAAGTCAGAATAAAAGTAATCCATAAGACTCCAGTGGTTAAATCAATATCTTCAGAAGCGATATGATTGGTTTGGGTGAGAAACAGATCACTTTTACATTCTACTTGTGTTTTTGGTGATTCACATTCTTCATGCACACCGCCCCCTACTGGGCAGGGAGATGAATTTCAAGCAAAAAAGGCCATAAATATTGATCTGTTTCTCACCCACACCTATCATATCACTTCTGAAAATATGGATTAAAACACTGGAGTTTTATGGATTACTTTTTTGATGTCTTTATGTGGTTTTTGAAGCGTCAAAATATTGGCACCCATTCACTTGAATTAAATGGATCTACAGAGCTGAGATATTCTTCTAAAAATCAAATTTGTGAAAGAAAGTCATACACATCTGGAACAGCATGAGGGTGAGTGAATGATGAGAGAATTTTCATTTTTGGGTAAACTATCCCTTTAAGCACTTAAACCCATGTTGCTCTAGGTGCTGTTCCTGTAATTAGTGCACAGTAAGTCGATAAAATCAATTGATAAATGACTACTTACAGTGCCATGAAGTTTGTTGCTCTCCTTCAGTTTAGCAATAAACAGGAAGTGGTTATGTAGCCATATTTTTATGGTTATATTCAGAATGAATTCTAGCTTACTACTGACTGAATACTCTGCCGTTTACACTATATAAAACCTACTGTTGCTTAAAAATAGTATTTAAAACCGTATCAACGATAAAAAAAAAAAGTTCAAACAGTAGGTAGATGCTGGCCTCTTCGAGCATGAAGTGAGAGAAGACCATGAGTTAGAGGTCTGCTCAGGCCTTCAAATATCCGAACTCGACCCGTACCCGAACGTATTTTTTGTGCTGTTCTGTTTTCCCATTGTATTCCAGCATGTGTTTACATAGTAAAACAATGGGAAAACAGAACAGAGGCGCGCAAAAATACGTTCGGTGTAAACAGCCCCTAACTTGTCCGTTCGCGCGTGTCTGTGAGTGAGAGATGCTTGGGTTTCCGTATATGTATGTGCATATAAGAATTCTCCTACATTCAGCAAAACCTAAAGAGGGGTTTTCTTCCCATTAAATAACTTGTGGTCTACTTACAAAAGCCTTTCACTTTGTCCCAGTCATAGCATGTAGCCTACACTATTTAAGAAATGTATTATCTTGTAAAAAATAAGTGTTTTGCATGAACACTTAACACTGAACAAAAATTAAAGGTATAAAATAATCACGAAATCATGTTCATGTTGTATGTGTAGGTGCAATATGCTTGAGTTAAGCTGTGTTCACACTGCCAACTACTTTGTCACTGTATGTCGCCAGTGGCTGGCGGTTAGGTCGCTAGTGGTGTGTATGGAGAGTCTAAACAGCACTGGTTTTTTTTTTTTTTACAATGAATTTTATTATTAAAATATTAGTAAGGTTATTAATATGGTACATTTATTCACTATATCTGATCATTTATATGGTTTTGTTTGCTGTCACAAACATGTAACACATTTTCAAAACAAATTATTTAATAGTTAATTTTACAGGCTATTTGATGATTTAAACCTACTTGGAATCCCCGCGATCTCAGATACACCTTTCCACGCATTATTTTTCTTAAATATGTCCCTGTAAGTGGGCGGAGACATATCATATAACACTGGTAAATCCATCTTTCCTCCATCTTTCCGTCACTGCAGGAGCTGAGAAAGAGGAGGACCACGTGAGCTCTACCATCTTCTCTCATATTGGCTGTCACTCCCGAAAGTCGCTCTTCATTTGCATAAAGTTAAACATTTCTCAACATTGTCACGTCGCTGGACACGTCCACATCCGGTCGCCGTTGCTCGTGTCGCCGGAAGTCGCCAGCTCTCATTGAAAATGAATGAGATGAGATCGTTTTGTCGCTGCGTGTCGCTGGCAGGGTGAATGCAGCTTTAGGGTTAGGTTTGTGTGCACTGGGGTTGAAAACTTCTAATTCCAAAATAGTTCCTGAATTTTAGAACATGAAGTATTTCAAATTTGAATAAGGAAGTAGAATTAAAATATAATAAAGCATTATAGCCTATATGACTGAAATAATACATGTAATTCTACAGTATTAATTACCTATAAATATGATACCATCCACACACATGGGGTATTTCCAGAAACATTTATAACATTTTAATAATTACTTTTTTAAATGCCACCTATAAAATTTTTTATTTAATTTATAATAAAATCTAATTTTCTTTTATATATTATATAATCAATTATATAATATGAAAAAAAAAAAATGCCTCTCTGTCATTTTGTACCCTAGGCAACCGCCTATGTTGCCTATGCCATGGGCCGGCCCTGCACACACACACACACACACACCTGTCGGTGATCCCAAAATGGGTGTGTCCTTTCCATGTGAGTCTCGATGAGCACATAAAGACAGATACAGATTTTTTTAGCTTCCCATGACTTATAACTTACAGTTCACCTCCAACAAATCAAGTAAAAAACAAGCAATGCTCTTTATTTGCAAGGCCCTTTAGTCAATGTTATAACAAGACAAATAGAAGCTGTATTAGTGACTGCATATCTGAATGATATTACCATTGATTTGACTTATTTCCATGAACGGTTTCTCATTGGGTTAAAAAAAAAAAAAAAAAAAAAAAGAAAGACTCACATAGTTTATAAACAGTCATGCTGTCCAGTACAGTCATTTTAAAAGCACCATTCCTTCATGGAGAAATTCTGTGCAATTACAAAAATAAGAAATGTAGGAAACTACAAATGGCTAGTTCCAGTAAGGCTTTCATCATAAACCATGATGTGGTGAAAATGGAATGTAGTGGTTTGATTGAAATGAAAAACTGTGTAGTCATGGCTAAATAAATAGTCATCAGCCTTCATCATTTTACACTTAATTTATAAGAGGAAAAGACTACTGCAAACTAACTGTCACGTCTACTTTGGACTCCCTGGAAAGTTACCATTTGGTTACAACAGTGGCGGGCCGTGCATTTAAAGTCTAGGCCTTCAGTGTGATTCATGCCATTAAGAAAACACAGTTTCACAATGAATAAGACACCCTATGCCTTTGGGCATCATACACAGGCACGTGCACACATAGACATCAAATGGGGCTTGAGCACCTGCACTTTTTCTTCCTCGAGAAACAGCTTCCCTGTCAAACAAATATATTTACTGAATAAAAAAAATCAAAAATATCAGGTCGGGAGATGAGACTTTGTCCAGTTCCCATAAACGCCCGCCCTCCCTCTGCCGTCTCTGCGCAGCAGTGCAGCACACATCGGCACATCAGGCACACAGAGAGGCAGACAGGCAGGCAGCAGCCCCTCCCAGCTCCTATCCCAGTTGTGTTTTTCTTGGCTTGTGTGGAGGTGAGTGGTGATGAACAAAAGACTAAGCTACCAGCGCCTCGACTTTACAGCTAATTATCCAAAAGACAAATATAGTTAACTTGTGTCTTGCTAACATGTATGACTCATGAGCTACTAGCTAATGTAATAAGTTAGCTAAGGTTTAGCTAAGGCAATATATCATGGCCATACAGGCTAATGTACTGTACTTAATGGAGACACTACAGGTGAATACAGTAAAATTTGTGTCTAATAACGTCATCGCAATCGCTCATTGATATGCAGATTAGGCGTTAACTAATTAAAATGCGCTAATTTGCATACATTTGACAAAGCACTGCAGGTGAATAGGATAAACAAAATAACTAAAGCATATCACCACAGAACTTCCCCAGTTAATGACTTACATCAAGAGTCTTTCCCCCTGAAATGTTATGTTTAAATATGCAGATTAGCTTGTTTTGGTTAATTTAGAAGAAATCTACAGATGCAAACAAACAGAGGGTAGTAGGCTTAAAACAAACATCATCTAAATGTGTATTTTGGAAGTTTTCTTTCCATTAGAGTAAAAGAAGACATGGAAGCAAAATAGACCAAAATCTCAAAATTGACCACTACATGAAAAAGTGTCCTGCCTTAAACAGTAACTTCATAATTTTGATCATAAGCTCCTCATCTAATAACTATCCATTCTATTAGTTCGTTGTATGCTGATAGATCTTTACATGATACAGACAGCCCTCCCTGAAATGTGAAACTAAGTCCTTGTCACCATCAGTTATTGTGTGTGTGTGTGTGTGTGTGCGCGCGCGCGTGTGCAGCAATAATAATAATAATGTATTTGATCAATACATTAATGTATTCAGGCAGTTCAGTATTCTGTTGCTTGGCTGCATAATGCCAAAAAAAGAAAGGATACAGAAAAGGAAGGAGAAGGAGCGCCCTTTTTTTCCACTTGAGACTCTGCCCCCCAAAATGTCTGTGCACGTCCCTGATCATACATTTTGTCGCAGCCAGGGCCGGAGTGGCAATCGGGAAGATCGGGAGAATTCCCGCTGGGCCGGTCAAAAATTGTGCCGGTTAGGTCCGCATGTTGATTGACAAACTTTCATCATATGTCGCATAACAATTGCCAACAGTCCGTAACATCCGGTATTTAAACGATCAGAATTGCGTTCCGTATTATAGTGGTGCAGTCTGTATTTTATCATCTCACACCCAAACAAATGAGAGACAAAACTGATGTTGCACCACTTCACTTGACAGCGCGGGAAGGATCACGGAAGATCCATCGAGAACAGATAGGCTACTAATAGCTGAATGGATGAACGTACTTCAGGTAGCCTACAAGATCATCACAAGTTTAATACTGACTGCAGTCTCACAATCTCAGTCAATTAATCTCTGAAATCCTCTTCCCTACCAGTGCAGAATTATAATAGCAAAATTATTTTTTTGTCCAAAAATAACAGAATACTTAAAGTAAATGAATACAGATGCAACAGCACGACACGGTACGAAAATAATGGGACTTTACAGCTCTCAAAAGATTAAACTCAATGAAACAAACTGCACAGAGTTTCAATGTTGTATAATGCGATAAAACCCTCTTAAAGAGACAGTAACCATTTTGCCTTTGTCCTGAACATTTACATTCCAAGTAAAAGAAAAGTACAAATGTGTTATTTTTAGTCTTTTATTTCACTCTTATCATTGTAAAATGGCACGTTTTTGAATGGCATGTAAAAATGTAAAAACAATCACTCAACCTTAATTGTTTCACTGGATCTGCTGCTATTTTAATTATCTAAAATACAAAGCACTGACCATTTAAAGTGTGAGCCTGTACATCTTGAAAGAGTTATAAACATTTACAGTTCTATAGTGTTATTATGTGCCTAGATAGTCTTTAAGATAAATTTGTTTACCCAAAAATGAAAATTTATTTCATCATTTCCTCACCCTCATGCCATCCCAGATGCGTATGACTTTCTGTCTTCTGCTGAACACAAATTAAGCTTTTTAGAAGAATTTCTCAGTTCTGTTGGTCCTTTCAATGCAAGTGAATGGTGATCAGAACTCAGAAGGTATAAAAATCACATAAATGAAGCATAAAAGTAATCCATACAACTCCAGTGGTTTAATCTATGTCTTCAGAAGCGATATGATAGGTGTGGGTGAGAAACAGATCAATATTTAATTCTTTTTTTTTTTTTTTTTACTATAAATTCTCCTCCCTGCCCAGTAGGGGGCGATATTCTTAATAACCAAAAACAGAAGAAGAACTATTAAGAGAGAAGAGTGCTTATGAAAGTGAAAGTGGAGATTTATAGTAAAAAAATGACTTAATTATTGATCTGTTTCTCACCGCTTCTCATTTACTTGCACTGAATGGACCAACAGTTCTTCTAAACATCTTCATTCATGTTCTGCAAAAGAAAGTCATACACATCTGGGATGGCATGAGGGTGAGGAAATGATCAAATATCCCTTTAATATGCACTTATTTTTACAACACATACAATGATGTCTTATGACAAAGTGAAAATCTTAGTGAATGCCGTATGTGGTATAATGACATGGAGAGCTTAAATAATTTACAAGTAATTACATATATTGCATATTTTTGCTGTGATCTTGTTTTATTGTTATCATCTTCACCTCCAACCACTCTTTTGGGCGTGGGCTGACTTGGACATGACATCCCGGGCTGTATATGAATCCCACTGCGGCCCTGGTCGCAGCTAACTAATAATACCAATTGACATTTTTAAAACACGTCCACGAACGAAAGCCAGAACTTGAAACGACACTTAATGCTCAAGCAAGCCTAATTTTAACTGCAGCATGAACGTTTTGTGAAATGAACGTCTCCCGAACAAACATTCAAAAATCATAATTTTTCATATGAATCTACCAAGGAGGTCTATAATACCTGGAAAAATCTATCTAATAATATTTGCGATTTAAATGTTGCTTGCAATTAATTTCGTTTCATTATGCTGCGTTCCATTCAAGTTGGATGTGGGATATTCCTACTTGATATCTCCGACCATAAATGCATTCCATTCCCCGATATTCGGAACTGCTATGCTCCCGTTAGCTTAGCAGGGGTTTGACTCTCATTAGAGATGTCTCCTAGCAACCCAACTGATAAACAATGCTGCAGTGCTAGCATTTGTTCTTCAGGTGTACGATTATCAAAAGAGATTATAATTGACCATGTTTTATACACCTATATCTGCAGGCATTTGTTAAACAATCTTTAATATCATGTAATGTGGAAACGAACTAATTTATCGATATTACTTAATAAAGTGAATGTTTATCACTTACTTTGTATATTTCCCTGAGTGTCAACATGTTAGTGTGACATCATGCACCTGCATCTCAGCGAAATCGGAGTTGAGAATTTCTACACGAGCTTACAAGTTGTAATTCTGACTTCAAGATGCATTCCATTGCACTTTTCCTAGCAGGAAGTTGGAAAATCCGACATTCCGAGTTGAATGGAACGCAGCACTACTTTTTAAAACTTGATCCAACACTGACTGCTCAAGCAGCCTAATTTACACTTAGAAAACTCCTGATGTTGTTATAACAATGCAAAAAGCACTCACCAATTTGTTTGAAGTGAAAATCAGCCCTCCTTTCATGATTAATAAATTAAGCAATCACACGATCATGCAGAAAATCTCGTGTTTTTAAATCCATAAGGATCTCTTTCTCAACGGCAATACCAGCAGTGATGACAGCCCACTCATCAGCAAGATCTCGCACTTTTCGCTCTTGCATTACGTACATCACTTATAGTAGGATTGCCACTCAAGGCCAGCTCGAAGGCCTCTACCGGGACATATCCTAAAGATCACACCCACCAAGAACAAATAAATCAATCTGATTGGCTGATGAATCTGACAATCTGACTTTAGTTGCTCATTCATTTGCACTGTTGAGGGATTCTGTGGAAATTCTGAAGGCCTGACAGGGTGGAGCTCAGACTCACGCGCTGCTTCGGGCATGTGATTTGTGAAACAGTTGTCACACTGTGCTTGTAAGCATCAAGGAATGAATTCTGACTGGATAAACTTTTAGTTTTTCTCTATTTGTTTGTAGATTGATTAAGAATGGAAAGCGATTAAAAATACATAGGCAAAAAGGTGACAGAATGAAAGGATGAAAAATATTTATTTATTTGGCATGTTAGGCCAGCAGTGAAGGCTTTGCTGGCCCTGAGAATTCACCACTGGGTTACAATAAATAAGAGGTGTGTATATTTGCAGTTCTTCTTATTTGTAACTCTACTTTTTTCCCCGTTATGAAGGACAGAAGGATATTTTATATGTAATTACATTTAATACCGTTAAGCAATAATGTATGGTGGTCTTGTTTTCTTTTTATAATTAGATGGTATAATGGAGACAATGACTATCTCTGAGATAAGATAAAGCTGAAGTGTATAATTGTTGCACCACTTGCATCACAAAATGAATTACAAACATGGCTGCTGCCGCCGCCAGTATTCCCAGTATTGCCAGTACTGCCATGGCAATACAAATTTTCTCCATTATTTCGGCTTCATTAACCTGCATTTTTAGCTCTGGTAGTTCAAAATAGAATCCATATATGTGATCCAGTCCTGATTTTACCTTTCGCGTTATGACTGGAATCGTTATGACTGGTCAAAATCAATTGGTTGCCCTGCTGCTTAACTGAATATGCTGCTTCAGAGCGGCCATATTTCCCACCTGTAGAATATGAGAAGCATGAGCAATGAATGTGAGAGGATAAAATAGCTATCTGTAATGCATATTGATTAATTGTTTGTAGTGTATTATAGATTTAGACATTTACCATTTAATTTTTAATGTTGTATTATTCTAAAAGACCAACATTTATCCATACACGTGTTTAGCATGACTGAGTGTCGTAACCAACATACTCACATTTAATTTGATATTCAGCGAAAATGTGTCAGGAGTAATAAAACTAAATGTGGATTGTCATATTTAGCGTATGTAAATAGTATGTTTAATTTGCTTGCTAGTTTGGCAAATGTTGGCTGTTGAAAGGATTGTCAAGTGATGTGGGAGGCTAAAAGATAATGTCAAGAAACTATTTTAAGTGACTTGAGGTGGGCGATATACCGATTACATCGATATACAGAGAGAAATATGTCAATTGTCAACCACAAGACATTTTCGTGTATCCTTGCTATCTCGGTGACGCAAAGTGCCGACATTTAGTAGGGAATGTGCATTTGTAGCTAATGCCATGTTAGTTAGTTGGTTGTGCATTATTTTATTTTTATTTTTTCATTTAAATGTCCACTTTTCTCGGCATACAACACGGGGAGAGTGAAGACACCTAAAGATGCTTAAAATGAAAACTGACTGAAATTTAAAAATGAAAGCAGACATAGATCGTATTTTATTCTGCAATATTTAAATTTGTGTAAATATTGAAACCAAGACCTTGCTAACTAATTATTAAAAACGATATTTTATTTAAGTGGATATGGAACTTCTACCATTACTCTGGACATTGTTTTAAATAAAAAAGGAACTTGATTCTTTCAGAAGTTTAATTACTTTAAATAAAAAATGTCTATATTGCGATATATGGATAACCAAAAGTGTTAAGAATTTCACAGTACAATATTTGCTTGTATCGCCCACCCCTACAAGTGACAATTGCAAACATCAAACTTAATGAGTGCAGTAAGATGTCAGGTCTAAATGAGTAAGTGGTGTTTTTGCAAACAGACAGAAGCAACAAGTAGAGACAGCTGGTATCTCATCACCCATCAGTGAGAGTTTGAACAGTTTAGTAAATAGTTTAGTAAGTTAGATGAAGTAAATGTACAAAACAAGTTAAGTGATGATTAGAATCATTAAACCTAGTGAGCAAACATGTTCGGTCCATGATAGTAACTATATATGAGTAATTGGTATTTTTGTAAACAGACATGAGCAGCAAAAGGAGACAGCTGGTGCCTCATCACCCAGCAGTGAGAGTTTGAACAGGTGAATAAATAGTTTAGTAAGTTAGATGAAGTAAATGTTCAAAACAAGTTAAGTGATGATTATAATTATTAACCTAAAAACACCTTAAAACAAAACGCAGCAGACAGTGAACATTTTTTACTTGTATGATCCCCTCAAAAAGAAAGAAAAAATCTTGAACCATTTAATTATTTATATTAATATATGATTTTATGTTGCTTGCAAAAAAACAAACAAAAAAAACCCGACAAATTTGGCAATACTACTATGTGGCATGTGATGGCACCCCTGATTACAAAAGTAATGTTACCTGAACTCTCACCGTCTGTGGCCAAACAGGCACCCATGCCCTAAACTCGTACCACTGGTTGAGCCAATGTTGCTTTGTCAGACTGGATGCTCAAATAAACAGAATAATGTTTTGATAGTACCACAGACCAATAGTGTTTAGACTTTTGTGGTGAATTAACCTACAGATGGTTTTCTTAGTGTAAAGTTCTCACATTATGCTGGAATAGGAGAATAATTATGACATTGAAAAAATGAATCACCTTTGAGTAAATCCTTTTTGTTTATGATGTTAGAAGGAAAGAAACTAGGAGGAATATTTAGTCTGTTGAGATAAAAGCATTTTGACACAAATGAGGTCAATCCTATTTATGGGATCACATCTGTGCAGACTTCAGAGCTTTTTCCTTCAGAGCTGCTAGGACCTTGGTCTTAAAGGAATATTCCGGGTTTAATACAAGTTAAGCTCATTGACAGCATTTCTGGCATCTGGGTTACAGTAAGACACTTACAATGGAAATGAATGGGGCCAATATGTAAACGTTAAAATACTCACTGTTTCAGACATAAACATTATGCGTGTTAACATGATAACTTGATCAAATCACTTAATAACCTTTTCTGTGTAAAGTTATATCCAATTTTACAAATTTGTTTCCATGATGACATAATGCCATAAACTCTAAGACAACTGTAAAACCATGATTTAAACAAGCACAAATAATACACTCATTTTAACAGAAAAAGTAAGTGCTTTTATTAAATAATGAGCTTCACATTTCTGCCTTTAAACCCTCCAAAAAGTGGCCCCATTAACTTCCATTGTAAGTGCCTCACAGTAACCTTGATTTTTGCTACTTTTCTTTTTGTTTAAAGAAAAGGAGCAACAAGTCAAAATTATGTTCCTAATCTATATGATGTCAGGCACTGAGAATGTTAGTTTCAGTCACTATTCACTTTCATTCAATCTTTTTTAATTAAAGTGATGACTGAGTCTAACATTCTTCCTAACTTCTTTTATGTTCAACAGACGAGAGTAAGCCAAACAGGTTTGGAACAATGTGAGGGTGAGTAAATTCTAACAGAATTTTCATTTTGTGCTAACTATTCCTTTAAGATAGGAAGTTTCTGTAATAATATTTGACAAATTACATTTATGAATTATCATAATGTTTAAACTATGGAAAAACTAAGGAAAATCTCTTTAACATATTCACACATCCACACATTGCATATTATTGTGAGATCTCCAAGGTTACTATAAAGTAAAAGTACTACAGTAAAAGATTATTGTTCTCAATATCTTCCTTATCCTCTTGCACTCTTATCATTTCATTCTGTTCTCTTAACTACGGTACCTTTGTCATTTGTTGTGTTCTAACCAGTGTCATATAACTGCACTTAAATCCTCTTAAGGTCCCTGTGCTATTTCTGTTTTAGGAGTGCAGAGTTGTCCAATGTCTCTTGATTTAAGAAAGCTTCTTTGGGCCCTCCCCATGCACACTCAAAAAGCATGAAGGATAAGCTAATGGAGATAATGACCACAAAACAGTTCACTCAAGACTAGCTCACTGATGGGACGTACTTGTTTGGACAATACAAACAGGTGAGAAGGCAACTGTTTCAATTTCAATTTTAGGACTTTCAACTTACAACGGTAGGTTATTGAGGGCCCAAACAGATTTTATTTATTTACAGTTACTTGGTTTTCTAAAAACATTTGTTTTTTTTAGTGAGTCACATTGTTATTTTTACTTTATCAACAGGCCATGTAGTCACAGGCCTGAATATAGTTGTGACAAGCTATGATGTAAAAGAGCCAAGTGGGTTGAGTAAACCAAAGTGTACTTGGCAACTATTCATTTGATTTGCATGCAACAGTTATATGAGAACATATTTTTCCAAGGAATCTCAAACCAGCCTCGGCAAAGAAACATGATGTGGCAGACTATTATTATTTTTAATTTTTTTTTTTTGACATTTTTAAGAGATTAGCTTTGATTCATTTATGTAGATAGCGGGCATGTTGTCTACAGAACATTTATCTCAAAGAAGTATGCAAACTTTCATGCAATTGTGTACTATTCTTCATGATTCAACAAGACTTAAAGATTCAGATCAGACTTTGAAGAAATCAGAGTTTTGAGGAAATTCAGGAAGACTTTAAATAATAAAGATGCTTTATTAATGCTTGTGTAGGCATTATATGAACTTGTTTTGGAGCATTTTCAGTATTACTTAATCAGCATAAATAGGATAAAATGACATATAAGAATTTCATAACGTCAGTATCCAAGACAAAAATTAGAGGTCTGTTGGTGATTTCATGCGTTTAGAAGAGCATTTTGTAATCCCGAAATAAAGCAACCTCAAAAGCTGTCACAGGATTCTAATTGTTGCCATCTGAGCTAAGGTATTGCATCATAGCTCTAATCTGAATTAGTGATTAGTGATTTACTAAGTAGTGAAAGGTACAGGTGTTGGTGGGGGTGTGAGGTCAGAGGCTAGCTGCACAGAATGAAGACTGAGCTCTAGTATTAAGCTGGTAATCTGCTGCAGTGATGCCCACACATTTGTGCATGGGCTTTTGTCTAGTCACAAAATCAGTCTACTGCAGACAATTACTGAGAATAACTGTAAAACTTTAAATAATGGAGCAGCGTTGAGGAAACAGATTGGGATTCTGAAGAGCACATGCAAAAAAAAAAAAAAAAAGGCAAATTGTAAATATTTTTCAAGTGGTTGTTTTAAAAAATATATATTATTTAAAGACATTTCACTTTAATTTTTTTTTTTTTAAACTTAACGGACACATTCAAAATTTTGTCATTAAAATGTTCACATCTATAACATTTTAATAACTGACTTGAATGCAACCTAATATGTTCTACAATGTGAAATATACTGTTGGCACTAAAAGTCCAAACAAGTAAGTCAGGTGCTTAAATAAACATAAGTGTTTCTTGCACATGATTAGTAACCGGATATAACCCAGCCTAAATCATATGGGTTGAGATGGCAGTGATGCATATCGTATGAATTACTTATACAAAGACAGTTCAGTTCATTTGTCATTCCATGACATCATAATAGCCACGCCCAACTGTGCCAACGAAACCAAAAAATTGGATCAAGGAGTAATCTAATCTTCTTATTCCTGATAAACCTTATATCTTCCAAGAAAAAGTGATTGGGTCCACCGATACAGAAACACTGTGGATGTGCCAACATTTCATTGCAAAAGTTTTTGTGCTATTTTTTGTCAAGATTAAACAAATATTAAATGTATGAGGGGCTGAAAATGACAGTTAATATTTCTATTGTTTTTGTAAGATAGGCTATATCAAGATTGGTTGCCACTGAGTCTGACCAGTTGTCCCTTTAAGAAGTAGCTTGTAGTTCAGAGATATAGAAGTACAGTTTTGATGTAAATATTTAGTTCTTTAGTAAGAATTTCATTGTTTGTTGATTTCACTTTTTCCACAGATAATCGACAGATAAAAAAATGTCTGACAGAATCGTTAATGAGGATTCAGTGACTGTAACTCACACAGGTCAGCATGGTTTTCATTCATAAGGGGATTCTAAGTGTAATTACCACTGTTTTGGACCCCTGTTAAAGGATAGGGAAAGTGATCTAATAAATCAGTTGCATTCAGGATGAGGACGATAATGCAAATATTACATAAACCAATTGATGCTTACTTCCATGACAGATTTTCCTCTTGCAGAGAAATTATAGAAGACCTGAGAGGTCAAAATGTTGTACTTATTGAATAACTTTGGAACAACTAGCCATAGTAACGGCAAAATACATCCCAAAGACATAAATGACTAATTAGTGATTTAAATGCAGGCTTCCCACAGTCATGGAAAAAAATAAATTCATGGAAAATAATAAAACTTAAAAAAATTCATGGAACTTTCTGTATTAACTGTTTTTTTCTTTTGAGTGCAATCTTTTGATTTTAAAAGTCCTTCTCCATTCTCAAAAAAATATTTTTGCCTATTTTTTATATTTATGCATTTCAATTTCATAACAAAATTCCATCAAAATGAATGGTTTTATTTAACAAATTAAATAGAACTTAAAATATTTCTTTTTTTTTTTTATTATTATTATTTTGTTAAACATTACTCAGTTCAATTTGTAATTTCATAAATCTGAAAAGTAGGCTGAAATATTGAGTATGGAGAAGGATTTTAAAAATAATTTTACATAGATTGCACTCAAAAGAGCATTTTCTAGATGATGAAACATTTGAATCACGAACAACTGGAAAAGTTATCGGTCATGGCAAGGTCATGGAAATAAATTGGTCAAATGGTGAGGGAATCCTGGAACTGGGTAGAGAAAGTGCAATGTAAACACATAATAAGTGGATCTGGAATCCTTCCATCACTGTTGGACAGATATGCTAATCAGTTTAGTTCTAGATAAAGGTATTTGCTGTTGTCTAATCCATCAGTGACTGCAGTGGCACCTGACCTATGTTTTCATTTGCCATCGAAAATGATAGTTAATAGCTTGCCTTTTGGTTTATGGTTGGCTGAGTGGAAACTAATGTAATCAAATGGTGAATTAATCCAGCCCTCTATCCATTCATTCATGGTTTTTTCTAGGACCAAAGGGTGTCATCAATGACTGGCGCAAATTTAAACTGGAGAGTATGGACCAGGAAGCTCTGCCTCCTAGCAAGAGAGAGCTGCTAAGACAGATGTCCTCCCCACAAAAACCTAAAGACATGTCTGTGGGTGGAATCAATCGCAAGGTTGCTTTCTGCTTTGCTCCCTTTCTTCCCCCTTTTTTAATTTTTTTGTTTTCTCCCTAATTTGGAATGCCCAATTCCCAATGTGCTCTCTAAGTCCTCGTGGTGGCGTAGTGACTCGTCTCAATCCGGGTGGCAGAGGACAAATCTCAGTTGCCTCCACATCTGAGACATCAATCCGCGCAATTTATCACGTGGCTTGTTGAGCGCGTTACTGCAGAGACTTAGCACGTGTGGAGGCTTCACGCTATTCTCCGCGGCATCCACGCACAACTCACCACGCACCCCACCAAGAGCGAACCACATTATAGCAACCACGAGGAGGTTATCCCATGTGACTCTACCCTCCCTAGCAACCAATTTGGTTGCTTAGGAGACCTGGCTGGAGTCACACCCTGGATTCGAACTCGCGACTTCTGGGGTGGTAGTCAGCATCTTTACTCACTGAGCTACCCAGGAGTTAACACTTAAATGGATTGAATTATTACTTGGGAATTATACCATGGGTTTCTGTATTAAGCTACAATTAGTAGCAACTAACACAGAATTTACAATTGCAGTGTAAAGACACCTTTAGAATAACCCTCTTTATTTTTCACTTTCCAGATGAGCGCTCAGGAGTACGAGCTGATAAAGGAGGATGATGAGAGAAGTCTGCACAAGTACCGTAAGCAGTGTATGCAGGAGATGCATGAGCGCCTGAGCTTCGGGCCCAAATTTGAGGGTGTGTACGAGCTTGACAGTGGTGAGGCCTTTCTGGAGGTGATAGAGAAAGAGCACCGGCTCACATTAGTGGTGGTGCACATCTACAAAGATGGAGTGCAAGGGTGTGAGGCACTTAACAATTGCCTGGATTGCTTGGCCATTGAATATCCAAGTGTTAAATTCTGCCGCATTACTGCAACCTCCACTGGTGCTGGCGAGCGTTTCTCCGATGAAGTGCTGCCTGCTTTGTTGGTGTACAAAGCTGGAGAGCTGCTTGGGAACTTCCTTGCTGTTATACAGCATTTCAATGAGGAGTTCTTTGCTACCGATGTAGAGGCTTTTCTCAATGAGTATGGACTGCTTCCAGAGAAGGAGCTTACCCCTGGAGCTGATGAGGATGAAGCAGATGTGGAGTGATGAAAGATGGCAGAGAGTAGGAATGGATGAAATGAACATGAGAAAGGATAAGAATAATTTTCATTATTCTTCCAGCTAACAGGCACGGATGAGTTGCATCAATGTGCATATAGCTCAGCATAAAAATCTCTTTGAGCATGGTAGAGAAAAACAAATGTTTTGTACAGCAACATGAAAAGGTATTACGTTACATCAATTGCACGTCAATTCCAGTTTTTCAGATATGAATAATTACACAAGATGATAACTACATCAATGAATGTGAAATACAACAATGAATTAGTGTAATTTGGAATACTTATTTACTTACTGTACATGTGTGTTTGCATAGTGTTACAGAATGGTCAATGATGGTAACATTTGTTTTTCAGAGTGCTTCCTTTTGAAAAAACAAAAAGTATTTATATACTTTAGAAACTGTTCATGCTCATTGTTCTGTGTACAGAAATATACAGTATCCCAAGTAATCTTTGGAACCATTTGGGTTATGATTAGTCAGGTTTTCACCTATTTCTGCTATAGAAGTACATGCACAATTGTTTAGGCTGGAGTTTTCTATAAACCAGAAGATTATGATGTAAACGGTTTTAGGCATACTTCAATAAATGCAAATGGAAACTTTAAACATTTCCCCTGCCTGTACTGTAAATAATAATAAAAAAAAAATAAAAAAAATCTGTAGGCTTAAAACACATGCTTCAATTACACACAAATTACATGTCACTTGGAAGTCAGCAAATTAAAGAATCAATTTGGAGTGTAATAAAGTGAAATCTTGCAGAGAGTTTGCACCTTCACTTAATGTGGTTTGAGAAGCAAGACTGCACTTGCTGAAGACTCATCCCTCTATTGACTTGACTGTGACCTGCAAGTTCAAAAGTTTAATCATTATATAAAAAGAAGAGAACCACATTGCAGACTTGCACACTTTAAATAATGGTCTCATTATTTGGATCAATTTTTAATTCATGAGAATCTTCAGTTTGATGAATTTGACAGTTTATATGTGTTGCGCAGTGAAAGCTATGATCAGGAATTGGTTGAACTGATGAACTACAGGTTATGAAGAAGAGAATTAAAAGCCAGCAAAACACTCACAAGCTACTTTTTAAAACATCTTGTATACTAAAGAAGCCATCTTTTTAAAAGGATATCCTATTTGTTGGGTTGGATTACAATGAAAACTGGCTATATTTTTTAAATTTGGTCTGTAAAAGTCTATAAACAAACAGGGTTAAATTTTATCTGCAAGGTTAATCCATGCTGTAAGTGGCCATGCACCACATTGACATGCCTTTATGAGCACCGCCTGTGACAGTAGTGATCTTTGCTGATCAGCTTAGCCTGTAATCCTTTTAGTAGATTTAAATTTAAGATCTTGTTTGATTAGCATAAAAAGGCTAGGTGCAGAGCCTTTGTCATCATTCAGATTTGTATTTTTGTATCAATTTATGTGATGAATGAACATTGTCACTTTTCCTTAAACCCTAATGATCTAACAATCAGTGTTTTTGAAAGTTAATTTTTGTACATTAAATATTTTAAATTAACAACATAATTTGCACATGCAGTACTGAAAAAATAGTAGGCCTACTGAATGCTTCAATACTATAATTTGTCCAAAATTGTACACCTTAAACATTTTAAACTTGATTTCATGAGTTTGTAATTTCACCATAGACCTGAAAAACAGAATTCAATGCAATAAAATTGCATCAGCTTGTGGCATCAAGCAGTTTTTGTCTGTTTCATATTTGAAAAAGACATGCAAATCAATCTGAAACTAAGATATTTTTCTTGAGGGCCAAGCCATGCAGACACACCTAATGAGGGCCCCTGCAGGCTTTGGAGATTTTGTGGTAATGTTTTGCGTGTCTTACGCTCGTGCTACAATATATTGTGCAACGAAGTCGTCTGCTCTCCACGCGAACATGTTCTGACAGCATCTGCACTTGATACCAAAATTTCCGGCATCCTCTTCATGTGTGAAGAAGTAGCCCAAACATCCAAGCCCTCGTCTGGACTTATTCCTTAGACATGTTGTCACGGGTTCATGGCTTAGACACACTCGAAGATCAGCAGATATCCTGTAAGAATATATGTAGTACAGTACCTCAGCTTTAAAAAAACAAAAAAAAAAAGTTACACACAATTTATAGAGTAGCCAATGTATATAATACAAAAAAAGTAATTTAATTTTGATTGAAGTCAATGCACTTACAGTTTAATTACTTTAATAACTAATAATTATTATTTAATAAAGCAAGTTCATGCAGTATAGCAATACACCTGATTTTTTTTTTTTTTTTTTTTTTTTTTTACATAGCATTATACAACATCTCATTTGGTTTGTATGGAGTTTCATTGTATAGATTGTATTGGGTAACTTTCATTTAGACTGCAGTGATCACAAATCTGAAGCAAAATATTTACTGTCTGCTGCCGGACAGCTAGTGAGCTGTTACAGGATGAATTTAGTCGTCCAGTGCTGTTTACATTCTGCTGTATTCAGAAGGAACATCACATGGAAATCGTAGCCATTTGTGATGCTCTGTTTCTCCTACATAAAGACCTCCTTCATTCAGCTTATGTAACATCCTGATAATAAAACTAGGCCCCAGAAAAATCTTGTAGTCCTGCTGCGTTGCATTGTAATATAGAAGATTTGTTGTGTTTTGAACTATTTCATAATAAACACATGATCACACATACAGACTAACATGTTATATGCATTTCATGGGTTTTGTATTTGTGGATATTATATGTCAGCCAAGTCTGAAATGTTTTTAAAACTATTACGAAAATATTAGGAACTTAAGATTTTGGACAAGTGTTCAAATATCAACCATTTGTTTGCATCCATTATATTTGAGTCGTTCAATAAGAAATGTATCTGGGAGGTAGTAATTCTTAAGTCTAGTGTGAGCTAAGCACAAGAGAATATTTTATATGACATTATTAAAAATGTAGGTATTGACATCTCTCCGCAAACATTAAAGAGAAACATTAAACAGATCATTATTTAGGTACTTTTCACTATAAATTCTCCTAGCTGCGATATGCACGAAGAATGTGAATCATTAAATACAAAGAAAATAACTTTTAGGAAAGAAGAGTGGTTAGGAAAGTGAAAGTGGAGATTTATTGTAGTAAAAAAGGACTTCAATTTTGATCAGTTTCTCACCCGCATTTATCATATCGCTTCTGAAGATATGGATTAAACATCTGGACTTGTATGGATTACTTTTATTCTGCCTTTATGTGATTTTTGGAGCTTCAAAGCAGGGACTAAAAACGGTTCAAAGAACGAAAACCAAAACGAACTACATTTTTTGCAGCGTATAACCGAAAGCAGACATTTTTGATTGTTCCGGAGTGAAAACATTATTTTTAAATGCTGGTAACCAGTTATAACCGGTTAATTTTGTTCCAATAATTTTGAGACCAAAGGCCAAAGGGTTTATCACAGTAAACTTCAGGAATTACACCACTAAGTTTTATCTGAAAAAACATGTGCTTCGATCCTGAAGGAAACTTCTGCATCACAAATTTTTCTTTGCCCAGTTGCCCATTGTGGATGTAGCATTCTCTGAATGAAGGCCTTTTTAACAACTATGTATAATTACTTTCTTTTTTTATTTTCCTTTTCTCCCAAATTTGGAATGCCCAATTCCCACTACTTACTAGGTCCTCATGGTGGCGTGGTTACTCACCTCAATCCAGGTGGCGGTGGACAAGTCTCAGTTGCCTCTGCTTCTGAGACAGTCAGTCTGCGCATCTTATCATGTGGCTCACTGTGCATGACACCACGGAGACTCCCAGCATGTGGAGGCTCATGCTATTCTCCGCGATCCACGCACAACTTACCACGTGCCCCACTGAGAGCGAGAACCACTTAATTGCGACCATGAGGAGGTTACCTCATGTGACTCTACCCTCCCTAGCAACCAGGCCAGTTTGGTTGCTTAGGAGACCTGGCTGGAGTCACTCAGTACACCCTGGATTTGAACTCGAGACTCCAGGGGTGGTAGTCAGCGTCAATACTCGCTGAGCTACCCAGGCCCCAACAACTATGTATAATTACTAAATACTGTATATGAGCATGGTTAATCCAGATACAAGAAAAACATTAGTAAAAAGGTAAAAAGTACGTTTCTCAGTTGTTTCCAAGTCTTCACTTAATTATTGTTAGATATGATGCATTCGTACAGATTTGATGCTGCCGTGTTTTGACTGAGAAGCAGATCTGTAATAAAAATTATTCTTTAATTAACTGTATTCTTAAAAATCCAAAGCACGAGAACTTGTGGAGTTGGAAGAGAATATTAAAAGTGCAGAGGCAGAGCTGAAGCGCAGAATGTCGTCTGATGGCCTCAGAGAATTGACTAGATTGAAATACAGATATAATGCTGTTTTGTTTTACACACACACACGGATCTTTGTCGTTTTTAAGAATCAGACTGATCTGGAGTTTTGGTTATTCAGGGCAAGACAGTCATACTTTGAGTCAGGGGAAAAAAAGCAGGGAAGCTTTTGGCTAGATATATAAAGCAGAGAGAGTCTTTTTCTACTATTCCCTCAGTGAAATCTGCTGGTGGTGAAATATTTACCTCGGCCACTGATATTAATAATGCTTTTAAAGAATTCTATATTGATCTTTATAGTTCTACGTCTTCGTCTACTGATGAAGATATTATAAACTTTGTGGAACCATTAAAACTTCCTAAACTGACGACTGAGCAAAGAAATTGTCTTGATTCTGAGATAATCTTGGAGGAACTTGATGAGGTAATTAAGGCCTTACCTACAGGCAAAACTCCGGGGCCAGATGGTTTTGCTGCTGAATTTTTAGATCTTATGCTACAGAACTGGCTCCACTTTTGTTAGAAGTTTATACAGAATCATTAAAGAACGGAAAGCTTCCTCCAACCATGACACAAGCCCGGATCAGTCTGATTCTTAAAAAGGACAAAGATCCGTGTGTGTGTAAAATTTACCGACCAATTTCCCTGATTCAGCTAGATGTAAAAATTATGTCCAAATTTTGGCTAATCGTTTAAGTAAGGTTATGACATCTCTTATACATATAGATCAGGTGGGGTTTATTCAGGGCCGCAGCTCTTCTGATAACATCAGGCGTTTCATTAATATCACGTGGTCAGTAGCGAATGATCAGTCTCCGGTCGCTGCCATTTCACTTGACGCCGAAAAGGCATTTGATATGGTAGAATGGGATTATCTTTTTAAGATTTTAGAAATGTATGGGTTCGGGAGTACATTCATTGGTTGGATTAAGTTACTTTATAGACACCCTGTTGCAGCGGTACAAACAAATGGACTAATTTCAGATTATTTTACTCTGGATAGGGGCACTCAGCAGGATTGCCCTCTTTCCCCATTATTGTTCTGTCTTGCCCTTGAATGAACTGTATTCCAAAATTCAACTACTTGCTACAGTCTCTCCCTGTAGATGTCCCCCTCTCTTATTTTAAGCAATTTGATAGCATAGTGAAGTCCTTCATTTGGAATGGTAAACGTCCCAGACTACATTCCAACAAATTACATAGGCCGATTGACAAAGGTGGGTTAGGCTTACCCAAGATTTTGTTTTATTATTATGCGTTCGGTCTCAGGCATTTGGCTCATTGGTCACTTCCACCTGAAAGAGCCCCTCCCTGGTTTTCTATTGAACAGGAAGTACTTGCCCCTATTTCACCATTGCAAAGTCTTTCTATTAAACTAACCGGAGAAGTTAAGTCACACCCTGTTATTTCACATTTGCACATGATTTGGACAAGAGTGGCCAGAGTATTTAATTCAGATGTTTATTTAAATGTTGCCTCAAGCATATGGCTGAACCCAAAATGATGTATCAATAAGTCCTATTTCTGTTGGTCAGAGTGGATTGTGAGAGGGGTTGTTACACTCGGCGACCTGTATGAGAGTGGAGTTTTGAGATCTTTTGAGAATCTGGGTCATCATTTTGGGATTCCCAGATCTCAGTTTTATAGGTATTTACAGCTGCACCACATGCTCTGTACTATTTTTGGGAGTAGCACACCCCCCCTAAAGCGGCAGATGCTTTGGGAGAAGTGATTACTGCTTTTGGAAAAGGTCATGAGGCATCAGTGTATTACTCCCTGCTGGTTCAGAGTCTGGGGGATGGAGCTTTAGCTTCTATCAAGAGATTATGGGAAAAAGATTTGAATTTGGTATTGGAGGAAGAAGTGTGGACTAGGATTCTAAAAAATGTCAAGTCTGCATCTAGAGATGCAAGGGTTCGCCTTATGCAATTTAAGATTCTACACAGATTTTACTGGACACCCTCTAGATTATATAGGCTTGGTCTTAAAGACACACCCAACTGCTGGCGTTGTCAATCAGAAGTTGGAGACACAACTCATGCCTTTTGGTGGTGTGTTAAGATTCAAGATTTTTGGATGAAGGTGCAGAGCTATTTGTTTGATGTTTTGGGCACTCAAGTTTTGCTTTGCCCCAGGCTTTGTATTTTGGGTGACAGAGCTGTCATAAATTTGGAGGACAAATTTATAAAAAATTGGGTTTTAACAAGTGTTATGATTGGCAGACAAGTCATTTTAAGGGGTTGGAAGTCCGACGGAGCGCCATCATTTCTAGAGTGGTGTACAGAGTTTGGGAGGGTGGCAGCGTTTGAAGAAGGGGTATCTAGAGGATTGGGTAATTTGGACTTGTTTATGGGAAAATGGGGCAAATATTTTGCATTTTTGGAGGGCTCTCGGGGAGGGACAGTGGAGAGAGAGATGTAGAGGTTATGTGTGTGAATAATTATATTTTATTAATTATTTTATTTTTAATATATGTTTTTGTGTGTCTATAATTATGTGGGACCACTGGGATGTTGTTTTGAGTAGGATTGGGTGGGGGTAGTAATAGAGGGGGTTAAGTATTGATTCTGTTTGTATATGTTCTTGCTTATATGTGTTAATATAGGAATCAATAAAAAATGTTAATAGAAAAAAAAAAATAACTGTATTCTTATGATTTCTGTGCTGATAAATTCACCACACCAGAAAAAAAATGTTGGCTCATTTTCACTTATTTTATTAATAAAACTTTCTACCCTGCGGTCATTTGTATATCTCAAAGTTTATTTGTTAACATTTTATTCCATCCGTTCATTCCGCAAGATCTGTTTAAAATATATTTTAAAGCAAACAGTAAGGCGTTTAGTCATTATATTAAACATAAATAAATACTTGCAAAAAACAGAGAGCCGCAATCCACTTGAATTCAAATGAGATAAGTCTAACAGTTTTCATTTCACCATTATGGTCTAATTAAACTCTTAAAACTTTGTGTAAGTTGCCCCTTAGGTAAGCAAATCTATATAATCACAGGATTTGATTATCTCTGACAAACAGAACCATGCTAAGCACGTGAATATAGCTGATCACGACATAGCAAATAAGTTCTCTAGAATCAGGAATTTATGGGGAGGTGAAAAGAAGAGGCCATGGTCAAACTCAAAAAAGGGCAAAGGGAGTGTATAGCTAGTCATACTGTCTCAAACAAGGCAATTTTAAAAATAAAAAAAGACAGAACACTGATTCTTTAGAATTTGGATAAAACAGGTTTTCAATTTTGATTTTTTTTTTTTATGTTATGAAATCTAAATGTATATGTTTATAGAACAAAGTCTCAGCAATCAAGCAATATTTTGGTGCAAACTCCTGATTTTGTAATTTTTTCATAAAATATGTGTGTTTTTCCTGTCATTACTTTTTTTTGTTTTTGTCAACACAGTCAGACACAATAAAAATCTAATTATTCCTATTTATTTAGTCATATAGATTTAGAGCTTTTAAATAATTGTCTACACCATAGGTACACATATATGCGTTTTTTAAATCATTGGTAATTAGAATACAGTTACATTCAAAGAGTATTTTGATTACTGAAGAGATTACTTTGCATTTTATTGTCATTTGTTTCATTTAATATTTAGTCCTTTCAGATGGAAAACATTTATACATATAAATGATGCGATCAAAAGTGCATTTGAACGGCAGTGAAACACTTTCTTATGATGCGTTACATTCATACTAGCAGAGAAGTAAGTTTGAAGTAAGTTTGGAGCAGAAGAAATAGAAATAAACCTTGTGTAAATTGTCAGCTTTACGCTAAGCTAAAATGCTTTTCCTAGCCATTTTACATGCACGATCATATTTTTTTTATCAAGAAAATTCACGTTTGATCATAATTTCTTTTTTCTAGTAAGACCTCTGATATTAGTGCAAAAATCTTATTCTTTATGATCATTTTTGTGTTGATTTCCTGTAAAAATATCTAAAAATCCTTAAACCAAGATCAGTTTGATTTATCTTTTTTAGAAACAACACTGCATAAGATATTTAGGTTTTTCAGATAATGTATTTTTAACATGTGTATTTTGTCTTACTGTACTGGCAGAGTTTTTATAGTCAAAACAAGTGAAAAAATCTACCAGTGCTGAAAAAGTAATACAAAGTATTTAAAATACGTTACTGACCTTGAGTAATCTAACGGAATACGTTACAAATTACATTTTACAGCATGTATTCTGTAATCTGTAGTGGAATACATTTAAAAAGTAACCCTCCCAGCCCTGCATATATGCTGTTAAATGTTGAATATTCACTTTTGTTCTTTTTTTTTTTATATACTATTTCACGTGTACTCCTTTAAAAACTCTTACATCATGCAAATTTTATCATTAGCATTAAATATATAAAATAACAAAATTGGACAAAATAATAATAATAATTTTAAAGAGACAATTACTATACTAAATCAACTGTTTTGGAGGAACAGATTGTAAACATATTAATTTAAAACAAAGAAAGTTCCATCTGACGGTGGTGACTTAGACCTGATGGAGGTAACTGAGACCTGATGGTGGTGGCAGTTTCACTTTTCACCACTCAAGTCAAGCTTCCTTGCTTAACAACTTCATTTAATAATTTGGTACAACAAATAACAATTTGTCATGTACATTTTATCCTTCTGTAAATATTACAACAGTGAACAGCAAAATAAAAACTACAGTACAACTGCAATGTTAAAGCATAAACATCAGAAAACATAAACAAAAAAAGCCATCCATTTCTTTTGAAAATCTTCAAAATCTTTCAGTCAGCTTTATCAGGAAGTAGATGATTAATATGCTCCTCCTCTATGAAGTCCATGACTTCAGCAGACATGTGGTTGCGCCCATGATGGTGGAAAAACTCCACTTGAACATCATGATGATGATGAGCATCCATAGTGACAGCCTTTACTAACCACCAATTTTGGTAATAAATGACTGCAAGCCAATCTCCACAATTAATGACACCAGCAGATTTATCTGTCGTGGTCCCATCAGGACCATTCTGAGGTTCCTGCTCCATTTCCTCCATCAACACTGCCAAATGCTCTCTGTTCTTTCCCATTGTGGTAGGGCCTTCATTCTCCTCAGCCTGTCCCTGGCATGTGTGTTTCCAGTCAACTGAAATGCTGTTGGGCTGAAACACTGGCACATCTGTGGCTCACTGAAGAAACATGACAATGATCTGCTATGGATGCTGTTACCATAAGGTGTGACCTGATGGATTTTCCTCGTTGCCGGTACAGGTTTTAGTGGTTGAGAAAGGAGTGCATCATATGTCTGCATGTCACCTTCAGCAATATGATAGAGCTGAGTACTGCAAAGGCTTCTCCCAACCATCTCATGGAAGATCTTCCCATCCACAATGTCTTTCCCCCATAGTACAAGGCTGTCTGCAGTCCTTTTCACAGTTCCCCCAATGCCATCTGGAGCTTCCTTCCCATGTGAAGTGGCAAAGAATTTCCAGGTTGTTCTCTGGAAACACAGTGTTGGAGGGACATTGCAGAGGAGAAAGAAGTTCTTCTTGTTTGTCTGCTGCTTGCTGGGGCCATCTGACCAAAAGTGAATGGTATCAACTTTTGGAAATTTTAAACTAATATCTCTGAGGACTGGTTCCATGTGAGTCCAAATGGCAGAAGCATCCTGTCACTTGAATTCTGATATTGTACAATATCCTGCTTTCTCTTGTTTTGTGTAGTACATGCCAGTGTGGAGATTGAGCTGTGGGAGGTTCTGACCAAAATGGCATGAATGTACCTCAGAAATATATTTGCATTTCCATGCCTCAGAAAAGTCCACATGCACAATTACAGTGCAGTTCTGTATCATGCTCCTGTATTCCCTGGACTGGTTCTGAACCAAGCACACGTGTTGTTGTTTCACTCTTTAGTTTGTCTTCATACAGTTTGATGAACTCTGCCAGTGTGCCATTGTGCTTCACAAGTCTTGTATTGTAGTGAATTACATCTAATGTTTGGTCCTGAACTCATTCCCATTGCTGTCACTCAACATCGGTCAACTCTTGCTGTGGGGTGGGAAGTGTGTGCTTGTGGAGACACCGGGTGCAGGAGAGCAGAAGACATGCCTCGCTTGTCTGAGAACAACACACAAGTTCAAAACTATCCTCCAGTTTGCTAGACTTGACAACACCATATGCTCTTAGGACCTCAAACATCAGCTTTGCATTTTCATGGTATTGGCATTGGCATGTCTTTCGATCTGATGATTTTGGTGATGTGACAAAGAATGAATGTAAAGCACAGAAGGATGAATAGCTGAGTTTTACAGTTGGTTCCTTTTTGATGAACTCCCTCTGGAGGTTGAATATTGTGCCAGTCAGAATCATTCTCTGATGCTTTATTTTCTTCTGTGTTATCATGTCCTGTTTGTCAGTCATCATTCGTGCAGCATTATGGTAGAAATCCTGAACCATCTGGATTATTGTTTGAATGTAAGTGGGGTTTTTGTCAGTAGTCCTTCTCTTTCGCAGTGTGTTTTATGTCAGCCCAAACTGCTTTGTTTGGTGTATTAGGTGATATTTCTTTAGAACCCTGCCTGACAGAGTCAAGTTCTTTGATTTTTGAGCAGACTTGTGGGTGGCTGTAAATTGTTTTTGTTTTGATAAAATTCTTGAATGAGACATTTGTGGAAGAGCAGGGTTTTCTTGATGGAGGGGTTTTTGAGTTTGCTTCCCTGTAGCATCTGTTCTGGGTTTTTTTCTTACTGATTCTTTTATATTTCTAGTTTGCTCTCATTGCCATCGCTTTTTCAGTTTGTTCCTATCTTTTATTATCTCTTGAAGTTTATTTTTCAAAGCTTTCATCTCTCTCGAGTATCTTGCTCTTGTTTTCTTTCTTTCCCCTGCTATAGACTGCCTACTGCGAGCTGGCTTCTGTATAGTCTGATCAAATGGACTATCTGGGGGAGTTTCTGGGCGTTCTGGGGCCTTTCTCTTACGCTCACTTGACTCTTGCTGTCTATGTTTCCATGCCTTTCTCTTACTCCTCTTTTCCCTTTCATTCAAATCACTGATAGTTTTTATCTACTCTTTTCTTCCATCTTTGCTTTTCCTTTCTCATGTATTCCTTCTTTAACTCTGGCTCACTAAATATTTTCTCTCTCTGCTTTTTTTGGTTTTCCCTGTTTCTTCTCCTTCGCTCCTCCACTGATAGCTACTACCTAGCCATAACTTCATAAAATATATAAAAGGTCAGAATTTTAAGGAATTACTATGAAATTGTGCAAAATTACTATTACTTTAATTATGTTTGCATATTTACATTTACATTTATTCAGTTAGCAGACGCTTTTATCCAAAGCGACTTACAAAATGAGGAGAACAATAGAAGCAATACATCCAACAAAAGGGCAACAATGTAATAAGTGCTGTAATTCAAGTATCACATAGCCTAGAATAGTACTTGTGCCAAGGGAAAGTTGTATTTTTATTTTTTTAAGAGAAAGAGAAGAGAAAGAGGGTAGTGTGTTAGTATGAATGGGTTAAGTGTTCACAAAAGAGATGTGTCTTTAGTTGTTTTTTGAAGGTGGCTACAGACCCCGCCATATGGTGGAATTAGGCAGGTCATTCCACCAGAGAGGAACAGCCATGGTGTAGGTCCTGGACAGTGATTTTGTGCCTCTATGGGATGGCACCAGGAGGCGTCGTTCACCCACATATTACTATTTATTGTGATAATAGATTATATTCAAGCCTCCATTGAGGATGATTTGGATGTTTTTGTCAACACCGTCAAACTATGCATCACAACCATCTGTCAGAAAACCTGACGGTGTTGATGTCTGACGGTGGTGACAAAAACATACTTTTTACATGATATGCTTGAGCTGTACACAGGAGCCATCTTGTTTTCCCTCTGTTGCTAGCTGTCTCTGGCCTCTACTTAAAATGCATACATTTATGTCATAATTTAAAATAATTATTTCTATATAAAAGAGACAGAGTTGACATGTCATGGTTGTGACAGTAGCAACATCAATAAATATGTAAAAATTATTGAAAAAAAATCACAAACTTACAGGAGCTTGTTTGACCTTGTTGCCTTTAGCAGATGTGTTGGGTGGAAAGGGGGTCTTCGGGAATATAGTTGACCATTTGGTTGCCTGATTTTATTGCCTTTTTATAAATATCTGATGGTGTTGGGACACATTTTGTAAATGTTGTTGAAAATTCACTGCTTTTAGTTTTAAAAAGGTTTTTCACTCTATTCTTTCATCTGGCATATATATTATATATATATATATATATTTTTTTTTTTGTAAAATTGAAATGATAATCTCTTGTCTGAGGACAACTGATTTTGTGGGTACCTGGCTAACATATAATCATATAATTTATCAAATTAAAAACAAACATATGAAAAAATTTAACATTTGTGCAAAAGACCCTCAGATGATCAATCCTGATTATTTTAAATAAGAAACTTTTATTCATTTTCAATGGAATTAATATTTTCTTAATGGGACATATTTTCGCCGAAGTCTCAAGAATTAGTGAGAAATGTAAACATTCTGTCTATCAAAAGGGTGCTGAGCTGTGAACATAATGGTGGCAAAGGTCTTGCCGGAGTGACGTATGGGGACGGGAGAGGAGGAGTAGGGGATGGATAGATAGGTGAAGGGTTGGACGGAGGTGGGGAGGGTGGGGGTTTGACATGCAGGGGATATGAGCTCACTGAGCTAAAACACTGCTTTGTGTGAAAATTACAGCAGCATTCACCACCCCCACACACAAACAAATACAAACTTCCTACCCTCTCTTCTTACCCAACATCTTACGTAGCTTTGTCATGCAAAGGTAGTGAAGTTCATTTTCCCCATATGTTATTATGGAAACCAGGATTGGGGGATAGAGAAATATACAATAAATGGCTGAATAAAAGAACCATACACACATAAACATGTACTAGGGGTCAGCTATTGCCTTTTTTGGATATTGGAAACAAGAAGCTAGCTACTGTCTATACCCACCTGACTCTGAAACCTTTGTTAGTATAATAAACTAGCAAGAATCTCAAATAAGAAGTGCCTGGTGGTAATTATTAACACACTGGCAAACAACAAGACAAAGTCTTCTCAGAATACGAGGTCTTGGAACATTCCCATGGGTCTTTGTTTTCTAAAAGCCTGTTGACCTGTGGAAGAGGTGAAAAACACGGTTGTTGCCTGACTCAAGGTTAAGGCTGCATAGCAAAGAGAGGCGAGGTTACACTATATCTCCAGCCAGGCAGTCTTACTGTAAATAATATCCACTGCCTGAGGGGCAGCTCACTGCATTAGCAACCATTATATGATTTTCTGCTCCCAATTGGAAATTCCATATTGATTATTCAACTGTGGTCACAGTGATATGCTGACTGGTCTAGACTGAAATAGAATGGAAAACTGTGAGAGACTAAAAGTTAGAAATGGGAAGAGAAAGAAAATAAGGAAGAGAGATGGCAGAGACTATGGTAATGTTTCACAGAGAGAAAAAAAAAGAAACTCAAATGAAGAGAGAAATTTACTATAATCACATACTTCTGAAGACTATTACAAATATTTATGGATCATTGATGTGACACATTTATTTTATGCAGATCTATTAAATTATTCAAAAATACATAAAAGATACAGTTCACACAAAACAGTTAGTTGAATACACCTCTTCAATGATGTGCATATTCTAAATAAAATTTTGATATAAATAAAAAATATCTTGTGGTGTAACTGTCCAGAGACAGTAAAAAAAAAATTCAAAGTATCATTAAAAATCTCATCTTGAAAAAAAGAAATGTTGGCATGAGTAGTGTTAATCTTTTATTTATATATATATATTTAAAAAAAAAAAAAAAAGAAACAAACAATTTACCTTGAAAAATGTGTTGGAAAACTTTTTTGAAATGAATGATTAAGTTGTTTATACTATCATGTATTTCAAATACATGAGAGTATAAGGTGCAAGAAAATAATTTTAATACTTTTTACTTGAAGGTTACACCACGTTACATCCACCACAAGTCGTTAAATAATTTTCATTTATTTATTTTTGTAGAAAATGCTATAAAGGGTTTTCAAAAAATTATAAAACCAAATTGGACACAAAGATTACATTTCTATGCGTTAAAACTTGACGCAAGTGTTTTAAAGTAGATTTCTCATTTTTAATGCCTCAGACAACCTTATTTCTCAATGACCCATATATAACTTTTGAGAGAAAACAAAAATGTTTACAAAAAGATGGTCTGAACAATCAAAATAAAGGCAAAGGTTGCCCACGAGACTATAGAAAAATCCAACCATCAAGGTTGGCAAAACTAACCAAAACCACTGGTTATCTTATCCCACTCTCTTCGTTATTGAACTTGAACGTAATATAGCTCTTTTATTTACTTCAATGCATGAACGTCACACCTCACTTCAGCGATATGATGCTGCTGGATGGTACTTGCCACTTTTCTCCGCGCTGTTAGGCTGTACCAGTCACAGTCGTTTGTGATAACAATATAACAACTTTTGCAGAAATCGCTTGATCAATGTTTGTCAGGAACTAGTTATTTGATATAATAGATTTAAAAATAAAATTGTACACATTAGAGTAAGACTTAAATGAGACAAAACATCCTGAAATTTGAATGCAGCTCGCCGATTCGACTTGGCCGCTAAGCGCCCCCTGGAGGAGGATTTTTGTCCCCACAGGAAACAGTAATAAGCGTTCCTCCCGGTTACTCTTCGACCATTGAAGCGGAAGAGGAGGAGCCATTGGAACGAAAAAAATGGCGGCTGTGTTGCAGCAAATATTGGAGCGGTCGGAGATATCTAAATTACAAAAAACTGCCGTAACTAAATTGGAGAAGTACATTTCAGAACAGCAATGTGAAATTGATTGTCTGAAGGCACACCAGGAGCAATATCGAGTGGACAGTGGTAAGGTTATGGTGTTTTTATTGTAATGAAGTAGCTCGCGAATGAGGCCTGAGTTCAAGTCGCACTGGAAATAAAAACAAAGACTCATTACTAATTAATTGTAATTTATTTATTTATTTATTTATTTAACTTGTTTGCAAACACTATGTAATCGTACACTTGCTGTATTTGTTAACTCGCTTGCATGGTGGCGTTTACATCTTAGATTAAATGTTTTCGGCTTCCATTTATAAGCATGATCTTGTATGGAGGTTTATAAGCTCTGATAACACTATCTTTTTTGTTTCATATAGAACAACATTATTTTGACATCGAGAAGAAGTTCGCAGAGAGCCAAGCTCAGTTTGTGTCCCAGACTCAAGAACACCATATTCTAAAAGAAAAGTGCTGTAAACTAGGTAAGAACATGGGAATCAGAAAGTTCTTGTTCAACTGGTGTGTGTGTGTGTGTGTGTGTGTGTGTGTGTGTGTGTGTGTGTGTGTGTGTGTGTATATGTATGTATGATATATATATATATATACACTGAACAAAAATATAAACGCAACATGCAACAATTTCAAAGATTTTACTGAGTTACAGTTCATTTAAGGAAATCAGTCAATTGAAATAAATTCATTAGGCCCTAATCTAATCAATGTGTATGGAACATTTCTGGGATCTTTTATTTCAGCTCATGAAACATGGGACCAACACTTTACATGGTGCGTTTATGTTTTTGTTCAGTGTACGTGTGTGTGTGTATATATATTTTTATATATATATATATATATACACACACACACACACAGTTGAAGTCAGACGTTTACATACACCTTAGCCAAATACATTTAAACTCAGTTTTTCACAATTCCTGACATGTAATCATAGAAAACTTTCCCTGTCGTAGGTCATTTAGGAGCACTACTTTATTTTAAGAATGAGAAATGTCAGAATAATAGTAGAGAGAATTATTTATTTCAGCTTTTATTTCTTTCATCACATTCCCAGTGGGCAGAAGTTTACATACACTTTTTTAGTATTTGGTAGCATTGCCTTTAAATTCTTTAACTTGGATAAAACCTTTGTTGTCCTTAAGCCATTTTGCTACAACTTTTGAGGTATGTTTGGGGACATTGTCCATTTGGAAGTCCCAAATGGACATCCTGGCTGATGTCTTGAGATGTTGCTTCAATATATCCACACAATTTTCCTTCCTCATGATGCCATCTATTTTGTGAAGTGCACCAGTCCCTCCTGCAGCAAAACACCCCCACAACATGATGCTGCCACCCTCATGCTACACGGTTGGGATGGTGTTCTTCAGCTTGCAAGCCTCACACTTTTTCCTCCAAATATAATGATGGTCATTATGGCCAAGCAATTCAATATTTGTTTCATCAGACCAGAGGACATTTCTCCGAAAAGTAAGATCTTTGTGCCCATGTGCACTTGCAAACTGTAGTCTGGCTTTTTTATGGCGGTTTTGGAGCAGTGGCTTCTTCCTTACTGAGCAGCCTTTCAGGTTATGTCAATTTAGGACTCGTTTTACTGTGGATATAGATACTTGTCTACCTGTTTCCTCCAGCATCTTCACAAGGTCCTTTGCTGTTGTTCTGGGATTGATTTGCTCGTTTTGCACCAAACTACGTTCTGTCTCCTAGAGATGAATGTGTCTCATTCCTGAGCGTTATGATGGCTGCGTGGTCCCATGGTGTTTATACTTGCATACTATTGTTTGTACAGATGAACATGGTACCTTCAGGCATTTGGAAATTGCTCCTAAAGATGAACCAGACTTGTGGAGGTCCACAATTTTTTTTCTGTGATCTTGGATGTTTTCTTTTTTGATATTAACATTTTATTGGTTAAAAAAAAAAACAGGATTGAAGAAACAGAATATGCACACACCAAATCAAATTATATGTACCCCCCTCCACACACACACTACAAACATGAAAGTATACATGCATACAAATATGAAAAAAACAACAAAACTGAAACACTTAAGAATATATTAAAAAGGGGGCCTGGGTAGCTCAGCGAGTAAAGATGCTGACTACCACCCCTGGAGTCACGAGTTCGAATCCAGGGCATGCTGAGTGACTCCAGCCAGGTCTCATAAGCAACCAAATTGGCCCGGTTGCTAGGGTAGAGTCACATGGGGTAACCTCCTCATGGTCACCATAATGTGGTTCTCACTCAGTAAGGTGCGTGGTGAGTTGTGCGTGGATGCCGCAGAGAATAGCGTGAAGCCTCCACACATGCTATGTCACTGCGGTAACACGCTCAACAAGCCATGTGTCACTACGCCATCACGAGGACTTAGAGAGCGCATTGAGTATTGGGCATTCCAAATTGGGGAGGGAAAAAAAAGAATACATTAAAAAATAAAATCATACATTTAAAACTACAAATCTCCCTCCACTGCCCATCCCCGAGAACCTTCTAAAAAGGCTAAATAGTTGCCCCATTTTTTTATTAAATAAATCCATGTTACCTTGCCTTCTGTATGACATTCCTTCAAATGCCGCTACCCTGCCCATCTCCGTGTGCCACTCTTGAAACGAGGGTGCTCCAGTCGACTTCCATCCCCTAAGAATGATCTGTCTGCCGATCATAACACTGGCTAGGACCCAATTTTTTTATGTATTTATACTCTATATTAATGACCGCCCCATCGCCTAAAATACAGAGTCTGGGGCAAAATGAAATTTGAGTGCCCAATACGTCTCACACACAGTACTCTGAGCTCTCAACCAAAATTATTGGATCTTAACACACCACCAAAAAACATGGGTTGTGTCCCCATCTTCTGATTGGCATCGCCAGCAAGTGGGCGTGTCTTTAAACCAAGCCTATACAATCTAGAGGGTGTCCAATAGAATCGATGTAAAATCTTGAATTGCATAAGGCAGTAATTGAATTGCATAATTGCCTTGCATCTCTAGATGTAGACTTGTTTTTTTTTTAGAATATTAGCCCACACTCCCTCCAATACCAAGTTTAAATCTTTCTTCCATAATCTCTTGAGAGAAGTTGTAGCTCTGTCCCCCAACTCTGAATTAGCAGGGAGTAATACACTGATGCCTCATGACCTTTTCCAAATGCAGTAATCACCACTCCCAAAGTATCTGCCGCTTCAGAGGGGTGTGTGCCACTCTCAAAAATAGTACAGAGCAGGTGGCGCAGCTGTAAATACCTAAAGAATTGAGAACTGGGAATCCCAAAATGTTGAACCATATTTTTAAAGGACCTCAGCACTCCACTCTCATATAGGTCACCAAGCATATTAACCTGCATCACAATCCACTCTGTCCAGCAGAAAGGGGACTTATTAATACATAATTTGGGGTTCAGCCATATGCTCGAAGCAACATTTTAAAAAAATGTCAGAAATAATCTGGACACTTTTGTCCATACCGAGTGCAAATGCAAGATAACAGGGTGTAACTTCTCCGGTTAATTTGATAGGAACGCTTTGCAATGGTAAAATGGGGCAAGAATTTACTGTTCAATACAAAACCAGGGAGGGTCTCTCTCAGATGGAAGCGAACAATGAGCCAAATGTCTGAGCCCGAAAGCATAATTATAAAACAAAATCTTGGGTAGGCCTTGCCCTCCTTTGTCAATCGACCTAAGTAACTTACTGGAATGTAATCTGGGATGATGCTTTGCTGATTTCTTTTGATTTTCCCATGATGTCAAGCAAAGAGGCACTGAGTTTGAAGGTAGGCCTTAAAATAAATCCACAGGTACATCTCCAATTCAGTACACCTCCTATCAGAAGCTAATTGTCTAAAGGTTTGACATAATTTTCTGGAATTTTCCCAGCTGCTTAAAGGCACAGTTAACTTAGAGTATGTAACCCACTGAAATTGTGATGTAGTCAATTAAAAGTGAAACAATCTGTCTGTAAACAATTGTTGGAAAAATTACTTGGGTGTCATGCACAAAGTAGACAAATGACTTGCCAAAACTATAGTTTGCTAATATTAAATCTGTGGAGTGGTTAAAAAATGAGTTTTAATGACTTCAACCTAAGTGTATGTAAACTTCTGACTTCAACTGTGTGTGTGTGTGTGTGTGTATATATATATATATATATATATATATATATGTATATAAATTAACTAAAGTATGTAACTTTATTATAAACTATAATAAAGAATACTGGAGTTGACTGCAATCAGTTTTTTTATTTGTACTCCACTTTTCACAGAGGATGAGCTTAAATGTCTATGGGAAACAAATAAGGAGCAAGAATCCTCATACACTAAACTGGAATCTCAACAGGTATCAAAGGGTATTTTCTTTGTCCATTAAAGTTTTGATTGAGGAGAAATTCTGCATGCACCAGTATTGAATCGTGTTATATTAAATAAAAGTTATAATGTACACTATTTATGCAGAATGAACTTTACAAAGCCAAAGATGCGCTTGAGGTGGAGAAGAGAGAGCTTGTGCAGACTTTGGAAAGAAGATCCCAGGAGATGGGACATCAGAGTGGTATTTGGTTTATATAAGTTCTTTCATTAGCATTAAACTCTAGATTAATTTATCTGCGTAACACAAGTTATAAAGAAAATGCATGTTTTTTTTGGCAGTGTTTGCTCACATAGAATTTACTGAATTTTTCAGAGGACTTGAAGCGTCTTAATGATAGATTGGTGGAGGTCAATGCAGAGAAGATGCAGCTTCAGCTCAGATTGGATAAATTGGAAGCCTCTGAGGTCTCGGTCAAGGTAAGGGATCAGTGTATATTTATTTATCTTTCTAACTGGTCTCATTTCAACTCTACTTGTGAGAATTTGAACTTTGCTTATTTTTAATGCAAGCGGACATTTTTATACCAGACTCTTAAGCAGCCTTTTTACTGTTTCTGAAGTCTGACATTCACATACGACTGTCGTATTTCTCCCCCTAGTGGCAGTTGTTATTGAACTGTCACTTTGCTCTCAATGGATTTGATTCATTTAGGGAGAAACTACCAAAGGTTTACCTCTGAATGACATTAGTGTGTTAAGCAGATGGATGTAGTATTTTATTATTTAAAATTAAAACTGTTTTATAGTTGTTATTATTATGGTAATTAACAGGAACAACAACTATTATCCAACAAATAGGAAGCAGGAATCCATAGATAAAAAAAAAAATATGTAGGTTTTGCGTGTGCAGAAATAAGTGACACATTTACACATTTAATCACACTTTTACTGTAATTACAAAAGTATTTAGTCATTTATTAACAATGTAAATAATAATTTCAGACTTCTACATCCGTAATTGTCCAAAATACAGAAGTAGCAGACGTTTAGAATAAAGTATATTTTTCACTTCGTCGCACAAGTTGAAATACTTCAACGCAGCCAAAGCTCAAATCGGATCCAAAAGTGTCGCATCTGGAGACGGTTGGAACCCCACGCAGCCCCTGTGTAACTCTCCATTGGATATGAATGACTTCTGGTCTATCGTCTGTCGTGTTTTAGATGCAGTGAAAAGGCGGCTTTAATACTGATGTGCTGATACGGTGTTTGTTTAGTATAAAGAGAAGCGAATGGAGCAGGAGAAAGATCTACTCCAAAGTCAAGTGACCTGGCTGAACACTGAGCTTAAGGCCAAGAGTGACGAGCTACTGTCTCTCTCCCGGCAGAGAGGCAATGAGATCCTAGAGCTGCAGTGCACTCTGAATAACAAGGAGGATGAGGTACTACATGAGCCTTCCATGTGTTAAAGGAAATAGTTCTCATTTTATCATTTTCTCACCCTCATGCCTTCCCAGATGTGTTCTGACTTTCCTCTGCAGAACACAGAGACTTTTAGAAGATTATCTCAGCTCTGTAGGTCCATATAATGCAAGTGAATGGTGACTGAAACTTTGAAGATCCAAAAAACACAAAGGCCACAAGAGTAATCCATATGTCTCCAGTGGTCTTGATCTGTAAATTCCTAGTGCTTGACGCATACACGGAGCACTAGATGGCACTAGGAAGTGTAGTAGAGCTTAAAATTGCCAAGGAGAGTGCTAATGTCAAGATTTTATAGTGATAGTTATTTTTTGGTCTATTCTCATTCAAAATCGATTGGATCGCTTCAAAAGACATGGCTGGATTACTTTTATGCTGCCTTTGTGCTTTATGGAGCTTCAAAGTTTTGGCCATCATTCACTTGCATTGTATGGTCCTACAAAACAGAGATATTCTTCTATAATCTCTGTGTTCTGCAGAGGAAAGAAAGTCAGACACTTCTGGGATGGCATGAGGGTGAGTAATTGATGAGAGAATTTTCCTTTTTGGGTGAACTATTCATTTATATTATCAGTAATGTTGTCTTAGCTGCTATGAAATTTAAGTTGTTAGCCTCTGCATGCATGTTTAGATCGCTCGACTCCAAGATCAGGTGACCAGTCTGAAGGCGTCCAATGAGAGCCTTCAGAGGCAAGCAGAGGAGATGATCACCAAGCTGAGAGAGGTGAGAAACAGCTAGCAGTATGTGCTTTATGTAGAATTCTGAAACACCATGTGTCTGCTGTTGATATCTGTAACAATCTGTTGGACATGTTTTATTTTTAGGTAAAGGAACAGCAAGCCAGTTTGGAGGAGAAGTTCAGCAATGAACTCAATGCAAACATCAAGATCTCAAATTTGTATAAGGTTAGTTTTATTCGTCTAAACTCTTGTCTTAGAAGAATGAAGATACATGAGTGAGGGAATGCAACAAATTATTTTTTTTTAAAATCAGGATAGAGCATTTTATAATGTAGTTGTAAAAGACTTATTTCTTAAAAATGGTATTGCTGAGATGGAAGACTATATCTCATTGACTTCTGTGCTGTTAAATGACAGGGAGCAGCAGCTGATGCTGAGGCCAAGAGTGAGGAGCTCAGTAGAGCTGTGGAGGAACTTCACAAGTTGCTTAAAGAGGCAGGAGAAGGTAAGAAATTTGTACACTAATGGTCTTCATGTGTGTCTACATGCATGTGTCTGATCAGCAGTGTTGGGTAAGTTACTTTCAAAAAAGTAATCCACTACTGATTACTTCTCTAAAATTGAAATCTGATTACTTTACTGATTATTTCATGGGGAAAGTAATCAAATTACTAATTAACTTACTTTGAAGTTACTTTTTAAAACCAATCAAACCTGCGGAAAAAACAAATGTGAAACTAATAGCTCTCTTAGTACTTCAATATTGACTGAAAACAATAACAAAATTACAGCAAAATGACAAAGACAACAACTTGGCTAAAGAGATCCAATGCATTTCTAAAAATGCAACTTAACTTTCTTATCTCAAAAATGCTGTAGTTTCTTCAGGTTTGTGAGTGATTGTCCGCTATTTACAACCTAGCTGTGTGTGGCATGTATGTGTACAGTATGCTTGTTTACCTGTGTTTGTGTGAAAGACAGAAACAGAATACTAATGAACTTTTTGAAATCACATTTGCAAGCAGCTTTGATAGTAAAACCATTGTGTATTTGAATGCTTGTTTCTTTTCGGTGTGCATATACAGGTTTGCTTGTGTGTTGCATTATGCATGTGTATGTGTGCATGTACAGTATGTCTGTTTGTGTGTGTACATGTGCAGCATGTCTGTTTATACAAATTTACAGCAAGTGGAGTATTTCTACTTCCCTGTTTGTGCTCGACGAATTGAGTTTCCTTTATCATTTGCGCATCTGTAATGCTATTGCATTGTGTTTGTTTTGTGTACAGTACATAAAGAACGTAAAAGAGCTGTTTGTTTAGCGACATCTTTTTCAAGACACTGTTTCGCAATGCTTCCACCTTGTGAGCGATATATCCCTCTTTCAGAATCAGAATCAGAATGAGCTTTATTGCCAAGTATGCTTACACATACAAGGAATTTGTCTTGGTGACAGGAGCTTCCAGTACACAACAATACAAAAACAGCAACAAGATTTTAAAAAAAATAATTAAAATTGAATAAAAAAAGAAAAAAGTGTATATATAGAATATACAATAGACTATATATATATATATTTATACACACACACATATATGAATACATATACACATATATGAATACATATACATACACACATACGTAGTGCAAATTTAAATACAAATCGGTTATGTACCGTGCAAGGGAATGTAATGGCAGAAGAGGTAGGATGTGTTGGATAATATAAAAAGACTAAGCTGTGTATTATCAGACAGGAACAAACACTGAAGCGATCCTCTCTCCTCCTGTGGCAGCTGCAGAGGGACACACGAGGAAGGCATGCAAGGATGGGGTAGAGCGTGGAGATTTGAGGAGGATTTGTCGCTGGCCCAGCCTTGCGTGCCTCTCTCCTCCAGCCAGGGCTGGGAGCACGCTGAGAATGATTGTGAGCGCATGAAAACTTGAAAAGCTTCGCTTTCATTTTAAATTTAAATAAATAACTACACTCTGCTGTGTCCATAGTAACACTGCTCACTCATCTGCCATCGACTCGATACGTGTCGTCTATGCCATGGTGGTTTGTTAGTGCATGCTCATTAGCTGACACAGCAACACACACAAAAGTACTAACATAGGAACGTAATACATTTTAAAATGCTTTCTACTTAATATTATTGTCTTAGCAATAAATGTCTGTAATTGTAATCAGATTACTTAAATTTAAAAGTAACACATTACTGCGTTAGAGCAAACTGTAATAAGATTACTTTGTAACACGTTACAAACAACACTGCTGATCAGTAATTAAATCATACAGAATCCCTACAGTAGATGCAGGGAATGTAAATTATTTCTATGACCAATGTTTGATGGTTGTGTGTGTCTGTTTTTATGTGTCCATGACAATGTCCTGTCTACTGTGGGCAGCACATAAAGCTCTAGAAGTGAAGATGGCAGAGCTGGAGAGTTGTAAGGATAAGGAAATCGCTGAACTGAAAGAGAAAATCAGCAGCCAGGAGAAAGAGCTTGATAACGCTAATGAGCTGCTGTCTGACACCAAACACAGAGGTTAGAATCACCAATTTTTCACCTGCACTTTCTGACAGAAATCACTGTCGCTGCTGTTTAATTTTTGCATGTGGTTTGGTCACTGTGTGACTGGAAATAGTCTTTGTAAATACAGTACCGTTTAAGTCAGAAGTTTACATACACCTCAGCCAAATACATTTAAACTCAGTTTTTCACAATTTCTGACATTTAATCATAGAAAACATTCCCTGTCTTAGGTCAGTTAGGATCACTACTTTATTTTAAGAATGTAAAATATCAGAATAATAGTAGAGAGGATGATTTATTTTAGCTTTTCTTTCTTTCATCACATTCCCAGTTGGTCAGAAGTTTACATACACTTTGTTTGTATTTGGCAGCATTACCTTTAAATTGTTTAACTTGGGTTAAACATTTTGGGTAGCCTTCCACAAGCTTCTCACAATAAGTTGCTGGAATTTTGGCCCATTCCTCCAGACAGAACTGGTGTAACTAAGTCAGGTTTGTAGGCCTCCACACCCGCTTTCTCAGATGGGTTGAGGTCAGGGCATTGTGATGGCCACTCCAATACCTTGACTTTGTTGTCCTTAAGCCATTTTGCCACAACTTTGGAGGTATGCTTGGGGTCATTGTCCATTTGGAAGACCCATTTGCGAGCTTTAACTTCCAGGCTAATATCTTGAGACGTTGCTTCAATACATCAACATAATTTTCCCTCCTCATGATGCTATCTATTTTGTGAAGTGCACCAGTCCCTCCTGCAGCAAAGCAACCCCACAACATGATGCTGGCACCCCCATACTTCACAGCTGGGATGGTGTTCTTCGGCTTGCAAGCCTCACCCTTTTTCCTCCAAACATAACGATGGTCATTATGGCCAAACAGTTCCATTTTTGTTTCATCAGACCAGAGGACATTTCTCCAAAAAGTAAGATCTTTGTCCCCATGTGCACTTGCAAACTGTAGTCTGGCTTTGTTATGGCAGTTTTGGAGTAGTGGCTTCTTCCTTGCTGAGCAGCCTTTCAGGTTATGTCGATATAAATTCTCATTTTACTGTGGATATAGATACTTGTCTACCTGTTTCCTCCAGCATCTTCACAAGGACTTTTGCTGTTGTTCTGGGGAGTGATTTGTACTTTTTGCACCAAACGAAGTTCATCTCTAGGAGAAAGAATGCGTCGTCTTCCTGTGCGGTATGATGGCTGCACGGTCCCATGGTGTTTATACTTGCATACTATTGTTTGTACAGATGAACGTGGTACCTTCAGGCATTTGGAAATTGCTCCCAAGGATGAACCAGACTTGTGGAGGTCCACAATTTTTTTTTCTTGCCTGATTTCTTTTGATTTTCCCATGATGTCAAGCAAAGAGGCACTGAGTTTGAAGGTAGGCCATAAAATACTTCCACAGGTACACCTCCAATTGACTCCAATTTGCCAATTAGGCTATCAGAAGCTAATTGGCTAATTGTGTAAAGGATTGACATCATTTTCTGGAATTTTCCAAGCTGCTTAAAGGCACAGTTAACTTGGTGTATGTAAACTTCTTACCCACTGGAATTGTGATATAGTCAATTAAAAGTGAAACAGTCTGTCTGTAAACAATTGTTGGAAAAATTACTCATGTCATGCACAAAGTAGATGTCCTAAACGACATGCCGAAACTATAGTTTGCTAATATGAAATCTGAGGAGTGGTTAAATGAGTTTGAATAACTTCAACCTAAGTGTATGTAAACTTCTGAATTCAACTATATGTAGGTTTTAGGAGGTGTTTATGAATTTCTCGTTTTTGTCTGATTGTACACTGTTAGTTCTGTGGCTTTTGACTTATTAGACAATGTCAGTGGAGTTGACTTTGTGTGGTTGTTCCAGGAGCTGCTTCAATTCTCATAGAGGACCAGGTGACCACCATGTCACCCACCGCAGCTGTAGTCGCCAAAGTCATAAAACCAGGCATGAAACTCACAGAGGTACTGAGCCACTCTGATTGTGTACTGCCAGTGGATGTAGTTCATTTTAATTTAAAAACGGATGTTATTAAAGTTGGTGTGTGTGTTTTGTTTCAATGTCAAAATACTTTCTCCCATACCAGCGTAATATGCAGAGACACTACATCTAAAACATTTGTAGGTACATTCCCCTGAAACGTGTACACTGTGGCTCTGTTAAAACATTGCTCTCTTTATTTGAGCATCCCAGTCGCCTGTCAGTGTAATATTGGACTGTCTATTTGGCCGATCAATGGCAAACAGGAAAATTTTGTAAACCATTATTTGGTTAACCAGTGGCCTTTTAAAGTACAAATCTTTAGTTGGGATTTTTGTAATATGATAGTAGGTATTGCGTGTAGAAAATTATCAAGTCAAGTGCAACTTTTAAGCTAAAGTCAAGTGCAGTGTCAATGCTAAGTAAAATGCAATACAAGAAGCTTAAACACACACAACTCTATCTCTTTGTGTAGATCTATTCAGCATATGTCGAGACGCAAAAACAGCTGCAACAAGAGAAGCTTGAGAACAAACGGCTGCACAAGTACTTGGATGACATTGTGCAGGAGATGGAAGCCAAAGGGCCTATTCTGAAGAGGCAGAGAGAGGAGAGTGAGCGCATGCAGAAGTCTGTTTCCAATCTCTCTGCTAAACTAGAGCAAGCAGTCATGGTGAGGGGCCTGACATAATCAGAAAAAAGCGCTACTGCATGTCACACTGCCAAAACATGCTGATAAGTTGCTTATGTTTCACTTCCAAAGCTGTGTTATTGGCAAATCTAAAAATTACTATACTTGGATCTTTTAGGAGGTCCACCGCTTGCAAAAAGAAGCAGATGAAGCCAATAAACATTCCTCTGTGCTGGAGAGAGACAACCAGAGGTTTGAGGTGCAGCTGGCTGATATGTCTCAACAGGTGAAGCTTGATAGGAAACTCTTGTGCACAATTTAAGGCCTTTTCACACCAAAAATGAAACAAAAAGTGAATCAAATATCTTTTTTTAATGCATTATCTATCAAAAATGAAGAAATTAATCAATTTATAGTAATTGTTTGACAGTCCTACTTTGTCTTAAAATATTTCTTTATATAATATATTAATATTTCTATATTTGAAAGGGGGCACATGTGTAAATGTCCAGAATAAAGAGGAAAGAATATTGATTGTTTCAATTGTACGTCTCACAAATGGCGAAAATGTAGATTTTTGTGGAATTAGCTAATCAATCTACCTTAAAGAGATAGTTAACCCAAAATTGATAATTCTCTTAGCATTTACTCACCCTCATGCCATCCCATATGTGTATGACTTTATTTAACAGAACACAAACAAAGATTTTTAGACGAATATCTCAGCTCTGTAGGTCCATCCAATGCAAGTGAATGGTGATCAGACCTTTTGTAGCTCCAAAAATCACTTAAAGGAAACATAAAAGTAATCCATATGACTCCAGTATTTAAATCCTTACAGTGCATTCAGAAAGTATTCAGACCCCTTTATTTTGTCACATTTTGTTATGTTGCAGCCTTATGCTTAAATGCTTTTATTTTTTTCACATCAATCTACACTCCATACCCCATAATGACAAAGCGAAAACTAGATTTTTGGTAACTTTGCAAATTTATTAAAAAGAAAAAACTGATATCACATTGACATAATTATTTAGACCCTTAACTCAGTACTTAGTTGAAGCACCTTTGGCTGTGTTTGCAGCCTCAAGTCTTTTTGGGTATGATGCGACAATCTTTGCACACCTGGATTTGGGGATTTTCTGCCATTATTCTCTGCAGATCCTCTTTAAGCTCTGTCAGGTTGGATGGGGACTGTCGGTGGACAGCCATTTTCAGGTCTCTCAAGACAGGTTCGATTGGGTTCAAGTCTGGGCTCTGGCTGGGCCACTCAAGCACATTCACAGAGTTGTCTCCTAAGCCAGGGGTGGTTCTAGAGCGGGGGCCCGGGAGTGCAAATTGAATCTGCCACAGGTGGACTCCAATCAAAGTGTAGCAACATCTCATAAATTCCAGAGAAATGCGATGCACCTGAGCTAAATTTCAAGTGTAATAGCAAAGGGTCTGAGTACTTATGTCAGTGTGATATTTCAGTTTTTTATTTTTAATACATTTGCAAAGTAATCAAAAAACTGGTTTTTGCTTTGTAATTATGGGGTATGGAGTGTAGATTGGTGTGAAGAAAAAAAATAATAATTTAAAGCATTTTAGCATAAGACTGCAACATAGCAAAATGTGAAAAAATGATGGGATCTAAATACTTTCTGAATGCACTGTATCTTCAGAAGCAGTATAATAGGTGTGGTTGAGAAACAGAACAATATTTAAGTCCTTTTTACTCTAAATCTCCAATTTAACTTTCACTTTCAGATGTGAAAGTGAAACTAAACAGGCACCACATATGACTTTCAGATGTAAAATTGAAAGTGGAGATTTATTTATAATTTTGATCTGTTTCTCACCCACACCTATTATATCGCTTCTGAAGATATGGATTTAAGCACTGGAGTCTTATGAATTATTCTTTGTTTAAAAGCTAAAAAGGTCTAATCACCAAGCACCATGCATGATATGGACCTAAAGAGCTGAGATGTTCTTCTAAAAATCTTTGTGTTCTGCTGAAGAAAAAGTCATATACATCCGGGATGGCATGAGGGTGAGTAAATGATGAGAGAATTTTCAATTTTGGGTGAACTATCCCTTTAATTTTATAACTTGCTGGAGGAACAAAAATACCTACTCATGGAAGAAAAAAAATCTTCAGTTTGTCATTGGTTGAATGTGTGTTCCAGATGTGAATATCTCCATAGGAATGCATTGTTTCTATTCAAAATCTTGTTTACACTAATTATTTGCATTTGGTGTGAAAGTAAATCTGTGGCAACATTTTGCCAAAAATAACAGCTTGTCAAAGTCATTGCGTTAACATTGTTGTCTCAGGTCCGTGTCCTCCTGATTGAGCTTGAGGAGGCACGCGGGAACCACGTTATGCGTGAGGAAGATGAGGTGTGTTCTGCGGATGTGAGCAGCACTTCTGAGGTGATCTCTCAGCACCTGGTCACCTTCCGCAGCATCGAAGAGCTGCAGCAGCAGAATCAGCGCCTCCTAGTGGCTCTCAGAGACCTCAGCGAGGCCAAGGAGAAGGATGAGTTGGATGGAGACATCATGAAGTAACTGTGAAAAACCTGTTATCAGATTGGAGATTGTTTGGTGTCAGATGTAGAGAGCATAATGTTGAATGTTTGTGTTCAGACGCAGTGAGGTGGAGCAGTATCTAGAGGAGCTGCAGCGTGAGTTGGAGCAGTTGAAGGAAAAGAGAGCTCAGGACCTGCAGAAGGTTGATGCTGTTGCACGACAGAGGGACATGTTCCGCGTGCTTTTGACCCAGACCACTGGAGTCGCCTTCCCACAGCTGGGTGAGTCCAGGAATCATTCTTGTCTCTGTCTTATGAGACATCTTGGTGGGAAAGTGTCACATTGTGTTAACAAAAATTACTGGAACAGGTGCTGTTACTGAGGAGCTTATGCTGACTTCCACGCCCCGCCGATCTCCAGCCGTCACACCCACTGCAGTTACTCCTACAGGACTGGTTGCCACAGCGATAGAATCCACAGAGTCAGTAGAGGCCAAGGCTGCCCTAAAGCAGGTATGCCAGTGAGAGCTGGACGTCCACTGATAACATGTTCTTCATCACTAGTATTATGGCTGAGTACTTATTTAATAACATCCATTGATACAAAATATCTTTTATAGAGTCTTTTATTATATTTTTCTGCATAGAATACTGAAAAAAATACTTTTTGTCCTTCAATAGAACATTTTTAAGAAAGATTGTATTTTTACATGTCTTTAGGGCATTTGTGTAATAAGAACGTATAATAAGTTTTTGGATGTGAGCAAGCATATGCAAAATATCTTCTTTTGCTTGGTAGGGCACTTGTGCTAGAACATGTAAAATACTGTATGTGCTCAGGGTTAATGAGAGCAGAATGAAATTTGGTGTAGTCACAACTTAAACAGGGTTGCGCAGTGAGACTAATTGCAAGATTTCATTGAGATGTGGTTTCTAGTGATCTTTCGGTTATGCTAATTAAAACCCTCCTCTGGGAGGATTAAAGTTTAATCTAAGTTGTTATGTGTGTGTGAGAGCAGCTTCAGGAAGTCTTTGTGGCCTATAAGAAGGAAAAAAATGAATCTGAGAAGGCTCTGACAGAGCAAAGTGAGAAGCTACAAGATCAAGTAACCGAACTGCACTCTGAAAACACCAAGATATCCACACAGCTGGAGTTCACCTCCAAACGGTGTGTCCTGAGACATCATACTGTCCCTTTGGTCTTAAGTTTGTCTCAAATATAGAATCTTGTTTTCTTTTTGTGATTTTTATATATGGTGTGTGTGTGTGCGTGTGTCAGGTATGAGATGCTCCAGGATAATGTGGAGGGCTACCGTAAGGAGATTGCCTCTCTGAATGAGAAGACTCAGAAACAGGCTGCAGCCATTCAGAAGAGTGAACAGACCATACACACTCTCACCCAAAATATGAAAGAAGCAACAGAGAAACTCACCTTTGCCGTGGTGTGTGTGACTTTCTTTCAGTTGTGTAGTGGTGTTTTGGCCTCCTAATTATTGTTAGTTCAGTCTGAATTAAAATGAATCACATGGATGTCTGTTCAGTCTGAGGCAGAGAACCTGCGGAAAGAAAGAGACATGTTGAAGATGATGGAGACCAGACTGACCCAGGAGAAAGAGTCCATCCAGGCCCAACAGCTTGGCCAAAACATGCTGCTGACCAACCTCAAATCAATGCAGGTAACAAGCACAGTTATAAAATAGCTCCAAAATTTTGGTACCGGTGATCTGAATCTGATATTTATCATCGAAATTCTGGTTCAGTGGACATGACAAGTAAAGCCAGCTGCCCACTTACCAACTCGAAATACTTTGTTAATGGCTGTCAAAACTGCCACACACTTGGTGGGTCATACACACTACTTTTAGAAATGGATAAGGACATTCTTTTGGTACTATTGCTGTAGAACTGGCACACTTCATTTCACTGGGTTTCACAGGCAATTCTAGAGCACTCGGAGACGGAGACTAGGCAGCGGCTGAATGCTCAGATTGAGAAACAGGAGAGAGAGATTGCTCAGCTTCAAAAGAGACTCGAGAATGAGGTGGAACAGAAGCACCTGCTTGCACGCAATCAAGACGTGAGCACCCCATCTTACTTTCTCCTCTTTTATTTCTCCTTTCACCTCTTTCTTTTTTGTCTTTGCTCATGGTTCTGCTCTCTGTCTTGCATCCCTCTTGCACATAGATGCAGTTGATGGATGCTAAAAGGCAGCTGGATTCACAGGCAGCCCAGCACCAGAGGACCAGAGAACAACTGAGTGCTGCCCAACAGGAGCTCAGCAACCTGAGGCTGCAGATGAGCAGCAGTGAGAGTCGGCTGGCATCCCCCACCACACACACAGGTAAGAGGCTTAACCCACATGGAATCCAGACTTGCTATGGAATGCATAGGTTTTTGTGAGTTACAGGTGTTCAAATTTTGTGAAAATCCGCTGTGCTTTCTAGTTAACTACCACACTCCTCAGATGGTCCATGGATGTAAAGCAGTTCATTTAAGTTACTTTAAGTTATTTGACCAAGTTTGACTTGGGATTCCCATTAAGATATGAGTGACAGAGCAGTGTTGGATGAATGATGATTTTTATAAAGGAAGGTTTTCTCTCTCCAGGCCTGCATAGCAATGAGGGAGACATGGAGGTTCTGCGCACCCAGCTGAAGCGAGCTCAGAGCAGTGCGGAAGAATTGGCTGAGTGCATGAAAAACACCACTGCCAGTATGGAACAGTACAAGGCCATGAGTCTTAGCCTGGAGGAATCTCTTGATAAAGAGAAACAAGTGAGGGGAAAATGCTTTATATGATGCTCTCCCATAATAAAAATTAAAGTATTGAATTAGACATGAAACTGCACTCAAGTCATTTAACTTCCATTATGTAAAGTGTTTCAGAGTGGAAAAGAATATTCAGTGAGGAATTATGTTGAGTGGGTCATTTTATCCATTAGGATTTCATTGTGACAGGAGTGGGGTAAAATGTAAGGCTTATGATATTATTGGTTAATATTATTTTAATGAATGTTTTTAATAATGTGCTGTGCTCAGTTGTACAAAATAAGACTGGGGACAGTTAAAGTAAACATGGGTCAAATTTTATTAAGTTGTCTTAAATAATTACAAAAGTTTATGCTCCCTCTCCATCTCTCTCCTCTCCCAGGTGACAGAGCAGGTGCGTGCTTCTGTTGAAATCCAGTTGAAGGCAGCTCAGGATCAAAACAAACAGCTTGAGCAGAAACTCCTTGAAGTGGACAAGGAAAAGCAAAGCTTGCAGGAGGAGAACAACCGAGCTGTTGCTGCTGTGGAGCAGCAGGTAATAAATTCCCACCTATACTCACTAAAGATCTTTGACCTTTCAGATTTAAGGGGCCAGATTCTACACTTTTTGTAGTATTTTAAGTCCACTTAAATAAAGGTTTCTTGCACCAAAGCACTCAAGATTGAGTTTTTCCACTGCTTCCTGTCCCTTACAATATTTTTTTATTTTTTTGCTTCTGTACATCTGTTATAATGGGCTAACCTCTGTGTACTTCTGTAGTTCACACTTTCATTTATCTGGCTGGGCCAATTTATGAGAACTGAAACTTGGCGTTTATGTTGACAGGCAATGTTAACATAAAACATTGTTTACAACTCTTTCTGTTTTCCATAATATGTCCCTTTTACCAGTTCTAAGAAGACAGTATTGTGTCTTTAAAGGCAAAATTAGACTCTTAACAGCTCTTGTGTCTTGGTCCTTTATCCCGCAGCTGAGCGAGCTAAAAAAATCTCTGAGTAGCCTGCAGGCGGAGCACCAGAGCGCCCTGGATAGAGCCACTGTTGCTACAGCCCAAGAGCAGCAAGCCATTCTGGACGGTCAAGAACAGGCCAGGCTGGCAGCTGAGGCGCAGGATAAGTATGAGAGGGAGATGTTGCTGCATGCGGCTGATGTGGAGGCCCTTCAGGCAGCCAAAGCTCAGGCTCAGCAGGTGACTCTTCTTAGACAGCAACTAGAAGAAAAAGTTCAGAGCACCAGTGCACAGCTGCTGGAGGCTCGGATCTCCTGGGAGGAACAAGAAAAGATACTCAAGGTACACACATGATAAAGCTGAAACAAACATCTTCTGATCGAAGACATCTGAAAGCCTCTATGCTACTATGCTGACACTGACTACTTGTGTGCAAATGCTAAACTGTAATTTCACCGGTTCAAAATGGGTTGTTTTTGCTTTGTTTTTACTAGGGCTGTCAGTAGATTTTGAAGTGCTGAAATCTTCAGATGTATTTTTCCTTATAGTTTTTTGTAGTTTGTTTAGATTTAATGCTTTGTTACTTTTTTAAGGAAAGAAAACAAGATTTATCGAATATGTTTTGTTGATTGCAGTATTCCACTGGTGGTCTCCTGTTTAACGTTAATACCATTGGCAGTGTTTTATTGAGATGATGAATTTTGATAATTGGATTTTATTTATGAATAGTTTCTCTCTTTCTGTTTCTTGACATCAGGAAGAGCAGTGTAAGTTACAGTCTCGCTGTGAGGACTTGCAGAGGCAGAATGCACTCCTCCACGAGCAGATTCAGAGTCTGAGTGGACAGATGGCCAGTCAGCTGCAGCGAGCAGCCAGTGAAAGTCCACTCAACATCTCGCTGACTGAAGAGGGCAAGTCTCAGGAGCAGCTCCTTGAGATCCTCAGGTGAATGTTTTTCCTCAAGGCTCCAGCTCTACACCCTCTCCTTAATGTTATGATTTCAGTAATTTTACTTTGAAAATGTGAGAGAAAAAAAGAAAGACAAGAAAGTAGAAATGAGAGGAAAAGGTGATTTAAACTGATGGCAAAAACACACAAAATCGGTAGAAACGATGCATTTTGAAGTCACTTGACATTTTTTTACCCATGCTTCCCTTGAGACTTTCTAATTAATCTCTGGCTTTCTCATTCTAGAGCAATCTCTCATTCCCAGTTTCTGTCCATTCGTCTGCAGGTTTGTGCGGCGGGAGAAAGAGATCGCAGAGTCTCGATTTGAGGTGGTTCAGGGGGAGAGTCTTAGACACAGGCTGAGAGTGGAGCATCTGGAGAGACAGTTGAAGGACCTACAGGAGAGTCTGAGAGCAGAACGGGAGAGGATGCAGGTCAGCATGGAGAACCCAGTTACATTAACGTATTTGTACTAATAGCAGTTCTTACAACATTGAGAATTGTTATAACCTTCCCTTTGTGACCATTATTATTTGTCTAAAGGTGACCGCAAAGACTCTGGCTCAGCATGATGAGCTGATGAAGAAGACTGAAACAATGAACGTGCTTATGGATACCAATAAGATGCTAAGAGAGGAGAAAGAAAAACTGGAGCAGGAGCTCCTGGAGACTCAGGCCAAGGCAAGACTAAATTTATCAATTTACATAAAGGGTTTTCTTGTGATGTGTCAGTTTATTGTAAAGCTACACTAACAGCTCATCCAAACTTACCACAATTAGTTAGTAGTGTCAACTTTTAATTCCTCACAAAAATTGAAAAGTTATGCACTGTGAAAAACTTAATCAGAGCTTATTTGATATTTAAAAACAGCTGTATGGAGCAGGATTGTAGATCAGTGATATTTCAAGGTGGGTGGAGCTACCCAACACAACATACAAATAGAAATCAACAACTAACTAAATGTCTTGACAGTTGCATCTGGTCCAAGCATGTTAGGAGCATTTGCATGGATTTTTATATATAGGCAATTACATTTTTGGGGTTTTGATTTACAGGTGCGTAAACTGGAGTCAGAAATCTTGCCTATGCAGGAGTCCAATGCAGAGCTGAGTGAGAAAAGTGGCATGTTACAGGCAGAGAAGAAGCTTCTGGAAGAGGACATAAAACGTTGGAAAGCTCGCACTCAGGTCAGAACTTTTTGTATGTTTTTGAGTGGTGTTGCCTTTATATGAAAAGTTTTTGTTATCATTTCTGATGATTACTGGATCTTGACCTTGGTTTTTCCATTTTGGTGTGTGTAGCAACTGGTGAGCCAGCAGAAAGATACTGACCCAGAGGAGTACAAGCGCCTGCACTCTGAGAGGGAGGGCCACCTCAAACGCATCCAGCAGCTCACAGAGGAGACGGGCCGACTCAAAGCTGAGGCTACCAGGTTGGAGCAGTTCTTCTGCCTTCACTGGATACTTTTGTTGAAGTTTCAAAGGCTAAACAAAGGTTTTCTTGCCCTCTTCAGGAACAGTGGCTCATTGACCATGCTGCAGTCTCAGTTGCAGAACCTCAGGGAGAACCTAGGAAAGGTAATGTTTGAGAGAGACAGTTTGAAGAAGGACATGGAGGCCAAAAATCTGGACATCCAGGAGAAAATCAAGACTATCACACAGGTCAAGAAGATTGGCCGGCGTTATAAAACCCAGTATGAGGAGCTCAAGGTTGAATACGACAAGGTGAGTAATGGCTTGTTATTACTAATAATGTGAATTCACAACAAGGGTCTGATTTCTTTTTTTTTTTTGGGGTAAAGATGGTAGCTGCAGCAGCCTCAGCACCAGCTCAGGATCAGGAGGCCCAACAGGCATCAGCTCAAGAACTTCAGGGTCTCAGAGAGTCGCTCAGCCAGTCAGAGAGCAGGACAAGGGAACTTGAAGGCCAGCTGGAGAATCTCAATAGAGTGAGTGCATTTCCTGGATTAATATCTGCACTGCTTATCAAATAATCACCTCAGTTTCACTTTGGTTAAGATGTGTTTTTTTTTATTTTTTATTATCATATTTGTACTCTTCAATGAAACTCAGTGTGAGATTTCTGTTGTGTGATGTGCAGACTGTTGGTGAGAGGGAAGCAGAGGCACGCAGTGCACAGGAACAAGCCTCCCGTCTGCAGGGAGAGCTAACGCGCCTCAGACAGGAGCTTCAGGAGAAATCCTCTCAGGAGGAGCGACTTAAACAGCAGCTTGGAGAAAAGGAGGAGAGAACTAAGAAGGCCATACTAATGGCCAAGCAGAAAATCAGCCAGCTTACTGGTAAGAGTTACCAAAATCTGATGATTTGTTTTGAGAGTGATTTGTTTTCTAATACTTTGTGTTTTGAGACTGAAAGAAATATTAGAATAGTTACTATACTTCAGTATTCATGAGCTTGTTTTTGTTTTGACAAAAAGTCTTTTTCTACAGGTTGTTTTGACACTGAGGTTCATTGCATGTTCTTTGCCCATGTTAGCATTTACCTTTGTGATATTTTACACTTTAACCTCTGCTTCTAGGTGTAAAAGGTCAGCTCCAGATAGAAAATGAAGAGCTGAAGCAACAAAAAGAGGAACTGGAGGTACGGGTAAGCGCTCTTAAGTCTCAGTACGAGGGTCGTCTGAACAGACAGGAGAGAGAGCTGCGAGACCTCCGTGAGCAGCAGGAGAGACATGGAGAGCAGAGGGACGAGCCTCCAGAGCAGGGCTCCAGCAAGGTAAGCAGGTCTTGCAAGTGCAAACGTACAGCTAAACAACTTCAAATACTTTAGTGTTTATCTAGTTTTCATCTGTCTACAGACCCAGGAACAGCAGAGAACAACTGAGCAGCGTCAGATCTCTCTGAAGACCACACCAGTGGCAGACAGAGGGAGGTTTGTTAATTTTGCAATAGACATTTACCTGCAAATGTGACTATTTTTAAAAATGTGTTCAAGGGCTGGAAAAGTCATGGAAATTAAACATTGATCCTGAATAATGTAAATAATTGAAATATAGTACAGAGTGAAGTGGAAAAAAATTGTGATTCTTTTTATTACCTTAAAACTCTCATTGTCACATAGTGCAAGCACTTCAGAACCTCCAACTGCTAACATAAAGCCTACACCACTTGCGGCAACCCCCAGCAAACCTCCAGCCATCCCTGGGAACAAGTCCACCCCAAGAGCCAGCATTAAACCAATGATCACTCCTGCCCCCGTGCCCACCCCTACACCCACTGCTACAGTCATGCCTACCACACAGGTGGAGAGCCAGGAAGGTGAGAGTTGACAGGGCTGAATTTACATTTGTTCAGAGGAATGTAATAAATATTTGTATACAAATCCATTTCTTACCCTTAACTTCACAGCTATGCAGTCATCCGAGGGCCCGTTAGAGCATGTGACTGTGTACGGCAGTGCCAGCGGTTCAGTGCGGTCAACTAGCCCTAATGTTCAGAGCACGCTGGCGCAACCCTTGCTGAATGTTCAACAGCAGAGCCAAGCCACTGCATTCATCCAACCCACTCAGCAGCAAACCCAACCTCCTGCTGAACCATCCAATCAGGAGCCACCAGCTGCTGTAATGATAACAGCCTCACAGTTAGATAGGCCTATGTCTACATCCACAAGCTTGTGGAGTACCACTCCTAGCACAAGCAGTGCTAGTGCAGGTAATGGCAATTATCAATTAAAGGGATAGTTCATCCATAAATGAAAATGTTGTCGTCATTTGCTGACCCTCATGTCGTTCCAAACCCAAATGACTTTCTTCCATGGAACATAAAAGATGTTTGGCAGAACGATAGCATCATTCATCATTCACTTTCAATATATGGAAAGAAAGATGTTGACTGAGACTAACATCTCCTTTCGTGTTCCATGGATTAATGTTGTATGGTTTAGGAATAACATCACGGTGATTGAATGATGACAATTTAAATTTTTGAGTGAACTATCCCTTAAGTCAACATGTGTTTGTCCTTTTCCTGTAGTGGCAGCTTCTACTAGTAGCGCCTTGACCAAACGCCCCCGTGAAGAGGAGCAAGAGAGCATGTCTGCAGACACGCAGTCCCAGGATGAGCCCAATGACAGTCCCATTTGCAAGAGGGTCCGCATCCATAGAGTGGGGTTGGAGGTGAGGCTCATGTGCCTGCATCATTTTTTTTCCCCCGAACTTAATTTAAAGGATAGCATTCAGGAAGTGTGAGACTTTTTTCATATCATAAGTGTAAGTAGATGAAAAAGAAAAACAAGAATATGTTTTCAAAATCAGGCCATAGCACAGTATAATCCTATAAAACAATACATCCATATATTTTTATCTGCTGTAGGAAGAGATGTTGGCTGAGGACAGCACCGAGGCTGAGAGTGTTGTACCAGGGGAGAGCCAGGAGGCCCCTGATGCTGGTCAGGTAAGGGCAGTTTGAATTTGATGTGTCTCTTAGAGGGGAATTCAGAAAGCAGATGACCAGGCAAGTATGAAACCAAAAGAAACCGGTTTTGTGTATCTGTGTGTAGGAGTTGGAGAGCTACTCTACTTTGGAGGAGATGGATGAGGAGCCTGGACCATCTCAGTCTGTCCCTGGGGACCGACTTCTGCCCCAGCCCTCAGAGACCCATCGAAGCCCAGATGGGCCCGATCAACATGTCATAGTTATCGTTAGTGACACAGACAGTGAGGAAGACCATGAAGAAGAATCAGAGGAGGAAGAGGAGGAAGAAGAGCAGGTATATGGCCATGCCAGCTTTTCTTTTGTTCACTACATAATTCCTGTTCTTCCATTTGTGTCATTTCATAGTTTTGCACATAAGTAGGTGTTCAAACATTTGACAGGTAGTATAATATACAAAAATAAAAATGCTAAATTACAGCTCTTAGCTTTTTTTTTATTATTATTAAATAGATGGAGAGCAGCTTCCTTCATGAATGCCATTTGTTTAACATTTGTTTTCCACCTCAGGATTATGAAGAGGAAGATGAGGAAGAAGAGGAGGAGGATGACGATGATGATGAGGAGGAGGATGGTGGTATTGGGGAAGAGGGAGAAGACAGCAATGAAGGGAGTGGCAGCAGAGATGGCAATGAGGCCTACGAGAGAGATGAGACAGAGGTAAACATACACAAACCTTTCAAACCCAAGCATGCAGCATAAACGCCCACGTTTGGACTGAATATTAGAGGCCTCTTTGTAAGCATGTGTTTCCTTTGGAAGCTGTCTCATGCTGTTTTAATGTAAAACAGCTCAACTTGCCATTATGCTATTTTTTTATGAAAAGTTGGCGCAACTGGCTCAGTTTGACCACCTAAGATATTGCCCTTCTCTTTTTGTCTGGAAAGATATTTTCCAAGAAGCACATCACCAAGTCATTAATTTCCTTTAATGTTCGGCTTCCAATCTCATGGGACAGACAATCTCTATGTGACCTGGTCACTGTGGGATCCCATGCGTGGCGTTAAATTACAAACAAACAATTTCTATGAACAGAAAATCTGAATGTTTAGAAATGAGGCTGAATGTTCTGCCTATTTTTTATTGTATTTTATTTATTTATTTTTTTTAAATCTACCCCTTTCCCTTAATTCTTTCCTAGGGTCCTGATCACACAGATCCAGGTACTGAGACGGAGGAAAGTCTTGGAGCAACAGACTCCACTCAGCGTATGGCTGACTCGCAGAGCACCAGCTGTAAGTCTGCATAACCTAACAGTCTTTCTGTGAGGGTATTTAATAACGTGTTCCTTACAGATTGTTCCATTTCAGTTAAGCAGGATTTGAAATAAAATGTTTTTCAATTTTGGTTCGTTTGTAGCAGAAACAGTATTTACATTCTCATTCCAGCGTTCCGCTGCCTCCTTTCCAAATAGTAACCAGTTAGAATTAACTAAAAGAATGGTTAATTATTTTATTTTTTTAATGAGAGTATGCTGTGCTAAGAAGCTTTGAAAATGAAATGACAGTGACATCTTGATAATATAATTCACCTTTTTTAATTTTCCTTTCATCTGAATGTGATGTCTCAGTTGAAACTGGTACATTGGAGGCCTTTGCAGATCCACCTGTCACCAGCTCCGCCCCCCGACCTCCACAATCACCCAGGAGACCACAGCACCCTCTGCCACCTCGACTAAACATATTGGCCCCACCTACTCAGGAGTTGGGGCCACCTGCTCATGTCCAGGTGTGTTCAAAGATCTTTGTATACTGTGTGGCAAAACCTGAAAAGCTTTTTCCGTGTGTTTTGGAATGAAGGGCCATATAGTGGTGTTCTGTTGTTATGCATTGACTGGAGTGAGCATTCAACACATAACTTGCATGTGTCTGCAGCGTCTCCCTGTTCGACGGCAGTCAGTGGGACGAGGCCTTCAGCTTACCCCTGGAATGGCCAGTAGTGCAGTGAGTTGTGTTTTGCTACTTGGTTGTGTGGTGTGTTTGGACCTGAGCTTAAATGCTTGTCTGTCAATCCCTTGCATACTTGTATTTCAATCCCAATCCTTCCTCTGTTTGTCTCCCTGCAGCAGCATATCTTTGAAGACGATGACAGGATGGTGCCCAGCACCCCTACACTAGTCATTCCTCATCGCTCTGATGGATTTGCTGAAGCAATCCAGTATGTGTCCATGATTGTAGGCTAAAGATTTTAGACTACAATATGTCAAGTATCTGATCACAATTTTCTTTGAGGTTTTTCACCATTTTTTGCAACTTTGTAACAAACAAACAAATTATATACATTTATAAATGGTCTAATTATCCATGTTGTCTTTCAGTTAATGAGCTCTTAAAAACTGGATGCATAATAATTATAAAATTGTGTTAAATGAAGTATAGCATGTCACACCACAGGACATGTCAACTTTCCAAAAGTATTCATGTCAGTTACCTGGATGCAGTTAGCCTTGGCTATGTTCTGTTTTTTGTCTTGCTTGATCTTGTTGCATGACTGGGTTATTGTGGTATTGTGAAGTTCTCCACAGGTTGTAGGTGTAACACGGTTCCGTTTCGGGCTTTCAGATGATCTCCCACACACCAGCTCTTCCCATTCAGACCATGGCCAGCTGCCCTCACAAGGTAGTACCCTCTCCCTGTTTACATGTTTTCTCAGAAATAATATAGAAAAAGAACAATTCATATAATGCTCTTTCTGTCACAGGTAATGTTTGGTTATTATGCATGGTGTTCTTTTGTGTGTTCTGCAGGTTTAGGCATGTATGACAGTTCGGTTTTCCTTGGAGCTCATGAGGAGGAGTCAGGGGGCCGCAGTGTGCCCACAACCCCACTACAGATTGCTGCTCCTGGTATATACAAAACTACATGAGTTTTCTTATGATATTTGCACCATTCTGTCACATTGTTTTGGAACAAAATCATCTGGCGATTAGCAATTGGGGGACATTTCTAGTGTAAGCAAAGCTTGTTTCACCAAATTGCAAAAAGCCTGTGCCATCACAGAAAAAAGCTTGAAAATTCAGTATTTTAGAAATAAACTGGAAAATTAAGTATTATGCAATAACCTCATGAAATGTTTAGAACAGAATCTTTTTTGCCACACAGCTAGGGAAAGAGATGGACATTTTTAGATGTTTACACATTTAGTTGCACTTTCGTTGACTGAATTTATAGGCTCCTCCAAAACACCAAGAGTGATAATACAGGCAAACTATTTCAGCTTGTTGTTGTTTTTTTTTGTCTAATTCTTGCTGTTCCATTTTTACATTGAATTTTTTTTTGTCTTAACCATTCAGTGACGATTTTCTCAGAGACTGTGCCATCTGACATAACTGAACATGCTTCTCAGTCGGTGCCCATGGTGAGCACCTCCACGCCAGGTCTCAGTGCTCCAACAGGCGCTAGTGGAGTGGAGGAGAATGACGATATGTTTATGGAGGCAGTTGGAGAAAGGTGAGTGTGAGCCTGCACTGTACATTCACATTATACGATTTCATGTCACCTTTATGCCATAAGGAGCTTTTTGTTGCTGCTGTTTTTATTATGCTGTTTGATCATATGAGACATTATGAAGTCCATAATGGACATTGAATGTATGGTAGTATGTGGTGTATTTGAAGGTGACCGTTTTTGGTGTTTGGTTCTGCAGTGCTGAAGCTTCACTTGAGCCTGTGTCTCAGACTGAGGCAGAGGAACCAGCCCAGCCTTCAGATGAGGCCAATCTGCCCTCCACTAGTCAGGAGCCTTCCTCTAGTTCTGCAGGTACAACACAGTTCTGTGAGAAAGAGCTAAACTTATACCTCTTGCTCTGTCTCAGTTTAACAAACCCTCGTATACTTGTATTCTCTTTCTCGTTTTCTCAGACACAAGCTGCACTCAGCCTCCCAAAGCCAGAACAGGGTCCAGCAGACAGTGGGCTGGTAGTCGAGGTACCAGGAGCTTGGTAAAGAGAGGTAAGACGATGACGTTTTAGGCTCTCCCACTCTGGCAAATGAATCTGGCAAGTGATCATCTTTATTTCTTTCATAAATTTATAATCCAGTTACAGACTGAGCTGCATGTAATGTGCCATTAACACTATAGGATTTTGTGGATTTAACATGAGCTACAGGATTGAGTCTTCTCTCTCTTTGTAGATGGAGCGAACGTCATGGGTGTGAAGGGACGTTTTGCCAGGTGAAGCAATCTCCAACAGTGTGGTCATCATTCCAGTCCCTGCAGCAACACAGTCTGAATTAATACAGTTCCAAACGAACAGTCTGATCTTTGTTCTGCTTCAAGGCTTCATTCAGTGTGTTATAATTGTTTTCTTAATGTTGAGCAACCCATTTATTTTAATGATTTTACACCATACAATAAAAATAATTTTGTTTTGAAGGAAATTTTTAGTTGGTCCTTGGTCTCTGAATATAAAGTTTTCTCATTCCTGGACATTTGAAGAAGCTGTTTGCTGAGTTTTCCTTTGGGCCGTGAGCAGGTTTTAAGATCACTGGTTTTTCCCTTTCCATCTTCATGCTGTAGTACTTTTCTGTGAAAGACATGAACAAGAAGTATAAGAGAGAGAATTTCTTTCCAAATATTTCAAAGCTGTTATGCTTCTTGCGTGCAGTAAAACATTTCTAAAAATATCAACTTTGAGTGATCATTACATAGGCATTCGATTGTGCTGACAAATTAAAATGACAAATCTAGCTAGAGCAGGAGAATTATTATCAAGTTCTGCATGTCCTCTTACAATTGTGTTGCTTGCCAAAAATTCATGGTCTTAATCGTCCAGTACCAGTTTTTAACCAACTTAAATGGTTCACATTACACTCACTTTGAGAAAATACATAATATTTGTATCCCTCTTTCACCCTTGAGGGCACAGACACAGCCAAGGTCACCATGGTTGGAAACTAGTAATTTACAGGCCATGAAAAACTATGAAAATTTCTGAAGTCAATCTATACTTTTCTAATTGTGCTCAGTTCTTGCGTATTTCTTTTGGTCTTTTTGAGTGCTGTCTCTATAAAATGATTTTCAGAAATCTTTATGCAGTAATAACAAGCAATTGAAAAGGGCAAGTCGAATTATTGGTCAAAAGCTGTGGAATCCTCGACCAATGCAATTAACAAAGTAGAGGGTTAATTTTTAAGGATTGATTTATCTGGTCTGTTAGGCCTCAAAGTAACAATCTCTTGTTTGAGGCTATCATGGTGAAACATGTGTTCCAGGAAGTATGGAACATAGAGCTATCTTCACTTTTCTGCAGAACATGAATACACAAATGCTTAAATGCACAAAAGCCTTGCCAACTGCCTTCATCAGATTTTCTCCTTTCCCCTCCCTTCATATCTAATTTCCTAGTATTCTCTGATTAATTGTGACATCTTAAATGTTATAATGTTGTTGACTTCAAACTTGTGATTGCTTAGCAACTTCTCTTCTGGATCTTTTCCTCCCTGTGAACACGGGAATCCTTGGCTTTTCCCCACAATTTGGTAGGTGTACTTTTGGGCCATACCACCTGCAGAAATCGATTTGAAAGTCTCCACTGAACATCAACGGCTCCTCTGTGGAGATCGTCAAGAGCACCAAATTCCTTGGTGTTCACCTGGTGGAGAACCTCACCTGGTCCCTCAACACCAGCTCCATAACCAAGAAAGCCCAGCAGCGTCTCTACTTTCTGCGAAGGCTGAGAAAAGCACATCTCCCACCGCCCATCCTCACCACATTCTACAGAGGGACTATCGAGAGCATCCTGAGCAGCTACATCACTGCCTGGTTTGGAAATTGCACCATTTCAGATCACAAGTCCCTGCAGAGGATAGTGAGGACAGCTGAGAAGATCATCAGGGTCTCTCTTCCCTCCATCATTGACATTTCCACCACACGCTGCAACTGCAAAGCCACCAGCATTGTGGATGACCACACGCACCCCTCACACAATCTCTTCACCCTCCTGCCGTCTGGCAAAAGTTACCAAAACATTCGGTACCTCACAGCCAGACCGTATAACAGTTACTTCCCCCAAGCCATCAGACTCCTCAATATTCAGAGACTGGACTGACACACACACCCACACACACACACAAACAACTGAACACCATCTGACTCCCTTTGCAATTTGCACATTTAGCAATTATTGTTTGCACACATGCACTTTATGTAGTAATGTGTAGGTCTTATTTAGTTCTGTTTAGTCTCACGTAGTTCTGTGTTTGTTTTTATGTTGTTTTATGTAGCATCATGTTCCTGGAAGAACATTGTTTCATTTCACTGTGTACTGTACTAGCTATATATGGTTGAAATGACAATAAAAGCCACTTGACTTGAAGATGGATGGCGGCTAATTTTCTCCAGGTCAATGATTCTAAGACAGAAGTTGTATTTTTTGGCAAAGCTGATTCTTTTAATAATTTAACTAAACATTTAGGGCATTTGGCATCTAATCTTCATACAGAAGCATGCGACCTTGGTGTCATCTTTGACTCTCAATTAAAATTTTATTTAAAAAAAAGGCTGTGGTTAGAGGTGTTTTTTTCCAACTCTGGCAAATATCAAAATTAAAAATGTTTTTGTCTTTATAGGATCTGGAGATTGTAATCTGATTTGATCTCTTCTAGACTTGATTATTGTAATGCACTGTATTTAGGTGTATCTCAAGCATCACTATCTGGACTTTGCAAAATGCAGCTGCAAGGCTCCTGACTGGAACAAGGAAATATGACAGTGTTTCCTCGGTCTTGGCTTCTTTGCACTGGTTACCTGTCTCATACAGGATTCAGTTTAAGGTTTTATTGTTGGTATATAAGGGCCTCCATGGGCTGGCATCACTTTATATTTCTGAAATGCTCCACCAATATCAGACTCCAAGGTCTTTAAGATTGTCTCAGAGTCTACTGTTGTGTGTTCCATGGACTCGTCTTAAAACTATGGGTGATCATTCTTTTTCTGTCATGGACCCTCGCTTGTGGAATGCTTTGCCGCTATTGATTAGGTCTTGTACAACCTTAGATCTTTTTAAGTCTAATCTAAAGACCCACCTGTTCTCCCTTGCTTATGAGTAATTGTAACATATTGTGCAGTATCATTTTATTTTATTCTTATTTTGTTTTACTATTTATTGCATGTTGGTCAGTTTTGTACAGCACTTTGGTCAACATTTGTTGTTTCTAAGTGTGCTATAAAAATAAACTTTGATTGATTGAACACCCCATTTCGTAAAAAGTTGGGACAGTATGAAAAATGCTAATAAAAACAAAAAGGAGTGATTTGTAAATTATCTTCCTTATAGTTTTACCTTGTGAATTTATTTGTTTTGTTATGTTCAGTAATTTGAAATCAGATGATTGCAACACACTCCATAAAAATTGAGGCAGGGACAATTTAAGACTAATAACAATTTGACGAGTTAAAATAACAAGGCAATGTAAAATAGGAGATGTTAAACAGGTGAGGCAATCGTGTCATAGCATATAAGGGGCCTCCAAAAACAGCCTAGTCCTTCAAGAGCAAGGATCATTCGAGACTTGCTAGTTTGCCAACAGATGCTTCAGCAAATAATTCAGCACTTTGAGAACAATGTTCCTCAAAGATAAATTGGAAGGATTTTGGGCATTTCACCCTCTACATTGCACAATATAGTTAAAAGATTCAAGGAATATGGTCAAATCTTGGTGCATAAAGGGCAAGACGAAAACCACTTCTGAATGTGCGTGATCTCTAATCCCTCAGACGTCACTGTCTTAAAAAACATCATTCATCTGTAATGGATATCATGAACATGGGATTGGGATTACTTTAGTAAACCTTTGTTAGTCAACACCATTCACTGCTGCATCCACAGATGCAAGTTAACTCTTTACTATGCAAAGCAGAAGCCCTACATCAACACTGTCCAGAAGTGCTGCCGACTTCTCTGGGCTCGGTCTCATCTTAGATGGAAAGTAAAACAGTGGAGCCATGTTTTATGGTCTGATGAGTCCACATTTCAAATAGATTTTGAAAAATACAGCCGTCGTGTTCGAGGTAAAGGACCATCCAAGCTGCTATCAGCGTCAGGTCCAAAAGCCAGTGTCTGTATGGGCCAGGGGTGTGTCAGTGCCTATGGCATGGGTAACTCGGATATCTGTGAGGGCACCATTAATGCAGACAGATATGTACAGATTTTGGAGCAGCATATACTGCCAGCAGGACAACTTTAAACCACATATTGGCCGAATAAGCAGAGAGTGCAGGTGCTAGATTGGCCTGCCTGCAGTCCTGACCATTTCCAATTAAGAATGTGTGGTGCATTATGAAGCACACAATACGGCAACAAAGATCCTGTACAATTCTGCAGCTGAAGCTGTACAAATCTGCAGCTGCATAATGGATGAATGGGGGAAAATTCCACTTTTCAAACTTAACAAACATATGTCTTCAGTGCCTAAATTCTTAATAAGTGTTATTAGAAGAAATTGTGTTGTTTCACAGTGGTGATGTTAAATATTCAACTGTCCCAAATTTTTGTAGTGTGTTGCAATCATCCGATTTGAAATTAATGTACATTTTCAAAAAAACAATTAAATTCATAAGGTAAAACATATATTTAGTTGTAGTGCTTTCAATATAGAAAATGGTGAATATAATTTAAAAATCACTCTTTTTTTTTATTTATTTTTATTTTTTTTATTATTATTAGCATTTTTCATACTGTCCCAACTTTTTCCGAATTGGGGTTGTAGGTAACTCTGTTGGTATTGCACTTGTAGGACTCCCTGTTTGTGCAGCACTTGTTGGATACTCTGTAGGTATTGTACTTGTAAGTCCCTCTATTTGTATTGTACTTGTAGAACCCTCTGTAGGTATTGCGTTTGTAGGACTCTCTGTTGGCACTGCACTTGTAGGAGCCTCTGTTGGTGCTGTGCTTACATTGTCTTCAGATGGTGTGTTGCTGACTGGGAATGTGGTCTTATCTTGGGGCTGGTGGGAGTGATGTTCTCATTTAGGGATACTGGGCTGGAGGGAACAGTGCTCTCTTGGGGCTGTTTTGTGCTGGAAGTTGTCACCTCAGATGGCAATTGTTTTGTAGATTGCTCAGGATTCCCATCACCATGGAGCGTGCTGGTGGAGTCTGGAAAGGACTACACTTTTGTATTTATGATAGAATACCCATGGACTACAACATTATCATGTTGGAAATTGGTATGTTGCTTTCATCATGTACTCTGAAATCATCCTCCATCAGACATTTTTGTATCAATTTAAGTGTGAACACATTTCCCTCTAGCCCTACTGATAGCACATTGCGCGAACAACCTCTGAGACACAGATTCTGGTCCCATGGGAACCAGGAAGTAATTGCATTCACAAATAATGTTTAGCACAATTCTGAGGTTGAATTTTCGCTTTAGAATTAAATATTTACATGATTGACAGTTAGGTTTAGTGTTGACGTATGGATTGGGGGAGTTTATAAAATGTGCATTCCTGTTGATTTTATGACAACATTTACACAGCCCTCAACATAAATAACAATCACTCCATATGTGACCAAGTTTTGCGCTATGTGACAAAAAAAAAAGTCTGTTATCAGCCACTGGCTAGTAAATGTTCAGATTTCACTCGCCAGTGATTGAGTTGAGCAGTGGTGAAGAACAACTTTAGCACCGAGATCCTTTTACTGCGAGAAAGGGAAATTTACCTTATTTGGCTGCAGTGGGTCCTGAGATTTTGCGGTGCCACTATCGCTTTAGTTAAGCCGTGATATGCCATAGTTACATTTAAATTGCAATTAACAAGGTCAACTCTGATTTTGGTTAACTTTTCCATGGACTGTTTTCACAACATTCTCCATCTTACAGCATGGCTACAGACCAGTGCAATACGCCTTTTGGAAGGTAAAAGTTTGCAAAACTTAATAGCTTGTAGATTTGAATTTGAGAACTTGTACAATAAATATTTTTACACATAAGCTAATACACATTATGCAATAAAAATATTGGTTTGACTCGTTCCATTATTTTGTGTGTATAAATATCAGATCCAGGCAATCCATTTTTATTGAGTTATGTTATTTACAGTCAATTGTTGATCAAAAAGTAAAACAAACATTTATTCTAATCACACATTTGCATGGATGTTGTAAAAACAACTGCTCTCGTTGATGTGCATTCAACTGAAACACCTCTGTCAGATGTTTGCTGAACTAGTATGCTTAAAGAGGCAGTTCCATTTTAGCGCTTGTTATAGATATCAATGAAAACTTAGTTTAAATACTTTTAAATTGTACAAAATATACATGTAAAGAAGCATGTAACAAAATGTGTAATAAATATGTAGATAGATAAATATTGAAAGGGGCAATCCTACATTACAAACACTGTAAATATTGAAGAATTTAACAAACAGGCTCTTGCTCTTGTTGGTGCCAGATGGGCTGGTTTGAGTATTTCTGTAATTGCTGATCTCCTGGGATTTTCATCCACAACAGTCTCTAACATTTACTCTGAATGGGGCAAAAACAAAAAACATCCAGTGAAAGGCAGTTCTGTGGACGGAAATGCCTTGTTGATGAGAGAGGTCAGACTGGTTCGAATTGACAAAGCCTATGGCAACTCAGATAACCACTCTGTACAATTGTGGTAAGAAGAATAACATCTCAGAATGCTATTCTGTGATGCGGGTTGGCGCGGTTTTGGCGGCACGAGGGGGACCAACACAATTTTAGGCAGGTGGTTTTAATGTGGCTGATTGGTGTATATATGCAAATACACAAACATACACATAATCAAATATTGACTTACTCAGATCTGCACAGCTTGTGAAAGTGTCATATGCACACAGCAGAAGAAATGACAGATATGTGGCCATGTCAGTTGTTCTCTACTGGAGGCATTACAAAATATGGGGCCTCTGCTAGTTAATAATGTAATGCTACTTATTCAAGCCTTTTTAAGATCAAATAAGATGAGTTAAAATGGCACAATATGTAATTAAATTGTTACTTGTGAATTGCCATTGTTTCATTGTAACATTTCTTTCTGGAAAATAAGCATTGGCAATAAAAACACATGGTCATCATAAGAGGGTTTGTGAGGGATATTCGAATATCATCTTTTTGTAATTATATCTGTTGACCTTTAGATTACTATGTATCTGTTTATTCTAAGAATAATATATTTAACCACTTAGATAAGAATTAATAAAAAATCTGAATTTTATTCAAATTTCGGTAGCATATTAGGTTACATTTGTGAACATGAGTAAATGCACTTGGTAACATGAACAAACAATGAACAACATTTTTTACAGTATTTATTAATCTTTGTTAATGTTAGTTAATACAAATACTTCTGTTCATTGTTAGTTATTAATGCATAACTAATGTAAACAAATGCAACTTTTAATTGAAAAAATGTTTTAGAATATGTTGAAATTAAAATTAACCATGATAAATTAATGCTGTAAAAGTATTATTCATTGTTAGTTCATGTTAACTAATGTTGTTAAATAATGTTAACAATTGTAATCTTATTTTAATGTGTTACCTAATTATCTGTGAAGAGTTGCTTCACAAATCGGACAGCAAACATTCTCACACTCTTTGTTCAGTCAGTTTTTGCTACAATGGGTGTGTGTTTGTATATTTATGTTTATTATAAATATCATTAAATGTCATAATCCCTTTTCCTCAATGTATTCCCCAGACTAGTTTTAGGATTTTAAAAGGGGCTAGAGAAAACATACAAAACAGTCTTTTTATTATATTATGGACAATAAAATAAAAATAAGTAAAATTGTTTGGGATCATTGAAAAGAATGTTCCAGGTTGAATACAAGTTTAGCTCAATAGACAGCATTTGTGGCATAATGTTGATTAACACAAAAATGTATTTCGACTTGTCCCTCCTTTTCTTTATATATATATATATATATATATATATATATATATATATATATATATATATATATAAAGAAGCAAAAATCGAGGTTACAGTGAGACACTTACAATGGAAGTGAATGGGGCCAATGAAAGTGAATATTGAATTGTGAAGCTTATAACTTTATAAAAGCACTTAATTCTTTTGTTAAAACTTGCATATCATTTGAGCTGTAAAGTTGTTTAAATAGTCATTTTTGGGTTTGCTGACATCACATCCTAATGGTGACCAAGTTGTAAAATTGGCTATAACTTTTGTTACGGTCCTGTCTGTGTGATTTTTTTATTTCTTTCACTTTCTGTTTTGTTCTATGCGCTGTCAACTCCACAGGTTTCAGAGAAGATGGGAAACACCTGATCCTAATAGGATGTGGTCTATTTAAGTGTTCCTCATTCGTTCATTCAGGGGCACCACCGACGATCATAAGGATAGAGGAGAAGATACACCGTCTCTGAACATGCCTCATTTGACTTCGCTGTTTTGGATACTTTTTTCCCCCTTCCATATTTCATGTTTTCCCTGTCTAAAAACCCCTAGAATCTTGTAATAAATTCTTAACCAAAAATGTCATTACTGTTTTAGTCTCCCTTTCTTGTTGCAGCATTGATCCGGCTGTAACATTTTACACAGAAAAGGTTAGTAAGCAATTTTATCGCACTAAAAATCATGTTTACACGCATATCCTTTATGTCTTGTGGCTATACTTTTGAAACAGTGAGTATTTTAGTGATTAAAAAAAAAAAAACTGGCTCCCATTCACTTCCATTGTAAGTGCCTCACAGGAACCAAGATTTTTTTATTTTATTATTTCTTTTTTAAAGAAAAGTCGAAATAAATGTTTGTGGTAATCAATATTATGCTACAAACGCTGTCGATGGAGCTTAACTTATATTGAACCCGGAATATTCCTTTAACCCACGATGATAACCGAACTCAACATTTGCCAATATAATCAATTATGCTCGTGCCCTGCCCAGTCTGTCAACCTGCGTTCTCTCACACCACCGACGGTTAGATCATTAACGATATTTCGGTGGATACGAATCCATTACATTTATGCAGTGCACTTTCAAACAACTTCATAAGCAAGCACGTGGGGCAAAAACACTATTTTATAAATGTATGTTTTTGCTTAAAATTTAAACCTAAAATGTAGTTTTGTCAAACATATTCGCCTTTGTTGATGACTTAGTAACCCCCCTATAAAGTAATATTACTCGCCAATGGTTTCGTCCAAATCTATAACCGGAAGAGCAGTGTTTATGGTCAAAGTGTTTATAGCAAGTCAGTCCACTGTCGGCTATCTTTGGAACACTCTCGTGAGGCTATTTCCAGTCATGCTCGTGCAGCTCCAATCAACTTGAATGGAGAAAGACCAAAATCTCAAAAACGTTTGGTCAAGATTACGATCAAATAAATATATCAAATCAGCAATAAAATCTAACAATACTGGTATCATAATTTGTGATTCTTTTCCTCATATTACGCTAAAGAACGTAATTTTCCAGGCTTGTATAGCTAACACGCATGCGCATTTTAGAGTTTATTGACAGGTGATGTCTGTATCTAAAAGGTCATTGGCTCTTTTAACTGTAAGGCGGGACTTCCTTTCTACATCCGTTGACCGTTGGGCGCTCAGAGCGCCCATTAATTTTAATAGAAGTGGCCCGTCTCTGCTAAATACCTCTGTTATGGTTCGCGGACGGGAAGTAGAGCATCGTTCCTGGTTAAAAATACATGATCGATGCAGTCTGTCAAAACAACTAACTTGTTGTTGAGAAAATGAATTCGGAGCGCTTTTCCACCGCACTAAAGATGGAAAGCAAACGCTGGTCGGGCTGTTGAGCTTTATACATAATGATTTCTGCTGGAAAGGAAAATTGGTTTTCCTAGTCAGTTGACTTCCTACTACCCCTGCGAGGTGACACCACCGTACAGGTAGTCTGCTCGCTCTGCAGCTCTCATGAATCAGATCCAAACAGAAAATAAACAGATTTCATGATAGCTTGAGTACTAATTAAAATGTATACCGAATCAGAGCTAGAAGTAAAGAAGTAAGCAGCTGTCCAGTCTGAGTCTGTCAGTGTAAATAAAGTATCAATGTGCTCTGTAAGTCCTGGCAAGAATTCCTGACATGACACGTTGATTGGAAAGCTTGAACGTAACAGTATTGACTATTTGTTACTTGGAAATTATATACAATTACAACCAAATGCTAAACATTACAATGACAAACCACTTAGTTTGATCAGTCTCATATTATATTCAGATTGTCTTTGAAACCCAGGTTAGACTAGGACCGAATTAGGATAATTGTTTGATAGCTTTATTTAATATGTTTCTTGACATCTTGCATGGTGTTTATAATTTCAAGACACATTATACTGCTTCCAGTGTTGCAGATGAAAGGTTACTGTATTGTTATACAGTAACAATACTATACAACTATGACAGTGTCTGTCATCAGCATGGATACCGAGACTACAATATATTCAAGATTTGTATGTTCTCTGTAGTACAGGTATTAACTGAAAGCATGTTGTTTTATTTGTGTAACAGTGTGATAAGCAGACAGCATCCCCTAACAGTAAGGATGGGTGCTGAGAGCAGTGCCCTGCCAAGCTGTGTACTGGAAGAGCCATTGCTGACGCTGCCTTCTGGTCTTACTATGTACTCTGCCCTCCTTCAGGATGGCAAGCCTGCTTCAGTCTTTGTACATAAGCAAGACAATGAAGATAAAGTCAATAAAGCTGCCAAGGTATATGTGAACAGCTGATATATGTAACCTCAGCAATGATGCAAGCTACCATTCAAAAGTTTGGGCATTCCCACTCATAGTAGTCAAAACGGAGCACAATGGAAGTAGGGGAATTATGAAGTAACTAGCAAATGTTAAAAGTAGATTCCTCAAAGTAACCACCTTTTGCGTAGATAAAAAGCTCTGTACACCCTGGGCATTCTCTCAACCAACTTGGGATGCTATTTACATTAAAAAAAACATAACATTTTACTTTCGTTAAGAAAGTTATATGTAGGCACAGTTTATATTTGTATGCACAGCTAATTTCAAGCATTTAAGCAAAAGCCTTAATAAAAAAATTAAAAAAAAGATCATATGAAAAATCAGTGACATGTGGCCAAACTTAGTGTGTAGACTGTTAGTGTAGTTAGTGTGACCACTGGCATGGACAAAACGAACAAGATCTGCAAGGTTTAAGTTGGTTGGGAAAACAGTATACATCTATGTCAGGACATAACCTGTCATGTGCATTGAAAGTAAATTCACCTGATCCTTTACAGCACCTGAAAACATTAAGGCATCCATGTCTGCTTCGCTTCCTGTCATGCTCAGTGCAGGATGGAGGAATTCATTTAGTGACAGAGCCAGTTCAGCCATTAGAACGGCTGCTAGAGAGTCTCACCCCAGAGGAGATCTGTGCAGGCCTCTACGACCTGCTGCAAGCGCTAGTCTTTCTACATGACAGGGTAAGATTTCATTCACAGTTAACGCAAGGGTTTTTATTTAGACACTTGATTGATCAATGACATAATATACACTTTGTTTTTTATCTTCTTTCTCTCTGTTGTTAAGGACAAATCAAGTCACAACAACGTGTGCATGTCCTCAGTGTTTGTGAGTGAGGATGGTCATTGGAAGCTGGGTGGGATGGAAACTGTCTGCAAGTTTTTTGAGGCGACACCAGAGGTGAAATAATTTGCCCTGTACATACATGCATACCTTAAGTAAGGGATAATGTACAGTGAGCCGGTTGTTATCACAAAATATTTCCAGATGTGGTCTTGTATCAGCCTGAAGGGGTTTATTTTGCCGTAATTTGCATTGAAATGATGTAATTATGTTTGAAGAAATAAATCGCTAAAGAGCTGAAATCCACCTCCGGTTTGCATCGGTGTTCTGTTTGTGTTTATTCTGTGCAAATGACCAACTGACTCCTCATTATCCAGTCTATTACGAGAGTACTTGCCAAATAAATAAATACATGGAAATTAAACAATGATTGGCGTTGAAATTATGTAATTATGTGAGACAAAAGAAATTGCTGAACAGCTAAATTCCACCTCCGGTTTGCGTCGGTTTTCTGTTGGTGTTTATTTCGTAATTAATAACCATCTGACTGCTCATTATCCAGCTTATTAATAATTATAATTTATAATTAATAATTTAATAATTTTACTTAAAAGATTACTTGCCAAATAAAGAAATAAATGGACATGATACATTGATTTGAGTTTCAGTTATTTTATTAGCTTACTTGTAGTGATCACACAGTGATTCAAGAAGCAGGAAAGATGTCTCGCAAAACCCGTATGAGCGGTCTGATACGTGGATGTGTGGTTGTTACTCAAAAATATCAGGCTGCTAGATGACGCCATCAGAATCGAGTATTCCAGAGAGCTGTTTAATAAAGGGAACATATCATACCCTTTTCAGAATTATTTTGTTTTCCTACAGGTCTAATTTTCTTGCACCAAAACAGTCATAATTTAGTTTTTCATGACCATTTCTACTAGAGGTAATTAAGATAATTAAGTAGTGTTCTAAATTTAAGCAAGGGCATGCAAAGAAAATGTGAGTACTAGTATATGGAAACACGCTCCGACAGCACATACATTGTGTCTCTAACTTAATATCTTGTGAATAATAATAAACCTTATTCCTGGTTAAACCTCATCTGGTGATATACAAGTCGCCGTCATTACAAAATAAGAGTCCCCGTTATGATTTAGTCTTGTTAAAAGTACTGCGTTATACACCAAATCTTAATTTTTCTGGTTATTATTGGGATTTTGGTAGAACAATAAAAGCTGCATCTGGGATTTTATTCATTTTGAACACTTGTAGCCTCTGTGTCTGTGCCCATTGTAGTCAGGAAAGACTAAGAATTTTGTTTTACATTCTACAAATCGATTTTAAAAACTATTGGCCGATTCATCAGTTAACTGCCTTTTCCACCACCTTAGTTATGGGTATCCACTATTGGTCGACCTCTAATTTCTAACATTTCTGACCTTTAGAGTTTTTCTGCTGTGCCTTTTAAGATTTCAGTCTTCATATGTGAAATAAGCAACAGTGTTTACTTTTGGGCTGCAGGTTTGCAGTCAGGCCCAATATAGTTGCAGTTGCCCCATCCTTCATTAACAGCCTCATTGCAAAGCCTGAATTACATTGTGACAGATTCAAAGTTTAGAAATATATAGTATATTTAACTTTTATTTCAAAAGATGAAGGAATTTTCTGTTTTTCATAGCGTGACTCCTTTAAAAATAGTTATATACTTTTAATACCGCCTATAGCTAAAGTTCTTTTCCAACTCCTTGTGTGACCTTCTCTCCAGTTTCTCAGAAGCTTTCAGAATGTAAGAGAAAACAGTGCCATTCCTCCTGAGGAAAAGGTTGGGAAGTTTAATCCACAATAAGCATTTAATCTGTTGTTTTTAGTCACATCATAGTGACTAGTAATAATGTTTTGTTTTCTTTGTAGCTTGAAGGATTCAAAACACTTCCCGACAAGCATGCCCACTCCCGAGACGCTTTTTCATTGGGTGTGATGGTGGAGGCTCTTCTTCCACTCCTGACGGGACATGGTTAGTAACACTCTTAATTCAACAGACCCATGTAAAGCAGACTGAATGTGTCTACGATTCCTCCTGTGGTGGCAGTTGCTAAGCCCTTACTGCTGTTGAATTACGACCCTTGAATAAATGTTTTGATTGACAAGAGCATTCAAGACGGTATTTCACGCCAGCCGCAGTGTAAAGACAAGTTTTCCATTCAGAGCAGGTTATGAGGTCTTCATGTTCAAAGAACAAAATGATCCAGAGAAGCACTGACTGTAATGTGGATGCAACATTTTGGCTTTTATGTTTTTTCTTGGAGCAGAGCCTCACTGAAACCAAATGTGTTGTTGCACTCACTATTACTTGCTAATGGTGGTATGTTTTCCATTGCCTCTGTTTCTTATGTGTAACATTTTCCATGTCTGTTCCCCATTTTTAAAACCTCCACCTGGTCCTACACCCAAACCGTCTGTCTCAGTCTCAGATGATTTGTTGGAGAGTCTAAAGAACACGCTGCAGGTCAGCCTCTTGACCCCTGACCCAATGTCTCGCCCATCTCTCAGCAGTTTGCTGACCCATACATTTTTCAGGTTTGCCTCAAATTTCTTTTGAGAAATATACCTTGAAAAATAACATTTTTGTGGCCATTCAAGGGAAAGACTTCTTTTAAAATCAACTTTCATTTGACAAAAGTTCATTTAAACTTTGTGTGTAATTCAAGGTTAAAATACCTCCTATATTTAAGCCAGGTGTAGGTTGATTTTCTGAACAACAACAACAACAACAACAACAAAAGTTTGAATACTAACCAATGGCCTGAGATTGGGGAAGGACTATTTGTTTGACCCCATGAATGGTAGACGGGGAGTGTTCGGGAAAACAGTTTGAAAACAATCATTAATTTAGCGATTCCATTAGGTGACGCTAGTGTTGCAGAAATTACTCTCTTCACTTGTAACTTAAATTCAGTGTAAACAGGGTTTGAGTTCATATCCTAAACTTTGCAATGTTTAACTCTTATAGAAATGACTTCCTGGATATCATGAATTTTCTGAAGAGTTTGACCCTGAAAACTGAGGAGGAGAAAAATGAATTTTTTAAGTAAGCTTCCCTCTCAAGTGCATGATTTGATTACTCTAGAAGGGTGACATGTACGTAAAATAGTTGTGTTTGTGTAGGTTTCTCTTGGACCGTGTTCTGAACCTCCCAGAGGAATTAATTGCTACCCGTCTGGCTCCTAAACTGCTAAATTCTCTGATATTTGCTGAACCCATGGCTGTGAAAAGCTTTCTTCCTCACCTCTTACGGCCTAAACAAGGTAGTTATTAAGAGATCAAACTCGGGCATGTTTAGTAATATCAGTCACTGTGTTGATGTGTCTGTTTTCTACTGTACAGATTCGGGTGTGAGCGCCGGTGAGGAGTGTCTGCTGTCTGTGTCTTTGTATCGGAGATACGTGGTTCCTCAGCTTCTTAAGCTCTTTAAGGTGAACGAGGAGCATGTCAGGATTGTGCTTCTCTCTCACATTCACGTCTACGCAGAGTTCTTTCCTCATGAAGAACTAAAAAACCAGATTCTTCCTCAGGTACTGTTAGAATTCTGTATTCGTATCAACAGCTTAGTAATTTGCAATTCTTTCCACAAACGTTTGAGGAAATTCTGAATGTTTTTAAGTTGATAACTAAAATGTGATTGTTTTAGAGTTGTTTCCCTTGATTTATCTTGCAGGTTCTGCTGGGAATGAGAGATACGAATGACTCACTCGTTGCCATGACGCTACAAAGCCTAGCTGTGCTGGTTCCGTTGCTGGGTGCCCAAGTAGTTGTTGGTGGGGAGAGGACCAAAGTCTTTAAACGGACTACGCCAAACTTTACCAAGTCCACAGAGGTCACCCCAGAGAGTAAGATACTGCCTGTTAATGCATTATAATATTATTTTTTTAATCAGTATGGTATGCTTAGTACAGTTCTCTATATATTTCACTAAAAATGGCTCATATTTAATAATGATCATGATAATGACCATAAGAAGTTACCTTGATTTTTCATTTACCATTGACAATTAATTGTTTACATTACGATCCTCTTTGGAGATTTATGATATTATGTTATATTATTTTATATTATGTTTGGCAATATTTGTGCCATTCTAAAAAACGTTCTTAAAAAGTTAACGCATGAACTTGAGATTCGTTAAATTTAATACACAAACTTTTTTGACAATAACGCGTTCACGTGAATTGACATTACAAATGTTTTATTCTCTTTTTCTTTTTCTTTTCTGTGATTTGTAAAGACTGTTCAGAATAATTATTGGTCACTGATCAAATAATACAAATTTGAGACATTGACCATGTGTGCAAAACCTTTGTATGAAAGATCATATTTCCTTGCTTCCATTGAAGCACACAAGATGCTCTTTGTAACATTTAGATTTTTTCCTTGCCAGCTCTAGTGCATACTGTCATTAAAGCACAAGGGGGCATTGCAAATACTGAGAAATTCATGCTCATTTTTCAATTAAACTTTTCACTCAAATTGTTATGCTGATAATGTGTAATGAAAAAAGCACTGTATTAAATTTGAAAAATGCTAAATAAAATCATTTTCACAAGTGGACTTTTGAACCCCACTGTGTGTATATTTACACATATACAATTGAACTCTTTCCTCTGCAGCATCGCCTGTGCATATTGTTGGGCCATCACATCCTCAAATCTCACAACAACCGAAGGTCCTGAATCTGTTCCCTAAAGGGCCTGAGGACAAAAAAGTGGTTTTAGAAAACATGTACTCTATACGAGCAACTGAAAAGACCACTTCCCAGCACACTATTGCAGAGAGGGCAGGTATGCTACAATAGAAATTCACAGTGACAGTTTATTTAAAAAGGTTGGATTTGTCTGGTCTTATACATTTATATGCACCTAAATGGTATACTGTGGTTTTTGAATGTGCAACCCTTCTGAATCAAGTGCTCTCTCCAGTCCTTAGCAGGACTTTTCCACTAAATGGCTTCAGTTTGAGCAAGCAGGCTGGGGACAGCACAAAGACCTCCAGAGCAGTGAGACCTGATGAAGACTGGCCAAATTGGAGTGACTCAGAAGAGGTAAAGAAAGACAACAGCCATTTACTCGAGATCAGCATTCAGACAGCGGGCATTCCAGGCCAGAGAAACCATGCAATACCAGCTGACACTGGAGATGAGAGCAAGGAACACTGGGATGATTTCAAGGACTCGGAAGTGATCTCAGACCAATCGCCCACCACTCCTGTACCAGTCTCTGCACCAAAGACATCAAAACAAAGAAATGCATTATCTATGTCTGAACCTAGCGGTGGACCTCAAAGAAAATCTAGAGCACTGAAACTGAACTCTAGTGTGAAAAGCGCCCCAGAAAATAACCATACCTCATGGGACACAGGTTGGGACCAGAGAACTGACACTCTCAAACCCAGCAAAACAACCTTAGCATCAGAGCCCAAGCCAAAAACTACAATCAAAGGCCATGGAGCTGGTAGTCTGGGGGAGGAGTTCACCATTGCAGTGAAGAAGAAACCAGAGCAAGATCCAGAGCTAGATTTATTCGCTGACATGGTCCCAGATATAAAGCTGTCTTCCTCATCTTTTCTGCTTCCTGTGGAAAGCTCGGTCAGTGAACCCATCATAAATAGGCCGCTGGGACACATGACATCAGACAACGCAGACTCATCGATAGACACTCTGAGCCTCACTGCTAAGTTTGCTGCAGCTGACATGACTGAGGTGAGTTTGATCTGTCCATTTCACTACATTAATTTGGTCTGTAGAGCAAAACTGAAGGATTGTCTGGAAATATCAGGGTATTTTAAAATTGTGATTTCCTGTACATTAATGTCATCTTAAAAAGTTACAGACATTTCTGAAATGAATATAAATGAGCATAAAATGTTATGGTCTGCTCTAAAATATTGAATTGGCCAGAAATAGTTATTTGTGCGTGCAATCTGCTGAATGACTGAAAAAGTTAACCCATTGGTCAAGAGGTTTTGGAATTCTTAATATTGAAATTATGACACATTGTTATTATTACTAACATCCATTCCTTCATATATACTAATTTCTATGCTGAATAATGGTTTAACTGAATGATTTGCTAAACTTTTGTCTTGTTTTTCACAGACTGAAGCAGAAGGTTGGGGTGATGATGACCTCAACTGGGAAGATGAGAACACCTGGTGATCAGTTTGGTCCTCTTCAGAAAGCCAAATGAGAGAATGCCCACGAATAGCTCATACAAAATACACTGTTACATATGCTATCATGACTTTAGACCAACCAATTAAACCACACAAGTTTAGCAAATTTTAAAAACTAAATTTTAGGAGGGTAGTGTTTAATTTCAGATCCCCTCACCCCATGCAATATGTTAATCAACTCACTGTTGACATAAAAATTGTTGTTACTTTAACAACTAAGTTGCCATTTAGTTGTTTCAAGATAGCATGGTGGACCTAAACTTGCCAAATCCTACTATGCAATTCTTCAATTCTGTTGCACTGTTGGGGTACATTGTTTTTCAAGCAGATTTTGTTAGTGCCATACTGCTTTTTATGAGCCTTAAAGGACAGCCACAACTTGTGAAGAAATATATAGACTCTAAAGTGTGTTCATTATATTTGGATGAGAGCCTGACATAATTTATTTGTATTATCAGCTGCTTAAATAAAAAGGTTTTATGGTATGTCCAACTTTGACAAAGCCTACAGACTCAAACATTCCATATATATATATATATATATATACACACACAAACACAGTGCTGTGAAAAAGTATTTGCCCCTTCCTCATTTCTTCTATTTTTGTGTGTATTTTTCATACTAAAATTGTTATAGATCTTCAAACGAGATATTACATAAAACAAAGGCAACCTAAGTAAACACAAAATACAGTTTGCAAATATATATATTTATTTATTTATTTATCCAACACCTATATCACCCATGTGAAAAACTAACTGCCTCCTTAAACTTAATAGCTGGTTGTGCCACCTTTAGCAGCAACAACTGCAAGCAAACGCTTCTGATAACTGGAGATCCATCTTTCACACCACCTTTGGTGGAATTTTGGCCCACTCTTTGCAGAACTGCTTTAGTTCGGCCACACTGGGGGGTTTTCGAGCATGAACTGCCTGTTTAATGTCCTGCCACAGTATCTCATCGGGTTCAAGTGAGGACTTTGACTAGGCCTCTCCAAAACTTTAATTTAGCTTCTTTTGAACCATTCAGATGTGGACTTACTCCTAGGCTTTGGGTCATTGTCTTGCTGCACAATCCAGTTGCGCTTGAGCTTCAACTCATGGACTGATGACCGGATGTTCTCCTTTAGGATTTTCTGGTAGAGAGCAGAATTCATGTTTCAGTCCATTATTGCAAGTCACCCTGACCCTGAAGCAGCAAAGCATCCCCACACCATCACACTACCACCACCATGCTTGACCATAGGTATGATTTTTTTTGTGTGTGTAATTCTGTGTTTGATTTATGCCAGATGTAGTGGGAACCCTTTCTTCCAAACAGTTCCACTGTCTCCCAAAAGGTTTGAGGATCATCAAGGTGTGTTTTAGCAAAATTCAGATGAGCCTTAATGTTCTTCTGAGTTAGCAGTGGTTTTCGCCTTGCTACACTTCCATGGATGGCATTTTCAGCCAGTGTCTTTCTGATAGTGGAGTCATGAACAGTGACCTTTATTGATGTGAGACAGGCCTGCAGTTCCTTGGATGTTATCCTCTGCTTTTTTTGCGACTTCCTGGATGAGTCATCGCTGTGCTTTTGGAGGAATTCTGGAAGGTGGGCCTTTTCTGGGAAGGTTCACTACTGTGCCAAATGTTCTTCATTTGGAGATAATGGCTCTCACTGTGGTTCTTTGGAGTCCCAGAGCCTTTGGAATAGCTTTGTAACCCTTCCCAGACTGGTGTTTCAGGTGACCGATGATCACCTTTTTTCTCATCATTTCTTTCAACCTTGGCATAGTGTGCTATTTGATGATATTTCATGCCAACTTCATGCTGCTGAAAAAGTTCTATTTAGGTATTGATTTGATTGAACAGTGCTGGCAGTAATCCAGGCTGGGTGTGTCTAGTCCAGTTGAACCCCATTATGAATGCAGTTTCATAGATTTGGGGATTTAGTAACTAAAGGGCAAATACCTTTTCATACAGGCCCAGTTGGTGTTGGATAACTTTTTTCCTTCAGTAAATAACATTATCATTTAAAAACTGCATTTTGTTTACTCACATACATACATATATACATATACATACACTGTATATATACAGTGCATTCATAAAGTATTCAGACCCCTTCATTTTTTTCATTTTGTTTTTGCAGTCTTTTGCTAAAATGCTTTACATTTTTTTCTTGTATCGACACTCCATATCCCATAATGACAAAGCAAAAAAATAATTTTTGATAATTCACTAAAACATCACTAACATACACCGATCAGCCACAACATTAAAACCACCTGCCTAATATTGTATAGGTCCCCCTCATGCCGCCAAAACAGCGCCAACCTGCATTCATTCTGAGATGCTATTCTTCTCACCACAATTGTACAGAGCGGTTATCTGAGTTACTGTAGACTTTGTCAGTTCAAACCAGTCTGGCCATTCTCTGTTGACCTCTCTCATCAACAAGGCATATCCATCCACAGAACTGTCCCTCACTGGATGTTTTTTGTTTTTGGCACCATTCTGAGTAAATTCTAGAGACTGTTGTGTGTGAAAATCCCAGGAGATCGGCAGTTACAGAAATCCTCAAACCAGCCTGTCTGGCACCAACAATCATCCATGCGATTATCTAATCAACCAATCGTGTGACAGCAGTTTATTAAAATCATACAAATATAGGTCAGGAGCTTCAGTTAATGTTCACATCAACCATCAGAATGGGGGGAAAAAAAATTGATTTCAGTAATTTGGACCGAGGCATGATTGTTAGTGCCAGATGGGCTGGTTTGAGAAATAATAATAATAAACTTTATTTTATACAGCGCCTTTAACAGCTACAGAGAAATTTAGCATAGGGCGCAATCTTGCTATATTTCTGAGGTGAAAAAAGGATGCTTTAACAGTACTCTGTACAAAAGAATCAAATGCAAGACTGGTATAAAAAAAAATGACTCCAAGGTTCCTCAAGTATTTCTGAACTGCTGATCTCCTGGGATTTTCACGCACAACAGTCTCTAGAATTTACTCAGAATGCTGGCAAAAACAAAAAACCTACACAATATTAGGCAGATGGTTTTAATGTTGTGGCTGATCAGTGCAAGTATTCAGACCCTTAACTCAATATTAAATTGAAGCACCTTTGGCACCAAGTCTTTTTGGATATGATGTGACAAGATTTGCACACCTGGATTTGGGGATTTTCTGCCATTCTTCTCTGTAGATCATCTCAAGCTCCATCAGGTTGGATGGGGACCATAGGTGGACAGCCATTTTCAACTTTCTCCAAAGATGTTCGATTTGTTCAAGTCTGGGCTCTGGCTGGGCCACTCATGGACATTCACAGAGTTGTCCCTAAGCCACTCTTGCGTTGTTGAACGCAAGAAGGTGCGTTCTTGCGCACCTTCTTGCGTTCGAAGGTGAACCTTCGACCCAGTCTGAGGTTCTGAGCGCTCTGGACTAGGTTTTCATTAAGGATATCTCTTTATTTTGCTGTGTTCAGCTTTCCTTCAACCCTGACCAGTCCCCGCTGCTGAAAATACCCACCACCACCCCTCTTAACCACTGGGATGGTATTGCGTGGGTGATAAGCGGTGCCTGGTTTCCTCCAGACATGATGCTTGGAACTGAGGCCAAACAGTTCAATCTTTGTGTCATCAGAGAATCTTGTTTCTCACAATCTGAGAGTCCTATAGGTGCTTTTTTGCAAATTCCAAGTGGACTTTCATGTGTTTTGACTGAGGAGAGGCTTCCATGTGGCCACTATGCCATAAAGCCCAGATTGGTGAGGTGTTGCAGTGATGGTTGTCCTTCTGCAAGTTTCTCTAATCTCCACACATGATCTCTGGAGCTCAACCAGAGTGAACATCGGGTTCTTGGTCACCTCTCTCACCAAGGCCCTTCTCCCCGATTGCTCAGTTTGGCCAGCTCTAGGAAGAGTCCTGGTTGTTCCAAACTTGTTCCATTTAAGAATTATGGAGGCCACTGTGCTCTTGGGAGTCTTTAATGCAGGCAAAACATTTTTGTAGCCTTCCACAGATCTGAGCCTCGACACAATCCTGTGTCTGAGTTCTGCAGGCAGTTCCTTTGCCCTCATGACTTGGTTTCTGCTCTGATATGCATTTTTAGCTGTGAGACCTTATATAGACAGGTGTGTGCCTTTACAAATCATGTCCAATCAATTGCATTTGCCACAGGTTGACTCCAAAGTGCAGAAACATCTCAAAGATGATCCAGAGAAATGGGATGCACCCGAGTTCAATTTCAAGCATCATAGCAAAGGGTCTGAATAATTATGTCAATGTGATATTTCAGTTTTTTCTTTTTAACTTAAGGCTGCAACATAAAATGTGAAAAAAATGAAGGGATCTGAATACTTTATGAATGCACTGTGTGTGTGTGTATATATATATATATATTACACACACATACATATACCTACAGCACATTTTGTTTATTAACTTTTGGTATACTTGACTTCATGGCATTCTCAACCCATTTGACTTCTGTAATGACATTCGAGTGAAACATGACATTCTACAATTTTATCCATTGGGAATCAATTGGATTGGCATCTACATGACAGGTGGTTGGAAGGAAGGTCATTGAATTGTACCAACAGTGATTACATCATGGTAATATTTGTTTACTGAATTGTGACTGGTCATCTTTCTTGCATTTATTTGCGCACTACATTATGAATGGTCTTACTGGCATAGTAAGATGGTGGCCGAATTAAAGCAGAGTCCCTCAAAAAGGTTGCCTGAGATTTGACGTCCAAATGTTAATACAACCAGCAAAAGACATAACAGAAATAGCATTCCATAGAACCTGTAAAATCTAAAGAACACTGAAATTACAAGCCCATATTTCACTTTAATAATTTGTTTAATAAACCATTATGGTCTTTAGAAGCGACCCTTTTCCATATAAACTTAAACGCAATTTTACAAAACTTTTGCCAAAATGTCTTAATAAATTTAGTTACATAAAAAAAAAAGGCAGCAAGGCAGTGTTATTTTAAAAGTAACCAGGAGGCAGATGTTTTGGTTGAATCAGGGCTACTCTGCGGTAGTGGTGTTGATTTGAGTTATCAAAGTCTGCAGGGCTTGAAGTCTGGCCATGACCCACTGAGGAGGAAACGGGCTGTGGCCAGGCCTTTCTATTGTCTGCAAGGCCTTCAAGGCACATTCAGCTGTCTGAAGGTACCGCTCATACTCCTCTTCTGCTTTAGTCTCCTGTCTTGCCCTTTTTGGACATGGCTGGCACAGGGAAAAAAAAAAAAAAAAAAGGGCAAGCATTTTACCAAATATAATTTCCATAGATGTCTAATGGGCAGGTACAGAATTTATCTGGCCAAAATGACTGTTCTCTTATGGGGGCTACTCACCTCCTCAGCAACAGCTGTGTGTACAGGTGAGCCGTTCTCTTTCTCCAGTCGTTCACAGTGTTTCTCAATAATATCCCTCCCCTTCTTCAAGCGCTTTAATCTCGCTTCCCCAGATTCATTCTGTGAGACAGTCTGTAGAGGGTAATGCATTAATTTATATAAGCAGCAAATATGACAATAAGACAAAATTCTTCTTATTTCAATCAAAAGTCTGCATCTTTCATATCTCTCATTTCCTACCTTACTGAGGAAGTTTACCACTTTGGTTTTGACCTCCTCTGATATCAAGGTTTGGGAAATCACTTCCTCATGGTTGGTTATCTTAAAGTTACAAAAGAGAAATGCGACATGCCATCTAAAACAAGCCATCTTAATCTTAGCTACCTAAATGAATCAATTCAAATAGATGCGACTTGAGACATTTTACCAAATCAAACATTCATATAGGCCTGGATAGAAGAAATGATCACTTTAGTTTACATAAAAGGATAAAAACAAATTTCACCTTACTGTATTTACAGTACATGTTCAAAGGGAAATGCACCCTTAAATTCAGAATTACTGACTTAGACCACTGTTTCATATTCTGTGTTGTTTCAAAGAACATACGATTTACTTAAATATAAGAGTTCAGGATATTGCCTGTTCCTTTATAAAAAAAAAAAAAAAAAAAAAAAACAAATTATATAAATGGGGAAATTCTGACCTCTGCAAAAAGACCAAATGCCTCCAGGACATGTTGGATTATCAGCCAGGATGGGTGAGTCAGGAGATCAGTGTACAAAGTACTGATTCTGGGTAAAACTTGGCACTGTGATTACAAACACAAACAAACGTATATATTTATATGCACACAAAATGAACTGACCAGCTGACTTATTTTCTATCTAAAAAACACCATTATACTTGTATTCCACTCATACCTGAATATTGGGAGGAAAAAATACTTTTCCCATGGAGGCAAGAAACTCCAAAGCAGCTAAGAGTAGGTCATCAGGGCATTTCTGGAGAGTCAAACCACTAAAACAGGAAAGAGCCTGCAATGTGCCAAAAAAAACAAACAAAAAAACCCCCCAGTAAAAATAGAACATTTAAAGAAATACACCACTGAATGTAATGTTAGAAGATCACCTGAATGATAACATGTGGCTCTACACTTTTGATCAAAATGGCTGATATTGACAGGAGTAACTTCACAGTGCACTGGAGAGTAGGATACATTTGAACCTGAGAAAAGAGATAAACAGATTTACTATAAACATAAATCCACTACGATAAGAACAAGAAAACCAGACAAGCATCAATTTGACTTTCTCCAAGATATATCACCCATTTGAGTGGAAGTGCTCAACATTTGTAAACCTAAACTTTAGTGTGTGTAAAACCATCTGATAACCTGGTTGCTACACATGCGACTCCACAACTGAGAGATAATCTTCACAGAAGACCCCACACATTCAGGCTGCAGGTTGCTCCCTCCCACCACCACCAACACACAGCCTAGTACCCTGTTCTGAATCACAGAAAAACAAAGGAGTTAAAGTGAGTTTGGTTTTTAAGGGCACTAAAGATAGGGCAATGTGTCAGATTTATCTGACGATCTACATGTGTTATTCTAAAACACAATAAAAATGCTTACGCGTTAAAACGCGGAAAAAAAAAAAAAACCCTGAGTTTTTCATGGTCAAAATGTGTAAGAGGAGGGTTTTGTTCAGTGTCGATATCAAAACATGAATCCCCTTATCAACATTTTTTCAGGGTCAGGGTGTGGCATAAAGCACATTTACAGCCTTGGAACTTAAATCTGGATCAGACCGTTTCCGTTTCCTCAAACAACTGACTGGCATGCAATTATGGTTGTCCCGTGTAAGTCTGATTATGCAGACTCAAGAGGGGAAAAAATATTGTTCACTGATGCATCACATTTCTTTCTCAAAAACTTTTTGATTGGAACTTAAAATAGTTCTTATTTAAAAATCATACAGAGCACAAAACATTACAGATACAGATAAGTGTGATAAAATGGCATGGAAGGCACATCTGCAGTGGCATTTACTGCTGAAGTCAGAATTTTACATACACTTAGGTTGAAGTCATGTAAACTCATTTTCTAACCACTCCACAGATTTCATATTAGCAAACTTTAGTTTTGGCAAGTCGTTTAGGACATCTGCTTTGAGCATGACATGAGTAATTTTTCCAACAATTGTTTACAGATAGATTGTTTCACATTTAACTGACTATATCACAATTCCAGTAGGTCAGAACTTTACATACAAATTAACTGTGCCTTTAAGCAGCTTGGAAAATTCCAGAAAATGATGTCAAGCCTTTAGGCAATTAGCTTCTGATAGGCTAATTGGATTCAATTGGAGGTGCACCTGTGGATGTATTTTAAGGCCTACCTTCAACCTCAGTGCCTCTTTGCTTGATATCATGGGAAAATCAAAAGAAATCAGCCTAGACCTCAGAAAAAAAATTGTGGACCTCCACAAGTCTGGTTCATCCTTGGGAGCAATTTACAAACGCCTGAAGGTACCATGTTAATCTGTACAAACAATAGTACGCAAGTATAAACACCATGGGACCACGCAGCCATCATCCCGCTCAGGAAGATGCATTATGTCTCCTAGAGATGAACATAGTTTGGTGTGAAAAGTGCAAATCAATCCCAGAACAACAGCAAAGGACCTTGTGAAAATGCTGGAGTAAACAGGTAGACAAGTATCTATATCCACAGTAAAACAAGTCCTATATCGACATAACCTGAAAGGCTGTTCAGCAAGGAAGAAGCCACTGCTGTAAAACTACCATAAAAAAGCCAGGCTACAGTTTGCAAGTGCACATGGGGACAAAGATCTTATTTTTTGGAGAAATGTCCTCTGGTCTGATAAAAACAAAAATTGAACTGTTTGGCCATAATGACCATTGTTATGTTTGGAGGACAAAGGGTGAGGCTTGCAAGCCGAAGGACACCATCCCAACCGTGAAGCATGGGGTTGGCAGCATCATGTTGTCGGGGTGCTTTGCTGCAGGAGGGACTGGTGCACTTCACAATATAGATGGCATCATTAGGAAGGACAATTATGTGGATATATTGAAGCAACATCTCAAGACATCAGCCAGGAAGTTAAAGCTCTGTTGCAAATGGGTCTTCCAAATGGACAATTACCCCAAGCATACCTCCAAAGTTGTGGCAAAATGGCTTAAGGACAACAAAGTCAAGGTATTGGAGTGGCCTTCACAAAGCCCTGACCTCAATCCGATAGAAAATTTGTAGGCAGAACTGAAAAAGCATGTGCGAGCAAGGAGGCCTACAAACCTGACTCAGTTACACCAGTTCTGTCTAGAGGAATGGGCCAAAATTCCAGCAACTTATTGTGAGAAGCTTCTGAAAGGCTACCCAAAACGTTTGACCCAAGTTACACAATTTAAAGGCATTGCTACCAAATGCTAAAATGTATGTAAACTTCTGACCCATTGGGAAAGTGATGAAAGAAATAAAAGCTGAAATAAATAATTCTCTCTACTATTATTCTGAAATTTCACATTCTTAAAATAGTGTTCCTAACTGACCCAAGACAGGGAATGTTTTCTACAATTAGTGTTCGTTCCCTGCAGTTAAAAAGAAAAAAACGAGAAGCATTCAGAATCATTGAGAGACTCTCAGAATCGAAATTGAATTTAATTGTTAGGTACCTAAAGATTCCCACCTCTGAAGTAAACTATGGAAAAGCTATTATATCATAGCATTTTTGCCTAGTTGAGTATCAAATGTTTACTGTAGTTGGTGGCAGTAGTGTTTCTCCAGTTCTCTCACCAGTCTTGGTAAGCCTCCCAGTCTGCAGCCACTGTTCTGCCATTCCTGCAGTACAACAGAGGCCCTGGATAGCACCTCTTCCTCCACCCGCATACGTGCTTCTGCACACAGACACCTCAGCAGAGTGTGACGCCACACACCCAGGTTCTCTTCCTGAGAAGGAGGGAAACGCTCCACAAAATCCACCTGACACAAGTACACCACAATAACACATCATTACATATTGAAAACATGCCATTTTACTACTGTCAAAACACAGATTGAACAACTGTGGGAATAGAAACAATAACAGGAATCCTAAGACAAACTCATCAATGTTCTGAGGATCATGGTGATGTGCAGTACAAAGGTACGAAGGTAATGTTCTTTGCAGAGTTAGTTGTCTAGTCATATGCTATGGTGCTATATCTGGAAGGCAGAGAAAAAGAAACCGATACTGACCTGGTGTTTTGGAGTCATGAGAAAAAGCAAGCGTCGAAGCAGCAAGGCCAGGTGGACCAGCTGATAACCCTCACCAGGACATGACCTTATCTGGACAGTACAACAACAATACAGGTCACAGAAGCCACTAGTTCATTACTAAAGACCATACATTTTTATAGAATGTTCTAACAAAATGTTCAGACTGAGAGGACTGAAAGACTAAAATAGTAAACACTCTCCAAAAAGGACACTACTTTGTACTTTACAAGTACAGTGGACCCCAAAAATGTGGACACACTTAAAATTATATGAATGTCATTGCATTAGATATCAAAATCAATACAAGTTAAGCTCACTCGACAGAATTTGTGGCATAATGTTGATTTATAAAAAAAAAAAAAAAGCAAAAATGGAGGTTACAATGAAGCACTTACAATGGAAGTGAATGGGGCCAATTTTTAGAGGGTTTAAAGACAGAAATCTGAAGATCATAATTTTATAAAAGCACACATTAATTCTTGTGTTAAAACTAGTGTATTATTTGAGCTGTAAAGTTGTTTAAATTGTAATTTTTATAGTCATTTATGGTTTGTTGACAACAAAATTGGCTAGAACTTTACACAGAAAAGGTTAGTAAATGATTTTATCACTTTTAAATCATGTTTACACTCATATTGTTTGTCTGGTGGCTATACTTTTGAAAAAGTTTGTTCAAAAATTTGAAAGTGCTTCACTGTCACCTCAATATTTGCTTTTTTTTTTTTTTTAAGAAAAGGAGGGGCAAGGGGCCTGGGTAGCTCAGCAAGTAAAGACGTTGACTACCACACCTGGAGTCGCAAGTTCGAATTGAGGGCGTGCTGAGAGACTCCAGTCAGGCTTCCTAAGCAACCAATTGGCCCGGTTGCTATGGTGGGTAGGGTCACATTGGATTAACCTCCTCGTGGTCTCTATAATGTGTGGTTCTCGCTTTCGGTGGGGCGCGTGGTGAGTTGTGCATGGATGCCACGGAGAATAGCGTGAAGCCTCCACACGCACTACGTCTCCGTGATAACGCGCTCAACAAGCCACGTGATAATGTGCACAGATTGACGATCTCAGACGCGGAGGCAACTGAGATTTATCCTCTGCCGCCCGGATTGAGGCGAGTCACTATGCCACCACGAGGACCTAGAGTGCACTGGGAATTGGGCATGCCAAATTGGGGAGAAAAATCCCCCCTTCTCCCCCCCCAAAAATGATGGGCAAGTCAAAATAAATTTTTGTTGTGATCAATATTATGCCACAAATGCTGTCGATTAAGCATAATTTGTATGGAACTCGGAATATTCCTTTAAGAAAAAAAATTTTTTGGACACTTTCTGGTTGTCAACTATGTCAACATGTTGAAGTTTATTTTTCTTTTATGCTTAGCAATACCATGATTGAATGAATATTGCTAAGCAGTGAGAACACCCGAGCCATGGGCTGTTCTCACTGCTACCATAAGGCAGGCGGTATCGCAGCATCAGGACCCGTACCAGCCAGCTTCATGGTAGCTTCTTCCCCCAAGCAATCAGACTTTTGAACTCTTGATCTCCCACGATCAAAATACATCAGCACTGCACTTTATTACTCTTACTCTTATATCTCACACCGGACTGTCATAAATTATATTATTATTAGATTAGATTCTCTCAACAACTTACTATCAACCGACAGCCTGAATGTCAATACAGTACAATACAACCTACTGTACATTCTATATATACTTTTTTATTGTATTGTGAGTATTGTATACTGTACAGTGTGTGTTGTTATTTGTATATGGTGTTGTGTGTAATTATGTGTATATTAGACTTTAATTGTGTTGTGTTAATCTGATGTTTATTGTAAATTGGTATATGTCTCATCACTTTCACGACTGCTATGTTGCTCGGAACTGCACCCAAGAATTTCACACACTATTGCACTTGTGTATATGGTTGTGTGACAATAAAAGTGATTTGATTATATATACATATATATACTTTTTTTTTTTTTTTAAATGTTCACAGTTGACAGTTCATAGAGGCCACTTAGTTAGAATTAAATTCACAAAACCATTTTGGGGCCATCGCATGGCTTTTCTTGGACACCTTTTCTGATGACTCAAGAATGAATCAGATCCACACATATACAGTATATAACCCCTAGTATATGATTTATTCATTGTGTCATTCTAATCAATAATATTTTCCCCAGTAATACAGGTGCTGGTCATATAATTAGAATATCATCAAAAAGTTGATTTCACTAATTCCATTCAAAAATTTAAACTTGTATATTATATTCATTCATTACACACAGACTGATATATTTCAAATGTTTATTTATTTTAATTTTGATGATTATAACTGACAACTAAGGAAAATCCCAAATTCAGTATCTCAGAAAATTAGAATATTGTGAAAAGGTTCAATATTGAAGACACCTGGTGCCACACTCTAATCAGCTAATTAACTCAAAACACCTGCAAAGGCCTTTAAATGGTCTCTCAGTCTAGTTCTGTACGCTACACAATCATGGGGAAGACTGCTGACTTGACAGTTGTCCAAAAGACGACCATTGACACGTTGCACAAGGAGGGCAAGACACAAAAGGTCATTGCAAAAGAGGCTGGCTGTTCACAGAGCTCTGTGTCCAAGCACATTAATAGAGAGGCGAAGGGAAGGAAAAGATGTGGTAGAAAAAAAAGTGTACAAGCAATAGGGATAACCGCACCCTGGAGAGGATTGTGCCAAAGCAACCAGTATCTGGTTTAAGGACCATGGTATCCCTGTTCTTAATTGGCCAGCAAACTCGCCTGACCTTAACCCCATAGAAAATCTATGGGGTATTGTGAAGAGGAAGATGCGATATGCCAGACCCAACAATGCAGAAGAGCTGAAGGCCACTATCAGAGCAACCTGGGCTCTCATAACACCTGAGCAGTGCCACAGACTGATCGACTCCATGCCACGCCGCATGGCTGCAGTAATTCAGGCAAAAGGAGCCCCAACTAAGTATTGAGTGCTGTACATGCTCATACTTTTCATGTTCATACTTTTCAGTTGGCCAAGATTTCTAAAAATCCTTTCTTTGTATTGGTCTTAAGTAATATTCTAATTTTCTGAGATACTGAATTTGGGATTTTCCTTAGTTGTCAGTTATAATCATCAAAATTAAAAGAAATAAACATTTGAAATATATCAGTCTGTGTGTAATGAATGAATATAATATACAAGTTTCACTTTTTGAATGGAATTAGTGAAATAAATCAACTTTTTGATGATATTCTAATTATATGACCAGCACCTGTAGACAAATTCATGGTCTAAACCCACACTACGGTTCAAAGACATTAAGACCGAGCACGCAAGAGAAACGCTACAATAGCGGTGTGACAGACAGGTGTGTTATTGTGTGCTCATTTGACACCAATTGTTAGCTCAGTCGAGGTGTAAAAGACAAAGAGGGTCCCCTGTCGCCCAACAATCCAGACAGGATTCCAGAAAACCACAAGAGGTCAGAAAAGGTCACATTCCCAAGTGATTCCACTCACCAGGTGAGCAATAAGGAGAACATGATGAAAACACAACTCAGCCGTGCCATACCTGAAGAGAGAGATAGAAAACACAACTCGGTGTATAAACGTGTTCATCACAAACGTCTTGCATTCTTTGGGGCCATTTGCACTGATCATTCATGTTCTGCGTCTCTGTGACAGCTTTGGAAATGTGTACTCATTATGTTTATGCTCGTGTGTCTGTACACTCACCGTGCCAGGAAGCACCAGACATCTGTTGCCAAGACAGCCGTCTGTGTGTCTGCCTGCAGTACGGCAGCTAACAGTGACCGCTCCTGAAATAAGGAAACACAGGACAGCAAAATGATATGCCATTTTCTTTTTTCTGACAGCATGTCTTAGTGAGTGCCAGTTATTTGTCACCTTGCCTTCTTATGTAGAAAAGTATCTCACAGTTCAATATTTGAAGCTAGTTTGAGTAAAATTAGGAGAATTTCTTTGATAATATAATACTTGTCTATTAAAGACAAAACTTGTTATGCATGCAGTACAGAAAACAATTCTTCATTTCCTCTAATTAATCTTCTACTTCTATATCTGCATAATTGTCCTCTCTTACTTCACTGAGGCATATCAGTTCATCCAGAGTGAGTGAAACGAAGCTTTTGTTAGACTGTCAACTAACTTTTGTTAGCAATCATAGACCACTCTGAAGACAACCCATCTCGCAGTACATTTTACAGAGATACCTCCAGGTGTCAGATTTTTGTCAGTATCGAGCAGATTTTTTCCTCACCAATGGACACGTACCACAAGTTGGAACAGAATTTGACAAATGTTCCTTTGATTGTTGCACTGAGTGTGTTTGTTGTATGGTTAATGTTTTCGTCTTACATGTTTTTTTTTGTTTTGTTTTTTTTTTAAATCGTAAATAGAATTCGACAAATGTTCAAAAGAGAGCACTGATTGGGCCTGGGTAGCTCAGCGAGTACTGACACTGACTACCACCCCTGGAGTCGCAAGTTCGAATCCAGGGCGTGCTGAGTGACTCCAGCCAGGTCTTCTAAGCAACCAAATTGGCCCGGTTGCTAGGGAAGGTATAGTCATATGAGGTAACCTTCTCGTGGTCACGATTAGGGGTTCTCGCTCTCAATGGGGCACGTGGTAAGTTGTGCATGGTGTCATGCACAGCGAGCCACGTGATAAAATGCGTGGACTGACTGTCTCAGAAGCGGAGGCAACTGAGACTTGTCCTCCGCCACCTGGACTGAGGCGAGTAACCACGCCACCACGAGGACCTACTAAGTATTGGGAATTGGGCATTCCAAATTGGGAGAAAAGGGGATAAAAAAAATACAATAAAAAAAGAGAGAGCACTGACCAGTGGAGGGAACTGTTGAGCGGGCAGCACAGCCACACAGGCACAAATATGCACACACACATGCTGGTGCAAGCTGACTGAACCCTGAGCCTGCCCTCGCAACATTACCCCCGGCAACCACACTGGCACCGCACGCTCCAACATACACCACCGGAAACTCTGCAACATTGCCTCAAACACAGACCATCTGCAGAGTGAGAGAGAGAGAGAGAGAGAGAGAGAGAGGGGGAGCGCTGTTATTAGTATCATTTTCTTTCACCAATAACACTAGGCTTAACCTAACATAAACAAAATCTCAATTAAGCTATTACATTTAGTTTTCCTAGTGTACCTGGGAGTTTCCTCTGAGAACTGACTGCCGTCACTCCATAACCGCAGTGCCTCCTCTGGCTGGAAGGAGAGTTTACCCAGTACATTCACCAGTAGCAGACACTGTGGTAAACAAAGCTCTGTGCTACACTCTAAAACACACAAACACCAAAAAACAGAAGTCTCACTTATAATTGTTATTTTTGGCACACTTGAATTGTTTTTTTTTGGAATTACACCACTTCGTGTTGCCCCCCCAAAAAACACGTGCTTTGATCTTGAAGGAAACCTCTGCATCACACATTTATTTGCCTAATTGCCTGTTGTGGATGTAGCATTCTGTGAATAAAGACCTTTTAACAACCATGTACTGCATAATTACTACATATACATGCACGGTTAATCCAGATACAAGGAAAACGTTATCAGAGGTAAAAAGTATATTTCTCAGTTGTTTCCAAGTCTTCACTGAATTATTCTTACATTTTATTCATTTTGAAGACGCTTTTACCTAAAGCGACTTACTAAAGTGGAATAATACAACATAAGCAATTAATATAAAGGAGACAGTAGTACAAAAAGTGCTGCATTACAATGTTTCAATTGCATCAGAAAAATACTATCCAAGACAGATTAGAGTGCAACAAGAATAAGATATGATTGTTAGATATGATGCATTCATACAGATTTAATGCTGTCAGGTTTTGCCGGAGAAGCAGATCTGTAATAAAAATTATGCTTGAATTAACTGTATGCTTGTTATGATTTCTATGCTGATAAATTCATCACACCAGAAATTTTGTTTATTTTCATTTATTTTGGTGAGGCATGTGGCTTATTTTGGGCTTGTTTTTTTAAGACCACATTGCTTGTTTCTCTTGCAAGATCTGGCAACACTGCAATTGGTATTTCACCCACACTTAGGTGTCCCCACACTCACTGTCATTATACTGTCATTTTTAAATTAATGTTATTAACCATTTTTTTTTATTTTGTTCTGAAACGTAAAGAAAAATAAAATACTGTTTTTGCTCAGAACGAACCAAAAGGAATAACATATAGTTTTTAGTCCCTGATGGTAATATCAGCAAAACTGAAGGATTTCTCCACAACTACGGGCCTGTATTTAACTGACAACATTCAGTTTCATCCAATATGCATAACTGATCTAATCAATGAGTCTAACTGTAGTATACAGTAGTCTCTAAAATGGTTGCACAAGCTGAAGACGAGCACTGCTCTACAATAACGAAATGAGGCCACAAGCACTCATTCACTTAAGGTGGCCTGGGATATCACAGGATGTACACTCAGCAATGTGTAAGTGCTGCCCATGGACATCCAGTCTCTCTGCATTCACTGTATAACCATGTCCTTGACATGAAAGAAATCCATCTCCCATTCTTTTCACTCTCCTGTTTAAATGTGCAGTTTTTGCAGACAGTGACCCATTGAGTGATCTCTGAACTTACAATGGACGAGCTGAACATTTTAAGGAGCAAATGTTAGATGCATGTGTGACAAGGACAAGTCAGTTAAGGGCAATGAAATCAAGCTAAATGTCTTTGTTAAGACAGTTTCAAAGAGACTAGTTGAATTCATAATCTAAAATCAGTAGATAATCAGAAATTATATACACTGATCTGCTATCTAGAAATATGTAATAAAGCAGCTCACGGTGGTCCGGGTTCAGGACAGACTCAGCAAAAGGCTGGAAGGACAACAGCTGTGACAGCATGGCATCCATGGGAACCAGAACTGCCACTCTTAACTCCTCACTGAGGGCAGGGGGTACAGATGGGGCATACACAGAGGGGGGGAACTTACTAAGAAAAAACACACAGTTAAGATAAAACTGACAGTGACAATCCATGAAAAAACACATTTGACATGACTTCAATATCAGAGAGCCTAATTCATGAAACATAAGCAGAACTAAATTCTGCATCATTCGTAAAGCCTTTCTTAGGTAAATACTTGCACTGAATTAAAAGAATGGTTTTGTGAACAATTAACACAATTTGTTCTACTTGTGTTCCACGAACAACACACATTGCTGGTATGAAAATACTGTTTATCCATACTGACCTTATGAAAAATATTGTTGATTACCTGTGGATTTGGAGATACAATTGGTGAAAACGATGGCAAGACTTAGCAAGGAATGGTTTAAATTCCTGTCAAAAGATAAAAAAAGAAGAAGAAAAAAAAATCCAGAACATTATTCAGTTACTATTTCAGACTATATTCATATTTTGAATAACTTCATTTCCCATCAGTTACCTTTGTGTAGTGGACTAATGTGTTGGCAAAAAACCTACACATCTTTGTTGCTTTTTGGAAAAGCTTGTATTCTGGACAGTGCACAACTTCCTATGAGAAACAAAGGGAGGAAGGGAAGTATGACGAAGAATTAGAAGTGAAAACAGATATTACACTAAAACACTTTCTTATCATTACTATCCAATCAGAGTAGTCATTTCTGTGATGAAAAATCTTACTCTCCAGAGCAGAGTGGATAACCTTATTACTCAGTGGAAATTCCCTACTGAATTTTGTGTAAAAATAGCTACATGCTTATTTCTAAGTACCACTATAAGAATCATCCAAATACCATAAAAACCAATATATAAATTGTAAATGTGTAAAAACAATAAATTGAAATCACAATAATGCTGGATTACTGCTGTGGACCCTGTTCTGCTGAGAACTACAGTAACTACAGTGGTGGTCTTCTGTACCTGCAGGCCTGCCTGTTGGATCTGTTCGGCCAGCTCAAGACAGTTCTGGATGGATGTACACAAGTCTTCACACAATGAGGAAGCTATGTCAGTGTGGTTAAGCCGATCTTCTATGAGCGATTGGTACTTCACGCTCTGTCTGATATCAGACACAAATATTTATTGGACTTCAGTAAATCTAGCAAACGTGCACTTGTCACTATGTAAAGAATTATACATATTAGTGTCTAAAATTACCTTTCAATTATTGTTCAATGTAATTATAATTTTTTTTTATGAAAAAACAAACAGCAAATTAGCTGCAAATTCAACAACACTCACCTATGCAGCACTAAACCAATTCTAAACTCATAACTAGACTGGCCTAATAGATATTTTAGAAATATATCAAATGCTAGACAACGGATAAACAAGAAGTTCAGTTCAGTTCATTTCAGGGAAACTCCCCCCCCCCCCATTTAAAAAATCTGGGGCATACCCTGATGTATATTAATGTGTGTTTACTTTTAAACAGATATAAGGCTACATGTAGCACATGTCTCATACTCACTTGATGATGAATTTCCATGTATTGGCATGTAGCGCTATGTCCAAACTAGATATGATTGAGCATATATCCAACAGACTGTGAATCACTACAAGTCAAAACACAAAATGTTAAACAACTATTTAATAGAAATTGCATGGAACAAATGGAACCTTGCTCTCCTTCATAGATAAACATGAACAAACCACACCTGTGACAACGTCTGATACCTCCTCCTCAGATGCTGTGTCCTCCATGTTGATTTTGTCCAACAGTTCCATCAGGCCCTTCTGCAAAGAGTAGGCCTCTTTAAACATGCCCTGAAGGAGATCGCCCACCAATGATAGCCTTCCACTGTACATGAGTTCACTGTCCTATAAACACACCCACAACACACAAACAGTATATGGAAATTTACAGCAATGACAATTCTCCTCAATACCATTACTAGGGATGCACTAATACCACTTTTTCTCTTTCAAACCGATAACGGAAATCTCAGTATCGGCCAATACCGATCCCAAGCCGATACCAGTGTTGTTGTTTTTTGCATAATCAGTTTAGAATATCTTTACATGATTGTGTGGAACTAATTGGGAGTACTCTTTAATATGTAAAGAAACACAAACCTCTAATTACACATTATTTCAATATAAATGTATAGCTTATTAAGAAACACTTTATTATTAACTAGTATACTGGATAATGTAGCAGCAAAATTAACAGTAATTCCAGTCTTCAAGCCTTCAGTAGAAAAGAAACCAGTGTTTTATTTTTGCCTTTTTTTTTTTTTTTCAAAAATGTTTCAACTTACATCTCGACTTTAAAGGATTCAGATCTCTTTTTTGTTCAATTTAGTTGTAAGACATCAGTCCACTTTTCATTCACACAGTTATTTTTTGGAACACAATCAGCATAAATACTGTTATAAACTGTAAACAAATACTAATGATGCCAATAATAATAATAATAAATTGTTATTAATATTATTATTGACTTTTTAATTCTAAATACAACAGTAATATATTTAAATCGTGCACTTTTTAAACCCTCACGCTTATATTTTGACATTCTAAACTCTCCAGAATTCCTGTATGTGTCTGTTTGTAGGCAAGTTCACAGTAGTTTAATTCACTTCTTCAAATTCTGGTAAAATGCACCTCCGTGCCATTCTAAATGCATATTATAAGTGAACCGAACTATTGAGCATCTACATCTGAGATGCTGTTCTTGAGCAGTGCTCAAATATTGCGCACCGCTGTGAAGGCTAAAAATAGCCGCGATTGCATCACCAGCCTGTGTGTGAGTTTGTGTCAACAGAGCAGCACCATTCACTAATGCGCTGGTGCTGCGCATTTTTATATATTTACTTATTAAACACAGCCTTTTGTGATTCACAGAGCTATCGCACGTCTTCAAGTGGCTTTGAATAAAATGCACGAGTCAAGTCATTTTTATTTGTATAGCACCTTTCACAACACACAATCATTTCAAAGCAGCTTTACAGACGATCAGGCATTAACAGAAGATAAAACTATTATATCTATAATGTCTTTGATATATGATCTATAAAATCATTGTGTAGTTTGATAAAATACGATTGTGAATTGTGTTTAAAAATAAGTAATTAAATTGTATTTATAACCCCAGTGAGCAAGCCGAAGGCGACTGTGGCAAGGAACACAAAACTCCATAAGATGTTGGTTATTGGAGAAAAATAACCTTGGGAGAAACCAGACTCACTGTAGGGGCCAGTTCCCCACAAGTCATATGAACTGCTTTAATGGTGTTTTTATGGTTCTTTTGTGTCATTTTTGGAGCTTGACAGGAACGAACATAACTAACACACAGTATCAGATTTGGATTGGGCTCGTCGGACCGATACCCGATCCGTCTAAAAGCTTCAATATCGGAGCCGATACCGATCCAGGTATCGGATCGGTGTATCCCTGACCATTACAGTAGCACCTTTTTGATCAAACTGATGCATTTACAGTCCAGAGCTGACTGAGGGCTGGTTATCGCAAACTACCTCACAATATGATAAACATTGCGCTACAAATGTTAAGATTTGATACGTTTTGTGATGGATACCAATACCATTATTATCATTATTATAAAAAATATCGCAATATATGATTGCATTGGCACAGCCCTAGCCTACTGTACAAAAATATAGCCAAAATTTTATATGTACTGCATGTAAAAAAAAAATAATAATCATAAAGTACCTTGCAGTGCTGGAAGGTGTCCTTTAAAATTCTGAGGATGCAAGAGGGCAAAGAGCGGATGTTGTACAAGGAGACAGACTCTTCAAAGGAACAGACATGACGCACACAGCCAGAGAGAGACTCAAGGGTCTGGACCATCATCTGGTGACAAACACATCAGCAGAAGGTTCTACTGTACCACCAGCAAATTAAGCAGTATTTCATTATTGACTGTACATGCATACAATCTTAAAAATATTATATATGGCAGGTGCACACCTTCAGAATATTTCGTAAGAATGCATTCAGCTCTATGTTCTGACTAGAGAGGCCTCCAATTTGCTTGTCGATTTCTTCCAAAAGACCTGTAAACATTTTTACTACCTGTGGATGAAAATACATGCCAATACACATTTCATTTGTATTGAAAATTAGAGGCTTTAGAACACACATTTTGGGAATTTAGAGCTGAAGTGTGTAATTTCGGCACCACCTACAAATGGCTTTCTTATAGTTGTCTCTGCATATTAAGCTGGGATAAGAGAAGTATTTAAACATAAAAAAATAAATTAAAAAAATAAATCAGCTTTAATAGGAAAGTTTAAGTAAATATCCCACCTTGGGTAAGACAGTGGAGAAACATTCCATCTCTAATTCAGATAAAGACAGATGAGGGAGGAACATGCTTGTGATTATTTGTAGGATGTCTGTGGGGGAACAAATCAACAAAACAGGTTAAAAAAAAAATTGATTACTTGAGGAACACAATGATTAGTCACCTCCAAAAACTCAAAACTTGATGAAGGCAAGATAAACTACATTAAGGTAGTAGATACTTATTTGGCAACACTACCTCTCTCAAAATAAAACTATAATAATAATGGAGGTACCTCTGAGGCAGAAGGAATGCAGATGAGAGCGCAAGATGTGCCAGGTGACTGAAACAGTGCAGCATTTAAAGGAACAGTAAACTAAAAAATGAAAATTCTGTTCATTTATTCACCCTCATGCCATATGTCTGACTTTCTTTCTTCTCCAGAATACAAACAAGGATTTTTAGAAGAATATTTCAGCTCTGTAGGTCCATACAATGCAAGTGAATGCAGACTAACATTTTGAAGCTCCAAAAATCATATAAAGGCAGCATAAAAGTAATCCATATGACTCCAGTGGTTTAATCCATGTCTTCTGAAGTGATCTATTTGGTTTTCAGTGAAAACAGACCAAAATGTTACTCCTTTTTCACTGTAAATGTTGATACCAGAAGTCTCCTTGGCGTTCATGATTTTCGAGATCGATGACATTTCCTTGTGTATCATGTGTCAAGTACTAGGAAATTAAATTGAGCTTGAAATCATGATTGAACCTAGAGACTGCAATGCCAAGATTTACAGTGAAAAAAGGCTTACATTTTGGTCTTTTCTCACCAAAACCAATTAGATTGCTTCAGAAGACTTGGATTAAACCACTGGAGTCATATGGGTTACTTTTATGCTGCCTTTCATGTGCACTTTGGAGCTTCAAATTTTGGGCACCATTCACTTGCATTGTGAGGACCTACAGAGTGGAGATATTCTTCTAAAAATCTTCATTTGTACTCAGCAAAAGAAAGAGTTATACACATCTGGGACAGCATGTGGGTGAGTAGATTACTGAATTTTCATTTTTGGGTGAACTATTCCTTTCAGGCAGTTCAGACTTACTTGTGTGCTCTTCCCAGCTGTCAGTGCCATGATGCATAGCGTGAAAAGTGTCAAGGTTACACCAATTGCAACTACTTCACTTCCTAAACAAACAAATACACGTGTGTAGCACCTATATTCGTTTAAGTACTTGAAAGTGAAACGTCTCTAAAAAGAGATTCGGGAAAGGATATAACTAGTTTGGGCAGGGCAGATTTGAGTTCTTGTTGACAGGTTTCCTTGTTCCACTGAGAGACCTCGTCCAAAAGAGACACTTGAGACATCGTGGTCTCTTTTCCAAACCACACCTGTGTTGCAAACACATTTCCTAATTAAATGATCCATATTACACAGCACACAAGGCATTAAAGTTGCATGCACCGATACAGTAAATAATAATAATAAATAATCGATTTATCGTTGCCATAACATATGTTCCGTGCATTTGCTAAAAGGTTAGCTAGCTTCATACACATTTATTAAAAATAATAATAATAATAATAATTTATCAAGCATCTGCTGAGAACTTACCGACGCACTCAAAAAGGAACAACGACATTAAAATGAGTTCTAATTAGGTTTATGATTTTACTCTAATTAACAAGCAACATTTAACGCTTCCTGCAAAAATGTTTTGGTCTTACTTCTGAGTTGACCTCTTTCTGGTCTGCCGGGCAATTTCTTCTTCTTTGGATTTATGGCGGTTGTCAAACCAGCTTTTGGTGCATCTCCGCCACCTACTGGGATGGAGTGTGAAGCGTTGACGTAGAAGCTGTAAAAAAAAAAAACTCATAAAGACTAAATTCTTCTGTAGAGGTCTGTTTCTTTTAAATAATTTAAGAGAACTTTATACACGTTTGAAGACTTGTTCAAAGGGTTCTGTAATGTCAGACAGTTTATACCAAGAGATTAAAATTTTTCTTTGAGCTGGAATCTTTCACTGTCATATGCCATGCAATTTAGTAGCACATGCTCAACAGTCTCAGGAAGACCACACTTATTACAGGTACCAGATTCATGTTTACCTATGATGTAAAGTGAGCAGGGTTGGGGAGTAACGGAATACATGTAACAGGATTACATATTTAAAATACAAAATATAAGTAACTGTATTCCACTACAGTTACAATTTAAATCATTGGTAATTAGAATACAGTTATATTCAAAAAGTATTTTGATTACTGAAGAGATTACTTTGCATTTTATTGTCATTTGTTTCATTTAATATTTAGTCCTTTCAGATGGAAAACATTTATACATATAAATGATGCGATCCAAAGTGCGTTTGAACAGCGGTGAAACACTTTCTTATGATGTGTTACATTCATACGAGCAGACAGAGAAGTAAGTCTGAGGCAGAAGAAATAGAAATAAACCTTGCGTAAATTGTCAGCTTTACGCTATGCTAAAATGTAATTTCTAGCCATTTTACATGCACATGTTACCAGCACAATCATATTTTTTTTATCAAGAAAATTCACGTTAGATCATAATTTCCTTTTTTCTAGTAAGACCTTTGATATTAGGGCAAAAATCATATTCTTGATAATAATTTTTTTTATTGTTTTCCTGTAAAAATATATCAAAATCCTTAAAACAAGATCAATTTGATCGATCTTGTTTTAGAAACAACACTACATAAGATATTTAGGTTTTTCAGAGAATGTATTTTTTTTAATTAAATTTTTTTTATTAAATCATACAATAACAATTAAATGCAAAACATATATATATATATAAAATCAACATTTAAACCCCACAACCCCCCCCCCCCCCAAAAAAAAAACATCCCTGTGGTCAAACATAAGTAAATATATAGAAATAAAAATCAAACAGACACACATACTGTATATACATATATAAAAAATATATACATATATGTACATACATACAGATACAAACATATATACATACACATATATATATACACATACATACACACACACATAATAATCATACTAACTTTATTACACTACTCTCTCCACACCCTACCCGAGAGCCCTCCAAAAACTCCAAATACCTGCCCCATTTCCGTATAAACATATCCAAGCCACCCAGTCTTCCCGATGACACTTCCTCATAAGCTGCCACCCTCCCAACTTCCATGCACCACTCCGGATATGGGGGCGCACCAGCTGACCTCCAACCCCTCAAAATAACCTGCCTGGCGATCATCACACAGGTCAGAACCCAGTTCTCTATATGGCCATCCCCCACATCGATGACCGCCCCATCACCCAGAACACAAAATCTGGGGCAAAACGAAACCCAAGTGCCCACCACGTCGCACACAAAATTCTGAATCTTCGACCAGAATTTCTGAATCTCGAGACACCACCAAAAAACATGGGCCATGTCTCCATCCTCCGATTGGCATCTCCAACAGGTGGGTGTGTCTTTAAGACCAAGCCTATACAGTCTAGAGGGGGTCCAATAAAATCTATGCAAAATTTTGAATTGTATAAGACGCACCCTTGCATCTCTAGATGCAGACTTAACGTTTTTAAGAATCTTAGCCCACACTCCTTCCTCCAAAGCCAAGTTGAAATCTTTCTCCCATACTCTCTTGAGAGAAGTTAAGGCTCCGTCCCCCAGACTCTGAATTAACAGTGAGTAGTACACTGATGCCTCATGACCTTTTCCAAAAGCCGCAATCACCTCTCCCAAAGCATCTTCCTCCTTAGGGGGGTGTGTGATACTCCCAAAAATAGTACAAAGCAGGTGGCACAGTTGTAAATACCTAAAGAACTGAGGTTTGGGGATCCCCAAAATGTTGGACCAAGTTTTCAAACGATCTCAGCACTCCACTTTCATATAGGTCACCGAGTGTAGCAACCCCCCTCACAATCCACTCTGGCTAGCAGAAAGGGGACTTGCCAATACACAGTCTTGTGTTCTGCCATATGCTCGAGGCAACATTTAAATAAGTGTCCAATTTAAACAATCTGGACACTTTAGTCTATACAGAGTGTAAATGCGAAATAATGGGGTGTAACTTAACTTTTCTGATTAGTTTGATAGAGATGCTTTGTAATGGCGAAATAGGGGCAAGAACTGCCTGTTCAATAACAAACTAGGGAGGGGCTCTCTCAGGTGGAAATTGACCAATGAGCCAAATGTCTGAGACTGAACACATATTAATAAAACAAATCTTGGGTAGGCCTAGCCCACCTTTGTCTATCGGCCTATGTAACTTATTAAAATGCAATCTGGGACGTTTACCATTCGAAATGAAGGACTTCGCTATGCTATCAAATTGCTTGAAATAAGAGAGGGGGACATCTACAGGGAGAGATTGTAGCAGGTAGTTACATTTTGGAATACAATTCATTTTAATAACATTAACCTTCCCAATCATCGATAAATGTAAAGAAGCCCACCTACCCACATCGCTCAAACCTTTTTATTAAAGGGTCAAAATGAACTAACTAAATCAGACAAATTTGCTGGGAATAAAATCCCCAAATATTTAATGCCCTGGTTGGGCCACTGGAAGGCACCCGGCTGGAAAGCCGTTACTGGACAGTACGCTGTCAGAGCCAAAGTTTCGGATTTAGACCAATTGACTTTTATCCCGATAACTTGGAAAATAAATGAATAATTCTGTGGAGGCAAGGCATAGATCTAGTAGGTTCAGAGACAAATAATAAAATATAATCTGCGTAAAGCAGAAGCTTATGCACCGCACCTCCCACAACCACCCTGGGAAAATCATCCTCCTTTCTTATCGTGGCTGCTAATGGTTCCAGGGCAAGACAGAACAATAATGGAGAAAGAGGGCAACCCTGCCAAGTGCCCCTATCCAGAGTAAAATAATCTGAAATTAATCCATTTGTTTGTACCGCTGCTACAGGGTGTCTATAAAGTAACTTAATCCAACCAATAAATGTACTCCCGAACCCATACATTTCCAAAATCTTAAAAAGATTATCACATTCTACCATATCAAATGCCTTTTTGGCGTCAAGTGAGATGGCAGCGACCGGAAACTGATCATTCACTACTGACCACATGATATTGATGAGACACCTGATGTTATCAGAAGAGCTGCGGCCCCGAATAAACCCCACCTGATCTATATGTATAAGAGATGTCATAACCTTACTTAATCGGTTAACGAAAATGTTTACATCTATTTGGATCAGGAAGATTGGATGGTAACTTTTACACTCATTTGGATCTTTGTCCTTTTTAAGAATCAGACTGATCTGGCTACCACCCCTGGAGATTGCTAGTTCGCTAGTTCGAATCCCAGGGCGTGCTGAGTGACTCCAGCCAGGTCTCCTAAGCAACCAAATTGGCCCGGTTGCTAGGGAGGGTAGAGTCACATGGGGTAACCACCTCGTGGTCACTATAATGTAGTTTGTTCTCGGTGGGGCGCATGGTGAATTGAGCGTGGATGCCGCGGTGGATGGCGTGAAGCCTCCACACGCGCTATGTCTCCGTGGCAACGCGCTCAACAAGCCACGTGATAAGATACGCGGGTTGACTGTCTCAGACGCGGAGGCAACTGGGATTCGTCCTCCGCCACCCGGACTGAGGCAAAAATCACTATGGGACTTGGGCATTCCAAATTGGGAGAAAAAGGGGAAAAATCCCCCCCCCAAAAAAAGAATCAGACTACTCCGGGCTTGTGTCATGGTTGGAGGAAGCTTTCCATTCTTTAATGATTCTGAATAAACTTCTAACAAAAGTGGAGCCAGTTCTGTAGCATAGAATCTAAAAAATTCTGCAGCAAAACCATCTGGCCCCGGAGCCTTGCCAGTAGGTAGGGACTTAATTACCTCGTCAAGCTCCTCCAAGGTTATCTCAGAATCAAGATAATTTTTTTGCTCAGTCTTCAGTTTAGGAAGATCTAATGGTTCCACAAAGTTTCTAATATCTTCATCAGTAGACGAAGATGTGGAACCATAAAGATCAAGATAGAACTCTTTAAAGGCATTATTAATATCAATGGCTGTGGTAAAAATTTCACCACCAGCAGATTTCACTGAGGGAATGATAGAAAGAGACTCTCTCTGCTTTATACTGTATATCTAGCCAAAAGCTTCCTTGCTTTGTCCCCCGACTCAAAGTATGACTGTCTTGCCCTGAATAACCAAAACTCCACTTTCTGCGACAAAATAGTATTATATCTATATTTCAGTCGGGTCAATTCTCTGAGACCATCAGATGACATATGGCACTTCAGCACTGCCTCTGCACTTTTAATATTTCCTTCCAACTCCACAAGTTCTCGTGCTTTGGATTTTTTGATGAATGAGGCATACTGTATGATCCGACCCCTAAGAACCGCCTTAAGTGCCTCCCAAGCCACGCCCACAGAGGATAAAGAGGACCAGTTGGTCTCCATATAAACTCTGATTTCAGTCTTTAACATTTGTTGGAAATCAGGATTTTGCAAAAGGGATACATCAAGGCACCAACTATATGATTTCATTTTCTCTATATGTGGCAACACCTCTTAACTCACCAGGGCATGATCCGAGACTAAAATGTTTCCAATTGAGCAATCAACAACAGATGAAATGAGGGATTTGTATATATATATATATATATATATATATATATATATATAATCTATTCTAGAATAAATCTTATGGATTGATGAAAAAAATTTATAGTCCCTACCAGATGGGTTCAAAAGTCTCCAAATATCTGTAAGACCAAGATTTTTACACATCTTGTGAAGCATCACTGTTGCTCTAGGGGGCTTACACACTTTTGCTTCACTATGACCAAGGACTGAGTCCATCAAAAGATTAAAGTCTCCTCCCAAAATTATATCATGAGGGGTGCCAGCGGCTTGCAACATCCCTTCAAGATCTATAAAAAAGCCCTGATCATCAGTGTTAGGTGCATAATATTAGCCAAAATCAGATTTTGCCCCTGAATTTCTGCTAAAACAATAATGACTCTTCCTACTTTATCATTAAACTGTTTGAGACATTTGAATTGTAAATGTTTATTTACCAATATAATAACCCCATATCTTCCCAAATTTGTCAGCTTCCTGCAGAGAAAGATGCGTTTCTTGAAGAAACACTGTATCATATTTCTTACGCTTAAGAAAATAAATAACCTTCCTTCTTTTTATGGAGTGCCCTAACCCATTCACATTCCATGTGGAGAGAGATAGTACACTCATATTAACATTTTACATTTTGATATAATAGAAAAAATAAATTGTGTGCCAAAAACAAAATTATGAAGACCACATTTCAACATTAATGCAACAATAAAACCCTGAACAAAACAAACAGAAAAAAGAAAAACGTGCGCATTAACCCCGCGCATGAAAGCGCCAACCGGCATCAATCCCTTTAAACTCAAAGAGTTCATGTACGCCTACGAGATCCCCCGCGACAACTTTGCCATCGGATTGCTCAATTTTGCCTCACAAATTTGTAAGGCAAAATTACATAATATGAAATATTTTGTAAAACAAACCCCAGCCAATAGGCAGAATAAACACAAAGAATGTGTAGACTCATTCACAGAACTGTCTCAAAGGTGTGTTCCTTCACAAAACAAATTCCAGCCTATATAAAGCCATTAATTTTCCTCGGACAGACAAACGAATCTTCAGTGAGCCAGCTGATGAGTGCAGCAGATGATGTAATCATTCCAATGTCCCACGAAAATACTCCACAAATCATACTCCAGCCAACAGGAGGCATAAGCACAAGGAACTGACAGATTCATCCATAACTGTCCCGAAGTAATGTTATTTAACAAAACAAGCTCCAACCGCTAGGCGGAACCAGCACAAAAGGAAACGAAACACGCATCCCGGTTCCTCTGATGGTCAAGAGTCAATTCACTCGGAGGCCGCATAAAAGTATATCCCATGATTTACACAGTCCGCCAACTTTATAAAAGACATCCTTTGTGTGGGCATGTAGATATTTTGCGGTCATCCGTAGTGTCTATTCTCAATCTGCCCGGGAACTTCATTGTAAAAGTGATCTTCCGTCAATGCAAAAGTTTCTTTAAGGAAAAGTGTTAATCCACAAAACAAAACAAACTCCAGCCGCTCGGCGGAGCCAATGCAAAAAGAAACAAAAATGGCGCCCAGCTTCCTCTGAAAGCCAGAGTATGTACAGTGAGTCAATCAACTCACAAGAAAAACACCCAATGGTTACTCACCCATTGTTTCAATAAAAGACATTGCCTGATTGGGACATGTAAATACTTTGCTGCCGTCCTTGGTGTTTATTCTCAGTCTGGCCGGAAACATCAGAGCAAAAGTGATCTTCTGCTGATGTAAGAGTTTCTTGTATTCCTTAAACTGATCGCATTTCTCTCTTGTCGAGTTCGCAAAATCCGGGAACAAAGAAAATATTGTAATTCTTCTAAGAAAGCTTTACTTTGCTCCTCGCCTGGCGCAACATGAGATCTTTATTGGATGATCTAAAACATTTGGCCAGAATCGATCGGGGCCTTTTTGCCTCAGCAGATCTGTGAGCTGGGACTCTGTGAGCTCACTCAATTTCCAGCTTGTGGCCTGTTATGTCGAGCAGACTCGGGAAAAGCTCATCTAGGAATTTCACCATATCTCTGCCCTCCTCATGCTCAGGAATTCCAACAATTCGAATGTTATTCCTGCGGCTTCTATTCTCAAGATCTTCAAGCTTTTCAAGAACACGTTCCAAATCAACTTTGGTTGCGGGCGGATTAGCGGCTAAATCCCACTCTGATGGCTCCAAGTAATCGATTCGTCTTTCAACATCTGTCACTCTTGTGACTAACTCAGATAATTTTTTCTCCATCACCGTAATCGATCGCCGTATTACAGCGAGATCCTCCAAGTCCACAAGTACCTTCGTCAACATCACTGACATGTTGGACAGTTGACGTTGGATTCCTTCTCCCGCCGCGCCAACCAAATCGAGTCCCTGGTCCACAGGCCTGTCTGGGCTTTCATCTTGAACCCGTAAGTGTCTTTTAATGTCTCCAGAGCCTGAGGATTTTGACTTCTTTGCCATGTTTACCTCAAACAGCAAATGTGTAACTGGGTGTATTGAATTTGACTGGATTATATCATGGAAATAATTAAAAAAATTAGCAAAGTGCGCAGAGCTGTCTCTCACACGTCTGCCCTTCGCATGGCGTCCACCAGTCCAGAGAATGTATTTTTAACGTGTATTGTGTCTGGCAGAGTTTTTAATAGTCAAAACAACTGAAAATATCTACCAGTGCTGAAGAAGTAATCCAAAGTATTTAGAATACTTTACTGACCTTGAGTAATCTAATGGAACACATTACAAATTACATTTTACAGCATGTATTCTGTAATCTGTAGTGGAATACATTTCAAAAGTAACCCTCCCAACCTTGCCTATTGCCATAGTTAATCCTTTCATAACCATGTTGTTTTTGGTTATTATATAGATGTTGTCCCTTTATTTCCTTGTCCCACCTCTCTTGCCACATCCCTTTAACAGCCATTTTAATTAGACCTTTGACTTCAGATTTGCTTAATGTGCATTGATGTCAATTATTGAATATGTAAGAGTTTGCTTAGCCATATTATCCAGCTCCTCATTACCCTCCACCCCAACATGAGCAGGTACCCATAAGACAATTATTCTTAGCTGATGTATTCTGAAACTCTGAAGGATTTACAATAGAATGTGTTGTCTAGATGAAGATTTGCCACTCATTAAACTTGTAAGTGCTGAATTGGAGTCAGAGCAAATCACAACACTTATTGGATGTATTTCTTCCACCCACTGTAAAGCCAACTGAAAAGCAATCATCTCGGTTGTATAGACTGAAATTATTTGATGTTCTTTTAGCAATTTTATATTTAAAATGGAGGAATGAACACTGCTGCATCCATGCATCCAGAATCAGGATCTTTTGAACCAGTGTATACTTGGTTGAAAAGTGGTTCCCCCCCCCCAGGTACTGTTGTACTACTATATCCTTACAAACACACCTTAATTCATCATTGATATTCCATATCTGGAGATCAGCTGATGGCATTGGGAAAAAAAACAAGGGGGTGAGACTGACACAGGCGGGCTAATATCATGCATTCATGTTGAGCCTCCTTGTTTGCGGTCCATCCAAAACTGTCCAGATTCATATTCCCAGCAATACCTTTTATAGGATAAGTAAAATGACCTTTTCTAGAAATTGTTGGGGTCTTTAAATGTCTAAAAGGCATTTCTCCCAGAAATGCCGCTATAGGTGATGAGCTAAAAGCACCACAGCATATTCTCAAAGCTTGAATAAAATTACACTTTGATCAATTGAAACACACCTGCTAGTCAACTGTTGATCGAATACATGCACAATAACTAGGTCTCCTTAGTGAAGGAGGTTTGGCTCCACAGTTGACTCCTGTCAAACACGTTCTGGATATGTAGCGGTCAGCCTCCCCGACAGGTCGACTGACCAACCAACAGTCAACCAGCTTAGGCGTTTTCCCAGCAGGGGAAAAAAAAAAAAAAAAAAAAAAAAAAAACCAAACTGGATAACTTTATGAATGGGTGCTTTTAGTACATTGTGGATTTAGGCGGACACTTGAAGTATAAAGTCCCATTTTAGGGCCCCCATCACAAGGCCTGGGACAAGTCACAAATGTCCCCCAAACAGTGGTGCAGTGATAAAAGAACTCATCTTATGCTCCACAGAGATCAGCAAAGACACAAGATAATTACTTAGAAAAACTTTATTAAAAGGCTACATGTGAGGATCACACATTATGTCTGCCATCCCAGACCTGGAGAGGGCCAACTTGGGCTTTACCCTCCCACTGGAAACCTGTTGAAGGGAAAGTAGTGAGACCCAGTCCCCAATCACTTTACATGAAACAGCCCTTGGCCAATAGGCTTCAGAAATTAGAAGCCTCAGATTGACCCTAGTCATGCAACACACCTGGGACTACTGGGGGCAACACGCTACCAGCCCCTAATCCACAGCTCATTTCACAGCAGCCACACACCTGGTCGCTTCCATCTGAAGAGGCCCATCTGAGAGGGAAAAAAAAAAAACACCCCACCCTGCAATCATGGTACTCACGAAACACTTAATCCATCCATCAAGACTCACCCATTTGCTTTGAAAGAACATGCCTTATGCTCCTCATTAACAGCAGACAAATCTGTACTTGCTTTCAGAAGGCAAGTGATATAAAGCTGCAGACAAAGGCTAATTTTAGTTCAGTCAAATGCTAAGACATGCTCCATATCCAATTGGAAAACATACAAAACCAATGCTTTGCTGCTGGAATCTGAAGGCCTCCAGTTGAAATTGCAGCTTATCTTGCACCCGGGCCAGAAAACTGGAGATGGAGCCTGTATACTTTGCATCAGTAAAGCAGCTGAAAAACAAGGGTCTTGGATTTAGATCTGCCCCATCCCAATTTAAAAAAAAAAAAAAAAAACCACACCCCTTACCCATGGTTCTCAATGAAAGAATAACTAGGGGCAGAGTTCACATCAGGACTTGCAGTTGCCACACAGCGGTCCACAAAAACACAAATTGGCAAGTGGTTGTACCGAATCACAGATGCCTCAATATTAAAGACATCCCCCAGAAAGAAGACACTTGAAGGCCTCTCATACATCCAGTCAGCTTTTATATATAAAAAAAAAAAAAAAAAAGCTACACACCCCACACGTTAAAAGCTTAAGTCAGGTGAACTACAACCCAAATGTACTCAAGTTACCCCTTTAGTTTCAAGTAATGCTAAATGGTCAATGAGCAAACCAGTCATGAGCTTCAGGGAGAAGACCAGGATGTTCTCTGCAACTTTAGTGTCAGTGTACGGAAGCCAAAATGGACTCAGGATATTACTGCTCACATTTTGGCTCCTGTAATTAAAGGCTTGATTAAACTTCTTGCCAAGAGACTTGGTGGCAAATTACATGATTACAGAAGATACTTACCTGGGGTAGTGGCATTCAATACCAATTGTAGCACCACTGGTCCTTACAATGGGAGTGCTCTGTAGTGCTGGAGGCCTATAATCAAGGGTAAAGATGTAAACAAGCTCATCCTCAGTTGCCTATGGAGGAAAACAGTTCTTATAGCCACTGGATACACTAGGATATTAGCCAGCCAAACAAAGAGGCAAATGTGAAAAAAAAAAAAAACCCTCAATGCAAAACACACCACAAGCTGACTGCCACAATCCTGAAGTTTGGACTGATAGATCAGGACTTGGGCAGCTGCATCTACATTCACTACACCACAGCCTCCTAGAGACAGAATAGAGGGCTCAATCAGCTGGCCAGTACCAGACAAGTCTTGCTTCACTTCCACATGCACAAGGTCCTCCAAACATTGGGCTGCCACACTGCGAGCAGGAGTTGGCCGTTGCAACTGAAAGTTAACATCTGGCTGTGCTGGCTCCTCTGGGATTGTTGGAAACTTCCAGGTTAGTTCCATAACAGGGCCCTTTAAAACTTGCTTGGACTGGATACTTAAAGGCATATTTGCCTGCCCTGGAGCTGACAACTGGGGCATCTGGAATGGAGCACCATATGGAGCTTTCTGGTCCCTCAGTTGAGACTGTTGCGTCATTGTACGGGGACGAAAGGCCTGAGCCCTTACACTTGCACTTGCACTGCAGAAATCAATAACCACAAGCAGCGCCAAAAGACCAAGAACACCTTGTTTAAGCCCCATTGTCACAGCCACCACACTACTACAATGTGTGTTCTGCACCAGTTTATAGTGTCTTTAATACTACCAACCCCACTCCAAAACAAGCTTAATTGTTCTCTGGACCATTCTAGTTACTCAATCAACATCTCAGTGTCACTATAACCAGTTGAATTGGGGTGTGTTTCATTCAGAAGCGATCATCAGTAATATGACCAATTCCCTTCGATTACTTTACCATCACACTGTGGGAGCTTTGGAAGATTGAAAAGCATGGGGCTCAAATATTCACTTTTCAAGTCATTTTAATTGGAAATTCTGTATGCCCTAACAGCATCATGATTGTTTTTCCTTCAAAGGCATAATTTATGCTGAAAGCAGGGGTGTTCACTCAAAGGGGAGAGGGATTGGCTTGTTAGCCTCAGAAGCTAATTACTGCTGGTAAATACAGTAACCACACTATTATGCACCCCAAAATAAATTAATGTCATTATTATTAGTTATCTTTTTTGAAGGGCTCTTAAAATTGTGACAAACTTATGTTGTTACCTACTGCAAGGAGTTCTATTTTGCGAACACTAACGGATACTCTCTTGGTATTTTTGAGCTCCTCAGTTTGCTCACCTTGCCCACAGAATCAAAGCAAAACTGTATGAATAAAACATGATAAAACATTTCCTACTGTGCTTCAATAGCTCTGAACTATTTTGATACACATACAGTATTTGACCCTCAGGTTGAAGCACACGTTGTGCGTGAGTGCATCAGGGAAAAAATCTATTAAACTGTACATGATTAAAGAGTATTTCTTTTATTTCTTCTATCGATTTCCACCACTTCCAACAACATCACATTATGATGACTGCAAGTCCTCAAAATACTCTGTATTTATCTCTTTATTATTTGTAATTTAGCTGATGCTTTGGGTATACAGTACACTTGCTAAAATTACTAAACCAAATCTTTAGATACTAACTATTACTAAAAATTACATTCCTACAGTAGAAAATGTAACTTTAGATGAGTAATATAAAAATACATTCTACATCAGACTCTAGTCTGCCTGTTAGTCTATGTGTCTATTTTCAGAGCTCATGCAACATGATGGCAAAAAGTTGATAGTGAATCTCTCCGGGAAAGAGGCTGCAGAATGATGTTATATTGCTCAAAAAAGGAATCAGTATTTCTGTAAGTGAGTACAGGGACAGGGAGCCTATGGTTAATACTTCCTGCACACATCAATGAAATTACCAGAATACAGTTGATGTGTTTACCACATGGGGTGTGTCGCAAGTGTTTTTGTCTAGAGAAAAGGAAAGGTAAGAATGTTGACTGTCATTATTGTTTTAAATTACTTGTTGCACCTCTATGCATATAACATCCTTGACGGTAAGTGTGAACGCATGCACCAGCCACATGCTAAAGGAAACAGAAACCCATTAAGAGAAGGCTATGATGGTGATAACATCAACAGGAACTTCCAAATACAGTGGCATTTGTTCAAATGGACTCAAAATGTGTAACAGGAACATGGGAATTTCACAGGGAAAATGGAACTCAGTTAATCACAGCACTCATAGAAAATGTCTTTAATACAACACAATAACTACTTTGAATTTAAATAAATAATGAAGGCTGAGGCATTGACACGGATCCAAACATTTTTCCAAAATACTTCAAAATTTTGAGTAGGCCATTGTAAAATGACAAAACACTTTTGCTCTCCAGCATCTACTGTATTAAGATAACTTTCTTAGATCTGTTAATTTAATGTAAAAATAGATTCTTTTCACAGTATGTAGCTTACTCACATTGTCATAAGTGTACTTAATTATACAATCACGGTGGTGGTCTGTGAATGACTAAAGGTGCTTGAGCTCTCCTTTAACCTCATGACCTTTTCCTCATCCTGCTTCAGAAGCAGGATGAGGAAAATCCCTAATACAGAAATTACACAATGTATTTGTTAAATTTATAAACTGAGATCAGTTTGCAGTGTGTTCTACTGAAAATTACATACACGTATACAACTATATGTCTATAATTCTATGTATTTGCACAATAATGGGCCTCTATAATTTAAAAGGAATTGTTAGGGACAAACAGTGTAGATTTATCAGCAAAAACATATGTATCTATAAAATATTTATGCTCGGATCACAGAACCAAATTTCCCAGTACAGTCCAGAGACAAGTAAGCTAGACATATCATGATTCATACAGATGCTCTTTCATCAGTTCCTGATCTCTAAACAGACACATTCCGTGATGGAGACAGGATATGTTTATCACTGTGCATAGCACATGCAGAGTTCCTGTGCAGGTTAGACCTCACAATGTAGCGCTATCAAGGTCAACGATCTGAGGTCCACTTTATTCCTGCTGACAAAGGATTTCTGGTCATAGTGTAATTTGAGTAAATTTTTTCCAAATAAAAATATAGTATACAATTTAAATAAAGTGTTATCAAACTGTAAACTTTCAAACAATCTTGAACGGATTATCAATTAAGTGCCTAATTTAGTCTTTAATTCCATAATGACTTCATAGTCTTTGAAGACAGACTTTAGCTTTTCCACTGTGACAGCATGCTCAGCTTTGCCATATCCCTAGAAAAAGAAAGATGCTTGAGACCATGACTTTAAAAGCAGGTTCTGACTCAAAACGTACTGTATGTTAGATAGGTCCACAAATTTCCATGCACGATCACCAAGTACATGCATAACAAACACTAATTTTGTATTGCTATTTGTGAAATAACTTATATCATGTTATTTTAATTCTAAGTGATTATGCATTTTTTTATTGTAATGAGGAGGGTATAAGTCCAAAGACTTTCTAACTTTTCCCTCGAAGAGGAATATTTAATTTCTTTCTATAAGTTGTGTAGTATTTACTGCATTCTTTCCCTATTACCTGACATCCAATTTCAAAGAGCCTGTGCGCATGCTTGTCACACTATTTTGTAGCTGTAACCCACTGCTGTAGTTTATTTTATGTAACACTCCATTCCATACACCTAAATGGTTGTTGTTAAAGTCAGTTACCATTGACTCCCCAAACACTCAAAGGTTCTTTTCTTTGCTGTTGTGCTCAATCTTGCCCCCTCCAAGACAACTACACTTCAGTCTCAAAGCCTCCACTTTTTCAAAAATGTGATCTAAATCAGAAAAAGTTAAATTACAAAAGGTCATGTATTAAAAAAAAATTGTGAATCTTATGTGGTCATCACACTATTTCTTAAAGCAATAATCAACAAACTTTACGAACTGGAAGTAAATGTAAGAATAAAAGGTAATTAAGGACAAATAAATGTAACCATTAAAATGGAAATGTGAAAATCAATGAAAAAAAAATAGCTATATAAATTGGAAAAAGTAACTTCATTATGGATATGCTCATTTTTGTGTAATAAAAAAAAATATAAAAGTATATTAATGCACAATATATATTTTGATTGTAATGTAGTTGGCTGCTGGCAATGATGAACACGTTTTATTTACAAACGTGATAACCAATAACCCTAACTGCAAACGTGAAACAAAACATAAACATGAACATGAACATGAACTTGACTATGGCTAAAAACTTAACTTGACAAAAACATGGTTTGACATAAACATGGCCTGACAAACACCTACTCTCACATTCAATACTTGACAATCGACAATGGCAATAACGAGGGCTTAAATACAGACATGGGAGAACATAAACCAATGAACAAACAGAACTCTAACAAGATAATTAAACAAACCAATGAAAACATGACACATGAATATGGAGGGAAAACATGAAATCACATGACAAGGGAACAGGAACTAAACTTTTCAAAATAAAAGACATGAATCAACAAAATACACATGACATTGACATTTATTTATTTATTATTTACATTTACATTTATTCATTTGGCAGACGCTTTTATCCAAAGGGACTTATAAAAGAGGAAAATGTAAGCGAATCATCTTAAGGAGACTGTGGTCAGTATTATAAAGTTTCACTAGCATCATCCACCAACGTGGTACGATGAAGCTGAAAGTCCGGGAAAGTGTTTTGGTGCCTCTTTGTGTTGGTACAACAAGGCGACGTTCCTTAGCTGACTACAGGCTTCTAGTGGGTGCGTAGCTCTGCATAAATGATTTTCGGTATGCTGGAGCAGACCCAGTGACTATTCTGTATGCCAGCATCAGAGCCTTGACTTTGATACTTGCATCAACTGACAGCCAGTGGAGAGAGACAAGGAGTGGTGTAACATGTGCTCTCTTTGGTTCATTAAAGACCAGACGTACTGCTGCATTCTGGATCATTTGCAGGGGTCTAACTGCACATGCAGGGAGGCCTGCAATGAGAGCGTTACAGTAGTCCAGTCTAGTTATGACAAGTGACTGGACAAGCAATTGTGTGGCATGTTCAGAGAGGAAGGGTCTTATCTTCCTGATATTGTAGAGTGTAAATCTACATGACCTTGCGGTCTGTGAAATTTAGTCTGTTGTCGATGGCTACCCCTAGATTTCTGACTGATTTGGAAGACGTTACTCTAGTTGCACCCAGCTGCACGGTGATGTTGTGTTCAACAGCAGGGTTGGCTGGAAAGACAAGGAGTTCAGTCTTGGCTGGGTTGAGTTGCAGGTGGTGCTCCTTCATCCAGGCCAAGATGTCCGCCAGGCAGGCAAAAATTCGAGCAGTCACTGTGGTGTCGTTGGGCTGGAAAGACAAGTAGAATTGCGTGTCATCAGCGTAGCAGTGGTAAGAGAAACCATGTGCCTGAATGATGGGTCCCAGTGATGTTGTGTATATAGAGAAGAGAAGTGGCCCAAGCACTGATCCCTGAGGTACCCCAGTAAGTAGCTGATGTGGCTTGGATACCTCAGCTCTCCAGGCTACCTTGAAGGACCTACCTGAGAGATAGGAATTAAACCAGTATATATATATACACACAGGTGCATCTCAATAAATTAGAATGTCGTGGAAAAGTTCATTTATTTCAGTAATTCAACTCAAATTGTGAAACTCGTGTATTAAATAAATTCAGTGCACACAGACTGAAGTAGTTTAAGTCTTTGGTTCTTTTAATTGTGATGATTTTGGCTCACATTTAACAAAAACCCACCAATTCACGATCTCAAAAAATTAGAATACATCATAAGACCAAAAAAAAAAAAACATTTTTAGTGAATTGTTGGCCTTCTGGAAAGTATGTTCATTTACTGCATATGTACTCAATACATGGTAGGGGCTCCTTTTGCTTTAATTACTGCCTCAATTCGGTGTGGCATGGAGGTGATCAGTTTGTGGCACTGCTGAGGTGGTATGGAAGCCCAGGTTTCTTTGACAGTGGCCTTCAGCTCATCTGCATTTTTTGGTCTCTTGTTTCTCATTTTCCTCTTGACAATACCCCATAGATTCTCTATGGGGTTCAGGTCTGGTGAGTTTGCTGGCCAGTCAAGCACACCAACACCATGGTCATTTAACCAACTTTTGGTGCTTTTGGCAGTGTGGGCAGGTGCCAAATCCTGCTGGAAAATGAAATCAGCATGTTTCAGCAGAAGGAAGCATGAAGTGCTCCAAAATTTCTTGGTAAACTAGTGCAGTGACTTTGGTTTTCAAAAACACAATGGACCAACACCAGCAGATGACATTGCACCCCAAATCGTCACAGACTGTGGAAACTTAACACTGGACTTCAAGCAACTTTGAGCTTCTCCACCCTTCCTCCAGACTCTAGGACCTTGGTTTCCAAATGAAATACAAAACTTGCTCTCATCTGAAAAGAGGACTTTGGACCACTGGGCAACAGTCCAGTTCTTCTACTCCTTAGCCCAGGTAAGACGCCTCTGACGTTGTCTGTGGTTCAGGAGTGGCTTAACAAGAGGAATACGACGACTGTAGCCAAATTCCTTGACACGTCTGTGTGTGGTGGCTCTTGATGCCTTGACCCCAGCCTCAGTCCATTCCTTGTGAAGTTCACCCAAATTCTTGAATCGATTTTGCTTGACAATCCTCATAAGGCTGCGGTTCTCTCAGTTGGTTGTGCATCTTTTTCTTCCACACTTTTTCCTTCCACTCAACTTTCTGTTAACATGATTGGATACAGCACTCTGTGAACAGCCAGCTTCTTTGGCAATGAATGTTTGTGGCTTACCCTCCTTGTGAAGGGTGTCAGTGATTGTCTTCTGGACAACTGTCAGATCAGCAGTCTTCCCCATGTTTGTGTAGCCTAGTGAACCAAACTGAGAGACCATTTTGAAGGCTCAGGAAACCTTTGCAGGTGTTTTGAGTTGATTAGCTGATTGGCATGTCACCATATTCTAATTTTTTGAGATAGTGAATTGGTGGGTTTTTGTTAAATGTGAGCCAAAATCATCACAATTAAAAGAACCAAAGACTTAAACTACTTCAGTCTGTGTGCACTGAATTTATTTAATACACGAGTTTCACAATTTGAGTTGAATTACTGAAATAAATTAACTTTTCCACGACATTCTAATTTATTGAGATGCACCTGTATATATATATATATATATATATATATATATATATATATATATATATATATATATATATGGCAGCAGTGCAATGCATAAAATCAGGCAGATATGGGTCAGGAGCTTCAATTAATGTTCACATCAACTATTAGAATGGGGAAGAATGGGGAGAAATCTCAGTGATTTCGACCGTGGCATGATTTTGGGGGCCAGACGGGCTGGTTTGAGTATTTCTGTAACTGTTGATCTCCTGGGATTTTCATGAAAAACAGTCTCTAGAGTTTACTTAGAATGGTGCCAAAAACAAAAAACATCCAGTGAGCGGCAGTTCTGCGGACGGAAATGCCTTGTTGTTGAGAGAGGTCAATGGAGAATGGCCATACTGGTTACGGTAACTCAGATAACCCCTCTGTACAATTGTAGTGTTTTGTCTACAATTGTAGACAAAAATGATATATATATATATATATATATATATATATATATATATATATATATATATATATATATATAATCATTTTTGTCCACCTAAAATAAAGTATTATTGGACTTCTGAATGAAGAAAGTGTTACTGCAAGTTAATGCAATTTAGTAGAGTATCATCTGGAGTAGGTCTGCTATCAAAGTCCCTTTAAAGAAAGTCAGGTAACCCTACATACTCACCTATACTGTATAGTGACTCTAAACTCTCCCCACTACTCTTCTCCCTGTACACAAATGACTGCACCGCCAAGGACCCCTCTGTCAAGCTCCTGAAGTTTGCAGATGACACTACTGTCATCGGCCTCATCCAAGATGATGACGAGTCTGCAAAAGAGGTTTAACAGCTGGCTGTCTGGTGCAGTCAAAACAACCTGGAGCTGAACATGCTCAATACAGTGGAGATGATTGTGGACTTCAGGAGGAACATCCCAACATTGACCCCGCTCACCATTCTGAGCAGCACTGTGGCAGCAGTGGAGTCATTCAGATTCCTGGGCTCTACCATCTCACAGGACCTGAAGTGGGAGACTCACATTGACTCCATTGTGAAAAAGGCCCAGCAGAGGTTGTACTTCCTTTGCCAGTTGAGGAAGTTCAACCCGCCACAGGCGCTGCTGATACAGTTCTACTCAGCAGTCATTGAGTCTGTCCTCTGCACTTCTATAACTGTCTGGTTTGGTTCAGCTATGAAATCGGACATCAGGAGACTACAAAGGACAGTTTGGACGGCTGAGCGGATTATTGGTTGCCCCCTGCTCTCCCTTCAAGAATTGTACACTTCCAGAGTGAGGAAAAGGGCTGGAAAAATCACTCTGGACCCCACTCATCCAGCCCACTACCTTTTTGAACTGTTGCCTTCTGGCCGACGCTACAGAGCACTGAGCACCAGAACCGTCAGGCACAAGAACAGCCTCAGGCTATCCATCTCATGAACAGTTAAAACTGCCCCACTGAGCAATAATTATGTGCAATACACAACTTAGTCTATTTATAGTCTATTTATATTTATCTAACATACCCTACCTCTTCTGCTATTACATCCCTTGGACTATCTGTATATAATAGATTCGTATTTGTACATATATATATATATATGATTATGAAAGATTTGCATCATGATGGCGCCGCGGATTTGTTTGTCCTGTGTTTAGTAATCTTTTTTCAGTCAGTTTTACCAGAGAGAACTGCTGAACATTCGACAGCATACACCAGTCAATCTTTTCCCGTATTTTGAATATTCGGACGTTTTGTTGGACATTTTAGTCAGAGGCGTGGCTGTGTTGTGTAAACGCACTATGAGACGCAGGTGAGGGAGATGAGCAGGCGCGCTGGTCAAACTCCCATCAGCGGCGCTTTCGAACAATGCTGCCGAGCATTCATCTAGCGAATCTCTGCTCTCTCCCTAACAAAACAAAACAGACGAACTACATCTCCTCACCCGCACAAACAAGGACTTTTCAAACTCTGCTGCCTTGTGCTTCACAGAAACCTGGCTGAGTGAAGCCATTCCGGACAGTGCGTTATATCTGCCGGGCTTTGAGCTGTTCAGAGCGGATCGCATCACGGAGTTAATCAACATCAATGAAAGTTGGTGTACAGATGTAACAACGTTAAAGAAGATGTGCTGTCCTAATTTGGAAGCGCTCTTTATTAACTGTAAGCCTTTCTACTCGCAGCGGGAGTTTTCCTCGTTTATTCTGGTGAGTGTTTACAGGTGCATCTCAATAAATTAGAATGTCGTGGAAAAGTTCATTTATTTCAGTAATCCAACTCAAATTGTGAAACTCATGTATTAAATAAATTCAATGCACACAGACTGAAGTAGTTTAAGTCTTTGGTTCTTTTAATTGTGATGATTTTGGCTCACATTTAACAAAAACCCACCAATTCACTATCTCAAAAAATTAGAATACATCATAAGACCAATAAAAAAAACATTTTTAGTGAATTGTTGGCCTTCTGGAAAGTATGTTCATTTACTGCATATGTACTCAATACATGGTAGGGGCTCCTTTTGCTTTAATTACTGCCTCAATTCGGTGTGGCATGGAGGTGATCAGTTTGTGGCACTGCTGAGGTGGTATGGAAGCCCAGGTTTCTTTGACAGTGGCCTTCAGCTCATCTGCATTTTTTGGTCTCTTGTTTCTCATTTTCCTCTTGACAATACCCCATAGATTCTCTATGGGGTTCAGGTCTGGTGAGTTTGCAGGCCAGTCAAACACACCAACACCATGGTCATTTAACCAACTTTTGGTGCTTTTGGCAGTGTGGGCAGGTGCCAAATCCTGCTGGAAAATGAAATCAGCATCTTTAAAAAGCTGGTCAGCAGAAGGAAGCATGAAGTGCTCCAAAATTTCTTGGTAAACGGGTGCAGTGACTTTGGTTTTCAAAAAACACAATGGACCAACACCAGCAGATGACATTGCACCCCAAATCATCACAGACTGTGGAAACTTAACACTGGACTTCAAGCAACTTGGGCTATGAGCTTCTCCACCCTTCCTCCAGACTCTAGGACCTTGGTTTCCAAATGAAATACAAAACTTGCTCTCATCTGAAAAGAGGACTTTGGAACACTGGCCAACAGTCCAGTTCTTCTTCTCCTTAGCCCAGGTAAGACGCCTCTGATGTTGTCTGTGGTTCAGGAGTGGCTTAACAAGAGGAATACGACAACTGTAGCCAAATTCCTTGACACGTCTGTGTGTGGTGGCTCTTGATGCCTTGACCCCAGCCTCAGTCCATTCCTTGTGAAGTTCACCCAAATTCTTGAATCGATTTTGCTTGACAATCATAAGGCTGCGGTTCTCACGGTTGGTTGTGCATCTTTTTCTTCCACACTTTTTCCTTCCACTCAACTTTCTGTTAACATGCTTGGATATAGCACTCTGTGAACAGCCAGCTTCTTTGGCAATGAATGTTTGTGGCTTACCCTCCTTGTGAAGGGTGTCAATGATTGTCTTCTGGACAACTGTCAGATCAGCAGTCTTCCCCATGATTGTGTGGCCTAGTGAACCAAACTGAGAGACCATTTTGAAGGCTCAGGAAACCTTTGCATGTGTTTTGAGTTGATTAGCTGATTGGCATGTCACCATATTCTAATTTTTTGAGATAGTGAATTGGTGGGTTTTTGTTAAATGTGAGCCAAAGTCATCACAATTAAAAGAACCAAAGACTTAAACTACTTCAGTCTGTGTACATTGAATTTATTTAATACATGAGTTTCACAATTTGAGTTGAATTACTGAAATAAATGAACTTTTCCATGACATTCTAATTTATTGAGATGCACCTGTATATCGCGCCAAATGCGTGTTTGAATGCGGCGCTGCAACAGCTGGCTGAACAAATCACAGACACGGAACAATAATACCCGGACTCAGTTATTGTTATTCTTGGGGAATTTAACAAAGCAAACCTCACACGTGAACTGTCCAAATACAAACAGCACATCACATGCCCCACCAGAGACAGAAATATACTTGATCATTGCTACACAACAATAAAGGATGCATATCGCTCTGTTCCTAGAGTAGCTTTGGGACTACAGTACAGTTTTACTCAGCAGTCATTGAGTCTGTCCTCTGCACTTCAATAACTGTCTGGTTTGGTTCAGCTACGAAATCAGACATACAAGACTACAAAGGACAGTTCGGACTGCTGAGAGGATTAATGGTTGCCCCCTGCCCCCCCCCCCCCAAGAACTATACACTTCCAGAGTGAGGAAAAAGGCTGGAAAAATCACTCTGGACCCCACTCACCCTGCCCATTACCTTTTTGAACTGTTGCTTTCTGGCCGATGCTTCAGAGCTTTGAGCACCAGAACCATCAGGCACAGGAACAGTTTTTTCCCTCAGGCTATTCATCTCATGAACAGTTAAATTGCCCCATTGAGCAATAACTATGTGCAATACACAGTTTAGTCTTTCTTATATTTATCCAACACATCCAACCGCTTCTGCCATTACATTCCTCTAAAAAAAAAAAAAAAAAAAAAAAAAAAAAACAACATTTGCACTGTACATAACAGATTTGTATTTACACTGTACATAACAGATTGTATTGGATTTGCACTACCCATGTGTATGTGTGTATGTATGTATGAGTGTGTCTGTACGTATGTGTATAATTATTTTTTATTTGTTATTATTATCTATGTCTTGCTGCTGTTTTTGTATTGTTGTGCACTGGAAGCTCCTGTCACCAAGACAAATTCCTTTTATGTGTAAGCATACTTGGCAATAAATCTCATTCTGATTCTGATTCTGATTCTAAACTGTCTCTGGTATTGTAACTAAGATTTATTTGTATTTAATCCTGATCAAAAGTTTTCCATTCCACCCCCACAACTTTCCAAACAAAAACAATAGCAGTCATCCTCACAGAATTTGAGTGTTCATTGAATCATTTTTAAAACATATATATTTGATTGTATACATTTGTAAAAGCTTTAAATCAGTTATCTCAAATTAAATTAAATGTTTTAAATCAATTATTTATAAATAAAACTTTTCTGAACATTTTTGAACTCCTGTTATTATTATTATCATTATGTTTAACCAACATAGAATGGACTGTGGTAGCTATTTATGTAATACGGAAGCTGGTACAACACTGTGAAAACATTGTAAACTGAGTGGCATCCAATGGGTCAAGGGTCAAGAAGGGGCTCTCTGAAATCAAGCTGCAAAAACGCAAACTTCACCATGGGAAACCTCTGGGGAGGCTAATTAAAACAATAGCTTTTCAACAAAACAACATTTAAATATCCAAGCCTTTAATGCAAATCAACAGGTTTGTAAAAAAAAACAACTAATTTAAACATTTGAATGGTCCACAAGAAGAAATGGGATCATACATAGCAAAGCACATCCCTGAAAATCAACAGTACTAGTGCATGTATATTGGATGTAGTAATTATATTTATCTTTAACTTTTACATATTTTTTTTAAATATGAATAAAAATTACTACTGTCATTATAAATCAGTAATGTCTGTAAATGATACCATTAACATTGTGCCTTCCTTCTCAGGATGTCTCACATACAGTTCCTACTACTTCTGTATGATTTCAGTTTATAGACTTCATTAATGGTGTTAAAATTGTATGGTCATACCTACATAACATGGCATTTACTGAGTTTCTTAATAAAAAAAATAAATAAAAAAAAACTTAAAAATACAACTGGAAATTTACTGTTAAGGCGCCATAAGGCGACATAGTCATCATGTCGGCGTCTGGTCGTGCCATTAACAACCCAAATGGTCTTTTCCTTTTCTTTTATAAACTGAGCTAAAGATAATGCTTCACAGGAAATGTGAGTGTTTCTGTGCCTAAACAGTGTATTTAAAGTGCTTTCTGCAAAGGGAGGGGACAGAAACATGGACAGAATTATTAGTTGAAAGGGAAAAATTGGCAACACTTTACAATAAGGTTCCATTCTTTCACATTAGTTAACAATACTGCATTAGTATAATTAACAAACAATGAAGAATATACATGTATAGTTTTACAACTTTTATTAGTCTTTGTTAATGTTAATAAAAATACAATTGTTCATTGATAGTTCATGCTAGTTCATAGTGCAAAAATGAATGTTATGGTATATGTTATAGTAAATATTGAATCTAACATTTACCAAGATTAATAAATGCTGTAAAAGTATTGTTCATTGTTAGTTCATGTTAACTAATGTTGTTAACTAATGTTAACAAATGGAACCTTATTGTAAAGTGTTACTGAAAAATGTCATTTTGAAGAGTTTGAAAGGTAATTTGGTTGCTGTACATAATTTGTAATTGGTCAAATAAAAAAAGTGTTATAAACAGAAATAAACAGATACTCTATTGTGGCCTGACATGTATGAGTGTTTTAACCTTTTAGCCCAAAGCTCTATGAAATTTCCAGAGAAAGCACTTGTTTCTTGTACACTAACACCTTGAGAATGTGTTAGAGACTAAATAAATGAAAGTGGACAGCGGTTTCCTCCTCTATTAGTGTTAGAGAGGGTATTTCCAGAGAATAGATTTCCATTGCTTTTATTGGCAGACGTCACAAGTTCCAGGAAAGGAAGTCATGAACCATAGCTGAGCAGCCATATAACACCCCATTCCAATTATTTTCAGATCAGATTCCCAAATCGTGGAACTATCATATTAAGAAAGAACTAAAGACTACCTTTGGAAGGATCACTTCTGTGCATCACTAACAATGGTAAGTAAAAGGACCACAAGTATAACAAATTACAATTGTGTGCCTTTCTAACATACAGTTGAATATTAAGTATTGTTAAATATTATGTTCATCCCATTGATAGTTCTTTAATTTTGCAGGTCTTTTGCAACAACGTACCTTTACCAGGAGTCAAGCTTATGCAATTTTTTGCCTCCCTTGGTCTTATTTTCTCAGGTAAGAAAGAGAAACATATATTTAATTACAACCCCAATTCTAAAAAAGTTGGGACAGTCTGAAAAATGCTAATAAAAACAAAAATGAGTGATTTGTAAATTATAATCACCCATTGCAACTACACATTATATGATGTTTTACCCTGTGCATTTAATTATTATTATTATTTTTTTAAATGTACAGTAATTTCACAAGGTTAAACATCATATAATGTGTAGTTGTTGTGCTTTCAATATTGCAAAGGGTGAATATAATTTACAAATCACTCATATTAGTTTTTATTAGCATTTTTCATACTGTCCCAAATTTTTGGAATTGGGGTTGTAAATTAAAATATATACAGTGTCGTTCAAAAGTCAACATTTACATTTTTCTAATTTAATAACGTTTTTTTGTTTATTTTTTAAACAAATTGTCGCATTAACATTACAATTTGAGAAAAAAGTTTAATTAAAAAAATTAACACATTTTAGAATGTCTTAGTATTTGGTATGTAAAAAAACATGACATGCATGTGAACAATGACATGCATGTGAACTTGTACTGTATGCACTACAGAAGTTAACATGGTTAATGGGTTAGTCACAAAGTTGATTATTTTATTAGTGACCAAGAAATAGTGAAGAATCTTAAGTATTTCTTATTCATTTTACATCATAACATTTATTTGTTTAAAATTTATAAAGTCCTAGAATTTTCTATTTGCAAGTTTAAATTAGATTTTGAATCCCAGATTTGTAATGTGGCCTCAGACTTTTAAACGGCACTGTACATTCTTTTGTATTATAGTTGAGTATAAACAACCTGTCCAAAAATAATTCAAAGTTGCAATGCTTTAATTCTGCAGGGCTAAACATGTGGAGAGGCACTGAAGGCTGGTCATACCATTACTCAGCCAAAACCATGGACTGGGAAGATGCCAGAAACTGGTGCAGGCAGCACTACACAGACATGGTGGCCATCCAGAACAAAGAGGAGATATCTCACCTACACAACTTCCTTCCAAAACCAGAAAATGGATATTACTGGATCGGGATGCGTAAAACTGATGGCATCTGGACATGGGTGGGAACCAATAAGCAGCTTTCCAAGAAAGCTGAGAACTGGGCATATAAAGAGCCCAATAATGGAGGAAGTAATGAAGACTGTGTGGAAATGTACATTAAAAGAGGCAAAGATGATGGCAAATGGAATGACATGCCCTGTTCACGCAGTAATACTGCACTCTGTTACACTGGTAAGTAATGTGTTTACGTGGTGACAATGGAAATACAGTGTCCAACCAATACACTTGCAATTGAAAAAAGAATAGTAATTCTACTGTATCTGTGCATGCAAGTACTAGTGGTATTAACAGTAGCATTACAGAGTGTGGATGGATTTACTTAAAAGGATAGATCACCCAAAAATGACAATTCTGTCATCATTTACTCATCTTCATGTCGTTCCAAGCCCCTTTCTTCAGTGTAACACAAAAAGAGATGTTAGACAGAATGACAGCCTCAGTCACCATTCACTTTCATTTTATGGAAGAAAATAAAAATGCATTGAAAATGAATGGTAACTGAGACTCACATTCTGCCTAACTTCGTTTGTGTTTCATGGAAAAAGGAAAGTAAAACATGAAAATTTTACTTAAACATAAGAGCCAGGGCGATTAAAGATGACAAAATTATCCCTTTAAAAAAAAACATACACTAAACCGTTTCTCCCCCTCAGCATCCTGCAAAAATGACTCCTGCATCAGTGGTCAAGGAGAGTGTGTGGAGACCATAAACAACCACACATGTTCATGCTTTGAGGGTTTCTATGGAGAAAAGTGTGAGCATGGTGAGTAACATTTCTTTGGATACTGTTGACATGACCACACCTGCGGTGATATTGAAAGTTATGCAATGTAATCAGTGTACCTGTTTTCTGCTTTTTCAGTTGTAAAATGCAAACCAGAGGACATCACCACACCACATCATGGCAGTGTCCAGTGCTCTCATCCTAATGGAAATTTCTCATATAACTCTCAGTGTGAATACTCCTGTGAGGAAGGTTATAAAATAAAGGGTTCCAGTATGACAAGATGCACTTCTACCAAAGAGTGGTCAAGCAGACAACCGACCTGTGAATGTGAGTTGAATTTATATCATCCAAGGAAAAAGACACACATGATGTACATATGCAAATGCTTTATAGAAATACTCCAAAATATGTTATGGTTAAAATTTTATTTAAAACACATTTTTCACACTGTTTTTACTCAGATGATGTCACTGTACCAGAATATGAAAAGTTACGTTTGATGTATGGAGATGTCTTTTTATAAAATCTCCAATATTGGAGAGCACATTATTCACACTTTCCAAACTTTTCTGTTCATCTTTTTGCAGTTGTTCAATGTCCAGAGCTGACAGAGCCACAGAAGGGCACTATGCAATGCCACGATCCAATGGGCAAATTCAGCTACCAATCCACCTGTGAGTTTGTATGTGAAGAAGGATACACTTTGGGAGACTCCAGCTCTTCTACACTCTTCTGTGGGGCCAATGGACACTGGAATGCTTCACAACCCTATTGTAAAAGTAATAAGTGTTAGGTTTTTACTTTGAAAAAAAAAACAAAATATATATATATATATATATATATATATATATATATATATATATATATATGTGTGTAATTAATGTATTTTAACCTGCTGAAAAGAACAGCTTTTTCCATGCTGGCTCGGGCTGGCTAGTGCTAGTTTGGTGCTGGTCTAGCTGGTCTAGCTGGTGGAAACAGCTAAAACATGCAGGTCAACCTGCGTGGTCTTTCTGGTTAAGCTGGTTGACTATGGATCTTTTGCTGGTTAAGCAAGTTAAAGGAATATTCCGGCTTCTGTACATATTAAGCTCAATCAACAGCATTTGTGGCATAATGTTGATGAACAAAATAATATATCCTGACTTGTCCCTACTTGCCCCATCTTTCGACCTGTCCCTCCTCCCATTCATTCCCATTGTAAGTGTCTTTCTGTAACCTCAATTTTTTTTATTTTTTTTTAAAGGGATGAGTTGAAATTACTTTTTGTGGTAATCAACATTATGCCACAAATGCTGTCGATTGAGCTATTTTTGCATTAAACTCAGACTATTCCTTTAAGAAGCCAGATGGTGCCACCAGCATTCTAAACACAACAAATGCTGGTGACCATTAATACTGGTCTATTCTGTAAGGTATATCGACAGTTCTTCTCTTACCTATCTAAGGGTAGTCAAAATGGAACTTATTAGCACATCTGTTATGACATTAAAAATGTGAAATATTGCAAGGTAACTTTTATGTACTTTTCAGTTGTAAAATGCAAACCAGAGGACATCACGACCCCACATCATGGAGGTGTCCAATGCTCTCATCCTAATGGACATTTGTCATATGACTCAAACTGTGAATACTCCTGTGAGGAGGGTTATAAAATAAAAGGTTCCAGTACAACAAGATGCACTTCTACCAAAGAGTGGTCAAGCAGACCACCAACCTGTGAACGTGAGCTGAATTTTGGTCATGTACAGTAAATGACATATCTGATGTACATATAAGATGCTGTTAAAAAAAAAAAAAACTCCAACACACCATAAAACCGTTCACATTACTCACATTACTCACATTTTCCTTTGATATGTCTGTTCACCCATTTGTAGTTGTCCAATGTCCAGAGCTGACGGAGCCACTGGGAGGCACAATGCAGTGTCACGATCCTAAAGGTAACTTCAGCTACCAATCCACATGCGACTTTGTATGTGACGAAGGATACACACTAAGAGACTCCAGCTCTTCTACACTGTTTTGTGGAATCACAGGACACTGGAATGATTCACAACCCAACTGTGAAAGTAAGAAAGCACAGGTTTTTACTTAGAAAGACAATTTGTTTATGAAAGTTCTGCTCTTAGCTATCAGAAACTGTCAGCAAGTGGATTTAATCATGGTACCGTTTACTGCTTTTCAGTTGTAAAATGCAAACCAGAGGACATCACGACCCCACATCATGGAGGTGTCCAATGCTCTCATCCTAATGGACATTTGTCATATGACTCAAACTGTGAATACTCCTGTGAGGAGGGTTATAAAATAAAAGGTTCCAGTACAACAAGATGCACTTCTACCAAAGAGTGGTCAAGCGGACCACCAACCTGTGAACGTGAGTTGAATTTTGGTCATGTACAGTAAATGACATATCTGATGTACATATAAGATGCTGTTAAAAAAAAAAAAAAAAAAAAAACTCCAACACACCATAAAAACCATTCACATTACTCACATTACTCACATTTTCCTTTGATGTGTCTGTTCACCCATTTGTAGTTGTCCAATGTCCAGAGCTGACGGAGCCACTGGGAGGCACAATGCAGTGTCACGATCCTAAAGGTAACTTCAGCTACCAATCCACATGCGACTTTGTATGTGACGAAGGATACACATTAAGAGACTCCAGCTCTTCTACACTGTTTTGTGGAATCACAGGACACTGGAATGATTCACAACCCAACTGTGAAAGTAAGAAGGCACAGGTTTTTACTTAGATAGACAATGTAATTTTTTTTTTTCATGACAGTTCTGCTCTTAGCTATCAGAAACTGTCGGCAAGTGGATTTAATCATGGTACCGTTTACTGCTTTTCAGCTGTAAAATGCAAACCAGAGGACATCACCACACCAGATCATGGCAGTGTCCAGTGCTCTCATCCTAATGGAAATTTCTTATATGACTCTCAGTGTACATTTTCCTGTGAAGAGGGTTATAAAGTAAAGGGTTCCAGTACAACAAGATGCACTTCTACCAAAGAGTGGTCAAGTGGACCACCGACCTGTGAACGTGAGTTGAATTTATATCATCCAAGGAAAAAGACACACATGATGTACATATACAAATGCTTTATAGAAATACTCCAAAATATGCCTTGCTTAAAATGTTATTTAAAACACATTCTTCTCACTGTTTTTACTCAGAAGATGTCACTGCACCAGATTATGTGACTATCTGTGAAATAAACATAATCACCATTCACATTTTTTCTCTGCACTGCTCAGTTATTCAGTGCCCGGCCCTTGAGAACCCTGCGGATGGAGAGCTTATCTGCACTTCAGACTTTAGTTATGGAAGCAAGTGTATCTTCAGTTGTGCAGAGAGATACCGCCTCCAAGGGGCGTCAGAGATCAGCTGTACGAAAACGGCAGAGTGGAGTCAGGAAACACCTCACTGTGAAGGTAGTCAACAAACCTTTGAAAATATCCTGGGCTTTACTGTTTTGTAATTGGATTTTATTTAAAGGTGCAAACAATAATTTTTTCCTCTTTAAAAAAGTTTTACTCCCACAGAAATTAATAGTAATTTAAATAAATATCTATAAAACCATGGCCACTGAAATGAGTTGAAGACACCAGTCACATCAGTAACCTTATAAAAGCTGTTTTATTCTACATGGAGAGGGTCCCCTCATGGGGGATGCCATGTTAGAATCACACGACTAGCCTAATACTTCTTGCTTAATCTCAGTAACCCTTCTGTTATTGGACAATTTCACACGTTAATTAACGTAATCATGACTGACTGTAAATAGTACATTTTTACAATGGCATTGGAAAAGGAAAACTATTGCGTTTTAATTATGTTACATCCGTACCCGTAGGTGTCAGTGTCTTGCCAAGGTAAACGGCTGACAATGTCTGTTGGGTTGCAGATATACTGCAGATGTTTGATAACAAATTGAAAAAAATATTCTTCAACTGTAATGCTAAAGATTATCTTTTATTTTCTTTATTCTGCACTTTTCAGCTCATCCTGAAGCCTTGGTGACAGAGGTGACTCTTGGGGTTGCAGCTGCTGCCAGTAGCTCTGGTCTGTTATTAGCCCTCTGGATGCTGAAGAAATTGAGGCGTAATGGTGAGACAAACACTCTACAGAGTTTGCTTTTCAATAGCTACATACAGTAAATGAGTATTTAATTTAAAATTAATGCGAATATCTTCTATATTCGTCTTTGAAATAATAACAAAATATGACACAATCACTTAATTTTATAGCATATTAATTTAAATAGCATTTACCTGTAATTGCTAATCTGGATTTGTATATCTTTTTGTTTTCTGTACAGCTAACAAGTTTGACCTAAACAGGTGAGTTCTGGCTTTCTTTCCTGTTGAATATAAATATATGAAATTATCAATATAGTTACAAATGAACAGTCATACCTTTTGTCCAACTCCTATCTTTCCCAATTTATCAGTGTATCACTCTTGGTTTGAACTGTATAGGACTGTGCATATTCTATTTAACAATGCTTTTGTCTACTTTCATTTTTAGTAACTCAGAAATTGAAGATCAACCTCAGGTTTATAAGAACAGTATTGCCAGTCTCATATAGAGCAGAAAAGCATCAGAATACGCAGAGGTGAGCATATATTCCTAATGATCATGAAAGCTTATAACACATGTAGGCTACAGTCCATTATGTGTAATGTTAGTGGTATATTTTTTTTCTGAAATGTCACTAAGTGTATGAATGATCCAAAGATAAATCAATGCAATGTCCATTTTTTGCAGGACTCTACCAATGCTGCGCCGGTGGACATAGAAATCCTTGTAATTGCATTTCCAAAAAACACACTTCACAAGATCTTCATAAGGGAACCACAGTGATGGGCATTACAGTCTTCATTAAATGTGATTTTTACTTCCTAATGGAAGCTTTTATTATTTACCTGACTGAGCACATTGTTCTTTAATGTGTTGTGTGTGAATGTTCTTGTTGTAATGTTATTAATATACACTATTTTATTGTACTTATTTATATTTTTAAGCAGTGTTAGTCTAATTAAACTGTTTGACAAAATAAACCCAATACATTTGGACTTTCTTGAAGAGTTGCGACTTTGGTGTTTCAATACATTTCCCAACTGTACATGAGTGCCTAAGATTACATGCATCTTTCTAAAAACATAAAGTCCCCTTTTCAGGATGGTTAAGCATCAGCTTTGAAAGCAAATGAAAAAAAAAAAAAATAACATCTCAATTCTATGATTGATCATTCCATTTCCAGACAGCTTTTCAGTTAGCAGTATATTTGAATCTCATCACCTAAATAAAAGACAGAATTGCAGTGATTGTACTACTCCTGTATCTTTCCTCACCTAAGAGTGAGTAAACACATTAACATTGTGAATGCAGTGAAAGGTTTTGTTTAAATAACCCAGGTCATATTCATCTGGGTGCATCCTGTGACTGTGCTTCCCCGAAGCTGTGTACAATATACACTACCGGTCAAAGGTTTTGAAACACTTGACTGAAATGTTTTTCATGATCTTACAAATCTTTTGATCTGAAGGCGTATGCTTAAATGTTTGAAATTAGTTTTGTAGACAAAAATATAATTGTGCCACCATATTAATTTTTTTCATCATAAAACTAAAATTAAATTAAATTTTATATATATATATATATATATATATATATATATATATATATATATATATATATATATATATTTTTTTTTTTTAATGGATGACTTGGACCAAATAATAAAGAAAAGCAGCCAATAAGTGCCCAACATAGATGGGAACTCCTTCAATACTGTTTAAAAAGCATCCCAGTGTGATACCTCAAGAAGTTGGTTGAGAAAATTTCAAGAGTACATGTCTGCAAATTCTAGGTAAAGGGTGAGTACTTTGAAGATGCTAAAATATAACACAGTTTTGATTTATTTTGGATTTTGTTTAGAAACAACATAATTCCCATAGTTCCATTGATGTTATTCCATAGTTGTGATGACTTTACTATTATTCTAAAATGTGAAGAAAAAAATTGTAATAAAGAATGAGTAAGTGTTTCAAAACGTTTGACGCTGTAGGTCAGAAAATGTATGCATGTTCTGTGAGCTATTTTTAGTGAGTTAGCTTTTGTTCGCCTCTTTTTGGGAACTTTCCCCTTGATAATTAGAAAACATCCCTTAGAGGTTGTAATACTTTATTTACTTTCTTTTAAAATAGACAAAATAGTATTCATGTGATCTAAAATGTTGTTTGTTTATCACATGCTCAAATAAAAACTTTTAACCATCATATGCATCTTTTGTGCATCATGATTTTATTTGTTCTATAGATATGATGATTTTATGAAAAGATAAAAGAACGTATAAAAATGACTAGCCATTTCCAGAAAGTGCCATTCTTTCTCAGGCCAGCAGTCATGACGTTACAAAATGTTTATTCATTCAAACCAGTGATGAAACATCCTGCAATTTTATGCTAAAGTCTGATATATATATATATGCATATGCATATGTATATATGTGTGCTGGAAAACCCCACAGCTTTCAAAATGAACAAGATTTTATGGGAGAGCAGATGACTGAAATGTATCTAGGGATATACTTCTCAAGTAAATACCACAGAAGTGATTCAACTGAAAGGAGACTAAAGAAGACCATGGTATGTATTGATTAGGAATCTATAGTTTACTACTATATTATATTAAATGCAAACCCTGCAAAAGAAAAAAAATACTTGTATACATTTATATAATGCATATAAGCAAGTGGTTATTTTAAATGTCCAGACTGGAGGTGTTTTGAAGCTTAGAGCTACATTTGGACACATTGGACTTTTGATGATGTATCTCAGGGTGATATTGGGTAAGTGTATGCTTCATTCATTCTCCTCAAGGAAAAAAAAAAGAATTTATAAATCCTATATACTGTAAATAGGATTAACTTCTTTTGCCATGAATTTTTTCACATTTAACCATTGAAAAACTTTGCAGTCTATGTCGATGGATGGACTTACAGTTACTCAAATAAAACAATGTCATGGAATAACTCAAGGAAGTGGTGTCAAACAAATTACACAGATGTTGTGATGGTCCACAATGAAAATGTAACACGTTTCCTCATAAATAATTTGCCACAAATATCTGGCTCTTACTACTGGATTGGAATCAAAAAGATTGATGGTATTTGGACTTGGGTTGCCAATGGACAGGTTGTGGACTATCAACCTTGGGCAATAAATGAGCCCAACAACGTAAAGTCTAATGAAAACTGTGTGGAGATGTACATCAGCATCTCAGAAAATAATGGCAAGTGGAATGATGAAGGTTGTGAAAAGGAAAAGCTTCCAATATGCCAAAAAGGTAAGGAGACAGGGTGGCAAGGTGCAATAATGTGATATGTTAAGCCTTACTTGTTGCCTTTCTTTTCAGTTTGAGCACATATTTACATTAAAGTATTAATTTTCACCAGTATTGTGAAATCCTCTCAGAGACAGAAAAAATTAGATGCTTAAAGGGATAGTTTACTCCAAAATAAAATTCTGTCATCATTTACTCACCCTTATGTTGCTCCAAATCTAAATGCCTTTCTTCCATGAAACACAAAATGTGATATCCTCAGTCCTCATTCTTTTTTATTGTATGAAAAAAAGATGCAATAAAAGTGAATGGTGACTGAGACTAACATCTTTTGTGTGCCACATAACATTTACAAAAAAAAAGTCATATGGGTGTGGAACAATATGAGGGTGTGCAAATAATGATGGATTTTTTATTTTTGGCTGATTTATCCCTTTAATAGTAATATGTAATAGTTTAGTAATATGATTTTAAAACAAGAAATAAAATGGGAAAGGCCTATAACATTTTGGAATTCATTTTTTAATAGTCTTTAAAGAGCGTCTCTCCTAAATCTGTATATTTTCTCTCAGCACAATGTCTAAACAATTCATGCAGTGATAGAGAAGACTGTTTCGAACAAGTCAACAACTTCACCTGCACGTGTAAGCCAGGTTTGTCGGGGCCGCGCTGTGAAACAGGTCAGGACGAAATGTATTTCAACAGGAATCCAAATGTCTTATTTTATAACATTAAATTTATTGATGAAATGAAATGAGAGCCAGCAATTGTTATAATCCAGATTATCACAATGCATGTTGTGAAGAATGTTACTATGACCATGACACATGTATGGTTTCAAAATATATATATATTTTTTTTTTTACTCAACTTTAAATCTTTGTTAATGTTTATAAATATTATGATCATTTGATGTTAGAAATTCCTTGATCATGCAAGCTCTTCTCTCTCTCCAGCTGTATCATGTGAGAAGCTATCCGCACCGCAGCATGGCTGGATGGATTGTGCTGGTTTTTATGGGAATCATTCCCTCAACTCAACCTGTACATTTTTCTGTGCTTCTGGTTACAAACTGAGTGGCACAGCTGAGCTCAAATGCAATTCCTCAGGTGCATGGAATGCACCTCCACCTTCATGTGCAGGTACAAATTAAGCTCCCGTGTTTACATCAATATTTCTAAAACTTGAATGTACTGTATGTATAAGAGGATCTCTCGTGCCAGTCAATCTTGTGTACCACATCCAAATTCAAGTGAATTGTTTCCCAAATGTCTGATGGCAGTGGAGTGTTACCCCCTCCTTTTGTTTGGTGGTGGCTTGATGAACTGCTCTGAAGGGCATGACACCTACAGATCTACCTGTAGAGTCCAGTGTCCACCTGGTCATCTGCTGCTGGGTTTTGCTGAGTTCTCCTGCAGAGCTGATGGCACATGGGTGTCTTCCTTTCCGCTAATGTGTGCAAGTGAGAACTTTCAAGCATTGAAATGAACACACTTTTCCTGTTTAATAGAATGAGAGTCTCAATAGAATGAGAGTTTCCCATATGCTCACAGTAGATTGTTTTGCTACCCCTCCTCAGATTATGTCCATTTCCTATGGGCACTTTTGGGATGCTTTGGCCTATCAATGTTCTGTTGCTGTCTATTATGCTGTTCCAAATGCAGAAAGAGTGAGTATAGTGTGAAGTCTATGTATGTATGTATCTATCTATCTATCTATCTATCTATCTATCTGTCTGTCTGTCTGTCTGTCTGTCTGTCCATCAGTCTGTCTATTAACTTGTGTTTTTCTTTTTAAATTTAATCCTAGGTAGGAAGGCAGTCAGATCAAGGTAAAGTATGTTTACTGTAAGTTTTCTTGCAATTACTTTCTTTTTGTTCTTATTTAAATTTAAAGTGTGTTTGAATCTCGCTAATTCCACCATGTTTCTATCAGAACTCAACAGGAGACAATAAATCAAGTGAATGAAGCAGAACACACACCACTAGAGGGCCCTGCCTGTTCAGCATAAATGTGTCTAATCTGGCAACAACTAGTTCCACTTGATGATTCAGAAGATTAATCTGATTCGGTTCATATTTTTTTAATATAAAAACTAAGCATAAAAATAAGTTTTGTATGTGCAGATGATTAATAAAGTCATCAATAATATTCCTAATCTTTTGCTCAATGTTTGATGTTGTTTATTGTTGCTGGTACAAAACATAATATTATAAATGATTGTCATTTGTCCTGAGATATTACTCTCTCTCTAACTATCTATTATGAATGTGTGTGACATAAATAATCATAACTACTGGGGGGCCTGGGTAGCTCAGCGAGTATCGATGCTGACTACAACCCCTGGAGTCACAAGTTTGAATCCAGGGTGTGCTGAGTGACTCCAGCCAGGTCTCCTAAGCAACCAAATTGGCCCGGTTGCTAGGGAAGGTAGAGTCACATGGGGTAACCTCCCCGTGGTCGCGATTATTGGTTCTAGCTCTCAATGGGGCGCGTGGTAAGTCGCAGAGAGTAGCATGAGCCTCCATGTGCAGTGGGTCTCCACGGTGTCATGCACAACAAGCCACGTGATAAGATGCACAGACTGGCGGTCTCAGAAGCAGAGACAACTGAGACTTGTCCTCCACCACCCGAATTGAGGGGAGTAAACACACCACCACGAGGACCTAATAAGTAGTGGGAATTGGGCATTCCAAATTGGGAGAAAGGGGGATACAAAAATAAATAAATAATCATAACCTTTTTACTGTTAATTTTCTGGCATATAACGTCAGCCTTTGGCTTGCCCCTTTAATGACAGCACTATTACACAACTTCCTTCCACCTAATTCCCCATAGCTGACTGCATACCCTACAAGCAAATCATAATTATCAGTCATTTTAATCAAATTAAATGAAACTGCACAGTTGCAATGAAGGTAAGATGAACTATGAGCAGCCGCGGGCCGTGCATTTTAAGTCTAGGCCTTCAGTGTGATGCCATTGAGAAAACACAGTTTCACAATGAGTAAGATGCTTAGATGATCATACATTACATGGCAGTCAGCTAGTAATACCAACTGACATTTTAAAAACACGTCCGTGCATGAAAGCCAGAACTTAAAACAAAACTTAATGCTCAAGCAAAACTAATTTTAACTGCAGCATTATTGTTTTGTGAATTGTATGTTTTCATAAATCATAATTTTTCCATATGTATCTACTAAGGAGGTCTATAATACCTGGAAAAATTGATCTAATAATATTTGCGATTTAAATGTTGCTTGCAATAAATTTTGTTTCGTCAGGGTACATGGTAATGTTGCGTTCCATTCAAGTTGGATGTGGGATATTCCTACTTGGTATCTCCGACCATAAATGCATTCCATTCCCCGCTCCCATTAGCTTAGCAGGTGTTTGACTCTCATTAGAGATGTCACCTAGCAACCCAACTGTTAAACAAGGCTGCAGTGCTAGCATTTGTGCTTCAGGTGTACAATTATCAAAAGAGATTATAATGTTTTTTCCTCGATTGCTTAAACACATTTGTCCACTCTGACATCACATTTTCAAAACAGTTAACACACAGGCTAAAACTGAAGCTCACTGGCCAAAATGACTAATTTTGTTTGCAAAATGCTCTAACACTCACAAAACATTAAAAACATGCAACAAAAGCAAATATTTCCATCAAACACCACAACTTGGTCAAATTAATATATTCTTTCAATCAATCATTACACAATGGACAAAATACAGCTATCAATATGAAATTATACTTTTCAAACTCAGAAATGCTGAATACTGTAAAAAAAAGCAACCAAAGGAAATTTAGGGGTAGAAATATCTAAAAAAAATAAAATAAAGTTGAAATACTCAGAACTTCACATTTAGTCCATTCGTTCCTGACGATTATGCCACAGGTTCTCATCAACATCGCATTGGATGTTTTCCCTTGCAATGCACCGAGGGGAATACCTTGCATGGCATATCCATCCCTGGCAGTCCTCTGCACCTATTGCCAGGCAACCAGCATTCATTGCCTCCAGTAGGGACATCTGCTCATATGGCTGGTGATCATACACCTTCCATCTCCAAGCAGAGAAGAACTCCTCAATTGGGTTCAGAAAAGGGGAGTATGCAGGGAGGAATTGTATCATCATACGGGGCTGGGCTGCAAACCATTCATTCACAAGGCGAGAGTGGTGGAAGGCAACATTGTCCCAAATGATGACATACGGAGTCATGCCAGGCCTAAACAGCCCTCTCTCTTCGGGTGGAACCAATGTTTCATTCAGTGCATCAAGAAATATGATGAGGCGTTCTGTATTGAATGGGCAGATAGTTGGTATGTGGCAAAAGACACCATCATTGAGATGGCAGCACACATGGTGATATTGGCGTCCCTCTGACCTGGCACTGTGACAGTGACCCTCTGCCCAATTACGTTCCTCCCACGTCTGCTCACTTTACAGAGGTTGAAGCCGGCTTCATCCACATAAATTAATTTGTGATGTGCCCCTTCAGCTTCAAGCTCCATTATTCTCCAAGAAAAAAAAAAGCAAATTCATAAAGCAAATTATTATAGTTGCATGTAACTGTATGGTATAACAAGGCATTACAATTAAAAAAAAAAAAAAAAAAAATCCATACCTGCACATACTGGAATCTTGCCTCCTTCACGATGTCAGAGTTTCTTTGGAATGGAACTCTGTACAGCTGCTTCATTCTGACATGGTCACACTATTCAACTCACACTGTTGATATTTCTAAATTCTCCCTGATCTGCAATTACTGCTGCCTGGATTTCACACAGTCTGATCGCATTGTTTGCCATGACCATATCTACAATGGCAGCCTCCTGTTCAACACTAAAGATCTTTCCTCTGCCACCAGTGTGTGGATTCTATAAAGTAAAAGCAAAAAGCATGTCAATATTGACATTTTGACAGTCACATATATGGGATTGATGAAACATCTGCATTACTGTAGACACAGTTTGTTCTGCCAACAGGGCAATACAGTAAAGCTGAAATACACAGTGGTATAAAGTAACATTGTGACTTACCTGTTCTCATTCCGAAAAAGCCTGACAATAGATGCCACAGTGCTCTGACTCAGAATGGGCTGGACCCTTTGTCCAGCCTCTCTAAAGGACAAGCCATGATTGATGACATGTTTTTGATGACAATAACTGTTGCCCAAATTTCATTTGAAACTTGAGCTCTATTTTCACCTCTTGCTGCGGCTCCTCCATCACGCATGCAAACTCCTCTTCCTCAGGCCCCTCTGCCATGGCCTCTTACTCTTACTCTCCTTCCATGCCTTGCTATGCTTGCAAATAGCAACACAGAGGTGGCATCTTTTATAGATGGATGAGGACTGATTGCTGATTGAAGAGTTATGCAAACGAGTTTCACACAGGTGGATTAGAGATTCATAATTATGCAAGTACTTTCTATCAGCTGTGAATAGATGTTTTCATTTTGTTCAACACAGTTAATCCAATAGAGTTTGGGGTCTTTCAATGAGATCTGTGGTAACTGTTTTGACAAAGCGTGTGAAAAATGTGTGAAACAAATGAAAAATTGTGCTAAGAAGGTGATGGTGAAGATCAAGTGGATCCCAGTTTCATTAAGCGTGTCTTAGCAAATGAGAAAAACTGTATTCAATTTTTTAACATGCACTTCCAGTGTGATTTATTTGTGTACCTCAACATTAGAATATTTCACAAGAAAGGAAGGGAGGGGGCTATTCCTTTGCCAACAGCCATGTTTGATCTATTAAAAACATCTTGACGGTTAAAATAGAACTAGAATAGAACATTTAGCCTTTGTTAAGCTATTTAAGTGTACATTAATGAACTTTTGAATTGTGATTAATTGAGGATTGTTCTGCAGATGTGCTGTACCTGTGCAGTTGGGAGTTTTGTCAGTCCAGTGCCCATTGGGGTCACATCGGGTTGTCCTTGAGCCCTGGAGCACAAAACCCTCTTCACACTTGAACTCACAGCTTGAGTTGTAGCTGTTACAGTTTTTTTTTTAATTGGTTTGGTGCAATTTTCACAAGCAAGTGGAACATTTTCAAAACTCTTAGTACTAATCTCACAACAGATCATCACAAATACACTTTTTTCAAACATTTCAGCATATTTTCAATTGTGTTAGTACAAAACACAAAATCACAAAGTATCCTTTTCTCTACACATAATATGTGTTTCATCTATATCAGCTATTCATTCACAGTAACTGCCTTTCATAATCTTATCAATATCAAACTTTTGATTTGCATCTCTTATCATTCAGTTTATTACATTTGTCTGTCATTTAATTCAACTGATCTTAAAGGGGACCTATTATGCAAAATTCACTTTTACATGGTGTTTGAACATAAATGTGAGTCGGCAGTGTGTGTACACAACCACCCTACAATGTTAAAAGTCCACCCACTCCTCTTTCTTATATTTCTATTAATCAAAAATAGTGTCTCAAAATGACTGGTTTTCGTATCCGCTCTAAAGTGATGTCACTTTAGAGCAGGCTACGCCCACGACTGGTGACGGACTCCACCCTATTATCATAGATCCTCCCCTGAGTGATGACACACAGTCCGCCATTTTTTTCCACGCTGGATCAGCTACAGTGAGAAGAATAATGTCTCAGTTTAATAAGCGTCATACGTGTTCTGTTGTTGGCTGTAAAAGTGAACATAAGAGTCTTCATGTACTCCCGGCATCAGAGCCACTGAAGACGCAGTGGAAAAGTTTTGTTTTTGAAGAAAATGTGCCCCAAAACATACCAAAATTTGTGTATGTTTGTGCAAATCATTTTACACCGGACTGCTTTGTGAATGAGGGTCAATATAAAGCAGGATTTTCAAAAATTTTTACTCTCAAGCATGGATCAGTACCAACTGTTTGTGTTCCAGCTTTATATCCTGAAGATGTAAGTATCGCACTTTATATTTTGTGAATGTTTGCAAATTGCCTTTCCGAATGTGCTTGTTAGCTGATTCCACGGCTAATGCAGCTAAAGTTACCATTGTCTCTGATTGTATTCACGGAGACCAGAGCTATGTCTTTATAGCTTGTTTGCACATGACGTCACGTCACTGCATTGCTGTGGCATGAAATGCAGATGGAGGGCAGGAATTTATTTTCTACATAAGAAGCACTATAACAAACTCAAAATGCCTATGTTTTGCATTGTTTACAGTTGCGCATACATATATGGCTGAACTCCGGTATTTACGGTGTCAGTCATATTGGTTCTGATTTGTTGTTGCTATAGTATCCGAAGCACTAGCTGAAAAGGCACAGCCCTCTTCCGGAAAGGGGGCGGGGAGCAGCAGCACATTTGCATTTAAAGAAACACACGAAAACAGCGTGTTTTTGAATCCACCCAAAAAGAGGTATTTACAACATGGTATAATAAACTATCCGTGGGGTATTTTGAGCTGAAACTTCACAGACACATTCTGGGGACACCTGAGACTTACATTACATCTTGTAAAAAGGGGCATAATAGGTCTCCTTTAATGTTTAATCAATGAATCATTTATTATGTCAATAGATTTTTATGTAGGGCTTTACTGGTTGTTTAGATCAGTGTTACTATCAGAAATAATTAATAATTATTTATTTAGTTATTAATTAATATTTAAATTAATTAATTGAATCTAACTCATTAAAACCTCATATGGGGCTCCAGTAAATGTAGTGCGCTACGTTTAGGAGCAAGTTTGGTTATTAGCAATAATTAATAATTATCAAAGATAATTATTAATTATTAAAATCAATACAACATTGATGAGAATCAATGTTAGCTTTTCTAATCCTTTAAATTAACAATTATCAAAGATAATTGTTAATTGTTAACATCGATGAAACATTAATTAAAATTAACACTAGCTTATTGATCATTCAAATTCAACAATCATCAAAGATAATTATCAGTTATCAAAAATCAATAGAATATTAATAAGGATTAACATTGACGGGGCACCACCCTGGAATCAGGGACTAATAACCAGAAAGTATAAAAGTCTCAATATTAGATTGTTTTCTTAGGAAAATCGACATCCGAAGAATATAGATTTTCGGGAAGAAAAACAATGAATGAAGGCTTGAATCCGAGCACTGACATCCCATCAGCATGACACAGGCGTATGTAAAACAAACCAAAACACTTCTCTTTGTAATATAAACAAAGTTTATTTATGCAGTAATATCAATTAATAATTAATACAATGCAGTCAATAAACTTCCGACTTACAACTACAAACTAAACAGTGATATGATTAGATATGGAAACTAAAATAATCTTATAACACATAAGGTGTGTGTGTGAGAGTGTGTGTGAGAGTGTGTGTGTGTGTGTGTGTGTGTGTAAGGAGGGACGCGCACAAAATGGCGAACGCGACTCTCGTGGAGAGTATGTCACGCGAGACTTCCGGCCAGGGAATATGACCGCGAATGGGGGCGGAGAGAAACCAGTCAATGGCGTCTACCAGTTACCGCGTGTATCCGCTTGTACGATAGCTTAGGGACAAAGCTGGGCTTTAGCATGAAGCTATCTATGAGCCAAAAATGTGTGCCAGAATGTTTGTGAGGGGTCGCGTGCGTGTGTGTGTGTGTGTGGTTAGTACGACAGAGAGAGAGAGAATAAAGTGACGGCCCTAAAGCAGATTTTGCGATCGTGGGAGAGAAAGCAGCTGTTAGTTTATCGCTCAGAGATGCGGTGGACGGCTCGTAAACAGTCCCGCGTTCTTTGACTCTTAATGGATCAAAACAGTTTGCCGGTCTCACCCGCGATGGCGAAAATGCACAACAGTCCAATTTGGTTGGACCACAATACAGCAAAACAAATTCGTGATAATTAATACCTTGAGTATTAATAATGAGCGGACATGGCAGTCCGTAAACTGTACAAGCAAAAAACCTTGAAACACAATAATAACACACTATAATATTCTATCTCTGCCCAGACGTAAACCTCTTACTTGAATCGCATGAGGATGCAGAATGTGTGTTCATCCGTCCTTTAATTCCGACCCGGTTCCTTGAGGCTTTGTTGGCGGGCACGGCTGTTGATTCTCGGCGGGCTGGCGGAGAACTTCAGAAATGTCGACTTGATTGAAGATGGAAGAGAAATCTTTAATCTCTTCACTTCTGTAGGCAAATGGATGAAGATGCGGATTGCTCGGCGGTCTCCTTCGGATCCGTTAGAGTGTTCGGTTGAACACAGAGTAATCTCAACTCGTCCAGTGAGATGGAGATTGTATGGCCACAGTTTCAAGTCGGACGTTACTTCCTTGTGCCACGAGGTTGCACCTGAGAGCAGCGATGAGCTGCGTCTATACACTGCAAACAAAGTTGCTGGAAGCAAATCCCAGAAGCATTTCAGTGGTATTTCTACTCCTGATGATGTCATGGTTTGAGGGACGTTCTGTTGTGTGCCTCATCCAATAGGAGAGTTCGATCCTTTAGTGAGCAAGACTTCATGGGATTTGTAGTCTGTTTTGGACTCCCTTTGTTTGATTTTGGCGCGATTTTTATCAGTATAATTTATGACCTGGTATGTGGGGGCCTGAGTTAGGTTTTTACGACTGTGTTAGGCCTGCCTTTGTCTTCTATCTGAATACATGAGGCCCAACAATTTTCAACTGGTCTGATTGTTGTCTGATAATTTGTAAGTTACAAATTGCTGTAAGAGCTTTCAGTCAAGAAAGACCAATTATAATAATCCCAAATATTACTAATTACTTTCACCCGATGATCACAATTAGACACCATATAAGTAGAACTGTGCGTGAGAATTTGCAATATTCAAACATGGAGCAGGATAGACTTGTAGAGAGAGGAAACCTGCATCAAAGAGGTGGTGGTGTTCCTCAACAAAGAGGTGGCCATGGGCCTAGACAAAGAGGTGGTGGTGCTCCTCAACAAAGAGGTTGCCATGGGCCTAGACAAAGAGGCGGTGGTACTCTTCAACAAAGAGGTGGTCTTCAGAGAAATGTAGGCAGAAGACAGCGTACTGTCATCCCAAATGAAGTCCGGGCCATCATTGTTGACCATGTGGTTAACAGAGGTTAATTCAGCCTAACTTACAAAGGTCAACTGTCAGCTCTATCATCAGAACTTTTTGCCAAGAAAACCGGTAAACTATTCACTATACTTTTACAATATAGTACTGTAAGTGGCATTACTGTATAGAAGAACAACATGGAATTGTCACAGTTTTATGTCATTTATAGTAGTAAAATATTGACAGCATACTGTTTTACTCTCAGAATTAACAGGAGACAACCTGGTGATGGTCGCCCATGTGTTCTGACTGACCAGCAGGAGTTGGCTGTGGTGGAAATGGTCAGGGCAAGGAATGGCATACGGCTGTCTGAAATCAAGCAGGCTATCGAGGAGAGCAATGACACCTTTTCCAATGTGGCAACAATTTGCCTTCCAACTATTGCTCGCCTTTTGAAGAAGCACCAGGTTTCTATGAAACAAATTTACCTGGTGCCTTTTGAGAGAAACACTGTGTTCAGAATATGTTCAGGTACAACACTAAATTGGTGTACTGTATGTTCAGCTTTTACTGTATGTTATAGACATGCAATTTACAATACTGTACTACAGACTAACAATGTCAACTATTATTTGTAAAAGAGCCAACCAAATTATTATTTTAGAGGGTGATGGAGCTGGATGCTGCTGTGAATCATCACAAGTATATTTTTGTTGATGAGGTGGGTTTCAATCTGGTAAAAACCAGACGCCGTGGACGTAACCTTATTGGCCAAAGGGCAACCATCCAAGTGCCCGGAAAATGTGGGAGAAACCTCTCAGTGTGTGCGGCTATATCTGAAGATGGTGTTGTAGGCCGTAGACCAGTTCTTGGATCATACAACACTGAACACCTGATAGCTTTTCTAAATGAGCTTGAGCAGGCCTGTGAAGATGTCATCTATGTTATTGTGTGGGACAATGTCAGTTTCCACCATGCAGAGCTGGTTTGGGAATGGTTTCAGGCACATCCTCGGTTCATGACCCTTTACCTTACCCCATACTCCCCTTTCCTCAACACAATTGAGGAATCCTTCTCTACATGGAGGTGGAAGGTGTATGATCACCATCCCCATGAGCATGTCACCCTTCTTCAAGCCATGGATGAAGCTTGCAATGATATAACTGCAGAGCAATGTCAAGCCTGGATTCATCATGCCAGAAGGTTTTCCCCACGGTGCCTGAACACTGAGGACATTCACTGTGATGTTGATAAATTAATGACCAAATGTTGAAGACTGGCTTGATGTTAATTAATATTTTATGTATTTCAGATCTCCATTTACAGTGTTTGTTTTTTGTTTTTTTCACAATGCAACCACAGTATTGTTGTAAAAACTGTAAACTACTTTTGATGTGTTCTTTGATCATGTTGTATAAACTTTTGTTTTTTTTAATATGGCTTTTGTCATGGGGGCCTGGGTAGCTCAGTGGTAAAATACGCTGGCTACCACCCCTGGAGCTCGCTAGTTTGCTAGTTCAAATCCCAGGGTGTGCTGAGTGACTCCAGCCAGGTCTCCTAAGCAACCAAATTGGCCCAGTTGCTAGGGAGGGTAGAGTCACATGGGGTAACCTCCTCGTGGTCGCTATAATGTGGTTTGTTCTCGGTGGGGCGCATGGTGAATTGAGCGCGGATGCCACGGTGGATGGCGTGAAGCCTCCACACGCGCTATGTCTCCGTGGCAACACACTCAACAAGCCACGTGATAAGATGTGCAGGTTGACTGTCTCAGACGCAGAGGCAACTGGGATTTGTCCTCCACCACCCGGACTGAGGCAAACTTAGAGCACATTGGGAACTGGGCATTCCAAATTGGGAGAAAAAAAAAAAAATATGGCTTTTGTCAGTTTGTTTGAACGTAAGTGTAACATCCATTGTGATTGATGTGTGTACAGTTTTACAGTAAAGTAATATTCATTCAGCACTGAGGGTGATTTTAAACCTGTATCTTGTATTGTTTGCTACTGAATGAACTGATTGTTAAAAGTACTAAGTTGAAAGAAGATCTTACTGTTGTGTTTTGGTGATTAAACCAAATGTTCTCATTACATATCACGATGATCTTGTGTTTTGAAACAATGATTATGTGGAATGAAAATATGTGCAACTAGAATGAAAGCATGAGATCAGGTTTTAAAAGAATGACTAGCAGTGTTACAAGTGTGATCAGTTTAAAGTTTTGTACAAAGAGTTTTGAAAATGTACCACTTGCTTGTGAAAACTGCACCAAACCAGTTTAAAAAAACATCATGGTTACTTGTGTAACCTCCGTTCCCTGATGGAGGGAACGAGACATTGTGTTGATGTAGTGACACTAGGGGTCACTCTTGGGAGCCTGAGACACCTCTGGTCTTTGATAAAAGGCCAATGAAAATTGGCAAGTGGTATTTGCATGCCACTCCCCCGGACATACGGGTATAAAAGGAGCTGGTATGCAACCACTCATTCAGGTTTTATGCTGAGGAGCCGAGACAAGGTCCGGCCATTTCAGCGGGTAGTTCAGCGTTGTGGCAGGAGGGACACAACGTCTCGTTCCCTCCATCAGGGAACAGAGGTTACACAAGTAACCATGATGTTCCCTATCTGTCACTCACTCAACGTTGTGTCGATGTAGTGACACTAGGGGTCCCTATACGAAACGCCACAACTGGCTGAACTGTGTTACATGAACTAGCGGTGTGTGGTGGGCAGACCACTGTGTGCCTCATAGCCAGCACACCAGGTCGACACGTAACCTCCCCCAAGATAGTTATGAGTGTCGAACGGCCCTTTGGGGACAAGTCGACTACCCAAAAGTTAGAGACAGGCTAACCCAGTCGTGGCCTCTTTTCCCTTCTCTTTTTCCACTCCCTAAAAAAGAAGTGGGATTATCTGACTGGACCGCCAGGTCTAGTCGGGGGGTGTCCCTCCCAAGGGGAAGACACCGCGGAGACCACACCTCGCCCAAAGAGAGGGGGGGATATTTAAGTGGAAGAATATGTCACATGGTCTTTCTGACCATGTGGAGAGTCTTCAAGGTAGATCCTACCCAACGGGGGAGGAGTTACTACAAACATAAAGACTGGGGCAGAGGGGCTCTGCCCAAGGAAGACGCAGTTTGCCAACAGGGAAACGAATTAACAGAAGATATATATCGTATGGGGTTAGCCTTACAGGGAACCGCCACATGCAGAGCACCTACCCCAGAACAGGACTCTTAGTTAGCACGTGTACTGGGCCAGCAGCGAGTCTTTCCAAGCACTCGACTGCCACAGGGCTCGGAGGAAGTCAACCAGGGAACAAAGTTTGTGAACACTACTGGGAATTAATGGCACACATCTTCAGCTCAAAAGGAGGTGGAAAGCACTATGTGCAAGCACATAGATACACCTGGCCGGCTATCCCGGGCTTATCCGCTTGTATTGTGTGCCACTACCTGGGATGAAACCGGTTCCACCTGGAGGTTGTAGAACCTTGCAAAGGTGTTGGGTGTTGCCCAGCCTGCTGCTCTGCAAATGTCTGTTAGAGAGGCACCCCTGGCCAGGGCCCATGAGGCTGCTACACCCCTGGTAGAATGGGCTCATAGCCCTACTGGGGGGGCATGTCCTGGGCATGATATGCCATAGTTATGACGTCAATGAGCCAGTGGGCGATCCTCTGCTTGGAGACAGCACTTCCTTTCCGCTGTGCACCAAAGCAGACAAAGAGTTGCTCAGAGATCCTAAAGCTCTGCATGCGATCCAAATAGATGTGTAAAGCGCGCACCGGACACAGCAATGACAGGGCTGGGTCTGCCTCCTCCTGGGGCAGCGCTTGCAGGTTCACCACCTGGTCCCTAAAAGGGGTCGTGGGAACCTTGGGCACATAGCCCGGTCGGGGTCTCAGGATCACGTGAGAGTAGCCCGGACCGAACTCCAGGCTGTTTCGCTGACAGAGAACGCTTGCAGTTCTCCTACCCTCTTGATGGAAGTGAGTGCAGTCAGGAGGGTAGTCTTCAAGGAGAGTGCCTTAAGCTCGGCTGACTGCGAAGGCTCAGAGGGGGCTCTCTGTAGACCCTGAAGAACTACAGAGAGGTCCCATAAGGGAACGAGGGGAGGTCTGGAGGGATTCAGCCTCCTGGTGCCTCTTAGGAACCTGATGATCAGGTTGTGCTTCCCTAAGGACTTACCATCGACTGTGTCGTGGTGTGCTGCTATGGTGGCAATGTACACCTTCAAAATGGAAGGGGACAGCCTCCCTTCCAACCTCTCCTGCAGGAAGGAAAGCACTGATCTGACTGTACATCTCTGGGGGTCTTCCCGTTGGGAAGAACACCACTTAGCGAACAGACGCCACTTAAAGGCATACAGGCGCCATGTAGAGGGGGCCCTAGCCTGAGTGATCGTGTCTACCACTGCAGGTCCTTCCTCAGGGGAATTCACTGGGGGGGCTGTCGCGAGGAGCGTGAGGTCCAAGAACCACATCTGGGTGGGCCAATAGGGTGCTACCAGGATGACCTGCTCCTCGTCCTTCCTGACCTTGCACAGGGTCTGTGCAAGTAGGCTCACTGGGGGAAATGCATATTTGCGCAGGCCAGGGGGCCAGCTGTGTGCCAGCGCGTCTATGCCGAGGGGGGCCTCGGTGAGGGCATACCAGAGCGGGCAGTGGCAGGATTCTTGGGAGGCGAACAGGTCCACCTGTGCCCGTCCAAATCAACTCCAAATCAGCTGGACCACCTGAGGGCGGAGTCTCCACTCTCCCCTGAGGGTAACCTGCCATGACAGCGCGTCCGCTGTAGTGTTGAGGTTGACCGGGATGTGAGTAGCTCGCAGCGACTTGAAGTGCTGCTGACTCCAGAGGTGGAGTTGTGACATACAAGACGATAGCACAGACCACCTTGGCGGTTGACATATGCTACCATTGCCTTGTTGTCTGTCTGAACTAACATGTGCTTGCCCTGGATCAACGGCTGAAACTTCGCAGGGTGAGCAGAATTGCCAACAACTCGAGGCAGTTGATGTGCCAATGCAGTCGTGGGCCCGTCCACAGGCCGGCAGCTGTGTGCCCGTTGCAAACAGTGCCCCAGCCCATTTTAGAGGCGTCTGTCGTGACCACGACGAACCTGGAGACCAGTTCTAGGGGAACGTCTGCCACGCGCGATGTGTCCCGTGGCGCCATGCCCATCTCGGGACTCAAGTCTGAGCCAGTGCTGAAGCAGTCTCATATGCATCAACCCGAGCGGGGTGGCTACCGCTGAGGATGCCATATGCCCCAGGAGCCTCTGAAAAAGTTTCAGTGGAACCGCTGTTTTCTGTTTGAACGCCTTCAAACAGGCCAGCACTGACTGGGTGTGCTCGTTCGTAAGGTGCGCTGTCAAAGAGACTGAGTCCAGCTCCAAACTGAGAAAAGAGATGCTCTGAACCGGGAGGAGCTTGCTCTTTTCCCAGTTGACCCAAAGCCCTAGTCGGCTGAGGTAAGAGAGCACCAAGTCCCTGTGTGCGCACAACATGTCCCGAGAGTGAGCTAGGATTAGCCAGTCATTGAGATAGTTGAGAATGCGAATGCCCACCTCCCTTAATGGTGCAAGGGCTGCCTCTGCGACCTTCGTGAAGACGTGAGTAGACAGGGACAGGCCGAAAGGGAGGACTTTGTACTGATATGCCTGACCCTCGGATGCAAACCGCAGGAAGGTTCTGTGTTGAGGGAGGATCGAGATGTGGAAGTACGCATCCTTCAGGTCTACCACCGCGAACCAATCTTGATGCCGGACGCATGCCAGAATGCGTTTTTGCGTTAGCATCTTGAACGGGAGTCTGTGTAAGGCCTGGTTCAGTACTAGCAGGTCCAAGATTGGCCACAACCCACTGCCTTTTTCCGGTACGATGAAGTAGGGGCTGTAAAACCCCTTCTTCATCTCGGCCTGAGGGACAGGTTCTATCACACCCTTCCGTAGGAGGGTAGCGATCTCCACATGCAAGGTAGCAGCATTTTCGTCCTTGACCAAGGTGAAGTGGATACCGCTGAACCTGGGTGGGAGCCTGGCGAACTGAATCGCGTAGCCGAGTCGGAAGGTCCGGATCAGCCATCGCGATGGATTGGAAAGTTCAAGCCATGCATCCAAGTTCCACGCAAGGGGGACCAAGGGGACAACGTCGTCGGACGTACCGGAGCTCGAGGTGCCACACCACGTCATGGCCGTGCTGAGTCTGGGGACATCGAAGCACTAACCTGGCTCCTTGTGACCACCCCCGGAACAGCCTGGGACAGGGGAGGAAGAGGCCTGTCCTCGTAACCCGTGGGGACTGCCACATCAGGGGTGGCTGTGTGCCACAGCTGGGCGCTCAGGGGTGGGAAGACCACCGCTGGAGCGCCAATTCTGCAAGGAAAAATCCGTGGATGGTAGTCGTGATGACGACCGTGCACACTGGGTATGTGACCCAGGGAGGAAGGAAACTGCTCTTTTGCTGAACTGTTGGGTACCGCAGCCACTTGGGCATGTGGCAAAATCAAAGAAAAAGGCAACAAAAGATTTTCCACCCGGCCCTCCACCATGGGATGGAGTGGACTTCTTACCAGCTCCAGGTGAGTGGGTTTCTTCGTCCCAGGGTTGCCTGTCTCAGGGGTGCTTTGACGACCTCCGTAGGTTCTTAGCAGCCGACTGTGAGACGGGTGGCGTCTGCTTCCTGCAGTGGGCTCCACGCCGGGTCCAGGCCGAAGGGGCGGGATGCGGCAGAGCCGGTGTATTCACCGCAGGGGGACGCCCTTGGTGACGAGCAGATGGGGTGCAGGATCTTGTGCCGCGCCGGGGCAGGATGTGTCGGATAGCCTCTGTCTGCTGCTTCGCCGCCGAGAACTGCTGAGCAAAGTCTTTGATGGTGTCACCGAATAGGCCAGCCTGGGAAATGGGGGCAGCAAGAAACCGTGTCTTGTCGGCCTCACCCATCTCGAACAGGTTGAGCCAAAGGTGGCGCTCCTGGACCACTAATGTCGGCCATCATCCAACTGAGAGACCGCGCCGTGACCTTTGTTGCTCGGAGAGTGAGATCGGTCACCGAGTGCAGTTCTTGCATCAAATCTGGGGCGGAACTACCCTCGTGCAGTTCTTTCAATGCCTTGGCTTGGTGGACCTGCAGGAGAGCCATGGCGTGCAGGGCAGAGGTGGCTTGTCCAGCAGTGCTGTAGGCTTTAGCCGTCAGGGATGATGTGAGCCTACAGGGCTTGGACGGGAGCTTAGGGCATCCACGGCAGGTGGTGGCACTCTGCGGGCATAGGTGCACCGCGAGCACCTTATCCACCTGGGGAAACGGCGTATAGCCCCTGGCCACCCCGCCATCGAGGGTAGAGAGGGCGGGGAAACTGTGGAATCGGGGCCGGGCAGTAAAAGGTGCCTCCCACGATTTCGTCAGCTCCTCGTGCACTTCCGGGAAGAAAGGCACTGGAGCAGGGCGTGGCTGCTTTGAGCGGCGCCGCAAGCCCAGGAACCAATCATCAAGCCATGAGGGTCCAGGGCAGAGCGGAGGGTTCCACTCTAACCCGACGCTCGCGGCCGCCCGGGAAAACATGTCTGTCATTTCTGCATCAGCCGGTGACTGGGCAATCGTCCCCGAGGGGGGAAGCCCAGCTGAGGCTTCTGCGTCTGACTGGACAGCCCGCTCTCCGATGCTGCGCTCGAGAGCTCATCATCTTCGCGGGCTCCGAACAAGAGGCCAGACTCGCCATGAGATAAGCCGGCGGACTCATCCGGAAGCCCGACTGGGGCAGACGAGCGTGCTGGGGAATGGGAGGTCCGCGGGGGGATACCCAGCGGAGGCTATCCCATTGAGGTCCCCAAATGGGCCCCAGTGCTAGCCGCGCTGGCCTCATACCCGTAGGTAGAAGGACCGTGGCGGGGTGCCGCTGGGGTGGCTTGCTTTCTTACGAAAGCAAGCCACGACCGCAACGTTACCATGGTCATGTTCTCGCAATGAGAACATGAACCATCCACAAACGCTGCCTCCGTGTGGGTCGCGCCCAGACACGAAAGACAGCAATCATGACCATCCGAAGTTGAGAGATAACGACCGCAACCAGGAATAACACACAATCGGAAAGTCATCTTTAAAAAGACGCGTCTTTAAAAAGACGTTCCGTATGTGCCGCTCTTTTAGAGAAATATACTCTTTTAGAGGAAAAAGCTCTTTCAGAAAATATACTCTCTTTTTTCTGCCGAAGCGCCCAGGGGCGTTCTCTGCAGTGCACCAGTGCAGAGGAGGGAGAAGCCGTTGAAATGCGGCATCAGATCCAGCAGAGGTGAATGAACAGTAGAATTCAGCTCAGTGAGCATGACCGTTTGGCTCCGAAGAAAAAATCCGAATGAGTGGTTGCAAATCAGCTCCTTTTATACCCGCACACTGGAACTGGCATGTTGAGTTAAAATGAAATTTTCCAAAGACACCATCACACCTCATACAACCTTTTTCTGGATTTCCAACAGGCAGACATTCAACAACTGCAAGAGTGAGAGTAGGAATTTACAAAATGCACAAACACATGGAAGACAATACAGTATGTTTGGACTGGGGTGGGTTCTACAGTTCCTCACAGCGTGGGGCCATGAAGCCTGGGTCACACTGACATGTGTAGTTCCCAATAGTCTCTACACATTCAGCATGCTCACTACAGGACTCCTTTGAACATGATGCGGCATCAACAGAGGACAGCATTTCAAATCAGGATGTATAGGCAGCAAACAAGCACTGAGGGCTGTCTTTTCAATCAGAAATTTTTTTATAAATAGTTTTAAAGTTACAGTTTTTCTCAGTTGCTTTGGTACATTTCTCAGATCACAATTGAAATTCTCAAAACTACTTGTTCAACCTCCACATCATATAGTCACTTGTGCACATCATAAAAGCAATTTCTCATTCTTTTGAACAAATTGCCAATGCTTGGTACATTCATGCAATTGATTATGTACAACTGTCTGCTGTTTGCTACATTATCAATTGCTTATGTCATGTTGATCAAAATATATTATACTGGTTCTCTGTTGAATAGCCTTACCCCCCAAAACATCTAGGTATTAGTTCATTGCATAAGTCATTAAATGCAGAATGGTTGAACCAGTTGTCATAATCTGTCAAGCATATTTTCTATACATTTCTATTAGACTTTTTTTGTAAATATGTCCTGAATTGATGAATTGCTCTCATGTGAATCTTGACTTTCACTAATGAAGGGGAATGTGTGTAGCATTAGATCAACTGATGATCAACCAGTTCTCTAAAATAGCTCAGAGGTGCATCTCATGAACCTTCAATTGGCAAGCATATATAGACAGAGCACAACACAGTGTTACAATATCTGACAATGGAAGAACAACAAGGAAACGAACAGGGTCAACAGCCAGGAAGAAGAAGAGGAGTAAGGATGCGTGGTGGAAGGGTAGGGAGGCAAAACAGAGGAAGAGGTAGAAGAGGCCAAGGACATAGGCACGTTTCCGATTAAATAAGGGCCACTACTGTGGACAGTGTTCTCAATCATGTCCTTACAATGGCTGAGGCTGGTCGAAGGGTGCAGCCAAATGTTGGGAGAACAACCGTGTCCTCAATCATTCAAATGTTTCGTAGACAGAACAGGTATGCAATCCAACAATGTGCACTGTAGTGTAATACTGTGTAATTACTGTAATGCTTCATATTACAGTAGTCCACTTGCATTTTACAGTATACAGTAAATATACTTTATACAGATACATACTGTAACACACAAACACACACACGTGTATACAGTGTATGTTTATGTATATTTGCAAAGTGACATATTTTTTTCCTTTTGTGCTGTAAAATAGTCTTGTCATTTTCTTTTCTGTATCGCAATGACATTGTACTCTAATTTGTTGACAGACCAACAGTAAAAGCGTAAATGTGAATCCTGTCCAATCTCTGATAGTAATGTGTAACTTTGTACTGTTGAAATTGATATATGCCATGCAGAAACAGTGCAGCCTTGTGCATTTTCAGTCATTGCCATCAAAACCATAGCCATGGTTTACAACAGGAATTATTGACAGAGGACACTACTGACAACATGGCTAAGCATTTTGACTATCTTGTTTGTGAACAATGACACAAGGACTTATCATTCTGATGGCATTGATATGTTCATTGACATAGATATTTAATTTTGAGAGATGAACTAAGGATTTTGAGCAAGTTACACGCTTTTGCAGGTAATCCATTGTGTGGTGCTGTTTGTACGAATTGTTTTGAGAAATACACTTACTGGTTTGCAAATGTTAAGGATGATTCGAGAAATGTACCAAAGTGACTGAGAAAAACTGTAATATGTTAAAAAACAACAATAAGGAAAAAACTATTAAAGATATATTACGGATTCAATGCAGGTTAAACTCAATCGACAGCATTTGTGGCATAATGTTGATTACCACAAAAATTTATTTAGAATTGTCCCTCCTTTTCTTAAAAAAAAAAAAAAAAAAAAAAATCAAGGTTACAGTGAGGCACTTATAATGGAAGTGAATAGGGCCCTTTTTTATGGTATAAATGCAAAAATGTGAAGCTTATAATTTTTAAAAGAACTTACTGTTAAAATGACTTGTATTCTTTTGTTAATACTTGTGAATTATTTGAGCCGTACAGTTTTTACAGGAATTAAATGGATTACAGGATTTACAGCGCTGCGTTGTAACTGCAAAGAAGTTGTAAAATTGGCTATAACTTCAACAGGAAATATTAGTTTTATCACACTAAAATCATATTAATATGCACATTGTATATGTCTTGTGGCTATGATTTTGAAACAGTGAGTATTGTAACGTTTATGGATTGGCCCCATTCACTTCCATTGTAAGTGCCTCACTGTAACCCAGACTTCTGCTATTTTTAAAGAAAAGGAGGGACAAGTTGAGAGAATTTTTTGTAGTTAAAGGAATAGTTCACCCAAAAATTACAATTCTCTCTTCATTTACACACCCTCATGCCATCCCAGATGTTTATGACTTTCTTTCATCTGCTGAACTCAAATGAAGATTTTTAGAAGAATTTCTCAGCTCTTTTGGTCCATACAATGCAAGTGAAGGGTGACCAGAACTTTGAAGAATCGCATAACTCAGCATAAAAGTAATCCATACGACTCCAGTGGTTAAATCAGTCATATCTTCAGAAGCGATATGATTGGTGAGGGCGGGGGAACTGTGGAATCGGGGCCGGGCAGTAAAAGGTGCCTCCCACGATTTCGTCAGCTCCTCGTGCACTTCCGGGAAGAAAGGCACTGGAGCAGGGCGTGGCTGCTTTGAGCGGCGCCGCAAGCCCAGGAACCAATCATCAAGCCATGAGGGTTCAGGGCAGAGCGGAGGGTTCCACTCTAACCCGACGCTCGCGGCCACCCGGGAAAACATGTCTGTCATTTCTGCATCAGCCGGTGACTGGGCAATCGTTCCCGAGGGGGGGAGCCCAGCTGAGGCTTCTGCGTCTGACTGGACAGCCCGCTCTCCGATGCTGCGCTCGAGAGCTCATCATCTTCGCGGGCTCCGAACAAGAGGCCAGACTCGCCATGAGATAAGCCGGCGGACTCATCCGGAAGCCCGACTGGGGCAGACGAGCGTGCTGGGGAATGGGAGGTCCGCGGGGGGATACCCAGCGGAGGCTATCCCATTGAGGTCCCCAAATGGGCCCCAGTGCTAGCCGCGCTGGCCTCATACCCGTAGGTAGAAGGACCGTGGCGGGGTGCCGCTGGGGTGGCTTGCTTTCTTACGAAAGCAAGCCACGACCGCAACGTTACCATGGTCATGTTCTCGCAATGAGAACATGAACCATCCACAAATGCTGCCTCCGTGTGGGTCGCGCCCAGACACGAAAGACAGCAATCATGACCATCCGAAGTTGAGAGATAACGACCGCAACCAGGAATAACACACAATCGGAAAGTCATCTTTAAAAAGACGCGTCTTTAAAAAGACGTTCCGTATGTGCCGCTCTTTTAGAGAAATATACTCTTTTAGAGGAAAAAGCTCTTTCAGAAAATATACTCTCTTTTTTTCTGCCGAAGCGCCCAGGGGCGTTCTCTGCAGTGCACCAGTGCAGAGGAGGGAGAAGCCGTTGAAATGCGGCATCAGATCCAGCAGAGGTGAATGAACAGTAGAATTCAGCTCAGTGAGCATGACCGTTTGGCTCCGAAGAAAAAATCCGAATGAGTGGTTGCAAATCAGCTCCTTTTATACCCGCACACTGGAACTGGCATGTTGAGTTAAAATGAAATTTTCCAAAGACACCATCACACCTCATACAACCTTTTTCTGGATTTCCAACAGGCAGACATTCAACAACTGCAAGAGTGAGAGTAGGAATTTACAAAATGCACAAACACATGGAAGACAATACAGTATGTTTGGACTGGGGTGGGTTCTACAGTTCCTCACAGCGTGGGGCCATGAAGCCTGGGTCACACTGACATGTGTAGTTCCCAATAGTCTCTACACATTCAGCATGCTCACTACAGGACTCCTTTGAACACGATGTGGCATCAACAGAGGACAGCATGTCAAATCAGGATGTATAGGCAGCAAACAAGCACTGAGGGCTGTCTTTTCAATCAGAAATTTTTTTATAAATAGTTTTAAAGTTACAGTTTTTCTCAGTTGCTTTGGTACATTTTTCAGATCACAGTTGAAATTCTCAAAACTACTTGTTCAACCTCCACATCATATAGTCACTTGTGCACATCATAAAAGCAATTTCTCATTCTTTTGAACAAATTGCCAATGCTTGGTACATTCATGCAATTGATTATGTACAACTGTCTGCTGTTTGCTACATTATCTATTGCTTATGTCATGTTGATCAAAATATATTATACTGGTTCTCTGTTGAATAGCCATACCCCCCAAAACATCTAGGTATTAGTTCATTGCATAAGTCATTAAATGCAGAATGGTTGAACCAGTTGTCATAATCTGTCAAGCATATTTTCTATACATTTCTATTAGACTTTTTTTGTAAATATGTCCTGAATTGATGAATTGCTCTCATGTGAATCTTGACTTTCACTAATGAAGGGGAATGTGTGTAGCATTAGATCAACTGATGATCAACCAGTTCTCTAAAATAGCTCAGAGGTGCATCTCATGAACCTTCAATTGGCAAGCATATATAGACAGAGCACAACACAGTGTTACAATATCTGACAATGGAAGAACAACAAGGAAACGAACAGGGTCAACAGCCAGGAAGAAGAAGAGGAGTAAGGATGCGTGGTGGAAGGGTAGGGAGGCAAAACAGAGGAAGAGGTAGAAGAGGCCAAGGACATAGGCACGTTTCCGATTAAATAAGGGCCACTACTGTGGACAGTGTTCTCAATCATGTCCTTACAATGGCTGAGGCTGGTCGAAGGGTGCAGCCAAATGTTGGGAGAACAACCGTGTCCTCAATCATTCAAATGTTTCGTAGACAGAACAGGTATGCAATCCAACAATGTGCACTGTAGTGTAATACTGTGTAATTACTGTAATGCTTCATATTACAGTAGTCCACTTGCATTTTACAGTATACAGTAAATATACTTTATACAGATACATACTGTAACACACACACGTGTATACAGTGTATGTTTATGTATATTTGCAAAGTGACATATTTTTTTCCTTTTGTGCTGTAAAATAGTCTTGTCATTTTCTTTTCTGTATCGCAATGACATTGTACTCTAATTTGTTGACAGACCAACAGTAAAAGCGTAAATGTGAATCCTGTCCAATCTCTGATAGTAATGTGTAACTTTGTACTGCTGAAATTGATATATGCCATGCAGAAACAGTGCAGCCTTGTGCATTTTCAGTCATTGCCATCAAAACCATAGCCATGGTTTACAACAGGAATTATTGACAGAGGACACTACTGACAACATGGCTAAGCATTTTGACTATCTTGTTTGTGAACAATGACACAAGGACTTATCATTCTGATGGCATTGATATGTTCATTGACATAGATATTTAATTTTGAGAGATGAACTAAGGATTTTGAGCAAGTTACACGCTTTTGCAGGTAATCCATTGTGTGGTGCTGTTTGTACGAATTGTTTTGAGAAATACACTTACTGGTTTGCAAATGTTAAGGATGATTCGAGAAATGTACCAAAGCGACTGAGAAAAACTGTAATATGTTAAAAAACAACAATAAGGAAAAACTATTAAAGATATATTACGGATTCAATGCAGGTTAAACTCAATCGACAGCATTTGTGGCATAATGTTGATTACCACAAAAATTTATTTAGAATTGTCCCTCCTTTTCTTAAAAAAAATAAAATAAAAAAAAATCAAGGTTATATTGAGGCACTTATAATGGAAGTGAATAGGGCCCTTTTTTATGGTATAAATGCAAAAATGTGAAGCTTATAATTTTTAAAAGAACTTACTGTTAAAATGACTTGTATTCTTTTGTTAATACTTGTGAATTATTTGAGCCGTACAGTTTTTACAGGGATTAAATGGATTACAGGATTTACAGCGCTGCGTTGTAACTGCAAAGAAGTTGTAAAATTGGCTATAACTTCAACAGGAAATATTAGTTTTATCACACTAAAATCATATTAATATGCACATTGTATATGTCTTGTGGCTATGATTTTGAAACAGTGAGTATTGTAACGTTTATGGATTGGCCCCATTCACTTCCATTGTAAGTGCCTCACTGTAACCCAGACTTCTGCTATTTTTAAAGAAAAGGAGGGACAAGTTGAGAGAATTTTTTGTAGTTAAAGGAATAGTTCACCCAAAAATTACAATTCTCTCTTCATTTACACACCCTCATGCCATCCCAGATGTTTATGACTTTCTTTCATCTGCTGAACTCAAATGAAGATTTTTAGAAAAATTTCTCAGCTCTTTTGGTCCATACAATGCAAGTGAAGGGTGACCAGAACTTTGAAGAATCGCATAACTCAGCATAAAAGTAATCCATACGACTCCAGTGGTTAAATCAGTCATATCTTCAGAAGCGATATGATTGGTGAGGGTGAGAAACAGATCACTTTCACATTCTTCTACTTGTGTTTTTGATGATTCACATTCTTCTTGCATATCGCCCTTTACTGGTCAGGGAGAAGAATTTCATGCAAAAAAGGACTTAAATATTGATCTGTTTCTCACTCACACCTATCATATCACTTCAGAAGATATGGATATAGGAGTCGTATGGATTAATTTTATGATGCCTTTATGTGCTTTTTGGAGCGTCATAATTTTGGCACTCATTCACTTGCATTGTATGGACCTACGTTACTCACCATGGCATGAGGGTGAGTAAATGATGAGAGGATTTTCATTGTTGGGTGAATTATCCCTTTAAGAACATTATGCTACAAATGCTGTCGATTGAGCTGAACTTGTATTGAATATTCCTTTAACATAAAAAAAGATACTTATAAAGACATTTATACAAACAAGTCCTTTTGTGTATTTGAACAGAGCTGCTTCATAATTAAATTGGTGTTTTATATGCATTTGTCACAGTTTTGACCTGTGATTCCCTCCTTGCCCTTGCAAAGGGTCACCTGACCTGTGCTGATCCATTGGGGAAGTTTTCTTTTCGTTCCTTATATAATGTTTCATGTAACAAGGGATACAAACCTAAAGGAAAGACCACACTCACCTGTCTGAGTGATGGCACCTGGTCAGCACCCACACCTTCATGTGAAGGTGGTTTTTTTGAAGCATGTCCATGATTTCATGAGTATGGAATCCAAGAATCCATCATATGAACTGTGGAACGAGGCTTCCAAATGTGCTAAACTAGAGTATTGAAAAACAATGCATTTTGAAATGCTCTTCTAAATTCAGCTGGAAGCTTTTTAAAGGGACACATACTTTACATATTTCCCTCCTGCAGTATGTACTAATTACATATTTGAGGTTTTAAGCTGTTATCATTTCTGTTTGAATTATTTTGGCAGTTGTAAAGTGTGACCCAATGAAGTCTGCCCCTTATGGCTCTCTGCAATGTTTTCACCCTGTGCAGGAGTTTGGTTATGCTGCTACTTGTTGGTTAAAATGTGATTTTGGTTTTGTCCACAATGGTACAAATTTCACCCAGTGCACTGCACAGGGTAACTGGAGTCACACCCCTCCTGTTTGCCTTGTTAACCTAAATCTTTAACAGTACAAATTCAGACATATTTTCAGTTCAGAATAAAAAACAGAATACATTTATGAAATAATCTTGGTTCGCCCTCAGCTATTCAGTGCCCCCCCTCTTTCTGATGCACCAAGTGGTGGAATCATGAACTGTACACACCCATTCTCTACCAGTAGCTACAACTCCAGCTGTGAGTTCAAGTGTCAGGAGGGGTTTGCGCTCAAAGGTGCAAATTATACCTACTGTGACCACACTGGGCACTGGACACACAAAACTCCCATTTGTACAGGTATGGCATCAGTTGCAGCATTCTGTTGGCATAATATCAGTTTATACAAGACCATCATTAAAACTGGCAAAGAATGGCTTAATGATATGTTGTAACACAAATGAGGAAGATGTGCAAAGAACATCAAAAGATGAGGTAATGTGATACAGACACTAATTTAATGATATTCAAAGGAATGTAATTCTATACTCACTATTAAGATGCTGTAAGCGATTTTTTTCATGGAAAAGTATGCACAAAATGTTCCTACTCCCTTAAAGATATTAATGAAATAAGTGTCCTGAGAAATCTCACCGGTCTCTGTGACAGCTGTAGATTTTGTAAACAGCAAACAAAAATGTGTCCCCGGACCGCGGACACTGATGCTTTTCACCTGTCAATCATTTTGCTCGTTCTCATAGTGTTGTATTTGAAGCAGATCATTGAGGCTTTGATTCATAATGTTTGTCAGTTGAGGGCACTATTGGGCCACTGTTGAATTTGACAGCCACAGGAACAAACAATGCTGCTCTTTTGCTTGGTTTTGGTCTCAAATTGATCTTTGGTGGGCGGGGTTTTGGAATGAGGGGCGTGGTTAATTCAACAAAAGCTTCAGAATGCTAAAATCACTTACAGCACCTTTAAATATTGATCTGTTTCTCACCCAAAGCAAACGTATTGCTTTAGAAGACATTAATTTAACCACTGGAGTTGTATGGATTACTTTTATGATGCCTCTATTTGCTTTTTGGAGCTTTAAAGTGCTGATCACCATCCACTTGCATTGTATGGACTTACAGAGCTGAGATATTCTTCTAAAAATCTTTGTTTGTGTTCTACTGAAGAAAGAAAGTCATAAACCTCTGGGATGGCATGAGGGTGTGTGATTGATGAGAGAATTTCCATTTTTGGGTGAACTATTCCTTTAAGGTAACAACTGCAGTTTACCACTTTTTGTATTTACATACTTGTACATTACATTTTAATGTGGGAGGGACAATGAAACATTTAACTGAACTTTAGCCTCATGTAATAGTTAATGTAATAGAGTATCTTTGTTTTAGCATATTTTCTTTTTTCTCACAAAATCCAGCAGGTTTTTTTAAAGACTCTTGTCTATTGTAAATATTTTTTTTGCTTTCATAGCTCAACAGTGCTCCCTTCTGTCAGCTCCTGAGAGTGGCTGGATCCAAGGAGGTCCCTGTTAATCCTCAGCAATGTTCTCTCTTCTCTTTTTCTTTTTAAATTGCAGCTGTTCATTGTGAGTCCCTCTCATTCTCTCATCTCTCACCTGAGCTGGGACCCCAGAGCTTGGATCTCAGTGTGTGTTCTAGTGTGCCGAAGGCCATGTGCTCAATGGAGCAAGTGAGGTCATCTGCACCTTCAAAGGGCACTGATTTTCCATCCAGTTGCGTTGGAAACGCCAACTCCTCCTCCAAAATCATTAGCAGTACTAGAAAAGTGAATTGAATTGAACAAAATTCCATAAAAATTGAATTGAGTTATCTTTAATAAAAACAAAATAAAAAAATAAACTATTTATTGAATTTTGTTCAACATTACACAATTCAATTTCATGGAATTTTGTTATGAAATTGAAATTCATAAATCTTAAAAATAGTCTAAAACATTTTTTGAGTGTAAAGGTTGTCTCCCTTTAATTATTATAATAATGATGATAACTAAAACTGTGGTAATAACATAAAATATTGAAACGAGTAGATAATTGTAGGGCCATTTCATCATAATTGCTTTTAAAACAAAAGGCCACTAAACCATATTGACAATATTTGTTATATATTTTCAGTAGAGGAGATGCCAGTGAGTGCAGGCATCTTCAGCTGGTCTTCTACTGCTTGGAGGACTGATATTTTTGTTAGTGTACAAATTTACAAAAAAGGTAAGAAACAGAAAAGCCTATTCTGCTATTGCCATTACTATGAAACAAATTTATCCAACCATTATACAAAGTTTAAAACAATTAACAAATATCATTTAATAGCATTTGAAATCAAAATTTGTTGGTTGGCAATTGAAAAAAATGCCTTTCACTTATCTGTGTACCGTAATTGATTATTTAATGCCAGCAAACCTGTTTGTTTTTTAGCTTTAGTAGGTCAAATGAGCATAGCCATTTTTAATACACTAAGTAAGATCAATGATGTGTATTGGCCTTGTGGTAAAGAGTTTTAAAATGCAACAAGGACCATTACAGTAACTACGGTAAGTGACTTTGAAGTTTAAAGGAATAGTTCACCCAAAAATGAAAATTCTCTCACAATTTACTCACCCTCATGCCATCCCAGATTTTTATGACTTTCTTTCTTCTGCTGAACACAAGCAAAGATTTTCAGAAAAACATTTCAGCTCAGTAGGTTCATACAATGCAAGTAAATGGTGACCAGGCACCATCAAAGTAATTCATATAACTCCAATGGTTAAATCCATATCTTCAGAAGAGATATTATAGGTGTGAGAAACAGATCAATATTTAAGTTATTTTTTACTATACTGTAAATGTCCATTTCACCAGCAGTGCTAAGCGCTCTCTTCTCTCCAGAGTTCTCTCTTTTTTTTCTTCTTTAATTTTTTTGCAGGGGGGGAAATTCATAGTAAAAAAGTACTTAAATGTTGATATATTTCTCATCCACACCTATCATATTGCTTCTGAAGACATTGATTTAACCACTGGAATCGAATGGATTACTTTTATGCTGCCTTTATATGCTTTTTGGAGCTTCAGAGATCTGGCCACCTTTCACATCATTGAATCAACCAACAGAGCTAGGATATTTTTCACAAAATCTTCATTTGTGTTCAGCAGAAGAAATAAAGTAAAATGTGAGATGGCATAAGGGTGAGTAAACAATGATTTGGGTGAATTATCCCTTTAAGCACTAAAACTCTGTTTAACTGTTTAGTGGTTTCAGTTCTCTTAACACATTAATCTATCTCCACAGCAGCTTGTTACGCTCAGAATAACTCTGCATTGGATGGGGATTTGAAGTCAGCCTTTGAAATCAGTTAAAAGAACAATGCACTCACATTGTACAAGCACTTTTATTTGATGTTTTCCATTCAGACTGTTGTGGAAGTTAAGGATTGTTGTGTTTAAAATAAATACTAATTTAAACAGGACTGTGTGTTGTGTTTTGTAACATTCGTAACAGTCCATGTTAGTATGCTGTGGAGTTATTTGCACACTATAGAACATTTATACTCTGTTCATCACTGTCATGCACGAATGGTGTAATATTAGTGTGAGTGACTGCAGGGACATTTCTCAGTATCTATGTGTAGCACCCTAACTGGGTGTGTGAGAGACAACGGAAACATTGTGAAACACCCTGTTGTCTACCCGCACACACCCACTGTTTCATCCAGCCTCACCCTGGACATGCTGTCCCAAATCAGACACCCAGGCCAGGGCATTTTGCCTAAGGGCATTGTGCCCGCTGTCACTTAGGCCCACAGTCTGACCTATAGAATATTCAACTAGTATTTTCTGTATGTTAAAAGCTCTGGGATTAGGATCTTATGAACATTTTCCATAATCACATGAGGCTAGGTTTGTACTAAGGAATGGGGAAGGGGAGGTTGGGTTATTGAAAAAATTCTATAGGTTTCTCTAGTGCAACCCAAATTGTCTTTAGTGCCACTATTACAGTTAATAAATGTCATACAGCTTCTTAAAGGTGCATTTTTTATGTTGTACTGGGCACTATGGCTGTTGTCTAGGATTTGGGTACTGAAGTACTATCAGAGAGGGTGTATAGGATAGATAATCAAACTTTATTAGAGTCACACATAAACGTGTACAAGGCATTCAAGATGTCACAACTGTGCGGGTGCCGTAGTGATGATCTCTTAAAAGGGCTTGTTTTATTTAACACATATCACTATGTAACAGAGGTTCATATTTGGATCAAAGGAGGAAGCGGGAGCCGGTTTTCACTGTTTCTTGAGTCAGAGTTTAACAAAATAATAGAAAAACGCTTTGCAGCTTCACACTCAAAACCAAAAGTCTGCTTTGCAGCATATAGGATAAGACAGGTCTGCTTTTCAGCACAACACTCTATATGAAACACTCTGGTAGCGGACACGTAGTCTCTGGCCTGTCTCTCTCTCTGCGGACTGGGTCATCTTTTATCTCCCCCGAATCTCACTGTGCACATAGAAACAGTAATTAATCTCAGGTGGATGTCCTTACCGCTTTCTTGCTCCCCAGACGAGCGCTCAACCATGCCCTCACCTCCACATACCCGGGGGAACCGTCCGGACTGCTTACTCCACCCTCCCCCCCACCACACACACACTTTTCTGGAGAGGAAGTCCATGACAGCCATCTGTGTCTCAAACTTAAATGGCTGGAGTGCCAAATACCAAGGGGTGATCCGGGCATTGGCATCCTTCATGCGGTGGAGCCATTGGAGTGGGCCGTTGTTAGAACAGAGGGTGAATGCTCATTCCAACAAATAGTAGCGGAGAGTGAGGACTGCCCACTTGATGGCCAAACACTCCTTCTCTATGGTGCTGTACATCATACAGAGCTTTCGACTAATGTACAGCACCGGGTGCTCCTCCCTCTCCACCACCTGGGACAGAACAGCACCCAGCCCCCTGTCCGATGCGTCCGTCTGTAAAACGAAAGGGAGAGAGAAATCAGGGGAATGCAGAAGCGGCCCGCCACACAGTGCAGCTTTTACCTGTGTGAAAGCCCGTTGGCATGGCTCCATCCACTGGACCGGGTCTGGAGCTTCCTTTTTAGTGAGATTAGTCAGTGGGCTGGTGACGTCCGAATAATTAGGCACAAACCTTCGATAATAGCCAGCCAGAACTGTCTCACCTCCTTTTTGGTCGCTGCGGTTTTATAAATTTGGGGTCGCACCTGCCCATGACCCAAGTGGAACCCCAGATACTGTATCTCCACCCGTCCAATTGCGCACTTCTTCGGGTTTGCTGTGAGCCCCGCTCGTCGCAGCGACCTCAGAAAGGCCCCCAGATGCTGCATACGCAGCGTGCGGTCTGAGGACTCGGTCCATAAGATGCTGAAATGTAGCCGGGACCCCTAACAAACTGAACGGAAGGGTCACGAATCGGTGTGGAGAAGGCCGTTTTCTCTCGGGACATCGCATAAAGGGGATCTGCCAATAACCCTTTGTTAAGTCCAGTGTTGTGTAAAAGTGAGCCGTGCCCAACCGATCGAGCAGTTCATCAATACGAGGCATTGGATACACATCCAATTTTGACACCGTGTTGACTTTTCTATAATCCACACAGAACCGGATTCATTGCTCTTAGGTACCAGAACCACCGGGCTGGCCCAATCACTATGGGATTCTACTATTACCCCCATATCGATAATAGCCTTTAATTCTTCTTGTACCACCTGTTTCTTCTGTTTAGGTAAGCGGTAGGGACGTCTACGTACCACTACCCCAGGCATTGTCTCGATGTGATGTTCTATGAGGTTAGTGCGGCCGGGGAGAGGCGAGAACATGTCAGAGAAACTTTTTTGCAATCTGGAAACCTCCGTACGTTGTGACGGCGAGAGGTGGTCTCCACACGGGACCAGAGTGAACTGATTGGCTTTTAGACTCACCTCTGGACCGAGCTCCTCCCTCTCCAGAACTACCGTCACCAAGGATACGGGGACTGCCTCTTTCCATGGTTTTAGTAGGTTGAGGTGGTAAATTTGATGAGCCCCTCCCCTATCTGTACGCACTACCTCATAGTCGACTTCCCCAACTCGCCGTGTGACCTCAAAGGGCTCTTTCCTCTTCGCGAGTATTTCGAGCTCGATGTGGGCAGTAATCCAAGTAATTTATCTCCCCTAAACTCCCATAGCCGAGCTCCCGTTATACAGCCGTAACTGACGTTCTTGAGCCTGTAGCAAATTCTCCTGTGATAGACGCCCCAGTGTGTGGAGTTTTGCTCTCAGGTCAAGAACGTATTGAATTTAATTTTTGCTTTGTGAAGGTCCCTCCTCCCAATTTTTCTTCATGACATTTAACACGCCATGGGGCTTATGCCTATATAACAATTCAAATGGGGAAAACCCCATGGAGACTTGTGGGACCTCTTGTACTGCAAATAACAGGGGTTCGAGCCACCTATCCCAATTCCAAGCATCTTCGTGCACAAACTTATGAACCATATTTTTTAAGGTTTTATTAAATCGTTCGACCAAGCCGTCTGTTTGTGGATGGTAATTCGTACAGCTTGCGTAGTGTACGTGACATGAAAGTAGTGCACTGATTGGTGAGGATTTCTTTCGGAATCCCCACTCGGGAGATAATTCTGGGCTGTCTTTTATCTCCCCCGAATCTCACTGTGCACATAGAAACAGTAATTAGTGACAGTTCATCTCAGGTGGATGTCCTTACCGCTTTCTCTCTCCCCAGATGGGCGCTCAACCACGCCCTCACCTCCACACACTACAACACCTAGTGGCGTGGATGCAGGATCTTTTAATTTTCAATAATGCCATTGTAGAAATACACTACATAGACAGAATGTATTATTCAGAGTAGAGCCATCTTCAATTTTTGACAGGAATGAAAACAAGGCTGGATAGAATTACAGTCTCTTCAGTATACTGTTGTTTGAAGTCTTTTGGAACGTTCCACTAACGAAACGTTGAAAAAAACATCTTTCAGTAGACAAAAAAAAAGTAAGCCATCTGACTCGGGGTTCTCCGCCACATATTTTAATTCAGCGTTTGAATGTGACTCCTCAGCTCTCATGGGATTATTAACACTTATAATGGAAATAGTAGGTCATCCGGGTATTTCTCGCATATTGTTTTATTAATACTGAGGATTTAGACATACAGTAGGCTGAGTTTGGATTGGCATGCAACCCATTCTACTCTTACTAATTCTACCATATCCATCTATGGCAGAAATAGTAAGAGTAGTATAGTATGTCATTCCGATCGAGCTCACCCATTCTTCTGCACTGGCATAATGCGTTTGGCATAATATATAGGGAAGTATTCATATTCGGATGCAGCTAATAAATCTATCCTTCACAGCCTCGTTTTCATTGCCGTCAAAATTTAAATATGGCGCTACTGTTTTTGTCTGTTCGCAGTCAGCCATTATGAATTATTTTGTGACGCAAAAGCATCCAATTATAAGGGGATTATGAGACAAAATAATTAACATTTTGCTGGTTATGTGATCTGAACTTGAGGTTTTTTCTTTAGGGGTAAATTTTTTTTTTTTAAATAATACATTTTTTTATTTTATTACCATACACTTTTGATGTGTGAATCTAATGTTATAAATAATGACAGTAGTTCAACAGTACACTCCGTACCATGGTCACCTTTCCCGTTGAACCTTCGAATGTGACTTCTGGTGCCAAGTGAAAATACACACTCAAACCAATCTTTTGTTACTAAAACATTTTTGACAACAAAGTTGAATGTTTCTTAAGTAACATGTAAAATTACAACGTTTTGATTTAATGCCGCCTTATCAGAAAGCCAGTTCGTGCTGCTGGTCAACAGAACCTCTTCAGCACAGAAGAAGGGAGTTGCACGGGGACTTCTACAAACCAGTCGCATCTGTCCGGACATCAACGCAGCATGGCACCAATTATATCGCTTAAGAGGAAGCATGTCTGCAGCCCGTCCTGGCATGAAATGTGTAATAAATAACTGATCATCTGACTGGACTGGATGCCTCCTGGCTGCTATCGTAATAATAACGAGGCTATTGTTACCCGCTGTGACCGTATGATATCCTTTTGATTATTTTTCCTTTCCTTTGCCTACTTTTCCTGCCAACGGCAAGTCTCGCGCCAAAAATTAATGCACGAGAGACTGCGATGCGCGTGCCAATGCGGTTTTAACCGGAATATAGTCTCATTGACAATTTGTTCTTGGTGATTTCTATGCAAACCTAATAAAATTGTTTATTTATTCCTAAGATTTTCTGTTAGTTTTAAACTATAGAATAACTGGTATAGTTCACAAAAAAAAAAAAAAAAAAAAAACTATAGCCGGTTGCGGCCCGTTCTGCATAACACGGCGGCCCGTTTCAGCTTATAGCTGCCGGTTCGGCCCGTTCGGCCCCTTTTCACGGCCGGCCCACTGGGAAAAGTCCTGGTTCTCCCCATGGTCAGTCTGCCCCTGCATGGCACATTCCAGAGAGGCAGCCCCAACATTCTGGCTTTTTGGGTGGTCACATCGGAAGCCCATGAGAAAAAAAAAAAAAGAAAAAAAAAAAGATGCAAGTATGCAGGTTGGATAGATCTAGTGCCACAATGTAAGCGTTCATGAGAGACTGTGACCGGATGTGGCCTTTATTTGTGTTCAAATGTAAGTCTAAAGATCTGGGAGATGTTATGGCCAGTGGAAGACACAGTCCTGTTCTGGTAAAGTGCCACACAGAGATAAGCATCATCATAGGAGGTGCTGAAAGCCTAGACTGTGTATGACCTTGAGTTTGGTCCAGTTCCAGTTCTCATTGCATGCTTGCTAAGGAAAGTACAAAGAATTTGCTACAAAGTACCCGATCACTAACATGCATTACAAAAATGCACAACATAAAACTGTATACAGTAGGCTATATATGTGGGGATATGTAATTAGCTGTGTCAGAATATATAGTATGTCATATAGATTTGTTTTAAATAATATGAGTCACTTTCCCAGTCAGATAGCATTTTATTGTAATTCAGTCCAGTTAACACACAAAACATAATAAATACAAATTACACCGAGAACATTTTCACCACAGTACATTTCCATTGTCAGCAGTCACCACCATTTCTATATCTGAGTCCTGAAACATGCAAAAGCAGAATACTCACACAAGCAGTACACACACATCCACACATGCATACACACATACAATCTCATGTATTTCTCCAGAAGCATCTGAAGAATGCTCAAGATGCAAAGTACGAGTCTTGCATTGAATACAAACAGTCAATGGGTGTCAAGAGCGAGGGTTCACTGGATGATAAACAGTCTGCAAAGTGACACACAGGGTCACTGTCCGTATCGTCAAAGAAAGTGTCACAACCTAAAAAGAGATGATAAATGTGATGGGAAAAGAGCAAAATGTGTTTCTAGCCCTGTATTTGTAAACCTTGAGTGTGTTTTATACCATAGGGATGCATGTGGTCTCCAGGCATCTGTGGAGGGGTAAGGCCCTGTCTGAAGGGGTCCAGCTTGATGCTCCTTGACTCTAGACTGATATTTTGTTGGGGCAGTGAGACATATGAACCTACTCTCTCTAGCTCTGCAGGCAGACCTCCACAAGAGGGCACTGTGGTTACAAAAATGGCAAGAAAATGGGCATTTCAGCATTGCAGTGTGAATTTTATATCAAAATGTACTGTTACTTAAAGGAATAATTCATCCAAAAATAAACATATTATCTCTTCATCCTTATATCGTTTTATTAAATAAAGAAATAGAAAAGGTAAAAGAGTTCAAGTTTATAGGTATTATTTTAGATTCTCAACTCACATTTGATAAGACATAAATAAACTTTCAAAAAAGTTGAAGATTCACTTACATTGTTTCAAATATATTGGACATTACATTTCAAAGCAGGCAGCTCAGCTTCTTATGTATGCAATAAATTTGTCTCATATTTCGTATTGTACCACAGTTTGGACTCAAACAAGCAAATCCACAGTAAATTGTATAATAAATCAGGCTTTAAAAATCATGGATAATAAACCAAATCATGTGCATCATTGCAATAAAAAAAATCTTCTTAGTTTTTAATTTTTTATAAATCTGTCCTACATAAAATTGGTGTTTAAAGTCTGCACAATAAAGCCCCACAGGTGTTATGTAAATTGCTAAATAGACAGGATGGTAGTAGAACAAGATGGATCACAGTGAATGGTAACTGTAGGGTTGACTATCACAGAACAACTCAGTGGTAAAGGGCTTTTTCTGTGAAGGGTTCTTAACTCTGCAACATGCTACCATCTGAAATAAAACCAATAACAGAAATAAAATCTTTTATAATATTGGTGAAGCGTTAGTATTAAAGAAACCAGAACTGTACTCATCTTTAATTTTCAGTTAATTTTTTTGTCTAATCTTTTATAAAATATGTTACCAGGGATGGGAGCAACCTTAGTAATTTTTTTTATTTTTAATTATTGCATTTATTTATGAATTGATTTGCTTTTATTTTATTTATTTATCTTTGTATGGAAAAGAGCAGAAAAACTAACAGAACTTTATTATAACATAAGATTTTTTCTGTTCTACATTGCTTGATTTCTTGATTTATGTTGTTTTTAATAGAAAAAGCCCATCTATGTACCTGAGATCCAAATTAGTCTCTATGTAATGCATCTTTTTTTAGTTTTTGTGCTGAAATCATGTTTTTGTACTGTCTCTACACAAATATATATATATATATATTTTTTTTATTGTTTAGAACAGAAAAAATCTTATGTTATTATAAAGTTCTGTTATTTTTTTCTGCTCTTTTCCATACAAAGACATTTAATAGTGACCATGTCTGTAAAGCTTCAAATATGACCAAGATAAATAAATAAAATAAAAGCAAATCAATTCATTAATATAAGCAAAAAAGAAGTCCAAGCAATGTAAAAGTAGAAAGTACATAAAAGTAGTCCATAAGAGCTCAGAAGACTTGGGATATAGCTCACACGTTGTATGGACTACATTTATAGTGCTTTTACTGTAGTTTTTGTCTTTACAGATGATGAAAAACATCACAATGAACTGTTGTTGTGTGGGAAAAACTGCAAGAAGATACTTCAAAATTTTCATTTTGTGTTCCACAGGGGAAAAAACAAACAGCATACGAGAGTCAGTAATGACAGAATTTAAATTTTTGGGAGAAAAATTCCCCCAAGAGGATGAGTTTATGCTATGAGTATTATAAGAGATTCAGAGAATAATCTGTGTGTGTAGACTGAGGAATTTTGTCAACTTTGTATACCAGTGTGTTGTGCTTGGCTGTCCCTTTTCTCTTGAGGAGACACACTTTGCTTTTGCTGCTGTCTTCTTGCCAGTTTTTTCATCTACATTTCAACAGACAAAGAGATAGAGAATTGTAAGCATTCACATAATTTAAAGTGTTTCCTCTTTTTAATCCCATGTCCCTTGCTGGATGCAAACTTAATACTGAGGCATGTACAGTCCATGAGAATCCTAAGAGAAAATAATACCTTTGATAATACAAAGGAAGGCAGAGAACACACACATAGCTACCCTGAAAGGAAATACGCATCTAATCTAAAAGCATCTATACATATAATATGTCATCAGTTTCCTGCATGAAGCAATAACACAGCTTGTTTCCTTATTGGCAAGCTCATACACTGCAGAAAGGCTTCTGTTATCAATTGCATAATTTAATGTTCTTTCAGTGAGTGTGTGTGTGGGCATCACATTACCTTGGCTCTTTGGTTCTGGAACCAGACCTGAACGACTCGTACGCTCAGTCCTGTCTCTGCTGCCAGAGTCTCCCTCACCTTACAATAAGATGAGACAGACAGAAAGAGAGCCATAGTGTGACCTTCATGGTCTATGGGTCATGTAAACTAACTGATGAACTGACCCACACTGGAGTATCAGATCAACAAAGATAGATACAGCAATGCAGTCAGACCAGCTGCAGTTGGAGAGGGGGATCATTCCTTACCTTTCCACAAAAAAAAAAGAAAACCTCCTTCACAATTTTTAAAATGCATTTTAAATGAATGGTGAGTTAAACCAAAGTTCAACACAGCATCCTCATTACACTTCTTTATTTAAGTTAAACAAGTTTAATAAAATATTAAACAAGTTTATTTCCCTATAAAGTTTAATTACCAGTATTTTAGCTATGATTAATTTGGACTATTATCAAGTTTTTGAGCTGGTGTTAAATATATAGTCACATTACAGACATGTTTGTGTTTTTGTATTGTAATGGCTGACCTTTCGACATGGTTTGGATGAGACCTCAAAAGAAGCTTTGAAAGCTCGTCTCTGCTGTGTTGTAAGGATGGTACGCGGTCTTTTGGGTCTCTTGTGGTCCATGTCTCCAGTTGTGTTACTGTCCCCTGCTGTCTTAATGTTCCCTTTGTTATATTCCTCCTCATCATCATCCTCACTTTTACCTGTAGTAAAGGTAGCACGGTTATATATAAGTGCCTAAGAGCTAATAACTATAAATAATTAAAGGTGATAAGCTAATAAGCTGATTATTAGCAACCAAAATATATTATTGTTTTTTCTCTCTGTTTTTTAAGCTTTAAGGTATAGTTCACCCAGAAATTAAAAATCTCTCATAATTTTCTCACCCTCATGCCATCCCAGATGGGTATGAATTTCTTTCTTCTGCAGAACTCAAACAAAGCTTTTTAGAAGAATATCTCAGCTCTTTTGGTCTATCTAATGCAAATGAATGGTGGCCAGAGTTTGAAGCTCCAAAAAGCTAATAAAAGCAGCATAAAAGTAATCCATACAACTCCAGTGGTTAATTCCATGTCTTCGGAAGCAATATTATAGGTGTGGGTGAGAAACAGATCAATATTTCAGTCCTTTTTTTACTATAAATCTTCCCCTTTGACCAGCCCCAACCACTAGGTGGTGATATGCACGCAGAATGCTAACTGCCAAAATAACAAAAGAAGAAGTGAAAGTGTAGATTTATAGTAAAGAAGGTTTTAAATATTGATCTGTTTCTCACCCACACCTATCATATCGCTTCTGAAGAAATGGATTTAACCACTGGAGTTGTATGGATCACTTTCAAGCTGCCTTATGTGGTTTTTGGAGCTTCAAAGTTCTGGCCACCATTGGATGGGCCAACAAAACTGATTCTTCTAAAAATCTTAATTTGTGTTCTACAGAAGAAAGAAAGTCATACACATCTGGGATCGCATGAGGGTGAGTAAATTATGAGAATCTTTTTTTTTTTTTTTTTTTTGCGGGGGTGGGGGAGAGGGTGACCTATCCTTTTAAAGATACTGTATATTCAATACAAGATAAGCTCAATTAACAGCATTAGTGGCATTACGTTAACACAAAAAAAATATTTTACTCGTCGTTCCATTAGGAAAAAAAAGCAGGTACAATGAGTCATTTACAATGGAAGTGAAATGGGCCAGTCCATAAACACTCTAATACACATATTTCATAAGTATAGCCATAAGACGTAAACATTTTAAGTGTTAACATGATTTTAGTTTGATAAAATTTCGTATTTACCTTATCTGTTAGTAGATATTTCCAATGTTACAACACGATTTTTGCTGTTTGTTGTTGTTTTTTTTCTTCATATTTTCTTTGTGTGAAAATCAACACTATGCCACATATGCAATTAACTTGTATTGAGCCCAGAATATTTCTTTAATTATCTTAAAAATGCAATGATAAAAAGATGTTTATAATTGGTCATCTACATTATAGGTTCTGAAAATTGTAAATCTGTATATATACACGTGGTGGTTTATCTGTATCACAATGACTGCAACTGAAGCATCCTTTGTAGGGTTTTGGCTGGGTTTTAAACTGTAAACCAGGATATCACAGTAACTTTAAACAACAAAATTTTCTCGAAGGTCCAAATTTATAGATCTTTTTACATTCTACAGAATTCTGATATATTAGTACAGAATAGTGTTTCCTGGAAAGTATATCACAATGATAAAGAATACAAACTGAATATGTTTGTGCATGGTTTTGTGCATAGAGTTAGTCATGAATATATATATATATATATATATATATATATATATATATATATATATATATACACACACACACACACACATATTCAGTACAGTATGTTCAGTACTCATTCATAAACCACATGAATCAGATCCAACCAGTCTAGCTTCTGGGTGGATAAAAGAATATCACTTAACTAACAGTTTATTTTATTACTTTTTGTTGAATATATATTACTTTAAATGTATTATTGAATCTAGCTTAATCAGTGCATTGTCTGGGATTGTATGGTTTATCAAAAGAAGACTGCAGTATCCCACTGTTATGCTGGAATGTTTGAGAGTGTTAAAACAACACCTGAGTCGGAGGTGGTCGGGCTGACCAGTTGGTTATGAAAGTCTCTTGCACAGAGCAACCTGTCCTTTGTGAGCACACAGCGGTCTCCCTTCTGCAGCCTGCAGGCACACACACAGCAGCAGAAACAGCGCAGGTGGAAGAATACAGTGCCTGCGCGCATCACCAGCTCAGCCGGAGAGATGACCTCCGCACAGCCCTTGCACCGTACCAAAAACAACCTGACAAAGAAAGAGAGAAAGCACCTATTATCATAACAGAATCAAATTATGCAGGGGCAGTGTGCATGGCTTAAAAATGAAAATTCTGACATCATTTACTCCACCTTGTGTTGTTCCATACAAGTATGACTGACTTTGTTCCATGCAACACAAACGATTTTAGGCAGAATTTTAGGAACTGACAGCCTCAGTCACCATTCACTATCATTGACTGAAAAACAAACAAACAAACAAAAAAAAAAACGATAAAAGTGATTTGTGACTGAGACTGTCAATCTGTCTAACGTCTCCTTTTGTGTTCCACAGAAGAAAGAAAGGCATACAGGTTTAAGAACGACATGAGGGTGAATAAATGACATCAGAAAATATATTATTGGAGGAACTATCCCTTCAATATTCAATAAAACAGCTCTGAGAGCAGTTTTGTTCTTCTCGAACTTTGGAATATTTTGTTGCTTAGTCGCCACGTCCATCAAGGAATGAGACTAGAACTTGCCATTTTCCCTTGCCGTCCCCTCCACCCATCTCACCCCCCAAAAACACGCAGACGCATACCCCCAGCATGGTGAGTGTGCATCTTAGCGCCTGGCAACCAGAGCTGGGTTTCAGGAGCTAAAACAGAGGCGGCCGGCTCCACGACTGTGTCCGGAGCAGGGCTCCCGGGGAGGGGGGAGAAAGGAGCTCTGCAGGCTGTGGCTCCAGACGGAGGGAAAGAATCATGCCTCCTGGCGGGAGAGGCCGGTCCAGGGAATGATTTTAGCTCGACTTAACCAAACCCAGACAAAGGAGGGAGCTGGCCCAGAGCCTCACTGCCATTGTCCTGCCCTGGCAGACACCACATTTTCTGTTTGTCAAACTGGCCTGAGATTTCCACGCCCGGAGGGGGGCGGAGGGCAGAGCTGAAATCTAAGGTTTGGGGTGAGAGTGATAGGGAGTCTTAGAGAGAATCATCCACAAAGGTACATCAGACCCAGACTGACAGGTTACCCCATTACGACCATCATGGATGGTTCAACAAATTTAATACATCAAATAGTAATAGCTTATTTACTCACCCTCATGTTGTTCCAAAACTGTATGACTTTTTTTTTTTTACACAAAAGGATATGTTAGTCTTAGTCACTACTTAATTTTGCTGTCATTTTGTCTAAAATCTCCTGTTGTGTTCCACAGAAGAAAGAGGGGGGGGTTAGTGAACTGTCATGCATTAAAGATATGTTCTTATGTTTATGATTCATTTTTTAAATATTTTTTTGCCTATTGAACAGTGGATGTTTTTATTGTTTTGCATAGCTCTGCTAGGTGCATGGGAGCATAGCAAAAAACTCCCCTAAAAATATCCCAAAGCTTTGCATTGTTGAGACCTATTAGTGTTGCCCTGGGGTTGCTGGGGAAACAAGTGTGAGTTCTCTAGAGTTCAGAAGGGGGACAGAAAGAAATGACGGCTCTTTACGTTATACACAAGAGCATCTATGGTATGTGAATCCATGTAGCACAGTATGGTTCATTTGTGTATTAAGTAGAATTTGATGCAACAAAACACACATTTCAAGATATAATTTATATTGATAAATGTTATGCACGCCCAATCTATAACATACTCCAGCACACTCGTAAACACGCCTTTTATTTTCACATTCAGTCATGCAGTGTCTGTGGGGTTTTTAAAAATACAGTTGAAGTCAGAAGATTACATACACTAAGGCTGAAGTGATTAAAACACATTTTTTAACCACTTCACAGATTTAATATTAGCAAACTATAGTTTTGGCAAGTAATTTAGGATGTTGTGCATGACACGAGTAATTTTTCCAACAACTGTTTACAGAGAGATTGTTTCACTTTTAACTGAGTATATCACAATTCCAGTGGGTCAGAAGTTTACATACACTAAGTTAAATGTAAAAACTGAAAATTCCAGAAAATTATGTCAAACCTTTAGACAATTATCCAATTAGCTTCTGATAGGAGGTGTACTGAATTGGAGGTATACCTGTGGATATATTTTAAGGCCTACCTTAAAACTCAGTGCCTCTTTGCTTGACATCATGGGAAAATCTAAAGAAATCAGCCTAGACCTCAGAAAAAAAAATTGTGGACCTCCACAAGTCTGGTTCATCCTTAGGAGCAATTTCCAAATATCTGAAGGTACCACGTTCATCTGTAAAAACAATAGTACGCAAGTACAAACACCATGGGACCACACAGCCATCATACTGCTCAGGAAGGAGATGCATTCTGTCTGCTAGAGATGAACGTAGTTTGGTGCAAAAAGTGCAAATCAATCCCAGAACAACAGCAAAGGACCTTGTGGAGATGCTGGAGGAAACAGGTAGACAAGTATCTATATCAACATTAAAACGAGTCCTATATCCACATAACCTGAACGGCTGCTCCGCAAGGAAGAAGCCACTGTTCCAAAACTGCCATAAAAAAGCCAGACTACAGTTTGCAAGTGTACATGGGGACAAAGATCTTACTTTTTGGAGAAATGTCCTCTGGTCTGATGAAACAAAAATGTAACTGTTTGGCATGGGGGTGGCAGCATCATGTTGTGAGGGTGCTTTGCTGCAGGAGGGACTGGTGCACTTCACAAAATAGATGGCATCATGAAGAAGGAAAATTATGTGGATATATTGAAGCAACATCTCAAGACATCAGATAGAAGTTAAAGCTTGATTGCAAATGGGTCTTCCAAATGGACAATGACCCTCAAGCATACCTCCAAAGTTGTGGCAAAATGGCTTAAGGACAACAAAGTCAAGGTATTGGAGTGGCCGTCACAAAGCCCTGACCTAAATCCACTAGAAAATTTGTGGGCAGAACTGAAAAAACGTGTGCGAGCAAGGAGGCCTACAAACCTGACTCCGTTACACCAGTTCTGTCTGGAGGAATGGGCCAAAATTCCAGCAACTTATTGTAAGAAGCTTGTGGAAGGCTACCCAAAAAAGTTAAACAATTTAAAGGCAATGCTATCAAATACTAACAAAGTGTATGTAAACTTCTTACCCACTGGGAATGTGATGAAAGAAATAAAAGCTGAAATAAATAATTATCTCTACTATTATTCTGACATTTCACATACTTAAAATAAAGTAGTGATCCTAACTGACCTAAGACAGGCAATGTTTTCTATGATTAAATGTCAGGAATTGTGAAAAAACTGAGTTTAAATGTATTTGGCTAATGTGTATGTAAACTTCTGACATTAACTGTAGTTTTGATATGAAATATTTCTGTGTATTCACTACGATTACTGGAAAGGGAGGTCACTGAGCAGCAGCACACTGTGGTAGGCAATGGTCACGCTGAATTTAAAAAGAACATCTATGCTTTTACGGTGAAAAGCAAATCTTCAGATTGGTAACCTTCTAAAATTCTGTTTGAATAAACACTTTCATGATTATACACAACTATGCTGCTTGAGTAGTACCTGTGGTGAACAAAGCGGTATTGATGAACAAACCTCTAAAAATGCACAACGACCTGTAGTTTCCAGTAATAAGTCTAAATTGCACTGTTTGAGCCAAAATGCACAGCCAAATCTACACAAAAACAACACAAGACCACACATCTACCACAGCAATAGTTACATTGGCCAAGTTCAGTTTTTTCTACAACAGTTTTTAAACGCTTCAAACTACTTCTGATGGTGCTGCTATGTTGCAAATTAGAATGCCGATTCCAATTTTATTCCAACCTGCTCTTGATCCTTGAGGAATGAGGAATTGTACTGTACCTCTATGCCTTCTGACCCTTAAAGGAATGTTCCAGGTTCAATTCAAGTTAAGCTCAACCTACAGCATTTGCAGCATAATGTTGATTAACACAGAAAATATTTTCATTTTGTCCCTTTAAATAAAAAATAAGCAAAAATCGCTACAAGGCCAGTCTATTATTGTTAAAATCCACAGTATCAAAATTATAGCTACAAGATGTAAACATTATAAATGTTAACATGATTTTAGTGTGATAAAATCGATTACAATGTTTACCGACATTGCGTCATAATGGCAATTAAATTGTAATATTTGATTTACAGTAACTTTACACAGATAAGGTTAGTAAGTAATTTTATTAGACTAAAATCAAGTTAACATACTGTATAGAATGTTATATCTTGTGGCTATACTTTTAAAACAGTGTGTATTTTAATGTTTATGGACTTGCCGCATTCACTTCCATTATAAGTGCCTTACTACAGTATAACTGCGATTGTTTTATTTATTTATTTATTTATTTTTTGGTGGTAATCAACATTATGCCACAAATGCTGCTGATTGAGCTTTACTTGCACTGAATCCATAACATTCCTTTAAAATGCCCACTGATCACAGACAAGGAGATCATTCTTTTAGATCCCATCCTTAAACTCTGAGCATCACTCTAAGTCTGAATCAAATTAATCACCATTTTAAGACACTGAAGTATCTGTTAAGAGAGCAGCCTGCTGACCCAATTACAGTAAAGCTGCTCCTTAACCTGGTCAGTAACTGCTGGGTCAGCTGGCTCCCCACCCCTGAGCCCATAGTGAAGCACTGTGCTACTGGGCAGGAATGCCAGCCAAGCAAGAGTATGTGGCTAATTGGTCAGGTCAGATATCTCACGGTTGGACGGGCATCAAGCAGGGGCACCAGTGGGCACCAACCTATCCAGATGCCTCGACATACTTCACATGCAGGGATCCCCACATATTCCCCTCCCCAAAATTCACACAAACACACACTCATCTTCTCTTGCATAAAGCTCTCCTGTACCAAGAACATATGGGCAAATCCTCCACACTCCTAAAGAACTCGCTGGCTGCCTAAACCCTCTTATTAAGAGCACAGTGGTCACTTTTCCATCATTATTACTTTTGACGAACTCCTAATGTGAAAATGTGATATGGGGGAACATTTTGGCCATATAGGCTGGGCTAAAGCCAAATGCTGTGAAGAAGCCAGGGCCTTTCAGTTTCAGTTCTTTTTGACAGCTGGGAGCAGAAACTGCTACCCAACAATAAAAATGTGATTTTTTTTCTGTAATACAATTTTGGATCTTTAATCACTTTAGACTGTGATTAAACCTTTAGTCCAGAACTAGTGTTTGGCTGTGTTTGGGGGTCATTGTGCTCTGTAGTTTAGCACACTGTCTTGTATTTGGAGGTGAGAAGAATGTGCATATAAGTGTGCGAATGAGAAAAAGACTGAGTTTAGGGGGTAGTAGGGGGTCCGAGCACCGTGTCAATGTGGCCATATGCTGTCCCCAGCTTGCCATTGCCACGCTGATGGGTCCTGCTAATTTAACACATCTTGACAGCGTGTCAGTAGTGCTGTCCTCCTGATCTAACGGTGTGTGTTTTTGTATGAAAGCCTCCTCACATTCCATGGCCCACCGTGACCCTTCCTCCTGCAGTCACCTTGTCTCTCTGGATACTGTGCCAAGTCCCCCAATCCACACACACACACTCTCTCTCTCTCTCCCTCTCTCTCTCACACACACACACACACACACACACACACAAGCACAGACCCTTGTCATAGGACAATAATAGGACTGAATATTGTTCAAGTAAATATTTTTGTATATAAAAAAAAAACGAAAGAAAACCGAATAGCACATGCATGAATATATTATTTCAAAAACAGGCATGACAGTATATTAAATATCAGGACAGAATTTGTGTTACATCAAAATGTATATTTATATTCAATTAAATTTAGCACCAAAGTTGACATCAATTTCTTAACAATAATTGTTGGAGAGGGTTAGCTGTCTTGCAACACTCAAAAAAGTAGGCTTTTATAATATCAGTATCTTCTATACTAAATACCAAATTGTCAAATTGTGGGACATTTTTGCACTGTAGCATGTAAGTAGGAAATGAAAGTTGAGATAAAATTATTTATTGCATCTCTAGAGGATGTTCAAATTAGGCTACTATAGGGGATGTGAAAACTTTTGGATTTCACTGGCACTATCCTAAAGTTCTCAAGTGTTATATACTGTATATTCATGAATAATATCTTGGAAAACAATGTATTAGTTGGTTACTGTGCTTCAAATACATTATTTACAATCCATTTGTTTTCACCATTTTATAAAGGTAGGCTATTTAAATGAAAACAAATGATTACCTCAGTTTAATTTATGCATAAAACTGGTGTAGCCTATTCATTATACAGTATTGTCCTCTATATAATACACACCCTTGAAATTATTTTGTAAAATAATCTATTTTATACTCAAATGCATGATTTTATAGAAAATGTTGCTATACCAGTTCATTTGTAATTTTCTTGAAAATAATAATAATTAAAAAAGAGTTTAAGAACTCCATGCCATATTGACTAAGACTCGTATAATTGATTTAGAAAAGACGTAAATGGCTAAATCATGAACAAACGAGACAAGGATTTAAATTACATAACATGTGTCTAAATTGTCGTGGATTCGTGCGGGATAAATAATCTTATTTGTCCATTAACATTTAATTCAACAAAAATAAATAGCGACGGCAGGAACAAATTATTTACGCGAACGCTACCCTAACTGAAACCTAACAAAATGAGCGAAATACCAAAACGAAAAGAAATAGGCCTACTAAATAACCTTATGCTTAAACTAAGTTAATCTGTAACACTTTGCAACTGCAGCCATGTTTATTTTAGTGTTAGGACAACAATGGTCCTTGACGTTACACTTTTTCCGGAGTGAAATAACTTTGAACTGCTAAAATCGCTGGGGTATTAAACAAAACATTCGTTTTCAAAATGTACTGTATGTACGAACTGCAGTAAGGAGTGTATGAATGTCTTACTTCTGGTAGTCTCGCTTGCAGTAGAGTGTCTTATTGCGGAGGAAGCAGGTGTTTTTCAGCGGCTCGCGACATGATGCGCAGTGCAGGCAGCGCTCGTGCCACAGCCCGTCCTGCACGCGGAGCAGGTACTTGTCCCGGATGTGCTCATTACACCCCTCACACACGCTCTTTCTCCACATGTCTGGAAAAAAAGAAACTTGTAGTAATTAATCTGGCAACTTCAACCCCTTAAGGGTGTACTTTTATGTGTTTGAGCAATGTATGGATCATTTTCCTAATTGCATTATAAAGCTGATATTTTGAATCCGTTATAGGCCTATTAGCTTAAAAGCATGACACACGACATCTTTTAAAACGTGAAGACCCCCCCGCACACACCATACAAATATAAAAAAGTAATATAATGTAACTCAAAAATTAAAACCAATAAACAATACAATAAATCTATGAAAACTATGCATTCCCCCACGATATTTACAAAACAACAAAAACAGTAAATAAAAACAAAACTAAATTTAATGGCAAGATAAATACCTATTTGTTATTCCAAATAAATAATTTTAAGAAGCAACTTCCTTCAGATGTTCTTATTTACATTATTAGCATTATTTTTATTCTAACACAAAAAGTTTGTCTTTAAATTGGAATGTGTCATAATACCTCACATAGCAGTTAATACGTGCTATTATTAATTTTTGCATGATTTATCAAAACTAGGAAATAGAAACTACCAATGTGCATGACAAAAAACTCTTTTTTTTTTTTTTAAAAAAAGAAGACTTTACAGACAGTGGACTAGACCTACCCACTTACCATTGAAAAGAAAGTATCCGTTTTGCCGTCCGGTGTAACTTTCGACAGATGCTTAAGTTCGTTGTACAGGCTCACAAAAGCTCCATAATAAAATTAACCTGTGCGTCTGCGTCAGATACCACCTCTCTCTCTCTCTCTCTCTCTCTCTCTCTCTAACGCTCCTCTTCATTTCTTCTTCTCTGTCTGACCTGCCCTCTCCTCCCTCTTCCTCCTCCCATCAGCAGCACCAGGTGACGAGAAGAGTTTACAGTGTCCCAAACTGGCAGCAAATTAAGAATGTGTACTAATTCTACAGATAGGCCTATTCCTTTTATTTATGAAAAGCTCTAATATATTATAAAATAAATAAATAAATAAATAAATCTTAAAGACAAAAGAGATTTGCAAGATAATTTAACAGGCGAGAAAATTAACGAACAAAAGATATATATATATATTTTCGTAAAAAAGACACTAGCCTGTAGGTGCCACAATTAATCAAGCATGAATGATAAACATTCACGCCTTAAATCCTGTTCATTTAAAGCTCAGGCTACGTTTGGTTTGCGTTTTTCATTATTCTAGTGTCACTGTCCATAGGATATCCTAATTTGCGCACTTATTTATTTCAAAAATAAATAATTATCATAATCAAGAATAAATAATCAATTAATGATATAATAACAATATTAATAATATGAAATATCCAAAACGAATCGTCTTTTTACTAACTTAAAACATGCTTTGTTCCTGATTTTAAACGTACTGAAATAAACAAAGAAAAAAAAAATAATATATAATTTAAACGGAGCTAGTCAGATAATGAGATCAGATTTTTATCAAATATTGAAAATTTATTTTCGATGTAATACATACTCAGTAAAGATCTGACAATAAAGATTTATAATGAAAGAAGGCACTACATTTTGCAGATACAAATGGGGTACCTTCATTAATGTACTGCATCAGATTCAGCAGTTGTAGTGACAGAGCAATTACACATTTGAAATGGAAGAAGCCACAGTCCTTTATCACAGACCTTTATTACAGTCGCTCACATGATGAGGTGAAGATTAAAATTGTGTTTTATAATAGAGGAAAATGTCGCCATCTGGTGGGCTGGACACAATGTCCTAGATATGTTAAAGGAACAGTTCTCCTAAAAATGAAAATTCTCTCATTTTATTCACCAGCTCAGTCACCCCAAATGTGTATGAATTTCTTTCTTCTGCTGAACACAAATGAAAATTTTTAGAGGAATATTTCAGCTCTGTAAGTCCATACAATGCAAGTGAATGGTGACCAAAACTCCATGAAGCTCCAAAAAGAACATAAATGCAGCATAAAAGTAATCCATAAGACTCTGGTGGTTAAATCCATATCTTCTGAAGCGATCCAATCGGTTTGGGTGAGAACAGACCAAAATATAACTCTTTTTTTCATTGTACATCTTGCCATTGCAGTCTCTAGGCAGGATCATAATTTCAAGCTCAATTACACTTCCTAGTGGTAGATGCATGCACAGATCGCTAGATGGAACAAGGAAGTGTAATCAAGCTTGACATCATGATCACCAAGGAGACTGCTGATGTCAAGATTTATACTAAAAAAGGACTTAAATATTGATCTGTTTCACACCCACACCTATCATATCGCTTCAGACGACAAGGATTTCACCATTAGAGTCGTATGGATTACTTTTATGCTTCCTCCATGCGATTTTTGGAGCTTCAAAGTTTTGCTCACCATTCACTTGCATTGTATGGACCTACAGAGCTGAAATATACTTCTAAAAATCATTGTGTTCTGCAGAAGAAACAACGTTATACACATCTGGAAATTATGACAACCTGCTCTATGTCTCTTAGACAAAACATTCAAAAGAAAAAAAGGACATAGCGTTTAAATATTTAAATATTTATTTAGACAGAATTCTAAACTTCATTTTAGAAATTATTGTCTTGGTTTGATAAATGCACTCTTTGAATAAAATATATTTTCTTTATTGCATTGTCTTGCCATTAGAATGGATATCTGATGTTAGCTATTTACAGAGACAAACATCTTTCTAATACAACCATTCCAGTAAAATTAATTTCATCTGTATATTTTAAGACATAACCCACTTATTCCCTTTTCCCTCCCCATAATTTTCACAAGAAAAATAATTTCTTGCTTGGTATAAAATATGCAGCTTCAATCATGTCTTATTATATTAGTTACATGGGAATATGTACAAAAAATGGCCAGTTGGAACTTGTGTCACGTGATCTGGTGGGGGGCTTCAAGCATCTCCATCAGGAAAGTGTCTATCGGCGTGTCGCCAATCAGCTTGAAGAAAAATAGGTGCTCCAAACACTTGAGCCCGATGGATCGGAGAGCAGGTAGACGCAATAAAAGTTTAGCAAACCTGTGAAATATATTAAAACATAAAGCACAGCTAGGGTGACAAACATTGTTGAATGTCATGACTTACTCAAGACAAATGAACTACACATTACTGAAATGCAGTGTAAAGTCATCAAAAAGGTCTCACTGGCAAAATCCTAAACAAGATTTTTTCCCTAGTGATGATGCCCTAGTACTTAATGGAATAGCTCACCCAAAAATGAAAATTGTCTCATCATTTACTCAGCCTAATGCCATCCCAGATGTGTGACTTTCTTTCTTCTGCAGAACACAAATTAAGATTTTTAGAAAAATATCTCAGCTCTGTTGGTCCATACAATTCAAGTGAATGGGTGCCAAAATGTGGACGCTCCAAAAAGCATATAAAGGCATCACAAAAATAATCCATATGACTCCAGTGGTTCAATCCATGTCTTCAGAAGTGATATTATAGGTGTGGGTGAGAAACAGATCAATATTTAAGTCAATTTTTTCCCAGCCCAGTAGGGGCGTATGCATGAAGAATGTGAATCACCAAAAACACAAGAAGAAGAATGAGAAAGTGAAAGTTAAAGAAGAAACTGACTGAGCAGGGAGGAGAATTTATTGTAAAAATGGATTTAAATATTGATCTGTTTCTCACACACACCTATCATATCACTTCTGAAGATATGGATTTAACCACTGGAGTCTTATGGATTACGTTTATGCTGACTTTTGTGATTTTTTGAGCATCAAAATTTTGGCACCCATTCACTTGTATTTTATGGACCTAAGAGCTGAGGAATTCTTCTAAAAATCTTCATTTGTTTCCTGCTGAAGAAAGAAAGTCACATCTGAGATGGCATAAGGGTGAGTAAATGATGACAATTTTCATTTTTAGGTGAACAATTCCTTTAATGTCAAATTGTAAAGGAAAGGAAGAATGAACATAGATTTGCAGATTTCAGATACAATTTGAGTCTCTACTGAATAAACACGTCTGTACGGCTGTACCTGCCAGGCTGGTCGGGGTATTTCTGTTTGGTGTAGGTTTCAAGTGAGGCATAAACCTTTTCCCTCAGTGCTTCTACCTCCGCTGGGTTTGACAAGCCTTTTGCATCTAATAATAAAGGCAATGTCTATGAATAACTATATACTCAGCATATCGACACATCTTATATATGTGCTTATTTCTGATCCAATAAAATTGTGTAACATGTTAACAAGGCATGTTTATACAGGCTTAAAGGCATGTTATAGGCTTGTTAATTGTTTATTATACTTAGGAATATACATAAAAATACAAATACATAATTAGTATTTGACAACCTGAAATCCTGAAAACACTACATACACTCAGAAAAATTATTTCAAGATTTATGCATTTCAATTTCATAAAATTTCATTAAACTGAAAAGAGTAATTTTTAATCATATATATATATATATATATATATATATATATATATATATATATATATATATATATATATATATATATATATATATATATATATATTAAGTTTTATTAATTTAGTTTAGTACACAATAAAATTTGATGGATTTTTTTAAATGAAATTGAAATGTGTAAATCTTAAAATTAGGCTAAAATAACTTTTTTGTGTATTTTTCATTAGAAAAATTCCAGTTAAAACAACTTAATTCATCTATGCAGCACACTTTAAAGAATTAATCAGTGAAAATTAATAGCACACCGGGGTTGAAGAGAACGATGGCCCTAAGGCAACCCAGTTCTGTCTTATCCATCTGCATGTCCTTCATTTTAGAAACCAGCTCGGTAAGTACTCTGTCACACAAATAGCAGGGGAAAATATTTGACAAAGCTTTTAAAGACATTCTAAAGAAATACATGATTTATAAATATAAATAAAACAAACATACAATGTACTCCAGCATATAAACACAGGTTAACTCATTTCAAAAGACTAAACTTTGCTCTGCTTGAACTCTGCTTGATATGGATAACTTAGATGCAAATCAAGTCAAAGTCAAGCCAGGCTGAAGGCTGAATACTCACCTGTTGAAAATGGAGCCCACACCAGCACTGTGAGCACTGCTCCTGTGGACGTGGAGGCCTGTGCCCAATAAGATGCCATCTTTAACTGTGATTGAGCGATGAGAGAATGAAGCGATGAGGAGCTCATTCCATCCTGAGAGGAGAAAAACAGAGTGAGGGACAATAACATGAATACCAGGAGGATGATTTACACTCTCACTTTATGTATCTCTTTTTCTCTGTGAGTCATTTTGTGTCTCTCCCTGTGGATTTATTCATTCAAAACAGTGCTTTTCATTAGTGAAGCTGTGTGATGTTCTGTGGTGAATAATTTAGGAGTGCATGTGAAATGTTTGACCAGTAGAGGTCAGCATTATCACCAAACACAACTAATAACACAGTTCTGTCTGACCATTTGACCTGCTGTGTTGACATGGAAATGGTAAAACTTAGCAGCTTTATGTATGTGTGGTCCAAAAGTTTGAGACCACATTGCAAATCTGGCATTTTTGTTCATTTGACATTGGAAATAAACAGAAAGTTATAGGATTTTGAAAAAGTTAAAAGTTATGATGTATAATGCGGAAGAAATATTTATTGTGCACTATTTTTAGGCCCCTACATCAAATATAAGCAAATCTGTGACACTGAACATGCTGACTCCTTTGAACAAAAAATATTCTATATATTTTGTATAAAATGTGAAAAAAAAAAAAAAAGGCAAATAAACAACTTTCACTAAGACTTTTGGACGCACTACATACAGTATATATGCGTGTTAGTGTCACATACCTGCTCGAAGCAGAATGACTTGATCATCCAGAGGCAGATCGGAAAAATGAGGTATTCTTTTGGCCCACTCCACCAGAGTGAACAGCTGCTTGTCAGCTGCATGGCAGATATTGGTGACTGGATCATTCGTCTGGGAAGGGAGACCAAAAAATAAAGTCTCTTAGTTTTCAAAGGATTTTTCATGGGGGCTAAAACTAGCAAGCTCTGTTATTGGGTAGATTGCATCTGTAAACATAACTATTATCCCGTAACAGATTAATGGTAATTACTTCAAATCTGTGGCTTACTGAGTTGCCTGGGGTGTCCTCTGAATAAGTCTCAGCCTTAGGTTCGACTGCGAGCTCTGCATCCAGAATCTTATCCACAGGCATGTCTTCATTGAAACTGCTCGTTGATTCCACCTCATTATCGCTTTTCTCCTTCCCACGCTGCCTTTCTTCCTGGACCGCTGTGGGGGATCACAGAGGTCAAACAGAGCAAAGAAAAAAAAGTACATTAATATTAACTTTTATTTTTATTTATTTTATTTTTTTACCCCCTTTCTCTCCCAATTTGGAATGCCCAATTCCCACTACTTAGTAGGTCCTCATGGTGGTGCGGTTACTCACCTCAATCCGGGTGGCGGAGGACAAGCCTCAGTTGCCTCCGCTTCTGAGACCGTCAATCCGTGCATCTTATCACGCGGCTCGCTGTGCATGACACCACGGAGACTCATGCTACTCTCAACGATCCACGCACAACTTACCACGTGCCCCAATGAGAGCGAGAACCCCTAATCACGACCACAAGGAGGTTACCCCATGTGCCTTTACCCTCCCTAGCAGCTGGGTAAAGTTGGTTGCTTAGGAGACCTTTGCTGGATTCAAACTCGTGATTCCAGGGGTGGTAGTCAGCGAATATTAACTTTTATTAATTAATGGTTATACAAACAAATTTGTTAGACTTGCCCTCGATGTCTTTTACAAGTGCTAAAAATTCATCCAATAAAGTTCATGTTCTTTTCACAAGTTCACTAGTTAAAGGAACAGTTCACCCAAAAATGAAAATTCTCTTATCATTTACTCACCCTCTTCCATCCCAGATGTGTATGACTTTCTTTCTTCTGCAGAACACGAACAAAGATTTTTAGAAGAATATCTCAGCTCTGTAGGTCCATACAATGCAAGTGAATGGTGATCAGACCTTTGTAGCTCCAAAAATCACATAAAGGAAACAAAGAAGTGCTCCATAAGTCTCCAGTGGTTAAATCTATATCTTCAGAAGCAGTATAATGGGTGTGGGTGAGAAACAGAACAATATTTAAGTCCTTTTTAACTGCTAAATCTCCACTTTAATTTTCACTTTCAGGTGTAAAAGTGAAAGTGGAGATTTAGAGTACAACAATGACTTGAATTGTGATCTGTTTTTCACCCATACCTACTATATCGCTTCTGAAGATATGGATTTAACCACAGGAGTCTTACGGATTACTTCTATGTTTCCTTTATGTGATTTTTGGAGCTACAAAAGTCTGATCACCATTCACTTGCATTGTATGGACCTACAGAGCTGAGATATTCTTCTAAAAATCTTCATTTGTGTTCTGCTGAAAAAAGAATGTCATACACATCTGGTATGGCACGAGTGTGAGTAAATGATGAGAGAATTTTCATTTTTGGGTGAAGTATCCCTTTTATGTAGTCCTGGAGTGCATTAAGGTAAACATATTTGACATGCTGTCCAAAATGGGGGGGCTTTTTGCACAGGACTGGACTTGAGCTCTGAGATTGAGACCCCCATTTATTGTCATTGTAAAAGTACAACAAGATTATTTTTGTTCTACTCCACAAGGTTGTTATATTGTAAATACATAAATATATACAGTATACACACATATACTGTATACACACCTTCCCTCTTCATGCCCATGGCCAGGCACTTCTGGTAGCGGCAGTATTGGCAGCGATTGCGCTGGCGTTTGTCGATCAGGCACTCTTTGCTGTCTCGACACGTATAGGTCAGGTCTTTTCGGATGGTTCTCTTAAAGAAGCCTTTGCAACCTTCACAACTGTAAACACCATAGTGCTTCCCTACAAACACAAGCACATTTGTAATGAACACCAAAACAGACGGCCCGATTCATTGATTAAAGGAATAGTTAACCCAAAAAAGGAAATTCTGTCATCATTTACTCACCCTTATGTCATTCTAAACACATGTGACTTTCTTTCTTGTGTGGAATATGACGAATGGCGTAGGACAGCTGTGAGACATCCGTTGTCACTATTCACTTTCATTGTATATAAAAGAGAAGTTCGGACATTCTGCTAAATGTCTCCTTTTGTGTTCCACCCAAGAAAGAAGTTATGCGGGTTTGGAACAACATGACGGTGAGTAAACAAGAATTTTAATGACAGAATATACATTTTTGGGTTATTATTTAAGTTCTAAAGCCAAGAGAAATGAACATAAACATCTACAATATGTGTGTGTTGTACCTGAAGATCGATCCCCGCAAATGGCACAGATGTGTTTGGACAGGGATCCAGGGCTACCGCACTGATAGCTGCTCATGTTGCCCAGTGGGGCCAATCCCGGTGGAGGCTTGATGTCCTCTGAGCTAGTCACATTCAAAGAGTTAATCTGAGAGAGAGGACGAGAGGAGGGAAGGAGAGAAAGAAAGTTGTCATACAGTGGGAACAGGAGTCGAGTCTTTTTAGTTTATGCCACAATACAGCAAGGCTATATGTGTTCTACCACACAAGTACCACAAACAACGCACAAGAACACGCTCATACACACACAAAAACAAACTCCACCCTGACAAGTCTATTACACAAGTAGCTGTGAGGGTGCTGACATAACTTTCAAAAGTGAAGGGAGGGGGTGTATTTGCCTCTCCCTCTCACATGAAGAGAATTTACAACAACAAGCCATTTTTCTGCAGTCCTGTAGTCAGCCAGCAAGTGGCAGGATATGGCCATTTCTCAGCCACAGAAAGTGTGACAACTATATTACGTTGATTTTCTGTGACAATGGTGAATATCAGTATTCTATATGTGTGTACAAATACATGTTTTACATGCTATTTCTTCCTCAAGTTGCGCTGATATTTCAGAGATTGACCTGATCTACATTTGACATTGCGATCTGACGAAGAAGCAACGTGGAAGAAAACTATAGCAGGTGTAACACATGAACAGTTTGATTTGGCTATTGTCATTTGGGTGTACTACTGTACTATTTAATTATGTACGTTGTACATCTATTTAGACTCAAAAAGTGCCTGAGAAAATACATATGTATAGTTTATGTGTAGCTTACATGTAGCTCAATATGTGTTTGGCAGCCAGTTGCATCTCATGAAATTTCAATGTGGAAGTAATAAATCCTGTTCTATATTAGTTGCATCACCTCTTTGATATATGAAAAATAAAATATCAAAATATATCAGAATTAGTGCTGTCAAAGTTAACGCAAATTTTTTTTAATGCCACAAATTTTTTTAACACCATTAACATGTAATATGACCCACTGAATAAACCGTAGTTCATGAGAACAAAGTCAATTCACGCAAACACCGCTAATGTCACATGCATTGACCGTTGGGAAAACAGATGGTGGGAGACATGCTGAGACCTGCGCCAAGCATTTTATCAATGTAGCATAGCAGTAGAACATGCCCGCAAAGCACAGATAGAGCTTGTATCTTTGAAACATATATGCAGCGGCAAGACAGTTGCCATTTGATCACCTGCCTTGCACTGCGCACGGCCAATGTGTCCAGGAATGATTACGTTTGCTGGACAAATTGGAAAAATTAAGCCATCTAATTTCGGTGTTTATTTTGTGCTGTAACACGATGGACTAAGCATGCACATTTGAAGCTCTGTTATTTCAGGTATTTCACTAAATAACTCACTAAATAATTCTGCTCTAAAGATCATGTTTGTGGTTAGATTATATGCAAGTAGTATAATTAAGAGAAATGGTGCACTAGCACATTCTTTTTTCTTTTAGTACACTGACATAGGCTAATTATTGATGTGTCATTAAACCAGATACTCTCCTCTGAAATCCGAACACAAGTGGTCAAAAAAAACAAAAAAACAAAAAGAACAACTGCTAACGGTGATGTGTCTCGATTATCCACTTGTGATTGGATCACCCAAAACGCATTACGGGCACGAGCCGTTCTTTTATGCTTGTTTACATGTTATCACGAATAAACTCTTTTTTTTTTTTGTTTGTGAATGAATTTCTGGATCTTCTCACCTGTCAGTCAACCAATGCGCTAAAGCAAGAGTTTTAAACCATATATCTGATGTCCTTCTCCTCCAGAAGACAGCAACGCAAGACTGTTTTGATGCGATTCCAAAGTGAATTGCTTTTGAACGGCTTTTGCCAGTGTGAGGGATATAACTTTGTAAACTGTCAGGAAAGTTAAACCTCTGTGGCAGCGTAGACAATTTTTGAATATGTCGGACACTGATACGTTTTAACTGTCAAAAAACAGTAATTACCGGCAAACAGAAACCCCGCTGCTGTCTCCAAGGTTCTGTCACATTGTTTCTGTGTGATAGTGCACTAGCCAATGCAGAAGTTGGACAGGGGTGTAAAGTACTTGAGTAATTATACTTCATTACTATACTTAAGTATTATTTTTGAAGATTTGTACTTTACGCAAGTGCAGTTTAAACTGAATACTTGTACTTTTCCTTAATTACATTTTCAAAGAAAATTTTTTACTTTTTACCGCTTACAATTTTATTTAGACTTGAAAAGTACTCGTTACATTTTTGAAAATCATTTTCTTTCGTCTTATCTTATCTGGGCATCAGTGCAATTTGATAGGTTTGTTAGTATTAAGTTAAATGTTATTTAGTCTGCCAGTTATTTCTATTTTAACATAAAATGTAATTGGCCACAAAATGGTCACTGGTCATTGAGAAGCAACATCACATCTCACCACAACGCACAGCACCTTGACCTGTGCTTGAGACAAATAACAATCACTGGCAGAAGAAGATGGATAAACATGACTCCATTGCGAGTACGGTCCAAGCTCAGTTACCAGAGCAAGAGCACCCATAGCCCTACTAGGGCTAGGCAAAAAAGATTCTTTCTTTTATTTCTTCTTCTTTTTTGTCAATTCGATGTCGATTCTCAAAAGCCATGGCTCGATCTTTTACTCTATGTGCAACCCTCCACTACAATGAAAAGAAATCACTCACATTTGCAACCAAATTTGGCACTATATGACTAATTATTTATAATTTGGCTTTATAAATTTATAACACTGGCTGGTAAATGTTTAGATTTCACTCAAAAGTGAATGAATTGTGTAATATAGTGGTGGAGTATTCAGCAGCGAGATCCTTTCACTGCGTGTTCAGCGTAAAAGTTGTTCCGTGTAATGCGTCCAAAGACGAGATCCACGCAACTGATTTGTCAATAAATAATGTTCTTTTAATACTCTTTCTGTACTTTGCAGTCAGTTGTTGATCACAAACAACAAAAAATAAACATTTATTTCTAATCACGCATGGCACAGATAAAGCCGTTTGTGTCTCTTGTTAACTTTCGCTCATTTACAGATGCTCTTTACAGAAATGCTGGGTTCCCTATCTGTCACTCACTCGACGTTGTGTTGATGTAGTGACACTAGGGGTCACTCTTGGGAGCCCGAGACACCTCTGGTCTTTGATAAAAGGCCAATGAAAATTGGCGAGTGGTATTTGCATGCCACTCCCCCGGACATACGGGTATAAAAGGAGCTGGTATGCAACCACTCATTCAGATTTTCTCTTCGGAGCCAAACGGTCATGCTCACTGAGCTGAATTCCACCGACTGTTCATTCACCTCTGCTGGATCTGACGGCGCATTTCAGCGGCTTCTCCCCCCTCTGCACTGGTGCAATGCAGAGAATGCCCCTGGGCGCTTCGGCAGAAATAAGAGTATATTTCTCTAAAAGACTATATTTCTCTAAAAGAGCGGCACACACGGGACGTCTTTTTAAAGACGCGTCTTTTAAAGACGCCTTTCCGATTGTGTGTTATTCCTGGTTGCGCTCGTTATCTCTCGCCTTCTGACGGTCACGATCGCTGTCTTTCATGTCTGGGCACTGCTCACGCGGAAACAGCGTTTGTGGATGGTCATGTTCTCATTGCGAGGACATGTCCATGGCAACAATGCGATCGCGGCTCGCCTTCGTAAGAAAGCAAGCCACCCCAGAGGCTCCCCGCCTCGGTCCTTTTACCCACGGGTATGAGGCCAGCGCAGCAAGCACTGGGGGCGATTTGGGGACCCCAATGGAACCGCCTCCACCGGGTATCCCCCCGCGGACCTCCCATTCCCCAGCACGCTCGTCTGCCACAATCGGGCTTCTGGATGAGTCTGCCGGCTCGTCTCACAGCGAGTTCGACCTCTTATTCGGAGCCCGCGAAAGTGATGAGCTCTCGAGTGCAGCATCGGAGAGCGGGCTCGTCCAGTCGGACGCGGAAGCCTCAGCTGGGCTCCTCCCTTTGGGGACGATTGCCCAGTCACAGGCTGACGCGGAGATGATGACATGCTTTCCCGGGCAGCCTCGAGCGTCGGCTAGAGTGGAACCCTCTGCTCTTCCCTGAACCCTCGCGGCTCGATGATTGGTTCCTGGGCTCGTGGCGCCACTCAAAGCCACGCCCCGCCCCCGATCCTTTCTTCCCGGAAGTGCATGATGAGCTGACAAGGTCGTGGGAGGCACTTTTTACTGTCCGGTCCCGATCTTTTCAGCTTCCCCACCCTCACTCCCCTTGATGGTGGGGCTAAGGGCTATTCGGCAATCCCCCGGTGAATAAAGGTGCTCGCGGTGCACCTATGCCCGCAGAGTGCCGCCACCTGGCGCGGGTGCCCAAAGCCCCCGTCTAAGGCCTGTAGGTTTACGTCGTCTCTGACGGCCAAGGCCTACGGTGCCGCTGGACAAGCCACCTCCGCCCTGCACACCATGGCTCTCCTGCAAGTCCGCCAAGGCACTAAAGGAACTGCACGAGGGTAGTTCCACCCCGGGATTGATGTAGGAACTGCGCTCGGCCTCGTTCTCTGAGCGACTGAGGTCACGGTGCGGTCTCTCGGGCGGACAATGTCCACAAAAGTGGTCCAGGAGCGCCACCTTGGGCTCAACCTGGTCGAGATGGGCGAAGCCGACAGGACACGATTCCTTGCTGCCCCCATCTCCCAGGCTGGCCTATTCAGCGACACCGTCAAGGATTTTGCCCAGCAGTTCTCGACGGTGGAGCAGTAGACGGAGGCTATCCGGCATATCCTGCCCCGACGCGGCTCAATATCCCGCACCCCGTCTACTCATTGCCAAGGGCGTCCCCCTGCTGTGACTGCACAGGCTCCGCCGCAGCCCGCCCCTTCGGCCCAGCCCCGGCGTGGAGCCCACCGCAGGAAGCAGACGCCACCCATCTCGCGGCTGCCCAGAACCCGTGAAAGGCTTCAAAGCGCCCTTGAGACAGGCAACCCATGGACGACGAAACCCGCTGCTCTGGAGCTGGTAAGCAGACCTCTCCATCTTTTTGTTACCTTTTGCATTTAATTACGCTGCATGCCCAAGTGGCTGCAGCACTCAAGAGTTCAGCAAGAGCGGTTTCCTTGTTCCCTGGGTCACGTATTCGGTGTGCACGGCCGTCATCACGACCACCGTCCACCACTCTATTTGGCAGGTTTGGCGCTCCAGCGGCGGTCTTCCACCCCTGAGCGCCCAGCTGTGGCACAAATCCACCCCCGATGTGACAGTCTCCATGGGTCATGAGGACAGGCCTCTTCCTCTCCCGTCCCAGGCTGTTCCGGGGGTGGTCACAAGGAGCCAGGTAAGTGTTTCGATGTCCTTAGACTCAGCACGGCCACGACATGGTGTGGCACCTCGAGCTCCACCCCGCCGCGAGGCCCCACCTGCCGGTACGTCCGACAACGTTGTCCCTTTTGGTCCCCCTTGGACGCGTGGCTTGCTCTTTCCAATCCGTCGCGATGGCTGGTCCGGACCGTCAGACTTGGCTACGCGATTCAGTTCGCCGGGTGTCCGCCCAGGTTCAGCGGTGTCCACTTCACCTTGGTGAAGGACGAAAACACTGCTACCTTGCAAGGAGATCGCTACCCTCCTATGGAAGGGTGCGATAGAACCTGTCCCTCCAGCCGAGATGAAAAAGGGGTTTTACAGCCCCTACTTCATCGTACCGAAAAAAAGGCGGTGGGTTGCGGCCAATCTTGGACCTGTGAGTACTGAACTGGGCTTTACACAGACTCCCGTTCAAGATGCAGACGCAAAAACGCATTCTGGTGAGCGTCCGGCATCAAGATCGGTTCGCGCCGGTAGATCTGAAGGACGCATATTTCCACGTCTCGATCCTTCTTCGACACAGAACCTTCCTGCAGTTTGCATTCGAGGGTCAGGCATATCAGTACAAGGTCCTCCCTTTCGGCCTGTCCCTGTCTCCTCGCATCTTCACGAAGGTCGCAGAGGCAGCCCTTGCCCCGCTAAGGAAGGTGGGCATTCGCATTTTCAACTATCTCGATAACTGGCTAATCTTAGCTCACTCTCGGGACATGTTGTGCGCACACAGGGACTTGGTGCTCTCTCACCTCAGCCGACTAGGGCTTCAGGTCAACCGGGAAAAGAGCAAGCTCCTCCCGGTTCAGAGCATCTCTTTTCTCGGTTTGGAGTTGGACTCGGTCTCTTTGACAGCACGCCTCATGAACGACCACGCCCAGTAGGTGTTGGTCTGTTTGAAGGCGTTCAAACAGAAAACAGCGGTTCCACTGAAACTTTTTCAGAGGCTCCTGGGGCATATGGCATCCTCAGTGGTGGCCACCCCGCTCGGGTTGATGCATATGAGACCGCTTCAGCACTAGCTTCAGTCTCGAGTCCCGAGATGGGCATGTCGGCGTGGGACACATCGCGTGGTCATCACGCTGGTCTGTCACTGTCTTTTCAGCCCTTGGACCGACGTCTCATTTCTACGGGCAGGAGTTCCCTTAGATTGGTCTCCAGGCACGTCGTGGTCACGACGGACGCCTCCAAAACGGGCTGGGGTGCTGTTTGCAACAGGCACGCAGCCGTTGGCTTGTGGACGGGCCCGTGACTGCATTGGCACATCAACTGCCTCAAGTTGTTGGCAATTCTGCTCGCCCTGCGGAGGTTTCGGCCGTTGATCCAGGGCAAGCACGTGTTAGTTCAGACAGACAACATGGCAACGGTGGCATATGTCAACCGCCAAGGTGGTCTGCGCTCGTTGTATGTCACAACTCGCCCGCCGTCTCCTCCTCCTCCTCAGCACTTCAAGTCACTGCGAGCCATTCACATCCCAGGCAACCTCAATACTACAGCGGACGCGCTGTCACAACAGGTTACCCTCAGGGGAGAGTGGAGACTCCACCCTCAGGTGGTCCAGCTGATTTGGAGTCGATTCTGACAGGCACAGGTGCACCTGTTCGCCTCCCAAGAATCCTCCCCACTGTCCACTCTGGTACGCCCTGACCGAGGTCCCCTCGGCATAAACGCACTGGCACACAGCTGGCCCCCTGGCATGCGCAAATATGCGTTTTTCCCCCAGTGAGCCTACTTGCACAGGTCAGGGAGGATGAGGAGCAGGTCGTCCTGGTAGCACCCTACTGGCCAGCCCAGGCATGGTTCTCGGACTCCCCCCCCCCCCCCCCCTTGAACCTTATATCGGCTCCTCAGCCTAAAACCTGAATGAGTGGTTGCATACCAGCTCCTTTTATACCCGTATGTCCGGGGGAGTGGCATGCAAATACCACTCGCCAGTTTTCATTGGCCTTTTATCAAAGACCAGAGGTGTCTAGGGCTGCCAAGAGTGACCCCTAGTGTCAATACATCGACACAACATCTCGTTCCCTCCATCAGGGAATGGAGGTTACACAAGTAACCATGACGTTTCCTTAAAGAGACAGTACCAGTTTTTAGCACGTGTTCAACAACTCAAAATAAATACCTGTGAATAGTACAAATTATGCCATTAAACAATAAACATTTAACAAATAATAATATAAGCAATATAGTATCATACTTATTGATTAAATACATTGATTTGTTCAATTTTAAAAAGCTAAAATGTGACATGATGAAAAACGAATAAAATATAATTAGAAAAAAGTATATATTTTCATAATGGGGTAGGTTTTGTGTGGATGACTGCAAAATACATCTGGATGAAACATATTTGTTCACTCATTTTTATAAAGATATTACGATTAATCGCTATTAACTACAAAAATTTATGCAATTAAATATTTGAATCATCTGACAGTCCCTAATCAAAATATATTCTATTCCATTATTCTCTAATTGTCTTTAATGTTTTGAAAATTTGACACAATCTGGGCATTTTGTAAATCCATTTGTGTTAGATATGTGCCGGGTCACTAAAGACCCGAGTATGTAATAATATTTGGCGAAACACCCATACATTTAAGGACCCTGAGACCCTGCATTTTTATATTTTTAGACGCTGCATGCCTGTCAGTACAGATATATATACACATAAAACATGAACAAACAACACTGCCCGATATATCATCTATATTCACTGTTATTGATGTCCTTTTCATTAGCCTAAAAGCCTGAAACGTTTGTCTGAGTGAATGCTTTTTCTAGCCTCCAGGGGGAAATGAGACACACATACTAATGTATAGAGACACATAAACTGACCTCTCTGAAACACCAGAGCATCTGTAGAAGCGAGAGTCATTGAGTTGATGCACATCACCTTTGTGCATGGCTAGAGTGGCTATGTTCCGAATGGAATACTAGATAGTTACTTGCCAAATTCTGCTTGGCATACAATGTATATTGTCTACTGGGTCATTCCACGTCAACTCAATCAGAGGTCCCTGGCTCATTTTGTTTTTGATATATATTTTTTTCCTGGTGAAAGAAATACATAAATGATGATCAAAGCTAAAGTATTAAATGCCATTGGTTAATATTAACATAGTTATCCATTATTTTGGGGTTAAAATGACCATTTGCGTTTATGGTTTGAAGAATAGAGCACTTATTTACAGAATATTTCTGTTTACTATTTATGCAAACAGAAAAAGTCATTTGTAACATTATATATGTCTTTACTGTAATTCTTGATAAATTTTAAGCATCATTGGTGAATAAAAGTATTGTTTTCTTTCAATAACATTCACATTTCATAGTGATTCCAAACTTTTGAATGGTAGTGTAAGTCTAGGAATTCACTAGATGCTTCATTGCACATTGGTGTCATGTCAGGAGGGGAAAGAATTGTATGGAGTTTCTTACCTGCGGGCTGCTGAGAGTGTTAAAGCCCATACTGGGCGCAGATGGCAAGGAAATTGATGGGGAACCCAAAGACGGGATGATGACAGAGTAGGGTGAGGTTAGGCCATTCATGGAGGAACCCAGCGTGCTCATGGGAGACTGCAATAGGCGGGAGGAACTGATGACGGATGGATGACCCACCATGGAGCTCATGGGTGGGTGCTGAGAAAGGGAGGAATTCAGAGCACTAGTGTCTGTGAAGAGCCAGAGATAAAAAGAAAGATAAAGAGAGAGAAGAAGAGGTTTGTAAGAGCAGAGCCATTACAATTAAGTACTAAAATGATTGTTGATTGCATTAATGCTCATAAACATTAAAGGAATAGTTCACCCCAAAATGAAAATTCTGTCATTATTGACTCATCCTCATGTCATTCTAAACCTGTAAAATATTTTTTTTTTTTTTTTTGAGGGGTAAAAACATAGATCTTTTCCAAACAACAACAGTTCATAGCACAATTCCCACACCTTCTGACAAATTAATTTCCATGACTTTTTCATGATTTTTCCAGTAGCCTGGATTACTGGATAAGGATTAAAAAATATATAATTTATTGAAACTGCACTCACTGAGAGCAATTTAAATTCAATAAAAATTTTCAGAGCATAGCATAACTGCAAAAATCCATCTTTACTATAGAAATTTTAAAGATGTGCCTTATTTCCATGACATTTCCAGGTTTTTAATTTATTTTAAAATTCTTATTTATGTGTACAAGGCCCTGTCTGGTCTTGCTCCTCAGTATATCACTGACCTTCTGCACCCATACTCACCTCCTAGAATGCTTAGATCTTGTAAGCAACTTCTTTTATCAGTTCCCTGCTGTCGTTGCAAGTCTAAGGGAGATCGAGCCTTCTCTGTTGTTGCCCCCGAACTCTGGAACAGTCTCCCTTTACACGTAAGGTCCACCCCATCTTTAGCCATTTTTAAATCTTCTCTTAAACCAATTTTTACTCTGTATCTTTTGATACAATGGCTGTGTCTCGTTTGGAAGGCTGCATGCTAGGTAGGACACGTCCTTTGAAGGCTGCAGCATACCGAGTGTCCTCCGTTAAACAAGCCTCGTTTAAACGAGACAGCCTTCGTAGGACAAACGGAAATGGAACGTAACATAGTTGCTATGACAGCACGCCACTCTTTAACAAGTGCGAGCGCTTTGAGTGAGAAGGGAACAAAGTCCCTTTAGAAGGGAATGTATGAGGTACATTTTAGGAGAGTTATAATGATGATTTTACAGGTGTACTTTTAGTCTAATACTTTATTTTAATTATATATTAATATAATTATACATATTATATACTCTGCACCCATCTACTGAGGTATTTCAACTTGGGAATTAACATTCCTTGCGTCTGAACATCAAATTTTTTTAAACATTTCTGTTGCAGCAAAGTATCGTGGGTTATGAGTGCCCATGAAGGATACACCTCATGCATCCTCCGTTCAGATCAGGTTAACGTCTCGTCAGTTCTTCAGTAAAAGAAAAAGCTCAATGGTCACTTGACAAGAACACAAGACCCCACCTCGGCAACAGATCGATTTTTCAAGCAAGCCGGATGTGTTTTTTCAGTTTTTCGAACCATTAATTCAGCAGGGAGTCCTGACAGTCAAGTGATTAACAGCCTCCCACTGACAGATGCTAATTCGTGCTTTGTCTCCCTCCGCCTGGCCAGTGATTATGATAATGAAGCTCACACCTGAAAATCACTGGAAAAATCACCTAGTGCACTATATTTTTATGTCTTCTGAAGCTATACAATAGCAGACAAAAATGCAAGTCATTATTCACTGATAATCTTTATCTCAGCTGCAGCTCTCAAATAAAATATGGCGCCTATGGTGTATAACTTCAGAAGACTTAGAATAGAGCACACAAATCACATGGAGTATAGCACATAAATCGTATGGATTAATTTTAAGGTGATTTTTTGTCCTCTTTGGATCTTTACAGCCATGGTCACTATGAACTTGTTATATGGAAAAGATCTATGTCAAGATGTGTTTCAGAGGAAATTAAGGGGGTGAGTAAATAATGACAGAATTTAAATTTTTGGGTGAACTGTTCCTTTACTAAAAGCAGAATGTAATGAGTCTGTATGAATTTATCAAGACACATCCAATACTTTATTTAGCATGCAAAGTTGTCATAAAACAGTGTTACAATTAGCATCTGCCAAGGGGAACAACAAGTACCTGTGGAGGCATTAGTGCCTTTAATGGACATCAATTATCCCCTAAATAAGGCTTAAACCCACTGATTGTAAAGATGGGTATTGTGAGACAAAATTGTGCCCTCTGTCCGAATAATTTTAAAAGGCCACAATAACAGTTTGATGAGAGAGGCCATTTAAAGCACCTGGTAATGGTAGTTTGTAAAAGCACAAACACACTTAATCTAACATATTACAAGGACACACACAGAGCAAAGGTTGCCCTTTTGCCAAATACAGATAGTGTTGCAATCCAACTTGTTTCATCATTCAAGATGAAGATAAATTCAAAATAAACTAAGATTACTCTAAACTCTTTTATTCCATGAATATGTCTTAGAGTAATTGCTTTATTGAGAAGTGCACATTTGAGATCACAAAGAATTTATTTACTGTAGATACATTTATTTATCTATGATTTGGTCACATATTTGGACTCTTGTTCATCTCTGGCAAGTAATTTTATTTACTGTTATCAGACTTTATGTGATTCTCAGCTCTTGTATTTTACTAGATGGCAGTCAAACATTCAACCATCATACAAACCAACAACGCCATAATATACAACAAGAATAAAAGTTCTCCTTCAATGAATAGGCCTATATTATTTTTATATGTCTTTGTAAAACATCTTGTAAAATGTATTGAATAAATTAATTCTACTAAACATTTTTAGTTAGGGGGAGTTAAGGGACCCCCACATAAGGCCAAAATACTGTAACTTGGGGTTTCCCCTGGTGTTTAATCAAAACTAGAATACTAGAAACATAAAACTAAATTTGTTTAAAAAAATTTTTTAATTTTTTTTAATGTTTGCGGTGACAAACGAAACATTGTCCATTATCTGTCCAAGTTTTCATAAATAATCCAAACCAGATTTCTTTATGTCGGAAAATTCTAAACAAGCTTGAGTGTGCCACGTGCTGCTTTTGGAAAAAACCTACAGAAGGTGAATGAGTGACACTGGCAGAGTGAATCCTAATTTTCACCTCACAATAATGGTAAAATATAATATTTCTTTGATGTAGGATTGTTGGTAAGCTACTCCTAAATTACTAACATTAAATCATCTAAAATGTTGCTAGTAATATAGTAATGAATATACAGGTATTTAATATGCACATAGTTTTGTTGGTATTTATCTAACACTACATGTTAGCTTGCGATCAAACAGTTGTAAAGTTATTGCATGGATGCAATGTGGAGAAATATCTTTGTCCATTTATTATGCTGTGTCCATGGCGAGCGGCCTTCCCTCAATATCTTTAAATACACAAGCCGATAAACAATAGTGACAATTAAGAAAACAATACTATAAGGCATTTGATAATGTGTATTATAGAGCTACATCTTATTTATAACTCTACCATACATATACTAAACATCTCAGCCACAGTGACCACTTTAAAATCTAAAATTATAGATTACTCTTGTCTTAGAATACATTAAAATATCAAAATGAATCATTTTAATCGATATATCGAATTATTCTGTGAATTGTTGGTAGGGATTACCGTAGTGATTTTGGGGGAGTCATGTGTGCATATAACAATTATTCAGTTCAAACAAATCTTGTGCTTTCGTGGGTACCAGCATTTTTTCTGCCGCTCCGAACTCTTTTCACTCTCATTGTGATACACTGGAGCAGAGACAACATAGCGAGTTACAGCAGAGATTTGAGCTGAGAAAGAACATGAGGCAACAGCAAAACCATGTCAGATATTGGGCATCTCCAGCATAAAAACTCAGCAATCTCTCACAAAGATGATCACTATGGACAGGTAAACGTGTTTCACAAGAGAAAGAGAAAGGAGATAATAATTTGATAAGGACACTATCAATCTGTGATTAAAGAGGTTATTACGATTAGCAGGATTAATATTGTAATTTGTTTGGGGGGGTTGTTGGTGTAAGAGGACACCCCCCCCCCCACGTTAAACTCTTAAAGTGACAGTACCATTATACTGCTTACAATATACAAATGAATACATACAAATTAATGGAAACTTAATGTTATTACTTGTAAACATTATTTCAAACATTGACAGCTCATATCATTATTATATATACAATTTCAAGAAATAATATTAATTGACAGAAAGTGCATTTTTATTATAAAAATCAAGACAAAAAAATATTAAAAGATAAATACACATTTTCACATACTTTTTCAGGACAGGTTCTGTTCAGTTCTATTGCTTGTTCTGCACCTGATCAGCCTGAATGTAGCCCACTATTTTTGAAAGTTCATTTGTTTGTGATCTTTTCTTATAGTGAAAAGTACAGTATATGAGAAATTCTTATTATTTTAACTTTGAAGATTTATATTGTGTCTTAAAGAACTTTATTTTAATGAGAAATTATAATGTGTATCTTGTGCAATTTAAAAATAAAAATAAACACAATTTTCTGCCATACTTTGTCTTTTAAGTGTTATTAAATTGAATCGAGATAATATCGAATCGTGAACCTCATTTCATATATCAAACTGAATTGTGAGATAACCATATCGTCCCATCCCTAGTTGCTATGATTACAGACAGTGGGTCCTTGGTGCTTGGCCAGGTGTCACAGACTGAACGTGAATTTTCAATTCACATGAAACTGGGGCTTATATACAAACAAACTCCAATTTATAACAGAGCAATTCGATCTACCAGACACATATCCACCAAAAAAAGTGAATTTAATCATCTGATTGGGAGCATTTGAATGACTGAGGGTTAAGAAGTCAGAGGACAGATGTCATATAAAGATACACATCCTACATAGAGGACAGGATGTTCCACAAGTCATCCAACAACAAACTAGTGAGTTTAATATTTTTTGTTGAGTTGATTTAAAGGGATGACTTCAGAGATGCATCTTTTTGTAATTGTTAAGTGTGTTGACAGCCTGCATTGCATTTTCGTGTAGTTACTTTCAGCGTGGTAAACTTTGGAAAATTGCATCTTAAATCATCCTCATTATTTAAAGTATTGCATGTGTACAAATTCACCTCATTCAACAATGCATTTATGAACCGTTTTAATGCATAGACCACAGGTTTATTTGTGAGGTGTTGTGGACAGATTAAAGGACAGTATTTCGACAGTATTCAGAGTCTGTACTGATTCTTTATGGTGGGGTGTCTGACATACAACGGATTGCTTTATTAAATTGTTGCAGAAGAAAAAAACTGTTGGATGCCGTGAACTACATGTTGAGCACCCACAATAATCTTACAGTTATGCAGACTTCAAGCACTGCAGTTACACCAAAGTGCATCAATTTGCACCCAGGATACAGATAAGCGGTGTTGTGCCCTTTGTTGGAGCATCTCTTTTTTTTACCTCCTATTTGTATTTTGTGTATTTATAAGTTTTCCTATTGTATGGCTGCACTTAAGAGTCTTATCTGTAGAAACATGTCCACTTACACATTCAGTTGTGATATGATATGACTTTTTTGCCTCAGTTCTGTTGCATAATAAGAACATTTGCAAATAATTGTAAGACCGGTTAACCGCACTTTTTTCTCAGGCGGAAATCTAAGCATCAAAAACTCACACCACGGCATCCCTTCCCCTGAATTAAATCGCACTTGACTCTGCCCACTAGCAATTTGCATGTGCGATTTCACCAACCCACTTGATCCTAAACTGTAAAATTTTTTCAGAATTTTAACGGTAAAAGACTGTAAAATGCTACAGTAAAAAAAACATTAATTGGTTAACGGGTAGTTACCTTAAAACATAAGGTAACATTTTTTGATATATTTAAAAAGACAATACATGTAATTTTATGGTAAAATGTTGTAAACATTCAATTTTTTAGATGAAAAAAGTATGATTTTCCCATATAATTAGCAATAAAAATGTATATTATTTTTAACAAGAGAGTACTGTGATGAGGAGAATCGGGCTAATCAGCCAAGGAGAGGGATAAGTGCAGCGGGACGCGGCAGTTAGAGAGAGAGAGCCACACGCAGCTGCAGTGTGTGTGTTTGTGTTCTGTGTCTTTTTGTTTACGTTTTCATTAAATATTATTTTGACTGTTCAACCAGTTCCCGCCTCCTCCTTTCCCATACTTACCTTGTTAAAAGTACATGTACTTTTTATGTTAAATTATTGTTAAAATTAAAAAAAAAAAAACAATAATCGGGCATCCCCAGAATTCTCTGCGTGATCCATCAAATTTCATTATATTTTATGGGTTATGTTATGTTTCTTCATATTTTTAATATCAGTTATGTACATTGGGGTGTGCTGTGTTATATCTGATGTAGTTTAGTTAATATTTATTGCATAATTTTAATTTCACGTGTTACCCTGATGGTGTTTAGTGTTCGTGTGAGTGACACTGAGCACTGTCTCCTGGAAGGGCCTCTATTGATAAACATCATGTCATCATGAGCCCTTTTGTAATTACTATGGTGATTAACAGTACATTATAAAGTGAAAAGCAGATTCTGACAGTTTCAGAAGGTTAATATATCAAGTTTATTAATATAAACGACAGAAAAGCACCGTAAAATATACAGGCATCAATATTATATCCCGTAAAGCCTGAAACGTGCTTACAGTATTTTTTACAGTGAATTTCTGGCAACCACAGCTGCCAGTTTTTTACCGTAAATTTAACAGGATTTGTAGTTAATGAACAAGGAAGAACTAAGCACCACAGAGCTTAAACACAATAATTTGCACAGTCAGCCTGCAGTGGCTAAATTCTTTCATGCTGAGTGGAAGTGTGGTTCATTTACTTGTGCATCTGTTTTCTGTCCAAGACTCTGGGCAAAAGGAGGAATTTCTGTGGCGGATGGCCAAAGATCTTTTGGAAGAGAGGTCCACACTATGGCCTATACGCAAATGACTGACCTGATCTAGAAAGTCCATTAAAATCAGAAAACAGGCCAAGTCCCAAAAGTCAAGTAATAATGCAAATGAATGTTTGCTATCAAATAAAAATATATTTTTGTGAGTCTCTGAAGGAGTTAGTAGGTCCCTCTCATCACAGGAAATTCCAGAAATACTACAAAGAATAATTTTTTGCCATTACATATTTCTTAAAGTCAACATGAAATTAAAATTAACCCTCTTCACTTTCTTAAAGGAATATTCTATAGGTTCAATACAAGTTAAGCTCAATCGACAGCATTTGTGGCATTATGTTGATTACCACAATAATTAATTTCGACTTGTCCCTCCAAAAATCGAGGTTACAGTGAGGCAGTTACAATGGAAGTGCATGGGGACTGTCAGAGTTCTTCCCTTAGTTTTGGGTTTTTCCCCCTTTGTTGCAGAGCCCTGACATGCACGTATTCTATGTCTGTTTTATGTCTTGTGTGTGGATTCAGCCACTTCGGCTGGTTTGGTTTATTTACTCTGTGGCTGAGTCCAGGCACGTGTGTTTTGTCTCATGTTATGTGAATGCACTTGGTTTTGTGTTTTCTCATTTCCTTATGCATTCGTGTCTGTCTTGTCTTCAGTGATAACCCTGCCCTCTTCTTTGCCTTGTTACCTGTTTGATTATTAGTTTATGGTTCCCACCTGCATTCCCTCATTACCCTACTGATTTCTCTAGCTTTATATTTCCCATGTGTGCTCTGTCGGATTCTTCTCTCTGTCTGCTCGGTCTTGTTCCCAGTCGGTCTGTTTTCTAATTCAGTTTTCTGCTATTAGATTCAGGTTCAGTGCTTTTGTTTTGTTCTCTTGTTAATAATTCATTTGTCTAGTTTGTTTTGTTTTCAGTTTTCCCTCTCATGGGAGTTTTCGAATTGCTATTGTTTTTTGTTTTGTTTTTGTCTTAAAGACTTGTAAAAGAGCTCTGACTGCCTGTGCTTGGGTTCTTCTGACAAAAACCTGACAGGGCCAATTTTTAGAAGGTTTAAAAGCAGAAATGTGAAGCATATAATTGTATATAAGCACTTACATTAATTCTTCTGTTAAAACTCATGTATTATTAGAGCTGTAAAGTTGTTGAAATTGTCGTTTTTACAGTCTTTTTAAGGTTTTAGGGTTTGTTGACATTACATAGTCATGACAATGAAGTTGTAAAATTGGCTATAACTTTACAGAGAAAAGTAGGCGATTTATCATACTAAAATCATTTTTACACACATCCTTTATGTCTTGTGGCTATACTTCTGAAACAGTGAGTATTTAAACATTAAAAAATTGGCCCCCATTCACTGTTTTTAAAGGAAAGGAGGGACCAGTTGAAATGAATTTTTGTGGTAATTAATATTACGCCACAAATGCTGTCGATTGAGCTTAACTTGTACTGAACCCAGAATATTCCTTTAATACACATCCCTGGTCTTATTTTGAACAATTCATTAATCCAAAGACAAAATGTTTGTATTTGTAACCTTTCATCAAAATACAATAACTTGCTCCACCTCTGAAACAACTTTCTTTTTCATCTGACATCACCTAGGATGCAATAACCAAACAGACTGCTTAAAATGTAATATTAGAGGGAAAAATGCAACCTCTGAATCGTGCTCATCACTGATTGTGTAAATGTTATTGCTTCCTGATTTTAATGCTGGATCTGAACCCGGATCTAAACTCAACTCACTTTTATTGTCACTACACCATTACACAAGTGAATTTTGTGTGCAAAGCTTATGCGCGTGGTCCAGACACTGCAGCCATACATGTAAATACAATAAGTGTAAGTACACTCAACAGAATAACAATGTACAGAATAAACAATATGACAATGAGAAAAACAATGATCAGAATAACAATATATCAATGTACAGAATAACAATATAACAGTGTACAGAATAACAATATACAGAATGACAATTAGCAATATACAGAATAACAATATAACACTATACAGAATAACAATACAGAGACGTTTACACAGTTTGCATGTTACACAATACACATTACACAATATACAAACTGAACAGTTAGAGGCAATTGCACTGAATTGAATTAAGCACAGTATACAAGCACAGTATACATAGTATACATAACGTGCAGGATCTCCCACACTGCTGAAGTAACGCACTTACGGTCTTGCCACAGGGGAAGGTAAATACGCAGGAGTCAATGCAAAAATGTCTGACAGAAGATGGCGCTTGTCGGTGAGTCGGCATAATGTGGCCGATCCGAACTCTCAAAAACAACATGCCAACTTCCCGTGTTATCATGTTTGAATACCACAATTCATAGTATCACTCTACTCTATTTCTCTATTTCCTACTGCAGCACAATGCCTTTTCACACCATTTCAGAAAGTCTAAAAAAAATTCCCAGACCAATCACCCCTTCCTCTTATGATCATTCAAATCTTTATTCTCCTGAGAGAAAGAACCTCAGAGTGATAGGTCTGAAAAGACAAAAATTAGCCCATGTGCCAAACATTCATCAAGGATTTCACAATGAAAAAGTGCCCATGACCTTTGTACAGCTGTCTGGGTGCAAAGTGCAGCTTTTGGCAGACTGCTATAACGTTCAGTGGAGACCACACTAAATCTCTCAGGTCTATGCGGACACAATCGCATACATGCGCTGTCATAGCATATTTTGTTGAACACACTGTTTTGTTCAATATCCACAATACTCTGTACAGTCAAACAACGGGAGCTGTGCTATCAAGAACAGCATAAAGGGTGGTCGGTGATATGCTGTTTAAAGGTATGAGTGAATATTGAAGAATAATAGAGTATACAGTATTCAGATGTCTGACCTCACTGAACGTGAAGTGAATGAACTCTGAAAACACAGTGTGACCTGCAGTAACCTCTATCTTTCTTCACTCAAATCAAGCACATTTTGACACATGCATTACTCTAATTTAAAATAGTAAATGCTGACAACTGCTTTACAGCAAAGATGTTCACAAGTCTTTCATCTGAAGTCTGAGTCAAGTCTGAAGTCTTTAACGCTGGAGTCTGAGACAGAGAGAGAAGGAGAGAACTAGCTGCTAACAGAAAGCTTAAGTGGATGTGTAGCAAAGTGACTGTTATAGCATTTGTTGCAGCACGGACCAATTTAAGTGTAAATGATTAATAAAGACAGACAACCGGACGCCATGCAAGGTTCGGATGTGTGAACGGCACTTTGCTAGTTTTAATACTTTTTATGTCATAAACCAGTGAGATTCGATACACCCTGATCCTTAACTGTTCTAGGAAGACAATATGTCAAGGACTTCAAAATCCTCAGGCTCTGGAGACATTAAAGGACACTTACTGTGCTCAAGGTGAAGCCCCTGAGCAGGCCGCAAGCCCGGGAACTGATTTCACCAGAGAAGTGAGGGAAATTTGGCGAGAATTGTTGAACATGTCAGCAATGCTGACGAAGGTCGTTGCTGACTTGGAGGATCTTGCCGTAATACGTCGATCGATCACTGCCATGGAGACGAAATTCACTGAGGTGGTTACAAGAGTCGGGGATGTCAAGAAACAGATTGATTATCTGGAGTCATCGGAGAGGGAATTAGCTGCTAATCCGCTAGCAACCAAGGTGGATTTGGAGCACGTCTGGGAGAAGTTGGAGGACTTGGAGAACTGTAACCGGCGGAATAATGTCCGAATTGTTGGAATTTCTGAGGACAAAGAAGGTCGGTATATGGTGAAATTCCTGGACGGGCTCTTTCCAAGTCTGCTCGACATAACAAGCCATAAGCTGGAAATTGAACTAGCTCACAGGGTTCCGGCTCGGCAATCCACTGAGGGAGACAGGCCCCGATCAATTCTGGTCAAATTTCTGAGATCATCCGATAAAGGTCTCGTGTTACGTGAAGCGTGGAGTAAAGAAAGGCTTTCTTGGAAGAACCATAGCATTTTCTTGTTCCCAGACTTTGCGAATTCGACGAGAGAAACGTGATCGATTCAAGGAATGCAAGAAACTCTTACATCAAAGGAAAGTCGCTTTTGCACTGATGTTCCTGGCCAAATTGAGAATAGATGCTAAATATGGCCGTATATTATTTACATGTCCCCAGCAAGCGATGTCCTTCATAAAGTCAATGGACTGAGTAAGTTATTTTGTGGTATTCACATTGCAGCCAAGTGGACCGACTCACTGAACATTCATTTGACCGTCCGAGGAAACTGAGCGCCTTTTTTGTTTCTTTTTGTGCTGGTTCTGCCTAGCGGCTGGAGTTTATTTTGTGTTGTAGCACTCCTTCGGGAAAGTGTTGTGGATGAATCTGCACGTTCTTTGTGCTTATGCCTCCTATTGTTTGGAGTTTGTTTTGTGGAGTATTTCTTGCAGGACATTGGAGTGATTGGGTCATTTGTTGCACTTATGTAGCAGTCGAATGGGCCAGCTCACTGAACATTCGTTTGACTGCCCAAGGAATCTGAACGGCCTTTTTCTTTTTTTTAGGTACTAATTCCGCTAGCGGCTGGAGTTTGTTTTGTGGAGGAACACACCTTTGGGACAGTTATGTGGATGAATTAAGAGCAGGGGAGTCATTACACTGATAAGTAAGCATCTGCAATTCAAACATCTCAAACAGATTAAAGATAAATTAGGAAGAGTCATTATTGTTTTAGCAGAAATTCAGGGGCAAAGGTTGATTTTGGCTAATATTTACACACCTAACGCTGATGATCAGGGCTTTTTTATAGATCTTGAAGGGATGTTGTAAGCCGCTGGCACCCCTCATGGTATAATATTGGGAGGAGACTGTAATCTTTTGATGGACTCAGTCCTTGATCATAGTGAAGCAAAAGTGTGTAAGCCCACTAGAGCAACAGTGACACTTCATAGGATGTGTAAAAATATTGGTCTTGCAGATGTTTGGCGACTTTTGAACCCATCTGGTAAGACTATACATTTTTTTCGTCAGTCCATAAGATTTATTCTAGAATAGATTTTTTTTAATATCTAAGTCCCTCATTTCAACTGTTGTCGACTGCTCAATTGGAAACATCTTAGTCTCAGATCACCCTGGTGAGCTTGGTGGTGTTGCCACATACGGAGACAAAGAAATCATGCAGCTTTAATGTATCCCTTTTGCAAAATCCTGTTTTCCAACAAATGCTAAAGACTGAAATCAATGTCTATATGGAGACCAACTGGTCCTCAGTATCCTCTGTGGGCATGGCTTGGGAGGCACTTAAGGCGGTTCTTAGGGGCAGGATCATACAGTATGCCTCATTCACCAAAAAATCCAAAGCACGAGAACTAGTGGAGTTGGAAGGGAATATTAAAAGTGCAGAGGCTGAGCTGAAGCGCCGAATGTCGTCTAATGGCCTCAGAGAATTGACCCGTTTGAAATACAGACTATTTTGTCGCGGAAAGTGGAGTTTTGGAGTCAGGGGACAAATCAGGGAAGCTTTTTGCTAGATATTTAAAGCAGAGAGAGTCTCTTTCTACCATTCCTTCAGTGAAATCTGCTGGTGGTGAAATTTTTACCTCGGCCATTGATAGTAATAATGCCTTTAAAGCATTCTATCTTGATCTCTACAGTTCCACGTCTTCATCTACTGATGATGATATTAGAAATTTTGTGGAACCATCAGAACTCCCTAAATTGACAACTGAGCAAAAAAACTCTCGATTCTGAGATAACCTTGGAGGAACTTGACGAAATAATTAAGGATTTCCTACAGACAAGGCTCCGGGGCCAGATGGCTTTGCTGCTGAATTTTTTAGGTCTTATGCTACAGAACTGCCTCCACTTTTGTTAGAAGTTTATTCAGAATCATTTAAGAATGGAAAGCTCCCGCCAACCATGACGCAAGCCTGGATCAGTCTGATTTTTAAAAAGACAAAGATCCAAGCAAGTATAAGAGTTACCATCCAATTTCCCTAATCCAGCTAGATGTAAAAATTTTTGCTAAAACTTTGGCTAACCGATTATGTAAAATTATGACATCTCTTATACATATAGATCAGGTGGGGTTTATTCGGGCTCATAGCCCTTCTGATAACATTAGACATTTCATCAATATCATGTGGTCAGTGGCGAATGATCAGACTCCGGTCGCTGCCATCTCAATTTTGACACCGAAAAGGCGTTTGATATGGTAGAATGGGATTATCTTTTTAAGATTTTGGAAATGTATGGGTTTGGGAGTACGTTTATTGGTTGGATCAAGTTACTTTATAGACACCCTGTAGCAGCGGTACAAACAAATGGATTAATTTCAGATTATTTTACTCTGAATAGGGGCACCCGGCAAGGTTGCCCTCTTTCCCCATTATTGTTCTGTCTTGCCCTGGAACCATTAGCAGCGGCGATAAGAAAGGAGGATAATTTTCCAGGGGTGGTGGCAGGAGGCGTGGCACATAAGCTTCTGCTTTATGCAGATGATATTTTATTATTCGTCTCTAACCCTACTAAATCTATGCCTTGCCTCCACAGAATTATTCATTCCTTTTCCAAATTCTCAGGATACAAAGTCAACTGGTCTAAATCCGAAGCTTTGGCTCTGACAGCGTACTGTCCAGTAACAGCCTTCCAGCCAGGCGCCTTCCAGTGGCCCAAACAGGGCATTAAGTATTTGGGTATTTTATTCCCAACAAATTTGTGTGATTTAGTTAGAGTTAATTTTGACCCTTTAATAAAAAGGATTTCGAGCGATGTACACAGGTGGGCTTCATTGCATTTATCGATGATTGGGAAGGTTAATGTTATTAAAATGAACTGTATTCCAAAATTCAATTACCTGCTACAGTCTCTCCCGGTAGATGTCCCCCTCTCTTATTTCAAGCTATTTGAGAGCATAGCGAAGTCTTTTATTTGGAGTGGTAAGCGCCCCAGATTACATTTTAGTAAGCTGCATAGGCCGATTGACAAAGGTGGGCTAGGCCTACCCAAGATTTTGTTTTATTATTATGCCTTCGGTCTCAGACATTTGGCTCATTGGTCGCTTCCACCTGAAAGAGCCCCTCCCTGGTTCTGCATTGAACAAGACGTTCTTGCCCCATTTTGCCATTGCAAAGCCTTTCTGTCAATCTAACCAGAGAAGTTAAATCACACCCCGTTATTTCACATTTGCACTCAGTATGGACAAAAGTGTCCAGAGTGTTTAATTCAGATATTTATCTAAATGTTGACTCGAGCCAATGGCTAAACCCCAAACTATGCATTAATAAGTCCCCTTTTTTGTTGGTCAGAGTGGATTGCGAGGGGGGTTAATACACTCGGTGATCTTTATGAGAGTGGTGTGATGAGATCCTTTGAAAATTTGGTTCAATATTTTGGGATCCCCAGATCTCAGTTTTTTAGATAACTTCAGTTTCGCCACTTGCTCTGTACTATTTTTGGGAATAGCATACACCCCCCCTAAAGCAGCAGATACTCTAGGGGAGGTGATTTCTGCTTTTGGAAAAGGTCATAAGGCATCAGTGTATTACTCCCTGCTAATTCAGAGTCTGGGGGATGGAGTCTCAACCACTCTCAAGAGATTATGTGAGAAAGATTTAAACTTGGAATTGGAGGAGGGAGAATGGGCTAGGATTTAAAAAAACATAAAAACTGCATCTAGAGATGCAAGGGTGCACCTTATACAATTCAAGATTTTACATTGGTTCTATTGGACCCCCTGTAAATTGTATAGGCTTGGTCTTAAAGTCACACCCACCTGTTGGCAATGCCAATCAGAGGACAGAGATATAACCCATGTCTTTTGGGAGTGTGTTGAAATACAAAAGTTTTGGTTAAAGGTGCAAAGTCTGGTGTGCGATGTGTTAGGTGTTCAGGTATTATTCTGCCCCAGACTCTGTATCTTGGGTGTTGGGGCGGTCATTGACATTGAATGTAGACACATAAAGAGTTGGGTCTTAACCAGTGTCATGATCGCCAGGCAGATCATTTTGAGGGGTTGGAGGTTGGCTGGAGCGCCCTCTTTTCAGGAGTGGTGCTCAGAGATGGGAAGGGTGGCGACCTTTGAGGAAGTTACATTCAGAGGAACGGGGAGGTATAAAGTGTTCGTGGAGAAATGGGGCGGGTATTTGTCATTTGTGGATATGTGATTATTGTTGTTGTGTTTATCTGTTTATTTATTTGTTTTATTTTTTGTGCATGTGTGTGTCTATGTCATTTGGGACCACTGTTATGTTGTTGGGGTTAGGGTGGGATTGGGAGGGGTAATAGTTGGGGTTAAGTTTGATTCTATGTATATATGTTTTGTCTTATGAGTTACATATATGTGAATCAATAAAAATTGTTAATCAAAAAAAAAAGTGCAGAGGCAGAGCTGAAGTGCCAAATGTCGTCTGATGGCCTCAGAGAATTGACCCGATTGAAATACAGATATAATCCTATTTTGTCACGGAAGGTGGAGTTTGACTCTGAATAACCAGAGAATGGCAGATAGCAACCACTACAATCAAAACATAAAGAGTTAGATAATTCCACTTACTCACTAAGAGGCCACTTAAAAAGGAAATGGTCATACTTTATATTACAGTGTTCATGTTACAGTGTAAATAAGAACCAAAGAGTCAAAGCCTAGTCAAATCTATGTCCTTTACAATATTAAAAGATTCCCCAGGGAACATTAGCATTGAGCAAAAAACACTAGAGGACGTTTTTCCCTGTATTCTCAGCACAAACCCTAACCTTCTGCCACCCACTATTCAAATATTTCATAAGACTATTATAAAAAAATAAATAAATAAAACAAATTGTATATATATATATATATATATATATATATATATATATATATATATGTTCAATATACATTTTCTCCAAACAACAGCAAGTGACCCTTCTCTAAGCCCTGCATTAAAAGGTTATTGAGCAATCCTACCTTGGCAGCTGTTGCCATTTGCCAAACAGCCTGACAAAATTGCTCTTGTGTAATGTAAGTCTATGGAAAATCTATGTAATTCAATCATTCTTGAGGTTCATTCCATCAGATTACTTCTCTCTCCATCAGACAGTGGTAAAACAAGTGGTAGTTGGAAAGCTTGCCAGACCCAGCAACAGTAACCAGCGGAGCTTGTGCTTAGCGAAGCTTCAATCTGGTCATTGACAACATGCTGTATCAGAAGTTGAATTGCTGTAAATTTACACACTTATATGCTTTCTATGATATGCTGTCCTACAGGGTTATGACTATAAACAATATAGATAAGAAATAATTGTTATTGCCTTTGAAGACTGAGACATGTCCATAAAACTTCCACACAGGCTGATTACTGCCTCAGTATAGTGCAAGATTTATTTGTTTTGCCAACACTGACACCTCTCAAGAAAGATGGAGAAGAAAGAGAAAGGGGAGAGAGGGGGAAGATTGCCAATCAGTGATGACGACTTCTGTCAACTATATCTATTGTGTGATCAAAATGTTTTTTGTCCTTGTCAGTCCAAGTATTTACACACACCCACACACAAACGTCCCTCAACAGAGCTATTGTAAGAGAGAAACGGAGAGAGAGAGAGAGAAGGTAAATGGTAAAGAAAGAGCACATGACAAAAAGAAGTGAGGGGGTGAGTAGAGGTGAGGGATACAGAAGGAGATAGAAAAGAGAGATATAAAGGGATATAATGAATTGGATAGATCCAAGCAGGCATTCCTAAAATATCCTTAATACTCCAGTGCCACCTTGCCCTGATCTATGACAGCTGAAGAGCATTAAAGTACCGAGCCTTGCCAAATACTCTCACTTCTCTACGGCTGAGAGCGGAAGTCACAGATTAATTACACAAAAGAGCTACAAATGATGACAAGCCCAACAAGTATCTGATCGAGAGAGTGGCAATTTAATAGACACTGGGGAAGGACAGTACATTGTAAAAAGTAGCAACCTGCAATTGTTACCTTAAGGAACTTTCCCCCTGATCTACCGCTTACAAATTAGCTTTGTTAGAGTAAACTAATGTTAATAATTTTTGTTAATAATATGTTAATAACGTGTTAAATAATATTTTTGACTTGATTAAAACCAGTTAATTTAGATGTTTCCACATGAAGCACATTTTTTAGGTTACCTCATAAATCTTTGTGTGTGTGTGTGTGTGTGTGTGTGTGTGTATACACAGTTTACACATTATGCTTCAAATGTTAGTGTTAAAATACAAATTGCAATCTGTCTCCCTCCTACACATACATAAACATACAGTGGCGCCAAAAAGTATTAAGACACTTAAGCCATGCTTCAAATTGCATGAATGTCATTGTATTAGATTTCAAAATACCACACCAACTGGCATTTATTTGAAAGAAAGAACAGCATACGTGAGCACAAAATTTCACAAAAAGCAGTTTGTTGTAGGGCAGCATGTTTATGACAAAAATCATAATTGCCAATTATTTCCCTTGATATTGCAATTGAGATTAATTTGGATTAAAAGAATAAACATTAAAATACTTATTTTGGGTGGGTGACATCCTACAAGATTAGAATTGTGTTCCTGAATTCCTCAATTGCCACTTTATATAGTACATCACTAAATCAAGACTAGCTGCCTAAAATGGTCAACTTCAGATTGGCCCTCTTAGAAGCATAAAAAACAAAACTGTTATTTAAATTTTGAACAAATTGTACACAGAAGCAAGCAAAGGTCATGTCTCTGATTGGTTAAATTTTGAACAAATTGTACACAGAAGCGAGCAATGGTCATGTCTCTGATTGGTTAAAATGATCAACCACTGCAATAATTGACACTTAATTTGGACACTTGTGGGTGTAAAAGGCTTCTCAATGTGCGTTCTTTTGTGTTCTTACATCCTCGTTCAATGTCATCATCCACTGCCGAAGTTTGATTCCAATCCTCAAGAACGCAAGTAATGAGGACGCAGGTAATTACCCGGATATGTTCTTGATATCAAGGATGCATCGGATGGTGGCTTGTGAAAAAGACACTTACGTGCTCAAGCTGGGGACTCTGACGGGACTGTGAGCAGAGGACTTGATTTGGAAAGCACGTCGGGAGAAGAAATTCAGTGTCAACTGTCCAACATCTCGGTGATGCTGATGAAGGTTGTTGCTGACTTGGAGGATCTCGCTGTAATACGTCGATCGATTACGGCGATGGAAACAAAATTCTCTGAGTTGGTCACAAGAGTGGCAGAAGTTGAGAGACGGATCGATTATCTGGAGTCATTGGAAAGGGAATTATCCACTAATCCGCCCATGTCCAAAACAGACTTGGAATATATTTTGGGAAAATTGGAAGATCTCGAAAATAGGAATCGAAGGATTGAAATTCCTGAGCATGAAGAGGGCAGAGATATGGTGAAATTCCTGGACAAGCTCTTCCCGAGTCTGCTCGACATAACAGGCCATAAACTGGAAATCGAGTGAGCTCACAGAGTCCCGGCTCGCAGATCTGCTGAGGGAGACCTGAGGCCCCGATCAATTCTGGCCAAATTTCTGAAATCATCCGATAAAGATCTCATGTTGCACCCGGCGAGGAGCAAAGGAAAGCTTTCTTGGAAGAATCACAATATTTTCTTGTTCCCGGACTTTGCGAATTCGACAAGAGAGAAACGCAATCGGTTCAAGGAATGTAAGAAACTCTTACATCAACGGAAGATCACTTTTGCACTGATGTTTCCGGCCAGACTGAGAATACAAACGAAGGATGGTCGTAGGGCATTTACGTGTCCCAAGCAAGCATTGTCTTTTATAAAAACAATGGGTGAGTAAGCCATTTAGGGTTTTTCATGTAGCTCCAATGTGGATTAACTTGCTGTACTTACTCTGGCTGTCTGAGGAAGCTGGGTGCCATTTTTGTTTCTTTTTGCGTTGGCTCTGCCTAACGGCTGGAGTTTGTTTTGTGGAATGACTCCTTCAAGAAACTTTTGCATGGACGGATGATCGCTTTTACACTGAAGTTCCCGGCCAGATTGAGAATGGATACTAAGAATGACTGCAAAATATCTTCATGCCTACACAAAGGATGTCTTTTATAAAGTTGACAGACTGAGTAAGTCATGGTGTATTTTTTTTTTATGCAGCCTCCGAGTGAATTTGAAACACACTTGACCATTCAAGAAACCGGGATGCCTGTTTTGTTTCTTTTTGTGCTGGTTCCGCCTAGCGGCTGGAGCTTGTTTTGTGGAATAACACTGCTTTGGGACAGTTGTGGATGAATCTGTTCGTTCTTCGTGCTTATGCCTCCTGCTGGCTGGAGTTTGTTTTTGTGGAATAATTTTAAGGGACATTAGAATAATTACGTCATCTGCTGAACTCATAACAGCTGGCTCACTGAACATTTGTAACACTTGTTTGTCTGTCCGAGGAAACTGAAAGGCTTTATATTAGCTGGAATTTGTTTTGTGGAGGAACACACCTTCGAGACAGTTCTGTGAATGAATCTACATATTCTTTGTGTTTATTCTGCCTAGTGGCTGAGGTCTGTTTACAAAGTATTTTCTGTTATGTAATTTTGCCTTACAAAATTTGTGCAGAGGCACTGGACTGGAATAATCCGATGGCAAAGTTGTCACGGGGGTTCTCGTATGCGTACATGGACCTTTTGTGTTTAGAGGGATTGATGCCGGTTGGCGCTGTCGTGCCCACGCACGTGGTTAATGTGCACGTTTTTCTTTTTTCTGTTTGTTTGGTTTGGTGGGAAGTTCAGGCTTTGATTGTTGCATTAATGGGGAATGTGGTCTGTATAATCTTGTTTTTGACACACGATTTATTTTTTCTATTATACCAATATGTCAAATGTTAATATGAGTGGACTGCCTCTCTCCACATGGAATGTGAATGGGTTGGGGCACCCCATAAAAAGAAGGAAAGTTATTTCTTTTTAAACGTAAGAAATATGATATAGTGTTTCTTCAAGAAACGCATCTTTCCCAGCAGGAAGCTGAAAAATTTGGGAAGATATGGGGTGGACATGTTTTCTTTAGTGCCAGTTCAAGTAAGAGCAGGGGGGTCATTACATTGATAAGTAAACATCTACAATTCAAATGTCTCAAACAGATTAAAGAGAAATTAGGAAGAGTCATTATTGTTTTAGCAGAAATTCAGGGGCAAAGTCTTATTTTGGCTAATATTTACGCACCTAATTCTGATGATCAGGGCTTTTTTATAGATCTTGAAGGGATGCTGCAAGCCGCTGGCACCTCTCATGATATAATATTGGGAGGAGACTTTAATCATTTGATGGACTCAGTCCTTGATCATAGTGAAGCAAAAGTGTGCAAGCCCCCTAGAGCAACATTGACGCTTCACAGGATGTGTAAAAATCTTGGTCTTGCAGATATTTGGCGACTTTGGAACCCATCTGGTAGAGACTATACATTTTTTTCATCAGTCCATAAGATTTATTCTAGAATAGATTTTTTTTAATATCTAAGTCCCTCATTTCAACTGTTGTTGATTGCTCAATTGGAAACATCTTAGTCTCAGATCACACCCTGGTGAATTTAGAGGTGTTGCCACATACGGAGAAAAAGAAATCATATAGTTGGCACTTTAATGTATCCCTTTTGCAAAATCCTGATTTCCAAAAAATGCTAAAGACTGAAATCAATGTTTATATGGAGACCAACTGGTTCTCAGTATCCTCTGGGCATGGCTTGGGAGGCACTTAAGGCTGTTCTTAGGGGCCGGATCATACAGTATGCCTCATTCACCAAAAAATCCAAAGCACGTGAACTCGTGGAGTTGGAAGAGAATATTAAAAGTGCCGAGGCAGAGCTGAAGCGCCGAATGTCGTCTGATGGCCTCAAAGAATTGACTCATTTGAAATACAGATGTAATACTATTTTGTTGCGGAAGGTGGAGTTTTGGTTATTCAGGGCAAGACAGTCATACTTTGAGTCGGGTGACATAGCAGGGAAGCTTTTGGCTAGATATATAAAGCAGAGAGAGTCTTTTTCTACCATTCCCTCATTAAATCTGCTGGTGGTGAAATTTTTACCTCAGCCATTGATATTAATAATGCTTTTAAAAAGTTCTATCTTGGTCTCTATAGTTCCATGTCTTCGTCTACTGATGAAGATATTAGAAATTTCGTGGAACCATTAGAACTCCCTAAATTGACGACTGAGCAAAAAACTCTCTTGATTCTGAGATAACCTTGGAGGAGTTTGACCAGGTAATTAAGGCCTTACCTACAGGCAAGGCTCCGGGGCCAGATGGTTTTGCCGCTGAATTTTTTAGATCTTATGCTACAGAATTGGCTCCACTTTTACTAGAAGTTTATACGGAATCATTAAAGAATGGAAAGCTCCCGCCAACCATGACACAAGCCTGGATCAGTCTGATTCTTAAAAAGGACAAAGATCCAAGCGACATCTCAATGACATCTCTTATACATATAGATCAGGTGGGGTTTATTCGGGGCCGCAGCTCTTCTGACGTCATCAGGCATTTCATCAATATCATGTGGTCAGTTGCGAATGATCAGTCTCCGGTCGCTGCCATCTCACTTGATGCCGAAAAACCTCTGGAACCATTAGCAGCCGCGATAAGAAAGGAGGATGATTTTCCAGGGGTGATGGCGGGAGGTGTGGCGCATAAGCTTTTGCTTTATGCAGATGATATTTTATTATTCGTCTCCGACCCCACTAGATCTATGCCTTGCCTCCACAGAATGATCAATTGCTTCTCTAACTTTTCGGGATACAGAGTTAATTGGTCTAAATCCGAAGCTCTGGCTCTGACAGCATTCTGCCTGGTAACGGCTTTTCAGCCAGGCGCCTTTCAGTGGCCCAAACAGGGCATTAAGTATTTGGGTATTTTATTCCCAGCAAATGTATGTGATTTAGTCAGAGTTAATTTTGACCCTTTAATAAAAAAAAATTTGAGTGATGTGGAAAGGTGGGCTTCATTACATTTATCTATGATTGATAAGGTTAATGTTATAAAAATGAATTGTATTCCAAAATTTAACTACCTATTACAGTCTCTCCCCATTGAAGTTCCCCTCTTTTATTTTAAACAAATTGATAGTATTGCTAAATCTTTTATCTGGAATGGTATGCACCCTCGAATGCATTCTAACAAGTTACACAGGCCAATTGACAAAGGTGGGTTAGGTTTCCCCAAAATATTGTTTTACTATTATGCTTTTGGTCTCAGACATTTGGCGCATTGGTCGCTTCCTCCTGAAAGAGCTCCTCCCTGGCTCTTTATTGAACAGGAGGTCCTTGCCCCAATCTTGCCATTGCAATGTCTTTCTACCAAGCTGCCCAGAGAAGTAAAGACACATCCCGTTATCTCACACATGCAGTTAGTGTGGACAAAAGTTTCCCGCGTGTTCAATTCGGACATTTACCTGAACGTTGCCACAAGTATTTGGTTAAACCCTAAATTGTGTATTAACAAGTCCCCTTTTTGCTGGACAGGCTTGGTCTTAAAGATACACCCACCTGTTGGCGAGGCCAATCAGAGGATGGGGACATAGCCCACGTTTTTAGGACCTCGACCAAAATTCAAGAGTTTAGGTCGAGGGTTTAGAGTCATGTCTGTGAGATCCTAGGCGCTCAGATTTCATTCTGCCCCAGACTTTGTAATTTGGGTGATGGGGTGGGGGTTAACATAGGGAATACACATATTAAAAACTGGGTCCTTACCAGTGTGATGATCGGCAGGAAAGTGATCCTTGGGGGATGGAAGTCAGCTGGTGCACCCTCATTTCATGAGTGGTGCACCGAATTGGGCACAGTGGCGGCCTTTGAAAAGATGTCGCATAGACGGCTGGGCAGCTTGGGTGCCTTTGAGAAGAAGTGGGGCACTTATTTGGCCTTCTTGGAGGGTTGCCAGGGAGGAACAGTGGTGAGGGACAGTTTAAATGGTGTGTATATAATTAATTGATGTGTGGAACCCTTTTTCTTTTTCTTATTCTTTTTTTTGGGCAATCTTTTGTGGGATTTTTTTTTAAGTCTGAGTATTTTCTTTGGACTGTCTGCTTGTATGTGTGTCTGTTATTATTTGTGTCTGACCACTGGGATGTGTATTGGGTGGGGGGGAGTGTAGGGGTAAATTTTGTTGAAAGCTGATTCCGTGTTTTCATGTGCTGTTTGTGTTGATTTGAGTGTGGAATCAATAAAAATTGTTAATGACAAAATGCTGTCACTGGTGTGATAATGCCAGTAGATTTATTACAGGATTCAAAAGTGCTGTGACGGTTAATTGCAAGTAGGTATAGCTGCAGGCTGAGATCTCCAAATGGGGGTGGAATCTCCAAAATAGGGTGTGGTTTCTCCAGAAGGGGGCGGGGTTATTCCAAAAGGGGGTTGCACCAACTCTAAAAGGAGGTGACACCTCCACAGACTGCTAGAGTTAGGGAAAGGGTTAGGTTATTGGCTCCCTATATCTTTGCTGGCAATTTGGAGCTCTTGCCCCTTTTTGGAACTCTGTCTGCAGCTACACCCATCTCGTTAATTGCGCAACAGGAAAATTGCAGCACATCTCAAAGCTTGCAATAGATGCGTTCAATGTCCTCCTGTCCCTCTGAATTCGATCTAGGCTAGCACGACTGGTCTTCATAAGAACACAAACTTAGTAGAACATGTCCATAACTAATATGATTAACTACACCTGTGGTTACTCTGCTAGGACAAATGTGTGAATTTGAGTGAAATGGACTTCATACATCCACTAAAAAGACCTTGGGAGAGTTTTGGTTAAAAGTAATTGCTAAATGGTAAAGAGAAATTAAAAGGTCTAGCATAATTTATTTGCTTTTGTCACTTGGTTTCTTATTTTACTATCTAATACCACAAATTAATTCATTTGTAAATGTCTTAAGTGTCCTTTTTTGGCCACTGTACCTGTATACAGAGCAGTGTAAGTTATAAGTAGTACAAGAAAAAAGTAGTAGTAGTGCAGTTAATTGTCAGTTAACCTAGAACATCTAAATTAACTGGATGCAAGTACTTTGTTACTGAATCAACCTAACTATATATACTGTATATATATATATATATATATATATATATATATATATATATATATATATATATATATATATATATATATATATATATAGACAGACAGATAGATAGACAGAAAATACAGAAAGAGTAATAGACAGACAGACAGGTAGGACAGAAAGAGTAATAGATAGATAGACAGACAGTCACACAGAAAGACAGATAGACAGATAGCTAGAGATAGATTGATAGATAAAAAAGACAGAAAGAGTAACAGACAGACAGATAGATAGATAGATTGATTTTAGAGGCATAGTGTTTATTAAGTGCAAAAAAACAAACAAAAAAAATGCAGATGTCAACTGCCCTTTTTACAGTGCATACTGCTCACTTCCTGCAAAAACAAAACAATGCATGCTACAAGTTGTGTTCTATGGGAAGGTGCCCTCTCTTAGAAATAATACCTAACAGATTCTTTACTTATAACAACTTACGAACATACCCCTAAAATAGTACATACAGTATCCAAGCCCGATCTAATGAAATCTTGCAATTAGTAACCAAGATGTAAAATCAGCCCAAAAAGTTTTTCCTGTTGTCAATGCTGAATGCACCTGCTTTCCTATATGAAAGATTCTGATCATACATAGTTGGCACAATTCTCTCATCTTCCCTTTACATCCTGAGGATGCACCTGCCAGGCCAAGACATTGAAGGGTAGAAGTTTTTAGAGTTTTGGGAGCAGGTCTGATCACTGGTCTTATAAGCAAATACTCACGGTGGCTGTAGTGGCCGCTCTCTCTGCCGTGGTTCTGACCATGAGGAGGCAACGTCATCAGATTCCACATGACTGCCAAACCTCAACGAACATGGTAAAGTGCCCGTCCAAACAGACTCACTCTGTTGATGAAACAGATGGGACACGAGCAAAGCAGGATGGCCATTGGGAGAGGATCTGCAGGAAGGAGTCTGCTCATTTATGGGATTACTCAGATTATTGGCGATTCAATCCAGCATGAACCGTCTACTGCCACAGATCAGCATCCCTCCCACCCTTGACAAGCCCCCTTCGGCACAAACTGTGGTCTGACATGACAGAGTCTCAGGGTGTCATTAAATCTATCAGTCCAGACGGGCCACCTGTTGCATGACCAAGTATGAACAGTGTCTGTGTGAGGCTCAAATAGAGGCTATACCTGTTTGTTTACGATTCAGAATTAAATATATATTTAGAGTGAATATCTGATTGTCAAAAATAAACTTTTATATTTAGATTGCAAGTGCAGCTTAAAATAAATCAGTGTACATTGGAGGACATTGATCTTGGAAACTAAGGGTAAAAGTTTAACCTTTGAGCCAGAACTAAATTATTGAACAATTCTCCATAAAAATCACAGTAACTGGGGCACATGAATGCTTCTACAGTATTAAAGCAGTGAAGTGGTAACAACAGCTCTCACTCTCTTTCTCTCTCTCTCTCTCTCTCTCTCTCTCACACACACACACACACACACACACACACAACACACATTACAAAAGCACAGCCCGCAGCCAAGTCTGGCAAGCTCCTCAGATACACCTGCTTGTGTGTTTATTATCTAATGCACTTCCAACTCTAGTCACTGACTATTTTTGTGCCAGGCTGCACAGTGCATACTTCAATTATACAGTACTACCACAAATTGAAGTTAAAAGTCAAACTACCAAGAAGAGTTTTGTGCAGGGCTGTAACCGACATTGAGGAGGATGTGTCTCTGTCTGCAATATTCAGAATAGTCGTTGATCAATGAGGGTTTTTCAATAAACCTATTCTTAAACTGTTCACATTTGGTCAATATTAACTATATTCAATACTGACAATTCGGTTACTTGGTTACTGGTGAATGTAGTTACTTGTGACTGGAAATAATTAAGCTGTGACATTATATAATAATTAGGGCTCATTATATGATTATTTTTTTAATCAAATTAATTACATGATATGCCAAATAAATTAACCGCAATTAATCACATAATAAACATTTGCAGAGAAATGCCCACAAATAAAAATGTATTATATAATGATTAAAATATTATAAATAATTGTATTTAAATAATTATAAATATAATATGGCCTTTATATAATACATTTAATTATTCAGATAATTAAAATACATTACAATATTGTGGCAGATGAGAAAAGCATTGATTAAACAATATTTTGTTTACTTTCATATAATTTAACATAAGGCTGTCATTGGCTTTAGCGATCCATTTTGCAACTAAATTCGTCAATTAGTCTGAGGTACACTTATTTTAAGGGCTTTTCTAAGGACATGTTTATGAACAAATATATCAGATGGATGCTTTAGAAGCTTCTCACTTTTTGTTTCATAAACAGCATTTTTAGGACACTCTGTCAAGTTAAACGTAGTTTGGTTCAAGTTTGGTATGTAGTTAAATGCTAAAAAACGTGTCTTCATCTTGTGCTGTCTGTTGTCAGTAGTGTGGTTTGATGCCTGCACAGCTGTAGTTGCGCTTACTGTCCCTCGTGACTGAGACTTGTAAAAACATGAAGGTGGTACAATAGGTATACTTCAAGCTTGAATTGCTCCGGTGGTAGGAAAATTCTTTATTACAATCCAGGGGCATGATTCATTCATTTATTTAAGCGTTATTTTTTATCGCACTGAATTTCACATGAAGTTTACAGCCCTAACATGAATCCAAAAAAGTGTCAAGTTACTGGGGAAATTTAGAAATCTTCAATTTCTGAAAATTGTAGAAAGCTTATAAAAAACAAAAATACATATCACATATGAAGTCTGAGTGGTTTGGGCTGAAAAAAAATTGCAGAAGAGTAAAAGAGAAAAAAAAGAGTAAAAATGTTTGCGAGATGTCTTGCAAGCAAGCACTGTAATGATGCAGAAGTTGTAAGACGACCTTCTACTTAAACCTACAATATATCAATGCTGGTGCCATTACAGTTTCATTGAGAGATAGACAGTAGATAAGATAAGTAAAGAGAGCTGACTCTATGCCAGAATGCCTTCAGGGTGAATCTAAAAAAGCCTATTTAATATGTCATCTTATAAAAGACATGGCCCACATAGATCAGTTTGAATGAAAACAGAGTTCACGCAGAAGATTGACACAACTGGAGCTGCCCGCGGAAATATAGAGTCACCTTGTATAGGGATATGTACTGAGCCCCATTAAAGTGGATACCAGATGAAGTTGACTGAGAGATTGCTCAGTGTGCAAATATGTTACCAAGGCAGAGGATGGCTACTTTGAAGAGACTAAAATGTAATATTTGAGTAAAATTTTTTGATGACAACATAATTCACATTTTTCTCATTTGTGTTATTAGAAAACACAAATGTGTCAACTATGTAAACTATTCATCCCAGTTTAATGACTTTACTATTATTAAAATATGTAAAATAACAATAATAACAATAATATTACAGCTTATTATATAACATTAATAATCGTGAACTAGTCTATAAAACAGTGATGGTGACAGAGTCTTGGCTCTGTTACAATGCTCTGCATGTAAATATTCAACAAATTAAGTGTGGGGTGGGTGCCTCATGCTGCCCCCCCGCAAGATGCAACTGCACATGTCGCCCATGCTAAATCCGCTACTGTAGCCAGATTTTTTTCTAAATGACGTCAGACCAGTTCGTTCTTTGATTTCGTATGGAGTATGCCGGGACCTTAAAGGAATACTCAGGTTTCATTACATGTTAAGCTCAATCAACAGCATTTGTGGCATAATGTTGATCACCACAAAAATGTATTTCGACTCGTCCCTCCTTTTCTTTAAAAAAAAGCAAAAAGCAAGGTTACAGTGTGGAACTTAAAACGAAAGTGAATGGGGTCAATCCGATTAAAATACTCACTGTTTCAAAAGTATAGTCACAAGAAATAAGCAATATGTGTGTTAACATGATTTTAGTGTGATAAAATCACTTACTAACCTTTTCTGTGTAAAGTTATATCCAATTTTACAACTTTGTTGCCATGACGACGTAATGCTTTAAACCCTAAAACTGCTGTTAAAACGATTTTAACAACTTAACAGCTCAAATACTACACAATTTTGAACAGAATACTTAATATAAGTCATTTTATAAAGTTATAAGCTTCACATTTATGCCTTTAAATGTTGAGAAAAGGATGGATGAGTCCGAATACATTTTTGTGGTAATAAACGTTATGCCACAAATGCTGTCGATTGAGCTCAACTTGTACTGAACCTGGAATATTCCTTTAAAAGGGACTAATCCCAATAATTATGCAATTCTAATAGAATAAATAAATAGCTTTTGATAAAAAGTTGTCATCTTTGTACATAAAAGGAGAAAAGGAATGCAGAAAGATAGAATGACAGATGATAGAGGATATGTGTGGGTGTGGGAATCTGAGGCATGGCAGAAAATGACTTATAGCCTTCATGAAAATATACTCTCAGCTCTGCTGAGCTCTTTCATCATGATTTACATTTCACACAGTAACAGTGACTTCTCCAGTTGGTGGATCTCTCTTCAGGATTCATAGGTAGTGTGGTTCTTCACCAGGAATTCAAGTATTAAACACAATGTTTTTTTTTTAATTAGGTTGTAATCACATCTGTATTTGGCTTTTCCAGAAAAATGTAACAGTGTTGGTAGGTCTCAAGGTAGGTCTGTGTTGAAAAGCTATAGTTAATCAATCTTGTTATTTATGGAGAAAATAAATGGGATTTGTACTTCCAAAACCTGTCTGTTGCACTTTGTTCCAATACCCTCTTTACTCACTGATTTCATATCCTCTTTTTCTCTTAATGCCTGACTGGGCTCCTCTGACTCTCTCAGTCATTACAGCCACAGTGAGGGCAAGGCTGCTCAGTGGGTAACACAATGAAAGCCTAAAGCACATGTAGGAAATGTACAGAAACAGCTCTGAGCAGTTTGAAATCATGTGTACAGCTGACAATTCCAATGGCCACAGAGCCAATTCTACCTGACAATTGTAACAGGCGAAAGCCTGCGCAGATTGTGTCCTTACACCTTTCAACGACCAACGGTTATCTTGTCTTGTGTCTTTTTGGACTTGCTGAGTCGTTTCACATTGTTAAAAGAAGAGATATAGGTATAGGCACCACTTTGACAGCCTAGCACCAAGAGAGAGCTGAGCGTGATGGCGGAAAGATACCAAATCGAATCATACACTCAAGATCTAAGAAACCTGTTCAGAATATATTCAAGCACTTACAATGCCCTGAGAGCAGCTATAAAGAAAATTGAAGTCTGTCAGTAACATTGTAATATATACAGTAATTAGTTAGATCAAATCACTGCACTGTATTAAAACAACAAGCAAGAGTGCTGTTTTACTGAATACCAAACCGCAGGTAATCACAGCCGTGATTGTCTTAAGTGTACAGTAGAATTCTATGTTCATTTATTATTACTGCCCATTCTTATTTTCATCACATCAAAAGTATTTGTTAACATTTGTTGATGCGCTATGAACTAACATGACCTAACAATGAACAACTGTATTTTTACAATCTAACATAAATGAATACTGTAAAAATATATTTTCATTGTAGTTCATGATACCTAATGCATTTACTGATATTAACAAATGTAACCTTATTATAAAGTGCTTCAGAAAGTTCTATACTATCCAGTAGCGGTTCTAGCTTGTATGGGGCCCTGGGCGACACCCACTTTAACACGCCCCCAACACGCCCCCCCACAAGATGCCACCCTGGGCAACTGCCCATGTCGCCCATGCCTAAATCCGCCACTGATACTATCTTTTTTACTCTATTTAGCAGTACAACCGTACAACTTTGCTCTGTTTCCCATCTGTTGTTACTGTATAACTTAAGTTGTACTACCTAAGTTGTACCATAAGTGTAATCAGGAGTAAAACTATATCGTAGGCTATAAGATACATATTGTTAATTGAAAACACTGAAAATGCATGTGATATTACTTCTAAAGCACACGTATTGTAAGTAGGTCAAAGACTTATGCAGTATCATCTGTTACCCTTTTGTACTCCATTGTAATATCAGCTATTATTACTGCATATAACAACATCTGAATAAATAATTATGCATTTGTCATTAACTTATTCATATCTCAACAACAAGATTAACCATCAAAGGGTCAAATTAAGTTACATGTACATTTGAATTAAGCTTGACAAATTGGTGACTCAGAGCAGAGGACCTTTTCTCTAGTTTGTCAGTTGCAAGTCTGCGCATCGCTGCGCTCTATTACTTTTACACATTCTTTGGCACACACTTTTTATTTTAATTAGAGTCTCGTGACTTACAATTCACGCTTTAGAGCTAATTAAGGAGAGCGTGCAGCAAGAAATTCAGTTGTCTTTTGTTAAAAAAAAAAAAAAAAAAAAATTAAAAAGAAGAAGAAGAAGAAAAAGAAAAAAACATGTCTTTGTCGCGTGTTTAACTCCAAGGTTCGGCCAAATAATTTCATTCCTCATAAGTACATACTGTTCTCAGTGATTCCGACACAAGAGTTTGACAACACGCGTGCTTTCAGAGCTATAGATTACATTAACTCAATTAAACTGGCACTCGAGATCACCTGACTATGTCAATGCACACGGACTGATAGGACAAAAAGCGGATCAGCGTCCACAATCTGTCTGAAGTTCATCAGCGAAGTTGTTTTCACGACATACGCAGCCGCTTGTGACAAACAACACACGAATCTTCGAAACACACACAGGAGATCCTAACAGTGAATGAAGAGACAGGGAGACTTACTGAGATGTAAGTATGTGTCGTTATTATCCATTCCGATTCAGTTTGCTGTCGGGTCTTGTCCTGGAGGCGCGCAGCACCTCCTTTGCTTTCTTTACCCAGCCCGAGTGAAGTGAAATCCTCAGCTTTGCTGGCTGGCTCGGGGCCCCACACAGGGGGAGGCGGGAGGAGGGGTGTTGCCAACGACAACAATCTGATAAGATTTAGGCAGATGACTTCAGCACATGGATACATTGGAACAGTTTTTACGATTCAAATGATACTGCATGCTACAGAATAACATTTAAATAAATGTTCCGGGTTTAATACAATTCAAGCTTAATTACTTGAATTGCTTTAATTACTTTATTACTATAAAAATTTCGACTAGTCCCTCTTTAAAAATAATAATAATAATAATAATAATAAAAAAGACAGAAATTATGGTTATGGCCCTTAAAATGGAAATAAAGTCCACAAACGTTAAAATACACACTGTTTCAAAAGTATATACATATATATATTTATATATATATATATATATACAGTATATATATTTTTTTTTCCTCCCCTTTTCTCCCCAATTTGGAATGCCCAGTTCCCAATGCACTCTAAGTCCTCGTGGTGGCGTAGTGACTCGCCTCAATCTGGGTGGCGGAGGACGAATCTCAGTTGCCTCCATGTCTGTGACCATCAATCCACACATCTTATCACGTGGCTTGTTGAGCGTGTTACCACGGAGACATAGCGCGTGTGGAGGCTTCACGCTATTCTCTGCTGCATCCACGCACAACTCACCATGTGCCCCACCGAGAGCGAGAACCACATTATAGCGACCACGAGGAGGTTACCCCATGTGACTCTACCCTCCCTAGCAACTGGGCCAATTTGGTTGCTTAGGAGACCTGGCTGGGTTCACTTAGCATGCCCTGGATTCGAACTCACAACTCCAGGGGTGGCAGTCAGCGTCTTTATTCGCTGAGCTACCCAGGCCCCTCAAAAGTATATTTTTAAAAGTATATATATATGTTAGTGTGTTAAAATTGCTTACTAATCTTATATGTGTAAAGTTATATCCAATATTACAACTTTGTTGGAATGATGATGTAACAGCAATATATCCTGTAATCTGGAAAATGCTGCAACGGCAATACATCATTGATTTTATTACACTAAAATTATGTTAACGTGAATAATGTTTACATCTTGTGCTATAATTATAAAACCACACTTCTATTCTAAGTGTCTTACTGTAACTGTATTTCATACTTAACATTATGCAACAAATACTGTCGTCTGAGCTTAACTTTAAGAAATATTACTGCTTCAATACATGCCATGCTTAAGCAACATCATATGTGTCATAATGTTGAAAAAATAATTTTGACTCGTCCCTCCTTTTCTTTAACAAAAAAGAGCAAAAATCTGTGTCACAGTGAGGCACTTACAATGTAAGTGAATGGGGTCAATCTTTGGAGGGTTTAAAGGCAGAAATGTGAAGCTTATAATTTTATTTATAATAAAAAACACTTACATTAATTCTGCTGTTTAAACTTGTGTATTATTTGAGCTGTAAAGTTGTTAAATCGCCAATTTTACAGTCATTTTAGGGTTTTAGGGTTAACTGCATTACATCGTCATGGCAAAGAAGTTGTAATATTGGATATGTATAAGGTTAGTAAGTGATCTTATCACACTAAAATCATGCTAACACACATATTGTTTACATATTGTGGCTATACTTTTGAAACAGTGAGTATTTTCACATTCAAAAATTGGCCCCATTTGCTTCCCAAGAGCATCACTTTAACCCAGAGATAAAGTAAAATTTTGTGGTAATCAATATTATGCCACAAATACTGTCGATTGAGCTTAATTTATATTGACCCTGGAATATTCCTTTAATTGAATTTAGCTACTATGCAGAAAATATTTTATGAGTTACATGGGAAAACCTATTCAAGCTATAACCAATTAGTAAAAGATTAATCACTATTTAAAAAAGACAACCAGACTACACATATCTGAATGCTTTCTATAATTTGGCCTGTAAGCATGCAAATTATAAGATGTTCTGTAGCTCTGCACAGCAATGCCTACTGAACCATGCAACCATAGATATACATACGTATATGCCTCATTCAGCTGGTCCGGATACGTCAACCGCGATGCCATCTTGGAACAGTCAGCAAGCAGAGCTATTTGAATGCAAGTGAATGAAGAAGAAGCCTCAGACCGCTGCATAAACTGCTTTTGTGTGGAAACAGTTCATCATGTAATTGACAGATTGGGTGATAATTTTCAGTATGTTTGCCATGATATATTCATTGGTAGAGGACTTTATTTGCAGTTTGCTATGAAAAAAAAAACCTTGTTTTAGTGAAGTGAAGTCAGGAATTTTTATAACATCGAGAATATTGCTCAATGTTTATGAAAAATCAGATAATCTGGAAGTTGGCTGGAAAAGACTCCAGACTGTTACAGACCGTATCTGTCAATTTACTTTCATGTGTTGATGGACGGCTCTTGACCTTTCCAGTATGGCGGACGTGCCGACATATTGAAGCCCATAGGAATAGCTGCTAATAAGGTATCTACATATAGATATCTATGCAAACAACCATCAAGAGAAACAGTGCTGCACACTGCTAAAAATTTTCAGGTAATCTAAAAATATACATTACGCGTAATATACATTATACGTGGTAAATTAACTAGCTTTGTTTAAGTCAAAAATATGATTTAATATGACTAAATCAACCTGACTTCGTTAGAATACACCTACAAAAGTAATTTCTAAGGATCAGTTCAGGTGGAAATAGCTCTTTAAGGTAACAACAACAACAACACATTTTCCCTTTTTACAGTGTACAAAGGGTAAAATGTATGCAATTTAAGCATATTTGGCATAATATTGTATTTAGTTTGTTGCATTGCTTTAATTTTATACAATTATGCTTGTGGTGGCTCAGCAGTTAAGGCTCTGGGTTACTGATCAGAAGGTTGGGGGTTCAAGCCCCAGCACTGCCAAGATGCCACTGTTGGGCCCTTGAGCAAGGCCCTTGACCCTATCTGCTCCAGGGGCGCTGTATCATGGCTGACCCTGCACTCTGACCCCAGCTTAGCTGGGATATGTGAAAAAAAAAAAAAGAATTTCACTGTATATGTGCAAATGTATAACATGTGATAAATAAATACAATTATTAATTATTATTGTAAACCAGAGCTGAGCCCTATGTAAAAATCGTATACAGTCAAGTAAGATCCATCTGTCCGCCTAGTTACATTCATTCAAATTCAATGTGGGGGCTCAGAGACTCCTTGAGATTACCCCCAGACTGTTCTTCAGAGTGTGGGGTCATACAAAGGTGAGCTCTCACTACCTCAGAAGGTTATTCTGAACTCACCAGCATTCACAGTCTTGAACTAGTGTGGGGTGAGTGCTCTGGATGACCAGCAACTTCACAACACATATCATTCTAGGTTTTAGAATAAGCCCACCCCATAACACAACCCCCCATTTACTCGGCCCCCTTATTATAGGAATGACCTATTAAAGAGCACAAGTAAACAAGATAAATAGTTTTTTTCCTCCAACCCTTCTCACACCAGTCAAGGCTTTTATGTATACCCTCCTTTCTTAGGTCTATTAGATCATGTTAATTCATTAAAGTCAAACTGAAGAATTAAAATGGTCATTTGTTACTGCTCTCTTTGTGTGGGCTTAATGGTGGCACATGGTGTAATGCCTGCAATTTGTTATCCTCTTCTTTCTGCTAAGGGTTTTTTTATTGTTCTTTTCTTTTAAAGCTGTTTTTGATGTAAAAACGGGAGAACATCGAGTTAAAGTTAGTTCCATGTAGCATAATTATAATTTCTAAAGGTAAGTATAATCAGTTTTACTGCAACAAACTGATTATAGGCATACATGAAAACATATCATTAAAATGACACTGTCAAGATATTTTCTGCTATGTAAACTTTGATCAGTCAGTTTGACATTTTACATTTAACTGGTTGTTTTTCATTTTTCACCCCCTATTAACCTCCATCATGTTTCCCTTGCCCACTTATCTCAAAGATAATCAGCCACACACACTCTCTATAACACACTAACAAACAAACAAACAAACAAACAAACACACACAGTCAGAGCTTGTCAGTGAGCCAAACCGTATGCCGTAATCCCTTTGTATTCACAAACCTATCCAGACAAACAATGTTTCCCACACCCCCAGCACACCAGACCTAAGTCACCTGCTAACCCTGCATTATAGGTTAAATAGCGACTACCTAGTCAAGTGAAAATTAAAAGCACACAGACACAAACCAAAGGATGAAGACCAAAACTATGTGCCAATGTGTGAATATATAAAGTCAATTCAAGAAAGCTTTACTGGCATGATTGTTAACATTTTACAGTATCGCCAAAGCATTTAAAGAATAGAAATATACAATAAAGTAAATACATAAATGCAATAAAAGCCAATACAAGTGTAAAAAAAACAATACAATGAAATTAAATTAGGTTTAAAATAACCACAATATTATATACATACTCTATAACATGCTCATCACCAGCTCTGTAACTCATCATGTTATGGATCTTGGCACTCTATCCCTCTTTTTCACTCATTAGGCCTGTAGTGGGCCGAAAAAGTATCTGGACACTTAAGTTACTCTTAAAATGGTGTGAATTTCATTGCATTACAACAAAATATTAAACCAAGTGCCATCAGCACACAAACAATGCTAGAAATTTCCTTAGAACTAACTTACTTTTTGGAGCCAATTTAGCTGTTACTTCTAACCAACTGGTGTCAAGATCATATTTTGTTTTTATGTGTGAAGTCCTTGCAGAGTAACCACTGTAGTTCCATTACATTAACCATGGACATGTTCCACTTAGGTTTAAAAACCAGAAAGTGTCCAAATAACTTTGTCTTGATTTTGAACAATAGGCCATTAGGCCTATAACTTTTGTTTTATAACTTGAAACACACTCTTTTTTTTTTTTTTTTTTTTTTAGATTTACACATTTTACACATTGAATTTAAACAAAATTCCATCAAATTGAATATTACTAATCTTTAATAGAATTTCTTGTTTTATGGAATGTTTAGCTTCAAATGTGTTTTTGTGCTGTATTTCTTTAAAGTGGTTTGATATTTTGTGATCTTGTGTAATAATGACATTCATTCATTTTCAAGTGTGGCTTAAGTGTCCAAATACTTTTTGGGGTCACAGTATGTCACACAAAATCCATCTTTTTCCACAAATCTTCCTTCTACAACCCCTAATTCCCTCTTCCCAAGCTAAGATGATAAGTGATCCATCCTCTATGGTCGCTTGGAAGAGACAATGCCCAGCAACTGTTCAACATCATCAGTCTCACAGGACATCCATCACGTAAACAAAAGATGATGTGGGCAGAGGACTATGTTTGTGAAATGTCTGTTTGCTTACTCTCTACTGCTCTTTTCTATCTTTAACCTCCATTTATTTCCAGACCTCTACGTTCTCTTGATGACTGCTGAGCGAAAACACCCACAGAGATTCAAGTGCAAATGGAGCACACAAACTGAGGTGTGGGGGTGATCGTATGGAATTGTGATGATAGGAGAATTCTTTACATTTTACTTCATCTGTTTTCCAGCAGGGAGGTCTAAATTGTATAATGTGCTCTACTTTCCTGGCATTGCTTGCTGCTTTTCTTCAAAGAGGATATATAAGAAGCAGGATTATTCTGTTGCTTATTCTATGGGTATCTCAGGCAATTGCAATGCTCAGAGATAGTTTACCCAAAAATCAAGACACTGCTCTTTTTTCCATACAATGAAAATAAATGGGGACTGATGTTGTCTGTCCCTAACATCTCCTTTAGTGTTACTTGGAAGAAAGAAAGTCAGGTTTAGAGCAATATGAGGGTGAGTAAACTGACATAATTTTTATTTTGGGGTGAACCATCCCTATAATGAACTCTCAAATTAAGTTTCACTTGCTTTGTGACCCCCTAAATGCATTTTGTGGATTGTGGATGTACCTTTTGTTACAGGAAAACCTGAAGTCTTCCTCTGTAAAGGGGGATTTTGAACAAACAATTCCTATGGCAATTTATAGACATGGTGGTCAAAGCCCTAATCCATTCCAAATGGATGTTCTTGCCGAGCATTACATTAACCTGTTAATTCTCAGGCTGTTTTTGTGAGGGGGCTGGTGGGTTTATTCACAATTAACCTGAATACACAATTAACTTGAATGGTCCATACTGGTTCATGATTGGCTAAAATCGAAAAAGCCTCAAAACCCTCAGCCAAATGAGTATATATTTTTTGTTTATAGTGCCTAGTATGGCTGTTTTTGCCATAAAAATTTCACCTCTTTTAAACCAATGAGTAGCTACTGTCAGAAAGATAATCTGTATAGCACCTTTAATTTACACACTCAGTCAATCATAATATATCATCCCAACTTCAATAGGCATGCTTGAAAGGTAAATTATATTGGTCTATTTAAAGCAACTTTGCACAAATATGCCCACATCTGAATTTTGGTTCAATAACATGTAGAGCAAGTGAGTTGCTAGATTTTATGATGAAAGTGTAGATTAACCCACTCATAGCAGTTACTTAGAAAACACAAAAACATTACTTGGGTAAAGTGTGGGAGAGGTTCAAATCTAGCTGAGATTGTTGTAGACCACATCAGGTTAAGCTGACCATGTCCTGGGAAGACCAACAAGATTATAGCTAGCACCTGCTCCAGATCTTCAAACCAGCCGATGTGACCTGCTGGTCTGACATTTAGTAACGTAACAGGGACTGTGAAAATCCCGTGAATAAAGTAAGCCCAACAGCTCAGTTGGATTGTTTTTACAAAACAGTCATAATGCTCTTTAGATAGATTTTGTTAATTTGTGTTGTGCACTTTTCCTATACTAAGTCAGTTTGACACTCCCCACCGAAAAGGGGCTGCTGTGCCTACTGAAATTGTGTATTACAGATGTGCAACTCAAATAAAGCATTATGATTATTTTTATTCTTTGAATACATCTGTTAAATGAACCTGCAACAATCTGATTATGCACCTTTTATTTTAGCTGGTACCAGTGCTTTAAATAGGATATCCAGTGACCAAGGTTGGCTAGTAACACATTTCCAAATGTCAAAGTCTCAGCTTTCAGACAGTATTGGACAGAGAAGACCATGTCAAAGTTATTGCCCTATGTCTATATTTGTAAGTACACCATCTCTGATCTGCAACAGTAGTAAAATGCACATTATGATTATTGTTTTGCCTGGATAAAGCAAAGCAATAAAACTGAGAGCTGTAATCAATGTTTATGGAAATCTGGGGATCTGGGAATTTTTTCTATGAAAAGAAATAAAACATAAAAGTTACTTATTGTACAGCACGAACACTATACAAATATCAAAGATAACATCACCATGGTATTGCATCAACCCAGTTTGTGCATAACTGCTGGTAGGCCATCAAAACAGTATTGTGTACTGCCATCATGTGGCGTACAGATGAAAACCAACAGGGATTTTACACTAACGTGTGTTTGACCCATTCCGGCATCCGTCAAGTTGCCGTAAAGCTAGACGTGTACTTACAACGTTGTTATGTAGTTTCATCAGAATCGAGAATCGCGCGTTTACAACTTCACACAGAAGTCACAGATAACCAGCGTCCGTTATCAGTTTAATTGTTTAACACTAAGTGATGTATTCGAGATATAATGTCGTCGGATTTAATGTTTGTGAATTCATCGCTGATGAATAAGGAAGTGGAGGAAGATATTTACATAGATCAGGATGGAGAGTGGGGTGAGAAACACTTACTGGAAATATCCATGACAGCGCATAAGCCGCGGGTACTATTAGAAGTATTTTAACTTTAAAATGTGTCTTTTCGGCACTGAGACGTTGTGTTGTGACCCATTTTACTGGTTTACTCAATATCTGAGCAACTGCTGAACCTGTTTCCCATTCATCCACAGCGATACAGTGAGACTTAAATTCAAAAACATATATTTAAATATCTGAACGTTAGTAATATTAAGGTCAAAAAAAAAATATATATATTATTAAAAAAAAAATTCAGTTGCTGAACATTCCAATATTGTTGGACTGCATTGTAATGATGTAGCTTTTAAACACGTCCATTAAAACTGATTTAGGGTTATTTGTTTAACTGGTTAGTTAATACACAGGTCTAGATGTATTACTGTATTAAATGGTGTGAATTAGGATGATTTAACTGGTTAGTTAATACACAGGTCTAGGTTTATTACTGTATTAAAGGGTGTGAATTAGGATGATTTAACTGGTTAGTTAATACACAGGACTAGATGTATTACTGTATTAAAGGGTGTGAATTAGGGTTATTTGTTTAACTGGTTAGTTAATACACAGGTCTAGGTGTATTACTGTATTAAATGGTGTGAATTAGGATGATTTAACTGGTTAGTTAATACACAGGTCTAGGTTTATTACTGTATTAAAGGGTGTGAATTAGGATTATTTAACTGGTTAGTTAATACACAGGACTAGATGTATTACTGTATTAAAGGGTGTGAATTAGGGTTATTTGTTTAACTGGTTAGTTAATACACAGGTCTAGGTGTATTACTGTATTAAAGGGTGTGAATTAGGGTTATTTGTTTAACTGGTTAGTTAATACACAGGTCTAGGTGTATTACTGTATTAAATGGTGTGAATTAGGATGATTTAACTGGTTAGTTAATATACAGGTCTAGGTTTATTACTGTATTAAAGGGTGTGAATTAGGATTATTTAACTGGTTAGTTAATACACAGGTCTAGGTGTATTACTGTATTAAAGGGTGTGAATTAGGGTTATTTGTTTAACTGGTTAGTTAATACACAGGTCTAGATGTATTACTGTATTAAATGGTGTGAATTAGGATTATTTAACTGGTTAGTTAATACACAGGTCTAGGTGTATTACTGTATTAAAGGGTGTGAATTAGGATTATTTAACTGGTTAGTTAATACACAGGTCTAGGTGTATTACTGTATTAAAGGGTGTGAATTAGGATTATTTAACTGGTTAGTTAATACACAGGTCTAGGTGTATTACTGTATTAAAGGGTGTGAATTAGGATTATTTAACTGGTTAGTTAATACACAGGTCTAGATGTATTACTGTATTAAAGGGTGTGAATTAGGGTTATTTGTTTAACTGGTTAGTTAATACACAGGTCTAGGCTTATTACTGTATTAAAGGGTGTGAATTAGGATTATTTAACTGGTTAGTTAATACACAGGTCTAGGTTTATTACTGTATTAAAGGGTGTGAATTAGGATTATTTAACTGGTTAATTAATACACAGGTCTAGGTTTATTACTGTATTAAAGGGTGTGAATTAGGATTATTTAACTGGTTAGTTAATACACAGGTCTAGGTTTATTACTGTATTAAAGGGTGTGAATTAGGATTATTTAACTGATTAGTTAATACACAGGTCTAGGTTTATTATTGTATTAAAGGGTGTGAATTAGGATTATTTAACTGGTTAGTTAATACACAGGTCTAGGTGTATTACTGTATTAAAGGGTGTGAATTAGGATTATTTAACTGGTTAGTTAATACACAGGTCTAGGTTTATTACTGTATTAAATGGTGTGAATTAGGATTATTTAACTGGTTAGTTAATACACAGGTCTAGGTGTATTACTGTATTAAAGGGTGTGAATTAGGATTATTTAACTGGTTAGTTAATACACAGGTCTAGGTGTATTACTGTATTAAAGGGTGTGAATTAGGATTATTTAACTGGTTAGTTAATACACAGGTCTAGGTGTATTACTGTATTAAAGGGTGTGAATTAGGATTATTTAACTGGTTAGTTAATACACAGGTCTAGGTGTATTACTGTATTAAAGGGTGTGAATTAGGATTATTTAACTGGTTAGTTAATACACAGGTCTAGGTGTATTACTGTATTAAAGGGTGTGAATTAGGATTATTTAACTGGTTAATTAATACACAGGTCTAGGTTTATTACTGTATTAAAGGGTGTGAATTAGGATTATTTAACTGGTTAGTTAATACACAGGTCTAGGTGTATTACTGTATTAAATGGTGTGAATTAGGATGATTTAACTGGTTAGTTAATACACAGGTCTAGGTTTATTACTGTATTAAAGGGTGTGAATTAGGATTATTTAACTGGTTAGTTAATACACAGGTCTAGGTGTATTACTGTATTAAAGGGTGTGAATTAGGATTATTTAACTGGTTAGTTAATACACAGGACTAGGTTTATTACTGTATTAAATGGTGTGAATTAGGATTATTTAACTGGTTAGTTAATACACAGGTCTAGGTGTATTACTGTATTAAAGGGTGTGAATTAGGGTTATTTGTTTAACTGGTTAGTTAATACACAGGTCTAGATGTATTACTGTATTAAATGGTGTGAATTAGGATTATTTAACTGGTTAGTTAATACACAGGTCTAGGTGTATTACTGTATTAAAGGGTGTGAATTAGGATTATTTAACTGGTTAGTTAATACACAGGTCTAGGTGTATTACTGTATTAAAGGGTGTGAATTAGGATTATTTAACTGGTTAGTTAATACACAGGTCTAGGTGTATTACTGTATTAAAGGGTGTGAATTAGGATGATTTAACTGGTTAGTTAATACACAGGTCTAGGTTTATTACTGTATTAAAGGGTGTGAATTAGGATTATTTAACTGGTTAGTTAATACACAGGTCTAGGTGTATTACTGTATTAAAGGGTGTGAATTAGGATTATTTAACTGGTTAGTTAATACACAGGTCTAGGTGTATTACTGTATTAAAGGGTGTGAATTAGGATTATTTAACTGGTTAGTTAATACACAGGTCTAGGTGTATTACTGTATTAAAGGGTGTGAATTAGGATTATTTAACTGGTTAGTTAATACACAGGTCTAGGTGTATTACTGTATTAAAGGGTGTGAATTAGGATTATTTAACTGGTTAGTTAATACACAGGTCTAGGTGTATTACTGTATTAAAGGGTGTGAATTAGGGTTATTTGTTTAACTGGTTAGTTAATACACAGGTCTAGGTGTATTACTGTATTAAATGGTGTGAATTAGGATGATTTAACTGGTTAGTTAATACACAGGTCTAGGTTTATTACTGTATTAAAGGGTGTGAATTAGGATTATTTAACTGGTTAGTTAATACACAGGTCTAGGTGTATTACTGTATTAAAGGGTGTGAATTAGGGTTATTTGTTTAACTGGTTAGTTAATACACAGGTCTAGGTTTATTACTGTATTAAAGGGTGTGAATTAGGATTATTTAACTGGTTAGTTAATACACAGGTCTAGGTGTATTACTGTATTAAAGGGTGTGAATTAGGATTATTTAACTGGTTAGTTAATACACAGGTCTAGGTTTATTACTGTATTAAAGGGTGTGAATTAGGATTATTTAACTGGTTAGTTAATACACAGGTCTAGGTGTATTACTGTATTAAAGGGTGTGAATTAGGATTATTTAACTGGTTAGTTAATACACAGGTCTAGATGTATTACTGTATTAAAGGGTGTGAATTAGGGTTATTTGTTTAACTGGTTAGTTAATACACAGGTCTAGGTTTATTACTGTATTAAAGGGTGTGAATTAGGATTATTTAACTGGTTAGTTAATACACAGGTCTAGGTGTATTACTGTATTAAAGGGTGTGAATTAGGATTATTTAACTGGTTAGTTAATACACAGGTCTAGGTTTATTACTGTATTAAAGGGTGTGAATTAGGATTATTTAACTGGTTAGTTAATACACAGGTCTAGGTTTATTACTGTATTAAAGGGTGTGAATTAGGATTATTTAACTGGTTAGTTAATACACAGGTCTAGGTTTATTACTGTATTAAAGGGTGTGAATTAGGATTATTTAACTGGTTAGTTAATACACAGGACTAGGTTTATTACTGTATTAAATGGTGTGAATTAGGATTATTTAACTGGTTAGTTAATACACAGGTCTAGGTGTATTACTGTATTAAAGGGTGTGAATTAGGGTTATTTGTTTAACTGGTTAGTTAATACACAGGTCTAGATGTATTACTGTATTAAATGGTGTGAATTAGGATTATTTAACTGGTTAGTTAATACACAGGTCTAGGTGTATTACTGTATTAAAGGGTGTGAATTAGGATTATTTAACTGGTTAGTTAATACACAGGTCTAGGTGTATTACTGTATTAAAGGGTGTGAATTAGGATTATTTAACTGGTTAGTTAATACACAGGTCTAGGTGTATTACTGTATTAAAGGGTGTGAATTAGGATTATTTAACTGGTTAGTTAATACACAGGTCTAGATGTATTACTGTATTAAAGGGTGTGAATTAGGATTATTTAACTGGTTAGTTAATACACAGGTCTAGGTTTATTACTGTATTAAAGGGTGTGAATTAGGATTATTTAACTGGTTAGTTAGTACACAGGTCTAGATGTATTACTGTATTAAAGGGTGTGAATTAGGATTATTTAACTGGTTAGTTAATACACAGGTCTAGGTGTATTACTGTATTAAATTGTGTGAATTAGGGTTATTTGTTTAACTGGTTAGTTAATACACAGGTCTAGGTGTATTACTGTATTAAAGGGTGTGAATTAGGGTTAGGTTAACCTAAATCTGAAGTTAATTTGATTGCCTTTTTCTGCAAATTAGAATAATAAGTGTCTTTTATGTCTTGACTGTAAAATTTATATTTATGTATTAATAATTTTTTTGACCTGCTGTCTTGCTTTTATTGTTATGTCCCAAGAGCGTTAATGTATGTATTGTATGGAGCTACAGAACTGAGATTTTCTTCTAAAAATCATTGTGTTCAGAAGAAATAATGGCATAAGAGTGGGTAAATGATTAGAGAATTTTCAGATTCTGGAACTATTCCATTAATGCTTATCTGATGACAGTCTAGCTTAATGCCATTAAAGCAATTTCTTTGTTGGCTCTACATTCTTGTTTTGTTTTTCTGTCTCTTGCTTGTATAGACATCAGTTTGTTTGATGACCTGGATGGTCTTGGGGAAGCTGATGAGCTCTTGGAGGCACTGGTGGAGAGTGTCGGCTATGTAAGTAAAAATGCCTGCAATGGCAACTGATCAAAATATTTTAGCTCTGCTACACAGAAGCTTTCAGACATGGTTAGATAGATTTATTATTGGTTTTTAGTGCATTAAAAAAACTCATCAGGTATTTGCAAGTTTTCATTTTAACAGTCCTGTGGATTTTTAAGCAGCTTTGACCAATGTTTAGGAAGAAAATGTAAGAAGATTAAGAATAAATGGAAATGGGGCCTGGGTAGCTCAGCAAGAAAAGATGCTGAATACCACCTCTGGAGTCACAAGTTCGAATCCAGGGTGTGCTGAGTGACTCCAGCTAGGTCTCCGAAGCAACCAAATTGGCCCGGTTGCTAAGGAGGGTAGAGTCACATGGGGTAACCTCCTCGTGGTAGCTATAATGTGGTTCTCACTTTCGGTTAGGCTTGTGTTGAGTTGTGCGTGGATGCCACAGAGAATAGCGTGAAGCCTCCACACGTGCTATGTATCTGCGGTAACGCTCTCATCCAGCCACGTGATAAGATGTGCGGTTTGACGGTCTCAGACGTGGAGGCAACTGAGATTGGAGTCACTACACCACCACAAGGACTTAGAGCGCATTGGGAATTGGGCATTCCAAATTGGGGAGAAAAAGGGGAGAGAAAAAAAAGAATAAATGGAAATAACTGTGGATTTTTCCTCCTTTAGGAAACCTATACACAAGACCTGAAATTGGACAATGATGGCTGGAGAGAAAATGTCAGCCCTCGATCAGGTGCTGAAATTTACCATGCACTGACTGCACTGTATTTCTCTGTTTTAAGTAGTATTTCAATGTCTGTAGCTGCACTGAATTGAGAAACTTGATATTTATGCAAAATGTTCAAATGTCTCCAGTCAACATTTGTTAGTATTTTTGTATTCTGCAGACATAAGACATCGGTGTAGTCAGAGATCACATTGAAAAGTTTTTTTTTTTTTTTCATTAAACCTGGAAATAAACATTTAATTGCAGGATTTTTACAATTTAAAAATGTTGAAGGAATATTTCAAATTCTGCGCTATTGCATGGTCACTAATCAAATGTAAGCAATGTGGTTTTGGCCGTGTTAACTCTTTTGTACAAAGGGCCATTGAAGCACACAAGATGCTCTTTGGGACTTTCTGAAATAGTGCTGGGAAACATGGATCCATACAAAATAGAAGCTAGTGACAACTTGTGGTCTCAGACTTTTGGACCCCACTGTATCTGCTCTCAAAACTTACAAAACACAATTTAATACAGTCACTCTGGGGCATGCCACTGTGATCCTTCGATGCTGATCTGCAAGGACGCTATGTTCTTTGGAAGAGATCTGATTTCAAGGTGTTTGCCATCCCTGTTGTCTCTACTCTCACAGACGGTGATGTAACAGTGGACTCACTCTCACCCAACCACACGCCTAGTTCAGTGTCCTCACCAGCATCAGTGGAGCCCCAATCACCATACTCTGCACTTGTGAGTCAAACTCCACCCCCAAATCTTTAAGCATTTCTGCCCTCAGAAATTAGCATATGATTTGTCAGTGTGATTTGTAGAGATGTTTTTGCACTGCTGTTGCCTCCCTACTGTTTACATATACTGCCCACTGTATTGTTGTGTAGTCAACATACACACATTGGCCATTGAACGATGGCCGATATAAATATTAATATAGCCTGTACATAGTACAGTTTGATATTGGCAAACAAGACACAAAAACTTGGAAATAAATATTTATTTTACACTTTAATTAATGAAAACATACTGTATGATAATATAAAATATGAAAATAACAATAAAAAATGAAAACAGAAAGAGTACCTTATTCTGAAAAGTTGTCTGTAAACAAGGCTGTCTGTAGTTTTTGCAAAATGACTGTAGGGACAGCTAACATTTCCGTGACTGTCAAGTGGGCATAATATGAAATTGGCCAAATATCAGCAAATAATCTGGCCTGAAAAATATGGACAGTATGTCTATCACCACTCTTTCTATCATGTTAGAGAATTAATAGGTCTTGATATATTAAAAAAAGACAGTTACATTTTCTGTCTTTTTAAGCATTTGCTTAATGACCTAAACTGTCAGATGCATGTCAACTGTGTGTTTGGGCTACACTGGGTCTGACAGCTGCACTGGTTCAGAGGTCAAGAGGACACAGACACAAATATACACCCATGTGAATTAGGTGTCTAATTAAGACCTCGGTTTGCTAACAAATGTCTTAATTGCCTCTTAACACATCATCAAACTAATTAATCTGTCTCTCGTTGAGGTTTTCAGTCTCATTTTGGAATATGTTTGCTGACAGTTCAAGGTGTATAAGCAAAATCACACAGTGTCTCTCGAATCTTTCACAAGGTTCAAAGAACAACTTCAATTCCACTATCACGCAAACACATTGTTCCAGTGAAAACTTGTACCTTCAGAACGATCCAACATCTCAATGTTACCCCACAGTCTTGTGATGAGAAGAACCAAAAAAAGGCTGTTGTACCTGATCAGAATGCATTGTATATGTCAAATAAACATAAACATAATTTTACCTTAACAGCATTTACCATTTTAGGATGAAGCGCTGTCTCCATTGTCCTGGCATTCTCAGCCCTCCCCGCTGTCTGTCTGTTCTGACTCAAGCGGTTGTGCTGAGCCACCCATTGAGAAGAAGCCACCCAAAAGGACCAATCAGGCCACAGAAGGTTGGCACTCATCTACATTCATATGGCATTGCTGAAACCTCTCTAGTTTCCTCATTTTAATAATTTGTTTTCTAATGTCCTTTTATTCGTAATGAAGTTGATTAACAATACTGTTGTTCTCACAGCAAAGCCTGTCCATTTATCTAAGAGACCCATTCATATGGCTTCCATACAGCCTAAACCGTTCATCACTGCGGTGCCCATCTCCCATGCTGCAGCCCCTCTTCAGGCTAAGACCATTATCATCCAACCTCTCCAGACTACAGTTCTACCTGTGGTGAAACCTCCACATGTCACAATTCAGCCAGCACCCCCTGCAGGTGAGCGGGGAAAAAATACTTTTTTTTACACCTTTAAAAAAAATAAAAAAATTCAGCTATAGAATGAGCAGATGGTATTTTCTCTCCAGTCTTTTTTTCTTCATTTACAATTTGGGTTAGTTAACTGTTAGTTAACAGTTAACCCATCTCATGCTATATTGCAGTACTTTGTTCATGCATACAAAAACCAGCAGGTGGCGCTAAGTATAAAGTTTTGAAGACGTGGATGTTTTATAGGTGTTTTGTTGCCAGTATGTATTAATTCTGAGGCTGAGCTTTATAGAATTATGAATGTTTTAATATATTTGTTTTTTTTTAGGGTTGCTAGGGAAATCTGATAATTTCTCTGTTTGCAGTACAAATTAGCAGGTTCATTCTTGCTGTGGAGAATGTTAATTTGTTGTGATCGAGCAGAATTAGAAAAAAACACTGTGCTGATGAAGTAGGCAGCCCTGTGTAGTGTCTTGAGTGTGTTAAGCAATGGCTGTCAGGCATCAATTTCCTCTAGCAAGCTCTAGTATCCGTTTCCTCACTGCCAATATAAACATCTGCCTCACATACCTGGAAGCACCAGTACAGCAGAAGACAAGAGTAGCTTCACGTCGGTAATCCTATCATGTAAGCATCTTGTCTGGAGCACTAAAGAGACTTATTGTTACAAATCTCTGTACTTTAGTGTGTGCAAACAATTGCTTCTCACTCATTTTTTGAAAACGGTATGATAGAATGAGGCCTAGCATGTCAGTGCAGTTTAGTTTATGAATGTTACGTCACACAGAGCATGACGGAATTTTACCCGAACTTTTTTTTTAATCAACATCAAGATTAAAAGTTCTGCTCATGCTGAAGGGAAAGTGTAAATTTTAGGTATTCTGACTGGTCATCATTTATATAGATTTTTTACGAGTATCACCATAATCATCCTTTTACCTTGTTCATTTCAAAGGGTTGTGGCAAATGAATTTTTAAAAGTACAGATGTAGTAGATGTAGTCCCACGGTTAATATGAGGTCATTAAGTCTACAGTACATTATAGTAGTTATAAAAGAATCAGCAAAATGCTGTTTAACAGGGTGTTAGGTAAGAGTATAGCACATCACTGCAAGACCTCAATCAAGTTTATTGTCATTCCAGCCATGCGCAATTATTCAGTGGAACTGCATTTTACAGACATTACAATAAACACTTGTAAACATCACTCTGAGCAATGCAATTACTTATGTAAACAGTTGTAGACAATAAACTGTAAATAATAATCTATTAAAACAATAAAAAAAAAGGGATTGGAGGTCAAGGATATTCGTATGTATGTATCAGGATACATACATTCAACTTTTCAAAAGTATTTAATGTCAGCTACTCATAAATGTAATTAACCCATTTGTGTGAAAAATGGTGGAATTACTCTTTGAACTGATTGCATTCTGCTTCAGGAATTACTTTCCTTTCTGGCAAACCACAGAGTTTTGATGCAAGTGGTTATTTTGTAGTTTGTCGAAGAAGTCAGTGGGTGGCTAAGAGATTAAACTTGTTGAGAATGTCCCCTGCAGGGGGGTTGCTGTGAATTTCTCTCATTTAACTCAACTCCAACAGCAACACGTCATGTGCCACAAACCGAGGCATTATTTTCAGAGAGTATTTATATGGAGGTCAGTGAAAATAAAGGTAAAATAACAACAAACTGGATTTCCTAGCCTCCAAAAATGTCCTTTTTTAAAATTGATTTATTTTTCTGCCATTGCTTTTATTGAGTGAATAACCGATATATCCGCCAGATATGTCAGCCATTATTTTGCAATTTTGCGATTATCTGCATTGGCTTATAACCGTGTTCACTTGGCCGATAAACAAAAGTGTTACATTTCTCTTTGTGTCACTTCCAAAATCTACCATTGATTTGTCAAGGGATAGACGTTTTTTTATTTTTTATTTGAGTAAATATTGTCAAAAATATGTTAGGCTGTCGGCCAATCTGCTCGCTATATATCGGAAACACCTATATCTGTCGACCACTACTTTCATTGTGTGTGCATTGTATGGATGCTTTTGCAATATTATATGAAAAACAATCATGGCAATAAAGTACTTTGAAATCGAAGTTGAATGAAATCAGGTTTTAGATTTTGACTGTCTGTCTGTGGTGTTCTCTCATGCAGGTCGACCAATGTTGTTATCTCAACCCACTCAGGTTGTCCAGCTCCAGGTGCCTCAGGCAGTAGCCACACGTGTGGTCACAGTGCCAACACTGGACAGACCTGCTTTTGTTGTTGCCCCGGTAACAGCTACTCCAGTGGTCCACATGATACCTGAGGATGATGTAAGTTTCTCAGAGTTTTGACAGCCAGAAATCTAGATGCATTCTGAGATGCTATTCTTCTCACCACAATTGTACAGAGTGGTTATCTGAGTTACCGTAGACTTTGTCAGTTCGAACCAGTCTGGCCATTCTTCCTTCTGCAGAACTGCCGCTCACTAGATGTTTTTTTGTTTTTGTTTTTTTTGGCACCATTTGGAGTAATTTCTAGAGACTGTTGTGCGTGAATATCTCAGGAGATCAGCAGTTACAGAAATGCTCAAACCAGCCCGTCTGGCACCAAAAGTCCTCCAATTTGATTATCTAATCAGCCAATCGTGTGGCAGCAGTGCAGTGCATAAAATCATGTAGATACGGGTCAGAAGCTTCAGTTAATATTCACATCAACCATCAGAATGGGGAATTTTTTTTTATCTTAGTGATTTGGACTGTGGCATGATTGTTGGTGCCAGATGAGCTGGTTTGAGTATTTCTGTAACTGCTGATCTCCTGGGATTTTCACGCATCTCAGAATGCTATTTTGAGATGTGGGTTGGCGCTGTTTTGGCGGCACGAGGGGGACCTACACAATATTAGGCAGGTGGTTTTAATGTTGTGGCTGATTAGTGTATTTTCAGGACACTGGAGCTGCCGCTCCGTTGAAGCAAAACTTGCGTGTCGACCTTATAGCACCATTCGTGTCCAGCGTCTTTAAAGGGTGTATAAAGCGCCAACCCGCATCTCAAAATAGCATTCTGAGATGCTATTCTTCTCACCACAATTGTACAGAGCAGTTATCTGAGTTACCGTAGACTTTGTCAGTATGAAACAGTCTGGCCATTCTCTGTTGGCCTCTCTCATCAACAAAGCATTTCCGTCCACTGAACTGCCGTTACATCTTTAATGCAGTTATATTTAATGCGTTATAGCTTTATTAAAGTTCAAATACAAATACAAACTCTTATATTAGTTGCGCAAAGTGTCCCAATCTAAGGGGGAGAGATTGAAACTGCATCCGGCTGAGGCACACTCTGGCATGGGGACACTCATCCCTCGAGCGTGTGCGCTTGCTGCAGCTAGATTATAACGTGATGGCTCGTGACTTATTGTATCAAAATACAGTATATCTGTCACTGTGCATTTCTTACCCTGAAGAAAATTGGCAATACGCAGCTTTATTAATAAGATAGTGTTTATTTTTTTTGTGAGTTAAAGATGGATTGAAGTGAACAAAAAGGTTGATTTGTTTTTTGTTTTGGCTTGTTTTCCAATATAAATATCTAAAACTCCTTTAAAACAATGTACATTTACTTTAGGAGCTATACTGCAGAAGAAAAAATTGTTATCTGAGAATATTGAATATAATATAAAAAATACAAATATTTTAAAATATCTACAAATCCTTTAAAAAAAATGCATTCACCTGAGAAGCAGCATATATTATATTTAGACTTGCTTTTAGAGAATAGATCTTGAATATAAGTATATTTTGTCTTTACTGCACTCGCAGAAGTATAACCACATGAAAAAATACACTTATATACAAAATACACTTATTTTTATCTCTTAAAGCAAGTCTAAATATCTTATATGTTGCTTCTCAAGTAAATGTATTTTAAGACAATTTTAAATGGAAAACAAGACAAAAACACTTGATTACAATAGGATTTTTTGCTGTGAATTTTTTTACTGAATTAAACTTAATAAAATGTATTTTTTCCTTTAATTCTGTGAATGTCATTTAGAGGTATTTTTTAAAGATGATTTTGTCCTCTTTATTGTTAGCAAGCACGTTTAATACAACCTTTTAAGTCGGGGCACAAGCTGAATAGTCGGTTAAGAGCTAATGATTAATCGTTGCAATAATCACCCGAATAGTCTAATAATTGTTCTAATAATCGTTAGATTAGTCGATTATCAAAATAATCATTTGTTGCAGCCCTACTCCCGAATAGCTTGTTAAAGATCTTTGGCCTGGAGTGTTTTCTTAGATTATGACAACAGTAACATTCATCAATAAATACATAGACTATATAATTTAGTTTACTGTAATCTGTTGGAGATTATTTCATTATGTATACATATAGACAACATTGTGTGTGAAAATACTTGCATACCACTTGTCTCTGACTTTTTCCTATATAAGAGAATTTCACTTTAAAATATTCCTCAAACTTGCCAGTAAAAGCGAGTGGAAAAGAAATCAGTGTCAGTGTAATAGAGTAATTTATAATTATCGAAGTAAGAATCGCTTGTGGTGTTATTTGTATTTAAAGTGCAGATGTGTATAATTTCTGTGTTGAAAAAATTCTGTAAAATAATTACTAAATCAGTGTCTATTCCTTGTGTATGTGCTAAAGGACTTTAAACTGCTGTGTGCAATTTATTTAAACGTTAAAATACTTACAATCCCTAAAATCCCTAAATCTACACTCAGCAACCTGCGGTGTGAACGCCCCTTAAGGTTGACTTACTGGAAACGTTTGAACAATGGCAAATGGGGGAGTGTTTGGGAGGCCTGTGTAGGAACAGCCAGTATTTTTACAATTCCGTTTGTAGCCACATATGGCGTGGAAATTACACCCCACAACTTCAAATAAATGTGGAGAACAGGAAAGATAGAAAGGGAACAAGAGTACAGACAAGACAAGATGATGAAAAGAAGAATGGACCCAGTCTTGCTTTGATAGCATTTACTCATCAAATGTTTTCTTAATGAAAAGCATGTGTTCTTCCACATGTGCTGTCCTGACCATCAGCTAAAAGCCCTACACAGACATGGGAAATTACTTTGTTTATAGTTGGGATAGAGAGAGCTGTTGTAATGGTGGGAGAATGAGAACTCTATGTGAGAAATGCATGCGTTTCTATAGGATTTTGCAGTAATGGCACTTATCTGGCAGACATTTCACTCTTTTCTTTTCTACAGTTTCACCAAGGTGTAATTGCTAGCCAAATATTTTACAGGACATTGACATTCTCATTAAACTAGGACATGTTGGCTTTGAAAAACAATGGCAAATCATTTTCTTATCTTTTTTTTTTGTAAGAATTTGGGTCTTAGAGGCCACTATCAGTCCCTTAGCACAAAGATGTTGCCCAGGGGCCTCTAAACCCAAAGGGCCCCGAGCTCTAAATCAATAATGTATTTATTTTGAGATATCTATTATAAATCCACGTAAATGTCAGCCTTATGTGAAATACCATTTGTTCGGCCAAATGCGTGCTGGACAACAGCAGCGCGAGCACAGACACTCGAGTGCGTGCTCAGGGAATCTGCGTCTCACAGGTGCAGCGCATTTATTTGATGGACTACAGAGAACAGTGTCTGATTTACAAAATGCTTCCAAAGATAAGGTGCAGTTTACCCTGGCTGTGTACAAAGCTGATGGTTTAAATTCATATAAGCGACAGAATTCGTGCAACAGTGTGGAGGACTTTAAAATATTTATGTTGTGCATGCATTTAATGTTTAATGATAAAGTGAAAGATGCCTTAATACCCTGAATATATGCATGGTAACTTTTTGTAATATTTAGTTAACCGCGAGAGTTCACTGTGGTGAGCAGGGCGAAGCCGAGCGGCGTCTGGGCAGAGCGAGGCCGGTGTGGCACGCAGGTGGAAGTCATTCGCCACTTATCTTCCCGGCCTTGCTCTGCCCAGATGCCGCTCAGCTCCGCCCTGCTCACCACATTCACGAATGGTTATTGTGTTTGTCGGGAGTTGGATTCGGGAATAAAGAAAGTTTATTGCCATGGATACGCATCCATGCAATAAACACAATCTCAGATTAGTATGGAATAAAGTGCACAGTGAGCTAGGAGCCTAAATAGCACAATACATAGATCTTCAAATGATAAAATCACATTAAAGCCGAACAAAAGTAATCTCTGTCACTGCCTGCAACATAGAAGGCCTATTCTTAATAAACGGAAAATGCGTAATTCTGTCCAGGCAGGTTCACTTTCCATGAGGCAACGAACGCTGCGGTTTATAGGACTTCTTCGGGATGCTTTGATTTTTAAGTGATTCAGCATTTAACTTGTGTAATTATTCTCTGCACACCAGAGCAAAAGGGGGAAAAACATTGGCTCACCATTTATCAGGCACTGAAACTTTGCCAGGTGAAAAACAATCTGGAATCATGTGTAACAGTCACATTAAGTCCTCTTTGCAACCTGAACTTCATCAGAATGTCGATTTGTGACACCAGCGCTGAAAAAGCTTGATGCAGCGCAACAAATGGTGAAACAGAACACAGGTGTCTCGAGATGCGTTTATAAATATTAAAGTTCTTTTAAACTTAATGCAGTGTCTAAAACATGCGACGGTCCTGAGTTGTGGCATGGTGCAACGATCAAAGACGTCCGTCCAGTGCATGTTTACATAGAAAAACTATTTAAAAACAGCTTAGACGCAGGTGTGAACAGTCCGTAACTCGCCCTGTAGCCTGCTTTGAAAAACTGACCCGAACCTGGCCCAAAACCTGTAGGTTTGTCGGGTACCATCGGACTCAGATCGGGTTGAAGAACTCTGTACACGTACAGAATAACCGAAGAGTGATTTTGATATTTGAATACCGTGCACATCCCTATTAATAACGCATGATTTTGAATCGGTTCATAATTAAAAAGTACATATAATTAGCCGTGTCAGACACTGCTACAAACTTTTCTTCCACTATTTGAAAATCCAAACAAATCTGCCAAGTGTCCAGTAGCACATAAAAGTGAACGTAGTCAGGTCTAATCTGTCCTTGCCTTAGCAGCAGACCAACAGTGAGCTCATACTCATATTACTTAATTTACCTTAATGTATTTCCTCCAACATTGATTCATCTGAAATCAGATTAATTTAACAGAGGTTAGGATTAGTCTCAAATTCCTGTGGAAATTCCCTTTTCCACATTGTATGTTGTTACAGGTTTCGTTCACAGCTCTTTTCTGTTTCCAAGTTCTCTGGGTAAAAAAACAACACAGCACCTGCCTATACGTAACATTGGTATGGTTCATGTGTAGGTTGGGTGGAAAGTGGTCATCCATGAGCGATGACCTGCTCATAGAAATACTGATAAACCTGTGCAGGACTTGAAGTAAACACCACTGAGTTGTGTCTGAAATTACTGCTTAACTTCAAACATTTTAACTGCAGTTGCGTGAGAAGCCACATTTAAAGTTTAGTCTGAGTCATCATGTCTCTATAAATCAATATTTATGTCTGATTTATGACCTAAATCTGATTTTCAAAGGGCATGGCATATGGTGACTTGACAGAGCCTCTTCCAAATCTTATAAACTATGGTCAGCCTGGTAAATAAAGGACCTTTCAGATTTTCAGTCAGGATGCTTTCAACAGGCTGCAAGTCATTGCAGTGACATTTATTTAGGAATTGTTACACCATGTCCTAAACAGGCATGACACGATAACTTGACCAGGACTCTTCTATCTTCCATGTCAGGTTTGAAACATACTCAAAACAAGTTCATAAAAATATTCACTTCTAGCTATGCGAGCACACACATTGTTGTAGTGGAACCACAAACGAAGATTTTTAGAACAAATTCTCAGCTCTGTAGGTCTTTACAATGCAAGCGAATGGGTGCCAAAACTTTGAATCTCCAAAAAGCACATAAAGGCAGCATAAAGTAATCCATACAACTCCAGTGGTTTAACTATATGTTCAGAAGTGATATGATAGGTGTGGGTGAGAAATAGATCAATATTTAAGTCCTTTTTTACTATAAATTCTCCTTCCTACTCAGTCAATCTCCACTTCACTTTCACATTCTTCTTCTGTTTTTGGTAATTCACAATCTTCGTGCATATCGCCCCTTACTGGGCAGGGAGGATAATTTATGATAAAAAGGGACTTGAATATTGATCTTTTTCTCACCCACACCTATCATATCGTCTCTGAACACATGGATTTAACCACTGGAGTCATATGGATAGCTTTTATTCTCCCTTTATGTGGATTTTGGAGCTTCAAGATTTTGGCACCCATTCATTTGCATTGAACTATTCCTTTAATTATTGATCTGTTTCTCATCCACATCTATCATATCACTTCTGAAGACATGGATTTAATCACTGGAGTCATATGGATTACTTTAATGCTGACTTTGTGATTTTTGGAGATTCAAAGTTCTTGCCACCATTCACTTGCATTGTGCGGACATACAGAGCTGAGATATTCTTCTAAAAATCTTTGTTTGTGTTCTGCAGAAGAAATAAAGTCATAGACATATGGGATGGCATGAGGTTGAGTAAATAATAAGAGAGAATTTTCATTTTTGGGTGATCTACCCCTTTGATGTGGTTTCATTTGGTGCCACTAGTGTCACCAAATGGAATTGCAAAAATACTCACTGTTTTCAAACAGGTTTCCCAAACTCTTCCTCCCATCTGCAGCTGGTCAGACAAAACAGATAGTCCCGCCCCAAACTCACGCCATTGGTTGAGCCAACATTACTTTGTTGGGCTGGTAAAGGTATATTTATTTTTTTCTGCATTCCGAATTGGATCGCACCCGGTTGGCTGTGTTGCCTTTCAAAGTGTACTCTTTTAACTGCGGACAAATACAAACTCGTTCAACGCACGCACACAATGACTGTTTTGTGATACTCTTTTAGTACATTCAACAGCAGGCTCATGTGCAGACAGTGTGCACCGATGAGGACTGTCCACGTTTCGAGAAAATCTGTGCCACACGCGGACAGTCTGCACAGACCATACTGATGGCGAAATTTGTGTCACACATTCTGTGCACAGAGCGATCAGCAACGCGGACAACCGAAGAATATTTTGGCCTTTAGGATGCTCAAATGTATGATGAAACTGTGCTTTTCCAATGCATTGGTCAAGCATTCATGCATGTATTTGCATACTTAGTGTGCTAATTAGAGTGCATACTTGAATAGCATTTAAAAGCCTCTACATACTTGAGTAGAGGCTCTTGAATAAAGCCCATATCCTAGAAAACAGAGTTTCTGGTCTTAATCTGTGTTTATGTTAACCAGGTTCGACTGTGGCAAGCCATTTTATTAGTAACTGTTTTTGTTTTTTTCGCCCATAGTGAAATCTTATTGGGCCATAATCCTGCTCCACATAGCTGTTATGTTTTAATTTCACTGCAGTATTTTCGTTTTCAACATGGACATTGAACATTTTTTAATGTTGGGAACTTGATGTGCCTGTGTTATTAATTGTCCCACCCATGTGCACTGAGCAATAGATCAAAAGCTTGCTTCAACTAATAGTCATCACCCTAGTAATAGTAGCACAGGGGTCATATGAATCACTTAAATACTCAAGCCTTATACTGCAGCTGAAATATTTACATTGAAATAATAATGTAGCACTTGGAGGCACTTAAAAAACACATGGGGGGGGGGGGGGGGGGATGCATTTACTACTTGTGCTATGAAGTACATCACCACATCACATTGCAGCTATGAGCTAAGCACCAGGATATTCATCCATTGCTAATCGTATAGTATGCTCAGTATGCACAGAAGCATTATATTATTTAGATCATGCTGTTAAAAACTTTGTAGTGTTCTGTAGCACAGTTGTTGTGAATGAGCGTTAACTGCTTCCTTGTTGCTTAGCTGAATGGACAGTGTATATGGAGTTTGTGTTTAAAACTCCCGTGGTGCAGCACTCAAAGAATCCTGTTTCCAAATGTGTTAAAAATATGACATGCTGACTGTTATCCATATTTTATTGTTATTTAGTAGATTAGTATAGGACAGCTGTACAACAGCCACGTGCATGTGTCACATTTGCATGTCCACATGTTTGTATTATAATGCATGGCATGAATGCTTTCATACACAGCAGTGAATGTGTGCAATTCACACAAGGTATCATTTAGACTCGGTCATGAATGTCTGAACTGAGAGAAGCAAAACAAGTTTGCACATTTATAGCAACAGTTATTGTCTCCATATAAGCCAGCGGTTTTCTTGTAAAATCCAGATCTGCTTTTAATGTTGCAATTCTACAGGTTTAAGATTTTATTACAGTCTATATTTCTGAACTGCCCTTTTTTGGACAACTTGTAAAATTACATATTAAAGTTATAGTTCACCTAAAAACATCAATTCTGCCATTTATTTATCCTCATGTTGTTACGAACCATTCTTCTGTGGAACACAGAATTAGATTTTATGACAGCCTCATTCTCCATTCACTTTAATTACATTTTTTTTTTCTTACAATGAAAGTGAATGGTGACTGAAATTGTTGTCCTGCCAAACATCTCTTTTTGTGTTGCACAGAGGAAAGAAAGACATGGAGTTTGGAATAGTATGAGCAGGGTAAGTAAATTAAATTGTGTCACAGAGTTCTCTCAAAAATTAACAAAATAATTAAATGCTTTGGAGGCATGTTGAGGTGTGAATTCACTTGATAGACTAAATATTGTGCTTATTATATGGACAGTGACTCTATAGGATGGATCTGGCGTTAAGGGGAATATGATGAAAAACTCTGTAGCCTCAACGTCTCTTGGTTTTTCAGAAGAAACAATTGAGCAGCGCTCAACCACATGTTCGCTCTCTCTTTTGCTTCTGTTTTTGTCCTTTATTCTGAGTTCCAGATTCTTGGTTAGGGTATTGTACTCCTACGTGGCAAACACTCACACACACACTCATGCATTCATACTCGCACAGGCCACTCTCTGAAGAGAAAGGGAAAATACGTTTTGAGTGATGAGGCAAACTCATCTTAGAATCAGAGTTTTGAATCAATTTAAAAATGACAGTTTGAACTCATTCACAGAAAATTATCAATTTCCAGTGGTTGAATGGAGTAATTCTAATAGAATTTCTATTAGAATCTAACTCTAATGCTGTTTTTAATGCTGTTCTAGTCCAATGACACAGTATTTTGGAAATTTACTGACCAAATAAACAGTGCATTAAAATCATTGTGATGTTTCTTAATTTCATTATTTAATTTTAATGTCAGCCCACCAATGTTACAGGCAGTGATGTAAGACTGTCGTTTGATAGTATTTTAGAAATATTTATTCACCATATTTGGTGCAGTGAATCTTTGAGTTTTCCCATTTTGGTCAATGGATTACATCCCTCAGTTGTGAAAGCAAACAGGGGTTGCATGGGAGAAAATGTTATCTTTAAAGAAAAACATACAATTACTTGATTGCACTAAATTAGCTTCAAGTCAAGGAGATTGAAAATAGGTCAGAGTCCAGTGGTTACATTTCCTGACATTTATGCCCTTCTCATTTTTGGACCAGTGCTAATGTCATGAGTGTGAAGTGGTAAAAATGTTTGAAGGCCCATTGAAACTGTCACAGTCCATAGAGTGCTGTTGAGTGTGTGTGGGTGAGCATAGCATTTGTGTGGGTGAGCACAGCTGTGGTTTAACTATGGCTTCTTGTGGGTTAGCCTCAGATGAGGTTTTTGGTGGAGGGGGTTAAGGAATTGCAGTGCAATAGTAAAACTGGCAGGTGGGGCAGGTGTCCATGAGTGTATGGTGGTATGTGTTTATGTATGGCTGTTTGTGAGTTATTGTGGAGTGGGATGTTTGAAACGACTGAATGGTGATGACTGTTTAGCAGATTGTATGTAATGCTTTGTTATGGCAGCTCAAGATTAATGACCTTTGGCAAGTTAGTTTGTGCAGCTTAGGGCTGATTTCAGTTCCCAGTCGCAGTAGACTGTATGCTGCATGAGAGAGTCTTCGGAGCCCCTTTCCTCTATATTTCTAGCTTCTTATCTCTTGAGTCATGCTTTACACTATTGTTTGACTGATATAATGGCCAGACTGATTAAACGGGCAGTATTTGGCATTTTTATATAAGTAGGATTGACCAATAATTGTGCCCGTCTAGCTGGTAAACAGAAATCTGATGTTCAGAGTGCTCACTTTCTATTTTATAGTGGCAGTAAAATCGAAATGACGCTGCTATTAATTTAAGCAATATCACAATGATTTTAAATGCACTTGTGTTTTGGCCTGATAAGTTTCCTAAAGACTGTCATTGGACTAGCTCCAATCGTAAATCTTCCTTGTCTTGTGACTTGCGAGTATGAGAGTACTAAGATTTTAATAGTGTCTCTGATTTGAACTTGAGTTGGCAGGTTTAATTCTTTTCTGTGAATCAGTTCAAGCTGTGCATTTCAGTGAAATTCAAAACTCTGATTTAATGATGCATTCGAATCACCACTCAGTGGCATTTTGCATACATTTAAATGTTTTAGTTAAAATATATGTAGGTAAAATAGCTGTTTTTTTTTTTTTTTTTACAATGTATTGTTAGATTGGTGCTTATAAATGAAAATGTTTCTGTAATTTTTAACTTGGGTCAGTCATTAACCATTCAGTGGCTAATGCTTCAAAATGCAGGTCTAGAGACTACAATTTTTTCTATCTAGTTTAAAAATTCTTGTGAGCTGGACACAACAGGCAGTTGTATTGAAAAACAAAGAAGTTTAATAAGGTATTTTTTTCCTACTATCCAAAGCCCATTTGTACATTAAGCACCTTTTAACTTAAAGCTTTATATAAGTTTTCTATTCTATCTTACTCTCACGACTTAAGCCCAAAATATAATTCGATTTTGACGCGAACGCTCAGCATCTGCATACAGTCAAATGCCAGCCTGTCAAAGTTTACTCCATTTGATGGTGCGCGCATACACAGGCAGTTGGCGCAACTGTTGTTACTTTCGTCTCCTGTTATTTACAGACGATTACATCATCTTCTAGCATTTTTTCGTGACAGCAAATGTGAGTATTGCCACCTTGTGGATCCACTAATTTGTGCAAATAATTCAATGTGAATGTGCATTCTTTGAACGTGCGGTTAGAAAAATCGGGCTGCACACATTCAGTGCTCAAGCACTCTAATGAGAATTGCATCAGGTGTCCTGTATGTCTGCGTCTGACCGAAGTATACTTTGGGCTTTATGGATTATGGTTCACTCAGTTAGCATGTCACTTCAAGAGCAGAGTATTTTTCAGAAGTCTCAAATTTAAAAATCACTTTTGCTGATAAATTGTGCATGTCTTTAAGATGATGGCGTTCTAAAAGTGATGCCAACCAAAGCAGATTCTGACCTTATAACTTTTAACTGTAATGTTGGTTAGTTAGAATATCCATTGGTTAGGGGTGTTTTGAACCTTGGAGAGCTTTCTTTACTTTGCCAGTAAGGTTTGGGGGAGTCATTTTGTATTTATAAATTTATTAGGTGGCAGCCATCAATATGAGTGTCAGATGGTAGACATTTGGTTGGAATATTCAGTTTTGTTTGACCTTCCCTCAAATGTGCACAAGACTAAAATGGAACAAATGTCATGAAACATCTTTCATTGTTTCAGCACAAATTCTTAGTTACACTGAATTTTGGTTGAGTCTGGCACAAAATTGTTTTCACAAAAAAAAAAAAACAAACAAAAAAAAACATATCAGATGCAAACATCTAACCCCTGAGTTGTATCAGACCTGGGTGGTGATTTAGTTATGTTAGTTATTTAAGCTTAATTAACCATGTTTGACTTGGTAACAGAGTTTTGTATACTGGTTTTTTTATCCAGAACATTGTTAGCGTAAAAGCATACATACTGTAAATTCATCACTTAGTTTAATGCTTTTTATAAGCTAAACGCTGCCATCACACTAATCTTTGAGCATGCAAAATTATTTCGGACACTGCAACAAACCAGGATATGATGTCAGGAGTAAGGACTTCTGGTTCTAATAAACAATAAATCACAAATAACAAATAATCTAATATTCAAAACATTAAAATATACAGTCTACTTTCTTTTTGCAACAAAAAACACAGCTTTGAAAGATTTATTCTTTGTATTGAGCTTAGAGGTCAGTGTGTGACGTTTCAATCTATTATTGGTCTTTTCGTCATCAAGATTAGCAGGTCAGAGTTCACCAAACATGAACTTTTGTATGGAGCAGAATGTGAAATTTCTTCACTTGAGCTTGCATTTCCGCCTTCTCGCATTCAGATGCGTTTGAATGTGAGTGAATGGAGTGCGAAGTCTAGTGTGACTGGGGCTTCAGTGCTTTTTATGTGCTTAGAAAATGTAGTTGTTTTTAAGTAGCTATGACCTAGCACGTCCCTCTAGGGCAAGTTGGTTCATTCAGTAGCCGTGTCTTAGCATTTCAAAGCCCCAATAAAATCTCTCAATAAAGGTATTATACATTTTCCTTCTTTAATTTTGTGACGTCATTTGTTTCGTGCAGATTAAGCCACAAGATATTTTACCAGTGTGTCACAGCAAACACTAATGCAATTACTAAATTTTTGTTGAGCAGCATTGACTTGATTTCTCACTTTTACCTGTACAGTCGAGTGTGTCTAGGAGGCAACAACGCATGATAAAGAACAGAGAGTCTGCGTCTCTATCTCGGAAGAAGAAAAAGGAGTACTTGCTGATGCTGGAGGCCCGACTGAAGGTGGCGCTGTCAGAGAACAAGAGGCTGAAAAATGAAAACGGCACATTGAAAAGACAAGTAGATGGCCTGATGAGTGAGGTTTGTGTCCATACTATCAATCCTTGATCTTATCATAGACTATAATAACAATGGAAATGTTTGGTTAACAGACCCACTTAGGAAAATGAATCATGGGCCAGATTTACAAATTAATAAGTAATAATTAATACCCATAAATGGGATTCTTTTTTATTTTTGTCTACATAAAACACATAAGTTTGTACTAGAGTTTTTAAAGTAGACTTTAAATTGAAATCGTGTGTGGTCTTGCTCTAAGATGCATTGGCATCTTTTCTTCATATCTTTAGAACTCCGTACTGCAGGCAACAGCTCCAAAAAGGAGGGCTGTGTGCCTTATGGTGGTCCTGGTCTTCCTGGTCTTTAATTTGGGTCCAATGAGGTAAATAATTTACATTATTCAAACCATTTCCGTATTTTAAATTGTGACTGGATGATTGTGATTTAGATAGTCATTTGTTTCATGTATGTTTTTAGGTCTTATCTCTTTGTTATTTTGGTTCTGTATCACATAAAATAATTAAAATTCATAGCTGTAAGGGAATTTGGAAAATTAACTGGTAGCAAAAATTGGTAATAAAATTGTGTCACAAAAAGCTTGACTGCAACCCATGTGCCATTATTCTGAAGGCACAAAGTACTGTATAATTTATTATTTTAAGGTTTTTTAATATCCTGTCTTATTTCCTATTTTTCATTTGTTTCCCACCCAGTTTGTTAGGAGGAGACTGGGGGTCAACCTTTCCTGCAGCACCTGCATTCAATGGCAGACACCTGCTGGGTTTTTCACCAGAGTCAGAGAGAAACATGGAGTCAAACAGGCCTGAGACTGATCCATCTAACACTGTGAACAGGTTAAACTATTATTCCGTCATCTCTACATTTGCACAAACACCCAGTCATGCTGAATGCTGTGTTTGGGGCCGGAAGCATCTGAGGCCCTTACCTATCAGAGCTTGGACAGGCCATTTATGTTTTATAAAACATGACAGCACAGGTGCTGCGTGACTCTGTCCAACTGCCCGGGTAGGAGAACAAGGCTCTGTTCTCATGTCTGTCCCACAACAGGACAGCTAGCTCAGTTTGTTGTTTTATCTACCCAGAAAATGTTTTGAAAGGTGATTTTGGGTCCTCATGTCCATACAAAATTGCTTCAACAACATGGAACTCACAGCACTTCAAATACCCCACATGAAAAGACAGATATTTGAAGAAATGATTGCTTTGAAAACCTGTCTCTGGGATTTCTCAAAGACATCCATCAAGCAAGACTAGTCGAATTTGCGTTACTCTCCCAGAGTCATGTTTCAAATCTCCAGTGGCCCGGTTTAGAAAAGATCACCAGCATTATTAAGATTGTGAGGGTGCTTCCATTCCTAAAGGGTTCATCTGAGTTTGGATCTGTCCAGGGCTTCTGGTTATAATAGCTCAGAGTTTGTCCTATGGAAAGCATTATTCTTGTAGATTGATCATATTAAGAGCGGTTTAGTCTGCTGTCTGAATTTATTTCCTTTACAAAGGCTTGAGCTCACAGAAAGTATTCCAGACTAACTCCCACTCCCTGTTTCTATACTGTGAGTCCTAGATCCAACTTCCCAGAGTTTTAGGCATGCTCACTCATCCCAAGCCAAAAGCGTTTGACTTGTCGTTTCAGAGGACAAATGTTTCCCTCTCAGTATCATGGTTTTTCAAAGCCATTAAATCAAGCTATAAATACCGACATTAGCTGCTCATAGTCTGATTACGCACCATTTGAAATACGTTTTTGATGATGTCATGTCTTGGCTGTATTGTACAGGTTCATTAGGTCTCCGCTAAGCATTGACTGGATGCTAGTCATATGCAGTGCTCATTTATAGCTTTGAGTTGCTTTTTCTTCCCTTAGACAAGATAAAAAATGTACCGCCTTGGCTTGCACACATGCATGTGGCATCCTTTTCAGATGTTAAGCCTGCAGTGCACCAAGAGATGATTAAAACAAGAGCCTTGAAAAATCCCTGACGTTGTCATAAAATGAGAACTTCCTTATAAAGAACTGACTCCGTTCTTTCCTTTTAAACCTCACTTTTGAGGTCTTTATCTGTTCTCTGCCATTACATTGTGGCATCTCTCTTCTCTTCTTTTAAAAGGATAGTTCACCCAATAATGAAAATGGTAATCATTAACTCACCCTTATGTCATTCCAAATTTGTATGACTTTATGTTTTGCGTGGAACACAAAAGTACATATTTAGTCGAATGTTTCTGTTCAATGTAAGTGGATGAGTACTCTTTTAATGTTGCCCCTTTTTCTGTTTTAAGACCGTTTTCACTCTTTCTTATAGGTTGGAGGATGTGGCATCAGAACAGAAGGCTCTGATGGTGGTGAAGAAGGATCCTCTGTATTTCAGAACTCCACCTCCCTGCCAGCCACCCGTCAACAGGACCAAGTGCATGAAGTAAGTATCTGATCCGCAGTGCCATCTGATCTTAACCGAGAAATATTTTTTATTGTGTAGCTCTCAAACATTTGAGTTCTGTTTATAAGAGGGTAAAAAAAAATAGATGTAGCAGTTGTTCAATCAGTGTTCCAAAGTAATTAGTTGTTTTTCTCTATATTCTTTGTTTTTATCAGGGTTCCCGCGGATCCTTAAAAAGACTTAAAATGTCTTAAATTCAGTTTTCCGAAATTTAAGGTCCTAAAAAGCCTTAAATATCTTAAATTATTTTTTTTTATTTAAAGAGGTCTTAAATTTGGGAGTGGAAAGCAGGAATAGTGATATGACCTAATGTGATTATCAAACTTCAAAAGAATATGATTGAATTAAATAAATGCATGCGCTGCGTTTCTCAGAGTGAAAACGTGGCACTGTTGTATTTTCTCCAAGCACGCCAGGGCTTGTGAGTGTTTTCAAATTTATGACTAAAGATCAACTGTTGATGATGATGTTATAGCATTGATGAAATATGACAATGTTTTTTTTAATTGTTTATTGTAAAACGTAGATTATTGTGCACATTTTATATCCCTTATTTGTTTGAATAAGCAGCTGGAAGCAGTGAAGCGCAAGCATTTCAAAATAAGAGTCCCCGGTGTGGCTCTTTTAACACTTTTCCACACTATGAATAAAATCTGCACCCCTCCCTCCACACACACACACCCCAGCCATAAAGTGCATCTGGAATTTGATTAAATTTGGACTATTGTAGCCTCTGTTTTGCCCTCCCCATCACAGGAAGAAAAGACTAAGAACATTTTAATATAGGCTACCAATTTTAAAAAACTATTGGCAGATTATAATTTCAACACATTATCGAATCAGCACAATCCAATATCAGCCGACCTCTAATTTGTATCTATTTATATAATTGTACATTGTACGATTTTAGTGTGATATTTATGTGGAAAACATGTCTTGAGTATTTTAAACTTGCATATAGCTTACCCTGTTTTACTGATAAGCGATGTTAAGGCCATGTTGAATGTGTGCCCCTGCCTGTTTAAGTAAGAGTCTGTGGTATGGTAACAAGGTTTGTTTTGGTATGGGGATACAGTATTAATTTTATTTGTTCAGGTCTTGAAAAAAGTCTTAAAAAGTCTTACATTTGATTTTAAAAACTCTGCAGCAACACTGTTTATGTAGTTTTTAAATTTAAGTACCATTTCTTGTTGACCATATGTTTTAAGTGTTTTTTTTTTTTTTTTAAATACTGTATTTTCCAGAATATAAATCGCATTTTACATAATTGATGTTGGCCAATCAGACACTCTGCACACCAAAACATATATACTTACACAAATGGATGAAAGCATCAGGAAAGAAGCATAAAGAAAATATGAAAAGTGATTTCTTAAAGCAGATGCTCCCAATTTAAACAAGCACAAATGCATGGATGCAATTTATGTTTTTTTTTTTTTTTTTTTTTTTCTCTCAATGCGATTTTGACTAGGTGTGACTTTATTTCTCAGTTTTGACTAGGTGTGACTTTATTTCCGGAAAATGTGGTACTAAACTGCACTGAAGCGAAGTACATAATTCTAGGGCTGGGAAATGTAATGCATTAATTTCTGCGATTTATTTTTTTGTTTAACACGTAATTTTATTTTTAAAAGCAATTAATGCCGTATCCATTTTTTTTTTTTTTTTTTTTTCACTTCCTGAAACTTCCAGTGATAGGAGAAAGGTGACTCAAGTTGTTACTGGCAGCTAATTCAGCCTTACATGCTCCAAATAGGGTGGGGGGTTAGGGCATCTGCTGCCTGCCAGGAACAAACCCAGGCACATTTTTGTGGCACACAATATTTTTCCCCAATTTCTGTGGCTAAAATTGGCATATATACATTTTCAGGAGGTACATGCTCAACTGCACATCCTAGCACAGAAACTGATTGTGTGAAGCAGTGCACACTTATTCATTGCGCGTGTCCCCAGCATAATAAACACAGGAGCGGATTTACTTTATGGAGAATGGAGACTTCACCCGCAAGCAGTGAAACAGGCGTGTTTTGAGATTTTTAATTTCAGCAAATTAAACTTCAGCATTCGTTATGTTTTATATCTGTATGTATAGTGTTTAATAATGCATTAGCAATGAACACTTAAGTTTCTCTTGCCAATAAAGTTTGATATGAATTGAATCTGTCCAGTTGATCCTATTATTTTGCCCAAATTGTAATTACAGCATGTCTACTTAATTGATGACATGTATACAAATACTTGTATCAAAGATTAATACCTGTAAAAATGTGTCTTATTAACTCAACTTATACAATTTTTTTTTTTAAAAATACAAAACTGAACGTTAACACAAAATATTTAAATAATTTAAATAAATGATGAATAACCAATTTCTTGCAAGTTCTTTTAAACAAAATATAAAATATATTTATTATGATTTTTTAATGTTCGTTGTAATACACTATATTGCCAAAAGTATTCGCTCACCCATCCAAATAATTGAATTCAGGTGTTCCAATCACTTCCATGGCCACAGGTGTATAAAATGAAGCACCTAGGCATGCAGACTGCTTCTACAAACATTTGTGAAAGAATGGGCCGCTCTCAGGAGCTCAGTGAATTCCAGCGTGGTACTGTGATAGGATACCACCTGTGCAACAAGTCCAGTTGTGAAATTTCCTCGCTACTAAATATTCCACAGTCAACCGTCAGTGGTATTATAACAAAGTGGAAGCGATTGGGAATGACAGCAACTCAGCCACGAAGTGGTAGGCCACGTAAAATGACAGAGCGGGGTCAGCGGATGCTGAGGCGCATAGTGCGCAGATGTCGCCAACTTTCTGCAGAGTCAATCGCTACAGACCTCCAAAGTTCATGTGGCCTTCAGATTAGCTCAAGAACAGTGCGTAGAGAGCTTCATGGAATGGGTTTCCATGGCCGAGCAGCTGCATCCAAGCCATACATCACCAAGTGCAATGCAAGGCGTCGGATGCAGTGGTGTAAAGCACGCCGCCACTGGACTCTAGAGCAGTGGAGACGCGTTCTCTGGAGTGACGAATCACGCTTCTCCATCTGGCAATCTGATGGACGAGTCTGGGTTTGGCGGTTGCCAGGAGAACGGTACTTGTCTGACTGCATTGTGCCAACTGTGAAGTTTGGTGGAGGAGGGATTATGGTGTGGGGTTGTTTTTCAGGAGCTGGGCTTGGCCCCTTAGTTCCAGTGAAAGGAACTCTGAATGCTTCAGCATACCAAGAGATTTTGGACAATTCCATGCTCCCAACTTTGTGGGAACAGTTTGGGGATGGCCCCTTCCTGTTCCAACATGACTGCGCACCAGTGCGTAAAGCAAGGTCCATAAAGACATGGATGAACGAGTTTGGTGTGGAAGAACTTGACTGGCCTGCACAGAGTCCTGACCTCAACCCGACAGAGCACCTTTGGGATGAATTTGAGCGAAGACTGTGAGCCAGGCCTTCTCGTCCAACATCAGTGTCTGACCTCACAAATGCGCTTCTGGAAGAATGGTCAAAAATTCCCATAAACACACTCCTAAACCTTGTGGAAAGCCTTCCCAGAATAGTTGAAGCTGTTATAGCTGCAAAGGGTGGGCTGATGTCATATTAAACCCTATGGATTAAGAATGGGATGTCACTTAAGTTCATATGCGTCTAAAGGCAGGTGAGCGAATACTTTTGGCAATATAGTGTATATAATGTACCACAATTTAATCATGATTAATCGTGATTAATCACAGAAAAATGTGCGATTAAGTAGTTAAAAAAAAATGTTTAGCGATTCACATCCCTACTTAATTCATAATGTTACCATTTAACATCTTTCCATATCTGATATTATATCTCTGCTCTGCATATCTACAGGATAGCACATGATCTGAGGGGCTGGGTACATCGGCATGAGGTTGAGCGGACCAAAACCCGCCGCATGAGCAACACCCAGCACAGGGGCAGAACCATTCCGGTATGACCCAGCACCATCTTTCCTATTCAAGCCACATTTGTCTATCTCTATTTTTTATTTTAATACTTTCCTCTAATTTTTCATCAAATATTAAATGCAATCAAAATTCATCAGAGAATTTGCATCAGAGAGACACCTAAGGAGACCTAAGGGTCTTTTTAGGTTGGGACAATATACAGTACAGTTGCTGAAGAGCCTCATTTCTATCTGTTTAAACTGAAGCATAACATCTGTTTCTGTGCAGCTCAGCTGCTGACACTGGGTTGTATACCTCCAATCCAGATAGAGGTGGCTGAGAACCACCAGAATGTAACACCGTTTATTTTCTTTAAATAGATCTTTTGATGTGTTTACGTTAGGGTTGAGATCCCTCTCTTCTCTCTTTCTCTTAGCTCTCCTCACTTGTTCACTCCTTTTTAACTCAATCTCTCCAGCTTGATCTCTCACTAAGTATAATCCAGGAGTCTTGGGAAAGACAGAATGACTGAGCAGTTTCTTTTTTTCTTTCTTTCTTTTTTTACAGTCTCTCCCACACAGTCTTATTGCCTTGAAAACCACTGTCAGTAGCTTTACTAGATTCAATTTACTAGATTCCAAAAGCTATCGTATGGCTTCAGAATACTTCAAAATACACTTTTATGATACTGTTATGTTTTTGTGTCCTTTTTATGCTTGAAAGCTTCAGTCTCCATTCATTGTAATTGAATGGAAAATACCATCCAGTACATTCATCAGAATTTCTTCTTTTGTGTTCAACATGTGTCATACAGGTTTGGAATGATGGCAGAATTTTTGGATGAAATATTCTTTTAACTATCAGACTGCACTTGGTTGGTTTAGTTCTTTTTTATTTTTATCAGTTAACTAAGAGTGAGAGGAGGTAAATGGACAGCTTGTTTTGATTTAGAGTGATATATGTGTGCAGGCAGTTGACTGTTTGAAAGGCTGTTTGAATGGTCTGCCCTATGTTGGGAACTGCATTGACAAGGCAGACAAATCTTTTAAAGACACAGTTCTGTATTATGTCATGCTAGGCATTAGATTTAAAGATATACACACAATCAAATTCATCACACACAGAGACAGTTTCCCTTGACCCACCCCTACCGGGAGCAGTTGGGAAGCAGAATGAACCCTGTATGCTTTCCGTCTCCAGGATTGAGCCACTGGTGTAAACACTGTCATCATGCAGGGTGCTGAGAGTTTGGGTGATTGGAGATTGATAGGTGTGTTGACAGATGGCTGTTTCCCTGATTCTGTGTGCTGTAATGCTGCATATTCATTAAGGTGACACAGAGTGGAACCGTTCTAGAGCCAGGCACCAAACCAAACAAAGACTGGGGGAGATGCACTCTATCAGACTAACACATGCTGACAGAAGCCTCTGCACAGACCCAGTATGCCACATGTATGGAGATATCGGAGCTTGCACAATGACACGCATGGGATTGTGCATGTTTTTTAATATGGAAAAAGGAAGTCAAATTTTTCTGTTCTTTTGTTCCAATAGAAAGCAACCGAGAAAAGGGCAGAGGTGCAGCAGATAGTGACACAGATCCAGTACACAGATTCCTCTGAAAAGTAAGTTCCATCCAGTTGCAACAAAAGATGCGAGGAATTTTCTGAATTGTTCACAGAGTCTTTTCAATTGTTTAGTGGCCATGATTGTGTGATTGTGCGAGTTGTTTATTCTTGAATCTACATTGCTTTATAAATGCTGTATGACTATATGTTGTTTTTCATGAGACTGATTGCTCATGTGAGCTAAGTTGCACAAGCGTTGTAATGTTCTCTAATGTGCATTCTGAGAAATGGTCTGAAGACAATTTACACAGTGACATTGAAAGCCCAAATTATGAATGTTTTTGAAGTCAACATGAAATCAAAATTGATCCCTATTTATTTTCTTAATATAGTAATTTACTTTCTTAATTTTTGTTCTTATTGAGCACAAATGAGCAGTGCATATTATTCCAAATGAAAAAAAAAAAGTATGTTGTCCACCACTAAAATTACTTTCCTTTTTAGCTGATGTCACCTTAACCATGACCAAAAAGTATTAAAGTTGGTGTCTGCGATGTTTCAGAAGGACAGTAGTCTTCCATAATTGACTGTAAACTCACATTCAGGTCTGGCTCCATTCTGGAATGGAATGGACTTCCACAATCCAATCAATTCCTGATTTATAAAATCAAGTCCCTACTTTATTTTTCTCAGTGAATCTCCTGTTTCATTTATGTTACATTGTGCAAGTAAGAAGGATTGCGAATACAATTTATATTCAATTGTATGTATTCATATCAAATCGTTAATTAATGATTTATAATGTTGCTGTTTTACACCTCAGCAGATTAATCCTCTTGCATTCCTTTTTGTTTATTTATTTGTTTCACTTTTTTCTGGGTGGTCCACTTGCTCTTCCCTGAGTTTAAATCATATTTTTGGCTGTGGAGAGTTTGGCTGATCTCAGCAGAGCACTAGGTCAAATTTCAGCATTGTTGCACAGTGACAATAGGGGAAAGATCACATTCACACAGGAAGAAGATGTTTTATCAAGAGATTAATGAGAAATGTCAGTTGACTTTTTGTTTGCTCTGCATTAATTATTGCTCCAAACTGCCCCATTCAGCAATAATTAATGTGCAATACACAGCTTATTCTATTTATATTTATCCAACATACCATGCCTCTTCTGCCATTACATTCCCTTGCTTCTGTATATAACAGATTTGTGTATATATATATATATATATATATATATATATATATATATATATATATATATATATATATATATATAGTCCTATTGTGTATTTCTATATATACTTTATTTTATATTCACTTTTTTATTTATTTATTTATTTTTTTTATTATTATCTCTGTCTTTTTGCTGTATTGTTGTGTACTGGAAGCTTCTGTCACCAAGACAAATTCCTTGTATTTGTAAGCATACTTGGCAATAAAGCTCATTCTGATTCTGATTACACATTCGTTAGTCAATCGGGTATACAGCTACATTTGAATGTAAACAAATCTCTGCTGTAATAATAATGAAAAGTATAAAAACTGTGCCTGTCGTTCTAAATGTATTAGCTTTAGTTCATATCCAAAACAATTTGTGAGAATCCCTGCCCTTTCAGTGGTATTGAATGTTCTTGTCTGTGAAAATTTTAATGTTTGAGCTTTAAAGAAAAGCAGTCAGTTACTTATTAGTGATGAAAACACATTTGAAGTTTTTTTTTTTCCTCCTGTATGTAGGAATCCCAGCAGTGAGCTGCAGGTGTACTACGCCCCTCACCGCACATACAATGACTTCTTTGATGAACTCAACAGAAGGGGGGACACATTCTACGTGATCTCGTTCCGCCGGGTAAGCTGACCACCATGTCTATCTCTCTGTCTATCTACCTATCAATCTATCTTTCTGCCTTTTCTCTGTCTGTGGCCACACATGGACATGATTAATTGGTTTGAGAGCTCACACAAAGCCATAATGGGACACTTGAGACCATTCCACTACAATAGAGCACATGGCCTGTCTGAAATCCCGAACATATGCAAGAACATGGGAAGTTTTTGTAAACTTCTGTTTTCCAGTTCTGTAAACTAATGTTCTTGTATGAAATGAAAAGCAGTACCACTTTGCCAGTATTTGGCATACCGCCATAATTTAAGTTGAAGTGTGTAATTTTTTTCAATGTTAAAAATACTTTCTCCTATCCTTACGTTAAGCTTTATGTGTAGAGACAACTACAGTATCAGGGGTCGTTCACACGAAAGTGTTTTTTGTGTCTGTCTGCATTGTTTTTTTTTAAAATTGTTTTTCTATGTAAACATGCACTAGATCAATGTCTTTAAATGTTGCGGCGCATCTTGCACAGTATCTCTGTGTTTTGTTGACAATGTGTCAAGCAGGGACTAAAAACAGTTCAAGGTACTTTTTTTTTTTTTTTTTTTTTTGCAGAACATAATCGTAAATGGGAACAAAGTCATTTTCAATTGTTCTGGAGTGAAAACATTATTTTAAATGCTGGTAACTGGTTATAACCAGTAAATTTTCGTTCCGAGGCTATTTTTGGAATTACACTACTTCATGTTGCCTAAAAAAATGAAACATGTGATTTGGTCTTGAAGGAAACCTCTGCATCACGCATTTCTTTGCTCAATTGCCCGTTGTGGATGTCACATCCTGTGAATGAAGACCTTTTTAACAACTATGTATAGTAACTACATAAACAGTACATGACTGGCTAATCCAGATACAAGGAAAACATTAGTAATTGTAAAAAGTAAGTTTCTCAGTTGTTTCAAAGTCTTCACTGAATTAATGTTAGATATGATGCATTAATACAGGTTTGATGTTGCCGGGTTTTGACTGAGAAGCAGGTCTGGAATTAAAATTATACGTGAATTAACTGTATGTTTTTTATGATTTCTATGCTTATAAATCCACCACACAGCAAAAAAATGTAATTGCTTATTTTCACTTATTTTGGTCAAGTTAAAATAATTTTTTAAAAACACAATAAGACACCTCCGTTCTGTTAAATTGGTTGCGCTACATCTAGATTTTTTTCTCGCAAGAACATGTTTGGTCTGAATGACCACTAAGTAAGCCATTTGAAGGTTAATTTCAATGAAAATGTGTCTCTTTAGCGCTATCAAAATATTCTTCTGTTTGTTTGAGCATCCTGACCAGCCCGATGCAGTAACATTGTCTCAACCAATGGGCAGAACTATCCATTTGTCAGATCAATGGCAAACATGGGGAGTGTTTGGAAAACCTGTTTGAAAACTGTTATTTTTGCAATTCCGTTTGGTGCTGCTATTGGCGTAGCTGATCTGTTAAACTTTTTATACACTTGAGTGTCCATATGGGCTCCCTTTTGATGTGAAAACACTGGCATTGCCTTGCAAAACATGATTCAGAGTTATTCAAATGAATCAGGCCTCAGAGTGAAATGAGGTCTCTCTTGTGCACACATGTACATGAACGCAAGTACACATGGAACTGTACATACAGACAGAAGTATCATTACTGGCGTTTTTATGAAGATTTCTAGCCTTCACCCCATGTGTTAACACTGTGGCTCTATGGCAGTGTCAAATCAAGCTCTGTTTGTTTTATCATCCGAACCAGCCTGACATACTGAAGTAACATTGACCCAACCGATGCCATGTTTCTAGGACTATCTAGTGCCAGACTGTCTTTTTGGCAGACGAGGGGAGTGTGTTGGGAAACCTTTAATAAAAAAATAAAAAAAAGTTAATATTTTTTGCAATTCCATTAGGTAACAGTTGTTGCACCTCTCTCCTTTTCTTACCAATTACATATTTCACCTTTTAAAGATTTTAACATCACATTTTTCAGTTTTTCGTTTTTTATCAGTCCCAATAGAAAATAAATCACCTTAAATCTAAGAAATCTTGGATGAGTTGAGTCAGAAGACATTTGACCGGCTTAGTCATAGGAAGGCACCACCCTGTTTTTACCATTGTTTCATTAGGTCTTTGGGTTTATTCAGTCTACTGGGAAGTCAGATTTTCATAATATTGACCCAGTGCCACCAGAATTCTCCTTAGATGGTTACCTCCATTTATTAACATTGAAAGGTCAAAGCCTGATCCATCAGGCTGCAATACTAGCTGTCTAAGATTGAATAAAGGGAATGCATTTACCTCCAATTTGTGACCTTTTGTTTAGCAGGACATGGGCAATCACAGTGAATGAAGAAGATTTTATCAAAGGTTTTTTTTTCTTCTTTTTCTCCTGTTGTTGCAATTCTAATGATGTGTAGCAACTGGAGTTCACAGTTTCATGATGTTCCTTTTTTTTTTCTTGTTTTTTTTTGTTTTTGTTTTTTCTGATTAACAGTTTTTATTGATTCACACAATTGACAAAGAAAAGCAAAACATATATTCACAGAATCAACATTTAACCCCCATTATTCCCTTGCCCCCTCCCAATCCCCAACCCCACCCTGGCCCTCAACAAATATCCCCATGGTCACACTTGAATATACACATACAAAAAGAAAAAAAGAAAAATATATTAAAATTGGTTAGGACCCAATTTTTTATATATTTATCCCCTATATTAATGACTGCCTCATCGCCTAAAATACAGAGTCTGGGGCAAAATGAAATTTGAGTGCCTAGTACATCACACATAAAACTCTGAACCCTCAACCAAAATTCTTGGATCTTAACACACCACCAAAAAACATGGGTTGTGTCCCCATCTTCTGATTGGCATCACCAGCAGGTGGGTGTGTCTTTCAGACCAAGTCTATACAATATAGAGGGGGTCCAATAGAATCGATATAAAATCTTAAATTGCATGAGTCGCACCCTTGCATCTCTAGATGTAGACTTGATGTTTTTTAGAATCCTAGCCCACACTTCCTCCTCCAATACCAAGTTTAGATCTTTCTCCCATAATCTCTTGAGAGAAGCCGAAGCTCTGTCCCCCAGACTCTGAATTAGCAGGGAGTAATACACTGATGCCTCATGACCTTTTCCAAAAGCAGTAATCACCACTCCCAGAGCATCTTCCGCTTTAGGGGGGTGTATGCTACTCCCAAAAATAGTACAGAGCAGGTGGAGCAGCTGTAAATACCTAAAGAACTGAGACCTGTGAACCCCAAAATGTTGAACCATATTTTCAAAGGATCTCAACACTCCACTCTCATATAAGTCACCGAGCGTATTAACCTCCCTCTCAATCCACTCTGTCCAGCAGAAAGGGGACTTATTAATACATAATTTTAGGTTCAGCCATATGCTCAATGCTACATTTAAATAAATGTCCGAATTAAACACTCTGGACACTTTTGTCCATACTGAGTACAAATGCGAGAAAACGGGGTGTAATTTAACTTCTCCAGATAGTTTTATAGAAAAGCTTTGCAATGGCAAAATAGGGGCAAGAACTTCCTGTTCAATACAAAACCAGGGAGGGGCTCTCTCAGGTGGAAGCGACCAATGAACCAAATGTCTGAGAATGCATAATAATAAAACAAAATCTTGGGTAGGCCTAGCCCACCTTTGTCAATCGGCCTATCCAACTACTGAAATGTAATCTGGGACATTTACCATTCCAAATGAAGGACTTCGCTATGCTATCAAATTGCTTGAAATAAGAGAGGAGGACATCTATAGGGAAAGATTGTAGCAGGTAGTTGAATTTTGAATCATTTTAATAACATTAACCTTCCCAATCATAGATAAATGTAATAAAGCCCACCTGCCCACATCACTCAAAAACCTTTTTATTAAAGGGTTAACTCTAAATAAATCACACAAATCTGCTGGGAATAAAATACCCAAAATACTTAATGCCCTGTTTGGGCCACTGGAAGGCACCCAGCTGAAAAGCCGTTACCGGGCAGTACGCTGTCAGAGCCAAAGCTTCGGATTTAGACCAATTAACTCTGTATCCTGAGAACTTAGAAAAGGAATTAATAATTCTGTGGAGGCAAGGCATAGATCTAGTGGGGTCGGAGACAGCTTATGTGCCACACCTCCCGCTATCACCCCTGGAAAATCATCCTTCTTTCTTATCGCGGCTGCTAATGGTTCCAGGGCAAGACAGAGCAATAAGGGGGAAATATCCAGAGTAAAATAATCTGAAATTAATCAATTTGTTTGTACTGCCGCTACCGGGTGTCTGTAAAGTAACTTAATCCATCCTATTAAAGTATTCCCAAACCCGTACATTTTCAAAATCTTTAAAAAGATAATCCCATTCTACCATATCAAACGCCTTTTCAGCATCAAGTGAGATGGCAGCGACCGGAGTCTAATCATTTGCCACTGACCACATGATATTGATGAAACGCCTAATGTTATCAGAAGAGCAACGGCCTGGAGTAAACCCCACCTGATCTATATGTATAAGAGATGTCATAACTTTACTTAATCGGTTAACCAAAAGTTTTGACAATATTTTAACTTCTAGCTGGATCAGGGAAATTGGATGGTAACTCTTACACTCGCTTGGATTTTTGTCCTTTTTAAGAATCAGACTGATCCAGGCTTGTGTCATGGTTGGCGGAAGCTTTCCATTCTTTAATGATTCCGTATAACTTCTAGCTAGAGTGGAGCCAGTTCTGTAGCATAAGATCTAAAAAATTCAGCAGCAAAGCCATCTGGCCCTGGAGCCTTGCCTGTAGGCAAGGCCTTGATTACCTCACCAAGCTCAGAATCAAGAGATTGTTTTGCTCAGCCGACAGTTTAGGAAGTTCTAATGGTTCCACAAAGTTTCTAATATCCTCTTCAGTAGATGAAGATGTGGAACTATAAAGATCAAGATAGAATTCTTTAAAAGCATTATTAATATCAGTGGCCGAGATAAATATATCACCATTAACAGATTTCACTGAAGGAATGGTAGAAAAAGATTCTCTCTGTTTTATATATCTAGCCAGAATCTTCCTTGCTTCTTCCCCCGACTCAAAGAATGACTGTCTTGCCCTGAATAGCCAAAACTCCACCTTTCGTGACAAAATAGTATTATATCTGATTTTTTGATGAAAGCTGCCTACTGTATGATCCGGCCCCTAAGAACAGCCTTAAGTGCCTCCCAAGCCATGCCCACAGAGGATACTGAGGACCAGTTGGTCTCCATATAGACATTGATTTCAGCCTTTAGCATTTGTTGAAATTCAGGATTTTGCAAGAGGGATACATTAAAGAACCAACTATAAGATTTCCTTTTCTCCATATGTGGCAACACCTCTTAACACACCAGCGTGTGATCTGAGACTAAAATGTTTCCAATTGAGCAATCAACGACAGATGAAACGAGGGACTTAGATAAAAAAAAAATACAAAAAAAAATACTATTCTAGAGTAAATCTTATGGACTGATGAAAAAAATTTATAGTACCTACCAGATGGGTTCAAAAGTCTCCAAATATCTGTAAGACCAAGATTTTTACACATCCTGTGAAGCAGCAGTGTTACTCTAGGTGACTTGCACACTTTTGTTTCACTATGTTCAATGACTGTGTCCATCAATAGATTAAAGTCTCCCCCCAATAATATATCGTGAGGGGTGCCAGTGGCTTGCAACATCCCTTCAAGAGCTATAAAAAATCCCTGATCATTGACATTAGGTACATAAATATTAGCCAAAATAAGACTTTGTCCCTGAATTTCAGCTAAAACAATAATGACTCTTCCTAATTTATCTTTACTTTGAGACATTTGAATTGTAGATGTTTACTTCAGTGTTTACTATCAGTGTAATGACTCCCCTGCTCTTAGTCGTGCCAGCACTATAAAAAAATATCAATACCTTTCAAAAATTTTCAGCTTTTTTGCTGCGGAGAAAGGTGCGTTTCTTGAAGAAACACTATATCATATTTCTTACGCTTACGAAGAGAAATAACCTTCCTTCTTTTTATGGGGTGCCCCAACCCATTCACAGTCCACGTGGAGAGAAACAATCCACTCATATTAACATTTGACATTTTGACATAAAAGAAAAAATAGAATGTGTATCAAAGACATGATTATAAAGACCACATTCCAACATTAGTGCAACAATCAAACCCCGAACTTCCATTAGAACAAAACAAAAAAGAAAAACGTGTGCATTAACCCCACGCACAACAGTGCCAACTGGCGTCCATGTCTCCAAACTCAAACAGTCCATGAACGCCTACTAGAGCCACCGCAACAACCTTGCCATCGGCTCAAGTCCGGTGTTTCTATACACATTTTCTGAGACAGAATTACACAGCAAAAGATAATCTATCAAACAAACTCCATAGGCAGAATAAACACAAAGAGCGTGTTGATTCATCCATAAAAATGTCCTGATGGTGTGTTATTCTACAAAATAAACTCCAGCTGCTAGGCGGAACCAACACAAAAAGAATGTGCAGATTCTTGAAACAGTCAAACGAATGTTCAGTGAGCTGGTCCACTCGGCTGCAACATGAGTACAAGCAAATTACTTCAATGACTTTGCAAGAAATACTCCACAAAATAAACTTCAGCCGATAGGTGGCACCAGCACAAAAAAACAAACAAAAAAAAAACATGCAAGTTCCTCTGTCAAGCGGATGTTCAGTGAGCCGGCCCACTCGGCTACAACATGAGTGTAAGCAAATTACTTACTCACTTCAATGACTTTGCCAGAAATACTCCACAAAATAAACTCCAGCTGATAGGCGGAATAAGCACAAAGAGCGTGTAGATTCATCCACAAAACTTGGGTGTTGGGTGTAATGCATTACTAAGTAATTAATTAATGTTTTCATTGAAAAAAGTAAAGAGATTTTCAGTAATTTAATTACAGTTATTTCTGATGTAATTGTGTTAAATACTGTATAGACTATAGAACAATTCTATATAAAACAATAGTGAATTTAAAATCTAAATTTAACATCAAATGTCAAAATATATGTTTTCTAATTTAATGCTGCCCCCTTAAATTCATTGGCCAGTTCATGAATAATTTATTTGATTTTATATGATTTATTTGAAAGAATTAAAAGAACAGTTTCACGTTTATCCTTGTATTTTTCATCTGTTCGAGGTTGATAAGGGTTTTAGAAAGCAGTTATTAATAAGTAATGCAATTACTTTTCAGACAGAGTAATTAATACAGTAATCTGATTACACTGTAGAAGATGTAATAAGTAGTTAGTAACTAATTACTGAACCCCACTGCTGCTCCCTAGACTGGCAAACGCTGCCTGTTATCCTTGACTCAATGAATCAGCCCTGTTATGAATTGTTTTAGAGAAAATATAGTTCTACCAGAAAGACTCAAATTTAGCATGTTTATTTTGTGATAGTATAATGCCTTTTGGCCCCATCTGACGGCTTGGCAACTGGTTCTTCCAGAGGAAAATTGCAGAGATGAGGAGCCTTGCCCTCCAGTCAGGGACCCATATTGGTGGCATTTGTGGAGGGTGGATTCAAATGAACACTGGCAACCTGAAAGCAGTGAAATGACAGGCTATTAGAGGATCTTTAAAGGGAAGTTATAGTAAGCCCAAAGTATACTTCGGCATACAGGACGCATGACTCAAAATCTCGTCAAAAGCAGTGTGCGTGAGCACTGAACGCGTGCGCAGCATTTTAAATGTTATTGCTGCTTTAAGATGATTCGCTTTTGTTGTTTTCCTCATTTGTAAGTCATTTTGGATAAAACGTCTGCTAAATTAATGCATGCAAATGTACACTATATTGCCAAAAGTATTCGCTCATCTACCTTTAGACGCATATGAACTTAAGTGACATCCCATTCTTAATCCATAGGGTTTAATATGACGTCGGCCCACCCTTTGCAGCTATAACAGCTTCAACTCTTCTGGGAAGGCTTTCCACACGGTTTAGGAGTGTGTTTATGGGAATTTTGACCATTCTTCCAGAAGCGCATTTGTGAGGTCAGACACTGATGTTGGACGAGAAGGCCTGGCTCACAGTCTTCGCTCTAATTCATCCCAAAGGTGCTCTGTCGGGTTGAGGTCAGGACTCTGTGCAGGCCAGTCAAGTTCTTCCACACCAAACTCGCTCATCCATGTCTCTATGGACCTTGCTTTGTGCACTGGTGCGCAGTCATGTTGGAACAGGAAGGGGCCATCCCCAAACTGTTCCCACAAAGTTGGGAGCATGGAATTGTCCAAAATCTCTTGGTATGCTGAAGCATTCAGAGTTCCTTTCACTGGAACTAAGGGCCAAGCCCAGCTCCTGAAAAACAACCCCACACCATAATCCCCCTCCACCAAACTTCACAGTTGGCACAATGCAGTCAGACAAGTACCGTTCTCCTGGCAACCGCCAAACCCAGACTCGTCCATCAGATTGCCAGATGGAGAAGCGTGATTCGTCACTCCAGAGAACGTGTCTCCACTGCTCTAGAGTCCAGTGGCGGCGTGCTTTACACCCCTGCATCCGACGCTTTGCATTGCACTTGGTGATGTATGGCTTGGATGCAGCTGCTCGGCCATGGAAATCCATTCCATGAAGCTCTCTACGCACTGTTCTTGAGCTAATCTGAAGGCCACATGAACTTTGGAGGTCTGTAGTGATTGATTCTGCAGAAAGTTGGCGACCTCTGCGCACTATGCGCCTCAGCATCCGCTGACCCCGCTCTGTCATTTTACGTGGCCTACCACTTCGTGGCTGAGTTGCTGTCATTCCCAATCGCTTCCACTTTGTTATAATACCACTGACAGTTGACTGTGGAATATTTAGTAGTGAGGAAATTTCACGACTGGACTTGTTGCACAGGTGGCATCCTATCACAGTACCACGCTGGAATTCACTGAGCTCCTGAGAGCGGCCCGTTCTTTCACAAATGTTTGTAGAAGCAGTCTGCATGCCTAGGTGCTTCATTTTATACACCTGTGGCCATGGAAGTGATTGGAACACCTGAATTCAATTATTTGGATGGGTGAGCGAATACTTTTGGCAATATAGTGTAGATAGAACTAGCTTACTAATATGAGTCTTCCCATTAGAACTAATGCGTAAGCTTCAATTTTCCTCTTTTAATTCACCTGTTCATCACCCCCACCCCAAAAGTTATACTGCTGATCTGAAGGAATGTGTCTTCGAGGTCTCATTCTAACTGAAACAATTAACATCCTCTTTCATCCATCTATCTCCCTACTGTGTGCAATGAACCATCACTTGGGAAATTAATTTTGATTTCTCTTTATAATTTTTTAGACTCTATTAGTTTACGTTTATGTTTGTTTATTGTGTTTCCTTGGTGTGTGTTTCTGTGAAGTTTTGCATATCTTATTTTCTTTTCTTTCTTTCTGTTTCATTTCTCCCCTGCATCTCTCTCTGGAGTGTATTTGCAGATTAATAGGATTTATTTCATTTTTCCATTTCATCAAGCTCTCTGATCACCCAGAGTTGGGTTTACAGTAACATCCCAAACTGTGCTAGAAATGTTTCCATCGTCCTCCTTATGTAAGCTGGTCATACGATCCTTGGCTTGCAGCTCCCTCTGAGCCTGTCAGTTTAGAGTTGCAGGAAGTCCCTTTACTGGCTGTGGGATGAGAGAGGTGTAAAAAAAGAAGGATAATTTTCTATCCATTCCGGAGTGGAACTTCAATAAATTGCCCTTGAAGGTCTCTGCGTTGTTCTGTCTTTTCTGAGCGCTGAAGTAAAGCAATTATTGTTAATTCACACATTTGATTATCTATTCATTTTATCTGACTCCAATTTTATATTAATCTGACTCCAATTTTAAGTTGACCTCTAATTTATATTTAAGCTCTAATTAATTTCTGATCATTCTTTTAATTTAACATTTTTATGTTATTGATTACTCTAAATCCTCTTCTATTCATTGTCCTTTTGATCTTTGGAGACTTACGCTGGCCGTTATTAAATTACGTAAACCTCCCGAAAATGGATAGCCAGTTCCGTTCTTAGTCAGCGGTTGTAGGGTTAACTAATATCGTCTGGTTTGGCTTGTCTCATAACCAGACGATATTGCCGCTTAGTCACGTACATACAACTTGCTAAGACGGGCGGTGAGCAGTGACTGAGAGTCTTTAAATGGCTTTCTCCTACCTGGTTGTCCTGAGTGGTTTCTCCTATATTAAAGCTCCAGTATGGTCTACCCTGGTCTAATGAAATTCAAATCCTACCCGGCTGTCCTAGGTGGTTGTCCTACCTGGTTGTCCTGAGTGGTTTAAATTCAAACTGAGAGTCTTTAAATGGCTTCCTCCTATATTAAAGCTCCAGTAATGATTTCAGAGGAATTCAGAATAAATCAAATAATAACAGTTTATTTGTATTTTATTATAAAAATTTGTATTTTTATTTGTCAGGTAGGATATAAAACATTGTTGCAGAAATTCAAATCAAAGCCAATTTCACATGATCAGAATAAACAAGCATTACTAAAAATAAAAGACAAGTCAAAGAAACATACCTGACAAAACTACATGTGGCGGTACAGCATGGGAGATCTGCATACAAATTCCCAGAGCTTCATGCCAACTTTCCTTAAGTATCTAGACAGAATAAACATTGTGTACAAAATGGTATTATCCTTTGAACAATGAGGATTTGGGGGTGAATGGGTTCTTGACTTCCTGGGGTTTAACCTTGTTAACATACAGGAGATAATTTCAATTGTAGGTCAAGGAGGGGGAGACACCTCCAGAATTATGCAGTATTTGGCAAAGACCTTATAACTTTGTTACCATTAGTTTGATCAACATGGGAATGAGACCATTATACCAGTCGCACAGAGACCTCTTAAATGATATCAAACACATACAGTTGCATTCTTTGTTTTCATGGTATTTGTTATATTTTTACATATAAATCTTGTGTCTTTTGTGTTGGTCCAGAGCTGATGAAGGGGAGAAGGGGGAGAGAGAAGGGGGGGCAGCAAGGTGATTTGCAATTTATCACACTGTGGTGATATTCAGGTGTAGATTTCAGCTTTTGTGAGAGAGTTCTATGACGTTGATTCTCGCAGAGTTCTTTGACTTTTACCGGAAATGGCGCCTTTTGGTTGTAGACATTCTGGTGCCAGTCTTACAGAGGTATAACTTATACTGTTCTGCACACTCACTTACCCTTTCAAGTCATGGAGGCTAGGGTTGGGATTCAGGGAATATATTTTATCAGTATTTGGGATGCAAAATAAAAACATTGCAATCCAAAACTGTGATGTATTGTGATGTTTGACTCTATTCTCATTCATCTTTATTGGTCAATGCTTTCCACAACAGGTGCTTAATGTGTTGCTTAACTTATAATAGCGTATGTACAACAGCAGAAGTCCATGTCGGGTGCCACTTCTGTCAGCCAAGAACAAAAAGCTGAGGCTGCAATGGGCCTACCATCTGTGGACCTCAGCAGAAATCGAGATTCATCAGACCAGGCTATGTTTTTCCCGTCTTTATCTGTCCAGCTTAGGTGAGCCTATGCCCCCTGCAGCCTCAGCTTTCTGTTCTTGGCTGACAGAAGTGAAACCCAATGTGGTCTTCGACTGTTTTTGGTTTGACATGTTGTGCATTCTGAGATGCTATTCTGCTCACTACAATTGTACAGAGTGGTTATCCGACTTACTGCAGCCTTTCTGTAAGCTCGAACCAGTCTGGCCATTCTCCGTTGACCTCTCTCATCAACAAGGTGTTTCCGACCAAGGTGGTCGAAATCACTGAGATCACATTTTTTCCCCATAAAATACTGTGATAATTTTAAATATCAGCTTTGGGTTTTTTCCCCCTCTACCTCTAAGGAAGGCTGTTGGATGAGAGAGTCTGAGCCACACGGCTGTTCTTGGTCACCTTCTTGTGTCCAAAGATGTCTTCAGTTCCTAAAAGACCTCCTTGTCATAGTCTTGTCTAGGGAGCCACAGTGGGCTTGGAGGAACAAGTTAGAAAAAGGTGTAACACAAATTAAATCATTAAATGATTAATGAAATTGTAATTATCTGTTTGGTGTTCTGTGCAGGCACATGTCACTGTTTTGCACCGGACTCCTTTTTGTATATTTTTAGTACAGTGACAACAGATGGTTTTAAACACAGACACATTTGATAAAGTCTACATGACTCAAAACTTCACAACCCATCTCCCATCCATCACACAGTCAGTAAGAAACAAAAGTGTTATTACAAACTCCAACTCTGGGTCTTTCCTGCCTGCATAGTTTCTGTCTTCAACAGGTGTCTGTCCTGACAGGAGAATGTCTCCAATTGGTTCAGTTGAGTTAGACGAACACATTTTTTGGACCTTTGGTTCGGTAGTGTTACATTACATTCTCAAGGTCTTTAAATTGCATGCATTCGAGGAAATTAGCAGCTTTCTTCAGCAAATGTTAAGTGTTTCTTAACATTCCTCCTATTAGCATGTGCTCATTTCTTCAGCACTATATATAGATGCTTGTCATTAGCGTGTACATTAAATAACTGAAAAACTGTCTCCTTGTTGATGAGTTTGAGTTTCATTTGGATTCTTAGGAGTTAATTTCAAAAGTACAGAGCTGCTTGGGCAGTTATGGGTACATGCTGTGGTTATTGCTAAAAACAAGTTTGTGTTTATTGTTGAAGGATAGGCCTCTGGTTGTGGCCTTTACATGAGTTTATTCTATGATGCAATGTCTATGGTAACATGCTATATTAGGTCCATTTACAGTTGTAATACATTTCTGATGGCTGCATTATGATAAAGGATCATGAATGTTGCTGATTGAGTTCCAAACATGGGCTATTTGGGAATACCGACATATATAATTTTTTTAATTGTGTGTCAATAACGTTCGGTTAATATACTCTATTGGTTCTTCAAACTTCTTCAGCAATGACCACTGCAGTTGAAGTCAACAGCAATGTAATAAATTCTTCTCATTCACATTTTTGCAGCTGACTGACGGCTGTTCCTCTCGTTTACAGGATCACCTTCTCCTTCCTGCCACCAACCACAACAAAGGAAGCCGACCCAAAATGTCTGTTGTGCTGCCAGCTATGAATTACAATGGTAAGAGAAAAGAGTTCTGAATGATCTTACAGGATTTATATGGTTAAAATTATATAGACATTGCCCATTACGATACTCAATTTAGTTTATAGCCAATAACAAAAATTATGGGCTATATTGTCTGTTTCCAATATCGGCCTAATCATACCAATACTGATAATTGGTAGCATACAGACACAATTACAGACATAGCGTGCATCCCTACTAATTTACAAAATCCTTTGTCTCATGTCTTATGCCTATAAAATGAGCAAAAACATCTGTTACCTTTTGAAGATAAGTCAATGTATTTTCCTGATTCTACAGTCAGAAATCACTAGCCAGCTCCAACTCTTGGTTCCCAGTTTGGTCTACCCGGATCATCCTTTGTACAGTACATGATCTCAACCAATGACTAATCTGACTGATAGTGAAATACATGACAGTCCTTTAGTCTTGTCACTGAAAAAAAGAGAAATTGTTGCCGTGTTCTGCATGTCTTCTGACTGGCGACATAAATACTGGTTTACATTTCAGCGCACATCCTTCACTCAAAACCACCGTACCCCAGACATTTCCTGCTCGCAGACCAGAGCTGTTTATGCCTGTATGCTGATAAGCTCACAGTCAGTTCACCTCTGATTACACGATTGCTTTTTTTGACCACTGCTGGGTGAGAATGTTCAATTCAGAGTCCTGACAGAGGAGCAGCACACAAGAGCTTCCAGTGAGTTAATTACTCATTAATGAGTAGGGGGTTAGACATCTGATTGATTCATGTAGCAGGAACAGATGTTACTGTGCAATAAAAAAAAAATCTTTTTTTAAATCTTAGGTATGTGTGTAATCTTTTTGATGTTAAAATACTTTATCTTATCAAAGTTTAATATGTAAAAACAACTATAAGAAAGCTATTCACAGATAGCCTTACCCAAATGTGTAAACACTGTGACACTGTGGTGCTATCTCTACATTGCTATCCTGCCCATTCCGACAAAGCAACATTCGATCAACCAATGAATTGAATCTGTTAAGCCGGCGCCACACTAGCCAATTTTTCCAGTGATTTTCAGGTGTGAGCTTCATTTACATAATTGCTGCCAGTCGGTACTCCCAGCTGAGTTAATGGTTCCAGCAATGGGAAAAAATGAGCAAACATGACAGAAAAAAATTATTCTGTCGCAGCTGGATATCATCACAAATGCTGATTGTAATCCATAGTGATTCTGTCTCCAAGCATTTTTCCTGCGATTTTCTCCTACACTAAATGACTAATGAAATGAGAGAACGGAGGTACAACAGTCTGTTTTTTTTAACATAATTTCTTTACTCACCGAAAGCTGCATATGGACATACACATTCTACGGCAAGCCTCGAGGGGATAAATACACAATCACACTTTCACAAGGTAAAGTTAGTCCATGAATAATATCCTAAATCACTCTTTTACAATTGTTAATGCTCATGCGGTACTCCTATTGTTTTTTTGGTGACCTTAATGTGACAGGGAATCAGAAAGAGAGAGAGAGAGTTACAGTGAATTGGTATGTCTGTAACCCCTCCACCTTTCTTAATCGGCAAGTTTGTCAAACCTCCGACTGAAGAGAGCGAGATCTCAGCAAAACAGTTGGCAAGTGTGGCACCCTCAGCCTAAATTGAGTTTTTTTTTGGAGTCTGCTAGTGTGGCAGATGGGGTGTGGCAGATGGGGAAGTGTTTGAGAAAACTGTTGCAGAAATTACACACGTCACCTTTAAGACAATGGTTTTGATTATGCTCGTATGAATTTGTGAATTTTAAAAAGAGAACTATGTGTTGAAATTTGAGGATGGTGGATTATGTCTAGAATAGTTATGTTCCCTTTATTATTACATTTCTCACTCTTGGCTGCGGTCACAGTATCAGATTAGATTAGCTCTGTACTGATCTCAAGAAGGGTGATTCAGGGTAATGTGATATCCCTGCCCCTGGAGGGTGAACAGATCAGTGTGAAAGACAAGAGTTTTGTCCCTTTTTAGAGAGAAGATGGATAAAAGTGTAGTCCAATTTCATCTCTCCCTATTTTTCCTACTATGGCACTATGGTTAGATTCTGTGAAAGCCTGCCAAACAATAGGTGCAAATACCAGGAACGGAACAGCCTCTACCTTTCAGGAGGTAATATCAGTAGTAGACTGATGTGTCTGTAACTCTTTGTGGTTTGCATAGTCTATTTAAAGGTTAAGTTTTTTTCACATGTTAAATTACATTCCCTTATCCCAGTTCTACAAGTAAGCCAATTGTAGGTTAACTTCCCCAAAAAAGTTAAAATGTTATGGCACTGTGGTACTATCAAATCATTGCTCTGTTTGATTGACCCGACATGGCAGCATTAGATCTACCAATGGTGTGAGTGTAAGGTGGGACAACCTGTTTGTCTGACCAATGCCAAACCAATGAGAAAACTGTTTGAAAACAGATTTTTGCAATTCCATTTGTATCCACTTTTGTGCAGATATTACACATTTCACATTTAATTGCAAATTCCAACTAATTAAATACCCTAAAATCAAATTAATAATCTTTAGTGTGCTGTTCCTTAGTCACAGCATAAGCAACACCATTTTAAGTCAACAAGTATCAAATCAACAGTCTACACAGTAACATTCCTCAGGATTTTCTTAATTTCCCTGTTGACAGAAACCTGCCAGATCTACAAGATTACAGGACTGAACTGTTTATGTAATTGAAAACTGAGTATTGGCTCTTGAGAGGACAGTTTAGTGAAAGCCAAGCATGATGTTCTCTGATGTAATTTTTTCCAGCTCAAACTTGTGTTCTTTTAGAAATGCTTGACTTTCTAAAGGCTCTATTAAAAGACAACTTTTGGTCAGCTCAAGACAAAAGTCTAGTTTTTGAAATTGCCGCCAGCTGTTACTGTTCTTTTCTTCAAGCTAAAGATTTTGGGTTTGGATAATGGTATTTTCCTTACATGTGACGCAAGAGTGGAGAAAAAAACCTTTTCTTCTTGTTTTGGGGTTTTAAAGATGGATAATTTCCATCTTGAAAACAACAAAACAGATTTTTTTCCATCCTCCATCCTTCTTCCATCAATTTCAGTTTCATGTTTTGTGTAAAAGAGTGTTTTGTTTGGAGACAATTGTTGCAGTGCTTGGCAGCATCAGTGCATGCTATTATCTGTGCTGTTTCCTGGGTAGGGTTGCACCAGCTGTGCGTAAGGTCTTAAGTTGAAACGTAAAGTTCACACTAAGGGCTTAGTAACTACTAGTTAGTTTGTAACTAATTCAGTGTAAAATTTGTACACAGACATGTTAAACAGCCTTGAATTTCAGTTTGATCTTGTTCAAACTTTGTTTGCTCACGTAACTGTCAGCTGTAATAAATGATATCCTCACTGAAATATGATACGTAATAAAACAAGATTTCATTAATGGTATATTTAGCCTATGTAAATAACAATATTCAATAACTGTATCTAAAATGAATAAAGGAAAATAAATAAATAAATACTAATACAACAGGCTGAAAAAATAGACATTTATTCATTTTAATATCTATTTTATATGTTGAAACTTGACACTGGGCGGCGTACACAGGAATGTGCACCGTTAGATCTGGTTCATGCTGAAGAAGTATGTTTTTTACATAATGTTTTCTCCCGTGAATGTAAACAAGTGTAAATGCCGACATCATATATTTCAAAAGGACTGAAGCCTGTCAACCAAAACATGAGCTCATTGATGTCATTAATGAGTCTGCTTTTTATTCCATCCATTACTCCTGTTCGGAGGCTTCCGTAAATATTTAGTTTATACGTAGGTTTACATCCTACCTAAGTTTAATGGTGCAACACTCAAATATTTAGTAGTGCGTAAATGTGACTTAGTGCCCATTTATACCACAACTAGGCTAAGTTGTAACTTACATATAGCTGGTGCAACCGGCCCCAGGCCTTCTCTGGTACCCCCATGGGGAATCCTGAGTCAGCATTATAATCATTTGTGAACTTGGAAGAGGACAATAAAACTATTTGTATGTGCACTGCATACATTTTCAAAGTCATATTAGTGAAAATGTGGTACTCTGCGATTAAAAAACCAAAGTCCCATGCCAGTGCTTTAAATTTAAAAGCCTAGTTAAACCAAACCTCTATGACTTTCATTCTTCTGTGAAACATAAAAGATGTTAGGCACAATATTAGCCTTAGTCACCTTTATTTTCACCACTTCTTTTTTGTGTATGGTGACTGAGGCTGTCAGTTTGTAAAATTCTACCCAACATCTCCTTTTGTGTTCCAGAAAAAAGTAATATGGGTTTGGAACAGCGTGAGGCTGAGTAAAGGCTAATTTACACTTACTGGGCGAACAGATTTCATGTCACCTACAAATGATGATGAAATGCAGTGATGTTTTTGTTCTGCCAGTGTGCTTGTTTGGTGACATTTTAACTGTTCCTGCACATCTCTGAAATTCTTGACCTAGGAGAACACTGCTGGTCGAAGAGCGTCGATGACAGTGGTGTAGTAGTGTCTGAAGAGGTGGGCATACTGTGAATTTATGAAAGAAAATTATGTCAAGCCTTTAGACAACTAGCCAGTTAGCTTCTGATAGGAGGTGTATTGAATTGGAGGTGTACCCTTGGATATATTTTAAGGTCTACCTTCAAACTCAGTGCCTCTTTGCTTGACATGGGAAAATCAAAAGAAATCAGCCAAAACCTCAGAAAAAAAAATTGTGGACCTCCACAAGTCTGGTTCATCCTTGGGAGCAATTTCCAAATGCCTGAAGGTACCACGTTCATCTGTACAAACAATAGTACGCAAGTATAAACACCATGGGACCACACAGCCATCATACCGCTCAGAAAAGAGATGCATTCTGTCTCCTAGAGATGAACATAATTTGGTGCAAAAAGTGCAAATCAATCCCAGAACAACAGCGAAGGACCTTGTGAAGATGCTGGAGGAAACAGGTAGATAAGTATCTATATCCACAGTAAAATGAGTCCTATATCGACATAACCTGAAAGGCTGTTCAGCAAGGAAGAAGCCAATGCTCCAAAACCGCCATAAAAAAGCCAGACTACAGTACTTTTTGGAGAAATTTCCTCTGGTCTGTTGAAACAAAAATGTAACTTTTTGGCCATAACGACCATTGTTATGTTTGGAGGATAAAGGGTGAGGCTTGCAAGCCGAAGTACACCATCCCAACCGTGAAGCATGGGGGTGGCAGCATAATGTTGTTGGGGTTCTTTGCTGCAGGAGGGACTGGTGCACTTCACAAAATAGATGGCATCATGAGAAAGGAAAATTATGTGGATACACTGAAGCAACATCTCAAGACATCAGCCATGAAGTTAAAGCTCGGTCACAAATGGGTCTTCCAAATGGACAATGACCCCAAGCATACCTCCAAAGTTGTGGCAAAATGGCTTAAGGACAATAAAGTCAAGGTATTGGAGTGGCCATCACAAAGTCCTGACCTGAATCTGATAGAAAATTTGTGGGCAGAACTGAAAAAGCATGTGCAAGCAAGGAGGCCTACAAACCTGACTCAGATACACCAGTTCTGTCTGGAGGAATGGGCCATAATTCCAGCAACTTATTGTGAGAAGCTTGTGGAAGTCTACCCAAAATGTTTGAACCAAGTTAAACAATTTAAAGGCAATGCAATCAAATACCAACAAAGTGTATGTCAACTTCTGACCCACTGAGAACGAGATGAAAGAAATAAAAGCTGAAATAAATAATTATCTCTACTATTATTCTGACATTTCACATTCTTAAAATAAAGAAGTAATCCTAACTGACCTAAGACAGGGAATGTTTTCTACGATTAAATGTCAGGAACTGTGAAAAACTGAGTTGAAATGTATTTGGCTAAGGTGTATGTAAACTTCTGACCTCGACTGTACGTAATAAACTGTATAAACTGCATTGTAACAAATATGAGTGTAGTAATGTTCACGTTAACACGTTATCTTGTATTACCATATACTGTATATAGCCTACATAAACATTAATGGTTATTTGTTTTATTTGTGTACTATTATGTGCTTTTCTGTGTATAGTGAAATTGTTTTCCTATTTAGAAATGTAAATTTAAATGATTTGATATCATAAGAAAAAGACACCAGACTGCAGTAAAAGGCAAAAAAATAAAAATAAAAATAGAATCAAAAACATGCAGTATTTTCACAAAGTTTAATTGCTTAAGTTAAATTTAAAGGTAAATATATAAATATTTATGTTTAGCAGGGAAATAAATTTGCAATGCAAATTAGGATTACTCCAGAGATGCTTGTGCATCAGACGTGTAAATTTCCTGCCCCTTACTGAAACGGAAAATATTATTGGTTAGCAAATATCAAGTCTGAAATGAACGTTCTGATTGGTGGATCAGCTTTGTCGGACTGTCTGTCTTGCCAGTGCCATCAGTTGCACTCCCGCAGCTCCGTGCGCTTTCACACTTAAAACCCTAACCCACATATGTATACACAATTCACTCAGCGGTGCTGTGGCATTGCGTTAGTAGATTGAAAGTTCCGGGTCAAAAAATGACTCGTTGTTCTGGCGGCCATACGTATCATCAATTAATTCAGGTGGGCATATGCAAAATCCTAAGAAAGATAGGTGATTGGTTAAATATTATGATGATTGGTTAAATGATTGGTTAAAACTAATAGTGGGTGTTGTTTGGACGTGACTTTTTTTGTTTGTTTTTTTGTTTTTTCAATCGTGCGTGCCAGCTGAGGAGTTGTTACCTAGGTTATTGTCGTTAAAATTGATAACTTTGAAGCCCATCTCTCAGAGAGTGTGCGGAAGTATACTTCTTTTACATGATTTGCAACACAAACTCTACAAAGACAGTGCTGCCACGACAAATGAGCAGAGAGAGATTGGAGTTTTTAAAAGTGGAAGGGGCCGTGACAAGTTTAATAAAGCAAAGAAGTGACAGCGCTAAAAGCGGCAGTCCACGGAAAGAAAAACCTGCATTATTGGCTTTACTTGTGGCTGGAACAGTACGTTAAACACCGTGACATCACCCTAAATGAACTCATTTTAAAACAACACCACGCTTAAGTATAAACGCCAGCTTCGTTCGCCAAGGGTGCGTTTGTTCGCCCAAGAAAAAAGTTTGGCTTCTTCCAAAGTATAAACCAGGCTTAAGGGATGGCAGAATTTCATTTTTGAATGAACTATCCCTTTAAATCAGTATTTTTAAAAGGTGTATGGACAGTCAGGCATAGTACCAGACATATCCAAGTAAATTCACCCAGCAAACAGCTTTCTATGAGAATGAAAAATAGCATTTCTGAGATATTGGAAACTTATAGTAGATATTATGGAAAAAGACCATATTCAAAATTATATGTATAGCTGAACAGTTTATTGCCATTTTAGTGCTTGCGATGAAATACAATCATATAACATTGACTGACTGTTCAATGGCTGTATCAGACTGAGATGGATGGGTAGATTTTGGTTTCTAATCTTGACTGGGTGAAGAAATCAACCGCAAAGAGATGTTGCTTTCAAAATAGGTCGATCACCGGTTCGCGCCCACAGATAACATGGACCTATGGCAGTAAGAAGGTATTTAACAGCCGGTACAAAGTTTTCCTGAAGGTTTGCACTAGCAAGCTGTTTCAAACCACCGCAACAAACTCAAAAACACTTTCTTTTTGGCCAGATTTTGTTTGAAATGACGTTACACCCATTCTTCTATTTCGCTAGAAATATATTGCCGCCTTTAAATTTCTTCCATTCATTTTTCTAGCAGTGGTCTGTCTCCTTCCCCATATACTGTCTCTGGTTTACTGTAAATCACTGGTTCTGACATTATCATTGTGGGTGTGCAGCTTAAACTCTCATCAGGCCCATACGTAAATCTATTCACCTGTCATAGCTGCAAAAGTACTTTCAGACTGACCTACTGTGATGCTCTCTGGCTTATAAAGTTTTTATTGGGGCTGGAGCGAGTCACACACATGTCTGCTGTAAAAATGAGGGAAGTTACTGTCCTGCTGCCCATAAGCTGTGCACATATGTGAAGATCTCCTTATGGAGAGCCTTCCTTACTGAAAGTAGACCATACAGCATCTGCAGAGTGATGATGTAAACCATCATGCTATTAAAGGTGCCTTCTAAAATACTCACTGCTTGTGTTTGACAGTTGGCTTTTATAAGTCAGTCAAAACATGGGAAAATTAGTCACAGCCTGACCTTGTCTTCCAGGGATTCTCATTGTGTCAGTTTAACTCAAAGCATGCTCAATATTGCTTACTATGTATTTTAGAAATCACACCAAATAGTGTTAATTTTCTTTATAATAATGATGTTTCTCCTTCTTCTTAACTGCCCTGCAAAGCCCAAATGTACTTACTTCGCCAAAACTGACACTGAGAAAATGGCTTCAAAGTTTTTTGATTCTCTTGCCAAATGTGGATTGCAAAATAGTCTCATTCTGTTTTCTCTGAATCTGAGCATTGTTGATACAAACCTGTCTTGCACAAGGACAGATCATAGTCTAAGAGCCCTGATTTCGGTTATATAATAACTTAATTTTTACAATGTGTACTGGTTACTGAGATTTGCATTATATTTTTGAGTAAACACATAAAACACTTCTTATGATACAACAGATTCACAGTTATTACTTTTTATTGCATTACAAAATGTTAAGAATGCATTACTTGCAATTAGGTTTTCAATCATGAAATCAGAGCCTCAAAGTGTCAATTCCCTTTTTTTTTTTTTTTTTTTTTTTTTTTTTTTGAGCTTTTAAGGTAAAGATAATCGCTCATATAATTGTTGATCAATCCAGAGGTGTTTTGCCCAAGAACCTCTCCTTAACCCCATTTTTCATCATGTGGGAGTCATCTGTTGTGTTTATTGCTATGTAAAAGTGAAGGCCAACATGTGACTGACCTCTATGAACCATCTGTCTGAAAAGAGCCCCTAAAACGCCTCTTAACCTCTGGCCACCCAGCACATCACCTGCATTTTTTAAAGATTTACTTTCACACAGACCGTAGGTGTGTATAAACTTGCGTTTTCAAATGTTTAATTTGTGTTTTTGTTAATACTGAAATTACTTATATGTCTCATTACAGAGAGCGTTATAAAAGACAAAGAGTTTGAGGTGATGATGCAAATCGACTGTGAAGTCATGGACACCAGGATCCTCCATATCAAGTCATCTAGTGTTCCACCCATCTTGCGTGCCAATCAGACGGACACAGACTCTTTCTATCACTCAACCCCCAGCAACAACCAGCCTGCTCCCCCTGTTGGAGTCCTCGTGGGTTCTTAATTCCAGAAACCCACTAACTACAAAAATGTATCTTGTCATATTGTCGTTTCTCATCATCATTTATTTTGTTTGTTTTTGGTGGCTGTTTTTGTCAGACTGGCAAACCAGAATCTGTTTGAGTACTACCAAGATTAATTAACTGGGACAGAAAACTGAATATGAAGTCACCACATCAAAATGCATATGCACAAAGTGTGCCATTCAATACAAAAGTCAGAACATTCCAGGGCATTTTTCCCCCCCAAAGACTGCTGTTACCTTGCTGATCTGGCTTGATTGATTAAAATGTTAGTTTATTTCCAAAACATTTTTTTTTTTTTTTTTTTATGTTCTCCAAGCAGACACACAATTACAATTAATGTTCAGTCAATTTTAAGATGTCTTTATTGATGTCATGGTTCAGTTGCATTTTCAATTTATTTCTCTGCTATACGTGGGAGCGGTCAGAAATGTCGCACTGTGCTTACGTTGCTTTGTAAAATGACTTGAAATGAATATTTATGAAGCTTACATTTTTGTACCAAGCTTGTTTGGTACACATTTAAGGCTCATAATCTTTAATACTACTATTCTCAAAGAACCGGCCCTGGCAGTTATTCTTAGTTGCCGCTTGTGAATTGAAAATTGTGTTAAAATGCATTTACCCTTTTAACTCACTTCTCATAATTGAATTGAAAAGCTTCTTCTCATTCAGGACACTGCTCTAAATATATTTCCAAAAAAGAGTGCAAAAGAAGAAATATTATGGTGTTATAATAATCCCTCTGCCTTCGCTTCGAATGTTTGAGTTAATAATTTTAGATGAATTCTAACTGCCACAAATTTATGCAAAATCTGTCAATTCATTTGAATACACGTCAGGGCCTCATATTTTGCTGTGAGGCTTAATTGCACTTTAACTGAGGTGCATTTATAAAGACAATTGTTGCCATATAACTGGTTGTTAATTTGAAAATTTATAAGAGACAAATGAGTCATTGATTTTGTGCCTCATCTGTCCTTATTTACTGTGTATTTGTGTCCATTAGTCTGGCTTATTTAGAGGTTTGCATCTTTTTCTCTTGTTCAGGATGTTGTAGTTGGTTCTCAAATGCCCTATTCCCTTAAACAACATTTTTGGATTTAATGTATTTAATTTCCGCAGTTTTGGAAAGACTTCTTGTTTGTTCCTGTACACACAGTGACAGAAAGGAAAGGAATTTTGTAACAATGCCAAGAAAGAAACACTGGACAAATACTAGCACAAGTTTGTGGGTGATTTGTGTATATCTTTTGTTTCACGACCCAGGCATACTGTAGTTCTCTGCAAACTTTTTTTGTAGTAGGAATATGTTGGTATGAATTTGCTCATTGAAATTGAAGGTTTATGAAAGTAAAGGCTATGAGGTACAGTAAAGTTCTGATTGTAGCTCTTTTAAAAAAACGTCATGGTTACTTTCGTAACGTTGTGTCAATGTAGTGACACTAGGGGTCACTCTTGGGAGCCCCAAACACTTCTGCTTTTTGAAAAAAGGCCAATGGGAATTGGCGAGTGGAATTTGCATGCCACTCCCATGGACATACGGGTATAAAAGGAGCTGGTATACAACCACTCATTCAGGTTTTGTGCTGAGGAGCCGAGACAAGGTCCTGGCCATTTCAGCGGGTAGTTCAGTGTTGTGGCAAGTGGGACACAATGTCTCGTTCCCTCCATCAGGGAACGGAGGTTATGAAAGTAACCAGGACGTTCCCTATCTGTCACTCACTCGACGTTGTGTCGATGTAGTGACACAAGGGGTCCCTATACAAAACGCCACAACTAGTTGAACTGTGTTACGTGGACTGGTAGTGTGAGACGGGCAGACCGCTGTGTGCCTCGTAGCCAGCGCACCAGGCTGTCACGTAACCTCCCCCAATGCTCTTATGAGCGTCGAACGGTCCTTCGGGAACAAGTCGACTGCCTGACAAATAGGGACAGGCTAGCCCAGCCGTGGCTTCTTTTCCTCTTTTTTCTCCCCAAAAAGAATGGAATTTGTTAACCGACTAGGGGCCATAAATGTCTACGTCGGGGGGGTGTCACTCCCAAGGGGAAGACACCGCAGAGACCACACCCCGCCCAGAGAAGGGGGGGTATTTTGAGTGGAAATACATCACATGGTCTTACCGAGTCTTGTCGGAAGTATGTCATGTGGAGAAGTCGCATGGTAGGTCCTACCCGAGGGATGAGGAGTTTCAACAAACATGGTGACCGGGGGCAGAGGGGCCTCTGCCCAAGAAGACGCAGTTTACCAACAGGGAAATGATTTAGCGGAAGATATCACATGGGGTCACCTACGGGGAACCAGCACATGTGGAGCACCTATCCTTGCACAGGGTCTGTGCAAGTAGGCTCACTGGGGGAAACGCATATTTGCGTAATCCCGGGGGCCAGCTACCTGTGCTCGACCGAATCGACTCCAAATCAGCTGGACCACCTGGGGGTGGAGTCTCCACTGTCCCCCGAGCGTAGCCTGTCGTGACAGCGCGTCCGCCGCGGTGTTGAGGTCGCCCGGGATGTGAGTGGCTCGCAGCGACTTGAGGCACTGCTGACTCCAGAGGAGGAGATGGCGGGTGAGTTGTGACATGCAACGGGAGCGTAGACCGCCTTGCATGTGTTGTCCGTCCGGACCAATACGTGCTTGCCCTGGATCAACGGCCGGAACCTCTGCAGGGCGAGCAGTACTTCCAACAACTCGAGACAGTTGATGTGCCAACGCAGCCGCGGGCCAGTCCAGAAGCCGGCAGCTGTGTGCCCATTGCATACGGCGCCCCAGCCCGTCTTGGAGGTGTCCGTCATAACCATGACACGCCTGGAGACCTGCTCTAGGGGAATCTCTGCCTGTAGAAATGCAAGGTCGGTCCAAGGGCTGAAGAGGTGGTGACAAATCGGCTTGACGACCACGCGATGTGTCCCGCGGTGCCATGCCCATCTCGGGACTCGAGTCTGAAGCCAGTGCTGAAGCGGTCTCATATGCATCAACCTGAGCGGTGTGGCCACTGCTGAGGATGCCATATGCGTCAGGAGCCTCTGAAAAAGTTTCAGTGGAACCGCTGTCTTCTGTCTGAACGCCTTCAGACAGTTCAGCACCGACTGTGCATGCTCATTTGTGAGGCGCGCCGTCATCGAGACTGAGTCCAACTCCAAGCCGAGAAAAGAGATGCTCTGAACCGGGGAGAGCTTACTCTTTTCCCAGTTGACCCGAAGCCTCAGTCGGCTGAGGTGCATGAGCACCAGGTCCCTGTGCGCACACAACACGTAGTGGCGTTCTCGCCCTTCATCGAGATGAAGCAGACGCCGCTGAACCTGGGCGGGCACCTGGCGAACTGAATCGCGTAGCCGAGTCAGACGGTCCGGGTCAGCCATCGTGATGGGTTGGAAAGCGCGAGCCATGTGTTGAAACTCTGGGCGAGGGGGATCAAGGGGACAATCACGTCGGATGTACCGGCGGGTGGGGCCTCGCGGCGGGGTGGAGCCTGAGGCGCCACGTCGAGGGGGGTCGAACCCCGTGGCCGTGCTGAGTCCAGAGACATCGAAGCACTTACCTGGCTCCTAATGCCCACCATAAGATTGGTCGAGGAGGGGGGAGGAGGAATATTGTCCCCACAGTCCGTCGGAACCAACCCGGTGTGGGCATGTTTGTGCCACAGATGGGCACACAGCTGGCGGGGGGTACGCCGCTGGAGCGCCAAACCTGCCAAAATGGGATGGTGGACGGTGGTCGTGACGACGGCAGTACGCACCTGACATGTGACCCAAGGAACAAGACTCCCACTCTTTTGTTGAAGTTTTGGGTACTGCAGCCTCTTGGGCATGCGGTGAAAAATGAAACAAAAGATTCTCCTCCCAGCCCTCCACCGGGGGATGGAGTGGTCTGTCCACCAGCTCCATTGAAGCGGGTCTCCTCGTCCCTGGGTTGCCCGCCTCAGGGGTGCTTCGAAGTCTTCCTTGGGTTCTTGGTGGCTGGCCGTGAGACGGGTGGCATCTGCTTCCGGCGGTGGGCTCCACGTCAGGGCCGGGCTGCGGGGGTGGGCTGCGGCGGAGCTGGTGATGTTGCTGCAGGAGGACACCCTTGAGCAGATGGGGTGCGGGGTCTTGAGCCGCGCCGGGGTAGGATATGCTGTATAGCCTCCGTCTGCTTCTTCACCGCCGAGAACTGCGACGGTGTCGCCGAACAGGCCAACCTGGGAAATGGGGGCGTCAAGGAACCGTGCCTTGTCAGCCTCTCTCATCTCGACCAGGTTGAGCAAAAGGTGGCGCTCCTGGACCACCAAGGTGGACATCGCCTGCATCAATCCCGGGTCAGAACTACCCTTGTGCAGCTCTTTTAGAGCCTTGGCTTGGGGTACCTGCAGGAGAGCCATGGCGTGCAGGGTGGAGGCGGCTTGTCCAGCGGCACCGTAGGCCTTAGTCGCCAAGGACGACGTAAACCTACAGGCCCTGGACAGGAGCTTCGGGTGCCCACGCCAGGTGGTGGCGCTCTGCAGGCACAAGTGCACCACGAGTGCCTTATCCACCTGGGGGATCACCCAAGAATTTCACACACTATTGCACTTGTGTATATGGTTGTGTGACAATAAAAGTGATTTGATTTTGATTTTGATTTGAGTGTCCATTGAGAAGGTCTGTGATGAGAGAACACTCTTAAAAGGAAAACCAGTACAATATATCTCATTTCAACTCCTGTTTAATTGCAGTTATGTTCTGAGTCGGACAGAGATTTGAGTTTAAGTGCTAAAAAAAATGTCAAATGAAATTGCAAAAATACAAAATATGTATAAAACATGACAAAAGATTACAAACAGTAAAGACTCTATAAAATTTATCAGAATTTGTAATACAATGAAAATGTGCCCAGAATGTCTACTGTTGTTCATACTCGAATGACACAAAGTTGCAAACTATATTTGCAAGTGATAGTGTGTAAAACAAAATGTTTATGAAAATAAAAAATGTATTTCTTTTTACATTCATCAATCCCGTGTTTAAGCTTTTATCTTACAGTATATACAATGTTTTCTACTCAATGTAAGAATATAGCACCTCAATACCTCAACAGTTTTATAATTCTGCCAGCCTTAAAAGATGTACAGCTACAAAAATAAAGAGGTCTGTTTTCATAGTGCAAAAGCAAGCAACAATAAAATCTAAAGAAATGATCATCAATGCACACTTGCAAAGCTCATGTGAAGTTTGGTAGTTATTCATTAAGAAATTCAACTAATGAAATTTGATGACTTTCTTTGTTTTTGACATCAAGATAAGGGTCTAGAAAGATTCTGAGGTCATTTTTGCACTTTGAAAACACTGAGCCAACAGCATATACTACAGTACATTAAACTACATAAAGTTGATAAGAATAGCTGAGTGAACTGATCCACAATCCACTTTAATATATTTAAAGTTTATCCTGACAACATCTGTTTTGTACAAGTACACGCACTTTATCATTTTGGTCTACAGTGGGTCTACATATGCAAATTGAACATTATAAGTGACCTGATGTCCGTTATCCCAGGCATACAACACCCTCTCTTTAGGGTTATAATCGATCTGAGTTATGTAAGTATAGTTGTTGCTAAAAGGCAAGCGAGGGATCATCTGAGTGTTAGTGTGAGTGTCAAAGGCATAGGACAAATTGGTGTCATGCTGATTGTAGCTCTCTGTTGCGTAAAGAACGCCACATACGATGAAGCAGTTGCCATAGCGATTGCGGCGGAGTCCAGTCCTCCATGTGGATTCACGCTTCATGCTCAGATCGTTGGGGTTCAGTCGACTCAAGACAATCACTTCCTGCAAGAAGCCCTCGTCATCCAGAGCAGGGTAGATCACCCAAAGTCCACTCTCATCTATGGCCAGATCCATTTCCGAATTTTCTCTCCATGCGGACACATCGTCGTTCTCAAAGACCGCGTCGTGCAGCATGGTCCAGGCAGCCACATAACGCAACCGGAGGTCATACTTGATAATGTCTCGAGAAAATGCGCGGTTGTAGTAGAAAGCACCATTGTAGACCACATGGCCAGTACCAATCCAGTTATAAGGCAGCTTGTAGGAATTAGTGAAGCGACCTTGAAGGAAAGCATGAAAATGAAAAAGTACTCAAAATTGCTTATTTACAAAGTTTGTTTGTTAGTAAGCATGTGAAAATAAATAAAAAACAACACCTTGTTTGAAAATATCCATGTTGCGGAACTCCAGTAGGTTGTTGCCATAGTAATAGTTTGTGATGTATATCTTGTCATCTTGAGCCAGCGGATCTTTCATCCAAGCGCCTTCATTGCGACCATATGTGTTATGTGTGACAGGTTCTGCGATTGTGGCCAAGGTGTCCTTACAAAGTCCTGTAAACAAAAACAGACCACTTGATAATTACAGCACTGTTTTAACCTTTCTTTGCCAAACAATCTGCATTTCCATGCACAGACCAATTTGACATCGAAGACAGAACCGTTTGGTTGATGAATCCATATTGGAAAACTGGAGTGCAAACTAGTGGCAAACCGATGTGTTTTTTTTTGTATGGTCGATGCCGATATACAAATAGTAGGATGGCCAAAAGCCGATAGTGCAATATACAGTATAAAATACAATTTAATGAAAGAATATTAGATGTACACCAAATTGCTGAATTTAAAATGACCTCTCTCAAATCAGCATTATTTCTAATGCTCTTTCAGGTTGCGTTGGAATTACTGTAATTATGAGATGACAACTCGGCGATTCTAGCAGGAGCTGTTGACATTCTCTGACCTTGTAAGTTATTAATTTCTATGGCGACACACACAATGCCAAAACAGCTTTGTTGTTGTTAACAGCAAAACATTTATCACTACATTAATTCACCTGTATATGTTCTTGCAAAATGTTTAAGGACAAAGAAAGTAATCCAGGTAACAATGGCATAATAAAATGGCATGTCAAACAATTTTTAATTAATGATTATTAGCCTTTAACTTTTGAGGCCACTGCAATTTTGGTTCCTTTTACATAACTTCACGACTGTCAAGTACTGTCAAGCTTTCATAGAATTCAGAGTTTACAACTTGTAATTACGAGTTCTACGAAGACGTGAATGAAGTCGGAATCTCGTAATTCTTGTTATTCCGACGTGATATGAACCCACCACTAAATTTCTATTAGCAAACATCTCCATCTGTCATAGGAGAATATCTGAGAAACCAATTAACCAAACCTGGCTTCTTTTGAGGTCCCTCCTTAAAGTTCTCTTCCACCACAGTTTTCACAGCTGTCCCTCTGTCCATCTCCTCCTCTACCTCTACCACTTCCTCTTCCTCCCAGCTTATGCTATACTTGCGTTTGCCAGTTTTGCTTGTGGTTGCTGTTGTTGTTGTTTTAGTAGTTGAAGGCGAAGTAGTTGTTGTAGGCGAAGTAGTTGTGAACAAAGACGCCATGGAGGTAAAGGTCTGTTCAGGATTTATCTTGGTTAAGAAAGTGATAGAGTCTGTCTTACTTTTACTGATATGTGGTGTTGTCACCAAGGTGTTAGCTACTCTTATGCCAGCAGCTGAGCCCAAGGTGTTTTCTGTTGCTGTTAATGTGTCGGATGGTGATTCTGTAATGGAGGCGGGTAGCTTATGGAGAGTTTGTTCTTGAGTTATACTCTCAGTTGAAAACAAAGGTTTACCAGTTTGAAAGACATCTTCTTTCAAGATTTTTTTAGTCACAGTTGCAACTTCAGTTGTCCCTTTGGTTATAATCTCTGTAATGGTTGGCACTGTAGTCATTACATTGGCAACAGCTGCTGTGACTGACTCATTTGTCCTTATGTGGCTCAGATTGGATGACCTGACCAAAATATTTTGAGCCTGTCTTACAGATGGAGTTGAGGGCTCCATGTTGCTTGCTTCCTCCATTTTATTGATGATGGTCTGAGGTTTGGTCTGTTTCTCAGAATTTATAACCATCAAATTATCCATCGCAGCAGGTGTTGGTGTTGTTTTATCATCTCCTTTGGAGCTCTCAATGGTGGAAAGAGCCATTCGAGCCAGAACGGATATTGGGTCAGAAGGTCTCTTAATTGGCATGGCAGAGTCTGACAGTCCAGTGAATGGAGATTGAAAGCTATTTTGTGCAGTTCCCCCTTTTGAAACTTCAGTCTTGGGTTTGGGTGGGACAGACCATGCTCTGATGACAGGCCTGAAGTGTCGAGCTTTGTAATGAAGAAGTTGTTCATCAGCAAAAAGGTCCATTGGGCTATCACCACTGAGATTCTCATCTACTGTAATAAGGAACAAACATCTTAGATAGGTAACTAACATAGGCAAAGCATATAACTCAAAACTGGTATCTAGAATCCTTTGATACTGAAACACTGCAGTTATACTTACAGTTCTCCTCTGTGTCTGCCTCTTCCACTGAGTCAGATTTATAGAATGTCATCCCCTTAACAATCATTTTTGGGTGCTTCTCCCTCCCATGACGCTCTTGTTCTTGCAAGGTTGCAATGGCCTTGTCTAGGTCTGATTCACTCGTCCTCTTTAGAAGATCTCCAACAAACCTTTCCTCAAACTTATTCTGCTAGCACATTAGTGACAGTAGTGACATAGTGACAGTCATATTGCTCCCACTGAGCTATGATGCTTTACAGAATAATATACAAGCCATACAGTATTTTCATTTTGAATAGACACAATTTTCTCTACAATGATTTTTTTTTTTTTTTTCAGATAGCATAAAAATGTGCCTAACTTAAAAACAGGTTTTCTTAAAAAAAGTATTTTTTAAAGGAATATTCCAGGTTCAATACAAGTTAAGCTCAGTCAACACTGTTTGTGGCATAAAATTATTTTCAACTTCCTTTTTAAAAAACAAAAAAAAACTGGGTTACAGTGAGGCACTTACAATGGAAGCGAATGGGGCAAATTCATAAATGTTAAAATACTGTTTCAAAAGAATTGCTACAAGACGTAAACAATATGTGTGTTACTCTTACCATGATTTGATTGTAATAAAATCACTTTCTAACATTTTCTGTTTAAAGTTATGTACCATGATAACGTAACACCTTAAATGACGATTTAAACAACTTTACAGCTCAAATAATAAACAAGTTTTTTTACAGAAGAATCAGTGTGCTATAGTAAATCATAAGCTTCACATTTCTGCCTTTAAACCCTTCAAAAACTTACAACATTTACTTCTGTTGTAAGTTCCTCACTGTAACCTCGATTTATCCTTTTTTTTTTTTTTTTTTTTTTTAAGAAAAAGAGGGACAAGTCGAAATTATTTTAGTGGTAATCAACATTCTGCCATAAATGCTGTTGATTGAGCTTAACTTGTAATGAACCCGAAATTTTCTTTTAAGGATTATATTAAGCAGAAATTGAACCCACTAGAACAAAAGTTACAGTACATATTATCATAGTTATATTAAATAGACGTTTACTATAGTTATCAATAGTCATGCCTTCTTTGCAGGCAAATTGTTTAACTTGCCATAAGCACCTTATATATAAATTGAGAGTAGAATAAAACAATCTGGCATAATATGAGGTCCCTTTTGACTCTGGGACAGATACTTTCAAGCGAGGCATAAGTAAATAAATAAACGTCAGCAGCAGGTGAGCCATTTCAGTTCAAATTATGTTTGGATTGTTCCATTATTACGTATTGCACATGCTTATTACATTATGTAAGGACTAGCCTAAATTGTTTTAAATAGCAATGGGGAGTACCCTCTCACCTCTATGTGCAGAAAAGCAGCTGCCTCGTCATTCTGCTCCCTCTGTCTCTTTTTCGTCTCCTGCAGTCGTGGGGGTGGAGTTGTAGGTGAGGATGTGGGCAGCTGTGGATTTGGAGAGGTACTCCTTGTGTTTGACCTCTCCTCAGTCTGGTTTTTGGAGACCATCTGTGAGGTGACCGCCACAATAGCAACATTAATGCAATGAAACACTAGGATTAAATTTTCATTTGTGGGGAAAAACATCTTGAAATATAGTTTGGCAGGGTTCTTTATTTCTTCCATGAAACACAAAAGGAGATGTTAGGCAGAATTTTAAACTCAAGTCACCATTCACTTTCCTTGTATGGAACAAAAGATGTAATGAAAGTGAATGGTGACTGGGGCTTACATTCTGCCTAACATCTCCTATATGGTTCCATGTAAGAAAAAAAAGTCATACTGGTTTGGAACAACATTAAGGTGAGTAAATGATGACATAATAAAAAAAAAATGTGGTGAAGTAAATATAGCCGAAAAGATGAAGATCATTCTACATTAAATAATAAAATAATAAAAGTGTGAACTTGAAAATATTTAGTGAAGTCTACATTTGTATTCAATTCAAGCATGTAAAAATGAATGATCTAGCTTATAAGTAAATATTATTTATGATTGTTTGTTATCTTTACAATGCATCATCATGCTTCAATCCTAAAGTAGAAAACCTTGTCATATTTATACACTAATTTGAGTAAATTTCACTGGTTAAAACAAAGTACAATTTACTTTACTTTTCGAAACTGTTGTTCCCAGCATGCACTGTGCTTGAATAATTAATGAGCTTGCATGGTTTCACTGTTTGCAAGTTTATTCAAAGTTTTTATTGTTGATTTTGTTATGTTTAGTATCTTCTTGTTTTGCCAAGTCTGAAGTTAATTCACTACTCAAAATTAACCACTGATGATATAAATCTTGTGTTGTACACCAGGTATTGAGGTCTGCCTGTGCAGATCTGTATTTTGTGTCTATTGTTAGTAATACAAGGAAATGTTGTCTAATAGACAACTTTTTATTGTCTAATAGACAATTTCCCTGTGGAAGGCTTTATGCCATGGGGAATATGATTAAATATGTTTAAGTAAAGTTCTAAATGTGAAATGTTCTACCATAATGTTGATTTAAATTTTATACTGTTTAAATACCATGTAGGCATACATCAGATTTGTAAGTAACCGTTATTGTATTAACTGTAATTATTTAAACTTAAATTTACTTACTAACTTTAATCAATATTATGCCATGAAGTTAAACAGATTTTACTCAATTTTATACCATTCAAATGTACTTAGAAAAACTGTGTGCAAACACTTGCAAAGTAACATTAAGTAAATCTTACTAGTAAAAATTTTTCAGTGTGGATGAACTAGCCTATCCCTTTAGGGGCCACAGTGTGGTCTATATAAAAACATGAGCATGCACTGGCTACTATGTATAACACTATGTGTAACAAAATTTGGCTATTTTTGAAATGTATCCATTTCAATTTCATAACTAAATTACATCAAATTGAATTGTGTCATGTTTAACCAAATTAAATTAATAAAGCGTAAAACATGTAGTTGTTTTTGTTTTATTTTATTAAAGATTACTCAATTCAATTTGATGGAATTTTGTTATGAAATTGAAATGCATGCATTTTTTGAGTGCAGGTGTGTTTAGGCATTTAATATAAGAAAATGTGGTGTGGTTAAGTTCAGTGCTGGCGAAGCAAACAGCCCTGTGACTTACTTTTTCTATGTTGTCCACACGATCAAGAAGCTTTGTGGTGACCGAGTGCAATTTCAGTAGGTCCATGCCATAGAAGGCACCCTCCAGCAATTCCAGTACTGTGGACAGCTGTAACATTAAGTAAATTCCATCACGGCAAGTGTTGGGTTTATTGAAGAGAAGGAAAATGTTTTGCATTCATTTTCATGCCATAATTAGGTTGGTTTTCAATAGTTGTGGCCTTTAATATCCATACACTGTCCAGTCACCTTGATATTATCTTTACCAGCCTGTTGCAGCCGCTTCAACCTGAAGTCAGCCTCACATGGGTTTATAGCTGACGGTGGAGCGATGCATGCACATTTGCAGTGAGGTCCTGATGTGATGGTCTCCACCGTGTAGAAATCCTGAGGCGTCGCGTTACCCTCCTGGATCCGCTTGCACGCACTCGCGCTCAGAGGTCTGACAACACATTTACAGCCACAGTCAGAGCCTTCTGAAAGCGCTTTCACTTTGTCATAATCACCCAGCAGCTACAAAGAGAAGAGGACGAATGCATTTTCCAGCCAGCAAAATCACCACACTTTGTCACAATGCAACATGTTGTATTTGACTGAGAATTAGAATGAAGGTTAATCAGTAGCAAAACACGAGAGCTTGGATTTTGGGATTTGAGAACTTGTACGATAAATATTTGTACTCGTAAATCGAAATTTACACTCACAGCACCGATGTGAAAACGATTTAATTGCCCCCACCCCCACCAAATACTGGTCTTGCTCTCTCGCATCAGTATTTACAAGTGCACAAGTGAGTTTTGCTACGGTTTTTCGCAAAAGTACTTGCAAATGTCAAGGCGTGAAGATTTCAAGTTGCAGTGCCAAATTTGAGAGGTTGTACGTGCTGATTTGTGGTTGTACTGCGAAAATGAATTTAAGTACAAAAGTTAATGTGTAATACAAGTTTGTGTCTGTAGTTGTATTTATGTGAATGTCATTTTGCACATTTGTGACTACCTGTCTGCAATTGTGAATTCAGAACACAAGCTTTGAATTATTGTCTGTGAGTGCAGATTGCAACATTCAACTTAAAATGTTTATTTTACAAGTTTTAATATTGGTGCTGTGAGTGCAAATGTAAACTTATGAGTACAAATATTTATTGTACAAGTTCTCAAATCAAATATGCAAGCTCTTGAGTTTTGCTACTGATTTACCTTCATAATTAGGGGCCGTAGGACCAAACACATTCTTGCGCTATAAAGATAGATGCAACGAACCGAACACGTGCGTTTCGAGGTGCGTTTTTTTTTTTTTTTCAGGAATGCCCAATTCCCACTACTTACTAGGTCCTCGTGGTAACCTCCAGGTGACAGAGGACAAGTCTCAGTTGCCTCCGCTTCTGAGAAAGTCAATTTGCGCATCTTATCACGTGGCTCGCTGTGCATGACACCGCAGAAGCTCACAGCATGTGGAGACTCATGCTACTCTCCGCGATCCACCCACAACTTACCACGCGCACAATTGAGAGCGAGAACCACTTAATCGCGACCAAGAGGAGGTTACCCCATGTGACTCTACCCTCCCTAGCAACCGAGCCAATTTGGTTGCTTAGGAGACCTGGCTGGAGTCACTCGAACTCTTGACTCCAGGGGTGGTAGTCAGCGTCAATACTCGCTGAGCAACCCAGGCCCCACTGAGGCGCATTTTTAAAAATTTATGTTTTTTTTTTTTTTTTTTACCTGACATGGTGTCTAAAAATGCTGCACTCCTGCACGTGACACTCAAATACATTTTTGTTATGGTTTTCATTCGTTTGAGAAAATGACATGTCATGTAGCCTATAACATGTATAACAATACATTTGTAATAACATTCATAACATTAAAGGTGCTGTATGCAAGATTGACAACAAGCGTTTGAAATCCAAATTCTAAATATTGGAGAGTTGTCTGCCCCGCCCAACACTCGAAGCTCATGCGGGTTGCCAGAATGTTGACATGCAAACTAGCCAACTTGGCATCCGTTTTAAAGGATTTCTGGGCTTTAAGCTGTCTCCATCTTCCAAAGGCATCTCCAATATTTATCCTTGTTTTACTACACCTCTGGTCATGGTGGTTTTTAGATGGATGGTGAGGCTTTTTAGGTCAGGTGGAATCTGTTATCTCTGATCCAGTTCGTTTGCCGGCTTCCATTGCTGCAGCACGCAGTGTTGTTTGCTTGCAAACTTGTTCAAATCTGGCAACCCGGCGGTGTCGAAATACTATTGGTGAGTGGGCAGTGGGCGGGATCACACGGGCCAAAACATAAACAGAAATTCCGGCCCGGAATGGAAACTTAAAAGTAGAATATACTGGCTGTAGCATTGTTATCGGAGAAGCCAGTATTTCAAATTAGCATGTATCCTAATTCTCTAATGACATATTATGGTCATTTTATGATTCAGTACAGTACAAATATTACATATAGCACCTTTAATGTGACTGAATCAACCTGACTAGTTTACCCCAACAAAAGTAATTTCACGGGTTAGGCTGCTAATGTAACAACTGCATGTTACCTTGTTTACAGTGTGTTAAAAATTAAATGATGAAGCAGCATTTTTACACAAGTTGAATAAACTGCACATATTGCTATGCTCATTTAACTGTGTGTTCTGGAAACATTGTTTGGCGATGCAAACCTATAAATGTGCTTCATGTGGTAATAAATACATTTACTGGTTTGTTATATTCAAAAATTGTATTTATTCTTACTGAACTGACCTAACAAAATTACACCAACGAAAATTATTATAAGACCTACTGTAGATCCTTAAGAGGAAACAATTGCATGTTATTACTTCTTTTTATAAAATGTGTTGTGAAATACCATGCGAGCTGTGGATAATATTACCTTACCTGACTTAATATATTTACTTGATTATCCATTTCCATTTGCAGAGTTTCATTTTGCTCCTTTGTCATCTCCAAAACTCGCTGGTGAGATTTTAGCGCTGCAGAAGTGAGAGTGAATGCCACGAACCATAAAACGCACCACATCCCCATATAAGTCATCATGCACAGTGTTTGATATAATCCCTTCGAGGATATGACACTTGTAGATTGTGCGTTAAAATCGAGCTTTTCCTCTTTAAAAACGAAAAACTATGAAACACATCTCCAACTGCACTGCCCTCCAGGTAGAATATCTGAGACGAGATTTTGCACAAGTCAAGAGGAGGTAAAGTCCCAGATGAGGGCAGGTGCCTGGTCCTCAGCGTTAAGCTGGTCTGAGAAGAAACAGGAGTGACGTTACATTTGATCTTATGTAAGGGGGCAGGATGGAGAGACTCACAGCGCCCTGGTCCACATCTACAGATGCACACACAAATCTTTTCATAGTCATCCAAAAATGGACTTCCCATTAACTTCTATTCCTAAAATAAGCCATTTATAATTACTATCGATTATAGACTAAGTTATTTATATTATTTAAGGCATTATTTATTTATTTTTACGAGCTACTTTTGAGCATCAAATCCTTAAAGTTAAGGTTTAATTTATGGGGACAATTTAAATGTTATAGCGCCATCTGTAGTCTAACTGGTGAAATCCATTCGGCGTCCACAATCCAGTACAAGTTCATTCTTTCCATATCCGGTGACGAAGTACTATAATTAACCACTAGTGGTCAGTGTTACCCATGTTACTGTTTGCGTGAGTAAAGAATCAGAACTCACTTTTTGGGGCCCTTAGTCGAGCTTTAACCTTCCATTTCCACATAAATGGTGGTAGCAAGCAAACTAATAGTATGTATGTTCTTCAGTGGACATTCATTTCATTCATTTCTGTCAAAAATTAAACATGGCTGTACTATGAATATGGTCTATAGAACGCAACAGTCAGGTTCTGGAAGTAAAAATGACATTTATTTTTCCATAGACTAATTGATTTTTACTGAAAACTTACAAACCTTTAAAGACACACACACCGTGAGCTCCGAGGTTGTTCATCGATTATATATGCTTCTGAAGCCATCAGTCCACTTTATTTGAACTTCATTGTGTAAAAATCGCATTTAGTAGCAGAGTTCCTGGTGAACAACTACGTTCCTTTGGTTCAGCAGAGAAAGATCCTCCAATCAGAGAACTGCGGCCAAGAAAGCCCACCTAACAAACCCGGAAGTGACCGTCCACTTCCATGACACATTGTGATTGACACAAAGGAGTCGGTCTCCCTACACCCTCAAACTACTTTTATGTTTGTATAAATTGCAATATTTTACAATAAATGTAATCTTTATTACTTTTTTTTTTTTTTTTACTTCTAATCAACAACCTAAAATCAATAGTTTAATATATTTCCATCATTTTTTATTTGATTACGTCATTTGCAATGCTTCATTGGATTGTAGTTCCTGCCCTTGTGAAAGAGGGTAATTACACAGCCTTAATTTGTTTTTTTGTCTGATTTTCAAATACTTTTTTGCTTCAAAACAAAGTTTGTAATGTTAAGATTTATCACTGAGCTGTTTGGTTTGGTTCATGGTTTAGAACTCTTATATTAAGGATTTTATAGAAAATATATGGAAGAAATGAATGGGAAAAATACTTCCGAAACCCAGGCGGCCGAAAGATTTGGCGGGCACTGTTGTGCGTGTGTAACATCAAAAGGAGTACTGTGCCTTTAAGACACCAATGCTTTTGTGTTTATATTGGTACAGTCTAAGGTTTCAGCTTTTGTGTTCTATGAAAATTATATACTCTGTGTTCTGCTTCTTGAAAGAAATAATTTCGTATTATTGTGTTACTCTATAATTTGTCCTCCTAAAAAAACGTCACTCCTGCGTCACTTTCGCTTTATGTGTCCACTGGCTCTTTAAGGCGCGCAGCCGATATTTACTACACGATAACGCGCAACGTAACATAACATAAAACAAGATTCAGTGGGGTGAAACATTGCGTCACAGATAGACTGCATATTCAGAACAATTTTTGACAGTAAATATGTAGTTTACTGACACAGGACGCATTCTAGACTTTACTATCCGTTATTATAATCTTAGCGTAGCTTAATACGCAAAGGGGATTCCAGCAGATGCTAACGGCCATCAGCTCCAGCAACAGAGACTAATCAAAGATGTGTAAATAAAAGTGATGCTCCTTCGCAGCGTATGACCAGAGATACTTTCGGGCGGTACGAGACTGGTGGGAATCGACAGTCAAGATGATGAAGAAAAAGAAGTTTAAGTTCAGAGTGGATTTTGAGCTGGACGAGCTGTCGTCGGTTCCGTTTGTCAACGGGGTTCTGTTCTGTAAAGTCCGCCTGCTCGACGGCGGATTCTCCGAGGAGTCATCGAGGTAAGCATGCTTGGAAATGTGGAGGGATGAAGGTAGTTTGTTATGTGGTTTGATGGAGGGTAATACTAATGTGAATTTGTTTTGGTTTTTAATCGACAGGGTAAAGCTTAAAGATATACTTCACCCCAAAATTAAAAACCTCTCATCATTTACTCACCCTCGTCTTTATTTTGCTGAACACAAACGAGGATTTTTAGAAGAACATCTCAGCTCTGTAGGTCCATACAATGCAAGTGAATGGTGACCAGAACTTTGAAGGCCCAAAAAGCACATTAAGGCAGTGTAAAAATAATCCATATGACTCTAGTGGTTAAAACAATGTTTTTAGAAGCAATATAATAGGTGTGGGTGAGAAACAGATAAATATGTAAGTACTTTTTTTTTTTTTGTTTTTTGTTTTTTGTTTTTACTATAAATATCTACTTTCACGTTCTTCTTTTATTTTTGGCGATATGCTTTCATTGTGAATATCGCCACCTACTAGGCAGGGAGGAGAATTTATAGTAAAAAATAATTTAAATATTGATCTGTTTCTCACCCACACCTATCATATCACTTTAGAAGATATGGATTATATCACTGGAGTCATATGGATTACTTTTATACTGCCTTTATGTCCTTTTTAGAGCTTCAAATTCTGGCCACCATTCATTTGCATTGAATGGACCTACAAAGCGGAGATATTTTTTTAAAAATCTTTGTGTTCAGCAGAATAAAAGCCATACACATCTGGGATGGCAAGGTTTGACTCAACACTTGTTTGTGTGGTTCTGATCATGACCGTAGTGTGTCCTGTAAGATCTAATGCATGGTTAAAAATGGTGAATCAGGCTTAAAATGGTTTAAAAATCGATGGTGAATCTGTCTGAAATGAATGTTATTATTATCTTGCTCAAATTAATTTTTAGTTGTACCAGCAACACCCAGCAGAACTTTAGGACTTGCATCCTTGTCCAAACAACTGACCATTGTTTGGAGTACCTGGATGTAAGCCATCTGTCATTCACAAAGGGAGCTTAAGCATTTAAGACTTGTGAATATTACAACATAGGCTATTACAACATAGGCTATTACAACATAGGCTACATGACCTACAAGGCTTAATTTTTACTCTACAAAATAGTTTTAGATGTTGACATGCCATATGAGTGATTCCGATGTGTGTAAATGATTATTCTGCCCTTAATCAATAACTATGGTGTGTCAAAAGACATAGATGTTATAAAAACCTTAAGCATAAAGTTGGCTGCTCTTGTTTCTGTCAGTATGTTAACTAACACAATCAGTACTGCCTCAACAACAACAACAACAAAATGTTACAGAGTGCACTGACAATGTATTCTGAAAACAGTCAGAGCTAAATAGTCACTGCAGTTCACTGGTAGAATATAGAAGAACCATTTTCATGGAAACATATGATTTAAGTTACCATACTGTTACATAATATTTATCACATCCTGTGTGCACTGTTCCACTTCATTTGAAAGCTGTTGGTCTTGTGCTGAGTCACCTCAAGCCACTTACTTGTTTGGTGTGTAAAGAACTGTGTTGCTTATTTGACTTGATCACAGGTTAATTTCTGGCAGGCTGGGAATAAATCCAGAACAGTAAAGAGAACTGCATAGTGTCAGAGCCCAGTGTGAATGAGGTTATAGATGAATGTGTTATGAGTGTCTTGTCTTGTGTGTTATGAATGTCAGTGGCAAATGTGATAGTCTGAAAAATTAATGAGTGCCTTTGGTGGACAGTTCAGTATTCCGTCACTCATGTTTCTTTGTGAAGATGAATAATGGGCTAGGTGCAAAATAAAAAATGAATATATATATATATATATATATATATATATATATATATATATATATATATATATATATATATATATATATATATATATATATATATATATATACACATACACTGTATAGTGTTGTCAAAAGTTCCGGTACTTCGGTACTAAAATAAAAAAGATGTAATGATACCAGTGTTTCTGTAGTACCGAACACCGACTCTATCCGGTACCAGCATGCAATATGACTGACACACGTCAGCTTTAAAATGCTCACAGGCTTATAACGCGTGCTCTGTTACTCCTTTTACACTGAAATGGACAATTAATCCAAGTGACATGTCCTAGTGTGATTTATTAAACTGCTGAAGGCTGCAATCATAGCGTGGATGAGCTGCGTACTTTAAATGAATGTATAAATCCAACTGCTCATACTCTGGAAACTCCACAGACACTGAGAATCATTCACGTTGTTTGAGATGACAAAGCAGAGCAATAATCCACTGTGAACCAAGCAGCACATGTAAACTATACATTTATATAATTAAATCACAGCATTTGTGCTATAATCTCAATTTAATTTTATTTATATAGCATTTAAAACAACAGAGTTGACCATTTTTCAGACATGACTTCAAAGTCTTCAATAGGCCTTTATCACACTTCCGCGTTCGCAGAGCGAAAGCTTCGCTAAGTAGCGTAAAACAACTTCTGCTGTAGTCTGTTTCAATGGCAGTGCCCACAGCGTGGAATTATTTTGGCCTATTTTATGTACAATTAATCTCAAATACTTAATCTAAACAGACCTACCTCACCTTACAATCATTACTCAGGGATAATGAAGTATAGAAAAACTGTGTCATGTTGTTTTATTATTTTAAACAGGATGAATGCAAGTAGGGACCACTTCACAGAGTATAAGTATGTTTTTTATTAGAGGAACGCAAGAATATAATACAAACAAAAGTACATTTACACATTAAAGAGTATTAGAACAAGACAAGGGTATACAGTAAATCGCAAAAAAAAAAAAAAAAAAAAAAAAATATATATATATATATATATATATATATTCCATGTAAAGATTCTACAGAGTATTTGTGATGATAATGATCACATTGCTTTCATTTATTTACTCTATATAATCTCCATGTATGATATAAGATCCATTTGAAAATTTTCAAATAAAGAAACATTTCCATCCCAGAGTCCAATTACAGAAAATAACTGGTTTAATCGTTGTAAACGTGGGGTTATATCCTTGTGGTTCGAGTATGATGATTGAAGCTTCCACTCACGAGTCGCGATCGAATGCAATGTAAATAAAACATAGAGATGAAACTGTCCCAGTGTCTACAACTGTATTATACACACAAACGGGAGATAAGCATGGTGAAAACACTTAAACGCTGTCTCTTCGGACTTGAGTTGAGCACGATAATCCTCCGGGAGTAAGCTGAACATCGCGCGCAGCTCCTAGTGAACTGGGAAAACTTTACACTGATTATCGCCTTGCTCAGATACTATTACACATTAAAGTGCTAGATAACACATATGGTGAAGTGCTGTGTTAATCCAAAGAAACAATTAAACGTTTGATGTTTACTGCCAAGTGCATCAAAGTTGGCTTAATTTATTTAGAAAAACTGCGATCGTCCATAGACAGATCGATAGGTGGATATTTGGTAACGCTAGTATTCGGAGCCGGGTGTGACGACACGTGGACTGTGATAAAGGCCAATGATCACACTGGGCCGTGTTGTGAACTGTTTATCCGGAAAAGTGAAGCTTCCGGCAAAAATACATGTCACAGTAAAAGCACGATTTAAAATAATAGCTAGATGCTTGAAATTGAAGAAATTAAATAAAGAATACTAATATATTACAACTGTATAATCAATCAATTCATCAGTATATCACATGCAAGACAGTGTTGAATAAATTTTGGCAAGAAAAATGCAATGTCATGTAAAAAGTTCTATATTCATTTATTAAAAGTTTTAAGAATTAATTGATTAGACACAATTTTGATGATTAAATGTTCTGGAAAATAATAATTAAAAATAACTAAACTTATGTGTTCAATAGCACATGATCATATTAGCATATTTTTGCTGTGGTATCGAAATCGATATCAAGAACCGTGAAATTTCACTGGTATCGATATCGACTACTGAAATTTTGGTACCGTGACAACACTAATACTGTATATTGTCCCTTGAACATTTCAGGCTAGTTGTCAAACTCATTCAAAACAACAGTGGGAGGTGCTTCATTCATAGTGACTTTAACATGATTGTCATAAAATGTAATTTTTTAAATGTGGACGATGTTGTTCGGTGGCTGGATTCTCCGTGGATGGCTGAAACTAACAGAAATGAAAGTGTTTAGATATCTGAAAAAGCAACCACAAATGGACGCATGAACCGCAGCAATGAAGCGAGACGGCTGGATACATGCAGTACTAACAACTGTAGCACACATCTTATATCTGGTAGGTGAACAAAATTTTGCCAACTAACTATAGATTTTATAGGTATAGTTTAGCTGGCTAGTTAAGTCAGAGTATTTCTTTACGGGCTCTTAAAGTGACTACAGATCGCCCCCATTATAATGAATTAAGCTGCGCAAGTCATTTACATTTTATAATTTAGCAGACGCTTTTATCTAAAGCGAGGTACAAACTATCAAGATGCTGGAGTAGTAAAGAAGCTAATGCAGAAGAAAGAGACAGACAATGAAACATTTTTATTTTTAATTATTATTATTATAAAAAACCTGTTACCTTGTCTGCAGGTCACACACTTATAGTGTTTACAGCTTCATTGATTATAACAGGAGTGATCCATTATAACCTTTCCACTGAGGAAATAATTGTGAGCATCTAAACTACGATACTATTTTATCGCCTGTCTCGCGTAAACGCTCAGTATCAACAACGCGTCTAGATAAGTAACTTCAGGTGAACGTTTGATGTTCTTTGAGAAAATGTGTTATCTCAGAGCCTTATGAAGATCCGGTAATGACACCTCATTGTTTATTTTCAGTTTTTGCACATAAGTTATTTGTTCTGTTTTAGCTAGACTCAATGTATGCGCTTGTCATTTTATTTTGACAGTTCTGGTTTATAAAAATGCAGCTACTGGAAATACTTCAGGGCAAGGCATGTACAGTAGCGTTCTAATTCCTTTATTATTGTTTACATTCTTGAAATAAATAAATATGTGTATATATATATATATATATATATATATATATATATATACACACACATACATGCTGTGTATTGTATACTGCATGCCCAATTATTAGGCAAATTGTATTCCTCAGGATTAATTTTATTTTTGAACAAACACAATGCTCTCAATCAATCCAAAATTTTATTGAACCTCAAACCTGAATGTTTAACAAAGAAAAAGTGAGTTTTGTCTTTCTCATGGTAATACATAAGTGTGCACAATTATTAGGCAACTATTAGTGTGCACAATTAATAGATAACTAAATTACAAAAAGAATTTCTCCCAACTCAATTGTTTATTCTCAATTTTTAGAGTAGGTGCAACAAACAAGTAACACAAAATTACAATTAAATAACATTTTTGGCCTTTCAAAAATATTCAGTGACCAATATAGCCACCCTTCTTTTCAGTAACTGCCATGAGCCTTCCATCCATGGAGTCTGTCAGTTTCTTGATCTGTTCACGATCAACTTTCACTGAAGCAGCAACCACAGCCTCACAAATGCTGTTCAAAGAGGTGCATTGTCTTCCTTCACTGTAAATCTCACATTTGAGAAGGGCCCACAAGTTCTCAGTAGGATATAAGTCAGTTGAGGAAGGGGGCCAAGTCATTATTTGGGCATCTTTGAGGCCCTTGCTGGCTAGCCAAGCAGTGGAGTACTTGGATGCATGTGATGGAGCATTGTTCTGCATAAAGATCATGGCTGTCTTGAATGCTGAGGACTTCTTCCTGTACCACTGCTTGAAGAAAGTACATTCCGGAAACTGGCAGCAGGTTTGAGAGTTGAGTTTTAGTCCATCTTCAACTCAAAAAGGTCCAGCTACCTCATCCTTAATGATAGCAGCCCATACCAGTACCCCTCCTCCACCTTGCTGGCACCTGACTCGAAGTGGTGCCCTGTGTCCATTAGTGATCCAGCCACGGGCCCATCCATCTGGTCCATCAAGAGTCACTCTCATTTCATCTGTTCATAAAACCTTTGAAAAATATGACTTGTATTTCTTTGTCCAATCTTGACGCTTCAACTTGTAAATATATTCAGTGGTGGTCGTGTTTCAGCCTTCTTGACCTTGGCCATGTCTCTGAGCACTTGGCACCTTGTACTTCTGGACACTCCAGGTAAGTTGCAGTTCTGGAACATGGTAGCATTGGAGGATAATGGGTTCCTGGTAGCTTCACGTTTAATTCTTCTCAAGTCTTTTACAGTTAATTTGTACCTTTTCTTCTCCATGCATTTTTTGCACCCCAGTTGACTATTTGCAACAAAACGTTTGATTGTCCGGTGGTCACGCCTCAATAGATTAGCTATTTCAAGAGTTTTGCATCCGTCTGAAAGGCATTTTACAATATTTGACTTTTCAGTGTCAGTTAAGTCTCTTTTTTGGCCCATTTTAACTGAGGTAGTGAAGCTGCCTAATAATTATGCACACCTTGATATAAGATGTTAGTCACTTTCGCCACACCCTCCCTTATTACACAAATACATACCACCTGAAAATAATTGAATCCAATAAGCATTCAAGTTTATATGGTTTGGAGTTGGAAAATGTGCATGGAAATAATGATAAGATCAGAATACTCACTTGCCTAATAATTGGGCATGCAGTGTATATATATGATAGATAGACATAAAACAATATGCCCTTCAAAAAAAAAAAAAAAAAAAAACACCTGATAATTAATTCCAAGAGGCAGTTATTAAAATTGACAGAATTTCTGAAGGCGCAGTGGTATCGAACAGTACAACATTAGTACACAGCAAGAAAAAAAGCATTTGTATATGAAATCGATTGTCCTCAAATTCTCTCTTCCATCTCAGTAGAGACATCACAAGCTTTTTCTGTGCCCCGCTGTACCGTTTATCATTCACTCTCTTTTGGAGCTCAGCACTACAAAGGCTTCCCACAGTTAAACATTAATGTGTCAGGCAGTGAAAGTGGGCTGTCAAATTTCCCTCAAAGCAACTCTCCCACAATAGCTTATTCATCCAAACAGAGAGAGAGCCTGTAGACCAGCGCCACAGCATCTTAGAAGGTCTAGTTTTACCATCAGTCCTTCGCTATTTAGTTATGCAGTTTACAGAGAGTGTCTAAAGTTTGTGAGTTTATTCTCCCTCCAGGCGTGAGATTTGCTCTATCTGCCTGTGGTTATTATTTTTAAGAACTCCTATTCCACTGCAGACATCCTGAGGGAGCAGCAAAGGAGCACACTAAACCAAATCACTCCTGCTCTTCATATGCTTAGCTGTGTTTTCCATGGCAACGGCATATATTCCAAATACGGAAATTAGACTAGTGGCTTGTCTAGTTATATATATAGTGCTGTGAAAATTTCTTCTGTTTTAGTGGATTTTTTCATACTGATTTGTTTTAGATCTTCAAACGAGATATAACATAAAGCAAAGGCAACCTGAGTAAACACAAAATACAGTTTTCAAACACCAACATCTACATCACCCATGTGAAAAACTAACTTCCACTTTTAACTCATCAGTCCACAGAACATTCTCCCAAAAGCTTTGAGGATCATCAAGGTGTGTTTTGGCAAAATTCAGATGAACCTTAATGTTCTTCTGAGTTAACAGTGGTTTTCGCCTTGCTGCTCTTCCATGGATGCCATTTTTGGCCAGTGTCTTTCTGATAGTGGAGTCATGAACGGTGACCTTTATTGATGCAAGAGAAGCCTGCAGTTCCTTTGATGTTGTCCTTGGCTTTTTTGTGACTTCCTGGATGAGTCGTCGTTGTGCTCTTGGAGGAATTTTGGAAGGTCGGCCACTTCTGGAAAGTTCTCTACTGTGCCAAGCTTTCTCCATTTAGAAATAATGTCTCTCTCTGTGGTTCTTTTGAGTCCCAGAGCCTTTGAAATGGTTTTGTAACCCTTCCCAGACTGATGTATTTCAGTCACCTTTTTCCTCATAATTTCTGGAATTTCTTTCAACCTTGACAGTGTTCTACTGGGTGAGACATTTTAGCCAACTTCATGCTGCTGAAAAAGTTATATTTAGGTGTTGATTTGATTGAACAGGGCTGGCAGTAATCAGGCCTGGGTGTGTCTAGTCCAGCTGAACCCCAATATGAATGCAGTTTTATAGATTTGGAGATTTTCACACAGGCCCAGTTGGTATTGGATACATTTTTTGCATTAATAAATAACATTATCATTTAAAAACTGTATTTTGTGTTTACTCTTTGTTTTATGTTAGATTTTGTTTGAATTTTTGAAACAATTTAGTTTGAGATACAGGGTTCCAGACTAAAAAAATGACTAAGGAGCCATTGGCTCCTAAACTGAAACATTTAAGAGCCAAATGGTTGTTTTAGTTGCCACATCACAGAATTGCTGGATTTAGATAGAAAGCCAAAGAAAAGACAGCTGATAGCTCATTAATCGGGTGTTTAATATATATACTGTATAGTTGAGTGCACAAATTTGCATTCCCCTTTTGTCTCATAAGTTTTCACACCCCTTTCTGAATTTAAACAAATATAAGAGATAAAGGATCTTGCTTTTTATGTAGGACTGCCCTTCAGAATCTACATAACAGGTATTCACATTAAGTATATAGGGAGTGCATATATTAAATTGATTTGATATATATATATATATATATATATATATATATATATACAGTTGTGCTCAAAAGTTTGCATACCTTTGGAGATTTGATACTATATGTACTATTTTTAAAGAAAACATGAGTGAGCAGGCAAAACACATTTCTTTTATTTCTTATGGGATTCATATTCAACTGTAGGTTATAACAGAATGGCACAATCATAAAACAAAACATGGCAATAAAGAAAAAAATGAAATGACCCCTGTTCAAAAGTTGCATACCCTTAGTTCTTAATACTGTGTATTGCCCCCTTTAGCATCAATGACAGCATGCAGTCTTTTGTAATAGTTGTCTATGAGGCCCCAAATTCTTGCAGGTGGTATAGCTGCCCATTCGTCTTGGCAAAATGCCTCCAGGTCATGCAACGTCTTTGGTCATCTTGCATGAACCACACGTTTGAGATCTCCCCAGAGTGGCTCGGTGATATTAAGGTCAGGAGACTGTGATGGCCACTCCAGAACCGTCACCTTTTTCTGCTGTAACCACTGGAGGGTCAACTTGGCCTTGTGCTTAGGGTCACTGTCATGCTGGAAAGTCCAAATGCGTCCCATGCGCAGCTTTCATGCAGAAGAATGCAAATTGTCTGCCAGTATTTTCTGATAACATGCTGCATTCATCTTGCCATCAATTTTCACAAGATTCCCCGTGCCTTTAGAGCTCACACACCCCCAAAACATCAGTGAGCCACCACCATGCTTCACAGTGGGGATGGTATTCTTTTCACTATAGGCCTTGTTAACTCTTCTCCAAACATAACACTTATGGATGTGACCATAAAGCTCTATTTTGGTCTTGTCACTCCAAATTACAGTGTGCCAGAAGCTGTGAGGTGTGTCAAGGTGTTGTCGGGCATATTGTAACCAGGCTTTTTTGTGGCATTGGCGCAGTAAAGGCTTCTTTCTGGCAACTCGACCATGCAGCTCATTTTTGTTCAAGTATCGTCGTATTGTGCTCCTTTAAAACAACCACAAGTCTTTTTCCAGAGCAGCCTGTATTTCTCCTGAAGTTATCTGTGGGTTTTTCTTTGTATCCCGAACAATTCTTCTTGCAGTTGTGGCTGAAATCTTTCTTGGTCTACCTGACCTTGGCTTGGTATCAAGAGATCCTCAAATTTTCCACTTCTTAATAAGTGATTGAACAGTACTGACTGGCATTTTCAAGGCTTTGAATATCTTTTTATATCCTTTTCCATCTTTATAAAGTTCCATTACCTTGTTATGCAGGACTTTTGACAGTTCTTTTCTGCTCTCCATGGCTCAGTATCTAGCCTGCTCAGTGCATCCACGTGAGAGCTAACAAACTCATTGACTGTTTATACACACACTAATTGCAATTTAAAAAGCCACAGGTGTGGGAAATTAACCATTAATTACCATTTAAACCTGTGCGTGTCACCTTGTGTGTCTGTAACAAGACCAAACATTCAAGGGTATGTAAACTTTTGATCAGGGCCATTTGGGTGATTTCTGTTATCATTATGATTTAAAAAGGAGCCAAACAACTATGTGATAATAAATGGCTTCATATGATCACTATCCTTGCATGATCAGTCATATTTTCAAAATCAATGCCAAAATTTCACAATTTCTGCCAGGGTATGCATACTTTTGAGCACAACTGTGTGTGTGTGTGTGTGTGTGTGTGTGTGTGTGTGTGTATATATATATATATATATATATATATATATAAAGAGTAATTTGTTCACGAATCAGACAGCATGGCTTGTGCTGTGTTTGTTGTTGCGTGAAGCCAGCGAGCTCATATTATTAACAGAAAGGGTGAAAAGATGAATTCAGCACTCAAGATGATATCTGACGAAACTGCATATGAAAGCACACATCCCGACTGTCGCCAGTGGCGACTAGATTTTAAATGATTGTTGCAATCATTTTTTTTTGGTCGCATTTGTGACCATTTTAGTTGCAGTCTGGAGCCCTGAGATATACACAAAAACAGAAGAAAATCAGGATGGGGGCAAATACTTTTTCACAGCACTGTAGCACTCTTCTCAAACTTTATAGTTATGGGCAATATTGATGGTTATGGTGGTTCTTTATTAAAATATTATCATTTTATGAACAAGTATGTTGCCCATCATGGCATAAGAAGGTCTATCAATAAGATTTAATGGCTCATTATTCCTGTGAGAACAATAATGTCTCCAGCACATGCAAGCTACACTAATGGTTTCTGATCATCCAATGAAAAAAAAAAAAAACAGTACTGTTTTTCCAGGAAGATAATGAGAGCAAATATGATAAATAGTTTTTATTTGCACTTGTAATGAAAGCCATTATCACCAAACATTACTGAATTCATTATGCCCTTTGTGTTTTCACATCATTAATGCTTTGTAGGGAAGGTTATAATGAGTCATTTCGATGCTGAATCATTGCAGGAAGTTAGGGCTGCAGCCAGTGGTGTCTATTTTATCGAGTCAGAGACTAAACAATATTCATTGTAAATAAGGCAAAAGCTATCCATTCCGGAGTGGAACTTCAATAAATTGCCCCAACATGTCAACATGGTCCGGTGAAAGACGGGACTTGACTCACCTGAGGTGGCTATCCTGTGCTTGAAAAAGCCCGCTCAGCGGAAAAATAACGTACATGCATGCACAGATGTAAAGAAGACTCAAATGTGAAAACATCCTTAGGGACTTTCAAACATTTGGAAAGCCGATTCCCGCACCACTGAAGTGATTTCATAAGTACTTTGCTGAGTTTGCTTGTCTAGCGAGTGCACATTTTCCTGCGCACGCCACGAGTGAGAAAGGGAAGAAGCACACGCAGACTGAGGTGAAATTAAACTATGTATCTGCTCCAGATATCCTCTTTTAAAATAATATTTGTATTATTAATTCTATTTAAAATATGTAACATTAATATGACAGTGATTTAAGTGCAGCCTCTGTAAAAAATATAAAGCCAAACGTAAATGTGTAAAAATTATTATCAGTTTAATGGGGGGAAATATTAACAGACTAGTAATTCCAGTGTCGACTAGCCACATCAGAACCGTTTAATCGACTAGTCGACTAGTCTCGCACATCCCTAATCTGAATACAGATTCCCCGAGCTCCTCTGCCATCCTTCCGTAAGTACCAAACTATTCTATTGTTATTTCAGATGTGTATGTTTGATGTTAATTAGGATTTGGTTTACAATTTTGGGAGTTGTAAGTTGACCTTTGAAACTTGTGAGTAGGTCGTTTGATGTTTTTAAAGAATGCACCTAATCTGTATACAGCATCTGATCTCATCATGCCCCTGATAGAATACAGTATTTTACTAAGTTCTTAAATCTTGTGATTTGACTTTGCTGAAAGGGAATGAGACCGTTTTACCAGTTGCACTGAGACCTCTTGAATGATACCAAACATGTATGATCAGAAAACCTTTTACATTACAGAACAGGATAAGTCATAACTTAGTTTTTGGTGTCCTTAAAGTGACCTGAGGTGAGAGAGAGCAGATGTGAGTGAGATTTGCGTTTTATGGTCCTTTCTCAGTAGGGTGTGTTGTCTCAGGTGGAGATGTCTTCTGTGTGAGAATTTTATGACGTTGGTTGAGTTCTTTCGTTGTTCTATGTGGGTGTGTGCTGGGTGCAGTTCTCTTGGCACCTAGCCTTACATTCATTATTTGATGGGCAGAAAGGACAAGCCTAGAAAGGACAAGTATGAAGCTGACCTGCAGTGAAGTTTTGATTACAAAATAGAAGCGTCCTGTATTGATCAGAACTCTGCCCTGTTCATTTTGCTAAGGTTGCATCTGATTTATTTGTGTGCAGCCTTTCGTTTATAGTCTCCGTGCCAGCAATTTGCTTATAATCATATCAGGATGGAGGGATTGCATTACCTGACATTATCATATCTTCCATTCATTATCATTGTTTATGGCACCTTAGGAAGAGTCATTAAAGCAGGAATTGAGACTTGTTATGAAAGCTGAGGAGAAAATAAAGCCCTAAGACTTAGTCAACATGAAATCAAAATTGACCCCATTTACTTTCTTAAAACACATTCTGGACCTTATTGTGCATGATTCATCAATTCATATAACATGCATTGATGAATCATGCACAATAAAATCCAGAACGTGTTTTAAGAAATTAAATTCATCAAAATAAGCAAAATTCAAGAAATTATGATGATTGTCTGTGAGTGCACTATTCCTTTAACAACACATCAACCAATGCATTGAATTTAACAGCAAGATTTAGTTAAGAGAAGCAGTGTCATTGTTGCACGGCAGGCAAAGGAACCAAAGAAAATCAAATTGCAATATTCGAGTAGTGTTTTTACTTGTACCTAGTACCTACTTCCGGTACCCTAGGATTGGCTACATTATGCCGACTCACTGACAAGCGGCATCTCCTATCAGATGTCATTGCATCAGCTCCAGCATGTTTACCTTCCCCTGTGGCTCGACCAGAAGCATGTTGCGTCAGCTGGTTTGGATACTGCGTTGAAACTAGGAAGTAATCGCATTCGTATAATCAGTGACGAGTGCGATTTGGAGGTTGCATTTTTCCGTCTAGCATCTAGATTTTTCCCTCCCTTATTCCACTGATTGTTAGCTTTAAGTTTGGGGTTTGGGTTGGAGGGTGACATTTATAAAACATGAATTCCACTCTACTGTATTACTGCCTGTACAGCTGAAAACAACTCTCTTCACAACTTGCTTTTGGCGCCCCTCCGTGGACATTACACCTGTAAAGTGGAGCTCACACGGATGCCAGACATTTTGTTTTTCTTGTTGAATAGTCTGTTTTACTCTTAAATACATCAAATTGCAGAAGTAAAAAGGGTTTTATGCAATTTCATGATGATTATATTGTTTATTTGTAATATGCACTTTAAGGGCTCAATTTAGTTGGATTGCATGTCATTATAAAGTCACAGGCAGGTGGTTTTCAAGGAGTCAGCAGAGTTTTTTAGCTCTTCAATCCAGACCATTTCTAAAGCGGGGATTCTCAGAAAATCTCTGAGGTCTATTGACACACAACAGGGTCATTTAACTCTGTCCATCTACTACAAATTATAAGAGAATGATATTATGAGTATTTTAGCAATTATGAATTAGCTGAGCAGATTTTGTTTCCTTGATTTGTCATCTTAGTCATGTTAGTCTCACACAGTTTATTTCCATAGAAACTGCCCGTCATTGGGGGTTTTCGCCGGGAGGAAAATCATTCTAGTATTGTTTATAGAAGTCACTCTCCCCTGCTGCTATGGTGACAGAATCACATAGAGTTGAGGGTTTTCAACCAGCTGTGGGTTATTCTGTTTAATGGCTGAAGCTGCTTTTTTTCATCCAGTGACTCGCTCAGAACCAAGCACAAGCCTTATGGTAGGGAATCTCCCCAGCTGTTTGTGATTATGTGTTATTTTGGCTGTGTTTCCCATTGACGTCATTGTAGACCATTAGGAGATGACAGAATATTGTAAGAATGAGGGGACTTTGTATTTATGTAAGGGTTATGTACAGGTCAGCCATAAGTCTAATCTATCCAGCTAGGGGGCATGCATGTAGCCCACTGTGGAAACATGCATGTAGAATGTTTAGTCTTTGCAGTTGTCATTAAAAATGGCATTTCATGTCAAAAAAGTTGTACATTTTTGATTATTTTAAAGGCTTTGCTATGTAAACATCATAAAGGATATCCATACAATAATATGGAACCATATTATTTTGGTACTTTTTTGTTTTTTTCAAATGGACTAACTCAACCCCTGATTTTGTACAATATATATAACAGGGGGTCCCTACTCATCCTCTCTACCCAGCAAGTGGCCCTTGGCCTGAAAAAGGTTGAAGACCCCTGCTATATAGTGTTCACTCTGTTACAGTAAATGTGTGTATTGGCATTGGCATCACAGTTTATCTGAAGGTTATAATACATCTCTGCATCTCTCCAAAAGCCCACTGGGTCTCACTCATCTGCCCTGTCTGCAAGCATCTGTCTAATTAGAGAGTAGAACACCTCCTGCACAGGGAGGGCCATTTTCAGATGGGAAATTAATTAAACTTCTAGTTTTCTGTATGGCACTTTGACTCTAGGCTCTAATTAACCACAGAATTTGAATCAGACTCTTTAAAGGGATAGTTCCCCCAAAAATAAAACCATAAAATGATTTTGATCCAAACCTATATGACTTTAGTTCAGTCACCATTCATTTTCATTGCATCTTTTGTCCATTCAATGAAAGTGTATGGTGACTGAGGCTGTCATTGTGCTTAACCTCTCCCTTTGTGTTACACAGAAAAAAGAAAGTCACACAGACTTGGAACAATGTGTGAGGGTGAGTTACAAAGTTTTCATTTTTGGGTAACCTATCCCTTTTATGAAGACATCTTCCAGAGAATATTAAAGTCACTCCATTATAATAGGGTTGGATTAGGTGACTCATTCTGTTGTGAAATCATTCTAAGATCTCCCTGAGGAGCAAGCGGCAAGAGCTGTCCACCACTGTTGTATTTAGCAAATAAAAATCAAATAGTTTGGAACAGGGTTCATACTGTTTGGGTGAAACTGACTCTATGACTGTGTTCTATTAAGTGGCACCTCAAATTAGCTTAACTGGTATAGCAGGGTGCTAGAAATGCCAAGGTCATGGATTCGATTCCCGTGGAACACACAAACTGATGCACTCTAAGTGGCTTTGGGTAAAAGTGTCTGCTATATGCATAAACATTTTAAATGTAATGACATGGTGTGTATTTGTGTGTTTGACAGGGAGACGGTTCAGGCAAACTGTGTACACTGGAGAAAGAGATTCTCCTTCCCCTGTAAAATGAGCGCTAATGCTGGAACTGGAATCCTTGACCCCTGTGTGTGTCGAGTTTCAGTCAGAAAGGTACAAACACACTCCTGTACTGTGCACACATTTTTGTCTACAATAAAAACCATTAATAAGTTTTGAGTTAAAATAGTGAAAATGATTTGATTGTTTTTTTAACAGGAACTGAAAGGTGGAAAGACTTATGCAAAGGTAAATTATTCTTCCCTTTCATTGACTTTACCAGCCGTATTCGAGCAGTCACAGCATTGTCTTGCAGTGTGAAAAGGTATACTTAATGAACCTATTTTAAACAGCATTTTGCCAATTCTTTTGTAATTTTTAATCATGCAGTTATGGCCTGATATGAATTGAGAGACTACATTAAATATTTATATTTTCTGTAGTAATCACATGGCAGTATCATTTAACCTTCATGTTGTGTTTGTTTTGTGCCAACACATTTTGTGTTCCTGGTCAAAAATGACCGGCCCACTAAGATTGTTTATAAATCTCTCATATTGCATATATTATTACAAGATTTTGCATTAGATCTTTTTATCAACCTTTTTTTTTAGTAATTATGACCTTTTTGAACATATTTTTTAAAAATATATATTTTTATTGATATAAAGAATAATTGAACTGGTTATACCGGGCCAGTGGGGGGCACACCCTGCAGAAAAAAATAAATAATTATAATAATTACATAATAAATTAAGAACCACTTGCCTTGATCTTGTTATTTTAAAGCTTAGAATCTAGATTTTACAATGCATATAGCTGACCCTACCAATTCTTAAATTATGCTTTTTAATTTGCTGACAAATAAGACCTGTTTCGTTCTCATAATTTTCAAATTTGATATCACAACAATTACATTCAGAGTTGGTAAAACCACAAAGAAGATGAGATAGCCATGTGTTATATATCATTGGAAAGGTCTCAATTAGTAGAATGTAATGAGTCCAAACTGCAGTGAGTAATTCCCACTGACACACATAAATGTAATAAACCGGAGTGGCTTTTTGTCATGTTTTTCCTTATTAATTCCTGAAACATACATATAACATTGACAATTACAAATTGTAACTTACAGCAGACTATCCCGATTCAAACAAGCCCAAACACAACATACAGTAATATGATAAGTATATCTTGAAATTCTGAAAAGAAAATGGTCAAATTTTTTTGTGTTTTCAGATACTATATGTAAACAAAGTTGAGAAATTTTATTCCAATTGGATTAAGTAAAAAAAAAAAAAAAAAGTTCGAAAAAATAATTAGTCCAGGTCAAAATGACCGAAAAACAACATAAGGGTTAAGTAAACTGCAAAAAAAGCTAAAAGGTGAAAATCTTATAAGAAATTGTGACCAGTCACAGCACCTACTATACATATAAAACTTCCCATATCCATTTTAACCTCAAATCTTTGTTCATGTCCATGTTATTTGCCAACTACCCATTTACTCTTCGTAGATGGAAAATTTAGGGGATTGGTAATTCATCAAGTAGACAAGGCAAAGGATTGTAAAATATTAATGGCAAAATTAACTGCTTAAAATAGATCTCTCTTGAGAACATAGTGTTTGTATCCAATTCTGTTTGTGTATGTGCTCAAACAGTATGTTTCCGGTGCACTTCTGTTCATAAAAGCATTAACCATTTAGTTCAGCTTGAGGCTTTGAAGCATCAGTGCCTTTCGTGACACCTTATGTTTTGCTATCGGTGAAAGTTAAATTGGATTTCATCCCTGACAATGTATTGCTCTTGTTCTCTGTACAGCTGGGGTTTGCTGATCTCAACCTGGCAGAGTTTGCGGGGTCAGGTAGCACCACACGCAGGTGTCTGCTGGAAGGTTATGACACCAAGAACACTAGGCAAGACAACTCCATCCTTAAGGTATAGAAATGTTCAGGATTCCTTTCAGGATCTTCCTTTTATCTTGTCAGGACAGGCTTGTCAAAAATAACTGGTTTAAAATGAATGCAGGATTTGCAGCAGCATAATTCAGTACACAGCATTTAATATCACAGAAAACTAAATGTTTATGTTTGCAAAGTATAAATGTGATCCTAAACATAAAACGTATTAACAACACATCAAGTATTAAAATTTGACACGTTTGGGTATTGTACAGTTAAACCTCAAATTATGTGGCATTTAAATCACACACATTCAGTGTTTCGTATGTTTATGTTGTCATTTGTCTCTACCTGCAGGTGATTATTAGCACACAGTTAATGTCTGGGGACCCTTGTTTCAAAACGTGAGTATTACTTTTCAATGCTTTTTGAATGCATTATAATCCAATGGGTGACACTATTGAAGTGAGAGAGATAAATTAAAGTTTGGTTTTAAATGGGCTATTTTACCTCTACACCACCATATCTAAATTTTTTCAAATGTGATTTAGTTGAGCACCCACAGTGACCTTTGCCACTCAGAGATTTGAGGCTGCTTGTATAGTATTTTCTCTGAAAGCGCCTGTGTGTTTTGGGGAAGATTGTGAGTGAGAGCTCTGGGCAATCAGAGCTTTGAACACAAATTTGCATACTGAGTCGAAGAGGAAACCAACAGTGTCCACCCACACACACGCACACGTACACACACTGCAGCACACACTGGGCATGAATGCAAAAACCTGCTAAAACATTTGTGTGGGTTGGAGCACGGAGGAGAGGATAGTGTTCTGGGTTTCGGGGGGTGCTGTTTGTGGACCTCCGTGAGTAGGTGGATTAAGATGGTACAGTTCTTTAATTCCGCATTTGGAAATGATGGGCTTTTTTTTTTTTTCAGTCTCCATTAGCCCTGTTGTGCATTACCAGTCAACCTCAGAGCTCTCTCTCCTCCATCTCTTACTCTCTTGCCCTTCAGGCTGCTTATTTTTTCACTTATCCACTTCCTTGTTTTCTTTTTGTGGCATAGGTAAAAGCTCTCTTCTGCGGTTGGTCACTGTCAAAGTATCCTTTACAGGAATGATCTAGGTTCAACACAATTTAAGCTTGATCAGCAGCATTAGTGACATAATGTTGATTGCTACACATTAAATTATGTTCTGTTTCAAAAGTATAGCAAGAAGACATAAACATTATACATATTAACGTGATTTTAGTTTGATAAAATTAGGGATTTACTTGCATTACGGCGTTTACCGGATTTGCGTCGTCATGACAGCAAAGTGTTTAATGTGATTTTATCAAACTAAAATCACGTTAACACGTATTGTTTTTGTGTTGTGGTTATACTTTTGAAAAAGTGTGTATTTGAATGTTTATGGACTGGCGCTATTAACTTCCATTGTAAGTGCCTTACTGAGGGGATGAGCCAAAATAATTTTTCAATATTGTTCTACAAGTGCTGTCGATTGAGCTTAACTCAGAACATTTCTTTAAACAGATAGTTCACCCAAAAATGAAAATTCTCTCATAATTTTTCCACCCTCATGCCATCCCAGATGTGTGACTTTCTTTCTTCTGCAAAACACAAATGAAGACTTTTAAAAGAATGTTTAATCTCTGTTGGTCCTCACAATGTAAGTAAATGGTGACCAGAACTTTGAAGGTCCAAAAAAGGTCCAAAGGAGTCATAAAAGTAATCCATAAGTCTTCCATGTCTTTTGAAGCAATATGATAGGTGTGGGCGAGAAACAGATCAATATTTAAGTCCTTTTTTTAACTGTAAATCTACACTTTCACGTCCACGTTGTAGTGTTGAAGTGACTTTCACTTTCACATTCAGCCACCTACTGGATGGGGCTGGTCAAAGGTGGAGATTGATTGTAAAAAAGGACTTAAATATCAATCTGTTTCTCACCCACACCTATAATATTTCTTCAGAAGACATGGATTTAACCACTGGGGTCTTATGGATTACTTTTATGCCTCCTTTATTTTATTTTTGGACCTTCAAAGTTCTAGTCACCATTCTTTTGCACTGTGAGCGCCAACAGGGCTTACAAATTCTTCTAAAAATCTTCATTTGTGTTTTGCAGAAGAAAGAAGTCACACACATCTGGGATGGCATGAGGGTGAGTAAATTATGTGAGAATTGTCATTTTTGGGTGAAATATCCCTTTAAGATAAGTCCATATAACCCCTGGGCTGCTATGTTCTACATATGCAGTAGGCAAACAAGTACAGCGCCTATGTACTTGATTTGGGGAATGACCAAAATCTCTTCAAAACTATTTGTTAAGAATACACTTCAATAACGTATTTCAAACCAGCAATAAAATCTGACAATATTGGTGTCATATTTAATTGTTTTTTTACTTAGATCATGCTAAAACTGTATTTTTCAGGATGCACCAGTTAATGCTAGTAAAACATTTATTAGTATACAGTGTATACTAATATGAGTATAATATGAGTATACAGACATAATTAAAAAGGTGATTTGCTCTTTTAACTGGAAGCCAGGATTTCATTCCATGTAGCTGTATTGAGCATTACGATTTCCCCCATTCTTTTGTTTTACAAGTGGTCTGTCTCCCCATCTTTATTCTGTCACTGTACTGGATCCGTATGTAATATTCTTCCTGTATCTCTAGGCCTCCATCCACTGCCACAGTAATAGGCATTCAGGGTGATTCTGAGAGTCTGCTGGAAGAGAGGAAAGGAGGAGACACACAGAAACCTTTTCTGAGCCTCTCAGGTAAACATCTCGTGCACAAACCAAAAGGCCTCGATATACTTTCTACGAAATCGAAGAACGAATGGGTGTGACGTCATTTAGAACAAAATCTGGCTAAAAAGAATGTGTTTTTGCATTCGTTTAGGTGGTTCGTAACAGCTCGCTGGGGCGAACTTTTAGTAAAAATTCTTATCGGCTGCTAAACACCTTACTGCCATTGGTCCATGTCAGTGGTAGGTATGACCTGGAGCTCCACCTACCTTGAGGTCGATGACTAATTTTGTTTACGTTGTACAGTGAGTCAAAATCAGTCAACATGAACACATCGATGTGTAGAGTTATTAGCGAGCTGGTGCAAATGTACCTACATCTGAACGATCGTTCGCTTAGAGACATTTTCCAAGACCAATTCATGTAATTTTTAGTCTTCTAAAGGAATCAAAACTTCTCAAATACTCAAGTGCCCATTCACTCATGTGCCATCTGCAGCAAAAGCCATTCACACATCTGTCTAAAGTAAGATATGCCTCTATCATCATTGTTTTATCTTTTTTCTGCACAGTAACAATTTTATACATTCATCTTGGCAATGGTATTAGTGTCATAATAAATTACAATAACAGAGTGTAACCAGCGCATATTATGTCCGCATGTATCATGTTAGCGCATTAGCTTCATGAATTCATAATGTAAACAAGACAAATTAAACATTTTCTACTGCATATACAGTTGAAATCCGAAGTTTACATACACTTAAGTTGAAGTCATTTAAACTAATTTTTTAACCACTGCACAGTTATAATATTAGCAAACTATAGTTTGGGCAAGTCGTTTAGGACATCTACTTTGTGCATGACACAAGTAATTTTTCCAACAATTGTTTACAGACAGATTGTTTCACTTTTAGTTTACTATATCACAATTCCAGTGGGTCAGAAGTTTACATGCACTAAGTTAACTGTGCCTTTAAGCAGCTTGGAAAATTCCAGAAAATGATGTCAAGCCTTTAGGCAATTAGCCAATTAGCTTCTAATAGGAGGTGTACTGAATTGGAGGTGTAGATGTGGACATATTTTAAGGCCTACATTCAAACTCAGTGCCTCTTTGCTTGACATCATGGAAAAATCAAAAGAAATCAGCCAAGACCTCAGAAATAAAATTGTGGACCTCCACAAGGTTGAACCACCTGGTTCATCCTTGGGAGCAATTTCCAAGTGCCTGAAGGTACCATGTTCATCTGTACAAACAATAGTACGCAAGTATAAACACCATGTGACAACTCATCCATCATACCACTCAGGAAGGAGATGCATTCTGTCTCCTAGAGATGAACGTAGTTTGGTGCGAAAAGTGCAAATCAATCCCAGAACAACAGCAAAGACCTTGTGAAGATGCTGGAGGAAACAGGTAGACAAGTATCTATATCCACAGTAAAACTAGTCCTATATCGACATAACCTTAAAGGCTGCTCAGCAAGGAAGAAGCCACTGCTCCAAAACCGCCATAAAAAAGCCAGACTACAGTTTGCAAGTGCACATGGGTACAAAGATCTTACTTTTTGGAGAAATGTCCTCTGGTCTGATGAAACAAAAATTTAACTGTTTGGCCATAATGACCATCGTTATGTTTGGAGGATAAAGGGTGAGGCTTGCAAGCCGAAGAACACCATTCCAACCGTGAAGCATGGGGGTGGCAGCATCATGTTGTGGGGTGCTTTGCTGAAGGAGGGACTGGTGCACTTCACAAAATAGATGGTATCATGAGGAAGGAAAATTATGTGGATATATTAAAGCAACATCTCAAGACATCAGCCAGGAAGTTAAAGCTTGGTCGCAAATGGGTCTTCAAAATGGACAATGACCCCAAGCATACCTCCAAAGTTGTGGCAAAATGGCTCGAGGATAAGAAAGTCTAGGTATTGGAGTGGCCATCACAAAGCCCTGACCTCAATCCTATAGAAAATTTGTGGGCAGAACTGAAAAAGCATGTGCGAGCAAGGAGGCCTACAAACCTGACTCAGTTACACCAGTTCTGTCTGGAGGAATGGGCCAAAATTCCAGCAACTTATTGTGAGAAGCTTGTGGAAGTCTACCCAAAATGTTTGACCCAAGTTAAACAATTTAAAGGCAATGCTACCAAATACTAACAAAGTGTATGTAAACTTCTGACCTACTGGAAATGTGATGTAAGCACTTTGAGTGTAGTGTCAGAAAAGCGCTATATAAATGTAATGTTCATTCATATTATTCTGACATTTCACATTCTTAAAATAAAGTAGTGATCCTTATTGACCTAAGACCAAGTTGATATACAGTACTGTGCAAAAGTTTTAGGCACTTGTGAAAACTGTTGCATAGTGAGGATGTCTACAAAAATAATGACATAAATAGTTTTCATTTATCACTATAAATACATTTAACTATCATACCAAGTCTAGACATAAACATAAAAAAGCTAAATCAATATTTGGTGTGACCACCTTTGCCTTTAAAACAGCACCGATTCTCCTAGGTACACCTGGACACAGTTTTTCTTGGTTGTTGGCAGATAGGATGTTCCAAGCTTCTTGGAGAATTCACCACAGTTCTTCTATCTGTTCAGGCTGTCTCAATTGCTTCTGTTTCATTATGTAATCTCAGACTGACACGATGTTCACTGAGATCTAAAAGCACTAGAAAATCACTAGAAAATAGAAGAGCAAGTCATTTGTAACTCTGATAAATGCAGTCTCTGTACTATGATGGAGCCTAAATCCTGACTGAAATTCTTCATTTTTACAATTTCTTTGTAAAAATGAACATAGTTGTGAGGGCTACCTTTTCTAGTATTTTCGACATAAATGGGAGATTTGAAATCAGTCTATAAATAGCCAATTCTCTTGGATCAAGCTGTGGTTTCTTGATAAGCAGTTTGATAACTGCCAATTTAAAGTTTCTTGGGACATGCGCTAAGGATAATGAGGAGTTAATAATATTAAGAAGAGGTTCTGCGATTACAGGAAACACCTCTTTTAGGAGTTTAGTCGGTATTGGATCTAACATTCATGTTGTTGATTTTGATGTTTTGATCATTTTTGCTAGCTCTTCTGGACCAGTAACAGCAAAGGATTGAAGTTGCTCATAGGGAATAATTTTAGTCTTCTGGGGTGCTGTGGAAGATGTATACGTAATTCCAATTTTGTTTCTGATTTTGATTTTATCAGTAACGAAATTCATGAAGTCATTTCTACAATGCTGCGATGGAATATCTGGTTCAATCGAAGTTTATGTCGGGAAATTGGTTCCAGCACAGTTGCTCTAATCAGCTTGTCCTAATCAAACATTGTGAGAAGATTCTCATTAATCCTGCATCCATATCAGTCCGATAGAAACTAATGGGACTGTGTGTTTCATTCGATGCTGCTATACTAATGGGAGCTTGAAAGAGTGCTCTCTCTCTTCCCCCACTCTCTTTTATCCTCTCTTCCATTCCCCTTTTACATGCTGCGTGCCTTTTCTGTCCAGAGGCTGGTGAATGCATCAGTCTTTAATGTATAATTTAGCCATGTGCCACTCTCCTCTCTGCTCTCATTGTGAAACAGTAAGACTGACTGCACATTATCTAGAGCAGGTGTGCTTCCATCCACAACTTTACAATTCCTAAAATATACTGTAATTAGGGGCATATCAAGCAGGTCCCAGTGCCACTTATTGATTTAAAGTTGTGATAATTTAAAAATATTAAAGTTAATGGTCGTTTTATCCTAAATATTAATGGAAGACAAGACATTGCGTGTGAAAGATGCCAAAAAGCAGCTTGTTGTCTGAGGCAATTGATTAATTAATTAGTTGAGCCTTTTGTTCAGAGAGAGTTAAATAAGTTTATCTGGTTATTTTCCTCTTTTTTTTTTTTTTTAACTTAAAAATGTTAGCGACAGGGCTTTTAATTTGAGTTTTGTTGCTTTTAATCCATGTCTGTTAGCTTTGAGGTGATCAATATGCTAGTGCACTCAAAGTAAAAAAAAATATTTTAAAAAAATGGCTGAGAAATGTACAGTATATATACATTTGTAGTCTTTCTCTTCCACCAAAAATATTGATAAGGCATCTTGCATTCAGGAGCATAGAATTTCTGTCCAGTAAAATAATTGAATACTAGAATGAGAATGCCTCTTTAATGTCACCTGCCACTGACTAGCATTACAAGTTCCCTCTCAGAAAAGCATCTCTAAAAATCATGAATGTGACTCTAAAACAGCCTAATTATTCCAGGCATCCTTAATATCAACTAGCCATTATTCAGACAGCCCAACGACTAGTCGATCTAAAAAATATGCAGTTTTGAACATCCTTAGGCTCACTGCTACACATGAAAATCCTCTTTTTGTTTACTCATCCCAAAAATATTTAATTGACCTCCAAACAGTCCTGATTTGAATAGTGAAATCACAAGTACAGTATAATACACCAGCAAAACCTACACTCAATGGACAAAACCGTCGATATAGTTTTGAGCCAGAGATATCAGACCAAACATATTGAAGACAGTCTACATGTACAAGGTTGGAAATGGGAAAAGAACAGTTAAGATTGGCAATGCAGCCCATGTAGGCATGTAAATCAATTGAGCAGGTTACATTTATATTTATTCAATCCCTTATGTCCACAGAGACATCAGGGAAGTGTGGCTCTCTGCCTGATGAACTGGGGATGTGTGGACACTCTCGAACATCCAGTTACGCTAGTCAGCAGTCCAAAGTGTCAGGTAGGCTTTCCTTTTCTCTCTGAATTCTCTCTGATCACTTAATCTGGGTTTGATGTAACCCAGATGTCTTGCTCGACTTCGAACTGAATGTATGCCTGATTGTTACTATCTGCTAGTCTGGCTCTAACATTGTCATGCTGTCAATCGACATGATGCCATGTTGTTGCAAGACGATGAAATGATTTTGTAATTACATTGCATATGACATTGCATGTAGGCTGTTATGTGTCATCTCATGTGTCTCTATTCTGCATGATGGAGAGAATATGTAAGTGTGTACTGTACATCCATTTGCACACATTATATTTTGTTATGTGCTTAACTCTAACTCAAATTTTTGGGGGTTTTCAAATCTGATCTTTAAATGTGTTCCGTTTGTTCAGACAGTGGAATCGAAGTCTGGAAAACTGGAAATTGTGGCTCTGCTCATGTCTTATCCTGACATCTCGCAACAGTGCTGAACTCACAAACCATATGAGAGAACATCAGTGGAGGAGGCATTTTATGCATTCATGCACATGTGTCCAAAATCGCTGATCCGTTTACTCATTCACTAATCACTATGTAGTAAATATCACATAATTCCCTTTGAGAAAAGAGTGTGTGAAAATGTTTGTACTCCGACACAGCTCTCGACACTATTGCACACTTTTTATGATGTTACTTACGTGTCATATTCTGAATGACAAAATGAGTACTTGAAATCGGACCATTCAGACTAAGACATTCAAAAAAAGTCTGATTTTAATCATGATTTAATGATTTCAGGCCACATATAAATATTGTTTGGATCAGATTGGAAAAGTATAATTTTATTTACTTATTTGTATTTATTTATTGGTGTTCAGACTACAAGAAACTTAACATATTTAAGTTGGATGTGCTAAAAAAATTCATTTTTGTTGTTTGTCTGAACAGAGCCTTAGAAAGATACTGTCCTATTATAAATATCTGGGTTAGATGTCCCTAGTTTGATAACACTGCTTTCTTCAGCACATACAGTTACTGGAGACAGCACTCAGTCTTTATTTCACTAAGCAATTCATTAAGTTGGTGGATATTTGGCCTTCTTTTGTTGTGACATGTACACTTTCTGAAGCTCTCCAGCTTGACAGCAACTTGAATAGCATGTTTGGGTGGGAGTGTTAAATGTCCCTTCCCTTCTCAGTGATTGATTAATCTGTTAAAGGTTTAAAAAAAGTGTAGGCTGCGAATTTCTAGAGCAGATGAATGTTTTTATTATGTCCTTCATAAAAACAGATTTGTTTGGTTGAGTCTCCTTCAGTAAGTGTTACAGATTGACCAATATTTTTTTTATATGATCACTACAGATACAGATTTTGTATATTTAAATGTTCAATAAGAAACTACAGTTGAAGTCAGAAGTTTACATACTCTTAGGTTGAAGTCATTAAAACTAATTTTTTAACCACTCCACAGATTTCATATTAGCACACTGTAGTTTGGGTTAGTCGTTTTGGACATCTACTTTGTGCATGACATGAGTAATCTTTCCAACAATTGTTTACAGACAGAATGTTTCACTTTTAATTGACTATATCACAATTCCAGTGGGTCAGAAGTTTACATACACTAAGTTAACTGTGCCTTTAAGCAGCTTGGAAAATGTCAGAAAATGATGTCAAGCCTTTAGGCAATTAGCCTTTAGCTTCTGATAGGCTAATTGGAGTCAATTGGAGGTGTACCTGTGGATGTATTTTAATGCCTACCTTCAAACTCAGTGCCTCTTTGCTTGACATCATGGTAAAATGAAAAGAAATCAGCCAAAACCTCAGAAAAAAATGGTGGACCTTCACAAGTCTGGTTCATCCTTGGGAGCAATTTCGAAACGCCTGAAGGTACCACGTTTATCTGTACAAACAATAGTATGCAAGTATAAACACCATGGGACCACGCAGCCATTGTACCGCTCAGGATGGAGACGCATTCTGTCTCCTAGAGATGAACATAGTTTGGTGCAAAAAGTGCAAATCAATCCCAGAACAACAGCAAAGGACCTTGTGAAGATGCTGGAGGAAACAGGTAGACAAGTATCTATATCCACAGTAAAATGAGTTCTGTATCCACATAACCTGAAAGGCTGCTCAGCAAGGAAGAAGCCACTGCTCCAAAACCGCCATAAAAAAGCCAGACTACAGTTTGCAAGTGCACATGGGTACAAAGATCTTACTTTTTGGAGAAATATCCTCTGGTCTGATGAAACAAAAATTGAAAAATATGGCCATAATGACCATCGTTATGTTTGGAGGAAAAAGGCTGAGGCTTGCAAGCCGAAGAACACCATCCCAACCGTGAATCATGGGGGTGGCTGCATCATGTTGTGGGGGTGCTTTGCTGCAGGAGGGACTGGTGCACTTCACAAAATAGATGGCATTATGAGGAAGGATATTGATGTGGATATATTGAAGCAACATCTAAAGACATCAAATAGAAGTTAAAGCTTGATCGCAAATGGGTCTTCAAAATGGACAATGACCCCAAGCATACCTCCAAAGTTGTGGCAAAATGGCTTAAGGACAACAATGTCAAGGTATTGGAGTGGCCATCACAAAGCCCTGACCTAAATCTGATAGAAAATTTGTGAGCAGAATTGAAAAAGCGTGTGCGAGCAAGGAGGCCTACAAACCTGACTCCGTTACACCAGTTCTGTCTGGAGGAATGGGCCAAAATTCCAGCAACTTATTGTGAGAAGCTTGTAGAAGTCTACCCAAAATGTTTGACCCAAGTTAAACAATTTAAAGGCAATGCTACCAAATACTAACAAAGTGTTTGTAAACTTCTGACCCACTGGGAATGTGATGAAAGAAATAAAAACTGAAATAAATCATTCTCTCTACTATTATTGTGACATTTCTCATTTTAAAATAAAGTAGTGATCCTAACTGACCTAAGACAGGGAATGTTTTCTACGATTAAATGTCAGGAATTGTGAAAAACTGAGTTTAAATGTATTTGGTTAAGGTGTATGTAAACTTATGACTTCAACTGTAATAAAAAAAAATTCTTTGCATTTAACAGTAATGATCATTAAACTATAACAATGATAACAATATTTATTATTAATATTTTATTATTATTATGCCACCTTCTTAAACTACTTCAAAGAGTTCTCATCAAAAAATCCTCCATGTGCAGCAATGACAGCTTTGCAGATCTTTAACATTCTAGCTATCATTTTGTCCAGATACTCAGGTGACATTTCACGCTTCCTGTAGCACTTGCCATAGACGTGGCTGTCTTTTCGGGCAGTTCTCCCGCACCTTACAGTCTACCTGATTCCACAAAAGCTGGGGTTAAGATCCATAACACTCTTTTCCAATTATCTGTTGTCCAATGTCTGTTTCTTTGCCCACTCTAACCTTTTCTTTTTGTTTTTCTGTTTCAAAAGTGGCTTTTTCTTTGCAATTCTTCCCATAAGGCCTGCACCCCTGAGTCTTCTCTTTACTGCTGTACATAAAACTGGTGTTGAGCGGGTAGAATTCAATGAAGCTGTCAGCTGAGGACATGTGAGGCGTCTATTTCTCAAACTAGAGACTCTGATGTACTTGCCCTCTTGTTTAGTTGTACATCTGGCCTTCCACATCTCTTTCTGTCCTTGTTAGAGCCAGTTGTTCTTTGTCTTTGAAGACTGTAGTGTACACCTTTGTATGAAATCTTCATTTTTTTGGCATTTTCAAGCATTGTATAGCCTTCATTCCTCAAAACAATAATTGACTGAAGAGTTTCTAGAGAAAACTGTTTCTTTTTTGCAATTTTTTACCTAATATTGACCTTAAGACATGCCAGTCTATTGCATATTGTGGCATCTCAAAAACAAACACAAAGACAATGTTAAGCTTCATTTAACAAACCAAATAGCTTTCAACTGTGTTTGATATAATGGCAAGTGATTTTCTAGTACCAAATTAGCAATTTAGCATGATTACTGTTGGAGTTGTTGGAGTGATGGCTGCTGGAAATGGGGCCTTTCTAGATTTGATCAAAAATGACTTTTTTCAAATAGTGATGGTGCTGTTTTTTTACATCAGTAATGTCCTGACTATACTTTATGATCAGTTGAATGCCACTTTGGTGAATTAAAGTGCCAATTTCCTTCTGAAACAGCAAAATCTCTACATTATTCCAAACTTTTGGCCGTGTGTGTGTGTGTGTTATATATATATATATATATATATATATATATATATATATATATATATATACAGGTGCATCTCAATAAATTAGAATGTCGTGGAAAAGTTCATTTATTTCATTAATTCAACTCAAATTGTGAAACTCGTGTATTAAATAAATTCAATGCACACAGACTGAAGTAGTTAAGTCTTTGGTTCTTTTAATTGTGATGATTTTGGCTCACATTTAACAAAAACCCACCAATTCACTATCTCAAAAAATTAGAATACATCATAAGACCAATAAAAAGAACATTTTTAGTGAATTGTTGGCCTTCTGGAAAGTATGTTAATTTACTGTATATGTACTCAATACTTGGTAGGGGCTCCTTTTGCTTTAATTACTGCCTCAATTCGGCGTGGCATGGAGGTGATCAGTTTGTGGCACTGCGGAGGTGGTATGGAAGCCCAGGTTTCTTTGACAGTGGCCTTCAGCTCATCTGCATTTTTTGGTCTCTTGTTTCTCATTTTCCTCATTCTCTATGGGGTTCAGGTCTGGTGAGTTTGCTGGCCAGTCAAGCACACCAACACCATGGTCATTTAACCAACTTTTGGTGCTTTTGGCAGTGTGGGCAGGTGCCAAATCCTGCTGGAAAATGAAATCAGCATCTTTAAAAAGCTGGTCAGCAGAAGGAAGCATGAAGTGCTCCAAAATTTCTTGGTAAACGGGTGCAGTGACTTTGGTTTTCAAAAAACACAATGGACCAAAACCAGCAGATGACATTGCACCCCAAATCATCACAGACTGTGGAAACTTAACACTGGACTTCAAGCAACTTGGGTTATGAGCTTCTCCACCCTTCCTCCAGACTCTAGGACCTTGGTTTCCAAATGAAATACAAAAGTTGCTCTCATCTGAAAAGAGGACTTTGGACCACTGGGCAACAGTCCAGTTCTTCTTCTCCTTAGCCCAGGTAAGACGCCTCTGACGTTGTCTGTGGTTCAGGAGTGGCTTAACAAGAGGAATACGACAACTGTAGCCAAATTCCTTGACACGTCTGTGTGTGGTGGCTCTTGATGCCTTGACCCCAGCCTCAGTCCATTCCTTGTGAAGTTCACCCAAATTCTTGAATCGATTTTGCTTGACAATCCTCATAAGGCTGCGGTTCTCTCGGTTGGTTGTGCATCTTTTTCTTCCACACTTTTCCCTTCCACTCAACTTTCTGTTAACATGCTTGGATACAGCACTCTGTGAACAGCCAGCTTCTTTGGCAATGAATGTTTGTGGCTTACCCTCCTTGTGAAGGGTGTCAATGATTGTCTTCTGGACAACTGTCAGATCAGCAGATTGTGTAGCCTAGTGAACCAAACTGAGAGACCATTTTGAAGGCTCAGGAAACCTTTGCAGGTGTTTTGAGTTGATTAGCTGATTGGCATGTCACCATATTCTAATTTTTTGAGATAGTGAATTGGTGGGTTTTTGTTAAATGTGAGCCAAAATCATCACAATTAAAAGAACCAAAGACTTAAACTACTTCAGTCTGTGTGTATTGAATTTATTTAATACACGAGTTTCACAATTTGAGTTGAATTACTGAAATAAATGAACTTTTCCACGACATTCTAATTTATTGAGATGCACCTGTATATATATATCTCCTCACCGGTCACTTTATTAGGTACACATGTACATCTACTTATTCATGCGATTACCTAATCAGCCAATCGTGTGGCAGCAGTGTAATGTATAAAATCATTCAGATATGGGTCAGGTGCTTCAGTTAATGTTTACATCAACCATCAGAATGGGGGAAAAATGTGATCTCAGTGATTTAGACCATGGCATGATTGTTGGTTCCAGATGGGCTTGTTTGAGTATTTCTGTAACTGCTGATCTCCTGGGATTTTCACACGCAACAGTCTCTAGAGTGTATAGAAAATGGTGCAAAAACAACCAGTGAGTGGCAGTTCTGTGGACGAAAATGCCTTGTTGGTGTGAGAGGTCAAAGGAGAATGGCCAAACTGGTTCAAGCTGACAGAAAGGCTACGGTAACTCAGATAACCCCTCTGTACAATTGTAGTGAGCAGAATAGCATCTCAGAATGCACAACATGTCGAACCTTGAGGCGGATGGGCTACAACAGCAGAAGACACGCTGGGTTCCACTTGGCCTACCATTTGTGTAGCTCAGCAGAAATCCAGATTTGTCAGACCAGGCGATATTTTTCCAATCATCTACTGTCCAGTTTTGGTGAGCCTGTGCCCACTGTAGCCTGAGTTTCCTGTTCTTAGCTGACAGTAGTGGTACTGACTTCTCCTCCTCTGACTTCTGTCATTAACAAGCCGTTTTTGCCCACAGAACTGCCGTTCGCTGGACGTTTTTTGTTTATCGCACCATTCTCTTTACACGCTAGAGACTGTTGTGCATGAAAATCCCAGGAGATCAGTAGTTACAGAAATACTCGAACCAGCCCGTCTGGCACCAACAATCATGCCATGGTCTAAATCACTGAGATCAATTTTTTTCCCCATTCTGATGCTTGATGTGAACATTAACTGAAGCTCCTGACCCATTTCTGCATGATTTTATACATTACACTGCTGCCACATGATTGGCTGATTAGATAATCACATGTATATGTAGATGTACAGGTGTACCTAATAAAGTGGCCGGTGAGTGTTTGTGTGTGTGTGTGTGTGTGTATATTAATTGGTCACAAATTTATTAAATTATTTTTATTTTGGGATATAAATATTAAGCTTAAAATGCCACTGGAAGTCCATCGTGCAAAATTCAATATCGCTCTGATTCCCCATTGAGATTACTGTTTTGGCCATGCAGTTTTTCCATGCAAAGTTAAATGTAACCACGCCTTAAAAGATACAAAAGATACGTTAAGTTAGTTTATGTGTGAAAACTAATTCTTGTTGAATGCACAGCGGTGTAACGCCATTGATGGGTGCTATACTTTAGAGACCCACCAAATGGTGCTACCTATCTGTAGACCCGATTTTGAGGAACCTGTAACCGATTTAGTAGTGAATATTTCTAGTCAGGGTTGCTGCTTTGATTTGCTGTGTTTTTTTTTATTTTTTTTTTATGAAAGCTGCTAGTAGGGGTGTAATGATCCATTGATCAAATAACCAACAATGGGAAGTCATCGATGCTGAGTATTCCCACATTTTTCATTGCCCATCGGGTCAGTGGCCGTTTTTTCTGTTCCCTTTTGGTTTGCCGTTGTGGGCAAACCTCTCATCCAGGGCCCTAAGGTGGCTGCCCACCCTGCCCTCCCTGTAGTTACGCCATTTGGTATCGGCAAACAAAAGAGAATCGATATGAGCGTATCGTGATAAAACTTGCGATTTACACCCCTAGCTGCAACATACAATTTGTAATAAAATCATATTAATTTGAAAACAACTTTGTGTCTTGTTTCTCAGGCTATAGTACGAGTCATTCACGTTCCTCCAGTCTGTCGGAGTTCTCTCACAGGAGAAACACTTCGGTGGGCAGTGCTTCTACTGGCATTGCCAGCATCCCTGAGCCTAGTGAGGAGAGAGACCAAACTACAGCACCCCCTACAGCCACGGGAGTCTGCGCTGCTGTGTTTGAACACCCATCAACCCCTGACAGAGCAGCCAGCAGGTCAGCCAGATTGCTGCCTGCTCTATCTTCAACAAGCTTTAGATGCAATAAATGAAATGAATGTAGTGATCAATGCATTTGGGATCTGAGCTTGCAATGAAAGCAGCATTATTAAATTAGATCATAATAGAGAATTTGTCAGCTGCTTATCAGATTTATTTCCTCGCATACACAAAGGTATCCAGTGAAGCAGGACTCAATGGAGTCTCAGCTAAAGAGGGTGGATGCCACACGTGTGGATGCTGATGACGTAGTGGAGAAGATCCTACAGAGCCAGGATTTCACCCACAGTCTGCTGGACTCAAGCGCTGAAGGTAACAATTGCAACAACTTCTTCAGGTTTATTAGAAGACATTGCATGAGTTGCAAATTCTTACCTTTCCATATACAGTATTCCATATATATCTGACTATAATGTCCTTCTCTTACAATCTGTCTTGTTCTCATTACCCAAAGGCTGCATTTACACTCTCAACCAATTCAGATTTTGTCTTCTGGCACAGATCATATTTTCTGACTCATAAGGCTTGCCATAAAGAGGCTTACTACTAAAAAGCTAACTACAAATGCTAAATAGTGCTGTTGTCATCCTAGTGCGTCTTTGTGGGGTATTAATGTAATAAAACAGGAGGGACATAAAACCATGTATATGTCAAAAGATTGGATCTGTGCATTAAGCCTTGCAACCTAAGTGAACACTGTATTGATTCCAGACAACTGCATGCAGTTTCACAGTAGAAACCTGCTGGGCACACCAGAGTATATAACTAAAAATAGGGCCAGAGCTAGAAATAGGGGATATTTTGTTGGAAGCAATGTTTACTGGTAGCAGCTGCAACTCTGTTTGATGTATTGAAATGTATCTGTGCCAAAGCACGTCTCTATGTATGTGTGCTAATAGGTTTTGAATTATAATTAGATGACCTGACAACAGGTTCTCATTAGAATTGGACCAGTTTAGTTTTTGCATTCCCCAGGGAAGTCATGACTTGTTGCATAAGAATTGGAGGCAATATCTAATTTTAGTGTGTGTGTGTTTCAGAGGAAGGCCTGCGCTTGTTTGTTGGTCCTGGTGGAAGCACAGCACTTGGTAGCCACCACCTTCCTGCCAGGTGATTTTAAATATGTGATATATCGTTATATATTGGCCAGGCTGATTAATCAGACGATATTTGGCCATATTGAAATTATCGACATTGGCCGATTAACACTTTTTGTTCCCCATAGTGTAAGTTCCGAAATCAACCAACGGCTTTGTCATTGGATAGTGCACATTTTCTATTTTTTTTTTATTTTATTTTTATTTATTTTTTTGTGAATTGAGTAAATATAATGTAAAATAAGTGTTGTTTTTTTTTGTGTACTTCTCATTTGCTAAAATTAAAGCTAAAGTGTGTAATTGTATACATGTATAAATGCAATCGGTCACCTTGATTTCTAGTATTGGCCCTTAAATAACGTATCAGTCAATCATTAGTTTAAATAACAGCAATATCAGCCAATAAGCTGATATTCCCTGCATGCTCTATAAAAAAGGAAACCAGTGCATTTTCTGGGCAGCCATAGACCAGGATGTGTGTAATTGCTGATTTCTTCTCATTTCAGGGTTGGAGCTGGTGCCTATGAACAGGTGGTGATCAAACGCTAGGGTTGGGAGCTGCCAGATGGAAAAGTGTCAAAAACCAAAGTCTGTTTCGTGGGAGGAGAGAGAGAGAGGGAAGGAAGGAGGGACGAAGAGATGAAAAGACAAGACTTTTCGTCTCCTCTCATATCATGAGCAGTTGTCACGAACCTATTTCAACCTTTCGATGAAACGGTGCCCTCTGCTGGCTACATATAAATCTGACAGCTTCTCTGTATGAGACTGCCATTATTGCTGTCTGTGTTTCACTGTGAGGTGCATCTGCATTGCAAACAGTAACAGTATTTTTTTTTACCTAATTACCTTTCCTAGTGCTGTTTTGTGATAAGATCTCTGTATTTTATATTTGTGAGCCATTGTAAGGCATCTGTCTGTAGTATTTGATGGAGTATACATTTTCGCACCACTGTGTACGTGTGAGGTGTATACTCTGTCTGCAGATGAAGGTGACCTCTTTATGCTGGTATACACTCCTTTAGCCAATATTCTGTCATCGCTTTACTATACGAATGGAAATCAAACTGTCCTAACCCATTCAGCGCTATGCTAATAACTGTCAGCAATTTGTCTGACTGTGTGTGCGTTTGAGAAGTCGTGATACGTTTGACAGATGGAGCCGTTTTCAGACTTGAAAAAATTGTCCATTTGAAAAGCACTTTGAATTGAAGGACTCTTTACATGGGAGTTCCAAATGCATTGTTGTATGTAGATATGTGGTACGTTTGCAGTTTGATTTCTTGACCCATTTGCTACTTCAGATCCAAGCAGGTGAATATCACCATTTATGACATAACGTAAATGTACCAGCTTTCATGCAGGGACAAAATCAGCCTAGTTGTTCTAAAGCTAAGCTACGCAGCGAATGAAGCATTTAACTTTTTCAACAATGCTTGAAATTGAACTGTTTAGCACAGGGCTCTCGAGATAACGTCAGCAAGAAGTGTGTAGCTCTTCTAGGCCTCTATATAAAAAAACTCATCTGCCATAACAGTACAACACTACAACTTTTTGTAGTACTTGATGTATCACTTAAATGAAGCTATTTTAATGTCTCTCTTAATTATTCAGTGCTGAAGTATCTCTCTGTAAGATCAGCTGTAGGGCATATCAGAAGATATCAAATCATAACTTAGTGCTTATCTAGTTCTATGTGACTGTATGTCCATATCTTCTCGGAAGCCATTCACTGCTTTATAGATATAAATACACTTGCCTCTGTGATGTTGTGCATGTGAGGATTGATCGAGTGTGTACAGTCTGTTTGTAGCACTTGATTATATCATAACTGTCTAGAATTAACTTAAAAGTTTAGGTGTAAAAATGCATGGGTGTCACACCTACTCAATGTGTCCGAAGCATCCAGCCTTATGTGTTGACTTGGCTATCGCATATCCCAAACATCTCCACCAGGCCGTCAAGATCCAAACACTAAAGAACCCTGATGGGAAACTTGGATTCAGTAGTAAACTCAACCGCACATCTCAGGTTTATAATTTTATCTTCATTGTTACTGCACAAATTTTAAAGCACCACACTTCAAATGTGTGCAAATATCAGGATAGGCTATTCAGAGGATATTTAGATCTTTCAGCTTCATTAATTCAAGTCCACAGACAGTAAAATTATGTGATATGAATTGTGTTCTTTGTTCTTTTGAACTTGATTTTTACCATTTTAATCTATCTACTGCCAAAATTAAAGTCTATTTTTATGTATTTGAGCTTTAGTGATACTGTTAGACCATAGTTTCATATGTGCCACTGTTAGAGACTTCAGCCCTTTTCCCCCATATTTCTTCCCTAGTTACTCTTACATAGTCTCTAAGTTGGTCCTGGTACTTTACATGTTGTAAAAAAACATGGTGGCTTTATCTCTTCTGTGAAGTTTTGGTCCTTGTAATTGTACCGTTTCTGATGTTTAAAAGGTGACATTGCGTTTGACTGTCTTGCAATGTTGTGTTCTAACTTTAGACCCATAGTGGCTTCCATGCCATGTGTTCTGTTATGATGCTGGTAAGGTATGTACCATGCACTGTTCAATAAAACCAGTACATTTCAAAGAAATGTGTCATATTTTCAAAACTTGATGCATCTTTTATTACTTTATGTCCTATGGGACATGAGAATGTTTAAGGGTTATTTTCCCCCAAGAACATCTCAATCTATCACAGATCTGGCCATAAAATATGGTCCATTCTTTTCTAACAAACATCTAGTAAACTGTAAACAATAAGTACAACTTCCTACTTTTGATTCTGGTTACAAAGCTTTGTTATACATTTCCATAACTCTCAAGCTCCCTGTCCCAGTCCTCCTCTACATTGTCTGTTACTCGCGATACTGTTTTCACTTCCTCCTCCTCCTCTTCTTTTTCTTCCTCCTCATCATTGGCAGGCAGGATTAGCACCGTTCCATCAGCACTCAGCCTTACCTGCGAGTCCTCCAGAAGTTCCTTCCTGAGTTGCTGCACTGTGCCACACAGCGCTCTCACTCTGGGGCTGGACCATATACATGGCAAGGGCACACAAATGGCACCGCCCTGCTGGTAGACAGGTTGCCACTCAACTGCACCCCCTTCAGCCCCATACTGTACTGTTTCCACTGATGGATGATAGTAGAGATGTGAATTGCTGTTAGAATCCATGTTCTCACTCTTGAGCCATTCTTGTCTCAGGTGTTCTGCCTCATACAGGACCTCATTAACCAAAGTCTTCTGGTAGATGTTGTTATCGTACAGGCTCGGATACACCACTTTGTACAACTAAATGAGGAACGGCAAAGAGAAAGCGATGACTTCAAAACTTCCTCAGAGTCTAAAAAGAGCATTTATTACTAACCTGCATTAACAGCTCAATCTGAAATCCTCAGGTTTTAATCGTCAGAAACCCAAAATAATTACGTCAACAACACCTATTCTGTGTTCAGAAACTTGGCCCGCCCTGTCACAGTGAGGTATATAGACACATGTGGTACACTAGAAGCACTAATAAGAGTAAAAATGCGGAAAGTTTGCCAAACTTTGTGCTTTTTTTTGGCTGTGTAGCACATGCTGCTCTGCACATCCTTGTGAAGAATCCCAACTTAAGAAATAGTTGCTGACGTTTATTTTTATCAATGTCCCTGATCAATTCAGTTTGATCTTAACAGTTTCTAATACACATTTAAGTCCGGATTTGTGGTCTTTTCAATGTAATGCAGGTTTTGCAAAGTGGCTGTTATTGAAGGATGGAGCTGTTAAAAAACTATATTTGACTGCACTTGAGTGCTGCAAACACCTCTTTTCATATGTGAAGGGGGTGTATATTAAAGGCACAGAGGCAAAAAACAAACAAAAAAACAGCCTGTTTATTTTTGAGAGAAGAGAGAAGGTGGGAAATGGTGATGGAAAAACAAAATTAGGACCGTTTTTGGTTAAAAAAATATCTTGACTAACCTGGACTAAAGTGATGCATGATTTTCTGTAAAGCTGCTTTGAAACAATGTGTGTTGTGAAAAGCACTATACAAATAAAAATTACTTGACAAAGTAGACCTCAGAGAATGGAATGACCCCTTTAAACAAATAAGAAAATGCATATGCAACATCTCATCAGAAAGAATGTTAAAGACCCTCACCAGTCTGTACACGGAGGGTTCAGAACGTTCAGTGTTGGTCATGGACCAATTTAGCCCATCAAAATTTCTCTGGAACACACCAATCTGAGTGCAGAATCCCACATCTCTCCAGTGGCCAAGGGCTTCTCCAACTCCAGTGAACTGCACTGAGTAACCATATTCTCCACAAACTTTGTGAGCCCTAAGAGAGAGAGTTAGGACAACTTTTGGCCTGAGAAATTGTCAACCGGTAACACTGGTGCATGTGTTGATGCCTTGTAGAATCAGTTCCGATATAAAACATTTGCTTACCAAGCCTGAAACTCCGCTCTGCTCCACTCAAACTTGTGATCACGGTTTCTAAAGCCTCTCAGACCCGGCAGCAATGGGTTGAACTCTGAGTTAGGTGTACTGACAATCACAGCACCTGGTGCCATGTACCCAAACACAACCTCTGAAAAGCTCTTCACATCCCCAAGCTCCAGGTGTTCGATTCTTCACGGTAAAGAGGTAACGTTATAGTTCACACATTTCTGGTAGAACATGCCATTTTTAAATAATCTAGTTGTACAGGAACTTCTTTGCTAGAGAAACAAAAGAAGTGGAACACTCACAACTCAACACATGTCACAAGATCAAATCCTCTGGTGCACGGTTCCCTCTCTGTGACTGAGCCTTCGTACAGCTCAACAGTCAAAGGCCCGTCGCTTGGCTGAAGGTAATCACTCATAAGTGGTGCCAATGTACGCCTGGCAAAAATCCACTGATGAGCTAAACTGTTATTTAATTTTATCAATTTTATACCCTTTTACCAAAATTTGCAGCAATATAGTTAAATATTAAACAAAATGGTTCAAATTAAAGGTAAAGTTCACCCAAAAACACCCTAATTTACTCACCCTAATATTATCCCAGATTAACGAGTTTCCTTCTGCAGGACACAAACAAAGATTTAAAAAAAAAAATTCTCAGCTCTGTTTGTCCATTCAATTCAAGTGAATGGTGGCCTGGCCAGGAATTTGAATGTCCAAAAAGCACATAAAGGCAGCATAAAAGTAATCCATACAACTCCAGTGGTTAAATCCAAATCTTCAGAATCTATATGATAGGTGTATGTGAGAAACAGTTCAATATTTAAGTCCTTTATTGCTATAATTCTACACTTTCACCAGCCCTCCTATGTACGTTCACAAGAGGACCGAGTTCGGTTTTTAGCGATTCGCATTCTTCGTGCATATCACCCCCTACTAGAAAAGGAGGAGAAACAAAAAAAAAACATTGAGGGATAAAGCAAAGGAAAAGAATAAATAAATCGTATTTGCACAACAGCCCAGTAGGTATACAATCCAATATACACTACGAATGTGAATCAGCAAAAAACAGAGGAACTCTCGTGAACTTGCGTAGAAAGGCTGTTGGAAAGTAGATTAATAATAAAAAAGGACTGACATATTGATCTGCTTCACACTCACACTTATTGCTTCTGAAGACATGGATTTAACCACTGGAGACATATGGATTTCTTTTATGCTGACTTTGTGTGCTTTTTGGAGCTTCAAAGTTCTGGCCACATTTCACATGAATTGTATGGACCTACAGAGCTGGGATATTCTTCTATAAATCTTTGTTTGTGTTTAGCAGAAGAAAGAAAGTCATACACAACTGGGATGTCATGAGCATGAGTAAATGATGAGATCATTTTTATTTTTGGGTGAACTATTCCTTTAAATTACAAATAAAAAAGTGTACCACTACATCAGCTATATATTTACTTGTCTTCCTCCCATGCTGTAAAAAAGGGTCCAAATTATATTACTTGCAGTATTGGGTGTCACAGTTTTAAGGAATGTTACATATTTGTAATTTAGAAACTTCATGCGATAAAAGGGTTGTGTGCAAAATGTGGGACACAGCTAAATATAATATTTTTGGTCATTAAAATTAAACAGTTAATAATTCAAATATTTTAACTGCATTGAATTGAATGTCAATTCAACAACCGGACTAAATTATTATTATTATTATTATTATTTGACTTGCATATACAGTTGAGAAAGTCCTAATGTGGGACATCTCAAAATTACAATTTAAAAGGGGTGGTGTGGGGTAAGTTTATTTAAAATATCTAATAGTTCTCACCAGGGTCAGAAATCACCAGGGCTTGGGGGAAATGCCTCAAAATTCAAATTGTGTTGGCCAAAACTGCTCCAGTATGAATTTCTCTGTTTTATATTTGTAACGTCTGATATGTTCTGTTCTATTTAATTCTAGGCCTAGTTACACATTATCTCATTAATTGATTTTAAGATTAATCTTTCAGATTTTCAGAATTTATGTCGATGAACTGATTAAAGAGAAGTATTAGACCGCACAGAGTATATTGTTTTATATGGTAAGATAAAAAAATAAAAAAAGCCCTTATAAAAGCTCAAATGCCCGTGAAAATCAAATCCGGGAACAGATATTGCCCTTCAACGGAAACGTCAGTTTCTGACAGTAGTTCTCACAACAAAATGCCCAAAAAAATTTGAATAAATAAATAAAATTGGACACCAAACTACACGTTTTTCACGGACAGTGCCATGTGCAAGAGGAGAAACGTACATTCTTTTGAGGAGGACAGCTCTGTTGATATCAACTCCCACTAGTAACTGTATACCGTTGCGATGAAACTTGAGCTTCTTCAGCAGGCCACATTCAGCGCATCCTAAGTCGATGACCTGTGGATGGAGAAATCGATCAAATCCAGTTAAGGTGGTTTAAAAATAAAATTGAAGCTCGAGAGTATTGATTGATTAGCAAGTTAGTTCACAAAGCGTCCAATCTCTCCAACGAAATCCAGCACTACTAAAATTTTAACATGTAAAATTTGACCGTATTTACCTTTCTAGGTCGGTAAGTTCTCACGTAATCAATAACAAACTGGTATCTCTGTATGTACAGCGGAGGAGAAAACGGTGTGGTTACGATGTGTGTCATGTTTCGGCCGGCTGTCCGTCCTCATTAAACAAATGGCAGAAGTCTGTTATGGAGTGTTGCACTTCAGCTCAGCTGTGTGAATGAGTTTAGTGTGTTTTTATTTAAGCACACTGCAGCAGTCTTCGACTAGGGTCGTGGAAGCAAAAACAACATAGCAGGACCTGTGTTGATTGAGTTGTTTTTAAAGTAAAATACTTTATCGCAAAGCAAACTAATAATTAAATAATTGTAAAAGTGATTTTTTAAAATAAGTAATATATATATATATATATATATATATATATATATATATATATATATATATATATATAATTCTGTAACTTTTATTATATTATATTTGATGAATGTGCAAAAACTTTTGTGTGGTTGGTTAAAAAATGCCATCGATGTAAATCATTGTCTTTAATAAGCTGTATTTCATAATAATATCATCATTATATTTAATTTCTTGTAATAACCCATGATTATGTTTAATTAACAATCAAATCAATCGATTAGTTTATTTTTATTTTTTTTCAGCCTTGTTCACTGGGTGTTTGTGAGGCACTTTTCTATAAAGCTAAATTGAACTGAATTTAATTAAAATTTTAAAAGAGTTAAAAGAAATAGTTCACCCCAGAATTACTTTCTTTCCTCTGCTGAATACAAAGATTTTTAGAAGAATATCTCAGCTCTGTAGGTCCATGCAATGCAAGTCAACAGGGTCCAAAACTTTGAAGCTCAAAAAAGCGCATAAAGGCAGCATAAAAGTAATCCATACGACTCCAGTGGTTAAATCCATGTCTTCAGAAGCAATAAGTGTGAGTGTGAAACAGATCAATATGCAAGTCCTTTTTTATTATTAATCTACTTTCCAACAGCCCTTCTATGCAAGTTCATGAGAGTTCCTGTTTTTTGCTGATTCACATTCATCGTGTATATTGCCACCTACTGGGCTGTTGTGCAAATAACGTATCTTAATTAAATTAATAAAATCCATATCTTCAGAAGTGATATGATGGGTGTGGGTGAGAAAAAGGTAAATATTTAAGTCCTTTTTTACTGTTAAGTTTCCTCCCTTCCTTAGATGGTGATATGGACGAAGAATGCGAATCACCAACAAGAAGAGAAGAACTCTAGAGAAGAGCGCTTAGGAGGGCTGTTTGAAAGTGGAGATTTATAGTAAAAAAAAATAAAAAAAAACAACTTAAATATTGATCTGTTTCTCACCCACACCCATCATATATGGATTTAACCACTGGAGTTGTATGGATTATTTTTATGTATTTATTTATTTTATCCCCTTTTCTCCCCAATTTGGAATGTCCAATTCCCACTACTTAGTAGGTCCTCGTGTTGGCGCGGTTACTCACCTCAATCCGAGTGGCGGTGGACAAGCCTCAGTTGTCTCCGCTTCTGAGACCGTCAATCCATGCATCTTTTGGCTTGTTGTGCATGACACCGTGGAGGCTCGTGCTACTCTCCGCGATCCACGCACAACTTACCACATGCCCCATTGAGAGCAAGAACCCCTAATCGCGACCACGAGGAGGTTACCCCATGTGACTCTACCCTGCCTAGCAACCGGGCCAATTTGGTTGCTTAGGAGACCTGGCTGGAGTCACTCAGCACACCCTGGATTCAAACTCGCAACTCCAGGGGTGGTAGTCAGCGTCAATACTCGCTGAGCTACCCAGGCCCCTAGTATGGATTACTTTTATGCTGCCTTTATATGCTTTTTGAGCTTTAAAATTTTGGACTCTGATGACTTGCATTTTATGGACCAATATAGCTGAGATATTCTTCTAAAACATCTGTTTGTGTTCTGCTGAAGAAAGTCATACACATCTGGGATGGCATGAGGGTGAGTAAATGATGAGAGAATTTTTTTTTTGGGTGAACTATTCCTTTAAATTACAAATAAAAAAATGTACCACTAATCATTTTGGGGTGAACTATTCCTTTAATTTTAAGTCATTATATTTAGTTTTTTTTTGAATGTGCAAAATATTGTGTGGGCCATTTAACAAACAATTTTGTGTGCACTTCACAAAGACAAGCACAAAGCCATTTCATACATTACAAAAAATAGTCATGTAAAAAACATCTTTTGCATTGCTTGCTTGATCTACAAATATTTGATCACTCAGGGCTCAAACACTCCGCATGCTATTATTTTGCAGTCCTGTTTGGGCCTCTCGTTGTAGGTGGGTACTTCCTCTAGTCTCCTTAGAACCTCTGTACCTTCAACGAGTTTCCTGGGAGAGAAAGATAAATCTCTGACACAAACATTGGATCTTGAAAGAGTGGTAAATAGCAATGGTCTTCATTGGGCATTTACGCAGGTCTTCCTCGATATAACATCTGATTAAATATACAAAGACAGTATCAAGGTCTCATAATTGTGAGTTTCTCATTACTGTACATCTTGTGCACTTTGTCAATTGTTAAACCAATATGCAGACTTGCGGAGTTATATTCTTCAAGTCATTTACCCAAAAGCCACATATTTGTGGTCCATCCAGGAGGCTGGCTGTAGTGTAATGTAGAACTGAGAGCCGTTGCTATGAGGACCTTGGTTAGCCATTCCCAGGACACCACGCTTGTTGTGAGATACAACAAAATTCTCATCTAGAGGAGAGAACAATCTAGTGCTTGTTATTTCTGTGTGTGTAGGCCTATGTCATTTAAAGTAGGTAAACAGGTTTATGTTGAACTGGCTGATTGTCATGGACTTATACTGACATGCTGTATCATGCAAAATATCAAAGTATTTGTGTCTTAGCTTCAAAATTTGTCCTGCATTTTAAGTGTTTGTTCATAAGTAAAGGGCCGTTTCTGACTATTCTGGCCGCCTATTTCACCTATGCCTAGAAACGGTCCTGCATAAGAATGTACCCTCAAATGTTGGGCCATAGATAGATTCTCCCCCAGTGCCTTTGTTTCCAGGTGATATATCTGTAACAGTAACCGTAAAAGTGATTAAGTATATAAAGTCACAATATTTAATGGTATTGTATATGCATATGTGTATGTATAACAGCCTCTTACCTCCACCCTGTACCCAGCCATGTGGCACAACTCTGAAGAATATCGAACCCTTATAGCTTAACTCAAGATTACTCTTGGACAAGCCTGCTTCTCCAGTGCACAGGGCCTTAAAATTATTGCACGTCTTTGGACACAGGTCTGAGAACAGCTGACACAAATATGACATTTAAAAGCTCTTGACAAGGAAAATGAATGTAATAACAAATATTTGCTTCTACAGTAGCTCGCCTCACCTAGAGAGAGAAGATCTTACCTCAAAAAGCAGTCTGCCAAATGCCTCGCCACTGCATTCGATATCCATATAAACAAAAATGTGCTGTGGTGGTGAAAGAGAGAAAGGATGTTGCACACCTTTGAGGTATGGTGAGAAATTAACAAATTATTTGTTTCAAAACATGACTGGTCAAATACGTTTTTAACAATTGTTATTCATTCATTGGATTAGTTTACCCAAAAGTCACCATTCACTTCCATTGCATATTCTCTCTCTCAATTTTTATTTTTATTTATTTATTTATTTATTTTTTGGTGACTGAAGCTAACATTTCCTTTTGTGTTCCACGGAAGACAGAAAGTCATATGAGTTTGGAACAACATGAGGGTGAATGAATGATGACAGAACCTTACATTCTGGGTGAATCACAGGAATATTCTGAGCTCTACGTAAATTAAATGCCAACATTTTTGGTACCCATTCACCTGCATTGTGGGACCTACAGAGCTGAAATATTCTTCTAAAAATCTTAGTTTGTGTTCTACAGAAGAAAGCAAGTCATACACATCTGGGATGGAATGAGGGTCAGTAAATGATGAGAAAATTTTCATTTTTAATTGAATTTAATTTTTTGGTGAACTATCCCTTTAAGCTTCGGTTTCACTCTCTTGTTTGGATTATATTTACCCCGGTGCGGCGCAGGTTTTTGGTGTAATACTCATCAGCCAGTGCAATAAACAGCGCTTGTGGTCGATGGAAAGAAAACCTCCACTCTCGCTCAGCCCAGCTGGACAGCTTCCTCTCATCACCGAGCAACTGACCGTTAACAAAGCACATAAGACAGCCGGTGTACTGCCAAACCTCTCCTTTCAGCTCCTTGAAAGTTGACGTAGGTATTTAATCTCTTTGGACAATCAAGCCATAATGAAAACAATAAAAGATTACGTAATTGATGGGCACCTTACCCTTTTTTTATTCGATAAATACACATGCCAGTCGCATTCTAGCAGAGGGCGAATGGCTGGATCATCAAAAGAACCCGGGAATTTATTTTTCAGTCCCTACAAGTGGAGACGTTAGCTTTAGTGATCATGTTTGCACAGTTCACAACGCAAAATACTTGCAAAGTTGCCAGAAAGTTTTTACCTCCACAATGCTTTTGGCTATTTGAAAATTATGTTTGTTCATCAGACCGACTATCTCTAAATGTAGAGCAGGTTCCATGTTGATGTGTTGTGAGCGTCCCGTTCCCAAGGTAACCGAGCTGAGAGGCGCATTACGATGACGCACAGTTCAGTAAATTGATTGCGTTTCTTTTAAGAGTCGATTTTTGTATGTGTTTATGGGTTTCTTCAACTTCGGGCACTTTCATGTTCAGCTAATTTGTATTAAAACGAACAGATTTCAACCTTTTCTTTCTGTGGAGACTTTTTATCAGGTTTTCATAATTTATTTTTGGTTCTTTTCAATACCTTTTATGTAGCCTCGTCCCAGGCCCAGACTTTCAATATTAAACTACAAAAATCCATTATAAAAATAAAATGTATTACATATTTACATTTACAGAGTTAAACATAAACCATTTCAATATTTGTTGTGTGAAATCGTTTTCTATTTTTCTTTTTTTAATTACAGCTAACCGCCAGTTTTGCCATCATTATCACCGTGTCACAGTCATGTGTGTTTTGTTCATGTTTTCATGTCTTTTTTTAATAATGAAATTTCAAAATAAAAGACACAAAACGTGAACAAAACACACATGACTGTGACATACCACACCACAATTTTATTAATTTTTTTTAGTTAGTATACTTGTCAACAAAAGTGCCAGTGAAGAGCATGCTTGAGATGAAATATGATAAGTGAGAGAAAAAAAAAAATCAAGCTAAATAAAATTTGTCAGCAAAATACTTTTATTGGTGGTCATTTCCAATTAAGCTGTAATTTTACCAACTTATGCAAAAAGTGTGAAAATATGATTTAATTGTGTGTATTTAGAATACATAAAATATTAGCTATGAAATTATTTAAAATTATATATAATTTTTTTTTTTTTTTTTAATGTAATTTCCATTACTGTCATTTCCACCATGGAATTCTATTTCACACAAGAAAAAACAAACAGAAATTGAGATGGGGTGGAAATGAGTGGTGGGAATTTTCAAGAATTTCAGAAATAAATACAAAAACTACATAAATCTCCTGTGATGCATGTACATACACTATTAGACATTTTAACGAGACGGTGCTTTCTAGAAGTTCACAATGCTAAAAGTGCCAGAATTTGAAGAAACACCCACATTTTACATTTACATTTATTCATTTAGCAGACGCTTTTATCCAAAGCGACTTACAAAATGAGGAAGGAAACAACATAAGCGATTCCTCTTAAGGAGACAGTAACATGAAAAGTGTTGCATTCAACGTTTAAATTGCATTCGAAAAGTACTAGCCAAGACTGAGATTAGAGGGCAACAATAATTCTTTTTTATTTTTTTTAGGTGTATGGTGAAGTGCTCATGAGAAAGTTGTGTCTTTAGCCATTTTTTGAAGTCTGAGAGTGAGTCTGCTTCACGGATAGAGTTGGGAAGGTCGTTCCACCATCGAGGTACAGTGAAGCCGAAAGTCCTGTATTGTGCCGAAATGATACTCCCTGTCAGATTTTAACTCCCCGCTACCTGATTGTCCTTATACCTAAAGACTATCTCTACACCCACAGCTATCCTTAACCATACTAGGGAGTCATCGGTCCCTATCCCTAAAGCCCACACCTAAACATAAGGATACTAGGGAATTAAATTTCGGCACGACACCGGGAAAGTGATTTGATGCCTCTTTGAGTTGGTACCACAAGGCGCTGCTCATTTGCAGACTGAAGGCTTCTGGTGGGAACGTAGCTCATCAGGAATGATTGTAGATAATCTGACGCAGACCCAGTGACTGTTCTGTATGCCAGCATCAGAGCCTTGAACTTGATACTTTCAGCAACCGGCAGCCAGTGTAGAGAGACAGGGAGGGGAGTAACATGTGCTCTCTTGGGTTTATTGAAGACCAGATGTGCAGCTGCATTCTGGATCATTTGCAGAGGCCTAATTGCGCATGCAGAAAGGCCGGTTAAATTAGCATTACAGTACTCCAGTCTAGATATGGCAAGAGACTGAACAAGGAGTTGTGTGGCATGTTCAGAGAGGAAGGGTCTTCCTAATGTGCAAATCTACATGATATGGGGCCGGATTCATGAAATGTTGTAAAGAAGAAGATTCTTCTTAACCACCATTTCCTTCTTAATTTCCAATTTAAGAAAAAGTTAAGAATATTTTGTATTCTCAAAAAAAATATTTTTTCTTAAGATTGTTAAAAAAAAAACTGTGTGCTTAAATGATGGGTCCCAGTGATGTTGTGTATATAGAGAAGAGATTTATATTTAAATGAATATAAACACCCTTATACTGTATATAAACCGGAAGATGTCAGTCAAATTCACACTAAACGTTCAAGACAGTAATACTCAACAAAAAAAACCAAACAGTTAAAACGTATTTATTGAGATCATTCACACATTGAATTGTCAATTGAACAGAACAATAAAGTAATAATGTTTGTATACTTGCATATTTTACTGATTTAATGTCAACCAAAACTGATCTTGAAATACTGTGACGTGTCGCACTGCTGACTCAAGGTTTTTATTATTTAAATTTGCTGTCTACCTGCCCCCAAGCTTTATCAGGCCTGAGGTTGTTTTGGTGGACTTTTCCAGAGCCAGAAACCTGTCCAGCTTTAGTGTAAAATCAGGGGGCACATCGTAAGGAGATCTGTGCCTCCCCATAGTGGTACCCAGGTACGAGAGAAGCTCACAGCCTTCCTCAAAATGTTTAAGTTTCTTTTTGTACTTTTGACGAATATAGTCCGGGCTCTTGGTGTTGATTGCTGTGAGAGTGAGGGGTAGTGAGTTAGATTAGGTGTGTGAAAATACTTAGACTTTATTTTACATGATCTTACTTTGAATGATTTCATGTCTTACACAAATTTAGAACCATATTATGGGGTTATTTATTTATTTATTTTTAAACCCATCACACCGCAATCTATTCAAAGAGAGGTCAAAAGAAAAACATCAATCACCTTTCAGATGAAAGGCCAGGTACAATATAGCAGATCTCTTCACACTGAGAAAAGGGAACTTTGGCTTTAGGTTACCAACTGCAGTCATGGCTTTGATGATGGGTACTGCCAGACCCTACAAAAACAGATTAATTAAATTAATGTCACAAAATCTTATTCATGACATCAGTCCTATAACTGCTAACCCATATAGAGTTTATTATAATCTTACCACTTCCATAAAACATGATTTACCATTAACAGACCATTTACATTGTTAACTGAGATTTACAGATAATTAAAACTGCAGATCGAAAGACTGTGAGTGTGTTTCGGTGCCCTCTCACTTGTTCCAAATAACCCAGGTTTGGTAAAGAGGTTAGCAAAATTGGCTCTTCCATGGGAGGTAGTTTATGTGGAAGTTTCTGGTCCCAGTAAGTCTCCGGTGACCTGCAAACAGTTGTGATTTTTTGTGTTTCAAGTTGTATTATACATAAGGAATAACACGATGGACCGTTGAATTATTGAAAAACAATGCACACCCGAGGTGGTAATCTGGTCAAGACGCACAGCGGAGTAGCAGTTACACCTCGGTTGTGCATAATTTTTCAATAATTCAATGGGCCTGAGTTAATTATTCCACTTATACCAAGGTTACCATACCTTAAGACATCGTTCAGGGTTTTATCGCAAGACATTTTCTGGTTTTCGTCCCTAAAACGTTCTTGTGAGAGGAACTACTTTTTTCCACCACGGATTCAGCGTCTAGCTTTAATACAGCTCAAGCTTTCGTTGCTAGTTTGAAAACGTCACTTTAGAACTAGCAATGGAGGATGTGCTGCCTTTCAAGGTAGTAAATGTGCATGTGAGCGTGTGTGTGAGAGTGAGAGAGAGAGAAACAGAGAGATTGCGCGTGGAATTACCTGTGTTTTAAACGGCTCTCATTAGGAATAACATCGCTTCAAACTGACAAGATGTACGTTTAAGCATACTTCTCAGCAGCAGCGAGAGTCGCCATTCTTGCATGTAGCTTTTCTATTGCTAAACAACTGTTAACAATCCCACTGAGTCACGGTGGTGCGCTGACTTTACTCCAGAGAGTTTGTGTGAGAGCGAAAGAGAGGGGGAGCGCGACAGTGCTTTCAACTACAGCTATGGAGGCTTATTAGAGCAAAATTTCCACAACATATCCCAATATACACAGCTGGATCTAAATCTGGAAATCAAGTGGCAGCAGCTTTAGCAACAAATCAACTGTGTCAGGGTATATGCATCCCTGACCAAAGTTCAGTTTTTACTGCAGAGGCAAATGCTCTACTACTGGCACTGAAGTTCATTGAGACTGCTCCACATAACATTTTATTAATAATAACTGATTCAAAATCATGTCTTGAAGCATTGGAATCTATAAAAACGGATCACCCAACAATCGTGAAGATTTTAATCAAATTGCCATCTCTTGAATCAAAGAATTTTAGTATTATTTTCTGCTGGGTACCTGGTCACTCAGGAATCTCTGGTAATGAACAAGCAGACAGAGCTGCCAGAGAAGCATTAACTACAGAACCAGTAAAATGCTCTATACCTTTCACAGATCTGAAACCAACATTAAATGTATACATTAAAAACAAATGGCAGTCAGAATGGGATCAGTGTTTAAACAACAAATTACGTTAAATAAATCTTGTTGTTGGGACAAGATATGTATTCCCTTTTAATAATTGCTGGGATCAGGTCATTTACACAAAATGCCGGATAGGACATACAAGACTCACACACAATTTTTTACTATCAGGAGAAAATTCACCAAAGTGTTCCTCTTGTCAGAATCCACTATCCGTTAAACATATTTTACTGGACTGTAATACTTCTACACATTTGAGGAACTTGTATTATTCTGTTGATACTTTTGAAAAGGTTTTTAACCAAGTGAATCCAAATTTAGTTAACGTTTTTAGAACAAATTAATCTTAATCACCTTATTTAGTTCTATTCTTGAACAACTAACCCTGGCTCTCGCCATGAATATAGCCATAGAAGCTGGCATGGCGTAAAAAAAAGATAAAGATTAAAGCAAAATACATTGAAACATTAAAAGTTGCACATATTAATGGTTATTTAGGATAATATAGAAACTTCTGTATTGATCAAGTCACGGCATGTGTAACGGTAGCCAGCTGGTACGTGATAGCTGTGAGGTGTGTAAACCTCACTCTCCTGGCCTTAAGAGACACACCAGCGACCGAAGCTAGAGGCCATGTCTTTTATAGCCTCCTTACTAGTGCGTCTGGCTTCCATGCTGGGGATCACCGGTTCGAGTAGTACCGGTGACACATGCATGTGTGTCAGCGTGTGTAAGTATGGGTGAGACACGAGAGAGGGAATGCAAGGGCGCTTTTCAACCAAAATTGATATAAATTTAGGATACTACAAATATTTTGCTGTTCTTAACTGATTTATTTTAATCAATGTCTTTTTTTTTTTATGGTTTGCTGTGGTAGCCTGTACGGCTTTTTGAAATTACTGAAATAATTTGGCGTAGTGACATGGAACCGTTATGCAGTAAAGACCTGGAGCTACTTCATTGCCGTGTGTTTACCGGAAAATAATTGCACACCTTAGAACGTCTGTCAACCAATCAGAATCAAGCATTCAACAGACCAGTGGTATAATGTATTATAACTTGGCAATGGAGAGGCCACTCACCGAAGAAATCGCTCTTGCTTTTTCTCATTCTCAAAGATATAGATCCTGTTTCGATACTCAACAGCATACTCCATGTTTCCACGTACCAAGGCTTCATATCTACAGAAGCAGAGAAAAACCTGATAGAACTGCACTGTGGATATTCATTTACATTCACTTGCAGCTTGAAAGATTTCTTTCTTTTTAGCAGAACATAAGAATGTGCTTTGATCCTGAAGGAAACCGCTGCATCACCCATTTCTTTGCCTAATTGCACGTTGTGGTTGTAGCCTTCTGTGACATGCTGAAGACATTTTTAAAAACTATATTTAATAAACACATGTACATGCATGGTATGGACAGATTTGATGCTGCCAGGATTTGACTGGTTTAACTGACTGACAGGTTTCTTACTTTGTGGTAATATTTGGTTTAATATGGCTTATTACAGCTAAAGAGACAAAATTAGGACTTCATCCCGTTAAGATCATGGTCTGTGTATGCACTCTCTGGGGGCACACCAAGGTTTAAAAAATATTAACAAAATTGGCTACATAAGGTGCAGGAGAGAGCAATTTAGGCTATTAATTGATTTTATAAGGCCACATGTATATTCGTAATATTTTTGGGGGTATATTTAATATTTAAAATACATTTATTGAAAAGACGTTAATTTATGTAGGATACTGTATAATTGATAATTCTGATCAATTATAAAATTATTAAATATTAATTTAATTTAAAAAAATGTACTGATAATTCCCATTCCCATATGCTAAAATATTTGTATTGCTTATTTTTTGCTTATTTTGGTTAAGACAAGTTCCTTTTTTTTTTTTTTTAGCTTTTTTTCCAGACCAGGTCCCTTGTTAATCTTTCGAGATCTGGCAACACTGCAACTGGTATATCACCCACCATTGGCACAGAATCCTGTTATTTAAAAAAAGAACGTTATTAACCATTCTTTTATTTCCTTCTAATCGGTTACCATTTGGAAAAGAGGCTGGGGAAAGCCTGAACTGGCACAAAAAAAAAATACTATTTTTATTCAGAATGAACCGAAATGAAAGACATTTAGTTTTTAATCCCTGATTGAAAGTATAAAGTAGTTTTGTGATGACTATACCTGTGTTGGCCGTCCAGGTAAGTGACAGGGCAAAATCCCTTCATCTCCACCTGTTCTGGGAACCGGCTCTTCACTTGGCCTGCATTCAACTTATGAGGAAGAAGTGAAGGAGGGGGAAGCGGGTAGGGGCAGCCTGGAACCACAAACTGGTCTGGGGACTCTAAAAATCTCTTTCAAGTAACAAAGAAATAGAGGTAATGAGTTAAATTGAAGTGAAGCCTGACAGTTAAAATAACATCACAAAAACAGAGTATTAACAAATTAACAAGTGATAGTACAGGACCATAAACACTTTACCTCTAGGAACTCCTTGCTGGCCATTTTGTAGAAGTGACCCCTGAACTCTGCGGCAAATTCCAGTGAGGTGTTATGGGAGCAGTCCACCAGATGCCGATGGAGAGCCAAGCTAACTGGGCAGTGCTCTCCAAACTCGCCCAGCCGAGACTGCAACTCTCGTGGGGTAATGCACAGTCTGTATATACAGGCTGCCTGGCCTGCCATGAACACAGAAAGCTGTCAAAGAACTGAAAATATTGATGTCGGGTAAGTCCAATTTTCATGCCTGATCACGAATGTGCACTACCAGTGAAAAGTGTGGACACACACACTCATTCTGGATTTTATAATCATTGTAAAATCCTCAAAACAATGAATTATGCAGTTGCCATAAAATTATAAATAAATCAAAACTATCTTTATCTTCTAAGATGACATCATTTGCCTATATTACAGCTCCAACACTATGGGCAATCTCCACCAACTGGAATACCATGAAACCACCTGATTGAAGGATTTTTCATGTATGCTGGAGAACTTAATATTTAGGCATAATTTTTACTTGCCACAAAACTAAATTCAAGCATTTAACAATAATTACAGTCTAGTCATAGAGTCAAGTGTGTCCAAACTGTATAGTAGTGTATGTATTAGTAGGATATTTCTTGTTTGACAGGGCATCATTTGCATGATCTCACCTTTGTGAATCCTTTCCAAGTAAGAACGAATGTGTCTCATGCCTATGCGAACCTCATCTAAAACTCGTTCCCACACCCACCATTTGCTCCTGTGAGCATCAATGGGAGTCCAGTTGTGATACTGCTGCTGAAAGTGTAGCCTGATAGCTTCAACCTCCCTTCTGAAGCAAGAGATGCGGATGTTTAGGATCTGGGGGCTATCATGCATTGGGTAGGGCCTGTTGGAGAGATTGGTCAGAATTCTAAAATACTCACCTAAAATCTAAATTATTTCATGAAACTTAAATGATATGTCAGCATTTTAGCTGAATTTTACATAGAGCCTGTCAACTAGACCTGTGTTTTTAAACTTGTTTTGCTTCAGGGTCCACATTTTACACTGGAGATAATGAGGTGACCCAACACAGTACTTGTTTATAATACATAAGTAAATCAAACATTGAATATATTTATATATTTATAAATGTATAAATGGTCATTTATTAACATTACCATTAAGAACTTTTGAGAAACTAATTTAGCTATCATCTGCCAATTTGAATGTATTTATTTGTGCCAAATACTTTCGAGTTTTATTCATGACCCACCATTTGAGAACCACTGCTAAATATCCTAAACTAATGATAATGAAATTTGTAGCAATATGATAGTATGGTACACTGTTGTTTTTATTTAATACATTTTTTTTTTTTTACTTTGTGTGTTTGTTCTGGTCGAACCTCTTGTTTTTCCCCCTTTCTCCCAGGCCTCTTCTCAGCACCTCTGATGTGTCCAGCTGCAGTTCAATCACTAGCATAGGAATAATGCTGCAGGATTTCATTAATTCAGCCTGATGCTTGGTCATAGGGAAGCCATCCAATACAAACCTAAAATAATGAATTAAACACATTCACAATGACACATACAGTTACGGACACAACACGATCTGCTAACTGAATTTTCAGTCTTTTAGGCTGTCTTGTGTTTATTTGTCTTGTGTATTTCTTTGATTGTGCATGGTCCTCCTCACCCACGAGTGCCGCAAACCAGACTCATTACTGCCACCTCCAGGCACTGGATAGCCAGTTCATCAGGTACGGTCAGGCCCTGGTTCAAATGCTTCTGCACCTGATGAGCCAAATCAGTTTTGGCCTGGTTGTTGAGTACCAATCGTACTGCATTTCCAATAGAGAGGCGAGCTAGACCATACTCGCTTGCAAACATCTGTGCCACTGAGTGCACACACACAAATAAAAGATCATTAGATACTGTTTCTATAATCTTTAAAAAACACTCACTTATAAGCTATTATACAGTACTGTGCAAAAGTCTTAGGGACATAAGATGTTTCACAAAAGCATTTGTCTTAAGATGGTTATTTATATCTTCAGCTTTAGTGTAGTCAATAGGAAATATAAATGTTAGACTCACAAACATTACTTTTGCAAATAAAAAAGATTAGAATAGAAGAACAGGGAGCCCTGCAACAGATGTCATGGCCCCCACAAAGCCCCCCACTGAACATCGTGTCAGTCTGAGATTTCATAAAGAGTCAGAAGCAATTGAGACAGCCTAAATAGATAGAAGAACTGTGGCGAATTCTGCAAGAAGCTTGGAACATCCTATCTGCCAACAACCAAGAAAACCTGTGTCCAGGTGTACCTAGGAGAATTGGTGCTGTTTTAAAGGCAAAGGTGGTTACACCAAATATTGATTTAGCTTTTTATGTTTACTGGACTTTGTATGACATTAAGTGATAAATGAAAACTATTTATGTCATTATTTTTGAAGACATCCTCACTATGCAACATTTTCAACATTCACAAGTTCGTTGTGGATTTGAAACCTAACCTGTGGTTTTGCCTGCTTTGGGTGGGCCAATGATAGCCAGTTTGATGGGTAGGGAAGGGTTGGGTTTTGGTTGACGGAGGTATTTGATTGGGTTGAGGATGAAGGTGTTGCGTGTCTCCTTTGACGCAAAGAAGTAGATGAACTGATGCAGGATGACAGGGAAGGTGGCTTTGAAAGGGCCCTGTAGAGGCTGGATAAAATCTCCTTCAGCAAGCTACAAAACAAATAGCAAACTGAGTCTTTTGTCTCTCAATTTCCTTAGGCTATTTTTGGGCTTTGAAAGCTATGACAGCAAAAATGCACGTACTTGTTTACAGTAGCTTTGTTAATGACAGAACTGTCACTGGTATTGTATTCTGCTGTATGTATCTATGTGCATAGTCATGATTCTCATATTCACAAATTGAAAATGTTTAATCTGTCCTTACCCTTACAGGATCCCAGCACCCAAAGGCACTGGGATATTTGAAGGAGCAGTACAAAAGTCTTCTCGCAAGATTGTAGCTGATTGGCTGGCACTTTTGAAACAGGGAGGGTCTATTCACCAGCAGAGGATTGATTCCCTGAAGGAGCTGGTACCTTACAATCCGGGGCATGCGGCCAGCACTTATAACCAGACGTGGAATTTGGTGGTCTGTTAGGAGGTCCTACAAAAAGCAATCCATACTTTATATGTTGTCTGCAGAACAGCTGTAATTCAATTGACCAAGAGCAATCACATCTTCCTAACATGAAAAGTACATTTTCTTAATTTACTTTAAGTAAATTTGTTTATAAAATGGGCTTTCGACATTTCAACATTCCCCCTCTCTCCTCCTTACCACCATACTGTTGAGATTGTTGTCGTCCCTCTCAAACCTCCCACTGATCTCCATCTCCAGCTTTTCTTTTGCACTGGTCTCTGTTTCTTCATCATCTTCCTCCTCTTCCTCCACAGGAGGAAACTCCTCCAGCAACATGGTTTCAATCTCTTCCCATTCCTGCTCCAGGTCATCCCTCTCCTCTGCTTCTTCTTCCACATCTTCTTTATCCTCATCCTCCTGATGGAGCAACAGAATCTCCAATCAGAGGACAGACAAACTGTCTCTTTGAAGTGCATTGCATAATTGGTTATATATGTTTAATCTATAACACCTTTACATACAATTTCAATTGGCACCTTCTGACTGCTGTAATCGATGTCTCTCTTACTTTTTTACTCTTTTGGAATGTTGTGCAAACTTAGTGATTTTTTTTATTCTGCTGTTGAAGCAAAAGGTAAAGCTGCAATAATGTTTGCCATTATCTCTTATGTTAACTCTATAAGCCAACTACGCCGTTTATCCTGCTTTTGTTTAGTTCCACATTACAAACCCAGTAATGTCAAAAGGGTCCGTTCGGACTAAAACAAGACACAATGACAATGATCAATGACCTGTTCTTTGGGAGGCTTGAGTCCAACACTTTGGCTGGGATTTTTGGGTGCACGTTCAGCCATGAGCTCAGATCTTCTCTGGTTGATGGCTTCCTCCTGGAGTGGGACACAGATAAATACATTTTTACTCAAAACCAAGCACTTGTTTTAGCTCCTTAGTTTCACCTACTTCTCTTCAAAATGGTAAATGTCTGCTGTTCATTTGACTGATTTGCATTTTATGAACAGTTATCACAAGTGCTGACCCAAAGATTCTGCTTTAACCCTCACCCTGAGTTTGGTGACCAGACGCAATTGTTCTTGTCTGCGGTCCTGTCTCTCTCTCCAAAGCATGAGCTTTGCAGGCAGCAGACGCTGCACCACTTCAGCAACCTCTACTGACATGACTGCCACCACATCTGGAAACAAATGATGCTCCAGCATGAAGGACACCTCCTCTTGGTTCTGAGGAAAGCCCTCCAGAATAAACCCTGTGGATCTGAGACAGAGAAAATGTAGGGGTTCACAAACTCAAAAGGTCAAAAGAGTGTTTATGAAATAGCATGTGTGAATTAGTAAGTGTATGTGTGTGAATGAGCAATCATTTACTTGTAGGGTTCTTGGTCCCACCATTGTAACAAAACCTTTTCCAATATCTCTGGAGGGAGAGGATCGCCATCCTGCAGGTACGCTTTAATGGCCTCCTCATCTTCAGTTAATCCTAGATCTTCCTGCAAACACACAAATGCATAAAAGTATTCTCTAACAAATGAAGCAATACAGCTAAACTTTTGACAATATTCAATCTATATCTCAATATTAATGTACTGTATATGACTTAAAAGGGTGATTTAAAAAAAAAAGATGAACCATAATTTCTTCCAAAAAGACACTGTTATACAGATTTTAAAAATGTTAAACTAAAACGGTAAAAATCATGTTAAAATAGTCAAGGCATATTTTACTCACTAATTGTTCACGAAATTAAAATATATTTACTAGTTTTCATTCATTAGCCCCAATAAATGAATACATAGCAATAAACAGTAATATTATTTTATACAGTATATATATATATATATCAGCTACAACATTAAAACCACCTGCCTAATATTGTGTAGGTCCCCATCGTGCCGCCAAAGCGGCGCCAACCCGCATCTCAGAATAGCATTCTGAGATGCTATTTTTCTCACCACAGTTGAGAGCGGTTATCTGAGTTACCGTAGACTTGGTCTGTTTGAACCAGTCCATTCTCTGTTGACCTCTCTCGTTAACAAGGCATTTCCGTCCACAGAACTGCCTCTCACTCGATGTTTTTTGTTTTTGGCACCATTCAGAGTAAATTCTAGAGACTGTTGTGCATAAAAGTCCCAGGAGATCAGCAGTTACAGAAATACTCAAACCAGCCCATCTGGCACCAACAATCACGCCACGCTCCAAATCACTGAGATCACATTTTTTCCCCATTCTGATGGTTGATGTGAATATTAACTGAAGCTCCTGACCCGTATCTGCATGATGATTGTTGGTGCCAGATGGTCTGGTTTGAGTATTTCTGTAACTGCTGATCTCAAAAGCTGAACTGCTGAACAAAAGTCTCTAGAATTTACTCCAAATGGTGCCAAAAATAAAAAACATCCAGCGAGGGGCAGTTCTGCAGACAGAAACGCCTTGTTGATGAGAGAGCCCAACAGAGAATGGCCAGACTGTTTCATACTGACAAAGTCTACAGTAACTCAGATAACCACTCTGTACAATTGTGGTGAGAAGAATAGCATCTCAGAATGTGATTCTGAGATACGAGTTGGCGATGTTTTGGTGGCACGAGGGAGACCTATACAATATTAGGCAGGTGGTTTTAACGTTGTGGCTGATCGGTGTGTGTGTGTGTGTGTGTGTGTGTGTGTATATATATATATATATATATACACACACACACACACACACACTACCATTCAAAAGTTTAGGGTCACTTACTCTTTTTTTTTTTTTTTTTTTTTTTTTTCACATTTTACACAATAATAGTAAAGTCATCACAACTATGGAATAACAGAAATGGAAATATGGGAATTATGTTGTGAATAAATCAAATCTATTTTATATTTTAGCATCTTCAATGTGGACACTTTGCCTAGATTTTGCAGAAATGTTCTCTTGGCATTTTTTCAGCCATCTTCTTGAGGTATCACCCTGGGATGCTTTTTAAACAGTACTGAAGGAGTTCCCATCTATATGCTGGGCACTTAGTGGCTGCTTTTCTTAATTATTCGGTCTAAGTCATCCATTTAAAAAAAATATTATTTTTTTTTTATAACATTTTCGTTTTGTAATTAAATAAATTAATATGTTGGCACAATTATATTTTTGTCTACAAAACTAATTTCAAACATTTAAGCATACGCCTTCAGATCAAAAGGTTTTTAAGATCATGAGAAACATTTCAGGCAAGTGACCCCAAACTTTTGAACGATAGTGCATATACACACAATCCATATTTACAGAAGCAATATTTAAGTCCTTTTTTACTCTAAATATCCACTTTAACTTTCATTTTCAGATGTGAAAATAAAACTAAACAGGCACCACATGTGACTTTCAGATGTAAAAGGGAAAGTGGAGATTTAGAGTACAAAAAGGACTTAAATTCTATTATATCACTTAAGTGATATGGATTTAACCACTGGAGTCTTGTGGATTAATTCTGTTTACTTTATGCACTTTTTGGAGCTACAAAAGGTCTGATCACCATTCACTTGCATTGTATGGACCTACAGAGCTGAGATATTCTCCATGATATTCACCATGTTTCTTTATTTTAAACCTGCAGCAAAATCATCATAAATATATAGATGACATTCGATATATTGCCGAGCCCTACCTTTTTGACAGCATTACCAGATGCAATCTCCTCATGACTGGGCTTGTCCTCCTGGTCAGGATGGGATGCTGTACTCTGACCCAAAGCCTCCAGCAAGGCCTGCAGCTCTTTTGGAGGTTCCTCAGGGGGTACTGAATCATCTGCATATGGCACACGTTTCTGGGTCTTTCGTAGGATCAGCTCCTGTAGCCGCTCTTGAAACTGGATGTGGAAGACTCCCAGTTGCTCGGCAAGCCACTTCCCATTGGTTGTCTTCCCCGAGCCCCTCACTCCAAGCATGAAGACCCGCAGCGCTGGTGGCTGGTGGCACACAGCAAAGCAGATCTATGTATCTACTTACATTTTGACACTTTCTCTTTGTTTTCAACTCTTTAATAGTGCAAAACACTGTATAAAATGTGTTTTTAACATTTGTCATGATAACATGCTGGTGGCACCTTTAATAGTTCTGTGCTTGAGATGTAGAGTTCAGGGTTCTGTAAGAACTTTTCTTGTGCCTCTCCACTGGAGAAATAATAGACTTTCTCTCTGTACTTGGCAGTGTATTCATCCAGACACAGAAGCAGTGTACCCTTCTCCTTCAGCACGACTGGACAAAAATTCTTAGTATCTCCCAGCTGCCTCTTAAAGCTGACCTCCTCCTGAGACCATCATAAATAGTAGAGTGGTATGATATTCTGAGAGCCTCGTCAAAAATGTATTCAAAATGAAAGTAACAACAAAAGTAATCAAATTAACAATTGTTTTAATCACTTTACCTACTAATGTCCATAACTCATATGCCTTTAATGAAAAAAATAGGTAATTTTTGTATTTTTCTTTCTTTTTCGGTAGTCCAGGTGAGTTTTAATGTATGAATCGGTATGAATACTAGAGAAAGCTGATGCCCTAAAGCCTCTTCTCATTAGTAAACTGACCAATCAAAATGGATATTCAACTGAAGTAAACATCATCTGCTTCTGTCCAAAATGCGACCGAAAAAGGCAAAATGAAATTTCATCACAAAATGAATTCATAATCAATCATTATTAGAGGTAACCATTCAAGCCAATCAGCTTCTAGTATCACATTAATGTGTCATCAAGCCTGCTTGTGGTTAACGTGACAGGTGAAGAGAAACTTAAAAATTTGCCAAAATATCAATGAAATAAACAATTATTGGAGGATCTAAAAATATGTGAAATACTGAACGACAGGATAGTCTCTAAATTCATCTCAAGGAAGCAGTGGAGGATGGAGTTCCTCTACACATACGGTATTAGTTGAGTAGATGTTACTGTCCATGGTTTGGGGCCCTCAATTAATTTATAAATGTTTGCATTGATCTTAGTCCGTATAGATTGCACTGCGTGATTTGTTTTGTTCTTTTACTGTTTTGACAAATGTTGGGTTGGTGATCGGACAGATTAACACATTGGAGCCACTGGAGTGCACTAAAATTTGCAGACAAATTAATGAATCACCAGAAACGTGTGTTAAGAACACATGGTCCATTTTGATTTCACATTGACTGTACTTGTTGCCTATTATCAAATGTTCAGTGACCTCTGATTCTTGTTCTTCTTCTTCATAAACATCATCTGGTTTCTCAGCCTGTGCCAAAGCATGTGTATCCTCTTCCTCCTCCTCCAGATCTTCACTAGATATCCTCATGGCTGTGTACTTAAATGACTCTGAGAGAGACAGAAATGTAGAGAGACACGACAAGAGAAACAAAGAATAGAGAGGATATAGTGAGTGTGAGCAGTGGTGCTTTCTCGGGGCCAGCAAAGCCTTCTCTGCTGGCGTAACATGCCTAATAAATAAATATTTTTTCATCCTTTCATTTTCATTGACCTTTTTGCCTATGTATTTTCAATCACTTTCCACTCCTAATTCATCTACAAATGAATAGCAAAAAAAAAAAAAGTTTATCCAATCAGAATCAATCCCTCGATGCTTATAAGCAAAGCGTGTCGGCTGTTTCACATATCGCATGCTCCTTAGTCGAAGCAGCGTGTGAGCGTGTGATTCTGAGCTCCACCCCATCAGGCCTTCAGAATTTCCACAGAATCCCTCAACAGTGCAAATGAACAGGCATCTAAAGTCAGATTCATTAGCCAATCAGATTGATTTATTTGTTCTTGGTGGGTGTGGTCTTTAGGATATGTCCCAGTCCAGGCCTTCGAGCTGGCCTTGTGTGACACCATCACGCTTTAAGTGATGTACGTAATTTAAAAGCAAAGAATGAGAGATCTTGCTGACAAGTCGGCTGTCATCACTGCTGGTATTGTAGCTGAGAAAGAGATCCTTATGGATTTTAAAACCTGAGATGTGTAAATTAGGCTGCTTGAGCATTCAGTGTCAGATCAAGTTTTGAAAAGTAACCATGTACACTGACGAAACAAAATTTATTGCAAGCAACATTTAAATAGCAAATTTTAGATAGTGTATTAGACCTCCTTGGTTCTGGCTTTCATGCGTGGACATGTTTTTAAAATGTCAATTGGTATTATTAGTTAACTGCCACATAATGTATGATATGGTGACTTATTCATTGTGAAACTGTGTTTTCTTAATGGCATGAATAGCACTGAAGGCCTAGACTAAAATTGCGCGGGCCGCCACAGAGTGTGAGAGAATGACCACTAAAGAAATATCATAAAAAGACGGACAATATACTCCACGTACGATCCATATGGCAAATCATCTCTTGGAGGATGTCCTGAGGGGTTTTGTTATTGATGTCCACTTTAACACAACTGCAGGTGATGGCAAGCTCAGTGCTTTCCCAATCCATCAAAAACTGCTTCAGCTGCAAACTTAAGGCATCCATCTCCGGGCCGTCAGGATAACCCTTTTCCCACACCTTTGGTAGCACCACCACTGTACACCCAAACATATGCGGATTATGCACATAGACACATTATCCAGAAGTCATGAAATCACAACTGACATTACAAAAGGAAAGGAAAAGTGAGTGTTGAAGGAAAAAAGAACTCTGTATATACTGTACAGTAGATAATAAGTTTACTCACCCTCATCATTTAATGCAACTGAGTCTGAAGTTTTGCCTTCGTCAGACTTATCAGAACCCTCTGCAAAAATGTATAAATTACTCATTAAACACATAATCATGGAATCTACAAGATGACACTTTTTGCTTTAGTTTTGACATAAAGAAGTGTTCACAATGACAGCAATTTGCAGCCAAAAAGCAATATTAATGGAATATTAATTGAATATTAATACTGAAGACTAGAATAGAAAATTATTAAATATATGAAATGTTATGGGGAAGATGGGGTAAGATGCCGCACCCCCTCACCTTTAAATTACCTCTTAACCATAGATGTCACTAAATCTCATCTCAACATATTTATCGAATGGTTATGCTTTTATTAATCTGAACTTCAACATTTGTGAGATTTATTCCTTCTAAACAGTTTTGAGGTTAAATTATCTTCTTTTTATTATTATTATTTTTTTTTTTTTCAAATGGTTAATAGCCCTGCTAAAAAATCCAGTATTGCTGGTCACCAGTTTTGTGTGCTGGTCCCCAGCATGGCATCCTAGAGTGCTGGTGACCCTACCAGGCTTTTTAATTAGCTAAGCCAGCTTCTCCTGAAAGACCATGCTGGTCAACCAACTTCACCAGCTGGGTTTTGCTGGTGAAAAGCATCCACCAGGTAGACCAGCACCAAACCAGCACTAACCAGCATTAAATAGCTTAGAACATCATGGGAATTGCATGCTGGTTAAGCTGGATTTGTTTTAGCAGGGTGTGATCTGTGAATTTATTGTTATTTACTGTGAATTTATATTTTGGATTTTAAAATTTTTATGTCTATTTATTAATGGGGGATTTGTGGACACAGTAGCACATTTAGATTTGTAGGGTAAAACATAGTGTGAAAAGTTAAAGTAAGACCCTTACTACAGTAAATGGTCAAAAAGCTTCAATTTACATAGAATAATTTATTTAGTATTTTACATTAATGATGCTTTTAACAGAAAAATATTTAAAAATGATATCACATGTATTTTATATATTCTGCAAAACTGAGACTGATTTTTTGCCCCAGGTAGGTCATTTTACCCCAAATTGTAAATGCGCATTGTTCTTAAGGGGGGCATCTTCCCCCATAACAGAACTGATTTGCTGCCAATGTGAACATACCCTTAAGTGTCTGTTCATATGTGAGATGTTGAGTAAGAGTACCATCTGGCTCCTCAAGCAATGTCTCTAGTTTTGACTGGGTGTCAGTAGGCTGTGAACCTTTCATTGAGTCCTCATTGTGTTTCCTTAAAAAACACAGCAAGAAAACAATGCTGAAGACTATTTCTCACCTCAATTATGAGTTATGTAAGCCACCACTTTCCTACATGACATTATGTTAACCATTGTTTTCAATTTATCCACAAGTTTCATGGTTGCTTTTTATATATATGTTTACTGAAACTGTGCCCTGTTGCTATACACTCACAATGTCTCATGACTGTTTTGTGTCTTCTGCTGTTTTCGTTCTTCTCGTAGGCGAGCCAGCACAGCTCGATCCACCGCTTCCTTATCCCGTTCGTACATCCTGGTTAGTACGGTCCTTCCTTCAATAAACAATATATGACCATCACAACTAAAGGCACTTTTCCACCATCAGGCTGAGTGGTTCTCATTGCGGATCCGTGCAGTTCTGTACCAATCCAGACTTGTTGGCATGGTTATGATTTCTTTTTTCACAGTGGTGATTCGAAATCAGGATAAGAATAATGACCAATCGTCAAGGCTGGTACTAGAATGAGACCCTTGAGGGGGCATTTTGACCTTTTGGGTGGGCAATAGGTTCTAGTGGGAGGGGGGGGTCAGAAGTTTCTGGGGGCACAAGGAAAATCTAGGGGGGCTGCCCATCCTTGAGCCGGCCATGCCAATCGTGATTTGCAACATCACTACAGCCGTTCCACCAGAACAGTTCCCTGTCCTGATGGTTAGCTAACCATACTGAGAATTCCAGGCCGGAAGTGGTTTTTTATCGTATTGTACCAAACTGTACTCAAGTGGAAATGCTACTGGAACTGTTACTCACCACTCAACTGCTTGGCCCAATGGTGGCCTAAACAACCACAAAAGGCTAAACAAATCTTTCAGATTTGATGGAAAATAACCAAGTTTCAGTCAATTAATGCTTGTAGTCTGTACTGTATTGAAGTTCAGGACTAAAAATAAAAAAGTTGAATTATTGCTAGTTAGTGTGCATGCAAAAATGTGTGTGAGTGAGTATATATTTCCCTCACCCTCTCTAACATTGTCTTGAAGACAGAATAGGACTTCAGGCATTATAACATTATGTAGCTCCTCAATGCTGATCAGATGTGATCTGGTGCTGGGGAAGTTGTCCAGTATCCAACCTCTTTTAAATTCAGCATCCTCACCTTCAGCCTCAATCTAACAACCCACAAATGTGAAGAACACATATATTCTAAAACATGACGTTGATCTGTGTAAAGTATGGGAAAGTGGCTATAATGGTTCATAAATGGTTTAGGGAGGTGGTCTACCTCTCTTATGTGCTTCTCCAGGGCCTCTAAATAAAGCTCCTGTGGAGCTGTGGCAGGAGACTGTTCTGCCACCTTCATGGCTTCTTCTACAAGAGCTTGAACATCTGGGTGATCTTCTGTCACCTCTATTAAAAAAGTAAAAAAGACACATCACCAAACCAGTGTAGCAACATTTATCTCCTACGCTTGCCCAAAAGTTACTACTATGAATACTTCTTTTTTTAATGAGACCAAAAGAAATTTAACAGTCCTGAGTGTAGTTGGGAGTATACAGTGGTATATAAAGTGAACATTTTTAACACTACTGGATTACTTAATAACTATGTACCCCTCTCACTTATTTCACCGACTGGGTGGGTATCTGCAGAAAATAAAGTGAGCGATAACAGTTAACAATATGTTAAAGCAGAGTTGAACAAACTGACTCTATTCATAGATCTCTCAAGACATACATTATGCTATCATTGTCACTGATTACGACAAAGTGGTGTAAAGTCCATGTTGGCTGTGGAATGCCCTTACCTGAGTAAGTTTCATCAGACTCACCCTCATTGGCTTCCATATTACCTACAGTTCAAAAATTGAGAAATCCTATATTTTATATTAGTGATAGACTGAAATCTCAGCCAAGGCAATTAATTGGCTGATTTTTTACAATTTCGAGATTGTCGACTTCAGCTGATAAATTTGTCTGCTTAGCCAGTTACCAGAGGTGTTACCTCCCCCTTGTGCCAGTTCTAAAATCTACCAACTGCCTTGTCAAAGAAAAACAAACTATTTCTGTTTCCTTTTTTGCTCAGTTGTTGTCATTAAATTGAATTATGTAGCTTATATATCAGGATTCTATATAGGCAGAAACGGAAAAAAACATAATGATCACTATTTCATATGTAAATATATTTTGAAGTCTGCTGCAAGTTTCGAGTTCTCTCAACTTTGAACAATGCAAAACATGCTAAACTGTATATCAGTTTGCGAGTTTTTACATTTGCATGGAGCCTGTTTTCTTCCTTAAAGCATGTTTTCAGAATCTGCATGAAGCACAGAGCCTTCATTATCAATGCCTAGTGTGGAAAAACACCAAGTCCATTGCTGGAAACTGCAGGTCATTGCTGTCTAACCTGATGCTTTAGCTTCAAGCTCCATCTTGACCCTGACCTTCTCCAGGGCTGCAAATGTGGCATCGTGACGCACTTTGTCCAGCATGACCTGTCTGAATGTAGCCAGGGTATGCTCCATCATTGCTTTTACATCTACCACTACAGCTCCATAATGCTTAGCTAGTAGTGCACACATTGTGCTCTTTCCTGAGCACGGTGGCCCGATCACAGATACCCTACATGGCAGGCAGGGCATGGGCGGCAGCAGGTAGTGCCGAGGGTTTGTAATGAATTTCTGCAGAGCGTCCAGAGAAGACAGGATGTACATCTTATCCATGAATCTAATGGGGAGGAAAACTTAAAATGTATAAATAATCCTCCAAAAAAAAAAAAAAAAAAAATATTTTATTCCTTTTTTTTTCTCCCCAATCTGGCATGCCCAATTCCAAATGCGCTCTAGGTCCTCATGGTGGCATAGTGACTTGCCTCAATCAGGGTGGCAGAGGAGGAGTCTCAGTTGCCTCCGCGTCTGAGACAGTCAATCCACGCATCTTATCACGTGGCTTGTTGAGCACGCTACCGTGGAGACCTAGCACGTGTGGAGGCTTCACGCTATTCTCCGCGGCATCCACACACAACTCACCATGCGCCCCACCGAGAACGAGAACCACATTATAGCGACCACGAGGAGCTTAACCCAATGTGACTCTACCCACCATAGTAACCGGGCCAATTGGTTGCTTAGGAAGCCTGACTGGATTCACTCAGCAAGCCTTGGATTCGAACTTGCGACTCCAGGTGTGGTAGTCAGCGTCTTTACTTTCTGAGCTACCCAGGCCCCTCACATTAAATTCTTGAAATATTTTCCTTTTCAGATAAATGTTTTACTAACCCAACAGCGAATTCAAGTCTGCCCTTGATGACCCTGCCCTCTTTGAGCGCCACAGGGCAGGTAGTGGACCATCGGCTTCTTCGCCAACGAAAGCCTGGTGCGACGATCTTACAAGAGGACAGAGTTCGAAATAGCTCCTCCTACAAGAACAGACATGGTAATGAGAGATATAATAAGCTTTTTTTATTAAAGGGATAGTTCACCCAAAAATGAAAATTCTCTCATCATTTACACACACTAATGCATCCCAGATGTGTATGACTTTCTTTCTTTTGCAGAAAACAAATGAAGATTTTTTTATACTGTAAGAATATCTCAGCTCTATAAGTCCATAAAACACAAGTGAATGGTGGCCAAAACTTTGAATCTCCAAAAAAAAAAAAAATAAAAAAATAAAAGGCAGCATAAAAGTAATTCATTAGACTCAATATGTTTCGATATGTTGAAGCGATATGTTAGGTGTGGGTGAGAAACAGATCAATATTTAAGTCCTTTTTTACTATAAATCTCCAATTCACTTTCACTTGTTCATATTACCACCTACCGATCGAGGCTGGCCAAAGGTGGATATTTATAGTTAGAAAGGACTTAAATATTGATCTAACCTATCATATCTAACATATCTAACATATCTACCTAACATATCACTTTAGAAGACATGAATTTAACCACTGGAGTCATATGGATTACTTTTATGCTAGCTTTATGTGATTTTTGGAGATTAAAATTTCTGGCCACCATTGACTTGCATTGTATCGACCTACAGAGCTGAGATATTCTTCTAAAAATCTTCATTTGTGTTCTGCAGAAGAAAGAAAGTCATACTAATCTGGGATGGCATGAGGGTGAGTAAATGATGAGAGAATTTTCGTTTTTGGGTAAACTATCCCTTTAAGGTTCCTATGAATTGATCAGTTCAGAATAAGAGAGATATTGGTTTATAGTATCTGACCATGTCCATCTGATCAGAAAACTCTGTGTCCTCTATCATCAAATGCACAGGCAAAGCTGCACGCTTCACAGCCATGGACTCCAAACGAGACATCACTGACTGTGGACATTTACAGATAGTTGGAAAGTTCAGAACTTAAGTCATAACATTATACTATATATCATGTTATTTGAATGCTTTACTGATATAAATTTTAAGAGAGCATACTATTGTAAGCATTATAGCCTTGACAGAGGTCACCCACCACAAAGAGCTCCTCTGGGTCCTTGTTTCCATCCAACTCAAATAAGTGTGGGGGATTATGGTCCGCCATGTAATCCTTCAAATAAAACATAAGTGTAAATCCTCTAAATATTTGTTTCAGTAATAATGTATGCAGGTGTGCAATAAGGATAATTACCTCTAGAGGCCTGAGCAAGGTGTCCTTATAGAGTATGATCCTGCTGTTGGCGTTTTCTGGATAATTCTCTCTCACTCTTACTAGCTGTGTGATCATGTCTTTCTGGAGCTCTATCTCTTCCGTCTTAGACACAGATACAAACACTGTGCACACTTATCAATTGTGTTTACCCATTTGTAAACTGAGCTTTAAAATTTGGCAATGCTGATCTTTCCAGAAACATGAAAAAGAAGTTTATCGACATAGCAGTTACAGAACACCAACTTACTGTATATTTATAATGTTGCTTGTAAAGTTGATGTATATTTATGAAGTTATACATTTTTCTGATAAAAATGACAATAATGAACTGAACTCAGTTCCCACTTTTGTCATTCAATCTATGTATTACCAAAGACATCATGTTGGACTTTCGTAGCACTGTACCTCTTCCTCCAGATCCTCTGTTTCCTCCCCTTCCTCATCCTCTATGTTGCTACTTTTCATGGGTGACTCTTTCTTCACAGGGTCCCATTTCTCCCTCTGGAACACAAGGCCTGTCTCAGGATGTTGACGCTCACCTGACAGCCTTTGGATCAGGTCCCTGTCTGGACACTGTACACAATCACACACAAAACCACACACACACTGAAAGACACTAACTTAACATTTATTTACTTCATTTATTGTATACTGAAGTGATTAAGTGAACATAACACAATCACAGGGGTTCCATTTATGTAACAACAGCACACAACTTCTCACATTTAGGTGTAATAATAATATGACAATGTGGTAAAATATTTTCATGGCTGCTAAAGGATGAAATAAGGCAACAGATAACCAAAGTAAGTATCAGTGGAGTATAGACAGTTTTTGGGTAAGTTACTCAAAGAAAGTAATCCACTAAAAATTACTAATTATTTCTCTAAAATTTTAATAAGATAACTTTATTGATTACGTCATTGGAAAAGTAATCACTTTACTAATTACTTTACTTTTAAGTTACTTTCTGAAACACTTTTCACAGAAAAATTTTTTTGTTTTTGTGCTCAACGAATTCAAAACATTGAGCCTGTTTACATGCACACCAATACTCTGATTACTCCCAAAAATCTGCTTATTTTTAAAATCTGGTAATGCAAGAAATCCGCGTATACATGAAATTTGAAATAATCTGGTTATTCTCTGCTTTTGACATCAAATGTGAAGAGGAATGCGCACAACATGTGCACATTGGATAAGCTGTTAAGAACGCTGGTTAAGGTGTTTACATGCAACACAAAATTGGGGTAATTGGCAAAATTGTACCCGTGTCGATCAGTTTATTCTTAAGACATTTGTGGCCTTACACCGATAAAGGAAAGCTGTTTAATGCATTTACATGACCACACAGTTTGTTGGCCTAATAAGCATAATCAGTGTTATAATGTGTATGTAAACGTACTCAATGTCTATATTTCCTCCTTGTTCATTGTCACATGCAAGCTATACACTCGTTTCTCCCTTAGTTAGGGGGCGCACACCCTTCAGCTGTCAATAAAATATACATATTAACATAATTCATGTTTTAAATGTGTTTTAAATAAATATGATTTTTTTTTTATATATGTGTAACCCAAGTAATGTACTTAAAAGTAATTAACTTAATTGAAAGTCAGCAAATGTAATCTGATTACAAGAATTTACTATGTAAATCATTACACTACTTTTTTTACTTAAAAGTATTTAGATTACTGTAACTGGTAACACTTTCCAATGAGGTTCCATTTGTTAACATTAAGTATCATGAACATATAATGAACTGTATATTTTCTTCAGCATTTATTAATCTTTGTTAATGTTAGTTAATCAAAATAAAATTGTTCATTATTAGTTCATGTTAGTACATAGCGCATTAACTAATGTTAACAAATACAACTTATGAATTAAATTTGTTTTTAGCATATGTTTAAATGAACTTAGATTAATAAATGCTGTTAAAGTATTGTTCATTGTTAGTTCATGTTAACTAATGTTTACAAATGGAACCTTATTGTTAACTGTTACCATGTAACTAATTACTTTGTAATCAGATGACACCCAACACCGAGTATAGATTAGTATAGATAGTATAAAGATTAAGAAAAGGGCTACCTTGATGTTGATGATGAAGTCTGGTGGCATTCTAAGGTTTTTAATCAGGTCGATTTGCTCCTGAATTTTCAGGCACTCCTCTGACATTGATGGCAAACAGGCCAGGACATAACCTGTTAAACAACAGGTTTCAAAACAAAGCATGAGAACTAAAATCCTAAAAACATGGTTTTACAATATGTTTGTTGATATGAAGAACTTTGTCTTCAATGACCATTTAAATAAACCGGTGGCATTAAAACAACTAAGACAAAATATTTTTAAGTTTGGGTTATTTAAGCCTTGTCACACCCTTACCATAATGTTCAACATCAGGTGAATTGAGCCGATCAACAATTAACTTGACCACCATCTCTTCAGGAACAGTTTTCCCTTCAGCCAAAATATTAAAGAGCTGAAACAACAACAACAACAAAATATCTCATTTGACAAAACTAGAACTGTTTACAGTGATTCGGTTATTTCCATAATGGCCACATGAAATGAAAGACTGCCATATAGAAAAACAACGCACCTGGATACCTTGTTCTGTCCCATTATTGATGTGGCTGTTCAGAATATCTGTATCTATGCAGAGTGAAAGAATAAACATGTTTAACAGAAAATGCTTTTTAAATGTTGGCAATGTAGTTTCAAAGGCACTTGACCAAAATTACCATCAATGAGGACACAATTCCAAGTCATGGCTAATTTTCTAGCAAGAGTGGATTTGCCAACACCCTGTAAATAATACAGATAGCCACATAATGAAATACTGTTTTGCTTGTTTTGTTTTGTTTTTTGCTGAGAAATATCCGCTTTTATATTTGAGAGATGCGTGTTGGAGACTCACTGGTTTTCCAATGATGATAAAACATGTTGCTTTAGAGAGCAGAAAATCTTTCTCTGCATCGTCCTCCATCAGTTTATCCGCTAAAGGGAAGGTGGACGGATTCGGGACAGTGGATGGCATTGTTAGGCGAGTTTTCTGTTACTGTAAAGCAGAAACACACAGAGCTGTTAATCTGTTTACAGCTATCAAAAAGGAACGGTCAAGTTCAGTATGAAATCATCGTTAATGATCTTGTATGAAGCTGCTTTACTAGTCATATCTTAATAATATATTTTAAGTGTCCATATGACGAACAATTTAACTATAGTTAGCTAAAGCTGAGTTGTTATTAATAATTAATATTTTGAGTAACACGCGCGGTATCAAGTGAACTATTTTTCCAAATGTCCTTTTGTAAACCTATCAGAAATGTCTTTGCATTCACTAAATATAAATAATTTTCTTTATTCATTGACTACTCACTTTAATAGATTGCAACCACAGACTTGTAACCTCCATCTCCAGTTGCACTTCACTTGTTGAACAGTTGTCATGGCAACTAGCCGACAACAGGATTGTCAGGCAGAATAGTTAGGCAGGATTCCTAGCTGGTAGAAACGTTTACATATTTGACAGGCTTATTTATATATATATACATAATATTAAAAAATGTAATAATATATTAGATTAGATTATTTGGCGAAATAAAATAGCAGAATCGTTTTCCTGCCCGCTTAAATTTGCACTAATTCAATTTGAGCACCAGAGGTCAGTGTTGAGCTTCCAGTGTTAAGCTGAATGACAATTTACTTACCATTTTAAAATGCAATGCATTGTGTTTAAAAGTACCCACGCAAACACATATACACACTGGAAATTCAACTCAAAACCACAGAGGGACACTAAAACATTAAGATTTTGTATTCAGAATTTGAGAGGGAGTGACCTCAATATCCCAGAAACTAGAAGCAAACACCATAAGAATAACTGAGAAACCAATTTAAGCAGCAAAAGGACATGCAACAATGAAAACATAAACTGGTTTTAATCCAATTAATGGTGGATTATGCCCTTGAAAAAGATAAAGCAGGCCATGCCTTGAGGACAATTTTCTGAGACACACAACAAGCTGCTTCCTCATTCCTCCTTTTAAAAATGTATGTAAGAAGTGGTCGCTGCCTGACGACTATCTCATGAGCCCTCTGTATGCAACACTTGAGGTGTAGGTAGAGCAGGGTAAAGATCTATGGCCTACTAATAATAATATTATGATTTAATATTTAAGCATTTTTAACAGTGCATGTTGTATCTCTCTCTCCCTCAGTCTGGTATGTTGAATATGTACTATTTCTTTACTGACAATCAGTGGCTGTTGGCTGATAAGAGACGTCATGTGCCTAGTCTTCTGTAGTGTCAGACTGCCTCATAAATCACAAACCGTGTCAGCTAAACAAGGGGGATGGTTTTAAAAAGAAGTTTTTCTTGTGAAAATATTAAAAATATGTATCAGTGCCACATTTTTAGTGCTGGATTAGGGGCCATTTACACCGAACATGTTTTTTTCATCCACCTATGCTATTTTTGAATTGATTTTCTATGTAAACATGTGCTGCAGTAATGTCTTTGTGCCACCGCCACGTCTCGCTGTTGTTTTAGCGTCTTGCGTAGGAGTGCCGTGTTAAGGGTGCACTCAGTAACATTTTCCTCACAAAAAAAGTTTGACTCCTAAAGAAATTAATTGTAATTTAGAAACATATTTATAAAATCATGACCACTCGCATAAGATGAAGAATCCAGTCATGGACAGTAACCCTATAAAAGCTGTTTTATGGTACATGGAGAGGGTCCCCTCACGGGGGCTGCCATGTTTGGATCACATGACCAGCCAAATACTACTCACTTAATCTCAGTAACAGCCCTGCTGTTGGAATCTTTTACACATGGATTAAATAAATAAATAAATAAACTTGTTTTTTGTTTTGTTTGTTTGTTTTTACATTTATTATTATTATTATTAGCGCAAGGATGCATTCGGTGTGAACATGACAGGCTGTTACATACTAGCCAAAGCTACTTTTTACAGAAAAAAAGATGTAGGGAATCTCATTATTATTGTGATTATTATTATTTCCCAAATAGCTTATAATATGATGTGTCACCAAGGCCATTGTAGATGCTTATATTTCACAAATGTAGGTTTTTTTTTTTTTAGATTTACAGTGGACTAAAAACAGTAATCTAGAAAAATCTTACCATCGACCACCACAAAGGACATGTTAAAAAAAAAAAATTAAAAAAATAAAAATGTGTGTAACCGGCTAAATATAGCAAGTCTAGTATATGGAGTTGTATTTAGAGAGTGACGGTAGGCCGGTAAAATCGATGGCTTAGATAAGATCCAAACAATTCCAGTGCCGGCAGGGGAGGGACACGCAATGCAATAAAGAAACACACTGGTGTTAGCAATGAGAGACACCATTCAGATTTATTCTTTTATGCCCTGCTCCTCTGCTTTATTTACTCTAAAAAATAAGAAAAGTAATATAGTTAAGAAGACCAAGCGCGTCATTTCTTCACATATTTTTTTTCACTGCAACTTTGAACCAGGGCGGGAGACAGAGACGCCTTTATGAGCGCGTGGGTGACAACCTTTGATTTGAGACTTTTGGCACTACCACGAGGAAAGCCGGTGACATTTCCTCAGGATAAGACACAAAACAACCTTATATCATATGTGCATAAAATCTTTGACTTCTAAGGAACTCAATAACACAGAGCTGGTGAGTTTTGAAGTGCGTTCCCCGCCTGTCGCACTGAGTTACAGCAGGCAGTGACAAGTTTTATTCGGGCTTTTGAAGTCTCATAATCGCGGCGTACAGTCTGATGTCTGCCGGGACCTCTACAACACCGAGCTGCCGCAATGTCAACCGGAGCAGGAAAGAGACTAGAAGCCCGGGTGGGAAAGTTGGAGTCACTGATCAAGGACCAACAATCACCGTTGAATTTGGAGAGTTTACTGGTAAGGCTTGTTTAGTGTCATAATGGCATGATATATAAAAAGTAGTTATATATATATATATATATTTTTTTTTTTTCACGTTATATGTAATGTTTTGCTGTGATGTGAAGTTTAATCACATTGACACTGTAGGCTACATTAACCTTTTTAAGATTTTTTTTTTTTAAATATATATAAAAGGACACCAGATGGTGTGCGCTAGGCCCTTTATGAAACAGATGAACAGGAAACACCTGTTGTACTTTTCTTTATTATTATTCAAATTAACTAAATGGGCCCCATGGCCATTGCCGATGGTGTTTATAAAGATTGCTTTATTATTATTATTATTATTATTATTATATTTCTTAAATATTAAATTAATAGTTAACCCAAAAATGAAAATTCTGTAATTTAATCATTTACCAAGGCTCATATTGCTCCAAACCTATATTACTTTTTTTTGAAGAACATCCTGGCTGATCTTTTCCATATAATGGGGGGGTCTATACAACTTATGTGCTATATTCTAAGTCTTCTGAAGTCATATGATAGCTTTGTGTGTGAAACAGACCAAAATGGAAGTCATTATTCACAGAAAATTCTCCCCTCAGCTGAAGTGGAAGTGGAGTGTGGAATGGTCTACAAAATGGTGCTTTGATGCCATTGATGCCAAACAATCTGGCTGAGTTCAAAATGTCATACTACTCTTACGATTTCTCACATATCGGTGTATAACAGAAATAGTATGGTGGTGTGCCAGTTCCAAACTCAGCCTACAGGTTCTTGTGTATCTCATTACATTACTATGCAGCATGTCCAATGATTCCATATTTAAAGGTGCACTTGTGTTGATGGAGAATTTTGGGGGAACTATTCCTTTAAATCCACCCAACTAAATATTTTATTAATGACCTTAAAAATACCATAAAATTGGCATGTTTGAAAAGGTCTTAATATGCAAACAGGCTGTACAACACTAAACAGAAACACATTACATATTGAGAGTGTAAACCAATGAGTGGATGTTTGTCCCAGAGGATTATGCTGATTTTCCAGTATCTTATCTCTCATCAGTATGTTGTGAACACACCCTCCTACACAGTCATGTGGTCATCTTTTAATGAACTTATTTCCCCCAAATACAGCATGTTGTGTGCCTGTATACATGTACTGTATATTGACCAAGCCTAAAGCATCAGGCCTTGTATGCCATTAGTACACCCATATCATTAGAGGGCAGGAAGTAGCTTTAAAAAATGTGAAGACACCTTACAGCTTCATTCAATCTAATTGGTTGAGGACGAAATGTGAGGACTTGCCGAGCAAGCTTAACAGGGTAAGAATGACTACAATGTGCTTCTTTTGTGACTTATCATCAGCAAGTGAAACCACTTACCTTATTACCAATCATCCTCCTCTGTAGAAAAAAAAAATGTAATTCCAGAAAAGCTCTGCATATTTTAACAAGATTGAGAGTGGCAACTCCTTGCGTTCTCTGGATGTTATATATCAACATAATTGAAATAGGTCACAAATAGCTGCCTATTATTAATTAATCATTTAGCCAATGCTTTTACCCAAAGTAATTTGCAATACTGGTTGGGATGCTCATACAAACAGAGCAATGTTTTGATAGTGCCATGGAGCCACAGTGTTTACACTATTTATAGGGCAATTAACCTACATATAGCTTATAAGTCTATAAGACTAATAGTTGTCTCTGCATATCAAGCTGGGATAGGAGAAAGTATTTTCGAAAAAATGACACCACCTTTAAACTCAGCGTGCATACGCACATTCACACACTATGATTTCTCTAATGGAATGTTAAATGGTAGCATCGCATGCTTAAATGTTCCGTTAATGGAAAATGATAGCTATTTACGAACAAGCGCTGGAGGTATTGTTGGGTGTATTTTTGTTGTGTGAGCGTGTGTGCGCCAAACGCTGACTATGGGAGGCCCAGGGAAAGACCTAACTAAATCCCTGCTGCTTCATTCCACAGCAGGTTTACATAGAGACATCCACTCACAACCTCTACCGCTTAGCCATGCATGCTAAGTCAGCTCTCAGTAACAGAGTTGAACATACTGCCCATAGTAGCCCATGTTAAAGGAATAGTTTACCCAAAAATACAAATTTGGCACTATTTATTCATCCTCATCCTCACTTATTCATGACTTTTTTGTTTCCTTGAAACATAAAAGGTGAATTTGCGAGGAATTTCCTGTTCACTATTTTCGATGTAATGAATATAAATTGAAGACTGGGGTAGTCAAGCTCCAAAATGACAAATTTCACCATAAAAGTGGTCCGTAAGTCTTGGGCATTAAATTCCGAGTGTTCTGAAGTGGTACATTAGCTTTGTATGAGGAATGGATAAAAACTTAAAGGGATAGTTTACCCAAAAGCAAAAAAATCTCATAATTTACTGACCCTCATGCCATCCCAGATGTGTATGACTTTCTTTCTTCTCCAGAACACAAATTAAGATTTTTAGGAGAATATCTGAGCTCTGCAGGTCCATATAATGCCAGTGAATGGTGACCAAAACTTTGAAGCTCCAAAAAGCACATAAAGGCAGCAGGAAAGTAATCCATATGACTCCAGTGGCTTAATCCATGCCTTCTGAAGCGATCTAATAAATGTTGGGTGAGAACAGACCAAACTATAACTCCTTTTCCACAGTACATCTTGCCATTGTAGTCTCTAGGCTCGATCATGTTCTTAAGCTCGATTACACTTCCTATAGTGGTTGATGCATGCACAGACCACTAAATGGCACTAGGAAGTGAAATTGAGCATGAAATCATGACCAAGGAGACTGCTAATATCAAGATTTATTGTGAAAAGGAGTTACATTTTGGTCTGCTCTTACCCAAAACTGATTGGATCGCTTCAGAAGACATGAATTAAACCACTGGAGTCATATGGATTACTTTTATGCTGCCTTTTATGTGCTTTTTGGAGCTTCAAAGTTTTGGTCACCATTCACTTGCAGTGTATGGACCTACAGAGCTGAGATATTCTTTTAAAAATCTTCATTTGTGTTCTGCAAAAGAAAGAAAGTCATACACATCTGGGACGGCATGAGGGTGAGTAAATAATGAGAGAATGTTCTTTTTTGGGTGAATTATTCCTTTAAGTTGTTATTCATTGAAAATCTTGACATTTTCCCTTGCTGTCCTTGGTGCGTTTTTGAGACTGGAGTAGTGGCAATGTCCGTTTTGTGAATGAATCGTACTTTTGAGTTGAATCTTTTCAATGAATTAGTTGAACCATGTAGTTCACAAAACTGGTCTGAATGTTTCGTTCACAAAATGGACTGATCCAGCTCTGGAGTTCAGCTCACTGATTCCATGATTGTATTGGTGAACAGCCCTCTGGAAGGGAGGATTATTAGTACATTAAGACTGTCTATTTCTTACATAAAGCAATTTTATGACTACAGAAGACTTGAAATATAGAGCATGAACCATGAACTTTTATGATACCTTTAAATAGTCCTCATTCACTTTCATTATATGGAAAGGAGTGGTCATGAAATTGTTCAAAAATAAAAAAGAAAAGAAAGTCATATGGGTTTGGAACAACATAATTTTCAATTTGTGTTTTTCTCCTCGTTCATCCAGAGGTTTAGGCTTCATCATTTTCTTCCATTTCGGACTCTTCCAAAGTCAGACACAGCTCCGTTTTAGTAAATGATCTCAACATCACCACAAAATGCTGTTACTAAAGTCATGCAGTGTGGAGTTTCATAGTAATGTTTGTCATACAACTGAACTCCTTAGAACATCCTAATAATCCTTCCTCATTGTATGTGCACTTCATGACTAATGATATTTTATTAGTACAGAGCCATATTGTCCTGCTTCTCCCTCTGTTGTTACCAGTTGGAAATGCCACACAGGAAGCTGAGGTCACATCCTTCAATTGAGGAGAGAGATAGTTGGCTCCAGCCCCCTAAGTGGTCACTGCATCCTTTAAGTGTGTGTGTGTGTGTGTGTGTGTGTGTGTGTGTGTGTGTGTGTTTGCATTTTTAAGCACAGTATTGTGGGTTGACTCAGGACAAGGAAAACAGGATTTTGTCATTGTTTATTGTGTGTGTGTGTTTTTCGGTGAGTGTTTTTTATTTGCACATGAGATGTAGACAGTGGATGGGACAACCAGTTTTGTGTTGCAGAAGAACTCCCTGTGTGAGTGTGTGTGTATAACTATAACAATGTTCAATACATCCGACAAAACCAAATATTTATGTTTACAAGGCATAAAAACACATGTACATGATCAACATACATGATATTTTGTTACAAAGCAGCACTGGCCCAACAGTTCCGTGTACTGGCCCGAAACACTCACGCTGGCCCTTAGGCCATCCTTATTGTTGAGCCCTGGAATAGCTGTGTATTTCATTTCAGCTGCAGCAAAATACACTTGTTAAACTTTTATGCAGGGCCTGAGATTGATTTTGGTTGGATGATGGGCAAATGGAAGTGTCTAGGTGGGGAATGTTAGGGGGATGGGGTCTGTGAGTGGTAGCGTCTGGTTTTGTATGTATTTTTAGCTCTGCTGTCTCACTGTGTGTATTCAGGGAATATGTAAGGACATTTTAGGACATTCAGTTTTATTCACACCATTCTCAATTAATATTACTCCCACTGAGACTGCCTCTAAAAGAGAACTTTACAGGCCTAATCCCACTTTTAAATCTCATCTTTGGTTAATGTCCAATGTTAAATGACACAACAGGATTGTCTGTCAGGGTAAGCTTAGTTCTGGGCTTAAAGGATATAATAAATGCTCAAGAGTGTATTTTTACTGTGTGTATTAAGAAGAAAGTCCATCGTATGTAACTGAGTTCATAAGAACTCATATATAAAGTATTTTTATTTATTTTTTTTATTCTTTTTGTTCTTGTCCTCTGTAGGATTCAGTAACTGCTCTGGCCCTTGATCTAAACCATCCTGCACTGAGAAAGAACAAAAACATAGACGCCTTCTTAAACCGATGTAAGTCTGTCTTGAAGTTAGAAATGTTACTGTACCAGAAATATGACACTATTGTGATTTTTGTTGTATTAACAAAATGTGTGATAGACTTATATAATGACTTAGTGCCTCACAGTTGAAGTCAGAAGTTTACATACACTTAGGTTGAAGTCATTAAAACTCATTTTTTAGCCACTCCACCGATTTCACATTAGCAAACTATAGTTTGTCAAGTCGTTTAGCACATCTACTTTGTGCATGACATGATTAATTTTTCCAACAATTGTTTACAAACAGATAGTTTCACTTTTAATTGACTATCACAATTCCAGTGGGTCAGAAGTTTACATACATTAAGTTAACTGTGCCTTTAAGCAGCTTGGGAAAATTCCAGAAAATGATGTCAAGCCTTTAGGCAATTAGCCAAATAGCTTCTGATAGGCTAATTGGAGTCAATTGGAGGTGTACCTGTGGATGTATTTTAATGCCTACCTTCAAACTCAGTGCCTCTTTGCTTGACATCATGGGAAATTCCAAAGAAATCAGCCAAGACCTGAAAAAAAAAATTGTGGACCTCCACAAGTCTGGTTCATCCTTGGGAGCAATTTCCAAATGCTGGAAGGTACCACGTTCATCTGTACACAATGGGACCACACAGCCATCATACCGCTCAGGAAAGAGATGCATTCTGTCTCCTAGAGATGAACGTAGTTTAGTGCGAGAAGTACAAATCAATCCCAGAACAACAACAAAGGACCTTGTGAAGATGTTGGAGGAAACAGGTAGACAAGTATCTATATCCACAGTAAAACGAGTCCTATATTGACATAACCTGAAAGAGTGCACAGCAAGGAAGAAGCCACTGCTCCAAAACTGCCATAAAAAAGCCAGACTGCAGTTTGCAAGTGCACATGGGGACAAAGATCTTACTTTTTGGAGAAATGTCCAGAAGTGTTTGGCCATAATGACCATCATTATGTTTAGAGGACAACAAAGTCAAGGTATTGGAGTGGCCATCACAAAGCCCTGACCTCAAATTTGTGGGCAGAACTGAAAAAGCATGTGTGAGCAAGGATGCCTACAAACCTGACTCAGTTACACCAGTTCTGTCTGGAGGAAAGGGCCAAAATTCCAGCAACTTATAGTGAGAAGCTTGTGGAAGTCTACCCAAAACATTTGACAATTTAAAGGCAATGCTACCAAATACTAACAAAGTGTATGTAAACTTCTGACCCACTGGGAATGTGATGAAAGAAATAAAAGCTGAAATAAATCATTCTCACTACTATTATTCTGACATTTCACATTCTTAAAATAAAGTAGTGATCCTAACTGACCTAAGACAGGGAATGTTTTCTACAATTAAATGTCAGGAATTGTGAAAAACTGAATTTAAATGTATTTGGCTAAGGTGTATGTAAACTTCTGACTTCAACTGTATTATATAGCTATCTATCCATATCATGCTGCTTTAAAAAAAAAAAAAAAAAAAAAAGAATAGTGATTGATATATCTTTCTACATATCAATATATATACTGTAAATGTTTGTCACATGAATATCTGAATGTATCACTGCATAGCCAAGATCTGCTGGCAGTCTTGTCAATGTGGAATAAACATTTTATTTTTATACTTTTAGTGAACATTGTGTAAAATAAGTCATTTAATTAATTTCAGCTATTTTGTGTATGCTTAATGTGCATTATTAAATTAAATCACATGATATAATTATTACATCGTAAATTATTGGTGTCTGCCATTGGATATTATTAGTCGATTCCCCCCCCCCCCCCCTTTTTTTAATTTTTATTAAGGGGCATATTTTGCCCACTGGAATTGATTTTCAGGTGCATGTATTTCTTTTTTTTCTTTTGTTTTTCTAACCATATAAAAACTCACAGCATATAATCCATGTATGTCAAATATTTTCTTTGAAACTATTAATTTAAATATAAATGTAAATTCTATACTTTCTAGTAGATATTGATGTATTTATTTTAGGGGTAAAAATTTGTGTGTGTAATTTGTGTAAAATGTGTTATGTAATGTCTATAGATGAAAAGGCAGTGGGCCACCTCAGGGAATTACAGGTTAAGCTGGATGATTTTGACAGAGTCAGGCTGATTGGTCGTGGAGCTTTTGGCGCAGTGCAGCTGGTAAGTGAGTGTGTGCCGGGAGATACAGTCTTTGGCTATAACTGCGTGGGTGTGTGTCTTGACGTGAGAGTCTACCCGTTATCTGCTGTTTGTCCTGAAGCATAGTCTTTTGTCTGTGCTAATGCCTCTGCTTGTACGCACATGTTCTACCTGCTCTTACTTACCTGCAACAACACAGAGCATTTAATCTTTTTAGTTCTGGTCTTATGCACGTAATAGTTAAGTATTTTTGAAAATTTAAAGTGCCAAACTTGTCAGTCAAACAAATAAAACATAATCTGTTGCACAAAATATAAATCTTAAAGGTAGAGCTGCAAAAAAGTTCTGTTTCATTTTAAGGGTCAGAGAAAGGTTGGAAAATGTTGATATAAAACTTTTGTTTTTTTAACAAAAATTAACTGCTAATATTGTATTTTGGACTTCATGCAAAAAAATAAATATATGACCCCTCTAAAGCATAAAGCATACAAGTAATTCACTCTTGGTCATAAGCATTAATGCACATAATTATGAGATACATTGCAAACTAACAACAAATTACAGAATGTGCCTTGTTTCAGTTATTGTTTACATGGATGTTTATATTGTTTATGTAGGTACGACATAAAGCCTCTCAACAAGTTTATGCCATGAAGCAGCTCAGCAAGTTTGAGATGGTCAAACGCTCTGACTCTGCCTTCTTTTGGGAGGAGCGTGACATCATGGCATTCTCTAAGAGTCCTTGGATAGTGCAGGTGGGATTCTCTGTCATATACATAACTGCAAACATACCTGAGGTGGACCGAACAGTTTTTTTTTGTATCATGTAGTGTACAACTTGAAAACACACTTTAAGACAAAAGTTGAGGAATTGGTGCTTTAGCATTTATTAAAATTGATCGGAGGGTTTTAAAACTGAACTTCATTGAAACAATAAATAACATATGGAGGCCTCTTATTATCTTTAAGTATTTAACTGCCACAAGTGCCTTTAAAGACCCCATGAAATCAAAATTGGTATGTCTATTAGCCATCTAAATCATATTGTACTCCCAGATGTTGACAAAATTAAAGGGAAATTTACTAAGAAATTATTTACTTACCCTTCTTAAACTCTTTCTTCTGTGGAACACAAACAATTATGTTTTGAAGGATCTATTGTGTTATTGTCCATGCAATGCAAGTCAATGGGATCCCAACTGTCAAGCTTCAAAAGGTAAGTAAAGGCAGCATAAAGGTAATCCATACGACTCGAGTGGTTTAATCCACTTTATGATGCGTTACAAAATAATATATCCTTAAAAAAAATCTTCATTTGTGTTAAGCAGAAGAAAGTCATATAAGTTTGAGATGGTGTGAACTATGCTTTTAATTTTGTCAATTTTATCAGACAGAGGCATTTAAAATGGTCTATTTCTTCCAGGAAAACTAAGCAAAAGTAATGATGTCTAGCTTACTCTACACTACATATTTTTGTCCAATCAAGAATTGATTTTCTAGAATGAGAATGTCCTAATACCACCTTCAGCTGACAAGCAAGAGGGAAATCATGGTTCATTGCTGTGACGTAACTAAAGCCTTTTGGCTATTCAAAATTATGAACCCTTTGTCCTGTTTCCGTAAGAAAAATGTCAGCACGGCAAAAAGAAGTGCTCGGCAAGGGATTTCATGGGGTCTTTAAACTGATCTCTGTATGAGAAAATAAATAAACTGAAAAGTACTGACTTCAGAGTACATACAATATGAAAGTAAATATTCACATTATTCTCTCTCTGTCTACATAGCTGTGCTGTGCGTTCCAAGATGAGAAGCACCTATATTTGGTGATGGAGTTCATGCCTGGTGGAGACCTGGTGACTCTGACCAGCAACTATGACATCCCAGAGGAGTGGGCTAGGTTCTACACGGCAGAAGTGGTGCTTGCACTGGACGCTATCCATTCTCTGGGCTTCATCCATAGAGACATCAAACCAGACAACATGCTGCTAGACCGCAACGGGCACCTTAAACTCGCTGACTTTGGAACATGCATGAAGATGGACTCGGTGTGTCCTGGGTTGTGTGATAAGTGCAGTCTGATTTGTCTGTTTGCCTAAATGAGGAGAGAGAAGGTACATCCCAATTGGTAGACTTTTCATAGTGTGTAGTATGAAAGGTTAGGATTAGTGCTTCCCTAATAATAATAATAATAATAATAATAATAATAATAATAATAACATTTGCCAAAGCTGATCGGGTGGTGTACTCTTTCTGGTGAACTTCAGAAGTGTGAGTCCATTGATCATTTTCCCGCTAATGCTGGGATGATTCTCTTTTTAATTGAGAGTTATCCTAGACCGTTTATGTCTGATTATTGCCAGATGGAGGAAGTGTTTAAGAAATGCGTTAGAAAATGTGTCAGGTAATGGTAGATGTGAAGAAATTAGGCTAGATACTGATGATAACACTCACAAGCAAATGCAAACACTATGTGATAAATGGATCTGTGGGTAATGGATACTGTCTTGCTACATATGTAAAAGTATGCTAATTGGGATGCAGCTAAAATAATTCCCATGCTGTAAGAATCTTTGTTAACACAGCCATCTTGTGGAGATAAGATGTAGTGCAGCCTGAATTTTGCTTACCTGCCATTGGATTTATAAGGTGGTTTAAAAGCTGAAGTGTGTATTTTTTCTGTTATAATACTTTCTCCTAGTCCAGCTTAATATGCAGTACAATTATAATTATAAGTAAGCTATTTGTAAACACTGTGGCTCTTTTAAAACTGTTGATTAGCTTCCTGACCAGCTCAACACAGCAACATTGGCTTAACCAACAACATGAGTTTATGGTGGGACTGTTTGCTAGTAGCACAGAAATTACACGCTTTACCTTTTAATTTCTTTATAAACACTGAATAAAATTAGTGTGCACAGATGTTTATATTTATGTGTTTACATCTGTATGTGTGTGTAAGACTGGTATGGTCCGCTGTGACACCGCTGTCGGAACTCCTGATTACATTTCACCAGAGGTTCTGATGTCACAAGGAGGGACTGGTTACTACGGCCGTGAGTGTGACTGGTGGTCTGTGGGTGTTTTCATATATGAGCTGCTAGTCGGTGAGTATGCCAACTTCCTCTGTATTCTCTTCTGCCTTGTCCTCTAACTGTTCTCTCCATCCTATTTATTTATTCTTCTGTCAATGTGGGCAGGTGACACACCGTTTTATGCCGAGTCCCTGGTGGGCACCTACGGAAAGATCATGGATCATAAAAACAGCTTGACTTTTCCAGATGACATTGAAATATCTAAGGATGCTGAAGACCTCATCTGTGCCTTTCTGACTGACAGGTGAGAGAGAGAGAGAGCGAGAGAGAGAGAGACACAAAGACAGAATGAGAAAAGCTCAGAAGAGAGAGATGAAAAGTATAATAGATAAACAAATACAGCATATAGTCAGAGTTTTTAAATATATAGTGAGTCTTTCTCCTCCCTCTCACAAGCACACATATACAGTATGTTCCTGATGAAAAACATGCAGCTCAAAACAGCCTATGCTGGTCTCCTAGCCTGGTGAGGCTGTTCTGTTTGCTGGTTTTAGAGGAGTTTTCGGCACTTTTCAGCTGGTCATGCTGGGAGACCAGGGGGCCGATCAGCTGAAGGCTACCTTAGCCAGATTGGGAGACCATCTAGACCTGTTAAAGACCATCTTGGCCAGGCTGGGAGACCAGCTAAAACCAGCAAACCATATGGCTTAAGCAGTTTTTTTCCTCAGAAGAGGCATTCCTGGGGCCTGTTCCATGAAGCTGGTTTTGGTGGCTAGCCAGGTAAGTTTTAGTTTAGTTTGCGTCAGCCCTGGGTTTTAGGTACCATGAAAATGCGTTGGCCAATAGCGGTGTTCATCGCTATAGTAACTTGCGCTCCATGGCTAACATGCTCCGTAGCAGGTTTTGTTCTGGGTAACAGATCACTCAAAGACATTGATCCAATCACCTGTGAGTAAAGTGACATCTCTGACACAATTAAATCACTCCCCCATGCCCCCTAAAGTGCACTTTACAGAAAAAGATCTTGCCACAAAATTGACTCTTCATAATAAATTATTTATTTGAGAGTCTTAAATATACACTTTTGGCACACAGAGTCTTGTATTTTATTGACATACACTATAATAGTTTTTTATTTATTATTATTTACTTAATAAAAATATAAAATATCAATGAAAATGTAAACTTAAAATAATAATAAACTTTCTTTTTTATTAAAGAAAATTTGCCCAGTTCCCAATGCACACTAAGTCCTCGTGGTAACATAGTGACTCGCCTCAATCCGAGTGGCGGAGGACGAATCTTGGTTGCCTCCGCGTCTGAGACCATGAGTCCACATATCTTATCACGTGGCTTGTTGAGCGCGTTACCACGGAGACGTAGTGAGGGTGGAGGCCTACACTATTCTTCGCTGCATCCACGCACGTCTCACCTTGCGCCCCAATGAGAGCGAACCACATTATAGCGATCACGAGGCGGTTACCCCATATGACTCTACCCTCCCTAGCAACCGGGCCAATTTGGTTGCTTAAGAGACCTGGCTGGAGTCACTCACCATGCCCTGGATTTGAACTCGCGACTTCAGGGGTGGTAGTCAGCATCAAAACTCGCTGAGCTACCCAGGCCCCTAACATAAAATAATATTAAGCTATCTATAAAACAGCTAGTAAGATGGATTAATATAATACAATACCTGCCAATAAAGATCGATTTTAAAATATTAAAAGCTTAATTACTCCACACAATGGCTATAGAAAGAGACGAATGCCTCCCAAACCCCTTCTTGCGTGGACTAGAGATGAACATATAGTATTTCACTTGAAGTTGAATAAAAGCGGTAGACAAATTACATTTAAAAAAGAACAAATACGTTTTGTTTTGGCATACCAATTATTTGTTACATGCAATATTCCGAGTGCTCTCTTTTAATTATTCAGTAGTAGCACATATTAATTTGTAGTAGTATTAAATGATATTGAGGTTTTCTTTTAAATGAATATGAATGGTTTTATATAAAAAAGTGTTTTAACTTTTAATAAGCCTGCGTGTTCTTGTTGTATACCTATATGAATTTTATCACATTCAGAATTTGTTTTCAGCAGTCCTCTTGAGCTCTCACAACAGCCACTGTGTTTCTTCTGTGTAAATGTCTTTGATTTCATCATAATTGTACTGTGATCCTTTGTGCTGTGTAAATGTGTTTTAATTCTTCATGAATTCAAATGCTTTTTCCTTTTTCATATTTTTATAACAATCTCTTGTTGTGCTTTTTAAATGATTTAAATTCGTTATACTTTCATAATGATCAGCCTTCAGTGGAGAGTTATGTCCCACAGAATCTCTCAGCAAAAGCGAATCACGCTTTCTCTAGCTCTCTCTCTATGTTTCATACTGTTCCCCAGATCAAAGCCTGAGTTGACAGAGAAATTTGATGAGCAGCATCATGGCACTAATTAAGCCTGATTGGATTGGATTGGCTTGGTTTTGTCAACTCAACCAATCCTGTAACCCTGAGTTTGTTCAACTGGCTTCATGGTATAGGCCCTGATCAAATATTTAGAGAGGGGATGTATGTTATTATGCTCTCTGTTTTCATGTAAGCAAAACACACACCCCTCCCTTTGCTTTCCGACTGTTGGAATGTCCCACAAGTGGCAGTCCACACTGCTGCAACCCTTTCAATCCAGAAGCATAGCTAGGGAGGGGAACAACTATTCCGGATTTTTGGATGCTTGTGTGTGTGAGAGAGAGAGTGGGTGTTTCGCTGCTGTTCCTCTACTCATCCATGCTCTGCCATTTCCCATCAGCCACTCGCTGTTGGAGCTTTGAGACACACACACACACCACTTAAAGGATTAGTCACAGCACTTGTGGTTCTCTGTGTTCGTGTTTGGTTTGCTGACTGGTGTTTTGGTATGTTCAGGGAGGTGAGGCTTGGCCGGACCGGAGTGGATGAAATAAAATGTCACCCCTTCTTCAAGAACAACCAGTGGACCTTCGACACCATACGAGACAGTAAGTGTGAATATACAGTAGATGACTTGTGAGCATGAATTGTGAAAAGTCACATTTATGCAGTCATTTGGTAACACTTTAAACTAAGGCTCTAAACTTTTCCTAAAGCATTAGGAATCATGAACTTTCATTGAAAATAAATTTTTTACAGCATAATGTATATTAATCTTGGTTAGTGTTCATTTATAAATATACAGTACTATTGTTCATTGTTAGTTTATGTTAATTTAAAATGCTTTAATGTTAACATACACAACTTTAATGTTAAAAATGTATTAGTTTATTAAGAAATTAACATTAACCAGGATTGATAAAAGCTGTAAAAGTGTTGTTCATTGTTTTTTTCATGGTAACAATTGCAGTAAATATTAATGTTAATGTTTACAACCTTATTGTGTTACCCAGGGGTTAAATTTGGATTTCAGAGGTGGGGGAACTCTAAAATCGGGTTATGTTAAGTGAGTTTACTTAAAACAATTAATTAAGTCAACTTTTATGCCATTTAAGTCAGAGCAACTTACATTTTTAAACAGTGAGCACGTACAATATCACGTTTGGTGGTGAAGGTAGAACATACAGGCTTTTGAGCATGCTCAGTTTGATCACTAACCCTCCAGCACCCCCCTATTTGAAACTTTGTGCACCTCTGTGAAATGGAAGTTTAAATGTTACTGTTGTAAGTCTATAAAGCCAGGCTCTACCATGGAAAACCAGGAAATATGTGGGAATTTAAATCTTTGATTTGGGACTCATATCTTTGATGTTATCCATTTGTTAAAGTCATGGAAAGGTCTTAAAAATTCATGGGTCAAAATCTGGGGGAACCTTGTAAGGCTGAGCACTATGAACTTCACATTGTTACACCTGCTACTGAGCATGCCCATTAGAGAAGCATTGTGGCTAAAGACACCACCCACTATCCTCTGGTCTTGAATTTATTTAAGTGTGTTTGGTCAGCATCCCTACTTATGAGGACATATAAATAATTTGTAAATAATCTGTTTTGAATTAATAGATGTTTTTACTCTTTATGAGTTTTTAATTATGTTTTTCTGTAAAAAGTTGTGTTTTGTTTAAAGTCACCATCAGGGTAATTAGTGTTCACTTTGAAGTTTCTTTTATTTATGAAGTTGATTCAGCTTCTAAAAGTTTGAAGTACACTCGCTAAATAGAGACGGAATGTGTCAAGGGGATCAAACAAAAACCGCTTCTGAGAATATAATAAATGGGATGGATTGACAAACAAGCATTTGTTTTTGTTCCGGACCGTACCGGCCCAATTTAACCCCTGATGTTACCCATTAATTCTAATAGTAAAACTAATAGTAATAAGTGACTTAATAACATTATGCATGTGCTAAATGGTAATGGCATACAGTTGAAGTCAGAAGTTTACATACACTTAGGTTGAAGTCATTAAAACTAATTTTTTTTACCACTCCACAGATTTCATATTAGGAATATATAGTTTTGGCAAGTCATTTAGGACATCTACTTTGTGCATGACACGAGTAATTTTTCCAACAATTGTTTACAGACAGATTGTTTCACTTTTTTTTTCTTTTTTTTTTTTTCAAAGTGCTATATAAATGCAACATTCATTCATTCTTTTAATTGACTATATCACAGTTCCAGTGGGTCAGATGTTTACATTCACTAAGTTAACTGTGCCTTTAAGCAGCTTGGAAAATTCCAGAAAATTATGTCAAGCCATTAGGCAATTAGCTTCTGATAGGCCAATTGGAGTCAATTGGAGGTGTACCTGTGGATGTATTTTAAGGCCTACCTTCAAACTCTGTGCCTCTTTGCTTGACATTATGGGAAAACCAAAAGAAATCAGCCTAGACCTCAAAAAAAATTGTGGACCTCCACAAGTCTGGTTCATTCTTGGGAGCAATTTCCAAATGCCTGAAGGTACCACATTCAGCTGTACAAACAATAGTACCCAAAGTACAAACATCATGGGACCACGCAGCCAGCATACCACGAGATGAACGTAGTTTGGTGCGAAAAGTGCAAATCAATCCCAAAACAACAGCAAAGGACCTTGCGTAGATGCTGGAGGAAACAGGTTGACAAGTATCTATATCCACAGTAAAACAAGTCTTATATTGACATAACCTGAAAAGCTGCTCAGCAAGGAAGAAGCCAATGCTCCAAAACTGCCATAAAAAAGCCAGACCCAAGTTAAACAATTTAAAGGCAATGCTTCCAAGTACTAACAAATTGTATGTAAACTTCTGACCCACTGGGAATGTGATGAAAGAAATAAAAGCTGAAATAAATTTTTCTCTCTACTATTATTCTGACATTTCACATTCTTATAATAAAGTATCCTAACTGACCTAAGACAGGGAATGTTTTCTATGATTAAATGTCAGGAATTGTGAAAAACTGGTATGTAAACTTCTGACTTCAACTGTACATATTAGATGTCTAGAATATACTAAATTCTTGCATAAGTTATTTTCATGTAAAGAGAGGAGTTAATAGATTTCCTTTTGAATTGAATTGAGTTGTTCATATATCTCTTCAGTCTGTGGCTAGAGGCTTTTGGAGCACACTTTTTTATATTTCCTGAAATTCCTCCACTTTCTCTCTACACACATACAAACATGCAGTTCACACACTTGTGCTACAAACCTGGTGACAGGGAAAGCTATTTCAGTCCTATGTAGCGTGTGGTGTTTAAACCTTTTTTTTTTTTTTTTTACTATGGTCTCCACCATATGAGAATTTTTATTGAAGTATATTATTATGTTAGATGCTGTGATTGGCCTATTTGTATGTTTTTTCTTTTTAAATGTAATATATAGCTTTGCATGATGGATGCACAATTTTCCCCTGATTATGGTTCATGGTTGTTTATGGGAAGCTGTGCTTGGTCTGTTTACACCTTGCTGTGCTTTGCATGGTAGACATGTTATGCCTCTTTTCTCTGTGTTGTTGAACAGGGCTTCACCATACTCTTATACTTTACAGTTAACTGTGCTGTACCTCACTCCACTGCTGTATGGTGCTGTCTCATATTGTCCTGCTTTGATATGTTTTGTTTGGCTGTGATTGTGCTGTGATCTGTTGTGTTGCAGTATACTGTGTTGTGCTTGTTGTATTTGTTTTTTGATGCGCGATGTTGTGCTGTGCTTTGTTGTGCTTTCTTACCTTGAGTGTAGTGCTTTGCTGTCTTGTCTTTTATGTTGTACTCTGCAGTGTTGTGCTGTCACTGTGATGTGTTGTGCTCTGTTGTGTTGTGCTGTCACTGTGATGTGTTGTGCTTTGATGTGTTGTACTGTGCTCTGCTGAGTTGTGTTGTGCAGTGCTCTGCTGTTTTGGGCTCAACCCTGCCCTTACGGGGGCACACCGCTCCTCAGAGCACAGCAGAGCACAGCACCATACAACACAGTACAGTACAACATTGCACAAGACAAGACAGCAAAGCACAATACAGAAGAGAGCACAGTACAACACAAGAAAAAAACAGCTCAGCAGAACACAGTAGTACACAATACAACACTGCACAACTGTGAGGAGTGGAGTGCTCCTATGGAGGGGGGTTTGAGGGGGACGGGGTTGATTTCAGTAAGGGTGGAACCCATCATGTGGCCCGTACACAGCTACTAATGAGAGAAGAGCCTCAAAACCACAGAGTAAGACTCTCTCTCTCTTTCTCTCTCCCTCACTCCAGTGGTGCCCTCATGCTCTTGCGCACATACTCTAATTCACTTTCTATCTTGCTTTCTGCCTCCACAGTGGCCTGTTATTAGCGGTGCAATAAAGGAGCATTCTGGGAAACTGAACAACAACAACTGCAGTTACATGCATCCATATTGTTCCAACTACTCATTCATTTTAGCTTTTCGATCTTTTTTCTAACATTTATTATATTTTAAGATTTAAAATAGAACTATTTATATTAAGCAGTCTATTTCAAAATTTAAATTAATGAGGATGTCTTTTAAAGCACCAAGATCCAACATCACCCAGCTGAAAAGACCAGATTAGAATTTCCTTGCTGGTCCAAGCTGGTTTATGCTGGTTAATGCTGGTTTAGTGATAGATTTCTATGTTGCTCACCAACACAAAAATGCTGGTCAACCACCATGGTCTTTTTTTGATAAAGCTGGTTGACCAAAGAAAAGAAGCTTGCTTGTTAAGAACCATGACAGGGACATCAGCATATCAGCATCCCATACTGTGGACCAGCATACATACAATAAAGCGTATTATAATATACTGGTGACCAGCAATGCTTTTATTTTCAAGAGGGCCCTGACTGTTTGTTTTTGGTTGTGGACATTTGAATTCAAGACATTTGAATTCAATGCAGCCCAGTTCCCATTAGATGATTGACACATGTTCTCTTAGTGTGCTCAGTAAGTGAGCTCTAGAGTTTGGGGTGTGTTTTGAATGTGTACGTGAGCATGAGTGTGTGTGTGTGTGTGTGTGCACAGTAGGTAGTAAGTAAGCACTGGCCAACTTGGCAAGTCACACACACAACTCCTCCTTTCAGTACAGTGTCTGCTTTGTACGCTACACACACTAAGCCTTTCAGCCATTCTCTCTCCGTCTCTCTCTCTCTCACACACACACACACACACACACACACACACACACACACACACACACACACACACACACACACACACACAAACAAACTCAAACAGGACACATTTCTGCTCAAATCTTCTGCTACAATATTCTCACCCCCCACCCCCTCTCTCTTACTCTCTCTCTCAGCCATGGCTCCAGTGGTGCCGGAGCTGAGCAGTGATATTGACACCAGTAACTTTGATGATGATATAAAGGATGATCCAGGAGGCACCGAGACCTTCCCCCCTCCCCGTGCCTTTGCAGGAAATCAGCTTCCGTTTGTGGGCTTCACCTATTTCAGGGAGGATCAGTAAGTGTGACAATGAGTGCGTTTTATGTGTGTTTGTGAGCAGTTGCTATTGATAGTGCGATCTCATATTGTAACAACTTTATCTAACAATATTGGTAGGTTGCGCAATATTGTAATGTAATATAACTGACGCTTGTTGAAAAACGGTTTAAACAATCCAAAGAGTTTTAACACTTTGGTTTCATTAAAAGTGGACTTCACATTGTTTTTGAACAGCTAAAAAATGCACTACACCGATTGCTTTGCTACAGTATGCCTGGTATTACTTGAACATCGTTTGACCAATGGATTTCCATGATTTTTCCAGGCCTTCTTGATTACCGAATAGGGATTTTTATATATATATATATATATATTTGTTTTTTTAGAGATTGTAACACACAAAGAGCATTTTCAAGCCAATTGAATATTTCTGAGGCAGAAAAATATATATATTTTCACGATTGAAATTGTTATGCTTTTACCTATTTCCATGAATTCTCTAGGCATGTATATCACAATTAAAATTGAGGCACTTACAATGGAAGTGAATGGGGCTAATCTGTAAGTGTTAAAATACTTACTGTTTCAAAAGTATAGCCACAAGACGTACACAGTATGTGTGATAACATGATTTTGGTGTGATAAAATTGCCGTAAACCCTAAAACCCAAAAATGACTGTAAAAATGAAAACTATACAGCTAAATTAATACAAAAGTTTTAACAGAAGAATCAATGTAAGTGCATTTATCAAATAAGCTTCACATTTCTGCCTTTAAATCATCTAAAAAATTGGCCCCATTCACTTCCATTGTAAGTGCCACACTGTAACCTAGATTTTTTTTTAAAGGAGGGACTAGTCTAAATAATTGTTTGTGGTAATCAACATTATGCCACAAATGCTGCTGATTAAGCTTAACTTGTACTGAACCCAAAATGTTTCTTTAAATGTATTCTAAAATAATATATACATAAAAAGATAAATAAATGACAAAACGTGAGAGGGAAAGACTTAAAAATTTACATTTCAGACACTGCTGCACTGTTCAAGTTTTACACAGGTATCTTGTTCTCTTCCACACATTCACTCACTCACAGATCCCCAGTGTAGAACTGTAAAACTACAGCAAATCCCCGTATGGGCTGATAGATGTGAGCAAAAGACAGGCTGTACAGTATTTTTGCTCATTAGAGAGTATGGTTATGGTAACCGTGAATGAGTGCTACATTTGTTCCATCACAACTCCCCCCTTTTTCCTTTATCCTTTCTCTGTTTCCTCCTTCGCCTTCTCAGTTTCTCCAGTGTGGCTGAGTGAAGCCACATGGGCTGCTGGCAGACCTGATTGAAGAGTTGCTTTGAGATTTTGCTCTCTTTCTCTCTTTTTCTCCTTCTTTCATCTACTCTCTTCTCATTCCCTCTCTCTTTCTAACTTATGCTCTAAACTGTCTTTTTCATCTTTAATTGATTTATAAGAATGTTTTGCTGCTGAGTAAACAAGGAAAGTCTTAGCTGCTTTCTTTCTCTTTCAGACTGTTAACCCACAAACATAACAGTTCAGAGGAGAAGACTAAAAGCTGCACTGATAGTTTCATAAAGGAGCATGGTTTATACCAATCTGAGGTACATATGTGTGTTTGGGTGTGTGTGTGGCAATAGTTTGGGGACAAAACTGACCTTTTGCTAAGCTCTCTATCCCCCCCCCACCCCCCACCGGTTTCTGTTGCTCCCTCAGACAAGCTTTACAGAATGTCCCATAGGAATAAATTGGAGATTTACAAGAGTAGAGTCATTTTCAGTAATATGTGCTCATAAAGTGGTAAACATTAAATGAATTTTAAATGGGTATTATTCTTACGATGGACCGAACGCTTGTCTGATAATATGGAGCACAGCAGCAGTTCCCAAGGTTCACAATGTCAGCAACATTTCACTAATGCTTAGCAAAGGGTCAGTTGTCCCTGCAAGTGTTCCCCTTTGGGGACATTCGGGAATGTTTGGAAAATCGATTCATAAATAAAAATAAAAATATATATATATTTTTTTGTTGTTTTTTCTAAAAATGCAGGGTTTTGGTTAGTCTTTATTAATTAAAAATATTATTAAAAATCCCATTTAGATACTGTAAATATAAACAAACGAAGCAGAGTTATATTTTAAAAGCCAGAACAGAACCATTGTACAGAACGGATAAGCAGACAGACAGTGTCCATGTAACACATTCCTGTTACTGTTATTAATAACTTAAGTTATAATAATTTGTAAGTACAAGCAGCTCTACAAAATAATTACACAGTAAATACATGTAGTTCATTAGTATTACTCAGTAATTTCTTATGTAAATACAAAGTTACATGAACACTGTAAAATAAAGTATGACAGCAAAAAAAAAAAAAAAAACACTCTATAATATTAAGAGAAGTGGAAAGCACAAAAGTAGCTCTTAGATTTCTAAAATAGATGCTCAATTGCAACTTATTCTGCAGTTAAGTTCTGTTTGGTGCCATTAACATATTTGAAATGTTTCTTTATATTATTTTGATTTTTACTGCCTTTTATAGAAGTGAAATATATTTAACATCTGTATTTTCTTTTCAACATGTGTATTTTCTTAGTCCAATGATCTGCAAAGGAAGCTGATTAAGCTGGAAGAAAAAATCAAACATGAGATGCAGACAAAGGAGGAACTGGAGAATAAATGCCGGTACAAATACTCCTATACCTGTATGCAACATACAGTATACACATATTTTACAGTGGATAATGTCTGGTGTAAATTGTTAGGAAATCCAGAATTGTGTTGGACTAGATGACAAAATGCCAAAAGCATTGATTGCTTCACTTACATCAGTGTTGTATCTCAACAGAACAGCAAATCAGCAACTGGAAAAGTTGTCAAAAGAGCTTGAAGAAGAGGTAAGGTGCATTCTTAAAATCGGAGGAGTGAAAACATGGTTCGAAATTGGTTTGAAATCAAACAGAAACTAAATGCAGCTTTTCACAGTTATCCTCATGGGATTAATAGAGCACCTGTCTCTATGCTTTAATATCCCTCTCTTTTTCTCTTGTTATAGATGAATGCCAGACAGAAGGTGGAAGACTCTCTGAGGGCACTGAAGAGAGAGGAAGCCTTGCTGAAACACCAGCGCTCAGAGAGTGTAAGAAAGGCCGGTCTGGAGACAGATAGAAAGCGTGTTCTTGAGAATGAGGGTAAGGACAACAAAGAGAACCACAGAATGGAACCTTCATTCAATTGAACAATGATTACATTGCATGTTTACATATTTGAAGTCTAGTGCACATAGAGCTGTTCAGCTTGTAGTCCTAAAACTTGGAAGAGCATTTGCCTTTTTGAGCCATGGGTTCCCTTTAAAATGTTGAATGGGTTTTTAGAAGAGTGTTCCATCATCTTCTATCTGTCCACCTGCATTATAGCTAGACACTAAGTTTATGTTCTTTGACTTACCTGAGCACAATCTCAAATGAACGCTGACTTCACTATCTTTGTCTTATCTAAGTACTCACTCTGTTTAATACTGAATCTCTTTTCTAATTCTCCAAAGAATTGGCCCAAAATTTCTCCCTAATTTACTCAGTACTAACCTCTGACATTCTCCCATCTAGAATTATTAGTTCTGCTCTGCTAAAAGTTTGATGCTAACATATTTGCCATTTCTCTGTCCTGCAGTGGGTAGCCTGAGAGAGCAGTTAGCCGAGCTGAAGAAGAAGAACCAGAATGCTCATCTCTCCACCGAGAAGAACATTCACCTGGAGAGGCAGGTGGGTCATGCAGCACTGACCACAGAAAAAATACTGTAATGTCATGAGGCAACATTTTATATCAGATTTCTGGACATTTAAACATTTGAAAACTTAAAAAATTAAACAATAGTTATTAGAGGTGAAATTATTTTTCGCTGTTAAAGGAATATTCTGGGTTCAATACAAGTTTAGCTCAATCAGCAGAATTTGTTGCATAGTGTTATCACAAAAAATAATTTGGAATCGTCCCTCCTTTAAAAAAAGCAAAATCGAGGTTACAGTGAGGCCACTTACAATGGTAGAGAATGGGGACTTTTATCAAAACATCTTATGTAATTTAGCTTCGCAGGTAAATGTATCTTGTTTTAAGGAATTTTTTATATTTTTACTTGATACTGATTAACTAAAGTGCAGTTTCTGTTCCTCACATGTATTGTCGAATAAAAGAGATTCTTATACTGATGAATTTGTCTTTAGTTGGAGGAGGTAAATGCTAAGCTTCAGGCTGAGGTAGAGGAGTTGGAGAGGCTAAAGAAGGCCCAGGATGAGGCATTGAGACAGTCCCAGCAGCTGGAGATCTCTCTCAAGGAGCTTCAGGAGCGTCTGGCCCAGATGGAGAGCATCAAGTTGGGTCTGGAACAGGACAAACTGAGCCTGCAAACCTCACTGGAGGTGGAGAAGCGAGAGAGAAGTCTGGGCTCTGAAACCATCAGTGACCTACAGGGTGAGTGCATGTGTGGGTGTGTGCGTGCTTCGGGAAAAATCATACAGAAGTAGCTGTCAATAAACATCTACCAAGCTTCAGAAAGAGATTGTGTTGCATTCTAGGGATCACACTTTCTCTTTTGGCTGTTTGTGTGCAGACAGGGTCCAAAATTAACACTCGTCATGCGCCAAATGTAAGTAAAAACTGGCTTTATGGAGTAAATTATTATTATTATTATTATTATTATTTTTTTTTTTTTTTTTTTAGTTGAACTGAATAGAAAACGATAGTCTGCCCCTATCACTGATGTACAGTATGTGATGCAATTGATTCAAATCAAAGTCCTCTTGTTTTATTTATTAGACAAATTTTACCACGGTAGAAAAAAAAAAAATAATTCCCCCTCAAGAACTGGTGACACATTTTTGGAATTCCTTGCATTAAGAAACAAACAAAACAAAAAAATTTAGGAAAAAAACACTAAATATTGTCATGGGATATACGTGTGTGTGTGTGTGTGTGTGTGTGTGTGTGTGTGTGTGTGTGTGTGTATATATATATATAATATAAAAAATATATATGTATATATATGATAATGTCAGTAAGAAATATGCTGGTAAATTTTCTTCAATTTACCCTCCATTGGTGGATGAGGCCAAAGTTACATTTTTGTCTCGCGTGTGTGTGTGTGTGTGTGTGAATGAGAGAGTGAAAGTAAATGTTTGTGTGAGCATGTAGTGGCCAGGCCCTCACTGGGTTACACAGGGCTCTTGTCTGCTGGGCTGTGCTGTTGTGTTGGTGGAGCTGCCTGCAGAGAGAGTAAAAAAAAAAAAAAAAAGTGTTATTTTAAGGTCAGAGGCAGGTAGCTGATTATGTTGTTAGACGGCTATATAAGCAGAGAAGAATGTATCTTCTGTTTTCCGTGTAACATTTTCAGTCCTGCCGACTGAGATAAAAAAAAATTAAGGTTTAAAAGTTAAGGTTTCATGGACATAAACATTTAACCTGAATTTTACTCTTTGCCTCTTGATCCACCCTTCTCTCTCTCTCGCTCCTTTCTCAGGTCGTGTTTGTGGACTGGAGGAAGAATTAAAGCACATGAAGAATTCTCTCTCAAAAGCTGAAGCAGAGAAAAGACAGGTACAGGAGGATCTTACTGCCCTGGAAAAGGTGTGTATATTAGCAAGTGACTGATTTATTTACTTCCTCAGCACAAGTGTTGTGTGGCAATGTGTATTTGTGAAACCCACTGACGTGGTGTCTTCACCTACAGGAGAAGAGCAAGCAGGAGATTGATTTCTCCTTTAAATTGAAAGCTGTTCAGCAGAATCTGGAGCAGGAAGAGGCAGAGCATAAAGCCACTAAAGCCCGATTGGCTGACAACAACACAATCAACCAATCCATTGAGGAGGCCAAGTCTGAGGCCCTCAAAGGTGAAATAACTGTTAAAGATTTGCATGTACTTAAGAATAATATTTAAAGGTATAGAGATGTAGCAGGGCTTAAAAGTGGAAAAATCTATGATAATTCAAAATCTTTAAAACTGGACATTAACAAAGTTTTAGGATTTTGAAACAAATATTTAAAGGAATAGTTCACCCAAAAATGAAAACTCTCTTATTTACACACCCTCATCCCATCCCAGATGTGTATGACTTTCTTCTTCAACAGAACAAAGATTTTTAGGAGAATATCTCGGCTCTGTAGGTCCATACAATGCAAGTGATTGGTAGTCAGACCTTTTGTAGCTCCAAAAATCACATAAAGGAAACAGAAGTAATCTATAAGACTCCAGTGTTTAAATCCATATCTTCAGAAGAGGTATAATTGGTGTGAGTGAGAAACTGTCACGTTAATAGAGAGAGAGGCAGGACCCAAACGCAGAGAGGCAAGAATGTGGGCTTTATTTACAAAGAACAAAAATACAAACCAAAACACCCGTGAGGGGGAAAAACAGAATAATTAACTAGAAAAACTCAAAAAGCAGAAACCAACCAAAGTAATCACAGGAACAGGACAAGACGAATGGATATGAAACAGCACCAAAATACAATAACAAACGATTTGACACCAGACTCAACACGAGGAGAGCTTAGAGGTAATTAATGAGGGACGGGAGCTAGGCAATCAGCGTTCCCATGGAAACGGCAATCACTGAAACACATGAGGGAAAACACCAACACGCACAGACATGGCACACACAGACATGACACTCATACGAGACAGACAGACAGTCATGGGTGGCACAGTCAGACCCGACTGTGACCGAAACAGATAAAAATTAAGTCCTTTTTTTTTTTTTTTAAATCTCCATTTTAACTTTCACTTTCAGATGTGAAAGTGAAACTAAACAGGCACCACATGTGACTTTCAGATGTGAAAGTGGAGATTTCAAGTAAAAAAAGGACTTAAATTTTGATCTGTTTCTCACCCACACCTATTATATTGCTTCTGAAGATATGGATTTAACCACTGGAGTCTTATGGATTACTTATATGATTCCTTTGTGATTTTTGGAGCTACAAAGGTCTGATCACCATTCACTTGCATTGTATGGACCTACTGAGCTGAAATATTCTTCTAAAAATCTTTGTTTGCGTTCTGCAGAAGAAAGAAAGTCACACACATCTGGGATGGCGTGAGGGTGAGTAAATTATGAGAGAATTTTTATTTTTGGGTGAACTGTTCCTTTAAGATCCTGCACTATTGACCATGTTAACTCCTTTGTACAAAAGGTCAGAATGTCACAAGATACTCTTTAAAACATTCCCAAATCATACTGAAATAAAATGAATCATCACATTTTAAACAAACTTATGGAGTCCATGCCAGCTCAAATGCATGCTGTCATTAAAGCAAATGGGAGCATACCAAATACTGAGAAGTCTAAAATGTGTTACTTTTTCATTTGAACGTTTCACTCAAATTGTAATAACAAATATAATTTACAAGGGGAAAAAATTTAGAAAACTGCAAAACCAGAAGCTTTTCACAAGTGTTCTCAGACTTTTGAACCCTTTAGTATGCATAGTATAGTCATATATACATGCATAGTCTTTGCATAAAAACATAATTGTGATGTAAGAATATTCCCTCACTACAAAAGTACTTTTCCACATTCCCTTCCATCTGAGTAAATCTTTCTGAAATCTGTAGTATAAGCCTGTGGCTCTTTGTGGTGTATGTTGTGCTTCAGCATAAAGCTGTGACATTGTGTTTGTGAAACAGATATGGAGCATAAGCTGCTGGAAGAACGATCTGCAAAGCACCAGTTGGAAAGCAGACTGATGCAGTTGGAAAAGGAAAACACAATATTAGACTGTGATTACAAACTAGCCAAACACGAGCTTCAGGAGCTCCGATCACTCAAAGAAAAATTCACTGAGGAGGTCTGTTTTTGTGTCTGCTTTTGCCTGTCTGACTGACTCTTGACTAAGGCTGTTTAAATGTCTGTAGGAATTATGTGTATATTTTGTGGTAATAAAGTATTAATTATTTCACTGACACTTTTGTCTGCTTACTAGAAATACAGAGATTAAATTGATACACAAATACGTAAAAAAAAACAAAAAAACATCCGAAAATACACACACAAAAAGAGATTGAATTGATACAGGAAATATATAATTTGTACTTAAAAACACACAACAAAAGATTGAACTGATGCAGAATATTTGTGTGACTTGCTGTCTGTCTAGCTGACTGACTGATGACTGTCTATTTATCTGTGTTATATATGTCTATCTATATCTCCCTGTTTTATTCTGTGCCTGACCTGCCATTAATACAACAGTTTGCATGTAGAAGTATTACTATATTAGAATGTAAATGAGAAAGACGTTTGATCTAATCAAGTCCTTTTGTGTGCGTGTGTGTGTGTGTGTGTGTGTGTTGCAGGTGGAGGTGTTGAGTGTGCGGGTACAGCAGGAGACTCAGAAGAAGACTCTGTTTCAGTCTGATATGAAAGTGCAGAGGCAGGAGATCAGCACCCTGCGCTCCTCTGAGAAACAGCTCAAACAAGAACTCAACCATCTACTGGAGCTCAAACTCAATCTGGACAAACATAATCAGGAGCTGCTCAGGTCAGTGTGTTACTGATCCACTCATAAGTTTTTCATGGGTTGCAGGTTTGTTCTGATTGGATCACAGACAGCTGGGAAGAAACAAAGCTAAATGTAGAAATGTATAAATAGGGTAATCAACTTTTAAAAGGCCATGCATCCAAGCAAACTCCACAGTATTTTGGCACAAATTCACTTTGCTAATACTAGTACAACTTTTAGTCAAGTCTGTGTCACAAGTATTAATATCATATACTAGGCCAAGTCGCATTTCTGCTGTTGTTAATGCATTTACCAAATTTTCCTATTCAGCATATGTACTCTTCTTCATTTTTTGGACCTAAGCAGTTAATGGTAATGTCAGTTAATTTCTGCTTTTGATTTCAAGGACATTTGTGTTTAATTTTGCAGAATTTTGGAACTGTGTTTGTTTGCAATTTTACAAGTAACATTTGTGAATCATCAGGTTTCTGTTCTCTCTGTTCAATCAGGGAGCGAGAAGAAGTGGATGTACAGCTAAAAGAGTTGAAGGATCAATTGGAAGCAGAGCAATATTTCACCGTACGTCTGGCTTGGTTTAGCATATTTTGTGAGTGAATGTGTGAAGGGTTTATCTGTGTGCAGGTGTCTGTTGATTGTAACTGTTTCTGCTTCCAGAAACTGTATAAAACTCAGATTCGAGAGCTGAAGGAGGAGAGTGATGAAAAGACTAAACTCTACAAAGATGCTCAGCAGAGACTGCTGGATCTGCAGGAAGAGAGGTGTGTGTATGAACTGACCCTTCGCTTAGCTCCGCCCCCCTTGACAAACTCTGCAGAACTTCCGATAGAAATGAATGGGAGATTGCCTTAAATGATGCTATTTTTGGCTAAATATTCTCATAAAAGGAGTTGACAATATTCTTGCATAAGCTGGAATGATGAGTGACACTGTAAAGTATATTTATCCGGCATTTTTGTGTATAAGAAATAGATAAATTACACCGTAATTCCATTGAAAACTGTGGAGACTGTGAATCAGAATCGAGCAAACGATCATCACAGTCACATATAAAGAGAAAAGCATAATTTGTTAGTGATTACACACCTGATATTATTAGTGTAAGTGAACAGAACTGCTCATAATGTCTCAAAGCATTCACTATGATGCTTTGAACTCCTTATTTACTTTACTAAGACCTGAATCAATACGTAAATTAATAAATGTTAACATATTAGCTTTAATTTACCTTGGAGCAAATGTAGGTGGCCTTGCCGATGTTATTCATGTTTATTTTGGAATGAGGGCTGACATAGCATGCTCTTCTCAATATTTATTTAAAGATTTTTTTCAAAAAAAAGAAAAAAACATGTATCCTCTCTGGGTTCCTCATGTCACTATTACAAGTGACCCAGCAACAATGTTTTTTTTTTACATTTTGTGGACCATCTCTGTAAAATTCTGTTTTAAACTACTCAAACACACATTACTACCGTAGACTCTTGTTGGAAAAAAGCAAATGCTTGTCAGAGAAATGGCGCACCGCAACAGTTGCTAAGATAGGATTGGTCATAAATGCTTTTAAGGCGGGGCTTAGTGAAGGGTCATTTATATGGAGAGCCGGCAAAACATACCTTATTTTAGTCAAGGGGCAACCAAACCCATGTTAGTCAGAGCACCTCCAATTGAAATGAATGTTAAGCACAATGTTAATTGATTTAGCCACAGCTTATATCCAGTAAAGAGAAAGAGCAGGGTCCAAAATTAACTTTTTGCCAAAACTGCCAATACATTTTTACCTTCCACAAATACTTCTTGCCTACACAAAACTTTATTTTGCATTATTATTAGCAACAAAATTATCAAAGCAAAGAAAGTTTAAAACACAATGGAAATCAACCACAGCACAAATTAAGCCACAACACATCATCACAATGCAACAGAAATAAGCTGGAACACAATAAATTAAGCCACAATAATACAAAATTAACAGAAAAAATATATATTTTTAAACAGTGCATTTGTTTGGTTGTGTTGTGGCTTAATTTTGTGTGTTGTGGCTTAATTTTGTTGTGCTGTGTTTTTGGTTTTCAGCCTTTATTTGCTTTGCTAATTTTGTGTTGTGCACCCCTGGGCTACCATCATTTTCCACTAAAGTTCAAGACATCAGAATATACATGAATCGTGAAAGATGTTTTCTTTAGTAGACAGTTTTAAACAAAGTCATCAGCCAACTGGTGAGTAGCTTCAATTTAGCATAGCCATTTTTTAACCAACCAAAACCAATTTTTTTCTGCTTTAATATTGGTCCCTGAGTAAAAGCAATAGACCTTATTCAGGCTAGTGCCATCTTTAGTGAGAATGACAACGGGGCTGTGAGGGATAGACTTACAGTCTCTTCAATGGGCTGTACTGCAGTTTAAAGTCTTTTTGGATCATTCTGCGGACAAAACATTGATAAAATATCTGTCCAAGAACATTTAGTATACAAAGAACTGCAGACAACATGAGCTGTGGAAAATCAGATGTTATTTAGGAGCTTTATACAGCTTTATACCATTCATACCATTGAAGAGATGGTATAAAGCTCCTACATCCCCCACACCCTTGTTGTCATTCCCATTAAAAATCAAAGATGGCGCTACCGTGAATACGGTCTACATGCTAGTGAAACCATATAAATTATAAATACAGCAGAAAAGTCTAGATGAACAAGAAAATAAGAGTTTGAGGGTTTTTGTGTGTCTACTGTATATAGGGACTCATTAGCAGAACAGCTGGAGGAGAGTCTGACGAAGGTTGACTCTGAGCAGTTGGCGCGCTCCATCGCTGAGGAACAGTACTCCGAGCTGGAGAAAGAAAAGATCATGAAGGAGCTGGAGATCAAAGACGTGATCGCCAGACATCAGCAGGAACTTGGCGAGAAGGACAGTACCATCAGCTCGGTGAGAAAGTGAGGGAGAGAGAGAGAGAAAATGAGAAAATAGGAATTTGGATTGTTCTTAATGTCCTTTTCTCTTCTGTGTAATATAAGCTGGAGGAGTCTAACCGCACACTGACTGTGGATGTTGCCAACCTGGCCAGTGAGAAAGAGGAGCTCAACAATAAGCTCAAACATCTACATCAACGTGAGTAGACTGCTGGACTAATGAATGGCACTTTCCTCGAATAGCGTACAAAATAGGGCCGGGGGCTCTTAAATAGTTTTTTGCTTTTTCAACTAATGAGAAGTGAAAGAGTTGATTGTCAACCTCAGGAGGTCAGATTTATACAAGATTGGGTAACAGGGTTGTACATTTCACCTAAATTAACTTGCTAGTTTTGGGACCAAATGTTAGTTTGTAGTTATTGCTAAATTTATATTTCCTTTTATTTAAATAGCTACTTTTAATGGTAGGTTAATTTTATGTTAGAAAATAGTGTATCTAATAGTTTTCACATGGGATATGTGCCTCTAATGGTTTAAAAGAAAAGTGAGGGGACACCAGTGTACTGTATTTTTGGAATGTGCCAAATGACACTGCTTATTATAGTAACATGAAATGAGTGATGTTATAAATGTGCTATAACACATTTATAAATGTATACACAGAGCTGGAGAAGGCCAGAGAAGATGAAAAACAGATGAAAGATTTGAAGCTGTTCTTTGAGAAGCAGATCCAATCTGAGAGAACCCTCAAAATACAGGTGTATATGGGAGGAAGTGAGGGTGGCCGAACACCTCACTTAAAGGGAAAGTTCACACAAAAATTAAATTCTGTCATCATTTACTCACTGATGTTGTTCCAAACCTGTATGACTTTTCTGTTCCTGTATGTAGAACACAATAACACATGAATGTATGTGTTATGTGTTCTACAGAAGAAAGTGGGTTTGTAACAACATTGGAGTGAGTGAATGATGACAGAATTTTCATTTTGGGTGAACTTTCCCTTTAACCTGTTGAGAAATATTTTAATGAAGGGTTTATAACTGTACATATGCTTTTTACTCTTAAATTGAGATTGTTTTCATAATTTTTAGAATACGTGTTGCTAGCATGTCTGAGGTAATTGATAACATCAACTGTCTGTATTAGGCTGTAAACAAGCTGGCGGAGGTTATGAAGAAGACGGGTGACAGGCCACGGCAAGGCATCGATACTGACATCCGCAGGAAGGAGAAAGAGAACAGACAGCTGCAGTTGCAGCTACGTACTGAGAAAGAAAAACTCAACAATGTTATGATCAAATACCAGAAGGAAGTCAATGAAATGCAGGCTGTGAGTTATACATACAACATCAGTGCAACAGAAATTTAAGTGTAGTCATGCAGTTAGTGCTGACCTGTAGCAGGCAGGAGATGAAGTAATGGTAAAAATGAGCAGTTTATTGAATAATGTTAGTTGCGTCTTTCTCAGTGCTCAGTTTGACTTCATCTGAGCTGCACAAATCAACAAGTGTAATTATACTAAGCAATGTCAGTGGAAAATAAGTGCTTCTCAACATTGTCTTGTGTAATGTTGAAGACCTTGAAATAAAGACAACACCTTATCTCTAACTTGTAAAGAAGATACAGCACACCACATAAGATTAAATGGAAATAGCAACAAACCACAGAAAGAGCAAAAAATATATTTCCCTGAATTTATTCTAATTTCAGTTTATTCTAATAATCTCTGGCTCCATCAGGAATCCCAGATCTGTCCAGAAATCCTTTCCTGTTTAGAATGGCAGTTCTTAAATAGTAATCCATTTCAACTCAAAGTGTTTCCCTCTGTTTGCAGATGATAGCAGAAGAATCTCAGGTGCAGCTGGAGCTGCAGATGGCTCTGGACAGTAAAGACAGTGATATTGAGCGTCTGCGCTGCCAGCTCACTTCTCTCAACATCCACTCTCTGGACACCACCAGCATCAGCAGTACTGGCAACGACCTGGAGCAGGATGGCAATTATCCAGGTAGTTATCTATGTTATGTCCCTGCAAGCACTGAACCGCCCGATGTGCTGATCACTGGTGACATACTGAATATTTTCTATGTAAAATAAATGCTGGTGATATACTGTAAAATTAAGCAACATTGTAAAAATTGCAGTGATTTTACTTCAGTTTTTATTTGGCCATTAAGTTTCCTAAAAAGCATGTCAATAGACTAGGTTCATGATCCCTGCTTGTCGCAACTTAAGTATGAGAGCATTGAAGCATGTAGCAAAAATGCTGTTAGAGTTAGTCGGTAAGTTCAGTTCATTTCGATGAATCAGTTCAAACTCTCCGTTTCAATGAATTGATTTAAAAGTCTAATTCATCAGTTTGTTTGAATTAGTCCCATCATAGTCATTCAAAAATGTTTGCAGAAGTCCCTGCAACATTGTTTTTGGCCACATACACACTGATACGTTTTCATTTGAAAATGCATTGATTTTGCTATGTTTATGCCTCTCATCCATACTAGAATGCTGTTTTCCTCCACCAAAATTTTTTTTTAAAGAGATTTTTGAAAGCGCTCTCTAGTACCACATACTTTGGAACTATGTCGTTAGGAAACTGAAAACTGAATTTTCAAATGAAAGAGGATTAGTGTGGACGTGGCCTTAGTAAAAAATAAATAGTAATAATAAATAGGTAAATATTGCTCTTTATTAAAATGTATTGGTATATTGGAGCATAAAATAATTAAAGTGATTAAAAAATAAATACCTTGTGTTCAGTAAGTGAAAAATAGTGTGGAAAACACACCTTGATTATTTTTAACTAGATTTTAAAGGAATATTCTTGGTTCAATACAAGTAAAGCTCAGTCAACAGCATTTGTGGCATAATGTTGACTACCACAAAAATTTATTTCGACTTGTCCCTCCTTTTCTTTAAAAAAAGCAAAAATCCTACCACCCCTGGAGTCGCGAATTCGAATCCAGGGCATGCTGAGTGACTCCAGCCAGGTCTCCTAACCAAATTGGCCCAGTTGCTAGGGAGGGTAGAGTCACATGGGGTAACCTCCTCGTGGTTCTCGCTCTCGGTGGGGCACATGGTGAGTTGTGTGTGGATGCCGCAGAGAATAGCGTGAAGCCTCCACACGCACTATGTCTCCGCGGTAACGCGCTCAACAAGCCACGTGATAAGATGCATGGATTGACAGTCTCAGACGCGGAGGCAACTGAGATTCATCCTCCAGCACCTGGATTGAGGCGAGTCACTACACCACCACGAGGACTTAGAGCGCATTGGGAATTGGGCATTCCAAATTGGGCAGAGCAGTGAGGGATTGGTTTTGTTGACAATACATCGTCATGGCAAGAAAGTTTATCACACTAAAATCATGTTAACATGCATATTGTTTACATCTTGTGTCTATACCTTTGAAATGGTGAGTATTTTAATGTTTACAGATTGGTCCCAATTTACTTCCATTGTAAATGTCTCACTGTAACCCAGATTTTGCTTTTTTAAAGAAAAGGAGGGGCAGGTCAAAATACATTTTTGTGATAATCAACTTTATGCCACAAATGCTGTCTATTGAGCTAAACTTGTATTGAACCTGGAATATTCCTTTAAATTTTAACTAGCCTAGATTATAACTGTTGTCTTCTTTATACTTCTCATTTTATTCATTGTTGTTCTTTTTTTGCGTAGATTTTAATCTACTTGGTTACATAAACAATCACCTTTTTAAGCCTTTTCTGGGTAATTCCATATACTGTATATCAAGGTATACAGTATAATATTATCAAAATGCTGTAAAAATATTGAGATATATTGTTCTTTTAGCTATATTACCCAGCCTTACTTATCAGTATATTTGAAAAATGCCACTCTGTCTCTCTTCTTCACCTTAGATTTGGTTAGCTTTTCGTTCTCTTTTTGTCTGGTCTACTCCACTATAATCACTCCTTATCTCTTTTATGATGTTCTTTTTTTCCCCTTGCTCATAATGGCTCACTGAAATTGTGCATCGTTTTACTACTTTCTTTTTTCTTCTTTCTTTCACTCTTTTCACTCCTTCCCTCTTTCTTTTATCATGATGCCACTGTAGTCCGCATCACACACTCTCACACCTCAGAGTCTATGTCCTTCACGTACCAGCGAAGCTCCAAGTCACTGTGTATTGATACCCGGCCATGCCAGATTGCCCCTCTGTTCCCCTCTGACTCAGAGGAAGAGGAGGATGAGGAAGAACATTGTGGGCCAAGGCCCGCCCTCACATATGAGAGGCCCACTGACCAAAAGCCTGCAGGTGACCCTGCATGAAAACATATCATTACGCAGACATACACGCACTCTGTCTTTAATAATCTCGTTCTGTGTCCAGTTCCATGGATGTGTCTCCAAACCTAGAGAGCTGCCTACCTAGACAGCATTTTTGGGGATCAAATGTTCAAATCAGGAAGTCAAGGTTTGGTTGGCTAGCATGGGCAGTCAGTCCCTGCTGGTAGTTGCTGGAACTGCTCTATTATTTGTACAAAAAGCATGTTTCTCCATTGACATACATTTAAAAGTAATCATGTATTCTGAAAGAAATTATATTTTTTGCAAGAAACATAGAAATCACAAATATTTCAGTGTCCAATTTTTCTGGGAAGGCTCTTAAAAGCATAATATGAACTTTGCCAATTGGCTCAAAAAAATTGTCTCGAACTGAGAGGCCATTAAATAAAGATGGATACTTTCTGGGCTGAATGTACCAGCTGAGCAACTGTTCAGATGAAAGGAAATGCTAACAAATAGCTTTCTCCAGGTATTGTAGACCTCCTTAGTTCGAGTGTGCCTATGTTGCTCAATGATGCTGCCTAGGTAGGCGGCTTACCAGGTTTTGAAACACATTCACAGTCTTTCTAATAATTTGGTTTGATGCTCATGGGTTTTTACATAATTTACATGATAATGAGATACTTCTCACCTTGTGTGTTTTAACACTACTGATAGAGCAAAACCTTTTCATTCCAGGAGACATTTGGTACAGATGTGTGTTCTGCAAATCAAAGCCATTTTCAAGGCCTAAAATTGTTTGAAGATAAAAAAATGATCTGTTTGATCATGTTCAGTCTGGCTAACCTGTGTTGCCTTGGAGTCTTATATGTAATTTGTAACACTCTCTTCTGTTTTTGTGTACAGATGCTAGTCTAGAGGGATGGCTCTCATTGCCTACCAAGAACACCAAAAGACTTGGCTGGGATAAGAAGGTAATGGTTCAGAAATAGTAAAGTTTTAAACTTCACAAGCCACATCAACAAAACCTCTCTGATCATCTGTGCATGTATCTCTGTGAATTGCAGTATGTGGTGGTAAGCAGCAAGAAGATCCTGTTTTATGAGTCAGAGCAGAACAGAGAGCAATCCAGCCCATTCATGATTCTGGACATAGAGTGAGTTTGAAATGCTGCACACACATTTCGTGCTCTCTTGAAAAGTTACTTTCAGCTAGCTGGAACAAGCTGGTTCATGATGGCTGTTGCTGGCCTCGCTGGTGGACCAACATAGGGATCTAGTGAAACTGGTCACTAAGGATGGTTTTTCTGGTGAAACTAGTTGACCAGGGAATTCTTGCTGGTTAAGCTAGTTAAAAATCAAGGTGGAGACACTGACTATTAGCATCCAAAACACAGCATATGCTGGTCTTTCTAGCAGGGGTGTGTGAAGAGTAGCAAACAATTTAATTTTTTAAATACTTGTAATAATTGTTACATTTTTCTGAAATGAATCGGAAAAGTCACGAAGACTTGTGTAGAGTATGTTTAGAGGAAAACCAGTTCACAAATCAGTCTGAATGATTCATACGAGAATCAGTCCGAATCAAAACGATTTTAAAAAATCTAAAATCTAGCATGTTCAAAAATCACAAATGATTGAAACGACATGGAAAAGTTATGTGGGAACCCTGTATTATAGCAGTGATATTTAGTAATATGATGGCAAATGTGTTATAATAATGTTATAAATCACATTAAACACTAAACAACTCAAAAACCTGCTGATAAATGGTTGCACTTACAAAGCAGTACCTAATCCAGTGTTTCCAGTTTTTTGCCACAGCACCATCAGTAAGGCTCAGGTATCCCTTCATCAAAACAAAACCAAAGATGTGTACAAAATGCTAAATGTCATATAAAAATATATAAGTAGCATTTATATATAAATATAATTTATGACAGTTATCCCAATGAGCCGTAAAGTGCACAATTATATTAGACTAATGCTGTTAATTTATACTGGGCCAAGGATATTCTAACTTGGTACATTGCGGAATATTAAAGGAATAGTTCAACCAAATATAAACATTTTCTCATCATTTACCTCATGCCATCCCAGATGTGTATGGATTTCTTACTTCTGGTGAACACAAACAAAGATTTTTAGAACATTTTCTCAGCTCTGTTGGTCCATTCAATGCAAGTGAGTGGTGGCAAGAACACTGAATCTCAAAAAAACACATGAAAGCAGCATAAAAGTAATCCATACAACTCCAGTGGTTAAATATATGTCTTCAGAAGCTGAAGATATGTATTCATATGGATTACTTTTATGCTGCCTTTGTGTGCTTTTTTGGACTTCAAAGTTCTGGCCAACAACTGACTGTAAAGAACAAAGTATATTAAAAGAGACATTTTCAATGACAGATTGATTACATGGATCTTATCTTTGGACACACATTAAACGGAACAAGTCAAGCCAAACTTTCACTCTCAACACAGAGTGAAATGTTCTCGGTGCTTAACTTCGCATACTAAAAGATGGATTTGGAGATTTTAAGATTGGATATGAAGATCGTGATTAATCAGAAATCTATATATTTACCTAGCCCTAATTCCTGTTTTTATTTTAAGTCATACATTTTGTTTTTAAGTGCAGTTAAGTATGTACCTTCGACTGGGAATCACTGACCTAATTCATTTATTATAATACATCCCTTCCTTTTTCCCGTCTTAGCAAACTCTTTCACGTGAGACCTGTCACTCAGACAGACGTGTACCGCGCAGATCCCAAAGAAATCCCACGGATTTTCCAGGTAACATGCTTAATTTGTGAATTGCGGAAATGCATACGCTGTATATTAAGAATGATTTGGACAATTCAGCATGCTTCAAATTTAACCTTACAACACCCTGTCTTCCTCTGTTCTCTCTATAGATACTATATGCTAATGAGGGAGAGAGCAAGAAAGAGGAAGTTGCTGTGGAACCATTATCGGCAGCTGAAAGGTCGTCGTTTATCCCACACAAAGGTCACGAGTTTGTGCCCACGCTCTACCACTTTCCCTCCAGCTGTGAAGCCTGTCCAAGGCCTCTGTGGCATGTCTTCAGGCCCCCACCAGCCTTGGAGTGCAGGCGCTGCCGTGTCAAATGCCATAAAGATCACATAGATCGAAAGGAAGAGGTCCTTGCTCCTTGCAGAGGTCAGGAGGTCACACTCACAGAGCATTGTGAATTCAGATTTATCTTCATACTCTAGATTGTTATACACATGTGAATTTTGAAAATGGACATGGGTGCTAGAAGACTTGCTGTAGCATTATTTGTGATGCTAGTATAAATTAGATATAAGCTTTAGAGCTTCCTTAACCTCCTGAGTCCCCCACGTGACTGCTGTGTGCATTTTTCATTTCCCTTTTTGATTTGTAACTAGTAGCATCTTGTTTCGCATTCACACGATGGGCAAGGAGGAGGCGGGAATTGGCTGAGCAGTCAACGTAAACTTTTAATAAACAAATGCACAGCGGGCCTGGGTAGCTCAGTGGTAAAATACGCTGGCTACCACCCCTGGAGTTCGCTAGTTCGAATCCCAGGGCGTGCTGAGTGACTCCAGCCAGGCTTCCTAAGCAAGCAAATTGGCCCGGTTGCTAGGGAGGGTAGAGTCACATGGGGTAACCTCCTCGTGGTCGCTATAATGTGGCTTGTTCTCGGTGGGGCACGTGGTGAGTTGAGCGTGGATGCCGCGGTGGATGGCGTGAAGCCTTCACACGCGCTATGTCTCCGTGGCAACGCACTCAACAAGCCACGTGATAAGATGCGTGGGTTGGCGGTCTCAGGCGGTCTCTTCATCCTCCGCCACACGGATTGAGGCGAATCTCTACGCAACCACGAGAACTTAAAAGCACATTGGGAATTGGGCATTCCAAATTAGGGAGAAAAGGGGAAAAATCCAAAAAAAAAATTTTTTTTAAACAAATGCACAAAATACAACACAAAACTGCTTTCCAGCATGACACAAAATACACACACACAAGACTGCTGCGTGTATCTCTCTCTCTCTCTCTCTCTCTCTCGAACTGGTGTTCCCGGCTCCTCTTTATCCCTCTCCTGGCTGATTGGGCTGATTCTGCTCTGGGTGTCCATTGTTATGGCCCGGCCATGCCGCCCTCCTCGTCACACACCTAAAAACAAGCAAAAAAATTAATAATTCTTGAGCATATAGTTTTCCTAAAAACTGATGTCCACATACACTATATTGCCAAAAGTATTCGCTCATCTGCCTTTAGACACATATGAACTTAAGTGACATCCCATTCTTAATCCATAGGGTTTACTATGACGTCGGCCCACCCTTTGCAGCTATAACAGCTTCAACTGTTCTGGGAAGATTTTCCACAAAGTTTAGGAGTGTGTTTATGGGAATTTTTGACCATTCTTCCAGAAGCGCATTTGTGAGGTCAGACACTGATGTTGGACGAGAAGGCCTGGCTCGCAGTCTTCGCTCTAATTCATCCCAAAGGTGCTCTATTGGGTTGAGGTCAGGACTCTGTGCAGGACAGTCAAGTTCTTCCACACCAAACTCGCTCATCCATGTCTTTATGGACCTTGCTTTGTGCACTGGTGCGCAGTCATGTTGGAACAGGAAGGGGCCATCCCCAAACTGTTCCCACAAAATTGGGAGCATGGAATTGTCCAAAATCTCTTGGTATGCTGAAGCATTCAGATTTCCTTTCACTGGAACTAAGGGGCCAAGCCCAGCTCCTGAAAAACAACCCCATACCACAATCCCCCCTCCACCAAACTTCACAGTTGGCACAATGCAGTCAGACAAGTACCGTTCTCCTGGCAACCGCCAAACCCAGACTCGTCCATCAGATTGCCAGATGGAGAAGCGTGATTCGTCACTCCAGAGAACGCATCTCCACTGCTCTAGAGTCCAGTGGCGGCGTGCTTTACACCACTGCATCCGACGCTTTGCATTGCACTTGGTGATGTATGGCTTGGATGCAGCTGCTCGGCCATGGAAACCCATTCCATGAAGCTCTCCACGCACTGTTCTTGAGCTAATCTGAAGGCCATATGAACTTTGGAGGTCTGTAGCGATTGACTCTGCAGAAAGTTGGCGACCTCTGCGCACTATGCGCCTCAGCATCCGCTGACCCCGCTCTGTCATTTTACGTGGCCTACCACTTTGTGGCTGAGTTCCCAATCGCTTCCACTTTGTTATAATACCACTGACAGTTGACTGTGGAATATTTAGTAGCGAGGAAATTTCACGACTGGACTTGTTGCACAGGTGGCATCCTATCACAGTACCACGCTGGAATTCACTGAGCTCCTGAGAGCGGCCCATTCTTTCACAAATGTTTGTAGAAGCAGTCTGCATGCCTAGGTGCTTCATTTTATACACCTGTGGCCATGGAAGTGATTGGAACACCTGAATTCAATTATTTGGATGGGTGAGCGAATACTTTTGGCAATATAGTGTATTTGGACAGCGGGACTAAATTGTGAAATTTGAAGTAATACCAAACTATCAGTTAGTTTGTGTCCAGGAGTGTTGATTATTCATGTTTTTGAGACGTTATAGACAATGTTATAGATTTTCTATAAAGCTGAATAAATAATTCAGATTAAAAATAATGGCTAGCATCATCAAATCACTGCCAACCATGTTAAAATAAAATTTTGCATTATAAAATTCTGAATTTATGTACTGATTATCATTGCCCCATGACTGCCAAACACGTTGAGCAGTCCAAACATCATCTGCCGCCTGAACTGAACTTTTAGTCGGATTTTAGGTGTGAATGCACTTAGCTGCATAGAAAGCTATAGGATGCACCCTTGCTCCCTATTTAGTAAATGACTTAACCTCCAGTGCTGTCTGTCTGCACTGGTCTCAGAACAGTTCAAAATGCACCTTATTTTCATCCTAACTCCATATAAAGCATCTGAAAGCAACATTTTTCAGCTTTTGCATGAATACATTTATTCTCAATGTGAAAAATGCACAGTAAATATACGGGAATGCATTTACTAATGTTAATGAATAGAACCATATTATACATCGATAAGAAAATAAAATACAACAAAATTTATATTAAAATGAAGCGAAATGACCCACAGATGTGTTAATGTTGAAAATTATTCAAAATAACTAACATGTTTTTTCGTCTTTTGAGGGAATGTGGTCCCATTTTCCACACATGTGGACATGTTTATTAGAGCACTGATGCTCGAAATATGAATGGATTTTTTAAAGCGGCATATCAAACAAAACTAGAGATGCTACTCTTTACAACCAAACAGGTTTCAATAAGAAAACTAAAAGAGGATTCTTACCAGAGGCACTTTCCCGTAGTAGTGCTTCCTAGAAATTAACGTCATGCTGTAATGTCACGTGACGCGGTGCACCAGGTTTAACCCTTAAATGACAGTGTAGAGTCCTGTGAACAGTATTCAGTCTTTTTAATTTATTTAAATTATGCGTTGTGCATAGTGCAGCCAAAATACAATATCCATACATGTGGAGGCTGGGTTGCACAAGGTTAAATGTCCTGTATGGGTATTGAACTCGAGAGAAGCAGTAGGGTCCAAAAGTCTGAGACCACATTAAAAGTCTGGGATTTAAAATCCCATTTTTAAGTTTTAGGATTTAGAAAAAATTTAAACAAAGTTGTGATGTAAGATATATAAAACATATTTAAGATTCTGGACTGTTTACGGGTTACTAATGAAATGTAAGGAAATTTGTGACATTGACTTTAATTCCTTTGTACAAAAGATCAGATTTCCTTGCTTTCATTGAAGCACACAAGATGCTCTTTGCAACATTCTCAAATCATGCTTGATAACATGGATCATCAGGTTTTGCACAGACTTGTGGAGTCCATTCCAGCTGGAGGACATTTTGTCATTAAACCAAAAAGTGGGACAAACCAAATACTAAGAATTACTGAACTACTTTTCAATTCAACATTTTCCTCAAATTATAATATAATTTGCAATTAAAATGTATGTATTAAATTAGACTTTTGTACCCCACTGTATCAACAGGCAGCGTAAAAAGTACTCTCATGTGTATGGAATACAACTGACCTGTCTCAAATTTTCTTTTCCAGTAAACTATGACATGTCAACGGCGAAAGACCTCCTGCTGCTTGCCAGCTCCACAGAAGAGCAGCAGAAATGGGTCAGCCGCTTGCTCAAGCGGGTCCCAAGAAAACCTGTAGCCCACACCCCAATTCTAGCTATATCTCCTCCCCCTTTCGAGGGATCTCCTCCACCTGGGCTGTCCCCTCAACCCTCTCCTCACCTGTCCCCCCGTTCCTCCCCCAGCATGTCCCACAGAGGAGCCATCAAAGTGCATTCCACCCGACAGCAGCACTCACCCAGCACCAGGTGAAAAGAACCAGAAGTGTATTATATGATGACTAAAGGGAGTTAATTGACAGTAGTAAATGTGGCGTGTAATTTTTTTCAATGTTAAAATTATTATCCCAGCTTAATATGCAGAGACAACTATAAGTAAGCCATCTATAGGTTAATTTAATCTAAAAGTGTAAACAGTGTGGCTCTGTGGCACACAATGTCAACACTGCTCTGTTTTAGCATCCCAACCAACCCGACACTATTGTCACTGTTCTCAATCCAGACCTTCAAAAATGTAAGTGCAGTTGTTACAGGGAAAAATAATGTTTGGTATTAGGTGTAAGTTTTCTTAATGTTCTGTGGTCACTGGTGGACTTATATCAGTCTTAGATGACACAGCTCTTCAATTAGCATTTACATGCATCATAACTATGTAAACAAAGACACTTTCAATAATCATTTATTTATTTATTTATTTTACACATTTGTAGTAGCTTGCACTCTTCCGGTCAACTTTACTTTTGAATTGCAGCTTAATTGTAGCATAATTGCTAATGATGTTACTCCTTATGATTAATCATTTGTGTTTGTGTTGTTCCTCATTTGCTAAATTAATTAAGGTAAATGTAGAAACTCTGGGTTCAACAAGTTAGATTTGGCTGTAAATTTCTGTAGGTCCTCAGTAGCTTTGTTTGTGCTGCTAACCTTTTCTAGCCCTGGCCCCATGCTCCGTATCATTCTTCACTGACCCGTTCACCTTTGACCTTTCCCCATTGTGCATAATTGTGGACAGTAAGTACACCACATGCCACATTACTGCTTATCAACCAGATGTTCTGCTGGCTTGTGCAGCCCTAAAACATCCCCTTCAGATGTTTGACTGTCTGTTCTGTTCTCTGTAGAGGAATTAAAGGGATAGTTCACTCAAAAATGAAAATTCTGTCATAAACCCGTATGACTTTCTTTCTTATTCAGAACACAAGAGGAGGAATTTGAAAGAACATCCCGTTCGCTGTTGTCAATAGAATGGCAGTGGATAGTGCCTCATTTTAAAGCTTAAAGAAGTACCCAAATGTATTATAAAAGTAGTCCATGCAACTAGAGAGTCATATTTCAAGTCTTCTAAAGGCATATGGAAGGGTTTGGTGAGAAACAACCTACAATTTAAAGGTACACTCAGTATTTTTTCTTTTCCTCATTTATAAAATATTACTTCTAAAGAGAATAGTAATTTTGAGACATATGTATAAAATCATGACCACTCATGTGAGATGACTAGTTTTTATTCTACATGGAGCAGGGTCTCCTAATGGGGGCAGCCATGTTAAGGCCAATTCACACTGCCCCAACAAATGCCAGCAAACACCACATCCAACACTTGTTTGGTTTTGTCGGATCAGTGTGATCACCCTGTTGCCATTTTTTGGCATTCGTTGGCATCTGTTTTCACCAATTCAACAAGTTTAATTGCTGTTTGTCAAATCTTGGAATGTTTAAGCAGTATGGTATGATTTTCGAACAAACTCTGACGGAATCTGACTTCATCATGAACCGTTGCCATGACAATGAGGTAAGCGGCCCTGTCAACTCACAGAAAATGAATGCGCGCGACCGCACCTGCATTGATAGAGCAGGAGATACAGTCAATCACGAATAATTACATTTTTGTTGCAAACTTGTTAAAGAATTCTGTTCCTTTCTAAAGAAAACAATGTTATGTTAGTGTTGGGTTCAGCAGATTGTGTGGATGACACGCTTGAGGGAATATGTACAAATAGGCAAGACACGGACGGAGATTAATTTGTGCTGAAGCACTCTTTTCACTCGCATAAACACAGATCCTTTATTTCTTAAAATATTATTGCAGTTTCTGCAGAACTGCAATAATAACTTATATCTGCAATAATATAAAATATTAACTTTCCCCACATTTTGTGGACAAAACTTATGTGTAAATGTTTATTTTATTTTTGTCGTCCTCTGACAGAACTTTCGGAATGAATAAGTTCTCTGCAAACACAACACGTTTTAAAATATAGTTGTGTTTAATAGGTTATAGCCTAACGTCTCTACATGCTGAAAATGTTTAATCAATTGCACATAATGTTTATATTTTAAATCATGCATGTTTGGCTTCATTCGCAACCTCCTTCCTTGTCAATCATCTTCAGAGGCGAACAACGACACGCAAAGATTTAAGTTTGTTGGTGTTTGTTGGATCGGTGTGAGCACGACAGTTTTGTTTCTCAACATTCTAAATACAACAGCCAACTTTAGAATGTTGGAAGTGTTGGTGTCTTTTGCCATTTGTTTGGGCAGTGTGAACTGCCCTTTAGAATCACACGACCAGTTAAATACTACTCACTTAATCTCAGTAACTGCCCTGTCACTCTCAATCATGGATTAAATTAATCCTGGTTTACTGTGCATAGTTAATTTCTACGATGGCACTGGTAACTGAAAACTATTGTATGAATGATGCTGCATCCAGGCCACTAGGTGTCAGTGTAAGCCATACATCGACATATTTAAAAAAAATTACTGAGTGCACCTTTAAGTCATTTTCCAGTAAAAATCTTGATGTCCCTTGCACCTTCATGAGCGCTAAGAGAGAAGCTTGTTCACAGTGTTTGGTGTTCACGTGAGAACTTGCACTGTTAAGCCACTTCGTATCATTGTGAACAAGCGTCTCCCAAATACGGCCTGATATGTATTAAAACATATACTTTTGTGTTCCGTATAAGAATGAAAATGATAGGTGTTTGGAACAATATGAGGGTGAGTAAATTATAACAGAATCTTCATTTCTGGGTGAACTATTCCTTTAAATGCGCCTGAAATAACTTTCGCTTGAGTGTCGCTGTGTAAAAACGACCACTAAAAATACAATCCCTTTTACCCTGTAATTTACATAATATTAGCATTTAACTAATACCGAGTTGTGATTTTTCAACCTAGCATCTGATTAAATATCAGACTTTGACATAAAGGAAAAACGCAACTGCCCACAGCTGCTTTCAAAGCCGCCAGTCCTAGGAATTTTCTGCAAATGTCGTGTACTGTGTTTATATTTGTCACAAAGGACAAAACAATTATGAAGGTTCTTTTGAAGGCATGGGATTTGTGGATTATTGGTTCAAAGAATCTTGGTCTTCCTCCTTTACAGTCTATTTAAAATGCCAAAAAATGTCACATTAGCTTTATATTACAATTATTAGTAAACATCAGTCACTCTCCCTTTTTTGATAACTTTTAGAGCTCAAAGAAAAACCTTTATTTGTAAACCCATACTTGCTGGATAAAAGGTGAAGGCCATCATTTTTTAATTCTGATTTCCACATAATGGAATGAACTTTTTATATGAGCCCAAATGACTCCTCTTTTGTTCCAGATATCTTGAGTTGGGCCTGAAGGACTGGGGTTGGTCTCTTGAGGTTGAAATGGATGATGACGATGTATTAGACTTCTGAAGAGTTGAGAGTTTGTGGGGAAACCACAGTGGTGCCTTAGCATGTGTTGTGTGTGGTTTTCAAGCAGGTTTATTTTGTATTGTATTAGTAGTGTGCTTATGTTTTGTTCCCACTGTAATGAACTAAAACTAGGGTGCAAGTTTTACTCGTGGATGTGTTTGTGCACTAATAAAAGTGGACTTGTATGTGCATGTTTGGCTGAATTAAGGACCTTTGGCTTTGTTTAGTTGAAAGGGATGTATTTGCTGTTGTTTACTGCTGCATGTGGTAGAATATGAAATGTGATGTGTATGCCATATTTAATTCTTAGATTTTTTTTATACCTGCTCATTAAACATTGACTTCAACTCCCTCTCTCACTCTCCCTCCATCTTTTTTTTTCTCTCTCTCTCTCTCTCACCTTAATTTCAGTTAACCTTGGTGAAGTCCGGATAGGTGATTATCCATCTGGGAACGATTACATCACAGAAGAAAATGACATACTGTTCATTTTGGCAAATGGCAGGATGTCCAAATGCCAAACAAGTACAAATGATTGAGGGGCCTTATATGGCTTGTGCATTATTAAATATATCACCTAAAGGGTGTGGTTTAATTTTAATTTTATGTCATTTAAATTTCTTCCTAAACATGATATTCTTTAAAGTAACTTTTTAAAGTAAAACCATTTTAAAGTTTAGAGGTTACTTTTATCTCCAAACAAGGTTGTCAGTATGTGTGTGTGTGCGTGCCTGCGTGTGTGTGTGTGTGTGTGTGTGTGTGTGTGTGTGTGTGCGCCCTTGTGTGCGTGTTTGAAGCAGAATATATACTTTAGCTCCACAATTATATGATAATCAAGTATTATATATATTTTGTTTTGTTTGAAAAAAAAAAAAAAAAGACAGATATTTAGTGGCACAAATTATATTTTTATCATTCATTATATGAAAAAATACTTTATGCAAAATGCTTTTCAAAGAGCCATTAGAAAGCATTAATTAGCTGTTTGCCAGAAATATCTGCTCAAAATATAGCATATGCATTGAAGACATATCATTATTGATATGACATGATGCAAAAATGCAATCCATATAACATTTTAACATTTCATTATACTCTGCTACAAAAAAAAAAACAAAAAAAAAAAAAGACTTTTGTGTTTGCATAGTGGAATATGAAGACCTCCAAACCATTTTCTGTGTTTTATCTAAGCAATAAAATGTACAGATAATTGCCACTGACAAACTATTGAGACATGTTGTGAAATTGTTAATAAAAGTTTATTTGATGGTAAATGATTGACTGACTGTGTGATCCCTACTTCATCTGTAACATTTATAAAAGCAGGAAATTACTCAAAAAAAGTAAATCATTACAAATGACTAATTACTACTCTAAAACTGTAATCAGATGAATGACTTCACTGATTACTTAACTGCTAATTACTTTTAAGTTACTTTCTAAAACACTTCACAGAAAGTGTGGTACTATTTTTGAGGATATAATTTGGTCCTATTATCAACCATAGCTTTATATGGTTGTTGTTTAAAGGGATAGTTCACCCATAAATTACAATTCTCTCATAATTTACTCACCCTCATGCCATCCCAGGTGTGTATGACTTTCTTTCTTCTGCAGAACACAAATGAAGGTTTTTAGAAGAATATATCAACTCTAGTTCCTCACAATGCAAGTGAATGGGTGCCAAACTTTTGAAGCTCCAAAATCCTCAAAAAGGGAGCATAAAAGTAATCCATATGACTCCAGTAGTTACATCCATGTGTTCAGACACAATATGACAGGTGTGGGTGAGAAACAGATCAATATTTAAATAAACAAAATGTTTGTCATATATTCTCCTCCCTGCCCAGTAGGGGGCAATATGTACGAAGACTGTGAATCACCAAAAACAGAAGAAGGAGAAAGTGAAAGTGACTTCAATATTGATCTGTTTCTCACCCACACCTATTGTATCACTTCAGAAGATATGGATTTAACCACCAGAGTCATCTGGAGTACTTTTATGTTGCCCATATGTGGATTTTGGAGCTTCAAAATGTTGGCACCCATTCTCATGCATTGTATGGACCTACAGAGCTGAGATATTCTTCTAAAAATCTTCATTTGAGTTAAGCAGATGAAAGAAAGTCACACATCTGGGATGGCATGAGGGTGAGTAAATAATGAGAGAATTGTAATTTTTGGGTGAACTAACCCTTTAAGGGCCCTACATGCAATTAATAAATCTATTAATTCATTTATTCCAAAATTAAGCCAAATTCAGTGACTGAACAGTACAAACAGCATACAATCAATTCTACAAATTTTATTCTTCAAATACTTTTGTAGATTTCAATGTTTATGGGACATACTGTAAAACAGGTTAGAAACCAAAAAGTCTCTGGTGTGGTCATTTTGGAGGATGTTGAAATATTGGGACATGTATTTGCCTTTACTGGAACACAAAAACTAAAATATGAAAATGTGAAAAAATTAAACATGTTGCCTTTATTGACATTTACCAGGGGTTAAAAAGTTTTGTTTGCAAGCATGCAGGAAAACCCTTGGTCAATACACTTTTTGAGTGAGTGAATGATTCACAAGAATCAATGAATAACCATCCGATGTTGCACAAGAACTTGAACCAGACGTGGACCTGGAAAATCCTTGTTTACATGTTGACTAATATAATATCTTTTTTGAGTTATAAAAGCAAGATCAGCTCTTTATGTTAAAAAAAGAAGTTATATCTTCTTAGAAAGAACCTGACTCTTGTCACTTATTATTTTCTAAAACTTGCTGTGGTACTTATCTTTCACGGCTCCAGTGAGTTTGCCGGTTTATTATTTATTTTGTTTTTCTCTCTCCCTCATGTCTTGCAGGCCGAGCCGGCACGCATGATCAGTGTTTCCATGGGAACATTGATCGTTCCCAGGAAGGCGCTGATCATGCCGCTGATTAACGTGCTAACTACGCCTGTTCCAATCTGATTGCACTCCCTACTTAATCCTTGTATGCCCTCACTGTCTTTGCTAGATTATTGTTAGTGCTGTCAAGTGGCTAACCACTAGTTGGTGCTGTCTCATGGATCTGTTGGTTGCCTGTCTCTGCCCATGTGTCGGGAAGTGTGGTTACCTTCCAGTTTGCTGTACGCCTGTCCTCGCGGCCCACAAATCGCCAGTAGAGGATTCCTCGTCTCTGCCCGCATGTCGGGAATATGACTACCCTCCTTCTTCCGGGATTTGTTCTCTGCACCACACCACACTTCAGCGGTCACTTCCTACAGATCTGCTCCTGATTTCCACACCTGTCTAGGAACACACTCCTACTTTGCCCACTGTGCGGCTACTACGCGCACACAGACTCGTTCTGCATCTCCTGCTACTGCAGCTGCTGCTGGGATTCTAATACTTTGCAAGCACAGTTTATGCTGACATTTGTTGTTAATAAATCCTTGAACTGTTCTTCTGCTATTGGGTCTCTGTCTCACTCTCGCTCTGACACTCATCTGCTTTTCCCTTGTGCAAAACAGTGTCTCACACCCAGTACAATACAGATGTGTCTTAAGATCCGATGAGGTCAGAATAATTTGTCTTCATGTTAACTTCACATGTTTACCTAGGAAGGCTTTCCAAGTTAAAACTACATACCTCAGTGTCTGCTTCAGCAATTTGAGCTCCATAATGTCCGATGACCTGAAGACCTTTTCCTATCTGAGGGACCTTGATCTGATTAAAACCGAGCTGTGCAAATTACCTGCCGACCTGCTGAAGGGCCTCTCTAATCTTCACGGGTTAGACCTTACAGGTACTTGCCAATAGCTTATTGTGTGTGTGTGTGTGAGTGAGAGAGAAAGTAAATGCGTAAATGTCTTAAAAATGTAAAGTTAGTTCTGAGAAAAAGTCCAGCACTTGTTTGCAGATGCCTCATTATTTAATGTGGCTTAGTTGTTCTAATTCTCTTTGGAGCCAATATATTTCCGAGTATTTCCATTTTAAAAATTCTAATCCGAGTCTAATTTGCTTCCATCATAATAGGTAACAAACTGACAGCTTTACCATCATGAGTGTTTTATCATTCTCTTGTGGAGCTCATACTCTCAAATAACCTGCTCTCTGAGGCAGATGCTTACTGTGTGCCTGTAAATAGCTCTATCCAGAGGTTGGATTTATCGTCTAACAAATTTACGCAGTTACCTGTGGCCCTCCTGGAAAGACTCAAGATCTCAAGAGCTTAGACTTAAAATAAATAAATAAATAAATAAATAAAAATAAAAAAACAGCTGGAAGAGCTGGCCTCTGGGGCACTGAATTTCCTGTCCAAACTTGAGTCTCTGGACCTGGTGAACAACAAATTGAAGTCCATAGATGCATCAGCTTTCCATGGTAACCCGAACCTTTGCCAGTTGTTCTTAGGTTGTAACTGTTTGGAGATTTTGCCTGCTGGACTCTTTCTTCAGCAGAGTGAGCTTGTTTTCCTTGACCTCAGCAACAACTACCTGAAAAACCTAATGCCAAGTATATTGAATGGGTGTTTATACGCAGTATTTTCTGACAATCCTTAGCACTGCAACCCTGGTTTGGCACATCTATGGCACTGGGTGTGTAAGAATGAAAATAGACTTTCATGGTGATAGGGTTATTTGTCAAACACCTGAACACTTGAAGGGTAGAAACACTACAATTTCTGCCACAGAGCTTGAGATCAATAAGTGAATTACAGAATCAGAATGAGCTTTATTGCCAAGTATGCTTACACATACAAGGAATTTGTCTTGGTGACAGGAGCTTCCAGTGTACAACAATACAAAAACAGCAGCAAGACATAGATAATAATAATAATAATAATAATAAAAAACTAATTATACACATACGTACAGACACACATACATACATACACATGGGTAGTGCAAATCTAATAAAATCTGTTATGTACAGTGTAAATACAAATCTGTTATGTACAGTGCAAATTTAATGTAATTTTTTTCATATTCATGTGATTATTTGTACCAGTAATCACATCCAATCACATGTTTTTGAAACCTCAATAAATTACAAACGATGTTTGTAAGATGTTAAAGCTTTTTTTTTTTTTTTTTTTTTTTTTTTAACAGAACCCTAGACTTGTAAAAACTATAAAAATTTTAAAGCTTTTCAAATTCAGATATATGCCCTTTTATTAATTTTATTTAATTATTTTTTGGGTGCTTTGTATCTTTTAATTTGTTGTATTGTCTAAACTACTTGCATTTCTTTTTTCTACATATTGTCATTGCTGCAAATGCAAATAAAAACTTGACGAGAGATAAAAAAAATACGCTGCATCATAAAGGTTCGGGGGGAAGGGTTTAATTTAAAATAATTTGTTATAATTTGTTGAAGGGAATCAATAAAAATTGTTAATAATAAAAAAAAATTACAAATCTGCGCCACTTTAACCCTTCTGAGGCTCCCGAGTATTTTTAATTTTTTCATATCCAGATCACCCGACTTACTACTTTTTCCCATACCACCCCATCTTATGTTGCTGAGTTGATTAATAAATCACACTCTTCAACATGCCATCTTGATCCTGCACCTACTTCTCTCCTTAAATGTTCTCTTCATGATATCACTACTCCTATCTCTCACCTGATTAATACATCACTCATTTCTGGTATTGTTCCATTAGGTTTAAAAACAGCCGCTGTCTCCCCTATACTCAAGAAACCTGGTGCTGACCCAGGTGTATTGGAGAATTATAGGCCTATTTCCAACCTTCCATTTGTGGCCAAGATCCTTGAGAGTGTTGTTGCTTCCCAAATTCAGGAACACCTGAAGTCCAACAATCTCTTCGAGCCCTTTCAGTCAGGTTTTTGCTCACTACACAGCACGGAAACAGCTCTATTAAGGGTAGTAAATGACCTTCTCATTTCTGCAGACACAGGTTCACTCAGCATTCTTCTTCTAGCTCGATCTTAGCTCAGCTTTTGACACTGTCTCCCATAAAATCCTTCTTACTCGTCTTTCAGCTATAGGCATCTCCGGCTTATTGTTTGTTCATATCCTATCTACAAGACAGGCAGCAGTTTGTCTCAATACAGAATTACAAATCATCAATTGCTTCTGTTTTAAGAGGGGTCCCTCAAGGGTCAATGCTGGGCCCCCTTCTTTTAGTAATTTATGTCCTTCCACTTGCCAAAATTATATGGAAACATGGCCTTAGTTTCCACAGTTATGTGGATGACACCCAGATTTATGTTAGTTACAGCCCCTCAACACCATTCCCACCACCATCATTATCTGTGTGCCTCCATGCTTTAAGACATTGGTTGGATGCTAACATCTTGAAGCTCAATGTTGAGCAGACTGAGATTTTGATAATGGGCCCCAAATAATTGGTATCATGCTGTCCAGACCTTACTTTGGATGTTGATGGTACTGCCATTTAGCCCTCTCTCACTGTTCATAACCTTGGGGTGATTTTTGGTACATCACTCACCTTTGAGGCTCATGTTAATAACATTATAAAGACGTAATTTTTTACGCAATATTGCCCATCTCCGTACAGTACTCAATACGAATGATGCAGAAACACTAGTCCATATGTTCATTTCCTCTAGACTGGATTATTGTAATTCACTCTTCTTTGGTTTACCCACTAAGACCCTAAATCGCCTACAATACATCCAAAATTCTGCAGCTAGAGTTCTTACTTCCTGTAAAAAGTCTGCACATAACTCCCATTCTGCAACAGCTTCACTGGCTACCAATTACCAATTGCATTCAATTCAAGATATTGTTGATAACTTTCAAGGCTCTTCACACACTTGCTCCTCAGTACATCACTGAGTTGCTTCAGCCTTATATACCTGCTCGCACTCTACGGTCTACTGGTGCAAATTTCCTGTTTGTCCTGAAGTTCAGGTTGTCTTCAGTGGGAGGCAGGTCATTTATGACTGTTGCTCTTTGACTTTGGAATGCTCTCCTACAACACCTTCAGAAACTCACCAATTTCTTCTCCTTTAAATCACATCTAAATACTCATCTCTTCACTCAGTGTTATCTCTCAGCTGCTTGTTAGGGAGTTTTATTTTGTGTGTGTGTGTGTGTGTGTGTGTGTATGTGTGTGTGTATGTGTTATCTGTCCATTTGCTGTGTTTCATGTATTTGCTCTCATGTAAAGCGACCTTGGGTTCAAGAAAGGCGCTATATAAAATACAATAATAATAATTATTATTATTATTATCATCATCACACCTGTCTCTGTAATAGCCCTAGGCTCAGTAAACCGGGCCTCCATCAGATGGTTTGTTTAGGCAATCAGATGACTTTATGCCTGTCAATCACTGTGCACATTCACAGGGCAACACATACAGTATATGCTTGTATAAGTGCCGCTGCAGTGTCCTGCTCCCACGAAACGTTCAGGGTCGGACATTGAAATGCTGAGTTGGACGCTCCCTTTCCATCAGAGGGGGCGTGGCTAATTCAACAGCTTGTCTGGTGAAAATTCCAGAATGGCTAAAATCACTTACAGCACATTTAACCCTATAAAGCATATGTAACGTCACCCCCCTTAAATGCATATGTGGCTCAGAAAAGACCCAGGTGAAAACTATATGCTTGTTATTTATAAAACTAAAAATCAAATCAATTCTGATGATAATTTTATAAGTAATTAAAAAAAAAGATAATTGTTAACATATCTTTTATTCAATTCAGTAGAGTTTCAGACACATTAAAAATGGAGTAGGAGTTTTGGGTGACAGTGTAAAAAAACCTGTATTACAGAAATATGGGCAATTTCCATGGATAAAATGTTTATTTTTATTTATTTTTTTACAAACCCTACAACCCTTATGTACTATATATTATCGTATGACTTTATATTTCAGTATTACTTTATGAAGCCGTGTTTGTTGTTTGGTGTGCTGAGGCGTACTACAAAAAGAAAATTTGCAGGTTCAAACACACTAAAAAGGTGGTTCAGGAGCTATGACCATTTTGCCCTTGCCATGAACTAGTCATCTAACCTCAGGTTGTTCCATAAGAACTGTCCCTGTAATGGGTGTAATGTCAAGCACTTTGGAAGTTATCTGCTGAACGACAACTTTTTATACTTGCATATTACATATAAATATAAATGAGAACATGGTGTTTAACATATATTTAATTACAAAACAAATGAAAACTGAAAACAATCAATGAATTACAAAAATAATACCAGTGTTGTTAAATGCATTGAATCCTAATAGAAACACATATGGGTTAAATAGGACCCACATATGCGGTAATGATGCAAATTATCTTATAATTAAAAAAACAAAACATTCAACTAAATGTTAAAACAAAAGTCAGTTCACGTGATAAAAGACAACTAAATTGAGGAATACCTGGAGTGGCAGATCAAAACACCAAGATCATGTAAAAAGTATGTCTAGGTTTAACTCAAAAATACGCATGCGCATTAGCAGGACCAGCCAGGAAAATACCATAGTTGTTTTTTTATCGTGATCTGAGCTAAAGAATCACAGTTTATGATACCATTGTTTTTAGATTTTACTGCTGATATTTGATAAAAAAAAACTTGACCCACCATTTTGGAGATTTCATTCATTCACCACTCAATTTGATTGGAGCTGTACCACTTATGCCACTTGTTGTATTCTTAGATGACATCTGCTTGGGAGTGCTCCCAAGAGAGTTACTAAGTGCACTGACTTACCGTGAAAGGGACTTTGGCTCGTCAAGTGATTTCATAGATGTTTTTTAGTTTAAGTTTAAAAAGACAGCCATTACGTTACCCTTCTGACATATTTTTCCAACAAAATGTGTACATCTGTTTATTATGACAGTTAAGCCTATTATTAATTTTGTTAAAAGATTGCAAACAAAAATAGTCTTTCTCGTTCTTGTTCCTTCTGAAATATTTTTCCAACAAAATGTGTACATCTGTTTATTATGACAGTTATGGCTATTTATAACCTTTATTAAAATATTCTTGTTCTCTCTCTCTCTCTCTCTCTCTCTCTCTTGGTTCTCTCTTGTCTGTCTCCCTTGATCTCTGATGTACTGTTTTTGTCCTCAGAAATCCTTGGCATATCTAAAATAATTGTGCCACCTTTGGAGAGATTTATGACTCTTGTAAATAAGGGCAGTCTCCAGGGAGGTTACTTATGAAAATTAAACCTTTTTACAGAGGGTATTGAGAAGATGGGAGATCAGAGCTTGTGCTCGTTCCTACTTCTGCCCCATTACCCCCATTCTTTCATTTCCCCTGTATTTTTGACAGAATTATGGAAATTGTATGTGTGATGAACAAATAAAGGCATTTTCATTCACTTGACTATGACACAGTGGCTTTATCTCAAGCACAGTCTTCATACTGAAAGCATTTCCAAAGCTCAATACATACAGTAATGACATACCATCCTTTATTCATGAGACAGTGTTGCTCTCTTCTACGCTGTATGTTTGGGCATCCTACACATGAGTCTACTGTATAGGGCTTTGAGTAATTAATTTGTGTTCTATGAAATGAAATCAACCTCATTTTATAATAATGCCATTATGTCAAAGGCTCCCAAAATGTAATTTATATTCCTTTTTTTCTGCATCAATGTAAAAGGACTAAAATATATATTTATCTAAGCAGGAAAGGAGCAAAATCAGACTTATACCAAAAATATAATGTTATGAAGTTTAAACTTTTCAAAACTCCAAAAATACCATAGGCTGCATTGTCTGACTCTAGTTTTACTTTTTAAATTGTAATAAGGCCCTGAACTTAGCAAAAGTAAACCCCATAAGAACCTTCCAAGAGTGCATACACATGATACTCTGTAACCTTGAAGATGATATTTCTCTTTGTATTGACAGGAGTTTTTAGCATTGTTTTAGAAGGATGTGACATAGTCATAATAATACATGATTGTTTGAGCATTCTTTCAGTCAAAGAGAAAAGTACTGTATTTCTTTTGTAACGCAATTATGGTTAAAAGCAATAATACAACTGGCACTTTGCAAGACGAATTTGTCTACATTTGTGCACATTTACACACAAACAGTATATAATGTCAAATTTCACTTTAACGGGACAAATTAAACTAAAGGTTATTCATTCAGTGCATGCAGTCTATATTTAGCTCTCAAATCCTGACATCTGACCAAAGCATTTCTCCATAAATCTAGTACTCTTGAATATATCCATTAGTAAAAAAATGAAAATCCAACTTTTCAAAAGGTCACACTCACTCTTGCTGTGTTTAAATGGTTTTAGATCTCCTTGCCAAAAACTACTTTGAGCTCAGAATATTGCCCATATCCAGAGAGGAATGAGCTCATAATTCTGCTTTCTGGTGGTAATTAATTATACAAAGTAATGGGCCTGCACCGCTCTGCACTCCACTTGCTCTGTCACTCATAACCAATTTCCTTAATTAGGCATCTGCTGTAAGCACAGTGTGTAAAATATATCTTCAATAAAAGTGTCTTTTGTGTGGAGGGCACACTTGCCTGAAGGTCACTACATTGGTTCTCCAAGCAACAGCAATCAGGCTAGTATATGTTGTGGACAGATTGTGCTGCCATATGATTTAAGAGCAGGGATTTACTGGGCTTTTTAATCTTAGCCGTTCTTAGGATGACCTTGCTATTGTGAGTGGACTATAGAATGACTGTCATTTCCTTTAAAACAGGAGTGAGTCCTACTGGATTTAGATTCCTAAAGGCAGCTGAGATGACATGAGGCTGTGAAGAAAAATGCTTGTTTCACACCACACGTGAAAGCAGCACTTTTACTTTGGTGCTCAAATTAACAGGTTACAGCTTTCACACTGACCGCGTCAGCAACTCTGTGAAGCAGAGTTGTAAATGATTTAATACAGTCAACCGGAATACATATTTTATTAATCATAAACCCAAACCCCAAACCTAAACCTAACCATCAGTGGAGTAAATATGTAATCTTAGAGGGATATGCAATCTCAGAAATGTGCTAATTATTTATTATGTGAACGCAATTACTTTCTGGTTACCATGTGACCAGAACGTGAGTCTCTGAGGTTGCTCGCACAACACGTAATCATTAGCGCCGTAGGAAAAAGTAAACACATTTTAATTGATGTAAAGATGACGCTTGTTGGTAACTCTGCATGATGTCGATGTCAGGATACTGGAACATTTGGAAGCAACATGTCGAGTTCCTCTGTGATCTTGTAGGTAAGTCTGATTGAATAAAGATGATTTTAGCAGTTTATAGCAACACTTTGTGCTATGGGTTCCATTGCATGTAAATTAATTAGCATTTGGATGTAAATGTTATCCCCCTCAAATGTAAATTAGATTTAATGACGATCAAGCTTGTAATAATTCCCAATGGCCAACTCCCGAATCCTGACAACCATTTTATAACTTATTGTCATCATCACAGGAAATGCACTAAGTGATAACCCAGAAATCACTTTATTTTATGTAAAGATCCACAGCTCTGTTATGCAACAGAAATGTTGTCATTGTGAAAGCACAATGCGAGCCTGCTGTTGTAGTTCAACTGAATTTGAATTGAAACTTTATTGATCCTCCTGAGGATAAATTCACATTACAGCAGCACTTAGTTAAAAGATAGAAAAAACAGAGAGCATTTAAGAATATAAAAAACTACAACCCCAATTCCAAAAAAGTTGGGACAGAATGAGAAATGCTAATATATTCACCCATTGCCATATTGAAAGTACTACAACTACACATTATATGATGTACAGTAATTTCAAATCAGATGATTGCAACACATGATTGACTGTCCCAAAAAGTTGGGACAGTCGAGTGTTTACCACTGTGAAACATAATTTCTTCTAAAAACACTTAAATTAAGCATTTGGGCACTGAAGACACAAGTTTGTTAGGTTTAGAAAGTGGAATTTTCCCCCATTCACAATTGTACGGGGTCTTCGTTGCCATATGGTGTGCTTCATAATGCCCCACACATTCTCAATTGGAGACAGGTCAGGACTGCAGGCAGGCCAGTACAGCACCCACACTCTCTACTTACACAGCCATGCACTTGTAATCCGGGCAGTATGTGGTTTGAAGTTGTCCTGCTGGAAAATGCAGGGACGTCCCTGGAAAAGACAGTGCTGGATGGCAGTATAAGTTGCTCCAAAATTTGTACAAAGGTGTCTGCATTAAAGGTGCCCTCACAGATGTGCGAGTTACTCATGCCATGGGCACTGACACACCCCTGGCCCCTAAGCAACTAATTGGCCCGGTTGCTAGGGTGGGTAGAGTCACATTGGGTTAACCTCTTCGTGGTTGCTATAATGTGGTTCTCGCTCTCGGTGGGGCACATGGTGAGTTGTGCGTGGATGCCGCGGAGAGTAGCGTGAAGCCTCCACACGCACTAGGTCTCCGCAATAACACGCTCAACAAGCCATGTGATAAGATGCGTGGACTGATGGTCTCAGACTCTGAGGCAACTGAGATTTGTCCTCCACCACCCGGATTGAGGCGAGTCACTACACCACCACGAGGACCTAGAGCACACTGGGAATTGGGCATTCTCAAATTGGGGAGAAATTTTTTTTTGCCCGTCTCAACTTTTTTGGAGTGTGTTGCAATCATCTGATTTGAAATTACTGTACATTTTCAAAACAATTATGAAATTCACAAGGTAAAACATCATATAATGTGTAGTTGTAGTGCTTTCAATATAGCAAAGGGTGAATATAATTTACAAATCATTCCTTTTTGTTTTTATTAGAGTTTTTCATACTGTCCCAACTTTTTCGGAATTGGGGTTGTTTATAAAAGATATAAAAACTATATAAAATATGTACAAAGTAATCAGTACCAGCAGACAGCAATACATCAATTTAGTATTGCACTACTTAGATGTTGTCATTTTAAATAGATAAATATTGTGCATAAAGGGTTTAAAAACAGTCTAGTAATCATGCGTGATGTTAGTTGAACAGTCTTACGGCAGATGGAAGAAAAGACTTTTCATAATGCTCTTTTGAGTGATGCAGATGAATGAGCCTGCCAATGAATGTGCTGCCCAGGGCCCTCGCTGTCTCATGGAGGGGGTGAGAGGTGTTGTTTTGGATGGATGACAACTTAGTTCCCATCCTGTTTTCTCCTATTTCATCGATGGATCCCAAGGGACACCCCAGGAAAGACCTAACCCAAGACTTAGCCCTCCTGATCAAGTCTCTTTTTGTCCCTCTCTGAGATGCCTTCACCCCAGCAGACCACTGTGTACGGAATTACAGATGCTACCACAGTGTCACAAAAAGTCTTTAGCAGTGCCCTGCATTCTCCAAAGGACCTCAGTCGTCAGAGGAGGTGAAGACGACTTTCATGTACAAGACACCTGATGTTATCAGACCAGTCCAGTTTATTGTTTAGGTAGACACCCAAGTATTTGTATGAATTCACAGTCTCAGTGTCCACAACCTAAATGTCTTGCGCTTACAGTGTGAAACAGGCCTGTCTCCTTAAGAGGCACGTTTGCCATATTTTCAAGCCTTAAGAGCTACTGACAGCTAACTATTGCACATTAAAGGGTTAGTTCACCCAAAAATGAAAATTCTCTCATCATTTACTCACCCTTCTGCCATCCCAGATGTGCATGACTTTTTTCATCTGCTGAACTCAAATGAAGATTTTTAGAAGAATATCTCAGCTCAGTAGGTCCATACAATGCAAATGAATGGGTGCCAAAATTTTGAAGCTCCAAAATCCACATAAGAACAACATAAAAGTACTCTAGATGACTCTGGTGGTTAAATCTATATCTTCTGACACGATATGATAGGTGTGGGTGAGAAACAGATCAATGTTTTAGTCCTTTTTCCTTCATTTCCACTTTCTTCTTCTTCTTCTGTTTTTGCTGATTAATATTCTACTGGGCAGGGGGGAGAGTTTATGATAAAAAAATGACTTAAATATTGATCAGTTTCTCACCCACACCTATCATATCATGTCTGAAGACATGGATTTAACCACTGGAGTCATATGGATTACATTTATGCTCCCTTTATGTGGATTTTGGAGCTTCAAAATTTTGGCACCCATTCACTTGCAATGAATGGACCTTCAGTGTTGAGAAATTCTTCTAAAGATTATAATTTGTGTTTTGCAGAAGAAAATCAAACACATATGGGATGCCAGGAGGGTGAGTAAATCATGAGAGATTTTTAAATTTTGGGTGAACAATACCTTTAATGACATCATTTATGAATTAATCCCTACAACAGGAAATTGTGTGTTCACTGTTTGGGTTATTAATGTTCACACACTTGTATTTGTCCACATGATAGGATGGTATAGCAGCATAGTTGGGCACCAGATGTTTTACTGTGGTCATTGCACCAAGCTCGAACCAAAACGCTCATCATAACTCACTTTTTTTAAAATAATTAATTTGATTTTTTTATATTAATTAATTTAATTTGACACTATGGGAAGGAAATGTATTTTCCATATTATTTGCAAGCATAATTAGCCTTGCCTAGAGTTATTCTTAATATCTAGGCTTTCTGGTCCAATCAAAGTTGACTGATTTAAGGTCCCATCACTAAAGGAATAACTTGCCAATTAATTGTACTACAAAAGTAGGACAATAACTGAATCAATACCACAGTAAGGACATTTCTAGAAATTTAAAGGGTTAGTTCATCAAAAATGAAAGTTCTGTCATCATTTACTTACCTCCATAGAACACAAAAGTAGATTTCAAGCTAAATGTAAAGGACTGAGTCACCATTCATTTCAATGTATAGAAAAAGATGCAAAGAAAGTAAATGGTGACTGAGGCTAACATTCTGCCAAACATATTTTGTTAGTTTTGATCATTATTATATTTCTAATCACAGTCCTAAAGTCACTCAGTTACTGTAAAGTACACTTGTGAAATTTCCTATTTTATTTCCTTTTGAGACAGCTTTATTCCAACAGAACAAGAAGGTTCCTGTAGTACTTTTAAATATTAACATGTCCAAAAGGACTTTCCACCATTTTCTCTTAAATATATTTTTGTTAACTGTGGTTGGCTGCTGTGTTAAGAAAGGAGGAAAATGCCTCTTCTGCAATGTAATTTTCCATACAACCCACTCAAATTAAATCAGAGAAGCTGCCTTTGTCTCTTGGTACATTAAGTGGATCTGCACATTTTAATACAGTCATTACATTTCTTTTTTTGTTTCTATTAGATTTCACTTGTTCACATTCTCTCCCTCTCAGTGAGGGAATTCACATAAACTATGAATTATGATTAGCTCACACCTGTTTATTTCTTTGGAAGAGACACTCAATTATATTTCTGCCAACTTTCTAAAGATCAAGCACAGTGACCTTTTCAGGTCACTGTGAAAATAGATGTTTTGAAAGACACATTGGGAACATCATTTTGGCTTTGTTTGTAGGCTGTAGCAGTTGTACAGCTTGTGCGTAATGGTTGATTTTACCTCCTGGAACTCATAGGGGGAACATGGTTGCTCGTATTTTTAGAAGTTGACAAGCAGTGGGCTTTGAGATTCTAAAATGTGTCTGGTGTGCATGCTGTGTGCTCTGGTTACAATGCAATGTGTGTATGTGTAACTTGATACTGATTTATGAGCAATTGACTTGGAAGATTTTGGATACAGTGAGCTGCATGGAACATTTGCTTCTATCTTAGGCTGTGCCTTGTGTGAGCTGTGTATTTTATCAACCTAATGGGACACCAAATGTCTCAAATGATAAGTGACAGCAGGCTGTGTATGGGCATTCTAGAGGTGTACTTCCCTCTTCATTTATATTGTAAATGGTGGTACGTGTGTGTTTGGAGATGGTCTGTGGCCTTTATTCCCATCTCTTGGCCAACATTTTTGGCATGCTCTGTTTGTGCGTGATGCCCATTTGGCTGCACTGGTGGGCGCCAGTGGTTACTGGCTATTAGCAGTGCCTGCTCTTTTCTCCACCCACATACCAACCGATCTTAGCCATATCTCAGTGTCCAGCCATCAACAGGCCTACACACACAAAGACAAATGCACTGACACCCTTTCTTTCCACGTGGGCACAAACACATCAGAACACTAATTCACAACAAATGGACGTCCCACACACAAACACATACATCCATGTCAACCCATGTCTTTCAGGACCCAACAAATTGTCTTGAGTGGCTTACACCCTGAAGAACGCTCAAAGCAGTGCAGCACTCTAGTGACACATCATTCATTCTCTGACAGAGGGGGATGGTTATTCACGCCATTGTTTAATTAACAGGTGAGATTAAAAAAATCTAGAGAGAGAGAGTATAGGTTACTTAAACTGGCCAAGTCATAGACGTCTACATGAACTAGGGAGAAGGTTGTTTATGGCACTAAACTGTAAGAAATGTGTAGAAAAATGCATAAAAATTAGGTTGAGACTGTTGCTTTACGCTTCAAAGTAGAAGTCGGCAGAAATACACTGGGCACTCTTATTTTGAATTTACAGAGATCTGGCTCTGTTACAATGCTCTATATGTGAGTGTTTATTAAATGAAGCTTTTTATAGGATATAGATTTACCAGATGAATAGTTTTGTATGTATATATTTCACCAGATGAGGTTTATTGATAAAGTTTATAGATAGATAGATTGATTGATATGTTTCACAAAGTAGTTTAGAAGCACATTCTGAAATACTGTTCAAGACTAAGAACAAATCACTCTCTAGTTGTTCTTGCATTTGTAGACAGGCTGGCATTTGGACACAGTGGCTATTGCATCACCAAGTAATGGGATATATGTGTCACTCTTTGACTCGCTCACAGCAGCACTGTCCCAAACCATGCTATTGCCAACCGAACCCCGTGTCCTCCGCAATGGCATTTTTTCAGCACCTTGGCACTCGCCTTTTTCTTCCTTTGCACGTAACGCCATGAGTTCAATCTCGTGTTTGGCAGCGGTTTCAAGCACACGCTGTTTGCTGTAAAAAATTACAAAGTTGTTAATGATCGGGTGGATTGGCAAAGCAATAGCTATCACGCCACACAGAAAACTGACAGCGGCATTACACCTGCCCAGTGTGGTTTTAGGATAGATGTCTCCATAACCTACAGTGGTCATAGTAATGACAGCCCACCAAAAAGACTGTGGGATGCTGGTGAACATGGTCTCCGGGTGGCTTTGCTCCATTGTGTACCCCAGTGCGGAGAACAGGAAAATCCCCACACCCATGTACATAAGCAGCAGACCCAGCTCTTTAAAGCTGCTCTTGAGCGCGTAGGTGAGAGTCTGCAGACCTGAGGAGTGGCGCGCCAGTTTGAAGATGCGTGCAATGCGCATGATGCGCAACGCCTGCACTGCTTGCTGAACATTGGCCAGCTCCATCACAGAAGTGCCTAAGTGCGTAAGAATCAACACCACATAGAAAGGCATTATGGCCATAAAATCTATGATATTCATGAAGGAAAGCACAAATCGCAGCTTATTCGAAGAGGAGATGAGACGCAGAATGTATTCCACGGTGAACCAGATGATGCAAGATGTCTCGATGGACTCAAGGGTTGGATGTTCCATGAGACACCCCTCTGCATCCTGCACTTGCAGCTCTGGTATGGTGCCCATGCACATGACCACAGAGGAGAGCAGGATGAAGACAAATGACACCACGGCGATTACACGTGCAGCTAAGGAGGACTCTGGTTTCTCCATAAGCTTCCACAGGAATGCTTGGCACCTCTGGCCTCTCGTGGCCATGGCATCACCCTCCAGGTCGTCCAGGATGGTCTTGACCTTCTCCGCGATTTCCGCCAGTTCAGTTTCCACCTCGTTTAGACTACCCTGGCAACATTCATCCAGATAGTCCGCATCGATGCCCCAAAAGTCCATCTCTCTCATGAAACACATGGGGCAGATTCCTCGTTTCATGTGAATTTCTCCATAGTAATAAAGTTCCATTATGCATCTGAACACCTCCGGATCTCTGTCAAAGTAAAACTCTCGCTTTGAGGAGTCGTAGTCATCACAGAGCAAAGAGAGATCTTGCGCACAATCTGTGGCGCTGTTCGCCAGCTTCGCCAAACGTGTCTTGGGATATCGGTTCAGAAGGTCACTGTAGAGAACATGTTTGACACCGCCGATATTCACAGAAATCTCAGTCTCCTCACTCGCCGCTGAGCTGTTACAGTCCACATAACGAGTCCTCGGTAATTCCCACATTTCAACTGATACAATCCAAAGTAAAATTAAAAAAGGGAAGAAGAAGAAGAAAAAAATGTTTAGAGGAACGTGTAGGTTATGTTATGAAAAGCACAATTTTCATGACTTGTAAATATTAGGTCTATATCTCTAAATGTAAATGGATAGAAGAAAAAGCTAACTTTGCTCACTTTTAAATTAAATTACATTCTATTTAAAATTATTGCAAAATGTTAGAAATCACAAATTTATTTATAAAGCTTTGAATATATGGGAAGCAGCCTAAGTTTCCTTTTGGTGTAGGCTACATAGCCTACCAGCCTACATGTTTGCATCTATGAACTGTATATTTAAGGTTTAGATAAATAGTCCAAAAGATATTTAAAACCTTAATTTAAAGTACAAAGTCATGTTGTACTACTGCGGTAAAGTTAGTTTTACGTTTGACATTCGTTGGATATTCAGGCCAACTGCAAATTTGCATCTTTAGGTCAAGCGGTCTTGGAGTTTAATGGATTTAAAGAGACCAAATATTCTATTTAAAAACAGGGATTAAATATTCTATTTAAAAACTACCAAAGAAAAACTCCCAAAAATAAGCCTTGTGCAATAGAGGGTATAATATTCTGAATAATTTACCATTGATTTGACATCTTTTGGTCAAGTGGTATTGGAGTTTAATGGATTTAAAGGGACCAAATATTCTATTTAAAACAGGGATTAAATATTCTATTTAAAAACTACCATAAAAAAAAAATAAAAATAAAAAATAAAATAAAAACTCCCACAAATAAACCTTGTGCAATAGAGGGAATACTATTCTGAGTATTTTGCAGTTGGTTTGACATCTTTAGCTCAATCAGGTCTTTTAAGTTTAATGTGTATGAACCCGTATATCCATCGAATGTCAAACGTAAAACTAACTTTACCACAGTTGTTCTATTTAAGGGCCGTCCACATGTGCTAGACGTCTTTCACTGTTTTTCTCAGCGTCTCGCGCAGGAGCGCCGCGTTTTTTAGACGCTGTATCAAGAACGGCAACTTTCTAAAGATCTAAGCGTCTTGAGACAGCTGCGTTCTGTTCTATATGTGGCGAAGCGTCTAGCTCTTTGAGCGCAAGAACGCGTTCGGTGTGAGCGGCCCCTTTTATGAATGAATAAAGTCGCGTGCTCCACATTATAACTTATAAAAAAATGTTATAATACAAACGGTCGGTTATGATAAAACTTACTGCTGTTTAGACCACAATCTGTGAAGAAAGTCTCACAAAGCTTCTTCTGAGTTGAGTTGCATGATGTCCGTGTTGAGAAAATAAATCCGAAAGGGCGCAACAGAGGTAAAGACGAATGATGAGTGCAGAACTTAGTGTATTGTGTGTGTATGAGCAGAAGTGTTTAAGAGATGGAGCAGGCGTGACGGGAGGGGTGGAGTGGAGAGTGATAATTTATGTTTTCAGACTAAAGGACGAATGGAACAGGCTTTATCCGATGCAGTCATCTTGGTAATATCGATAGGACTAGGCCTACATATAAAAATCCTAGACATAGAACTTTGTACAACTTTTTTACCCTTTAAGGTTAATGTTCCTGATGTTTATTCGATCAAATATGAGCTTTTCCTTTGTCAAACACGTTTTCCACTAAATATGAATAGATGTAGTGCAATAGCTACTAGTAAACATTTAGTTCAACTTCTGCAGGTCCTGTTGTAAAAAATGGTCGCCCAATGGTAAATTATGTTTATAAAGAGCGTCCATTTTGTTAAAATATCTCCCTCTAGTGTTGAATAGTGGACAACGGGGCTAAAGGCTTCTTTAATTTTATCCAGTCATCCATCCATCTTCTATAGCCACTTGTCCTATGCAGAGCCTATCCCAGCTGTATCAGGCCAAAGGCAGGGAAACACTATGGACAGGTGGCCAGTCCAACACAGGGCAACACACACAGTCACACTCTCACTTACAGGCAATTTAGGGTGTCTAATTATCTTAACCTGCATGTCTTTTTGGACTGTAGGGGAAACCAGAGCACCCGGAGGAAATCCATGCAAACTCCACATAGAAAGGCCCAGTTGAGCAGGGACTCAATCTGGGACCTTCTTGCAATGAGGGTCAGTGGGTAGCGACAGTGCTGTCCACTGAACAACCATGATACCATCCTTTAATCTTATTTCCTCTCAAAACACTAAATAGCATAAAAAACTACCACAGTGACAGTACTTTGCAAATTTTTCCTCTTCATGAGATCATTGCGTGTAATGTCTAAAGGCTGATTTTGAGGCAATTTGATCTAATATTTAATATTTTTTTAAATGGTGTAAACTTATGTAGCTAATGAATATCCTGGAAATTATTACATTTATTTCGAAACAAATTACTAATTTTTCGTTTTCAATTTTGTTCAAGGTGATTATATATATATATAAAATATTCAACTGTCAAATAAGTGAAAGGATAGTATTTGGGGTAAAAAACAACAAGCCCCTCTGTTGCAGGGTCTAAAGGCCCCTATTAAACACAGTGGGGGAATAGATTTGTTATGAAAAATGTTCAAAGTGGGCTCACATTGGTCCAATCACAATGGAGATTAATTTGTTTATAGAATATGTTAAGATGTAATGAAATGTCAAAGGTGATTGAAATGAACACAAAATTATGTACCATTTTCTGAAGTGGTTATTTTGAATAAGAATTATCTTAATTTGTAAAAAACAAGACAAAAAAAAAGAATCTTGCTGTCTCAAAAGTGATGGCCTAAGCTGACAAATTTTGCCCTGTAACTATTGCCCCGGTATGTACACTATTTCGATATAAACCCCCTGGGGGCCTTTCACCCCCAGTTAGGGAGCCTTTTAACCCAGGTGTGGGGTAAAAGGCTCCCTCGCCACCTTTTAAAAAAGAAAAGGAAAAAAGAATTGTATTCAAGAAAACCTTCCGTTGTTATTTCTTTTCACACAAATTATGTTGCTCCATCAATATTAAATAAAAACAGATGTATTTCTTGAATCTTGATACACTTTGTAACAAGAAAAAAAAAAAAAAGCTAATTTTTCTTCATGTGTGCCTTTAGCCTCATTGTACCCTACAATGCACAAAGCTTTGTCAAGTGATAAAACAACCTTTTGCAGGGCATGGTGCCCTTATCATATTTTATGCTTATATATCAAACGTTTGGAAAATGAAAATAAATATTTTCGCGTTCTTCAAATTTGTTTATTTCATCCGAGTAGCTTTATTTGAACTGAAAGGGATTGTTATCCTGAAAATAGAATAATACAATTTAGAAAATAAAAATGTGGTCATCATTTACTCAATCTCATGTTGTTCCAGATCACTATGACTTCCTTTCTTTCATTGAACATAATCACCAGTACTTTTCAATGTATAGAAAGAAGATGCAATGAAAGTGAATGGTGACTGAGCCTTTTGTATTCCATTGAAAAAAGAAATTCATTTGGGTTTAAAATGCCACAAGGGTAAATGATGACAGAATTTTCAATTTGGAGTAAACTAACCCTTTAGTTTTTTATAGATTACAAATATAAGATAAGATTGTATTTTCTTTTTAAATGACAAAAAAGATAATGTATATCTCCAGTTCAGCACTATCAGAAGACATAAAGTTAGATGATTTAAGATAAACAGCCAAACTGAACCTTAAAATAATTCAGCACTCACATAATGTACACTCACCTTTTGGTTGTGTAACTGCCTGAGCTCAGTATACTGTTGCTTTAACCTCATTGTTCTGCTGTTCACTCTGCCACCTGTCTGGCTGACACCATCCCTTCACTTACTGTACTTTCCTCTGGTCTTCCCCTGCTGTTCCTCATTCAGGGCATTTGCTGTTGCTTTTCTGGCAGTTCTGAGGGCCTGCTGTTCACTTACAATTGGGCCAGAACACTCTATGAGGTAGAGCAGAGGACACCCATGCCAAATTATTGCTCGTGAATCATGATTTGGTCTGTCTCCAGTGCTCTTTGTGCCAGAGCTTGTACCTTAGCTTCATCAACCATAACTTTTCAAAACGCCACAAAATGTCTGTGTGCAGTGTTCTCTCCTCTGGTTTTTAGACTCAACAGATGGTCAAGACTCTGCCTCATTGACTATTTGTTCCGATGTCGGATTCCAATAGAATGACCCCTTGAAGGTCTTTGCATTGTTCTGTCTTTTCTGAGTGCTGAAGTAAAGCAATTATTGTTAATTTACACTTTACAAATTGATTCCGTTATTCATTTTATCTGACTCCAATTTTATATTAATCTGACTCCAATTTTAAGTTGACCTCTAATTTATATTTAAGCTCTAATTAATTTCTGATCATTCTTTTAATTTAACATTTTTAGGTTATTGATTACTCTAAATCCTCTTCTATTCATTGTCCTTTCGATCAGTACTCAATTGTTGCTTTGGAGTCTTACGCCGGCCGTTATTAAATTATGTAGATCTCCCTCTCATAAGATAGCCAGTTTCATTCTTAGTCAGCGGTTGTAGGGTTAACGAATATCATCTGGTTTGGCTTGTACTGAGAGTCTTTATATGGCTTTCTCCTACCCGGTTGTCCTAGGTGGTTTCTCCTACCTGGTTGTCCTAGGTGGTATCTCCTATATTATATCTCCAATTAGGTCTGCACCCTGGTCTAATACATTGTAGGGCTTTACTTGTTTAGATCAGTGTTACTATCAGAAATAATTGATAATTATTTCTTTAGTTATTAATTCATATTTAAATTAATTAATAGAATCTAACTCATTAAAACCTCATATGGGGCTCCAGTAAATGTAGTGCACTACGTTTAGGAGCAGGTTTGGTTATTAGCAATAATTAATAATTATCAAAGATAATTATTAATTATTAAAATCAATAGAACATTGATGAGAATCAATGTTAGTTTTTTTAATCCTTTAAATCAACAAATATCAAAGATAATCACTAATCATTAACATCGATGAAACATTAATTAAAATTAACACTAGCTTATTGATCATTCAGATTCAACAATCATCAAAGATAATGATCAATTATCAAAAATCAATAGAATATTAATAAGGATTAATATTGACGGGGCACCACCCTGGAATCAGGGACTAATAACCAGATAGTATAACAGTCTCAATATTATATTGTTTTCTTAGGAAAATCGACATCCGAAGAATATCGATTTTCGGGAAAAAACAATGAATGAAATCTTGAATCCGAGCACTGACATCCCGTCAGCATGACACAGGTGTATGCAAAACAAACCAAAACACTTCTCTTTGTAATATAACAAAGTTTATTTATGCAGTAATATCAATTAATAACTAATACAATGCAGTCAATAAACTTCCGACTTACAACTTCAAAATAAACAGTGATATGATTAGATATGGAAATTAAAATAATCCTATAACACATAAGGTGTGTGTGTGAGAGTGTGTGTGTGTGTAAGGAGGAACGTGCACAAAATGGTGGATGTGACTCTCGTGGAGAGTATGTCACGCGAAACTTCCGGCCAGAGAATATGGCCGCGAATGTGGGCGGAGAGGAACCAGTCAATGGTAGCTTAGGGACAAAGCTGAGCTTTATCACGAAGCTATCTACTAGCCAAAAATGTGTGCGAGAATGTTTGTGAGGGGTTGTGCGCACGCGCACGTGCGCGCGTGTGTGTGTGTGTGTGTGTGGTAGTACGTGAGAGAGAGAGAATTAAGTGATGGCCCCAAAGCCAGTTTCGCGATCGTGAGAGAGAAAGCAGCTGTTAGTATATCACTCGGAGACGCGGTGGACGGCTCGTAAACCGTCCTGCGGTCTTTGATTCTTTAATGGATAAACTCAGTTTGCCGGTCTCACCCGCGATGGCGGAATTGCACAACAGTCCAGTGTGGTTGGACTACAATACAGCAAATCAAATTCTTGATAATTAATACCCTGAGTATTAGCAATGAGCGGACATGGCAGTCCGTAAACTGTACAAGCAATAACCTTGATACACAAGAATAACACACTATAATATTCTATCTCTGCCCAGACATAAACCTCTTACTTGAATCGTACGAGGACAGAGAGTGTGTTTTCCTCCGTCCTTTAACTCTGACCCGGTTCCTTGAGGCTCGGGTGATGACGGGAGGCCATTTCCTCGCTCTGTCGGCGGGCGGTACGGCTGCTGATTCTAGGTGGGCTGGCGGAGAAATCAGCGACGTCGACTTGATTGAAGATGGAAGAGAAATCTTTTATCTCTTCACTTCTGCAGGCAAACGGATGAAGATGCGGATTGCTCGGCGGTCTCCTTCGGATCCGTTAGAGTGTTTGGTGGAACACAGAGTAATCTCAACTCGTCCAGCGAGATGGAGATTGTATGGCCACAGTTTCAAGTCGGATGTTACTTCCTTGTGCCACGAGGCTGCACCTGAGAGCAGCGATGAGCTGCATCTACACACGGCGAGCAAAGTTGCTGGAAGCAAATCCCGGAAGCATTTCAGAGGTATTTCTACTCCTGATGATGTCATGGTTGAGGTGCGTTCTGTCGTGTGCCTCATCCAACAGGATTTAAGAGTTCGATCCTTTAGTGAGCAAGGCTTCATGGGAATTGTAGTCTGTTTTGGACTCCCTTTGTTTGATTTTGGTGCGATTTTTATCAGTAAAATGTATGACTTGGTATGTGGGCCTGAGTTAGGTTTTACGACTGTGTTAGGCCTGCCTTTGTCTTCTGTCTGAATACATGAGGCCCAACAACATTACGGTAACAAAGGTACCCTATAGCGATCTACTGGTCACAGTGATTCCAGAGAAATTCAGAATAAATCAAATAATTACAATTTATTTGTCAGGTAGGATATAAAACATTGTTACAGAAATTCAAATCAAAGCCAATTTCACACATGATCAGGATAAACAAGCATTACTAAAAATAAGATAAGAATCAAGAGGCATACCTGGAAAATAGGAAAACTACATGCGACGGCAAAGCATGGGAGATCTGGCTTACAGATTCCCCGAACTTCCTGCCAACATTCCTTAAATACCCAGACAGAATAAACATTGTGTACCAAATGGTATTATCCTTTGAACAATGAGAATTCGGGGGTAATGGGTTCTTGGCTTCCTGGGGTTTAACCTTGTTAACATACAGGAGATCATTTAAACTGTAAGTCAAGGAGGGGGATAGACCTCCAGAATTTTGCAGTATTTGGAAAAGACCTTATAACTTTGTCACCATTAGTTTTATCAACATGGGAAAGAGACCATTATACCAGTTGCACAGAGACCTCTTAAATGATATCAAACCCATACAGTTGCATTCTTTGTTTACATGGAATTTGTTTGTTACATTTTCACATATACATCTTGTGTGTGTGTGTGTGTGTGTGTGTGGACCTTGTGGGGAAGACAAGGGGAAGAGAGAACAGCTGGAGTTTGTAGGGGTAAGCTGGGTTTTTCACACAGTGATGCCTTTGATTTCTCAGGTGCAGATCCTACTTGTGAGAGAGTTTGAGCGTTGTTTTTCCTGGAAGTCTTTCGTTGTTCCATGTGGGCATGTGCTGGGTTACAGTTCTCTTGGCACCTAGCCTTACAATATCATAAGGAATCAAATTTTCCTTGATATTTTGACATATAAGAGGTCATTCTACAATAATAAAAAAAAAATACTGTAAAATCCAGAACTGAAAACGTAATCCCCATTGCAATAAAAGCATTTATTGACACCAAGCTGCCAAAACACCCCATTCTCTGCTTCCGCGACAACCCTACGTCACTTGGGGTACTCATTAATTCAAGACGGCCTCTACAGCCACAACATCAACGCCTATTTTAAAATCATCGCAACCATGGCTCCACCCACTGGTGCTCACTTGGCTCGTAAATAGAGACAGAGACCCTGTTTACATGCACTTAAGAAAACTGTTTATTTCAGGGTTTTTGCAGAAAGTGGCGTTCTGAAACGCCATGTAAACGAGAACGAGGGTTTCCTTTCGCAACTTAAGGGATTAAGAGAAAGAGAAAAAACATAAGCGCTGTTCTCACAGGTTTTTGAAGAGTGCGCATGTGCGTGAATAGATCGGGGTATCACGCCATCGGATGGAGCTGAACAAGAAGTAAACAAAGCTGAAAGACTTCAACATTTCTTGGAGTACAGTAGGGAAAGCACATATACAATAAACTATACTTAATTAAAAACACCAGTGTAAATTATCAACTGTCCCTTACCTCAACGTATATGTGCTCATACACTGGGGGAATACCGATGTTTTACGTAATAGAGAAAACCCAACTTTTATCGCAATTCCGCTGCAGGTCGCAACAGAAAGTTAAGGAAACAAACACAGCAACTGCTGTGGAATATATGTAAATAAAGTGAAGCAACAGAGAGCAAAACAGCAAAGTCTTTCTCAGATTCCATGTTTGTTATTTACACAAGTGTCGCAGGGATATTACGTTGCTATGGAGAACGCTGCTTTCTCACCAAGCTGCATGTATACACGAGTTAAAAGTACGCCGCTTATACAGTACATGTAAACAGGAACGCAGCTTTCTCTCAATAAGCCGCGTTCTCGCAATACCCTGCTTTCTGGTGTCAATGTAAACGCACTCAGAGAGAAGGACAAAAGGTCAACTGTCTGTGGCCTAACTACTGAACAGGAAAGGGGACCCATCTTGACTATTTTGAATTCTTTTTGTATACAAACATGTACTACACAGACATCTTTGACTGTTGTCATCTCTCTGGCATGCTTTTTAAAGATGTGTGCATAAATTATTTTTAATTGTTGGTGTATGTAAACACGCACTAGATGGACGTCTTTGAGCATTTTGATTTGTTTCCGGCGATGTGCACCTCAGTGCAGGATGATAAACTAGATGTGTGCATCTTGTGAAGCAGTTCTAAAATGAAGGAATTGTCACTGAAGGATATGGGACAGTTAAAATCACTATTGGACTTGATCAAAAATGTAAGTAAACAGTTCCATTCATTAATATTTCAAATGTCATGATTGTTTATGATGCTGACACGCTGTCTAAACCGGGCACAACCATTGACGCAACGCACCGGCTTGAGGCTGTCTACACGTTGACACAAATTTTCTGAAACTTTTCTTTGTGTTGTTTGCAGTAGTAGTGCCAGCACAAAATGGAACGGGACACCTGTTTGTTTACTGTTGGAGTGACACTTCCATTGTAGACAGCATCATTGATTATAGCATCCAGTGCAGACAGAGTGTGAGTGTTAAAAGTTGTGCATGAGATGAATAGTGTAATATATTCGGATGCAATGTGTTGGATGTGCATTTGTGTAAACCGTGAAATGTACATTTGTAATGTTTTGGTGCTTGTTCATTCTCTTACGACTGAGTTTCAAAAATGGCTGAATTTGAGAGATATATCTATCTGCAGAGCCGCAGAGCCATAGAGCCATATGCCTCAGCGGTTTCAGGTCAGCAGTCTCACGCCAATTTCACACATGATTTGTTTGCAGTATGTATGCGGTGTGTACGCGGTGCGGAATCAGCACGCGCTTGATTGTGCTTTCACATAAGACGAGTTTGCAGTGCTCAACTAATCCGCGGCTTCTGTATACCACAAATACAACAATGGGTAAGTAGTTCACCATTATTTTGATTTTAAACATGGTACTTCTCTTACATGAAAAGATCGTTTAAATTAAAACTTACCATCCACACAAACAGCCGAGGAAACTGCCTCCCATACCTTTTATTTTGCATATAAATCTTTATAAAAGAAATCCTGCGGGTCATAGAGAACTTTATGTTTTTCTACCTCCACGATGAGACGAGTGTCATCCATTATGTCTTGTTTTTCCAAATGTGAGGTAAAGTGTAGTTCTCACCACCAGCCTGTCACGTGATTGCCCCGCTTTCTGCTAACATGCTGTGTAGTGTATTTCACATGAAAAATATCTTTAAATATACTTCTGATCGTATTTGTTATTTTTGCAACTACTGGTAATAGTGTGTTTTGGTTTTCCTTGCTTTACCCAGGGCTGAAAGTCATATGGTGACTGTGAAACACAGTAGACTTTAATTATATGCATTTATGGTGAAACTGCTACATTTTTGTGTCAATTCTGACCATGAACAATGTGCTATCACTTTAATTCAACACGTGCAGCACAGCAAACATAGACTCAGTGCGGAAACGATCGCTGCACTGCTGCTTCTGCACCGCTGCTTCTGCACCGCTGCTTCTGCACCGCTCCAGCAATCCATTGCCGTTCTGCATCCGCATGCGGTCTGAATGCTCTAACCTGTTAACATGGGCACTGAAAAAAATACGTACTGCATACGTACTGCATACGGATCATGTGTGAAACGGGCATCAGGCCGGAGGTTTCCGGACCAATGCTTTCGCCACCTACAGTTTTGAAGCGTAAATTCTTACATTTGTTTGCTTTATTACATTTAAAACATGCTGTTTTCACATCGATTTCCACTGGAACATTTAATGGTGACACTTTTCAATAAGGTTCCATTTGTTAACATATTTGTTAACATTAGTTAATGCAGTAGTTATCATGAATGAACAATGATCTATATTTTTAACAATTATTTATTCATCTTGGTAATGTTAAACACACAATTGTTCTTTGTTAGTTCATAGTGCATTAACTAATGTTAACATATACAACTTTTAATTTTAAAAACATATTAGTAAATGTTTAAATTTAATTTTTAACAAGATTAACAAATGCTAAAAATGTATTGCTCATTGTTATTCATGTTAACAAATGTAGTAAACTGATGTTAACAAATGGAACCTTATTTTACAGTGTTACCCATTTGACTATTTTATATGAGATAATATGATTTCCTTCATGTTCATGATGTTACAAATAGTACTTAAGAAAGGAACAAAGCATAGGGATTTAATGTCACATATATTTAATCATATTAAATAAAAAATAAAAATTAAATTTCAAAGCCTGGCAAAACTGTACATTGAACAATTAGAAAATTAATAAGAAATGTTAATATTGATAAAATAGAACTAAATTAACAATATAAACAACCTGTAAACAACAGCAAAGTTTTAATAGAAACACTCAAACTTTATAAAACAAATATACGACTTAAACACATCAAAAGAACAACTGACTCTTAGGCCCGTTTTATCATGTAATTCCAGGAAACAAATCTCCATGTCATCCCTAAAAAGAAAATGAAATGTGAAGGTCTTTCTGGAAGATTGGTAGCTTCTTCATTAGAGAAGAGTAAAGAATAATTACATTTTGGTTTTAATATTTGCAACAACAACTACATATACAGTATATATATATATATATACTGCCTCGTGCCACCCCCCGCAAGATGCCATCCTGGGCGACTGCCCATGACGTCCATACCTAAATCAGCCACTTATGTGTGTGTGTGTGTGTGTGTGTGTGCGTGTGTGTGATATATATATCCATAAATATCTATATGTATATGTTTATATTTGACACATACTGTACCTCATTGCTGCTGGGAGTGCCTTGTTCTCCTCTTGGAAGTGACTCCTGAACAAAGGCTTCTGTCCTGTAACACATATTTTTGGTTGATTTAGAATCGTCTTTCAGGGGGTGGCTAGTGTGGTCTGGAGGGAAATAGGGAGATATCTTTCAGACATAATTCCAATGTTCTTCACCATTTCCTTATAATCAGAAGGTCACACTTTTAAAGACCATTTTAAATATCAACTGCAACAACAGCATGAAGTCCAGTTTAATTACTTGAAGTGGTAATAAATTACTTACAGAGGTAAAATCAAAGGGTGCACCCAAGAAAATGTGCAGAGCATACTGAAAAACAACCAAAACAATTTCAAGAACAGTTCAAATTGCATAAAAAGTACTATGCAATATGTTTTTACAGTATCGTATATGTTCAGCATGATCCACGCTCTACCAGTTGAGCTACAGAGCTCCTGCATTTCAACCGGTAGAGATAGAACAAGCATGATAGTAACGAAAATGTTTTGGGTTCCCAGGAAATGCATAAACTTATAAGTCAATAGATTGAATGCACTGTAAGTTGTTTTCAATAAAAGCATCTGTCAATTGAATAAATGTCAAAGCATGTGTCCTTATTCTTTCTTCCAACAAATACTTATAAAGCACACCAATTATAGGTTTATTTATGTCAAAAACATGATTTCTCTATATTCCTCATCATCAACATGAAAACCCCACAGTCTGACTACTGGTGGGGTCACTGTTGCACAGGTGGTTGGTGGTGTGTCTCTGACCGCTGATGTGGGCACTATTGCACTGGTGGTTGGTGGTGTGTCTGTAACCATTGGCATGGGAACTGTTGCACTGGTGGTTGATGGTGTGTCTCTGACTGCTGGCGTGGTCACTATTGCACTGGTGGTTGGTGGTGTGTCTCTGACCACTGGCGTGGGCATTGTTGTACTGGTGGTTGATGGTGTGTCTCTGACCGCTGGCATGGGCACTGGTGGTTGGCGGTGTGTCTCTGACCGCTGGCGTGGGCACTGGTGGTTGGCGGTATGTCTCTGACCGCTGATGTGGGCACTGTTGCACTGGTGGTTGATGGTGTGTCTCTAACCATTGGCATGGGCACTGTTGCACTGGTGATGGATGGTGTGTCTCTAGCCATTGGCATGGGAACTGTTGCACTGGTGGTGATGGTGTGTCTCTGACTGCTGGCATGGGCACTATTGCACTGGTGGTTGGTGTTGTGTCTCTGACCGCTGGCGTGGGCACTGTTCCACTTGTGGTTGATGGTGTGTCTCTGGCCGCTGGCGTGGGCACTGTTGCACTGGTGGTTGATGGTGTGTCTCTGACCGCTGACATGGGCACTGTTGCACTGGTGGTTGGTGGTGTGTCTTTGACCGCTAGCGTGGGCACTGTTGTACTTGTGGTTGATGGTGTCTTTGACCGCTGGCGTGGGCACTGTTGCACTGGTGGTTGATGGTGTGTCTCTGACCGCTGACTTGGGCACTGTTGCACTGGTGGTTGGTGGTGTGTCTCTGACCACTGACATGGGCACTGTTGCACTGGTGGTTGGTGATGTGTCTCTGACCATTGGCGTGGGCACTGTTGCACTGGTGGTTGATGGTGTGTCTCTGACCGCTGGTGTGGGCACTGTTGCACTGGTGGTATTTACAAAACACAATCCGAAGGGTATTGAAATGTCCCCAGATAAATATTTGATTTATTAAAGCATGTCAAAAAATTCAAGCTTAAGAATAACAAGAAACACACCTACAGACTGAGTAGTAAGCAGATAAAAACTAAGCATTAATATATAGATTCACTGTTCACCAAATAATGCTAGATTTATTAAGATATTACAAAGACAACAACTCACCGTGTTCTCTGCCATGACTGTTGTTTCGTCATTAGCTTCGCCCTTGCTTCTGGCCTGAGACTGATGGCCTGACACCTGGAAACTGCTGTGAAGTATGGCTCTGCGGGTCTGCAGATGGATACTATTGGAATTTGAGGGGCTGCACGCTGTTAGCCAGTCATAACAGAGGGTGTTTACATTGAATTTTAAAGGAGGAGCTGAGGCAAAAATCAAGCTTCTCAGAAAGATTGTTAGAGACAGGGTGAAAAATTATAATATATTACAAAATTATGACTGTTTTGGTGAAACAAAAAAACTTGACTAACATTATCAGTGGACATCAGGGAAGATAATGAAACTATAAAAAAAGAGCATTTCATGACCCCTTTAAAGGTTCAATTTGATGCATTTTGAATTTAAAGCACATGCTTTAAAACAACCTTATTTCATTTTTGAACATACAGTAATTTGAAGTCACTGTTTTACTTGCCATTACTATGATACGTTTCAGGCAAGATATTAACTTCCAAAGAGGGGTTAATTGTAACCTGATATGAGTGGCGTCTGTCGGTAAGTTTGTGTACGTGTGCACAAAGGGAGAGATATTCAGTCCTGAGTGAATGGCCATCATTATCTGTACTGTCCCACTGTGACTGGATGAACTTTGGATTTTCAATGTCAGAGACTGGGAAGGTAAGAGACAAATTGTCACACAAACAATTTTACATTTCTTTTTATCAAAATCATGTACAAAGATTGTGTGTGTATTTTCTTGAAGATGATGCTCCCCTCTCTTCTTGGGATCTTGTGCTTGATCTCTTCAGTTTTTTGTGTGAGTAATATGCAAACATGAAACACATGATTTCTGCCTTTATGTCTCTAAGCTTTTCTTGAAAGCTCCAAAAGTTTTTATATCCCTTTTTGCTACATCGTGTTCAGGAATTAATACAATTGATTAGAAACCAAACTGTTCGTGTTTAAGATATCAGATATTTCACGTCAAAAAAAACAAAAAAACAAGCGTTGTCATTTTACACTCTTAAAAACTCAATGTTAGCGACCATATAAAATGTTTATACTTGTACATATGCTTATTAATTAAATATAATTATTTAATACATTTATTATTTTATATATTTATATTTAATTTAAATATATTTTATTATTTTTCTAATCCTTTCCATATTGATAGATGAGTATGACTCCCAGTTTTGTATTGTTCATGTCTTCTTAAATTAATTTGCATAGTAAAAGTTAATAGCTGATATGCATTTTTGGAGTCAGTACATTAAAGGAATAGTTTACTCAAAAGTGAACATTCTGACATGATTTACTCACCCTCGCTTGTTCCAAAAATCAGTTACTTCCTTAACATAAAAGGAAATGTTAAGCAGAATGATAGGGACTTGCAGCCTCAGCCACCATTTGCTTACATTATATATAAAAAAAGATTAAATAAAAGTGAATGGAGACTGAGGTTAACATTCTGCCTAATATCTTCTTTTATGTTCCACGGAAGACAGAAAGTCACACAGGTTTGGTACAACATGACAGTGAGTAAATGATGACAGAATTCAAAATTTTGGGTGAATTATCTCATTAATTATGAGTTTTATGCAAAGCTCTTGACCATGTTTGTTTTGTTGTAGGTGAGGCAGCCAGCTGATGATTACTGGGGTGAGTATGGGCCGTATGGAGCCTGCAGCCGCACCTGTGGCACCGGAGTAGCCGTGAAAACTAGGGTCTGCAACACCATAAGGTGGGTGAATGTGCATGTGTTTGTTTGTGTTTATTACTTTTTCCTTTCTATCCTATTTCATCATAACTATCATCTTTTGATATTAAGGATGGATGGTGGACACAATTGCGTGGGGCCATCCAAATCCTACAAACTCTGTAACACACAAGTAAGCAACTGATCACCTAAGCAAATGCACACACACATTTTTCTTTCATAGTGGGAATTTAAATTGACTTAGAATAGTTTTAATACTGAGTTAAGGATATTTTCTATCCCATAACCCTAAGCCTACCCCTTAACCTAACCCTTGGGGGATTATATTATATTAATCTCACAGAATTAACCTGGTAAATTAGATTACATCAACGAAAGTCATTTTTATGATTAGAGCAAGTAGAAATAGATCCACTTTTTTCAGTGTTGGCTGGTCCCCACAAATAATGTTTTCAGGTTTTATCGGTGTGAGGAAATTTGATCCCTACAATGTTGGCCAAACCTAACCAAAACACATGCACATATTCATATAAACAATGTGCGTCCACATATTCATATACACAATATGTTTTAATAAAAGTGTAATGTAGTCTTCTAACTTTTATTCTTCGTAAAGGAATGCCCTGATGGACCCAGAGATTTCCGTGAAGAACAGTGTTCTCAGTTTGACCGCATTGAATTCCAGGGAAAGCGTTACACCTGGCTGCCATATTATGGAGGTAAAAAAAAATTTTAAAAAAATGGCACATAACATTTACTAAATAATATTTTATTTTATGGATTACACAGTTACTGAGCTGAACAAGGGAGTTAAGATGTTTTAAAAGTTGATAGGATATTTTTTAGCTATGTAGATGAAATGATTTTCACTTTGATCTCAGGATGACTTTAATTGGAGCTTTAACTCATTAAATTACAATGAGTGAAAGACTTTGGTACACAAATGAAGGGTATAAAATATAATTAGATGTAACGTATGGTTCCGTAAGAAAGTTCTGGATGCTCTCATCTCTTGTTATGGTCAAAAACTTTCTTCAGGCAGTTCAGTGGACTGGTGTACTTAGCTGAGGCTCTGTATTCACATGGTCTGATTGTGTTTTGGTCCAGCTTCAAACCCATGTGAGCTGGTGTGTGTGCCCAGAGGAGAGAACTTCTACTATCGTCACCGACCCACTGTGGTGGATGGCACCCCATGCTACGTGGGCCGTAGAGACGTCTGTGTGGAGGGTGTCTGCAGAGTATGTATAAACTGACTATAACACAAACCACACACACAAACACTTATCATTCTAACACCCTTATCTTTGCTGAAAGGCGGTAAGCCATGAGGAGATTGTGGAAGTTGAAGATCACTCTTTTCCTGTCTCGCCCAGACATGGTCCTAGGGCAGCTTCCCATATAATAGATACTTTCCGGTAAACACCCTGTATTTAATGTCAACATGTTTTAATTTGAACATACCATGTGTGTATAAACAAAGAGTGAGAAGACACATGCAGAAGATGCATTAAACTTTGTTTAGTTTACTACTGGACACGGTATATGTTTTGGCCTACTGTTATGTTTGTGTCTGTATGTACTTAACTATAGTTTTTGTAGACAAAAAACTGACAACCCTTCCTTTAGGGACATTTGGAGATTCCCTCAGTTGGAAAATCGATTCATAAGTAAAGCAAACACCATTCTTTAATATTCTAAAAAAGCATAATGTTTTCTTTTAGGGGTATGGTTAGGATGTTGGTTAGGCTTAGTCTATAGAAATAATAATTATCTTTATATAGAAGCTATATAAGGTTAGGGTTAGGGTTAGTAAGAGATTAGGCTTCATACAGTATGTCCCATTTAGACAGATTAGTTAATGTGAGTTTGTGACAATGTGTTTATAGGTACACATATGACTCCTATTCAGAGTGTTCAGTTCACTGTGGTGGAGGCATGCAGAGCCGTACTGTGCATTGTATTAATGAGAGAACATCAGCAGCCGTAGATGAATCCCACTGCATGGCACAAGGCCTCAGGAGACCAACTTCCCAGCTAGCCTGCAACCAGCACCCCTGTGCCGAGTACAGTGTCGGTCCCTTTGGCGATGTATGTGATTACCTCATTCATACTTATATATGCACACATAGTATGCAGGGGAATATTATATTGCAGCGGTTTCTCTTTCATAGTTCAGGAGACATAACAGATCTCAGTTATGTTTCATTTAAAGAGATAGTTCAATCAAAAATTATAATTCTGTCATCAGCTACTCTCATCCCATCTCAAACTCATGTGACTTTTTTCTTCTGCAGAAAACAAATGAAGATTTTTGTGATATGATGTGTGTGTTTGTCCATACAATGCAAGTCAATGGGGTCCAAAACTTTCAAGCTCCAAAATGAACATAAAGGCAGCATAAAGGTAATCCATACGACTTTAGTAGTTTAGTCCAAGTCTTCTAAAGTGATATGATCGGTTCTGGGTGAGAATGTAACACCATGTCCTTCTTCACTATAAATCTTGACATTTTGGTTTGTTTCTCACCCAAAACCGATTGAATCACTTCAGAACACATTAATTAAACCACTAGAGTTGTTAGCTTGCATTGTATGGACAAACAGACTTCATATAACCTTCATATAATCATTTGTGTTCCATAGGAAAAAAAAAGTCATATGAGTTTGTGACGGCATAAAGGTGAGTAAATGATGAGAAATTATATTTGGTTAAACTACTCCATTAATTATCAACTTTGTCTTAGATGTTTTTCTTAAAATTCCTTAAGGGGGACACAAATAAGACAATTGTTGACATAGTTAGGGAACAGAGCTATTAAATGTATGTGTAGAGGATTGCCAGTGCAGATACTTTGGTCTTAGAATAGTTTATATTGAAACATCTGACCTTTGATTGTAATCGTCGGTGTGTTTGCAAATATAAGCATAGTGTAACATTGTTGAGATCTCTTATGAAACTCTTTGGGAGACGTGCAAGGATACAGGGGCCTTTTTTTTCTTTTTTTTTACATCAAAACCAACCACGATTTTCTATTTGCTAGTCATTTGCAGGTGGTATTAGGACGAGGGACTTTCTCATTCTATAGAGCATTTGGTTGACAGAAATCCATGTAGTGCAACATGATTCATCAAGATTTTCCTGGATGTTTAAATGCACATTGTGCTAAAACTGAATTTAGTCATCATTTAGGAGCACACTAACATATAGGCAGAGGCCTTCACAGCAAACACACATTGACTAAAAGCCTCTAAACTCCAGTTTTGTTTTATCATAATTTTTCCTTTCTTCCAGTGTTCAGTGACATGTGGTGAGGGACATCAGACACGAGAGGTGTTCTGTGTCGGGGGCAGAGGGGAGCACATTCCTGAGCACCACTGTAGTGGTCTCTCACGCCCACATGATGTCAGATCCTGTCAGAGACCAGCTTGCCACCAAGTCTTTAAATACTACACTGGGGACTTTAGCCTGGTTAGGGAAGGACATTAACAGTAAGATCAGCTTAAAGAATATTTCTCTCTCTCATCACTATCACTATCTCTTTCAGTGTACCCATAGCTGTGGAACTGGCACTCGGGAGCGCAAGGTGGTGTGCATGGATTTGGATCACAATCAATATGGAGATGAAAGATGCGCTTATCTTAGCAGACCTCATGCTGTGGAGAACTGCAACACACAGCCCTGCCCCGGCGCACAGAGTGAGTTTCATAATTTCTTTAAACTCTGACATAATTTACTCACCCTCATGTTATTCCAAATCTGTGTGACTTTCTTTCTTCTTTTTATTCTGTACTTGTGTTGCCTTGGTTTAGTGGTGCCCAGCGTGCAGGACCCCAGTGGTTATGAGAGCTCCTTGCGTGGATTTGTACCTCATACCCATGATGCGCACTCAGGTTCAAATGTTTCTGGTTGAAGATGAGTTTTTGACTCCTGTATACATTCTTTATGTGCTTATTTTGATTATATACAGTATGTGCTGAAATTTGTTCTACATTTGGTCCATGGATAGTTCATAGACCAAGCGATCCATACCCTCCTGTGTCTGGCCCAAATTGTGCCCAGTCATATTATGGCTGCTGCCCTGATGGCCATACTGCAGCCTCTGGCCCTCAAGGAGAAGGCTGTGCTCGGGAAGATTGTTACAGGATGAGGTACATACATGCAGTCAAATCATCCATCCATACATTCACACGGATAGTTGAATTCACATCCTACTTCTGTAATTTCCTCAATTTTTATCCTCTGTCTACCTAACCCAAATCTTCCTAGCCATCAACTGTCACCATTCACACCCGTTTTTTAATATCCTATGAAATCAAATTGGAGTTTCACAAGTCCACTGATAGCCCTTTTCCACCGACATGATTCGGGTGCGGGTTCCTGAGCCATGTTTCCACTGCAGAAAAGGCCATTTCGGGGTGGAAAAACATGTCCGCACCAGCCCCAAAAGCTTGCTGGTCTCTACGCAGGAACCGATTACGTGAGCAGGGGGCGGAGGGTGGGATAGTGTTTTTTTACCAGGTAAAGATTATCAAACAACAACAGTAGCTACCATCTGCAGCAAGGACTACTTCTTTACTCTATAACAACAATAAAAAATGTCAAACTTCAAAAGCATTTAGGAAACACAGAGGAAACAAGTGTTCTACTTGTGTTATGGTCTTTACGGTGATCCGAGATAAACTAGAGAGATCGCTTAAGGAGAAAAAAGAGCGTACAAAGAGAATGGGAAGAAATGATGCACGCTGGCTTCTACCGGACGATTTAACAAATCATAAATAAATAAATAAAAATAAAAAAACTTAAGAGAGTACAGAGACCATAAGAAGGACCTAAGCAGAAGCGGCAGTGCAGCCAGTTAACTAACCGGGACATTAAATTCAGCCAGTAACACTCGAGACAAACACAGAATCGCAGGGGTCATTTGTAGCTGATCTCGGTAAGTTATTTTATTTGCCAACTTTGTTAGCTTTCCTTACACTCTTCTCATCTTATTTTGTGCATTGTTAAGTTCATCAAGGGGAATACCCACTTATTTAGGAAGATTATGTCTATCTGTCAAGTACACAGGTGGGATTCGTAATATTATACGCTATGACAAAAATCCAAATATAACCATCTGCTACATCAATGCTAATAACAATTCCACTGTTACAGTTTATATTATTTAGCAAGTTAAGCCATATTAAAAATGTTCATATTAAATAATGTAATTACGTTAAGCCAAGCGCACACTACCTGCTGACATTACTGGTCTTCTTGAGCGTAGATGTCGTCTCTGACATGTCTCATTGAGCAATGTAATAACATTGGATTGCATTTATCTGTATGTTTAAATATATCCTCATAAACAGAAATAAAAGATGTACACAAACACTGTGACACGCCATGTTTGTTTGGGGGCAGGTGGGATAGTCACGTAAAACTACCACGTAGCCACGTAACCCATTAACTCACCATTCGGTTCTCAAGTCGGTGGAAAAGAGTTTTACGATAAAAACTTTTTTTTTTTTACGATAGGCTTCAGATTCCCCTGGCCGTGAACCAGCTGTTACAGGCTCGGCACGAGAACCATCGCCATTTCTGTACTATAGTCCATGTCTATTCGTTTTAAAGCCATATACTGAATATGCTATTGTACATTTAATAGTTTAATCTTTTTTTTTTTTTTAGCAGAAATAAATATTTAAAATGTTTCTTTCTTCTGGAAAAACGGACCAAACATATGCAAATATGCACATCATGTTGCAGTTTTATCCCACGTATGCAACCCAGTTGGATATATTTTATTGCTTCTTGCATTTTTTTCTCATTATCTATGGTGTGTGATGATAGATATGGCTGCTGTCTGGATGGAGTAACAGCTGCACAAGGTTTTGGAAGAGCAGGATGTCCTGATTCCATCTATAGGGTAAAACAACTTTTTTCTATGCTTTGACTATCATAATATAATTTATTTTAATTGTATGAAGACTCTCTCCAACACTTGACCTCTTTTGGTTTTCTTTTGTTTACAGGATTATAGCCCAGTCCGTCAGTCCTCTGCTAGTGCATGCTCTTTGGCACAAGATGTTGGGTCCTGCTATGAATGGACATCTCGTTTCTACTTTGATTCTTCCTCTGGATCCTGCTCACAGTTCTGGTATGGTGGTTGCCAAGGCAATGGCAATAACTTTGTAACCAAGGAGGAATGTGAGCAGACATGCAAGGGTGCTGCCAGAGGCTTTGCCCCAAGGGAGCCAACATCCAGGAGAGGGGTCAATGGGGTCAGAGGGTATAGACTGAGGTCACGTGCACGTGCATGAGTGGTATAAAAGAAGGGTTACTGAAATCCCAATAATAAACACACAAATCCAACTTGCATACATGTACTCAGCTAAAATATACAGTACATGACAAAACGGTTATGTATTTAAAGGTTCACTCAGTAATTTTTATGTAGTGCTGACTAATATGACAGTTGTCTTGGGTTTTACTAATGCTTATTGGCATGGATGCAGCAAAATCACAAAGACAAAAGTTTTCACTAACAGATACCATTGCAGTAATGCCTATTTGCAGTCTGCCATGATTAATCTGTTCTGTGAGAAAAAGTGTTCAATAACAGCGAGGTTTCCGAGATGAAATGAGTAGGACTCGTCTGGTTATTTGGTGTTAATGTTTAAGCCCTTATGAGGTGACCAACTCCATGTAGATTAAAACAGCTTTTTTAGGCTACTGATATGACTGGAGTCTTCCTCTCATTTAAGTGCAAATGATTTCAAACATATTTTCAAAAACTACTATGTCTTTCTTTGTGTAAAACTTTTTAATAAGGAAAAAATTACTGAGTGAACCTTTAAGCTTTTTATTTTCAGTTCTGAGAAACACTTATTTATAGTACTAGTCAAACCTAACAGCATCAGAACAGCAAATACATTTGAACAATTTCATGAAAATACACATTTACTGATTATTTAGAATTAAGCAAAAAGAAAATGCTGGAATGTTATATCCTTCCAGTCACTATGCTTTTTGATTCATATGTTGTCAGTGTACTTTAACTTTATTCTTGCTATTGCCATTAAAGTGTGAATACAAACCATGAACATTGACTGTGGATGATTTCACTTGAAGGGCACTCGCAGTGCATGCTTGAGGATTTACTAGAATAAAAATGTTTATGCAAAACTTCATTGTTTGATGATATTTACCATGCAACGAAAAGTCCCCACAATCTTGTAATGGATTTTGTGTCATTCCAACCATTTGAAGTCATACAAGTCCCTAGTACAAGTTGTGGTGTTTATAATGTTTAATTTTACTGGATTATAATTTATAACTATTTATAATGTTACACACTGCTGTAAGGTTAGAAGTTTCCATTTTAAATTGATGAAATCATTTTCAGTTATAGCACTAGTGTCATTCCTCATGTCCCCAGAGCTGCACGTCAATCATCTTGCAAGTACTAAATCATCACTAAATTAACTTTCAATTTATTGTCCACCCCAGTGGTGTAGCAAGTCACCCCTGGGCCCGTATGCAGATTTTGTAGTGGGCCCCAAAATTCACCACACAAACAAGTGCAACGTGTAGCCTAGGCATATACAAATAACGCAGGAAAACACAATACCAAATGCATCGTTTCGCAATAGGCCTATTATCTCACTAAGTAATAACAGTAGTAGACTATTAGTATAGTAGACCCTTGTAGTCTCTAGACACTATGCAAAAGTCTTAGGCACATAAGATGTTTCACAAAAGCATTTGTCTTAAGATGGTTATTTATATCTTCAGCTTTAGTGTAGTCAATAGGAAATATAAATGTTAGACTCACAAACATTACTTTTGCAAATAAAAAAGATTAGAATAGAAGAACAGGGAGCCCTGCAACATCGTGTCAGTCTGAGATTACATAAAGAGACGCAACTGAAGCAGCCTAAATAGATAGAGAAGAACTGTGGCGAATTCTCCAAGAAGCTTGGAACATCATATCTGCCATCAACCAAGAAAAACTGTGTCCAGGTGTACCTAAGAGAATTAGTGCTGGTTTAAAGGCAAAGGTGGTCACACCGAATATTGATTTAGCTTTTTCATGTTTACTGGACTTTGTATGACATTAAGTGATAAATGAAAACTATTTATGTCTTTATTTTTGAAGACATCCTCACTATGCAAAAATTTTCACAAGTGCCTAAAACTTTTGCACAGTACTGTATATACAGTTTAAGTCTGAAGTTTACAAACACTTAGGTTGAAGTCATTAAAACTCATTTTTTAACCACTCCACAGATTTCATATTAGCAAACTATTGTTTTGGCAAGTCTACTTTGTGCATGACACAAGTAATTTTTCCAACAATTGTTAACAGACAGATTGTTTCACTTTTAATTGACTATATCACTATTCCAGTGGGTCAGAACTTTACATACACTAAGTTAACTGTGCCTTTAAGCAGCTTGGAAAATTCCAGAAAATGATGTCAAGCCTTTAGACAGTTAGACAATTAGCTTCTGATAGGAGGTGTACCTGTGGATGTATTTTAAGGCCTACCTTCAAACTCAGTGACTCTTTGCTTGACATCTTGAAAAAATAAAAAGAAATCAGCCAAGACCTCAGAAAAAAAATTATGGACCTCCACAAGTCTGGTTCATCCTTGGGAGCAATTTCCAAATGCCTGAAGGTACCACATTCATCTGTATGAACAATGGTATGCAAGTATAAATACCATGGGACCATGCAGCTGCTCAGAAAGGAGAAGCATTCTGTCTCCTAGAGATTGACGTATTTTGGTGTGAAAAGTGCAAATCAATCCCAGAACAACAGCAAAGGACCTTGTGAAGATGCTGGAGGAAACAGGTAGACAAGTATCTATATCCACAGTAAAATGAGTCCTATATTGATATAACCTGAAAGGCTGCTCAGTAAGGAAAAAGCCAATGCTCCAAAACCGCCATAAAAAAAGCCAGACTAAAGAAATTTCCTCTGGTCTGATGAAACAAAAATTGAACTTTTTGGCTATAATGACCATCGTTATGTTTGGAGGAAAAAGGGTGAGGCTTGCAAGCCGAAGAACACCATCCCAACCGTGAAGCATGGGCATGGCAGCATCATGTTGTGGGGGTGCTTTGCTGCAGGAAGGACTGGTGCACTTCAAAAAATAGATGGCATAATGAGGAAGGAAAATTATGTGGATATATTGAACATCTCAAGACATCAGCCATGAAGTTAAAGCTCGGTCGCAAATGAGTCTTCCAAATGGACAATGACCCCAAGCATACCTCCAAATTTGTGGCAAAATGGCTTAAGGACAACAAAGTCAAGGTATTGGAGTGGCCATCACAAAGCCCTGACCTCAATCTAATAGAAAATTTGTGTGCAGAACTAAAAAAGCGTGTGCGAGCAAGGAGGCCTAAAAACCTGACTCAGTTACACCAGTTCTGTCTGGAGGAATGGGCCAGAAATCTAGCAACTTATTGTGAGAAGCTTGTGGAAGGCTACCAAAAACATTTGACCCAAGTTAAACAATTTAAAGGCAATGCTACCAAATACTAACAAACTGTATGTAAACTTCTGACTAGAGGTCTTCATGGGTCCAAAAATTGGTGTCCGAACCCAAAGAGATCCGGAAATGTACTACCCAGACCCGTCTATTGTTTGAAAGTTTGTACCCATACCCATGCAAAACCGAGAAATGCCAGACCCGAACCGGACCCGTCTATTATTTGAAAGCTGGGACCCAGACCCGGCCAGGAGACACAGACCCAATCGACACTGATTTCACAGCTGATTGCTATTAACAAGTTAATTTACAAGTTGTGAAAACAAAACTTTGTGTCTTACCTAATGAAACGTTAGTAGCCTTCTCCCCTGTGCCTGGCCGTGATGCATATAATCCATCCTCTTTGCCAAGAAAGTTGGTAAAATACATCCAGGTTTTCTGTGATTCCTCTCTTGCTGATTGAAACAGCATAGCTAACCCACTCATTATTTCAGTTTCAAAAGTCCACTTGCTGTCAAGGTGACGAGTGACAAACGCAACTTGTTTAGAATCAGCTTTGCGGTTTTTTTGCATCTCGCACAAGTTAACTTCGACTGTTTGCCCTTTTGAACTAAAACAATGATTGCTCGTTCATTGCCACGGCTGCTAACGTTAGCATTGCTAATTTGCTATCGTGTGCCTTAACTCCGCTCTGCCTCTGACGTCACTCAGCTCGTTGTGGCTCCGCTCTGTTTTTCACCTTATTTCCCGGCCCACACATTCTCATCCTAATTTTACAATGTTGCAAGTTACAACACACACACACACAGCACCATCATCATCAGCAGCGCTGTCTGATCACAGCCGGGTCTTCTTGGATTGACTTGTATTACACATAATGTTGGACCTGCAGCAATAGAATGGGACCCAACCTGGACCCGGCTGACCATATAAGATGTGGATCCAAACCCATACGAGCCCCGGGTCGGGTCTCGGGTCCTCGAGTTAGGGTGGACCCGTGAAGACCTCTACTTCTGACCCACTGGGAATGTGATGATAGAAATAAAAGCTGAAATAAATAATTCTCTCTACTATTGTACTGACATTTCTCAGAAGACAAAGTTACAAAAACCTACAGCCTTGAAGGGTAACAAGGACAAGAACTGACAAGGAACAACTGAAACTGAGGGGTACACTGGTGGCCAAAAGTTTGGAAGAATGTACAGATTTGGCTGTTATGGAAAGAAATTGGTACTTTACCAAACTGGCATTCAGCTGATCACAATGTATAGTCAGAACATTAATATTGTGAAAAATTACTATTATAGTTTGAAAAAAATTTAAACTACTTCAGAGTTCTCATCAAAAAATCCTCCATGTGCAGCAATGACAGCTTTGCAGATCCTTGGCATTCTAGCTGTCAGTTTGTCCAGATACTCAGGTGACATTTCACCCCACGCTTCCTGTAGCACTTGCCATAGATGTGGCTGTCTTGTCGGGCACTTCTCACACACCTTACAGTCTAGCTGATCCCACAAAAGCTCAATGGGGTTAAAATCCATAACACTCTCTTCCAATTATCTGTTGTCCAATGTCTATGTTTCTTTGCCCACTCTAACCTTTTCTTTTTGTTTTTCTGTTTCAAAAGTGGCTTTTTCTTTGCAATTCTTCCCATAAGGTCTGCACCCCTGAGTCTTCTCTTTACTGTTGTACATGAAACTGGTGTTGAGCAGGTAGAATTCAATGAAGCTGTCAGCTGAGGACATGCGAGGCATCTATTTCTCAAACTAGAGACTCTGGTGTACTTATCCTCTTGTTTAGTTGTACGTCTGGCCTTCCACATCTCTTTCTGTCCTTTTTAGAGACAGTTGTCCTTTGTCTTCGAAGACTCTAGTGTACACCTTTGTATGAAATCTTCAGTTTTTTGGCAATTTCAAGCATTGTATAACCTCCATTCCTCAAAACAATGATTGACTGATGAGTTTCAAGAGAAAGCTGTTTCTTTTTTGCCATTTATGACATAATATTGACCTTAAAACATGCCAGTGTATTGCATACTGTGGCAACTCATAAACAACTACAAAGACAATGTTAAGCTTCATTTAACTAACCAAATAGCTTTCAACTGTGCTTGATATAATGACAAGTGATTTTCTAATACCAAATTATCAATTTAGCATGATTACTCAAGGATAAGGTGTTGGAGTGATGGCTGCTAGAAATGGGGCCTGTCTAGATTTGATCAAAAATGACTTCTTTTCTAATAATGATGGTGCTGTTTTTTACATCAGTAATGTTCTGACTATACTTTGTGATCAGTTGAATGCCACTTTGGTGAATTAAAGTACCAATTTCCTTCTGAAACAGCTAAATCTGTACATTATTCCAAACTTTTGGATGCCAGTGTACATATACACATGAAGACTAATGAGTAAACTAAGGACAGCTGGAAAAAATCAGGGAGGAAATCAGGAACTTAGACATGACCAGGAAAATACCAACACTTCAAACTAAGAGTCCAAGATAATTTCAACATAAAAGTCTCTGGAAATAGAACGATGACAGAAGGGGTTCTTATGGTGTGACACACACACACACACACACACACACTGAAGTTGACATAAGCCAATCAGGAATTTTTTTTTTAGTTAATTGAAGTGCGTAACTCTGTTTTTTTAAGTGTTCCTTTATTTTGTGATGTTGGTCCTATGTCCTCAAGCATTACATGTCCACTCTGTTGTGTTAAGACATAGGGAACATTAATGTGTTTTGTTTTTTTTTTTTGTGTTTTTTTTTTCATTTCATTATATTTATCTTAACATAAATATAATGATCAATATTAATGTCAAATGTTTGTTAGTTTACAAACCATGTAAATCCACCCTGTTATTGTCCACCCCATTATTACCCACCCTGACCCTACCCATGTAACTGGATGGACATGTTAATTTTTTAAGTCATAAAGCTTGACTGCCGGTATGATTTTTATCTATAACATTTATGCATTTGGCAGATGCTTTTATCCAAAGCTACTTACAGTGCCCTTATTACAGGGACAATCCCCCTGGAGCAAACTGGAGTTAAGTGCCTTGCTCAAGGACACAATGGTGGTGGCTGTGGGGATCAAACCAACAACTTTCTGCTTACCAGTTCAGTGCTTTAATCCACTACACCATCACCACTCCATATAACATGTCGCTTTAATGATGAAACATAAATATATTTAAACAGTATGTTTCGTTTTTCAAGCTCCAAAGCCGAAATGCCACTCGGAATGACAGGAATTACAATTTTACCAATTTTGCATTCAAAATATGTAATTGTGACATTGACTTTTATTTTGAAGAGTCAACGGGTCGACGCTACTACCGGAAGTGATTGTTCGTCGCACATTTATGCTCTCTGTAGTAGCTACCCGTGAATATCCATCAACGGTTAGCCCAGCATTTGTTGAGACTTTAAGATCTCAGATACAGACATGGTCAGTATTTAACTGCTGTGTTTATATATAACGGTGTGTGTTATTGACTTGTGTGTGGTAAGAAAGCGTTGTTTCATTGGCTGCATTGACTCGTTCAACAAATGTTTAGTGAGGATAAGCGCTAGCAGTAGCGTAGCAAGATACCGTCGAATAAACACAAAATGAACGAGTTCTGTTGTAGAATAATTCTAGACTTGCTTTCGCTACAAGGTTAAGAATTCTGTTTTGAGTTTGATAATCTCATATTTAATTTCATCAGTGATGGTATCGGTCAGGGTAAGAAGCCTCTAGGTTGTTTTGTTGTTGGGGGAGGGTTGGAGTACAACAGCTGGCGTTTTTGGGTCTTATGTCAGAGATTCCGTATGAACATTTGAGTTTAGTTGGTTCTTATAACAGGTAAGCTGGTTTAAACAATAACATTAAGTTATCATAGATTCAATATATATGCAGTGTGGTCCAGAAGTCTGAGACCACTTGGGAAATCCTTTTATTTTGTTAGTTTAATACGTTTATTACAAATGCCATCATCCGTATCATTATCAGCAAACGCATTTTATTGAAAAATTAATTTATTTGATCACATTTTTGCTAAAACTGTTATCTCAGCTTGATTTGAGAATACTCCGAAGAGCATTTTATTTTGACAAGAAGAATTAAGAAAGTCTGACCTTTTCGTTCAAAGGAAATCGCCCAAATCTGCTTGCATCTGATTAGTGACCTAGAAATAATGCATCATCTTAAACATTTCTCAACCATTTTATGTAAATATGCTTTGTCGTTTTATATATTTAAAAATCCTAAAACCCTGTTTATTGCCAGGTTTAAAGGGTAGATTTTGAATCTCAGAGTACCAATGTGGGCTCCGACTGTTGGACCTCGATGTATGCTCTACTAAGCTCACTTACTGTCAGTAGTCAAAGCACTGTTAAAGGAATAGTTCAACAAAAATTGTAATTCTGTCATTTACTCACCCTCATGCCATCCCAGATGTATATGACTTTCTTCTACTGAACACAAACAAAGATTTTTAGAAGAATATTTCAGCTTTAGATCCTTACATTGCAAGTGAATGGGTGCCAAAATTTTGAAGCTCCAAAATGCACAAAGGCAACATAAAAGTAGTCCATATGACTCCAGTGGTTCAATCTATATCTTCAGAAGTGATAATGATGGGGGGTGTGTAAGAAAGGGTCAGTCTCCACTTTCACATTCTTCTTTTGTTTTTGGCAATTTGCATTCTTTGTGCATATCGTCACCTATTGGACAGGGAGAATTTATAGTAAAAAAGGGTTTAAATATTGAACAGTTTCTAACCCGCACCTATTATATCACTTCTGAAGATATAGATTGAACTGCTGGTGTGTGGATTACTTTTATGCTGCCTTTATGTGCATTTTGGAGCTTCAGAAATCTTTGTGTTCAGTAGAAGAAAGTCATACACATGTGGGATGGCATGCAGGGAAGTAAATGATGAGAGAATTTTCAATTTGGGGTGAACTATCCCTTTAATTGGCAGATAATTTGGTTATTTCTGGTGTATTCATTTGTAAAGTATTTCTAATTGTTTTTTATATGAACTGCATAAATATGTCAAAATGTATCTGGTATTCATTCATACTTGTTTGTTTTTTTTTCTTTCAGTCTCACACGATTCTGCTGGTGCAGCCCACCAAGAGACCAGAGGGCAGAACATATGCAGACTATGAGTCTGTTAATGAATGCATGGAAGGTAGGTTTTACCTTTTAGAAATGGGTAGGAAAAATTGCTGTGGACAATTCTAATGCGTTTAATACATGTTTAACTTTTTCCTCTAGGAGTGTGTAAGATGTATGAAGAGCATCTGAAGAGGATGAATCCCAACAGTCCCTCTATCACATATGACATCAGCCAGTTATTTGATTTTGTTGATGATCTTGCTGACCTCAGCTGTCTTGTGTAAGTATCACACTTTTACACCAAGGTATTGTGTAGTGCATAACCATATGACATTTTTTTGTTTTAAAATCAACCCTGGAAATGTATACCGTAGTGTGAGCTTTGTATGTGGACTTAGTCATCTCATAAATTATATTTCATCTTCCAAATCACCCTCTCTTGTCATTAAAACAGGTACAGGGCAGACACACAAACCTACCAGCCCTACAACAAAGACTGGATCAAAGAAAAGATCTATGTGCTCTTGAGACGTCAAGCCCAGCAGGCAGGCAAATAGGGAGTGAGCAGCTAGGATGTAAATGGGCTGAATTTCATCTGACGCTATTCAACTTTATCAGAACTACTCTACATCACAGGGCAAAAGTAGATGAACCTAGTGATAAAGTGATGCTGCTTAGTTCAGATGTTGTTGATTGCATGTCTTTTCAGTCAGTAGGCCCAAGCATAGAGTAAAAATATTTTGCATTTTAAATGCCATTTTTGTAATCAGGGTTGGGAACACATGATATTTATGGGACAAGAAAGTACGATTGGAAAAATGGGTTTAGGGTTTGAGGCATTTTTTTAAAACCCCTCTCAACTGATGTTGTGTTTTCTTGCGTTTTATATTGTGGTTTAATTGTTCCTTTATTTAGTAAAGTATGCTACTTACACATTTCAGATTGTGGAGACTGTTCTGAGCCATCTTATTTCCCAGCTCTTGTCCTCGGTGCTGCTCAGTTCTGTCAGATTTTTTTTTTCACCCTCTCTGTTTTGTGTATGTAATATAATAAAAAAAAAGTCTTCTTACCAGAGCGTCAATGTCAGTACCTTTTGTATTTTTTTTATTGTTTTTATAATTGACAATTTTACAGTAGATTTGTTTTGTTTAATGGACGATTTGCCAGTAAACTCAATTTCTAAAAGCCTATTTATTTGGATTTATATAAGTATTGTGCATTTAATTGTAACTCTGTAGACTGCTCACACAAAGACTAAGTATTTCAGAGCTCTTTCCTCGATCATTTGCATGTGTTAAAAATGATAGAAACCATGACTGTGAGCTTGTTTTGATATGTCCTAGTTTGTATGGTGGATGATTTTTTTTATTGACTTTTTATTAATTATTACTCTGTATTATTGTTACTGTTAATAATATTGTAGCATGACAGTTAAAGTAATTGGAAAATGTAGTTGTGTAATTCCATGCTGTGGTCTGAAAACTTAACCCAGATTCAGTCTCTACTGTAGAGGAAGGTCACAGCTCAGAAAAATTCAGATGCAAAACCTAAACATTTTAGTTTAGGTTATCGGTAGATATTTTTTTCCTTCAGTTTCAGTCTAAAAGAAGGTGCTGGATAGAATTTAGGGGAAATTTTAGGGCTGTGGAGTGTCATAAAACCAGACAAAAATGGCTTTTTATTAGTCTCCACCAAGGACTGTGGGAAATCTATTTCAACATGGATAGGACTGTCTTGTTACCTTATCCAAAAACTCATAAGCCTGTTTTACTATAGGGAATTGCTGTGAATAATCTGTTTTTAGAGCATACAGAGCAATATATATTCAACTATTCCACTGTTACTAGCTAATCAATGAAAGTTCATTCATCTACACATTTCAGAACTCGTGACCATTAAACTAGACACTTTGGTCACGTCCCTAATGAATTCATGTAGTAACGTATAAAAATAAAATGCCATTACTTGTGCTTTTGTTTTCACTTTGAATTATAACTGAAATCTCTCCCTATATAGCATACCTCAATACTATGTGAGAGAGGTTATAAAGCTTGTACTAAAATCTATTTCATGCAGCAAGTTGTCATTGCAAGCTGTGTAACACTCCTGCTTGTTTAGCCATGACAAATGCAGCAAAAACTACTGCTTATACAGGTGCATCTCAATAAATTAGAATGTCGTGGAAAAGTTCATTTATTTCAGTAATTCAACTCAAATTGTGAAACTCATGTATTAAATAAATTCAATGCACACAGACTGAAGTAGTTTAAGTCTTTGGTTCTTTTAATTGCGATGATTTTGGCTCACATTTAACAAAAACCCACCAATTCACTATCTCAAAAAATTAGAATACATCATAAGACCAATAAAAAAAACATTTTTAGTGAATTGTTGGCCTTCTGGAAAGTATGTTCATTTACTGTATATGTACTCAATACTTGGTAGGGGCTCCTTTTGCTTTAATTACTGCCTCAATTCGGCGTGGCATGGAGGTGATCAGTTTGTGGTACTGCTAAGATGGTATGGAAGCCCAGGTTTCTTTGACAGTGGCCTTCAGCTCATCTGCATTTTTTGGTCTCTTGTTTCTCATTTTCCTCTTGACAATACCCCATAGATTCTCTATGGGGTTCAGGTCTGGTGAGTTTGCTGGCCAGTCAAGCACACCAACACCATGGTCATTTAACCAACTTTTGGTGCTTTTGGCAGTGTGGGCAGGTGCCAAATCCTGCTGGAAAATGAAATCAGCATCTTTAAAAAGCTGGTCAGCAGAAGGAAGCATGAAGTGCTCCAAAATTTCTTGGTAAACGGGTGCAGTGACTTTGGTTTTCAAAAAAACACAATGGACCAACACCAGATGATGACATTGCACCCCAAATCATCACAGACTGTGGAAACTTAACACTGGACTTCAAGCAACTTGGGCTATGAGCTTCTCCACCCTTCCTCCAGACTCTAGGACCTTGGTTTCCAAATGAAATACAGAACTTGCTCTCATCTGAAAAGAGGACTTTGGAACACTGGGCAACAGTCCAGTTCTTCTTCTCCTTAGCCCAGGTAAGACGCCTCTGACATTGTCTGTGGTTCAGGAGTGGCTTAACAAGAGGAATACGACAACTGTAGCCAAATTCCTTGACATGTCTGTGTGTGGTGGCTCTTGATGCCTTGACCCCAGCCTCAGTCCATTCCTTGTGAAGTTCACCCAAATTCTTGAATCGATTTTGCTTCACAATCATAAGGCTGCGGTTCTCTTGGTTGGTTGTGCATCTTTTTCTTCCACACTTTTTCCTTCCACTCAACTTTCTGTTAACATGCTTGGATACAGCACTCTGTGAACAGCCAGCTTCTTTGGCAATGAATGTTTGTGGCTTACCCTCCTTGTAAAGGGTTTCAATGATTGTCTTCTGGACAACTGTCAGATAAGCAGTCTTCCCCATGATTGTGTAGCCTAGTGAACCAAACTGAGAGACCATTTTGAAGGCTCAGGAAACCTTTGCAGGTGTTTTGAGTTGATTAGCTGAATGGCATGTCACCATATTCTAATTTTCTGAGATAGTGAATTGGTGGGTTTTTGTTAAATGTGAGCCAAAATCATCACAATTAAAAGAACCAAAGACTTAAACTACTTCAGTCTGTGTGCATTGAATTTATTTAATACACGAGTTTCACAATTTGAGTTGAATTACTGAAATAAATGAACTTTTCCACGACATTCTAATTTATTGAGATACACCTGTAGGTCCTGACAGTAAAATTATATTTCTCTTACAAAGGACAGCGATACACGCTGACATTACTTCAGCTAGGTCTGAGGAACTCGTTTGCTTCAGTTTTGGCAACAGGATTAGGCGGGTGACTGCAGTTGACTGAGGACCCATTTCTACTCCCTTTAGCCTAGAATGTGTCACTTAAAAAAAAATACTTAAAACAACCAAAAGCACCCTATCAACAGGACAATGACTGTCACATGTCGAGCCAGGGCCAGTCACTCAGTTGGTGCCCTAGGCAAGATATCAGATTACCAACATTTTTCACTTGAACTCCAATGCAAAGCTTTTTTCTTTTTTTTTTTTTTTTTTCAATATTATATAATATGAACATTTATTTATACAAAAAACAAATTTGACCAACAACAAGCAACTTGTTCCAAATTACCTTATTTGAAAAAAAAAAAAATGCACACAATAATTAAATTAAATACAAACAGGCAAAAAAAAAAGGAAAATGTTTAGGTTAGTGTCATCCACGTTTGGGTAGATCTTTTCCAGTCACTTTTTGTGCAAAAATAAAAAATCAAGAATATATGGTTTCAAAACTACTCATGCCTGGACTTCTTTGTGGCAAAGTCATCAATGACATGTATTTAATAAATGTATTAAATCTAGTAGCATTAAGACGTTTGATAATGGCCATAAAAAAATAAAATAAAAAAACAGATGCCATTAAAACGAATTTTTATACTACACTTTGCACTTTTCAGTCCTCCTGCGATGCCCAGGTACTTCCCTGAAGATCAGATTTTTTTTTTTAACGCCCTGTTGCGAAAGCAAATCTTCACTGCGGTTCAGGTGACCTGGCACCCCAGCCAGTGATATCATAGAGACTTAGTTGAGATTCATGCCCATCAATGAAATCTGACGGCTGAGCGTTAACATGCTCTTTGACCAGTTGACTTTCAGTCCCAAATGCTCCAAATGTGCAAGTAACAGGTCTCTGTGTTTGCAAGCTTGTTCCTCTGACTGTGCTAAGAGCAAACAATTGTGTATGGTAATTCATAACGCGAAGGCCGCTCAGCCTCAGCGGAGTGAGTGCCGCATCGACACATTCCGTGAAAGGCAAAAAAGCAAAAGACGTGACATTGAACTGGAAAGCAGTCCCCTCAAAGGCAAATCTCAAGAATGGCCTGTGATGAGGGGCTAAGTGTAGGTGAAAGTAAGCATCTTTCAGGTCGATCGATACAAACCAGTCCATTGGAGGAACGTGAGACAGAATTTGTTTCTGAGTAATTATTTTGAACGGAAACCTCGAGAGTGCTCGGTTCAAGCATCTCTGATCCAAAATGGGACATAATCCACTGTCCTTTTTGGGGACAAGAAAATAGCAGCTGTGGAATCCGCTGTGGGCATCGTCCACTGATACCATTTCTATCGTGTCTTTTGCAAGGAGATTTAATATCTCTGAGCTGAGAATCGGCGCGTCCCGCACCGTTTCGGTGGAGGACATAACAGCATTTAAATGAGGTGGCAGCTTCGCAAATCGTAGCACGTAGTTGCATCCGAGCATGTAGCAAATCCTCATTTCCAGCTTGCGACAGTAGGGAAAGTGAGAGGGCTATTAGGCGATATTGAGGCGCCTAAAACCTTTGCGTTGCAGCACAGAATCAACAACAGTACAAACAGGCATTGAAATTACCTGTGTCAAGGCACTAACTCTTCCCACCATGCAGCGGCGGGGAAAGTGAGATGGCTATTAGGTGACATGGAGGTGCCTAAAAACTCTGTTGCAACATAGGCTGTCTCCTAGCATGTTGCCCACCATAGTAAAAACAGGGCGAACCATCCTGCATTACAGAGGAAATGACACACTCTGTTCCTGCCTCGCAATGGTGGGGTAAACGAGAAGCATGTTTAATAACCACAGCAAGGTGACAGAGCCAGAAACTTGAACTCTCACTGAATAGGGAGAATGTCAAGCCATAATAAGCTGTTCTTGCAGCTCTGGAAGAATGGCACTGGCTGTGAAACTAGGAGGCGCGCCAACACGGTGAACATTTTTTTAAGGCTTAAACAAGAAATCTTCAGGCATCGCTGCTTTGTACCATTTTCCCACCCAAGGGGGGAAATTACGGTAAACGTCTCACCTGAGCACACCTGTCCACTAATGTAGCCCAGTGACAAAGTATCCCTGACATAAACCACTGTGAACGACTGCAGCGTGCCGGAGCGAGCCGTCAATCGCCACAGAACAGGCAATTTTGTGTGAAGTGAAGGTCAGAGTGGGTGTGGGAGTGTGTGATTGGGCCTTTCAAATCTGCAATAGAACACATTCAGGTCATCAGCCAGTTGTTGGTTCCCTACAGGGTTGGGGGTAGGAGTCCTGTAATTTGTGAGTTGTTTCATGCCACTCCACACTGATGCAGGGTCGTTAGCTGAAAACTTGTTTTTCAGCTTCTCAGAGTATCTTCTTTTAGCCACTCTGATTTCCCTGTTCAGTGTGTTCCTGGCCTGATTGTATAAGACTTTATCCCCACCCCTGTAAGCATCCTCTTTGGCCTGACGAAGCTGCCTGAGCTCTGCTGTAAACCACGGTTTGTCATTGTTGAACTTTAAATAAGTCCTAGTAGGAATACACATATCCTCACAGAAACTGATATATGATGTAACAGTATCTGTGTGCTCATCCAGGTCTGTGGATGCAGCCTCAAAAACACTCCAATCAGTGCAGTCAAAGCAGGCTTGTAGTTCCAGCTCTGCTTCATTGGTCCATCTCTTTACAGTCCTTACTACTGGCTTGGTTGATTTTAATTTCTGCCTGTAGGTTGGAAGAAGATGAACCAGACAGTGATCAGAGAGTCCCAAAGCTGCTCTAGGGACAGAGCGATATGCATCCTTTATTGTTTTGTAGCAATGATCAAGTATATTTCTGTCTCTGGTGGGGCATGTGATGTGTTGTTTGTATTTGGGCAGTTCACGTGTGAGATTTGCTTTCTTAAAATCCCCAAGAACAATAATAACTGAGTCCGGGTATTGTTGTTCCGTGTCTATGATTTGATCAGCCAGCTGTTGCAGCGAGGCATTCAAACACGCGTTTGGCGCGATGTACACACTCACCAGAATAAACGAGGAAAACTCCAGCTGCGAGTAGAAAGGCTTACAGTTAATAAAGAGCGCTTCCAAATTAGGACAGCACATCCTCTTTAACGTTGTTACATCTATACACCAACTTTCATTGATATAAAAGCATGTTCCACCACCTCTCGTTTTCCCCGTTAACTCCGTGAACAGCTCAAAGCCCGGCAGATGTAACGCGCTGTCCGGAATGGCTTCACTCAGCCAGGTTTCTGTGAAGCACAAGGCAGCAGAGGTTGAAAAGTCCTTGTTTTTGCGGGTGAGATGTAGTTCGTCCGTTTTGTAGGAAGAGAGCGGAGATTCGCTAAGTGAATACTCGGCAGCTCCGTGCTGACGGAGTTTGACCAGCGCACCGGCTCGTCTCCCTCGCCTGCGTCTCTTGAACAGCAGAGCTGCACCTCCAACTAAAATGTCTAATAAAACGTCTAACTATTCGAAAACCGGGAAAAGATTGTCTGGTACATGCTGTCGAATGTTCAGCAGTTCGTCTCTGTTAAAACTGACTGGAAAAAGATTACTAAACACAGGACAAACAAACAAAAACAACAAAAGAACTGAGGAGCTCCACACCGAGGCAGCCATCCACGGCGCCATCATGATGATCATAGCTATCATGACTATTCACAAATAGTTGCAAATTTAGGGACCATCTCTAAAGATACAGGCAACATTGGAGTATACATATCCAAAACATTTACAAACATTTCCATAACAGAGTATACAACTTAAGTAACATTTGAAGCGAATGACTTACAGGCATACAACCAACTCCAAAGTGTGCATGTAGGTATCAGCAATACTGCAAACCTTTTAGATTTTTGATATAATAAAAAAAAGTCCAGTTATATGTAAGCATTTCTATATTCATCAGTATTTTTAATAGGCCTTGGTGTCGGGATCTGGATTTTATTTCATGGAAAAGCGGATCAAGTTGGGTTCTGAACTCGCGACTACATTGATAGTAGCATTGATAGCTAGTAAAAACATGCATCAAACATCCACACCAACCCAGCCTGGTTTTTTTTGTTTTTTGTATTTTTAGATATGCAGCCAATAACCTACAAACAAGGAAGTCTTAAATAATGCCTAAACTAAAGACTCTGCTAACTAAATTCAGCTGACTCGATACATGTGTTAACGGACTATGATAATGGCCTACTCAGACAACACATTGTTTCTTAGAGCTGGCAGAAAATACTCAAAACAGACACAAGCAGCGTATCTATCAACCACAAATAATAAAATATTGAGCAGCAGCCGTCGGAGTTGCGTTGGAGTGACGTCACCTCCCTTCTTCAAATGATTGGCTAGAGGAGGAGCTGTCGATCAAGAACTAGTGGACCAATAGGGATGCAAAACGCCCCCTGATTTACATGAAACTCTAGTTTTGGGAAATCAAGCACAGAACTTGGAAACAAAAGCAAAGAAAAATACAGCGTAAGCGTACCAAAAAATGAAAATATGAGCAAAACTGTGAGAGAGCACAAAACACAGTAATATAACCAAGGAAAATATTATTTTGTTTGCAATTTTTTGCAGCATATTTTAAATGTTTATATATTTTTGATTCATGCTTGTTATTTTTTGATCTGCGCTTTTTATTTATTTTTGCACTTATTATTATTTATTTTTTTTATCTGCACTTATTATTTTTGGATCCGTGACCGCAATGCTTTTGATGGGATTTTGATCCCATACATATGTTCTGGCGATGGCCCTGTGAAAATTGCAGTCTTTCATCGCACACTAAATTTAGTTTTTATTTTCTCTTAAGAGTTTTTAAAATGTGTGACATGAAGACATAAACTCCTGCTATTATAATTAGTATAAGCTTTATAACATATTTATAACATTGCATAACTTTAGCTTAAAATGACTGTCATTCCCTAGTTGCTGTTCGTATCCAATTTTAAGAGGGAAAATAACAAGTTGGGTCGGAAGTAATTTCATTGCCATATAGAAACTAGACAAATTGAGAGAATCCACTTCTACAACCACTGTCCCTTGCATTGATATAATACTACACAAACCATCTGTCACACCCTCTCTTTCTCTTTTGCACACACGCACATTAACTCTCACTCAAACGCGCATGATGAATGAGGTGGTGTCCCACCAACAGGTGTTTGTAGAGGATGTGATTGGTCTTAAGGACGCATATTCGTTTTTGTGAGCCAATCACAACGTCCTGTTCGTAAAGTTACGGAGTCGAACAAAAGAATCGATTCCTGTATCAGAGTCGACTCCAAGGCTGTGTCTCGTTTGGAAGGATGCATCCTCCGGAGGTCGCATTTGTCGGCCGCATACTTCATCGAGGCTGTCTCGTTTCAGAAAAGCAAGTAGGACACTTCGAATGCGACCTTCTTTCACGGGAATTCGGAGGATGCATGAGGTGTATCCTTTGTGGGCACTCATAACCCACAATTCTTTGCTGCAACGGAAATGTCTAAAAACAATGACGCCAATTTGCCCGTAAATATGACGTTCAAACGCAAGTAATGTTAATTCCCAAGTTGAAGTACCTCATTAGATGGGTGCAGAGTATATAATATGTATAATTATATTAATATATAATTAAAATAAAGTATTAGACTAAAAGTACACCTGTAAAATCTATTTTCTTTTCTCTTTACATCATTATAACTCTCCTAAAATTTACCTCATACATTCCCTTCTAAAGGGACTTTGTTCCCTTTACTCAAAGTGCTGCACTTGTTAAAGAGTGGCGTGCTGTCATAGCAACCATGTTATGTTCCTTTCAGTTTGTCCTACGAAGGCCGTCTCATTTAAACGAGACTTGTTTAAAGGAGGACACTCGGTTTACTGCAGCCTTCAAAGGACGCGTCCTACCTAGCATGCAGCCTTCCAAAGGAGACACAGCCCAATTCTAGGACGAGTCAGAGTCGAGGAATCGACTCTTTTGGAGTCGATTCTCCATCACTGATACCTATTCTTAACAGACCTGTGTATGACTAACTTATAATGATGAACTCTGTTTTAAAGTTGATCAAAGTTCAGTGTTTTAACCAAGATTAACTTTTGTCTGTTGTCTCAAAAAACGAAATTACAAGAACAAAACCTTACATGCCAGCACTTTTATTATTTCTTTTATATATATATATATATATATATAGCGTATATATACGCTCACATGTCTTACCTTCCACCAGCGAGTGTTTTGTATTACGAAACACCCGTTTGTGTGCTGGTGGTCATTTTGGCGCACTGTGTCTTTAAACTGTGGCGTCGGCCCTACACCTGCAGCACAGGAAACCCCGTAGCGACTTTCTGAGGGGACCCAAGATGGCCGAATCTTCACAGTGGGGCTAATAATTACTTTCCTTCAAGACGCTGCGATATAAAAGTGCTCGACGGTCGTGTTGACCCTTCGCCGTCCCGGAAAGTGAAACGAGCGATTTTGTTTGATTAGTTGTACCGGGAAATGTTTATCTTTGTGTAAACAGACTGGCTGGTCCCTCCGCGGCCCTCAGGCAGAATATGGCGGAATACTTGGAGAAAATATAGCCAATCACACACGAGTCTGCCCGCATTTTCACTGACCGCGCGCGAGTATAATGATCAAATAACACTCTCGGTACATCTCTGGAATTCAATTGCGTGCGGTTCGATCATTTTTGGGTTAAAATGACTCGCGCGAGGAGATAGCCTGCTAGCTGAGGTGCTAGCTAAGCTAACCCCGTTTGACTGAATTGATCGCAGCGTTAGCTTAACACAGCTAGCTGAAAGTAAGAGTGAACGGCCAAAAATAAACATTCTGCATTCGTGGCTGCATGCTTTTTAATTAATCTCTACTCACCTTTTCACCTCCAGAATAGTTTTCAGTAATTCGTTTAAAATAATTCATAATATTGACCGGTTATGTTGTGGAGAGTCTCGGCTGCAGAGAGCAGGTAACTGACCATCTCTCGACAGGCCAGAATAATTCATCCGGTCTACATAAATTTACTGTGATAGAGCCATAACAACAAACTACATCATCTTCACAAACAGGTTGCTAGTAAATGCCATATATTTCACGGATCTGTGCATTCACCGAGCTTGGACGTTGATGTTGAAGGCAGATTCTGACGTTGAGAGATATTGAATCAAGGGCAAAACCATTTCGAGTTGTTTGCAAGGATGACTGACACTCGTAGACGAGTAAAAGTGTACACTCTGAATGAGGACCGGCAGTGGGATGATCGGGGGACGGGGCATGTGTCGTCCGCCTACGTGGAGAGGCTGAAAGGCATGTCTCTCCTGGTGCGCGCCGAAAGTGATGGTTGGTTTCAAAGTACTATTGAGATGACATTCTTTTACAGGTCCATCTGTTATTCACAGTGGAAATAAGACTTTCCTTTTGTTTTAAACAGGGTCACTGCTGCTGGAATCAAAAATCAACCCCAACACCGCCTACCAGAAACAGCAGGTGCGTTTGAATTGAGACATGATCATATTGAGAATACTTAAGTGTTTTTAGTACTCCAATTCATAATTCTATGCTTCTAAATGTCTTGTTTAAAGATTAAGCACACATTTGTCTAATGAAACTAATGTAGTTGCTTAAACTGTTTTTAGATCCCTACTAGATGACAATGTCAGAACTTGAATTGTTAGTGCTAGAATAACACTTCCTTAATTTTCTTTTAAAGGAATATTCTGTATTCAATACAAGTTATGCCACATACTGTTGATTGAGCTTAATATTGTTTAGTCCAAAAAATAAGGTTTGATTTGTCCCTCCTTTTATAAAAAAAAAAGCTAAAATCTGGGTTACAGCGAGGCACTTAAAATGGAAAGTGAAAAGTGAAAGGACCCAATTCATAAATGTTAAAATAACCACTGTTTCAAAAGTGTAGCCACAAGGGTCAGGACAGAACCAATATGCATGTTAACATGATTTTAGTGTGATAAAATTGCTTGCTAACTTTTCTGTATTAAGTTATATCCTATTTTACAACTTAGCTGCCATAACAATCTAACGCTGTAAACCCTGTAATTCCCCAAAAATAACGATATAAACAACTTTAGAACTCAAATAGTACATGAGTTTTAACAGAATAATGAATGTAAGTGCTTTTATAAATATGTAAGCTTAACAATTCTGCATTTAAACCCTCCAAAAATTGGCCTTATTTACTTCTACTGCAAGTGCCTCACTAGCTATGTTTCCATCCAAGTTGTGAATTAAATTTATGCGAAAAACCATAATATCGCAAAAACAATGTGCGAAGAAAGCCGTGTTTCCATCCCATATATTCAAAGAACAAAATCGTCACTTCTGGAGAAATTGTAGCCACTGTGACTTTTATTAATAAAATAATAATTCATTACTCGCGGCTTAGAGCACACAGACTCTCATGTCTGCGAGTGACAGTGCATCACAGTTTTGGGAGCACTATATGTGTTTCGTTGTCGCCATGTGGGTCTTAAAAATATTTTTCAAAAGAGTCAATAAACATGCTCTTCCCCACAGTTCAAGTTTGTATTTGACTTATTTGTTTGCAAACTCTATGCAGGTTTGGGATTTTCTAGACACCGTTATTTCAGGATGAGCAGAGCAATATTTCAGTTGCGATGATTGGTCTGCTGGTTAGTCCAGTTATGAACATGTTATTCAGTCACACTCGCATTTTTTTGATTGGCATCTTGTATTCTTATTAAATTCAATAGGCGTTTATTTTGTAAACGTGTTTCCATCATAGTTTATGTGCATTTCTTCTTATTGAGCGTAAACCTTTTTTTTTAATGCGAATTTGAGATTTTATTTGCATTTTGCTGTTTACATCCAGGAGAATTTTTTTTTTAAAGGAGGGACGCGTACATTTGTGTGGTAATGAACGTTATGCCACAAATGCTTTTTGCTCTTGTATTGAACCCAGATTATTTTTTTAATCACATGTTCTTTGGGCATGTACTGATGGTGTTTTTCTTTTTTTTTTTTTTTTTCCAAGGACACATTAATAGTATGGTCTGAAGCTGAAAATTATGATCTGGCCCTCAGCTTTCAGGAAAAGGCTGGTTGTGACGAGATCTGGGAGAAAATATGTCAGGTGATTGTTGTCAATGTAATCCCACTAGTCATGACTGGTCATAATCTTGAAAAAGACATGAATACTCTGTCTTCTAAATATAATGTTGGTGGCGTACCCTATCCAGAAAGCCTAACTTTTGTTTTTGTATATCTGGATTCGTGTTCATAGGTCCAGGGAAAGGACCCATCAGTAGACATCACCCAGGAGCTGATAGATGAGTCCGAAGAGGAGCGTTTTGATGACATGTCTTCGCCTGGTCTTGAACTTCCTCCTTGTGAGCTCTCCCGACTGGAGGAGGTGGCTGAGTTGGTGGCCTCGTCTTTACCTTCTCCGCTACGGCGAGAAAAACTGGCCCTAGCTCTGGAGAATGAGGGCTACATCCGCAAGCTGCTGGAGCTATTCCGTGTGTGCGAGGACCTGGAGAACCGAGAAGGCTTGCACCACCTCTATGACATCATCAAAGGCATTTTCCTGCTCAACCGCACAGCACTCTTTGAAGTCATGTTCTCTGAAGAATGCATCATGGATGTGATCGGGTGTCTAGAGTTCGACCCGTCGCTGCCCCAACCCCGGAGGCATCGAGAGTTCCTGACCACCACAGCACGCTTTAAAGAGGTCATTCCCATTTCAGACCCAGAGCTGCGACAGAAGATTCACCAGACGTACCGGGTGCAGTACATTCAGGACATGGTGCTGCCAACCCCCTCTGTGTTCGAAGAGAACATGCTCTCCACTCTGCATTCCTTCATCTTCTTCAACAAGGTGGAGATCGTCGGCATGCTGCAGGTGGGTTTTCTAACTTGGCCACACACATATGTAAAATGCTCATTAAAGGTATGTTCCAGGTTCAATACAAGTTATGCTCAGTAGTCGACAGAATTTATGGCATTATGTTGATTACCACAAAAATAATTTAGACTCTACCCTTGTTTATTAAAAAAAGAAGCAAAAATCATGCTTACAGTAAGGCATTTACAATGGATGTGAATGGGGCCAGTTCATAAACGTTAAAACATCGACCGTTTCAAAAGTACAACAAGATGAGGGGGCCTGGGTAGCTCAGTGGTAAAATACGCTGGCTACCACCCCTGGAGTTCGCTAGTTTGAATCCCAGGGCGTGCTGAGTGACTCCAGCCAGGTCTTCTAAGCAACCAAATTGACCCGGTTGCTAGGGAGGGTAGAGTCACATGGGGTAACCTCCTCATGGTCGCTATAATGTGGTTCGTTCTCGGTGGGGCGCGTGGTGAGTTGAGCGTGGTTGCCGCGGTGGATGGCGTGAAGCCTCCACACGCGCTATGTCTCCGTGGCAGAAAAAATGAAGAAAATGTTTCAATTGTGGTGTAAATATAATTTATACAGAAGCAATATTCTGATCAATATTGTTGTTCAGGCACTTGTTTCCCTGCAAGTCATGATGCAATCATGTACCAACTTGCACCTTTGTTGTTCTTGGAAAATACCTTTAACAAATACTTAAACAGGTCATTAAAAGGATAGTTCACCCAAAAATTTTAATTCTGTCATGATTTCTCAACCTTATGTTGTTCCAAGCTCACAGAAGTGAGGAATTCAAATGAAACACAAAAGGAGATGTTAGGCACAATGTTAGTCCGTCACAATTTATTTTCATTAATATTTTTCCATACAATGAAAGTGAATGGTGATTGAGACTATCATTCTGCCTAACATCTTTTGTGGTCCATGGATGAAAGAAAGTCTTAAGGATTTGTGATACATTAGGTGTATAAGTTATAGCAGTATTTTACATTTTTAGGTCAACTATCCCTTTAAGAGTTTAACTAAATGCTCACCAGATTAAAGGCCTTTTCACACCAAAGGCGACTCAATTATGAGAGACGAACTGCCGACGAATGGCTCTTGCATATCGAAAGCGACATGAATGACCGCCGTTATCACATTCACACCTTTACAATAGGTGGTGTTAATTGACAAGCAATTTTACCCTGGTATGGCAGGTGGCACAAAGCACCTTTCAGCTGGTCTGCCCTCCGCCTATGACAGATGAAAATTTCTTCAAGTGGTGGTAGACCAATGTGAGTTTTTTTTTAATGGCCGATGCCGATATCCAGAGAACAGGGTGGCCGATACAGTGCTGATATATCACTCAATTTAATATAGTAAATAACTTAATTTACTCAATTTCACACTGAACTTTAACTTTGTAAAAAAGAATCTAAAAATTATATTGTATTTAAAATGGTAGATAGCAGTTTCTTCTGATTTCTGTTTAGTCATCAAATTTTAGTAATTTATTTGTACATGAAGAAATTAATATATTAGAAAGAAGGAAATAACAGTACTCACAGTAGTCTAGCAACCATGGAAGGCATGTCCAAGTTAGCAATCGCATTTTCTCACAAAAGACTGAATCAAACCAATTGTACATACAGTGCAAAGTGAATATGACATTTACTTATAGCGCACGTGAAGTGCTTTTACTTGAAGTTGCACTCCGTCTCGTGCGGATCCAGTGTAAGTAGCAGTCTCCTGACAGTTTTAACGGCCTGGATCGCCTGTTTGGATTGTCACGGAGTGACTGTCATGATTTGTGAATCAGAGGAACTTTTGATCTTGATCCTGAAGTTTTTGATTCAAGCTGATGGAATACACGCTTCAGAGGAAGATATTAGATGAGCGTTTGACGGGAAGAAAACGCTGGATTTTCATACATCTTTTTAAACAATATATCTACATATTTGCAGACGGTATATAATAGAAGTTTTATTGATATTTATCTTATCATTAGAAAAGTGACAGGGAACTGTTAGAATACGTGCTTCACAGTAAATATGTGAGCATTCCACAGGATGCTGGATCTGCTGAAGTTGTGTGAGGTTGGTTTATTACATCTGTTTAAATGAGATATCTGCATATTTGCAGAAGGTATATGATATAAATTTTATTGATATTTACATTTTTATCATTAGATAAGACAGTTAAAAGTTACAGGGAACTGTTGATGAGAGAGAGGGAGAATGAAACAGGTGAGCACTTTAACATTATGAGCTCAAACGCGTCTGCTGCGGCTCTGATATGCGTACCGTTTAAATGAGAGCGTTGTACACCTGTCTATTGTAGTAACACGATGGCATGTAACAACAAAACAAACCGTGACTAGTCTCAGTCGCTTCACATGCAAGCAGGCAATTCTGAGTGCCATCAAGAAACAAATCGGCCAAAGGGGAAAATGTATTGACCGTTAATTAAAAAATTCTGAATATCGGCCGATTTATTGGTCTAGGCAATATATCGGTTGACCACTATTTACAAGCAGATCCAAAAAAGAAAACTAGTTTCTCTACAAGCTGCTGCAGTGGTGAAGAGTTTGTTGTTGATTTGGCGAGAAAGAATACATTTGAGACACTTCACAAACTATTTCAGTTCACCTGCTGGACAAATTGACTGGCAGTATTATCATGTGTACACAGTCTGAGGGGTAATTAAAACAATTTGAGTGTAAAAAAATATTAACGGTTAAAACGTTATTTGAAATAAGAGTGATTATATGCCACTGCCACATGTATAAGTAAAACAATTTTTCCATCACTGCGTAATGCACATATATAATGACTGTTGTAACTGATGTTGTCAATTTGAACTATACTGATTGTATCTTATTGCATGTGTATCTAAATTTGCTCAAAACATGTTACTAACTAAACGTGACTGCGTTTAAATGCACAAGAGTCTATACAATGCAAGAAATACAACACCTCACCCAACAAAACCATCTTCAGTCTGACCCATTTTTAGATACTTTAATACTTGCCAGCGACAGCTGTTAACAACTATTAACAATTGCACAGATTTTGAGGAGACAATACCACATTTTTGATATACAAAGACATTTTCAAGATTACATGCAAAGGAAAAAATACAGCTATATGGAATACATTATGAAGCCAATCCATGTAAGATCAGATAGTATTTTTAATGGTCATGGAAGGCAGTGATGCCCCAATATAATTGACATGTTAAGAGAACCCATAGGAGAAAAAACTTTTTAAGGCATTTGATGCAAATGAAACACGCGTCCTCAATGCTGGTTAAGGATTTCCTCAGGAGTTCTTTCAGCGTTTAAAGGAATAGTTCACCCAAAAATGAAAATTCTCTCATAATTTACTCACCCTCATGCCATCCAAGGGGTGTATGACTGTCTTTCTTCAGCAGAACATAAATTAAGATTTTTAGAAGTATATTTTTTGTAAAAAAAAAAAAAAAAAGTTTTAAATATTGACCCATTTCTCACACACCTAACGTTTCGCTTCAGAAGACTAATTAATCCACTAGAGTCGAACGGATTACTTTTATGATGGCTGTATGTGCTTTTTAGAGCTACAGAAATTTGGCACCCATTCACTTGCATTTTATGGACCAACAGAGCTGAATTATTCTTCTAAAAATCTTGTGTTCTAAAGAGAAAAAAAGTCATACACATCTGGGATGGCATGAGGGTGAGTAAATTATGAGAGAATTTTACTTTGAACTAATCCTTTAATGTTGGTGGTAGGAATGCCGCGGTTTGAGTTTTTGACTGTTAGATTACCATCTGAGGAAAAAAATCACGGTTAACCAGTTTCACGATTATTTGCAAATGTTATTATTATCCAACAGCACTAATGAAAAAATGCATAACATATCACAATTGAATGTCTTATTGGACGTATTTCTGGGAAATTTGTGGATGCTAAGGGCAGCCCTACAGTAAGAACTAGTGGTGCAATGATCAGGAAATTTGAGGCCGATACCCATTTTTTATTTTTATTTTTTTAACACTAAGATTGGCCGATACTGATTTTTTTTTAAAAAAGTGCCCTTAGCCACACTTTTGCAAGTTATATTCTGCAGTTATGTTTATGTCCCACACAGTAAAATTACATAAATTGTTAATTGCTGACATTTATTTGTATTGAAAACAGTTATGAATAGTCCTGTTTTAGTAATTATTGTACTGTCTTGTGCTGTTTGCACATGTGCACTTTATGTAGTCCTGTGTTTGTCTTTAGTCTTATTTAGTTCTTTGTAGTCGCATGTAGTTCTGTGTTGTTTTTATGTGGCACCATGGACCTGGAGGAACATTGTTTTGTTTCACTGTGTACTGTACCTGCTGTAAATGGTTGAAATAACAATAAAGCCACGTGACTTGACTTGTTGTCAATATTAAAGGTCATTGTGACATACTGGCATCCAGTAAAATCCATGAGGGCATAACACACAGCAGTAGAGATGGGGGAAAAAATCGTTTCAGCGATGCATCACGATTCATACTCAAACGATTCTGAATTGATTCTCAAAAGAATCAGAATCGATTCTGAGTTCAGTTTAAATCACAGTAGAGCAGTGGCGCACGCACCAAAGGCAGATGTAGAAACAAAGACACGAGTTAAGTACATACACTAAAGTCAAGTGCATAAACACGACTGTTTGCAGACCAGCTGTATCAAACACATGACCATTTGTGCCCGAATGAAACTACGATCCCGAAATTCTTTCACAAACCCACGCACGTAGTAACGGGAGAGTTTATTCGTGATAAGCCAACAAACAACATGAAAGACGAGCTTGCACCCATTATTGCACTGATTTGCACACAACGGGGGAAAACACAGAAGAAAATAATGACGAGGCAGCAGTTCGGGAGATGTTGGTGATGTTTTCATTTAATTCTTTTTTTCCCCCGATGCCTTTCTCTACTCTTGCGTGCTCTCCATTTCATCGGCTTTTGCTTTATTGCCAGTTATTCATCAGGATAGCGCGCACACCTGATGATAAAGATTTGAATCCATCATTGCTTTTGCGACAGGGTCGTGCGATCTTCTACTCGTAGAGCAAACAGATGGAATCGTGCATACGAGACGCTTGATAAATTTCTGAAGCAACAACTGCGCTATTTAAACAGCTTTACTGTCACCTCTGCAGGTGAGGAGAGGAGAAGCTGACAGGTGCTCTCTCATAGAAGCAGATATATGCATCATCCTGGACCAGCAACTTCCAGTTGTGGTTAAAAATTAAAATGAATAGCATGGCATAGATTAATTTTAAATAATAATTAAATACTATTAAATTATTTACAATGCTTAAACAAAAATTAAAAAAAATTATATAATGAGTTGAAGTAAAAGTATTCAGTGTGTTTTGATGGAGAACCAATATTTTTTTTTTCCTGTGCTTTTAAGAGATTTTGTTATAAGGTTCTAAAGAAAGAAATTGAAAAACTGAGATACTGTTTTTAACTACAGAACCATTTATTTAATCTTGTGAATGTTCCATGTTTTGTTCACAGCTCATACTGAATGTAAAAGGCCAGTTTATGTAATGTGACTCGTTCTGATTTTTTAAAACAGCTGTTAAATAAAATAAACTGAAAACAGAAAGAAATTGAAGGACAAGATGAACCAAGAATCGTTTTATAATCAAATCGTTACCCTTTGAATTGTAATCGAATCGTGAGGCCAGTGAAGATTCACACCTCTACACGGCAGAGATACAGTTGAAGTCAAAAGTTTACATACGATTTACCCAAATATATTTAAACTCCACTGTAGGACATTTTTTGTTCTTGAGCCACTCCTATGTTGCTTTGGCCTTGTGCTTGCGATCATTGTCTTGCAGAAAGGTGAATTTCCTCCCAAGCTTCAGTTTTTTAGCGGACTGAAGCAGGTTCTCTTGCAGTATTTCCCTATATTTTGCTCCATCCATTCTTCCTTCAATTCTAACAAGATGCCCAGTCCCTGCTGATGAGAAGCATCTCCACAGCATGATGCTGCCACCACCATACTTCACTGTAGGGATGGTGTGTCTTGAGGCATAGGAAGTGTTAGGTTTGCCCCACACATAGCGCTTGGAGTTTTGGCCAAAAAGCTCTATCTTGGTCTCATCTGACCACAAAACCTTCTCTCACATCGCAGCTGCATCACTAACATGCTTTCTGGCAAACTCCAGACATGCTTTCACATGGTACTTTTTGAATAACGGCTTCTTTCTTGCTACCCTTCCATACAGGCCAGCGGTTGACTGGTGCACATTACTCCACTCCCTGCCACTGAACTTTGTAGCTCCTTCAAAGAGATTGTTGGCCTCTCTGTGGCTTCTCTCACAAGTCTCCTTTTTGTTAGAGCGCTGAGTTTTGATGGACGTCCTTTTCTTGGCAGTACTTAGGTGGTGTGGCGCAGCTTCCTGTTCCTGATTATTGATCCAACTGTGCTCACTGGGATATCCAAACATTTGGATATTATTTTGTACCTTTTCCCTAATCTAAGCATTTTTATTACTTCATCTCTAACTTCTGTGGACTGACCAATGATCCTTCAACAATGGGTTTTTTTATCCAGAAAATGTGATTTGCAGCTTTAATGGTTCACAGGTGGATGCCAGTGGTAAAGTAATTGTGTCCTTGTTAGGTCAGTTTCTTTCATCGCTGTAACCTGGCAGCTTCAACAGCAGAGGAGTTGAATACTTATGCAATCGAGAATTTTTTTTTTTTTACAAATATTTCCCAGCATAAAACCAATGTCTCCTAACAATAATTGATTAAGTTCCAGTGCTAAATATCAAACAGAATGAAATTTCAGTAATATGAGATAATTGGTCAGGGGTCTGAAAAGGTACTGTATGTATGATATATATATATATATATCACACACACACACACACACACACACACACACACACGGTGGTGCGGGACTTTTAATTATAAAGAAGCCCGAAATACGGGGGCCTGGGTAGTTCAGCGAGTAAAGATGCTGACTACCACTCCTGGAGTCGCAAGGGAGGACTTGGAGCGCATGGAGAAAAAAAGAAGCCTGAAATACACATGGGAATCTTATTTTGAAATGTCTACACTCCCAGTTGTGAACACATTGATTCGCTGAGAAAGTGACTGCTAACCTGAGCTTCTGTGTTCAAACGAGCTCTTGTCGGGTGATTCATGAAAAAGACCCGGTTCTAAAAAGTCATTTGGCCACTACTCTCTCACGCTGGGTTTACTGTTGCATGTGGTGCAGTGCGCTCATCACAACAGAACGGGTGAAAAGATGTATTCAGTAACTCACAAGATGATATCTGACAAAACTACATATGAGCGCACACAACCCAACTGTCAATGGCGACTAGATTTTGAATTATTGTCGCAATCAATTATTTTTGGTCGCATTTGCAACCATTTTAGTTGCAGTCTGGAGCCCTGTGATTGCTCAAACAGTCTCTATCGCTCCACACACTGTCTGGTTGTCACAACTCGCGTTGCATCACGTATACTCTGATTTGTATTTGCATGTTTATTTGTTGTTTAATCAGTTTTATGCCTGTTTGCAGTCTCTTTATCCTCTCCTGACTCACTGCACGGTGAGCACGAATAACTACTGTATTTACTCTAGAAAATGGGCAGCTTAATGTTCATACACGTTATTCTTACACATGTTTTAAAACAAACCGGCATATTCATTTAAATTACAGCATGTCTAAAAGTTTAAATTCGTGAATGCTTAGAATTCCCACCAACTCACCCTCCAGTGGCCACACTGTATGCTTCAAGGGCTAAGCAAGTGCTTATTCATTAGAGTAGCAGTGTATGTGTGCTGCAAAAAAGATAATCCTTGAATCTAGGCACAATTGGCTAATTGCCGATCATGGATTTAAGACTGAAATTGGTCGATTTAGATTGGTGCACCCCTAAAGAAAACTGATAAATACACGAAAAAATAAATAGAAGCTCCAATCTAACGCATGACACCGCTTATGCGCATTCCGAGCTCAGTGATGTGCTTCAATGTAACCGGAGTGCTTCAGAAGTGTAAATGTAAGATTATTGTGGGTGTGCAACATGTAGCCTAGTTCACGGCATCCAGCAGTTTTTTTTTTTCTTCTGCAACATTTTATTAAAGCAATCTTTTCTGTCAGACACCCCAACATAAAGAATTGGAACAGACTCTATAAAAATACTGTCAACAACACCTCACAAATAAACCTGTGGACTATGCATAATAATGGGAACATTGCTAACAGCAGACAGTTTAAAGTCTTATAATGACTAAAATGTACATTTATTGTTTAATGCAGTGAATATATACAAGAAATTCTTTAATGATGTCGATTTAAGATGCAACTTTTCAAAGTTTACTCTAATAGTAACTACACGCAATGCACCATGCGCTGTCTGCACGTTTAAGCATGACAAAAAGTTGCAAAAAGTTACAAAATGTTTTAATTCATCCCTTTAAAATCACCACAGCTAAAAATATTAAACTTACTAGTTTGTTGTTGTGTGACTAGTGGAGCATGCTGTCCCATTTGTAGGATGTGTATCTTTCTATGACTTCTGTCTGCATAATTTACATCCGTTGTCTTCAGTCAATCATTTAAATGCTCCCAAACAGCTGTTTTTTTGGTGGATATGAGTCTGGTAGATCGAATTCCTCTTATATTTTGGATTTTGTGTGTAGTAGCCCCAGTTTCACGTAAATTGAAAGTTCACGTTCAGTCGGTGACACCTGGCCAAGTACCACACGGACACCGTCCGTAACCATAGCAACAGCTCCAGTACCCACACACAAGGTTTTCACATTTAGGCTTACAAAATCTTATGAGTAACTCCTTTTATATTATATTCACAATATTTTCGCCACGTGTAAATAAAGCATTTCACGGTTTTTAAACGTGGATTTTAAATTCTTTTGGTTAAATTAACTGTGACATTTTTAATTGCGGTTAATAGTAAAAACTATTTTTTAATTGCAGCATCCCTAGTCGGTGGTCAAAATAGCTTTCTGTGCTTTAGCACCACCTGTTCTGCTGGTTTTGGGAACTGCAGCTTCTGACATGTGATTCACAGCTTAAATTTTTTGGTCGGGGCATTTCTTCGCCGGGCAAGGAAAAAAACATTCAACACACTCACCGCAAAAAAAAATCTTCGCTTTGTCAGCGCGTGATTCGACAGGTGTGAAGGGCTCGTTAGGAATCCATTGTTTCCGTAAAAAAATGTTAATCACGGCGAAGGTTCGCGTTTGGTATGAAAAGGCCTTAAAGTTGACAAAATGCACTGAAAATTAAGAGATGGAACAGTGAAAAAGGGGACCTTGCTGCTAAATCAGTTATGTTTATGGAAAATATATTAAATATAGATAATAGAATGATGTTTTTAATATGTATTTACATTATTTATATTATGTCAATCATTACATAGGCCTATTTATATTATTCAAAATTCAGAAAAAATACCTGTACATGTCAGATAGCGCTCTAGAGAGATGGAGATGAGCGATGCAACAGCTGCTTGAAGTGAAACGCTTAAAGCAGATAACTTCATCTTTAAACACCTGACATTCAGTGGTAAAGCAAATTTAGCTGTTTCAGTCTTTCTTGGGAAATGTGCTGTAGTACACAATATGGCCAAAGTTTGTGGACACCCCCTTCTAATTAACGAATTTGGTTACTCCATTAAATCCAGTAAAGAAAAATCTTAATGTTTTTTTATGTAATGGCTTGGGCTTTGTGTGCTACCAAATTTGTGGCAACTGTTTGGGGATAGCCCTTTTCTATTCCAGCATGACAATGCCCCTGTGAACAAAGTGATGTCCATAAAGAAATGGTTTACTGTGTCTGGCGTGGAAGAAATTGACTGGCCTGCACAAAGCCCAGACCTGAACCCCACTGATCACTTTTGGGGTGAACTGGAACAGCAACTGTAAGTCAGGCCCCATCGACCAACATCAGTTCCTTACCTCACTGATAGCCTTGTGTCTGAATGGGAGCAAATCCCTGCAGCCATGTTACTACATACAGTATAGTGGAAAGCCTTCCCAAAAGAGTGGAAGCTGTTATTACAGCAAAGGGGGAAATTGATGCCTAAGGTTTTGAAATCAAATGTTCATCAAGCACATATGGTGTCCACAAACGTTTGGCCATATAGTGTATGAGCCGCACGATGTGGTGAAGCAAAACTAGATTGCTCCAATGTCAGACATGGTACGATAGTCTGCTTAGTTGTTCATAAACAAGAGCGATAGTTTAGTTTAATTGCGTCACTTGTTTGCAAAGATTGCTTTTTATGTACCGGTAGGTGTAATAACATTTGCATGTCAAATTAACAGGTTTATACATTAAAGTTCAGCAAAAATGTGACACTGCTGCTTAGGGTTGTGCGGTATAATGTTACTAACGAAATATCGTGATACCAAAAAAGTAAAACAAACTGTAAAATATAATCTTGTTGCTAATTTTGGTACCATACTACAGTGTTGTGGTATTAGCAAAATTGTATGGAATGTGATTTTTTTTTTTTAGATAGTTGGAAACAAGTCATGGGTATGTAAGTACTTTGAATTGGACTAAACTGAAAAATGAGCTGTAATCAAACGATTGATGATCACTTGTGTGTGATGTTATTTTTTTTATGTTATTATCTGTATTATTTTTTTCAACATCTGAAGTACCTTATTTTACTGTGGATGTCCCAATGTGAATACTAAATGTGCACTTTTCAGAGAACTCAATAATATATTGAAATTATATTTGTTGCATTTGAGGGCACAATATTTTTAATTGTGTAAAATAGGCACATAATATCGGAATATCGATCGCAATCATATCGGGGCAGACTTTAAAGTATCGGCAAATATCGGATCGCAGGCCAAGAGAATCGATATAAGATCGTATCATGATGAAACATCCGATTTACACCTGATAATTTGTTTTATAGAAATCATGTTACATCTAACCATGGTAGTGAAAATACTTGGTTTTACCTGAGGTTTCCATGGTTTTGTAAAAAAAAAATACTGGTCAATTCTATAGGGGAAAATGGAAAATAGAATCAAGGGTGTTAAAGCCTGGATCTTTGTGAATTATGTATATAGCTAGTTTTTCTTCTGTGTAAAATATGTTCTCTTTTAATGCCCTCTGATTGTAGAAAAATCTAACTGGTTTTGTTGCTTTCAAGTTTCCATGAGATGACTAAACATGTATCAAAAAGATCCTGATGAAAGGAGACCCAATTCAGTTGCACTTTCAGAATAATTTACCCTATCTAAATTAAGTGTTAACTTACTACATTTTAAGATGCTACAGATAACCTTATAGCCAGTAAATTTACATCTGCATACCAACTCAAAATCAATGCCTTATCATCCAATGAGCATTTCAGTGGGGCAAAATATGCAATATTATTGGTAATTGCACTTATTTATGTAATATAAATTTATTTTATTATTAGTTTCTGTCATAAAATTTGTAATTTTTTAGACTGCAAACCCCCACCCCTCACCAGTGCTTGCAAATGAGTTGCTGGTGCCATCGCTCTCAAAAGTTAGTCTGGAGCGCTGAATTTTATGTGGTAATCAACATTATGCCACAAATGCTGTTGATTGAGCTTAACTTGTATTGAACTCAGAACATTCCTTTTAAGAGCTGTACTGGGATAAAGAAGATATAGACCCCGTTTACACCTGGTATTAAGATGCTTCTCGGGTGATTCGATCTCATGTGATCAGGTGAGACACATCTCTGTTTACACCTAGTCGCTTAAATGCATCTCCTGTGACTACTTGTGTAATCAGATTTGGAGGGGAGGGTCTCTGTTTCATGACGACATCAATCACTATGTCTTGTGTGTTACTGCATGATAATGCACCTCAACAAAGTAAGAGAAAGCATGAAAAAAAGGGCGTGCTATTTCTCCCAGATGCAGCTGAAATTTAATCTACGCACAAAAGCAATATTTCAAGTTGTATCCTTATTTTAGTGGATTAGTTGTATTAACCTGAGCTGCAGATGTTCATGCTTCTCATCTGTGTCTCTGCATGTTGATATCAGACATACTGAAGATGATCTATGAAGTTCTCACCCTTGTGTATATATCCACTTTTTAATTTTTCTGATCGGACGGTTATTACCTTTTAAACCACTCATAACCAGCAAAGTTTAAACTCTTGTTTTAGTGCAGCGGTGATTGGCAGATGAGGGTTGCGCTTTGCTGCTGCCGGGACGCATTCAGGACGGATAGTGTTTACACATCAAATGTGATGCGTTCAGATGTGTTTTTGACCACATACATATGTGGTTTTCCAATCACGTTTAGACTAGTGCCGATATTAGCCTTTCACCGATATATCGGTATCGCCGTATATGTTTACCAATATGCGCAGGTATGAAAATATTTTTTCAGAACATATAATGCAGAAAACAATGCTTTAGAATTGGTGTCATAACGTAGTTTGTCCAGCAGAGTGCGCTCCAACTCCATTGTTTACAGAGCTGACTCTGAGCTGACGGTGGCTCTCCAGACAGGGCGGAGTTAAGCGGTGCGGTGTTAAGCGGTGTGTTCTCGGTAAGTTGCTAACTAGTTTGTGAAATACATACTGAAAAGTTAATAAACAATGACCCCATCATTTTCCCTTTTCAATATAACTAGTATAATGTTAACCCTGTCCCTGACAACCATGTCACTCATGTTTATCACATCTGTTTGCTGTGTTAGCAAGCTATAATTTTTTAGTGCAGTAAGTAATGTAGCAGATTGAAAGGTAACCATCAGAGCATCTTTTTGCAGCTCAGCAGACAACAGTGCGGTGGTGGATTGTGCCTGTTGAGTGTTGTTTTCACGCTACGTTGTTGCCTAGTTGGTGAGATGCAATGCTGGAAAGTAAATAAACAACGTCCATCTTTTACTCTCCATGACAACGAGCTTAAAGCTAACTAGCTAACCAAGTAGCTATTTTAATTGCTTGTCAGCTGAGTGGAAGCTAATGTGTAAACATGTATTCACCCAACTGTTTTGTTCAGGATTCACAGTTTGTTACCCCCTTCAACCGAACAATTTCAGTTGTTGCATTTATAAAATGTAATATTTAAGTCTGGTTTTCTACTGTTGAAAGTTTCCCCTGAAATTGTATAGCAGAATATGGTGTAACACTGCTGCAGTATTAATATAGTCAGCATTTGACTGATACTAAACAGTACTGATGTTTATTTAGCTATTTATTTTATTTTTATTTATTCTTTATTTTAATGGCCAGCATTTGACTGATAGTAAACAGTACTGATATTTATTTAGCTATTTATTTCATTTTTATTTATTTTAATGGTCAGTAATTGACTGATACTAAACATACAGTACTGATTTTTATTTAGCTATTTATTGTATTATTCATTCTTTATTTAAATGGCCAGCAATTGACTTATACTAAACAGTACTGATGTTTATTTAGCTATGTATTGTATTTTTATTTATTCTTTATTTTAATGTTCAGCAGTTGACTTATACTAAACAGTACTGATGTTTATTTAGCTATTTATTGTATTTGTATTGATTCTTTGTTAATGGTCAGCCATTGACTGATACTAAACATACAGTACTGATGTTTATTAAGCTATTTGTTGTATTTTTAATTATTCTTTATTTTCTCAGTGTTCATTTCTACAATTAGTTGACAATAATAATGTCAAATGTTCTTTAAAAAAAAAATGTTTAAGAAAGCAGCCTTCTGAGTACCTTTGCATAGTTGTATCGGTGCAAAATCGGTGAACAGTTCACATAGAAAAGGTCTATTTTCATTCCAGCTCAAAAATTAACTATATCCACCACTCTGTCGGTAATCTGTGAATTTTCCCCCTCTAAAATTGGTATCGGTCTCAAAAATCCCATATCGGTCGGGCTCTAGTTTAGACCTGTATTTAGCTTTGACCACATGTGATCCGATCACCAAAAATACATGTTATTACCAGGTGGAAACGGGGTCATAGATTAACACTTAATGCATAGAAGCAGCCTTCTCACTTTACATCTCACAGGTAACAACATGCACTAGACAGACTCATTATGTGCCTTCTCAACAATTAACACACCAGCAAGTTCCTTCTCAACAACTTGAATGCATCCTCTACAGAGGATCCTGTTTGCAGAAGATACAGTGAATAAGCTTACATGTTCAAATGTTTGTGTTGCTACTAACATTTCCCTTTTTTCCATTACCCAAGACCATCTCATTGGTCTCAATGGGATGTTCATGGTGGGGTTAACTTTGGTTCCCTTTTGTAAAGGTCATAGAGAAGTCTTTATTGCTTCCACACCAAAAGCTCTGCAGATGTAGACAATACATTTGCATCTGAAGCTCTTTGGGTTTTATTTAAGTTAACAGCTTTATTGCTTTAGTGATTGGATCAGAAACATTTTTGTTGTTGTAATTATTCTGGTTCATTAATGCTTCACACAGGTTGCATAATGCTCGTCTGCACAAATTTGTGAACATAGGAGTTTTTGAAGGATACTTTTATCACCTCACCTAATATGAAGCAGGCATCCTAATTGACCTTTTCACCATTTTGTTAAAGAGCTTTTTTTTACAGTATGGCATCCAAGGTGTTGGTTTTATTTTTAATTTAACATCAATTTGTGGCTAGATTTTTGGATATATTCATGGATTTATGTATGTGCTTCACACCTATGCCTATATGAAGTCCTTACAGTGGAACTGTTTGATACAGGGACTGGAATTAGGGGAGGGGGCTTGTTTCCATGGAAACAGCACCATCATGTTCTTTAGAGCCATATCATATGATGTCACAAATGCTTTGCAGGCAGGCTGGATGATCGTTCTCCTTCATAGACTCAAACCTTGTTACAATTTCAATATGGTGGTTTTGTCCTTGTAAATACATGTACATATAAAGAACTGTAGTGTGCTAAAATATCACGTTGTTTTCTGATGAGCCTAGATGTTAAATAAACAACAAACCATAGAGCTGTTTTTTAGGGGATAGACTGATCAATTACTTTCCCATGACAAAGTGATGTCAAACAATATCTGGTTCCTCATTTTTTTAAGTGTAATATTTTATATACATGAAAAGGTGGTACAGTAGCAGTGCCATGACAAACCTTGCTGCAACATGCATTGATCAAAAATACAGCACCAGTCACCCTCTAATTCAGCTTGAGATCAAGATTTTAGGCTCTCTGTCTCTGATTCCACTTTAGAGTGGACCCAAAATAACATTAGAAAAATATATATTTACAACCATAAATTTAGGGCGGCGCAATTAATCGAAATAAAAGCGAAATCACAATATGACCCAGTGCGAACTGCGAGGGCTGTGATTGAATTAATTAAATAGTCTGAACGTGCTGCTAGCTGTGCTGCACTTATGTGTGCAGCTGTTTTATCTGTAGTGTGTGGGCCTAGTGCTTTCTTAAATGCATGTAAATTAGGTCAGTGTATTACACATGCTTTTCAGTGGTTTCACAGCGGTTATGTGCTCGATACACACATTCCGTCTATCTGGTGCCCTGACAGATGTGCTCTGAGTACTGTTCGGTGTGCTAATGTGCGCTGAGCGTGTTATATTTAAAGCACTCCAGTTACACAAATTGCACATTTGCGTAATTTCACATACCTTGATATTTGACTGCTACCATTTACTATACAAATTTAAAATAGCCCTATGACAGTGTGTTTTTGTGGACAGCAAGGCATTAAAAGGTTGGTGTCCAGTCTCCACTACAAAATAAAAGCTTCCGCCAAAATAAGGGCTTGAGGGTTTAACCGGACTGCATAGCAATGCCACGAGCAAGTTAAGAAATGAATAAAGAAATAAATTACTATTGAATAATAATGGTAAATTATTATTATTGTTTTTACTATACAATAAAATATTTCTATAATAATTTCTTAACATTATTATTTTATATTGCAATAATACATCGATCAGTCACAACATTAAAACCACCTGCCTAATATCGTGTAGGTCCCCCTCAAGCCGCAACAGCTCTGACCCGTCGAGGCATGGACTCCACAAGACCTCTGAAGGTGTCCTTTGGTATCTGGCACCAAGACGTTAGCAGCAGATCCTTTAAGTCCTGTAAATTGAGAGGTGGGGCCTCCATGGATCGGACTTGTTGGTCCAGCACATCCCATAGATGCTCAGTCGGATTGAGATCTGGGGAATTTTGAGGCCAGGTCAACACCTTGAACACTTTGTCATGTTCCTCAAACCATTCCTGAAATTTTTTTGTGGTGTGGCAGGGTGTGTTATCCTGCTGAAAGAAGCCACTGCCATCAGGGAATACTGTTGCCATGAAGGGGTGTACGTGGTCTGCAACAATCTTTAGGTAGGTGGTACGTGTCAAAGTAACATCCACACGAATACCAGAACCCAAGGTTTCCTAGCAGAACATTGCCCAGGGCATCACACTGCCTCCTGGCCTGCCTTCTTCCCATGGTGCATTCTGCTGCCATCTCTTCTACATGTAAATGTTGCAAACGCACCCGGCCATCCATATGATCTAAAAGAAAACATTATTCGTCATACTAGGCCACCTTCATCCATTGCTCTATGGTCCAGTTCTGATGCTCGCATGCCCATTGTAGGCGCTTTCGGCGGTGGACAGAGGTCAGCATGGGCACTCTGACTGGTCTGCAGCTACGCAGCCCCATACACAGCATGCTGCGATGCACTGTGTGTTCTAACACCTTTCTATCATGGCCAACATTAATTTTTTCAGCAATTTGTGCTACAGTAGCTCTTCTGTGGGATCGGACCAGATGGGCTAGCCTTCGCTCCCCACACGCATCAATGAGCCTTGGGCGCCCATAGCCCTGTCGCCAGTTCACCAGTTGTCCTTCCTTGGACCACTTTTCTTACAAGACCTGCCATTTTGGAAATGCTCTGACCCAGTCGTCTAGCCATCACAATTTGGCCCTTGTCAAAGTCGCTTAGATCCTTACTCTTGCCCATTTTTCCTGCTTCCAACACATGATATTCAAGAACTGACTGTTCAGTTGCTGCCTAATATATCCCACCCCTTGACAGGTGCCATTGTAACGAGATAATAAATGTTATTCACTTCACCTGTCAGTGGTTTTAATGTTGTGGCTGATATTTAACTGGGTTTAAAAAATATATATAATGATAAAATATGGATCTACTGTAGCAAATCTACCTGGGCAATAAAACTATTTTTATGTTTGCAATCCACACCGTACTCTGAAAGGTGCATCATGCAGCAGAGAGGTGGACTCCATTGAAAATGTCATTCTCAGAAAGGGAAGATTGTTTACTGTTGAGTACTGGCTGAAAAATAAATATTTCAACACTAATGTGCTTTTTGCCTGCTCTCATTGCACCATAATGTGTTTATATATACAGTTGAAGTCAGAAGTTTACATACACCTTAGCCAAATATATTTAAACTCAGTTTTTAACAATTCCTGACATTTAATCATAGAACACATTCCCTGTCTTAGGTCAGTTAGGATCACTACTTTATTTTAGAATGTGAAATGTCAGAATAATAGTAGAGAGAATGATTTATTTCAGCTTTTATTTCTTTCATCACCTGACCCACTGGGAATAAGTTTACATACAATTTGTTAGCATTTGGTAGCATTGTCTTTAAATTGTTTAACTTGGGTCAAACCTTTTGGGTAGCCTTCCACAAGCTTCTCACAATATGTTGCTGGAATTTTGGCCCATTCCTCCAGACAGAACTGGTGTATCTGAGTCAGGTTTGTAGGCCTCCTTGCTCGCACACGCTTTTTCAGTTCTGCCCACAAATATTCTATTGGATTGAGGTCAGGGCTTTGAGATGGCCACTCCAATACCTCAACTTTGTTGTCCTTGAGCCGTTTTGCCACAACTTTGGAGGTATGCTTGGGGTCATTGTCCATTTGGAAGACCCATTTGCGACCAAGCTTTAACTTCATGGCTGATGTCTTGATGTTGCTTCAGTATATCCACATAAATTTCCTTTCTCATGATGCCATCTATTTTGTGAAGTGCACCAGTCCCTCCTGCAGCAAAGCACCCCCACAACATGATGCTGCCACCCCCATGCTTCACTGTTGGGATGGTGTTCTTCGGCTTGCAAGCTTAACCCTTTTTCCTCCAAACATAACGGTGGTCCTTATGGCCAAAATGTAAAATTTTTGTTTCATCAGACCAAAGGACATTTCTCCAAAAAGTAAGAACTTTGTCCCCATATACACTTGCAAAACTGTAGTCTGGCTTTTTTTTTTATGGCAGTTTTGGAGCAGTGGCTTCTTCCTTGCTGAGCAGCCTTTCAGGCTATGATGATATAGGACTCGTTTTACTATGGATATAGATACTTGTCTACCTGTTTCCTCCAGCATATTCACAAGGTCCTTTGCTGCTGTTCTAGGATTGATTTGCACTTTTCGCACCAAACTACATTCATCTGTAGGAGACTGCGTGATGGCTGCGTGATCCCATGGTGCTTATACTTGCATACTGTTGTTTGTACAGATTGAACCTTCAGGCATTTGGAAATTTCTCTCCAGGATGAACCAGATTTGTGGATGTCCACAATTTTTTTCTGAGGTCTTGGCTAATTTCTTTTGATTTTCCCATGATGTCAAGCAAAGAGTCACTGAGTTTGAAGGTAGGCCTTAAAATACATCCACAGGTACATCTCCAATTCAGTACACCTACTATCAGAAGCTAATTGTCTAAAGGCTTGACATCATGTTCTGGAATTTTCCAAGCTGCTTAAAGGCAGTTAACTTGGTGTATGTAAACGTCTGACCCACTGGAATTGTGATGTAGTCAATTAAAAGTGAAACAATCTGTCTGTAAAGAATTGTTGGATAAATTACTTGTCATGCACAAAGTAGATGTCCTAAACGACTTACCAAAACTATAGTTTGCTAATATTAAATCTGTGGTGTGGTTAAAAAATGAGTTTTAATGACTTGAACCTAAGTGTATGTAAACTTCTGACTTCAACTATATATATATATATATATATATTTTAGGGATGGGCACGAGTACTCGGGTACTCGGACGTGGCAGCAATGATCGATCATGAAAACGATGATCGATGTGATCACGCATGATGTGACTTTTCACTTAATTTGAAATTCTATGACAATTACCTGACAACTAAACGCAAACGTGTCAAAGAGGGAGCTTACTTTTAATTATGAGATTGATTACGTTGTGGTTTTGAGGGGTACATTGATTATCAGGGATGTCTCATAGCAATCAAACTGATATACGATGCTGCAATGCTATCGTTACGATAATCAAAACAGTGTAATTAACCGTGTTTTGAACACCTGTCTCTGCAAAACATTTGCTAAACACGTTTTATTATTATTTAATGTAAGAACTTTGACTCGTTAATGGATATTATTCAGTAAAAGTAAATGTTTGTTACTGACTGTAAACCTCCCTGCCCTAAGTGACGTAATGCACACCTACATCATGACAAAATGGGAGTTGAAGGTTTCTGCACCAGTTTCCAAGTTAGAAGTCCAACATAAAGTGTCATTCCATTGCAATTTACCCAGTTGAAAGGTGGAAATTCAGACTCTCCAAATTGAATGGAACGCTTCATGAATTATAACATCAACAATACGGAACATCGCGGCTTTCCCACAGGAGCGAACACTTGGACACACACACACACACACACACACACACACACACACACACCAGGCGCGTGTGGCAGTGGACTCAACGCATATGCAGCAGGCGAGTGATTCAAACAGCTTGACAGAGTGCAGCTAAATGGAACAGAATGCACCGTCTTCAAAACTGAAAACGATTTGAAAATAGACTGCTCAGACAGTCAAGAAAAAAACTGGTGCGTGCTTACAAAGATTGCTATGGTAACCTGAAGGAAGAACAGACAGACGCGCGTTGTGCCCATTCTTTCATTTGGGCAGCGAACCTTCGCATAATGACAAAATATGATGCATTATGTTTTGATTATGCAATCGTTTGTACATTTTGTAACAGATTATTTTATAACAGCCTATAAAAATTAATAGACGATACACTGGAACAAGATGCAATTCAGCAGCCAAAGACGTTTGTCAGACATGTTATTATATATACAGTTATGTACATGTCAGTGCCCCTCAAGTACTCGAGTAAGTAGTCCGAGTACTTGAGTAGACAAAATTACCAAAATGCCCATCCCTAATACGTGTGTGTGTGTGTGTGTGTGTGTGTGTGTGTGTGTGTGTGTGTGTGTGTGTGTGTGTATGTATGTATGTATATAAAGGGTGTAACGGTTCAAAATTCTTACGGTTCAATTTGTATCACAGTTTCAGGGACACAGTTTCGGTATGGTTCGGTATTTGCAATGTACAGGAAAAAAATATTATTAAATATTACTGCCAAATCCAAAGTAAGGATACTCTATTTGGTAACAAACACTTCAACAGGTTTGCCCTTGATTAAAAATCATTGTTTTACAGTAACCATAGTTTAACTAGTATTTGTAGTAAAAACATAGAAGCCACAAAATCAACATGGTTACAGACATGTTTACAATATATATTATAATCATGGATACTATATGGAAACTACAGTATTACTGTTATTATATTAACCATGGTTAATTGTATCAAAACCATGATTTCTGCAAAGAAAACCATGGTGACAGCAGTCATGATTACTATAGTAAAACCATGGTTAATTTTCACTAAGTTTCTTAAACTAAACCCTTTTCTCTAATTAATAAATCAACATTTTAACTTAATACCTGCACTATTACGCTACATGCATTGACATAAAATACCTTTCAAACTCTACTGCACATATATTCAATATTCGGAAGCTGTACATCATTATAGAAGGAACTTTGATATTAAAATGGACACGAGGGCTGTTGTGATGCAGCTTGAGTGTTTTAATCATACGTGGAAGTCGCACATCTTCGTCAGCGCAGTAGGGAAACATATCGTTGGCAATGAAGACCCCAGTCGCTTTAGTTATCGTTTTATGCTTGTCTGAATCAGCACTGAGTGGTTGCTTAAAAATGAAAGGGAGTGTGTGCAGTTTGGCTCTTCTGTGGCTCTATGCGTGTCCGGGCTATCTTTCCCCGGTGATTTCGGTGTAAATTATCATATGTCGATGTATTAAAAGGTAAACGGCACTCATGACGAGCAATGTGTGAAAACGGTGCTTGTTTTGTAAACATTTTTTGACCATCTCTGTTGTAATTGACTGCAAAAAGAAAATGTCTTCAGACAGGAGACCTGAATAACGCAGGGGGCTTCTCTATCAGCGGCTCGTTTTCTCCATTTTCAACTACATACAACCCTTGCAGAACAGTGCCATCAAGTTGACCCACGTGAAACAACAGGTGGAACGTATCCATTTACAGATCCATTCAGGTGCATTAGCGGAGGTTGTAACTGTGCGTGTCTATTTGACGCTTTTTCTCACAAAACCTTGTGCTCCATATGCGTCAATAAACTTGAGGTGAACTGCGGTGCCAATGCTTCCTCAATTGTGGGCAGTGAACCGTACAATTCCTTTTTTTTACAGAGAACCGTTACACCCCTAAAATTATTTATATATATATATATATATATATATATATATCTCAAATAATTGTTGCTCTCAAGTCTTCGTAATTTACTACACGTTGTTAAAGGGTTTGGTGTATCTGTGTAGAGCTTTTTTCACTTCTGAGGACTAAACTCATCAGATAATAGCTGCTGCCATCTCATCAGATTCCTGTATCCTGTGCACAAATACACCCTGCTATTTCGAGAGCAATTTGTTTTCAGATTTAAACAGAAGTGTGTGTTTTTTTTAATTTTTATTATATCAAGGTTTGTTTGATAGTTTATCCAGAGCACACTATTTCTGATTATTCTCTTGGGTCTGTTGTTTTCAGGACGATGAGAAGTTTTTGACTGAGCTCTTTGCACAGCTAACTGATGAAGCCACAGATGATGACAAACGGCATGAATTGGTAAGATAACTTTAGTAGTATTAGATGCAATAACTGAACAATGGATACAAGCTACATTTCCCATTGCTGTCACGATACTGATACTGTCATCATATCATATCCAGGTAAATTTCCTCAAAGAGTTTTGTGCATTCTCCCAAACGTTACAACCACAAAACAGAGATGCTTTCTTCAAAACGCTTTCCAACATGGGAATCCTGCCAGCGCTGGAAGTTATTCTTGTAAGAGATCTTTGCTATTCCAAAGAGATTTACTGTCAAACCCTAGCTGAACAGGCTTATGCTTCGTTGTGAACCTTAGTTCGGTTGTTCCTTTTTTTCTTTCTATACCTTAACATCTGAAATCCACTCTTATGCCCTTTCTTATTGTACATCTAAAATTGTTACACTATGTAGAGAACAGGTTCTGCAACATCTGAAACTTTCTCTTACTAGCCCAAACTTTCCTCTCAATGAAAATCTTATTTTAAACTTGCACTTTTTCTCTGTGTTTACTAACGTGTGTATGTGTTTTGTGTGAAAGGGCATGGACGATGTGCATGTGCGTGGAGCGGCCACTGATATCTTTTCCTACCTGGTGGAGTACAATCCCTCCATGGTGCGAGAGTTTGTTATGCAGGAGTCTCAACAGAACGATGAAGTAAGTGACACACACACCCACTGACCCATGTGATCTTGCTGAAAGAGCCGTTTGCTGTTAGCCATGCCTGTCGCCCTCAATACTTCTCTCTCTTTATGAACAGGACATTCTGTTGATAAATCTGATCATTGAGCATATGATCTGTGACACGGATCCAGAGTTGGGTGGTGCTGTACAGTTAATGGGGTTACTGCGGACACTAGTGGACCCAGAGAACATGCTGGCAACTGCTAATGTGAGACTTAGTTTAACATAAATGTATAATCAGGGTTCCCACTGTCATGGAAAAACTGCCAATGTTGAGGAATTTCGCCTGAAAAAATTATGGAAAATTATGCTTTGAAATATTGGATGCACTAAATATTGCTCGTGTAGTAAAAATTGCTAACAAGCCATAGCGATGTCTGATTTGTGAGTGATGTCATGGCTCGCACTATGTTGTTGAGTGCAGCGAGCTCATTATAAACAAAGGATGCAAAGTGGTGGAAATATACTGGAACATGTAATTCAATAAGTCACAACTAGGGATGCCGCGATTATACGGTTTTACTATTAACCGCTATTAAAAATGTCAGTTAATTTAACTGGAAGAATTCAAATTTACGGTTAAAAACAGTGAAATGTTTAATTTACATGTGACAAAAAAAAAAAAAACATATATATATATATACACACACACATACACACATATATATATATATATATATATATATATATATATATATATATATATATATATATATATATATATATAGTATAAAAGTTTTCGTAAGATTTTGTAAGTCTAAATGTGGGTAGTGGAGCTGTTGCTATGGTTACGGACGGTGTCTGCATGGCGCTTAGCCAGGTGTCGTGGACTGAACATGAACTTTCAATTCATGTTAAACTGGGGCTACATACGAACTCCAAAATATAACTGAGGAATTCGATCTGTTAGACTCCTATCTGAACACGACGGATGTAAACATGCTGACAGAAGTCATAGAAGGATACACATCCTTCAAATGGGACAGGATTTTCCACTAGTCATTCAACAACAAACTAGTAAGTTCAATAGTTTTTAGCTGTGGTGATTTTAAAGTGATGAATTAAAAGATGCAACTTTTTGTTATGTTTTGCATTTGAGTGTAGTTACTACAAGTGTGTCAACTTTGAGAAATTGCTTATTAAATTATCCTCATTTTTTAAAGCATTTTTTGTGTACAAATGCACTGCATTCAGCAATACATTTCAATTTTAGTCATTTTCAAACTTTAAATTGCCTGCTGTAAGCAATGTTTCCATTATGCATAGTCCACAGGTTTATTTGCGAGGTGTTGTGGACAGGTTAAAGGACAGTATTGTTCTGTTGAGTCTGTTGACGATTCTTTATAGTGGGGTGTCTGACAGACAACGGATTGCTTAAATAAACTGTTGCAGAAGAAAAACTGTTGGATGCCGTGAACGACATGTTGCGCACCTACAATAATCTTACATTACCTACAAAAATCTTAATTTTGAAGCAACCCAAAGCGCTCTGGTAACATTGAAGCACATCACTGAGCTCGGGATGCGCATAAGAGGTGTTGTGTCCTATGCTGGAGCACCTCTTATTTGTTTTGTATTTATCCGTTTTCCTATTGTAGTTCTGTGCTTGGCGTCCATATATCCCCAAGCAATACGTCCACTAACATTTTCAGTTGTTATGTGATATGACTTTTTTGCCTCAGTGCTGTAGCATAATTAATTAGCAATGATAATTAGCAAATAATTGTAAAACCAGTTAACCTGCGATTTTATTTATTTATTTTTCCTTAGGCGGTAATCTAACCATCAAAAACTCTCACAGTGGCATCCCTTAACACAAGATGATATCCGATGAAACCGCATATGAATGCACAAAAATTGTCCCCGACTGTCACCAGTGGCGACTAGATTTTAAATGAATTATATTGTCACATTTGCGTCCATTTAAGTTGCAGTCTGGAGCCCTGCTGACAGAAAGGGTCATGGAAAAGTCATGGTAATTCATTGGTCAAAAAGTGTGGGAACCCTGATTGATGTCTGAAACTTTGCACCATCTTGTCATTGTAATTTGGCAGGTTCTAGTAACTGTTAGTTTCTGCTAGATTGTAACAGTTGCAATTATTTGGTTCCCTGTAGAAAACGGAGAAGACTGAGTTCTTGAGTTTCTTCTATAAGCATTGCATGCATGTGCTCTCTGCTCCACTTCTGGCCAACACCACAGAGGAAAAACCCAGCAAAGGTAATTAAAAAAAAGTTTTTGAATGTCTGTGTGTATGGATGCATGCTTGTAGGATCTATCATGTTTTATAAATAAGTGTTTATTGTTGACAGGTTTAAAGATTATGTGCATCAGACATTTGGAATCATTTCTCAATTGACATTTGCAGACCTATTTAAGGACCGCACAACATTTTCCTCACTGTGTGTTTGTCTCGTCAGATGATTTCCAGACGTGCCAGCTGCTGGCTCTGATCGTCGAGCTTCTCACTTTCTGCGTGGAGCATCACACGTATCACATAAAGAACTACATTATCAATAAAGACATCCTTCGCAGAGTGCTGGTGCTTACTGTATCTCAACATGCTTTCTTAGCCTTATGTGAGTGTATGTGCACACACACACAGCATTGAATTTTAAGACAACATGAAACTGCTTTCACAGTGCATTTAACTTCCATAATGTTTCCAAAGAAAATGTAATTTTTAGCAGGAAAATGATTTTATCCATCCATCCAGATTGGATTGGATTGTGAAAAGTAGCCAATTATATTATTGGTTATTATTTTCCCTTCCCATGTCAGAAGACACTAATTCAGATGTGAAGAAACATATAGCACTTTAATGTTCACTTTAGTATGAACAAAACAAACCAGGGAATTTTGATTTCATGGTGTCATTATATTGCTATCAAACATCAGTCAGGCATTTTCTAAAGCAAACAAATGCTGTATGCTTGTCTAATTTGACTCCTTTTTGTCTTGTCTCATGTGAGACAAAAAGCTTTTGAGCTAAGTTTAGATCAAATCATCTGGGGATGAACAGTGGTTTGAAGAAAAAAGCTGTGTTTCTAATACTGAAAGTGTAAACAGTTTGTCAAAGTCTGTAGACTCAGACAGTCAGATGAGTAGAACCGGAAAAATTAGTGGCGTAGGACATTTTGTCATACTACACGCCATCATCGCACATTCAAACTGCATAATAAAAAATTTTAAAAAACTTAGAGATGCTGATCCAACAGTGAAATGCTCCGTTCATAATTATTACTGTTACACTATTACTACAACACATGCCAAGTAATTCTACATTCAGTGCCTGCATTATTAACAAGCACTAATCTATTTTGGAAAAAGACCAACCACTCAGTGCTACCCTGCTAATAGACATCAGTTATGACTTGGCTGTTAAATCTCTCTGAGCCTTTCTTGCTAATTTCTCTTGTCCAGGTGCTTTGCGTTTCATGAGGAAAATCATTGGTCTGAAGGATGAGTTTTATAACCGATACATTATGAGGAACTTCCTGTTTGAGCCAGTGGTCAAAGCTTTCCTGAATAATGGATCCAGATACAACCTCATCAACTCCGCTATCATAGAGATGTTTGAGTATGTCAGAGTGGTGAGTACACTTATACACGCATCACATCAGGTATATGGTCTTTATCAGCGGTCTTTATTCTTTACACTACAACTTACAGAGGATGTAGTTGATACAATATCTAGGAGTGGTGGACAGCTAGAGACGAACAAGATAAGACTGGTAGATCATGTTTATTTTGTGTATAATTGCTGCATTGTTTGTGTAAAGGAGGATGTGAAGTCCCTGACAGCTCACATAATAGAGAACTACTGGAAGGCCCTGGAGGACATAGACTATGTTCAGACGTTTAAGGGACTGAAGCTCCGATATGAACAGCAGAGAGAAAGACAGGACAACCCAAAACTTGACAGGTCAGTGGTCATGTCAAGTCGAATGTGCTTTATTGTCTTTCCAGCCATATACAAGAATACAGCTGTTTCACCAGGTTTGGAGTGCAAATTACAGACAGGACAAGGCACATTTTACAGACAAACTTTCATTATTACGTGAACATACATATGCACATACACACTGTAAACAGTATACATAGTTTGGAAACATAATATAAATACTCAAACAGTATGCTGTTTTAGAATAATATAAACAAAAGACAAACACTAAGTGGAGGGTACACATTGGGGGTATTTACACATGGTCACTTCATGCATTTTTCTGATCAACATCTGAATTAAATCTGATCACTCAAACCACCTCCGAAGGAGGTTCGAGATGCATTCCAAACAGAACTCGGTCAAGTGTAAATGCATCTGGCTGTTCAAGCCACATATGTAAATTCTACTCCACCCAAACAGCGCTACGTCAGCATATGAAAAAACAGAAAACCGTCCTGGAAAACTTGAAATTTAGCAATGCAGTTTTCCAGTAATGGAAAATTAGAAAAATACCTAAATATCCTGGAAAATAATTATTTGTCCTGGAAAATATTTTAGTATAATAAATGGGTTGACTGTGTTGCTAGCAAGGTTTTTGTTACATGTACAAAAACATGGTAGCGATCGGGACTCAGAATAGGAGTCAAATGCACAAATTTGTATCGTTTTGTCACTGCCGGCGCCTGTGCATTGGGAAACAAAGTCAGCGGTTAAGGGTGCTTAAACCCTCGTGATTGATTACAGCAGAGTCCAATCTTGTGCTTGGCAATCGTGGTCAAACCAAGGCAGATCGCTTGATTGGGTACAGCTACAGCCAATCGCGTGCTTGGCTACAGCAGCACGTGCGCAGTGAGAAGCGGCATTCGTGAAACTTCTCATTCATAAACTGAATGACCTGGTACATGGACTGACCGACTGAATGAAAGGGGCATTTTGTTAGTTTACTTCAGCATCAGCATTGTTCATCACATAGAGAAAAGGGCATAAGAGCTAATAATGTGTTAAAGTGACTGATGTTTATACATGATGAGGGGCTTTCACATGACTTATGTCAGTGCTGCCGAATACATTAAAGTCTATGAAGTGTCATGTCAGCGCAACCTCGGCTCCAACTTCACACCAAAATATTTTTCACGCACATTTTTGCCTCATAAATGATGTCTTTTGAGAGTACAAAGCTACAATAAATATTTTAAAACTGTCCAAATTTATGAAGAGATATTGAATGTCTCATGTATTTTAATTAATTATTACCTTATCGTTTCAGAGTATCCAGAGACCCAAGTTATTGAACTACAGTCATTACATTCACCAAAAAACAAAACAAAAAAAATGCTAAGACCTAAACATAAACAAGTCCTCTTTATTTTCTGCAATCAAAGCAAGTGACATTTTTTTTTTCTCTTCCAAATATGTTTTCAATGTTTATTGTGCACATCTCCCGCTTTCTTGCATGGCAAGCTCGTAAATTCACCCCTCCATGATGCTTTCTGCAATGCTTGTCATGTGGAGGGGCAAAGCGCTGCTTGACGCTGCCATTGAGTGGAGCGTTGACGCAAAATTACATGTTGGAAATGTATACAGTACATCTGCTATGTTCTTTTTTATTTTATTATATATTTGTTTAATTTCTCCCCTTTTCTCCCCAATTTTGGAATGCCCAATTCCTAATGCACTCTAATCCTCGTGGTGGCGCAGTGACTTGCCTCAATCTGGGTGGCAGAGGACATCTGCTTTGTTCTTATAATGCTTAAACATTCTACTGAAGTCAGTAGATTTGTCATGCAAATTTTAATAAAGGAGAATGTAAGAACATAATAGATACTCATTAATATTATTAGACTATTATTGATGTCTTTTTGGGTAAAAAGTCATGCTCGGCAGTTCACAAACCGAAAGAACTATAGATCTGCTTTGTTCTTATGGTGCTTAAATACTATATTTCCTTGGCAGATTTCGGTCGTGAACACCTCAAAATGATTCAATGACTCAATCGTAGCACATAAGACGCTCATTTGTCACCACCTAGTGGTGTCTCCAGAAGTGGTCACTAAACTAGTCAATTGATTAAACTGAACAAATCTGTGAAACAGAAGCAAGTCACAACAAAGTACCCTTTGTTTTTGCAGCTAATTCTGCACAATTGTGCAGATCATTTGCTATACTTGAATCATTAAAATAGCTTAAGTTAGTGCTTTTAGCTTATTCTTTAAAAAATAACCCCAGAAAACATGCTCGGGGATCACTGATTGTCTCACCTTTTTCACCCGAGTTTGCGAAAGTTATAAACTTTAGACAACGATGACAGTCGGACCACTGATTTTTGAATAAAGTAATAAATGTTAAATAATTCAACGATCCGAGTCCGCTTATATCGCAGTTACCACATGTAGTATGTAGAAAACACGGAATCTAATCATAAAAATGGCATTAGCAATAAAACGCAGAATGTCGTGGAATATGACATATTTGGACGAAAATGAATTTGCATGTTGTAGGATATAAAGAACTTTTTTCTTAATTTATTTGATGCAGATTGCAGACAAAACTGAAACTAAAAGCTGACAATGACCAGGGCTGACACGCATGTGTCGTACCTACGACAAGCCCTGAGGGGGCAGAAATTCAGCGCATGCACATGCAGATACGCACATGCAGGCAAAGTCAAATAATAAATCACACCTTTTTTAATTCGCTGCCCGGCATTAGCATAATCATGCAAGTGAACTCTGTTTTATTTGCATATAGACCTTATTCATGATAGCGAGGACAAAACATTGATAAAATATCTGTCTAAGGACATTCAGTATACAAAGAACTCCAGACAACATGAGTTGTTGAAAATCAGATGTGATCTAGGAGCTTTATACAGCTTTATACTGTTCATGCCATTGAAGAAATGGTAAGTCTATCCCACACAGCCTCATTGTCATTCCCATTAAAGATGGCGCTAGCGTGAATAAGGTCTATAGCGTGGGGATTGAAGATCAGATACATATCTGTTTTGCGGAGACACATTGATGTGACCAAGTATAAATGGAATGTCCTTATTTAATCGGATAGCAATCCGATCAGTAAAAATGCATTAAGTGACTGTGTAAATAACCCCATTGTTTGCGTGTATAAACTAGGGATGGGCATTTTCAAGTAATTTTGTAGTTGAGTTCTAACCCACAAAAAACGGGTACCCGATTACTCAAATTAAGATGCATGTTAAATTTTACAAGGATTACGAGTATGTGAAATTTATATTGTTTTATTCACAAACATTACCAAGAATGGTAAAAGAGAACTTCAACAAGCTATGCTTTTCTTTTGGGAAAAAATATGCAATAATAAAAATGGAAAACTGCAAAAATAACAGTAAAAAACATTTGCACTCAACCTGAGCTTACATAGAAACCAATACTGACTGCATCAGGGTAATGCACATATATAAACTCTACCACATTTTTTATCACATTTTTATCATTTAACATAATACTCAGAAAAACAAGTGGTGAATGTTGGCTTTTTGATAAAATGCACTCTGCTGGTGCTCAGAGGTTTAACACACGGCCTAATAAGCTTCCAAATAGAGTAGAATTCAATAAGAATAAAACAAAAATCAGTATTATTGCCACACTTGGCTTTAGGGCTGTTCGATTATGGCAAAAATCATAATCATGATTGTTTTGGTCAATATTGAGATCACGATTATTTAACACAATTACTCATTGACATTGGAAACAAAAAACGTATCTTTTTAACAGTGGATTTCCTTGAACATGAAATGTAAATTGCACTTGTTACGTATGGTAGTCAAATAAAGGAAATCATTAACAGCAGGGGTGCTCACACTTCACCATTATTGCAGCAAGATCTACCATGTACATTAAAGGCTATACATTATCACAGTACCAACATTTCAGTAGTCGGTAGTGAAATTTGACTATTCTCAATACCAGCTTCAAAACCACAACAAATAACACTAATATGTTAATTATGGAAGAATGGTTTCAAGTTCTTAAGTAATTATTCAAGACTAATAAACAGTCAGTGATAAAATAACAATAAAAACCAGCAATGATTAGAAATAGATTAAAAATAATAGAACAAAAAATACAAATTAAGAAAATTCAGTGCTTTTTTTTTTTTTAACAGCTCTAAAAGTTAACAGCAGTCTGCAGGCTATCAAGTATTCAAGTAAACATTCAGAATGAAATGCAACAAACTACTGGTCTTCACTGTATGATTATAATACATTAATACTATTTAAAGCTACTAAAGTTACCCAGTCAAGAGCAGGGAGTGTTTTCTCATTTTCTGATGGTTGTTTGATTATTATAAATGACACACTAGACGGCAGCAGGTCTATTAGCTTACATTTATACTTACAAGTCCGACATTTTAATACAAATCCACTTTTTCTCCACTGTTAACGTTCACTTTAGACATCACTCTGTGTTTACATGAATACCTCACCAAGACGGGCATTTTGGCAGAATTTTGAAATGTATTTGACCGTTCAGGTGCGCATTAGTGCGAGCATTTTCACACACACACGCTGCCTGTCAACCAAACAGGGTGCAGCTGTTAATAGATCACTAGCGAATTATAAAATTATGTGTTCTGGATTAATTTCAACAGCAGAATAAGAATATGAACTTTCTAATAAGTGACACAGGCCTAGGCTATCACAAATATAGCTGGTTATTCTTCCGTTATCAACATTTTAATCAGCCTGCTTGTCTGGTCGGGCAAGTAAAATTCTCTTTCACTTGCCCCTTCAAAAATCAACTTGTCCTGGACAAGCATTAATGTTGAGTCCTGATTTAATATGGTATTCAGGGGCAGTAGAGAGAGAAGTGTAGTTTTAAATGTGTGCGATTTATTTATTTATTTATTTATTTTTCTTTTTTTTTCACTCTCTTTTTTTTTAAATAAAGGATGCTTTAAAGATATAACGCCGGGGTGTTTCATTGTGAAATGGAATGTGGCACAATAATAGTTTTATCTTGATTATCTTGTTTTCATAATCATTGGAAGCCAAAATCGTAATTGAAAATAAAATTAGATTAATCGCCCAGCCCTACTTGGCTTTGCTTTAAAAGCACAGATGTCATCATATCATCATCTCTCATCCAACACCTCGACGACACATGTATTCACAGTGCCCCCAATGGGCTCAATTGAAACTGCGGGATTTGGTGAACGATTTAGAGTGAAAATACTGTGTAATTCAGTGCTGCTCAAGGCAGACAAATGCCGAATGGAAAATTAATTTGCGATATTCGAGTAGTGTTTTTAATACTCTGGTGTGGAACGAGTACTTGATTACTCATGCACATCCCTTGTATTAACCACACAAGGTTTGCATGTATAAAAACTTGCAAACTTAATGGCATGCTCAAAAAAAATTCAGAATTAATATACTAATGTTGTCTTCTGAGGATTGCGCAAGATTCTGTAAGATTTTTTTCTGGTTTGACCTAATGAATATTCAGTTTGTACCTCCAATATACACAAAAGAAAGGGTGTGTCAATTCAAATAGATTAATTGGCAAAGTATTTTATCGAGGAAATCATTTCAGAAACTGAAACTGTGAGAGCAAATCAATGGGTCTATTTATGGGTCTATCTATGGGTTTTGGTCACTTCATGCATTTTTACTGATCGGATTGCTATCTGATTGAAAAAGCACATTCCATTTACACTTGGCCACATCAATGTGTCTCCGCCAAACGGATATGAATCCGATCTTCAATTCCCGCACTTCATGCAAATAACATGGCTGCGCTCATTGCCAGAGTTTAGTTTCAGTTTCTTCAGCGATCTGCATAAAATAAATGAAGAAAGTCTTGTCTTTCCTACAACGTGCATCTGTGTCTTAATTTGTTATTTATTGCGCGATATGAGCCCTATGCAAATACTCTGTAGCAGCTGTTATATTTCGCGTTTTCCGTATGCTGACGTAGTTTGAGCAGAGTAAAGTTGACATATGCGTCTTGAACAGCCAGATGCATTTACACTTGACCAGTTTCATCTGGAATGCATCTCAAACCACCTCCTGAAGTGGTTTGAGCGATCGGATTGCAATCCATCTCTAATGCGTTTCGGAGGCCATTTACACCTGGTCTTTTCAGGATCAGATAGCTATCTGATCTTTGAAAACAAATGAAGTGGCCAAGTGTAAATACCCCCAATATGAATGAAAGGCAGATGTTAATCTGATTCGCACTGTGCATCATGCTGTTATTCAAACATTCTATTGTACTTTAGAACTCTAAATCAAAACTGATAACATAACTGATATAACTATTATAAATAAGATGTCCAATTTATGTCAACAATTTATGTCCAAATTGTGGAATTTCTTTGGTTTAAAAACTGCTTTTAACTGGCAAAATATTGTGAAATATTTTAAGTGCCGGTTCCCTCCAGTGCTCAAAGCGGACCAGTAGGCATGGTTAGGCCAAACAGTTACTGTGTCTTGTTCCCTGAAACGAGCAGGGAGCACTGGTTTTCTCCCGTGCAGCTTCTGTGTCTCTCTTGCACGCAGCTAACTTTACCATGGTCAAGATATTTGCAGTTTGAAATACAGATTTCATTTTATTATACATCAGTGGAGCAATATGTTATTGAGCTGATTTCATCCTCTGTTCCACAATTGTTCTGAAACATTTCGAGAGAAGTGTCATACACTGGTATTCTTATCAAATTTTAAGTCTGAAGTTTACATACACTTAGGTTGAAGTCATTAAAACTCATTTTTTAAACCACTCCTCAGATTTAATATTACCAAACTATAGTTTTGGCAAGTTGTGTAGGACATCTACTTTGTGCATGACACGGGTCATTTTTCCAACAATTGTTAACAGACAGAATGTTTCACTTTTAATTGACTATATCACAATTCCAGTGGGTCAGAAGTTTACATACACTGAGTTAACTGTGCCTTTTAAGCAGCTTGGAAAATTCCAGAAAATTATGTCAAGCCTTTAGACAATTAGCCAGTTAGCTTCTGATAGGTGTACTGAATTGGAGGTGTACCTGTGGATGTATTTTATGGTCTACCTTCAAATTCAGTGCCTCTTTGCTTGACATCATGGGAAAATTAAAAGAAATCAGCCACAGAAAAAAAAACTGTGGACCTCCACAAGTCTGGTTCATCCTTGGGAGCAATTTCCAAATGCCTGAAGGTACCACGTTCATCTGTAAAAATAATTGCATGTAAGTATAAATGCCATGGGACCACGCAGCCATCATATCGCTCAGGAGACGCATTCTGTCTCCTAGAGATGGACGTAGTTTGGTGCGAAAAGTGCAAATCAATCCCAGAACAACAGCAAAGGACCTTGGGAAGATGCTGGAGGAAATTGGTAGACAAGTAACTATATCCACAATTAAACGAGTCCTATATCGACATAACCTGAAAGACTGCTCAGCAAGGAAGAAGCCACTGCTCCAAAACTGCCATAAAAAAGCCAGACTACAGTTTGCAAGTGCACATGGGGACAAAGATCTTACTTTTTGGAGAAATGTCCTCTGGTCTGATGAAACAAAAATGGAACTGTTTGGCCATAATGACCATCGTTATGTTTGGAGGAAAAAGGGTGAGGCTTGCAAGCTGAAGAACACCATCCCAACCGTGAAGCATGGGAGTGGCAGCATCATGTTGTGTGGGTGCTTTACTGCAGGAGGGACTGGTGCACTTTACAAAATAGATGGCATCATGAGGAAGGAAAATTATGTGGATATATTGAAGCAACATCTCAAGACATCAGCCAGGAAGTTAAAGCTCGGTCAAAAATGGGTCTTCCAAATGGACAGTGACCCTCAAGTTGTGGCAAAGTGGCTCAAGGACAACAAAGTCCAAGGTATTGGAGAGGTCATCACAAAGCCCTGACCTCAATTCGATAGAAAATTTGTGGGCAGAACTGAAAAGGCGTGTGTGAGCAAGGAGGCCTACAAACCTGACTCAGATACACCAGTTCTGTCTGGAGGAATGGGCCAAAATTCCAGCAACATATTGTGAGAAGCTTGTGGAAGGCTACCCAAAATGTTTGACCCAAGTTAAAGAATTTAAAGGCAATGCTACCAAATACTAACAAAGTGTATGTAAACTTACCCACTGGGAAGGTAATGAAAGAAATAAAAGCTGAAATAAATAATTATCTCTACTATTATTCTGACATTTCACATTCTTAAAATAAAGTAGTGATCCTAACTGACCTAAGACAGGGAATGTTTTCTACGATTAAATGTCAGGAATTGTGAAAAACTGAGTTTAAATGTATTTGGCTTAGGTGTATGTAAACTTCTGTCTTCAACTGTAGCTACTCTTACATTTGTTAAATAGCAGGGGTTTTATCATGATATCATATAGTTCTTATAAATGGCATAATGAATGAGTCATACTGTTAGTGAGTGTGCATTTGATGCAGTTACCACATGCAAAACCTTTTTGAGGGCGGCTCCAACATATTTGAACGTATAGTTATTTGCAGTTTTTCTTAGTGAATCACCCGCATTATGCCGACGTCGCGCACAAGCAAATTGGAACCCATTATTTGGGATCTTAGTAAATCAGTGCCATAGTGGACGTTCAAACCAATATTGATAAATATGGATTCTCAAATTTAGCAAAATCTCTATCAAAATGCCATGTTACTTTCAAATGAATGTACATTTTGATGAACGTTGGTTGTGTGTCTAATATGTTTGTCACCAGTATGCGGTCGATTCTGAGAAATCACCGCTTTCGCAGGGATGCACGGACGCTGGAAGACGAGGAGGAGATGTGGTTTAACACGGATGAGGAAGACTTGGAGGATGGTGAAGCTGTGGTGCCGCCCTCAGATAAGATGAAGAGTGACGAGGACCTGATGGATCCCATCAGCAAGTTCATGGAGAGGAAGAAACGTATGTGATTTGTGCATGCATCCGCAATGACATGGATGACAACCCACTATGATCCTTTATTTTATTGCAAGAATATACATACACTACCGGTCAAAAGTTTTGAAACACTTGACTGAAATGTTTCTCATGATCTTAAAAATCTTTTGATCTGAAGGCGTATGCTTAAATGTTTTAAATTAGTTTTGTAGACAAAAACTTATGTTGTTGTAGCCCATCCGCCTCTAGGTTCAACGTGTTGTGCATTCTAAGATTGTATTCTGCTCAATACAATTGTACAGAGTGGTTATCTGAGTTACTGTAGCCTTTCTATCAGCTCGAACCAATCTGGCAATTTTCCGTTGAACCCTCTCATCAACAAGGTGTTTCCGTACTGCCACTCACTAGATGTTTTTTGTTTTTGACACCATTCTGAGTAAACTCTAGAGACTGTTGTGCGTGAAAATTCCAGGAGATCAGCAGTTACAGAAATACTCAAACCAGCCCATCTGGCACCAGCAATCATGCCACAGTAGAAATCACTGATCACATTTGGTTGATGTGAACATTAACTGAAGCTCCTGACCTGTATCTGCACAATTTTATGCATTGCACTGCTGCCACATGATTGGCTGATAAGATAATCGCATGAATATGGAGGTGTACAGGTGTTCCTAATAAAGTGCTTGGAGAGTGTACTTTATACTGTGGACATTTATCCTCGTCAAATTGCTTTGCGATTAGTTTACTTGTTTTTTCCCCCTCTCTTAAAGTCAAAGAGTCAGAGGAGAAAGAGGTGTTGACAGGGAAGACAAGCCTCTCAGGACGGCAGAGCCCCAGTTTGAAACTCTCTTTCTCCAGCTCCCCTAAGGCCAGTCTGTCCTCACCCCCAACCGCATCCCTCCACCCTGGTTCACCTGGTTCTCCAAGCTCTCCCGGGACAGGAGCCCGGAGTTCCCCCCCAATGGCAGCTGTCACCACTAAGGTTAGACAACAAAAAAAATCTGTGCACATTAACTTTCATATTACATTGAAATAATGCGATAGAAATCTATTTATTACTGTTTACTTGTTTTTGATTACATCTCTCTCCTATTGCAGGGAGGTGTGGTGGGGTTGGTGGACTATCCTGATGATGATGAAGAGGAGGAGGAGGAGGAAGATGCAGACAGTAAAGAAGAAAGTCCTCCGCTGTCCAAGAAATCCAAGCTGAGCTCCTAAAGCACTCCCTTCTTCAGTCAGCACGGACATGCTCAAAGGGAGCCTTATCCAGAGACTATTGCAGTGCTCAGCCTAGAACTCAAAACTGAAACTAAATGAATGAATACACAAATGAATGGATAAATAAATGAATGCAGCCCCCCACAGGAGTCCATGGGGCGCCATGTGAGGAATGGAGAAAGGGAGAGCAAGAGACGGAGAAGATTCGGTCACAGAATGAAAAGGTGAATGTTTCCACGTGGAGTTTGTCCAAGTGCCAGTCCGAGAGAGAGCAAGAAAGACTCGTGAAATGGACAGGGAGAGCGAAGAAAATATAAAACTGGTTTGGACAAATAACAAAGGATTGAATAACAAATGTATTTCAACAAAGCTAAAAGTACTGGGGGGTAAAAAAAGACCTTACACGCACACACTCACAGACACTCAAAACTGGTGCCCCACAAAGCGTCCCAGGCTTGGACCAGACACACTGCCCCCCCTCTCAGGGAAGGACCTCACATGACCCAGCTGGGCCAACCAATCCACAACCACCACTTACCTTTGCTGACTCCGTCTCCATTTCTTTCTCTCCTTCCTCTATGCCTTTTTCTGTTGCCCTTTTTTCTCTTGATTTTTTTTTTTTTTCCTTATTTTAGTTTCTAGGGCCAGACGGGACATTAGGGAGCAAAGAGGTCTGGGTCGTCATTGTTTGATGTCACCATTGTTCTTGTGGCTCAGCAAGGGAAGTTCTTCCTCTTTCAAAGCCAGCAGTTCCCTCGTTTTCTTATTCTGTTCTTCTCCTCTCTCATTTTTTTAAATGACACAAGAGACCTGCCTTTAAATGTTCAGGACGTTTTCAGTCGCACTTGAACAGGTTTTTAAAACCTCAATTGTGGGGGGTGGGGGGGGGAGATAGTTTTACCTTTTTGTTGCCCTTCAAAACTGCAGATTTTTGGAAAATTTGTAAGCCCGTCTTGATTAAAGATTGAGTGGAACTCTAGATGTGATCGATTTTTGTCATATCTTCATTTTTCTTTTACATTAGTGTACTCTTGGTTGTTTGGTATATTTGGGACCATTAAAAAGATCTTTGCTGTAGTAGATCTCTGACGGTTGTGCTGGTTCCCTGTATCATGTCAACTGTGCTGATATTTTGTCCATGCTACCTTGGTCTCAGTGTCTCTTGAAATGGGATTTTGTCACTGAAATTAAGTTTGATCCTGTCAACTAGTCTGAATACATTAATGGAGAATCCTGCCTCTGCTGACAGAGGCTGGCTAAACAACCTGCACACAATTAAAGATATTAGTTTTTATTTTCTGAATTACTATTTGTTTCACTTTGTACTTGAATACCCACAGCTTCATGTAACAGGAATTAAGATGGCAAGATGCACATGCACCGTTTATTTTGGTGTTTGAGAGTTGAGTAAAGGTGCAGACAGATTTGTGCGCTAGAAAGCGCACTTCACCTTAAAAGGATAGTTCACCCAAGAATGAATTCCGTCATAAAAATGGCTCATCTTAATATTGTCCCAACCCTGTATGACCTTTCTTCTGTGGAACACAAATGGAGATGTTAGTTAGAATATTGGACTCAGTTACCATTCACTTTCAATGCAACTTTTTTTTTTTCATACAATGAAAGTGAATGGAGTCCAACATTCTGAGAACACATTTCTTGTTCACTGAAGGAAGTAATGGGTTTGGAACAATGTGAGGTTAAGTAAATGAAATAATCGACATTTTTGATTAAACTATCCTTTTAACTCTTATACACATACAAAAGAAGAGGAAAGACAATTACTTTTAATAATTTTCAGAGCACAAACTTGAGATAAAATGGACTATTATATCCATTTTATTTTTTCACAAATAAAACCAGGTTTCTGTAGGTTTTAGATGGCATGTCATAAACTTTTTAACCCATTTAAATTTGCATAAAAAATTTAAAGCGATTTTCAGATGTCACAGATCAGCAAATGAGCAGTTAGAACAATCCTGGTTTGTTTTCAGCTTTAGCAGGAAATAAACATGATAAACATGACATGCTCTATTTATTTTCCTTAAATATGTTGTTTTAAACAAATTTAAAGCATATGGTTTTTCACCTCATCTTTGCCTGAACGCAATATGCTTCTTTGGAGACATTATGCCTACATAAGCAAGACGCACATGCTATTGCATTTGCAGTGTCCTGGCACGGCGCACAGAGAATCTATCTCTACGTGCCTTTTAATTAGAAATTTAACCGTGACAAATCAAGCCACACAAACACTCCCAGTGTTCAGCTCATCCCCATCCGACGCCAGTCGAATCCAAGAGCTACTGGCAGTTCCTCAAAGAAGACGCACTCTGCCAACATCACCGCATGGACTGAAGTGAGTGTCTCCCTCTTCGTGTGTGGGTGTCTGTGCTCATTTAAGCGGCAGTTGATTTAGCTGTTTTGAGGATCACTGGTGTTCCCACTGGCAATGTTGCACTGCCAGTGCACATCAAACTGGTTAGGATGCCAGTGGAGTTTCTACATATGTGCCTTTTGATGTGAAGCCACCCAGCTATTGAGTGATTAGGGTCAGATCAGGACCTTTAGAAAACTACTGCTCATTAAGAAGGGACTGTAGTCAAATGTGATGCTTAAACTGATATGTTTGACTCTCCCTGCTGAAAAGACCATAGCTTTGGTTAACGGAATATTCCGGGTTCAATACAAGTTAAGCTCAATCGACAGCATTTGTGGCATAATGTTGACTAGTCTACCACAAAAGTAATTTCGACTTGTCCCTCCTTTTAAACAAAAAGCGGTACTCTAGGTTACAGACAGTGAGGGACTTACAATGGAAGAAAATGGGGCAAACTGATTTCTTCTGTTTTTGTGTATATCTCATACTAAATTGTAAAAAAAATTCTAACAAAACCAAAGGCAATCTGAGTAAACACAAAATACAGTTTTTAAATGCTAATGTTTTTTATTGAAGCAAGAACGTTATCCAATAGCAACTGGGCCTGTGTGAAAAAGTATTTGCCCCCCTTAGTTACTAAATCCCCAAATCTATGAAACTGCATTCATAATGGGGTTCCGCTGGACTAGACACACCCAGGTTTCCTCCCCATACACCCATGCAAAAAAAAAAAAAAAAAAATCCCTATTTTTCACAATCCAGTGTTGGCAGGGATGTAGCACTGAGATAACCTTTGCGGTTCTATCTTTGGAGAGAGCGTAACGGTTGTAACGGTCACAAATGAATGTAGACAGCCGTAAACTGACTCCTTCCGGTCATAAAATCGTCTGTGACTTCTGTTTTATATATATATATATATATATATATATATATATATATATATATATATATATATATAAGCAATTTTATCATAGTAAACTTAACACATAGTTCACTCCAAACAGATTAAGTGTAAAACATGTTGCATTAGCAGACAGGTGGTTAACTCATTAAATGATTAGCTGTTTCCTCACTAAAGTGGTTTATTCAGCGTTGTGAAGCATCTCCTCCATAGACATCCATTCAAAAAGAACCGCCTCTTGTTTCCTCGCCAGTACCGCCATAGAATGTTTATGGAACGGTCGTGTTACGCTAATCAATGCTAACATTCTAGGCCTCAATACCAGAAGGGCTTTGGCCTGAGTCTTACTCGCACCTTCAGTATATTTAAAAATAAAACAGCATTAAACAAACAAAAAACAACCTTGCTGTGTGAGGCCCCTGGTGGCTCTGGGGCTCTTAGCGACCGCTTTTACCGCTTATAGCTAGAAACATCCCTGCAAATGACAAAAGATTAGCTGGTTGACTTCCGCCATAAAGAAGCCCATGACAGTCCAAACAACAATGAGCAGCCAAACAGTGCGAAGCCATACCTCATAAAAAACAAGGACAGCTCACATTTATTGACAGTGGATGAAGATTTATGATTAGCTGCGAAATACCCGGATTGACATGGTGCTCATAGAAACGGTAAGCTCGGGGCCTACTTGGATACAATAAATACTTTGAACCCTTGCCGACTAAATCGTTGTCTGTGCCTTTCCTACTTTATACACCTCCATTTGAAAACAATTGTCCATCATTCTCTCCTTTCCACAATTCATTGCACTACCTGTAAACCCCCAGTAGATGTCGCTTTGTGTCCACAACACCTATGAACTTCCAGGAGAAATGGTTTTGTGACGGATTGTATAACCGTTTAGCGGCAGTAAAGTCTGCCGAACAGGAAATCCTCAGAGTCTCTCGACGAGGTTGTCAAAACAGCCGCACAATGTGCACTTTCATGTGCACAACTGGCCCCTGTCGCCCAGACCAACAATCGCTTGTGTTCCCTGCACAAAGTGGCCTCTGTGTCGACCGGGCCGCCTCCTTTCGGCCCGGCCGCCGCTGTGGAGGTGATCAGGGGGCATGTTCAGCATAGCGTGTCTGTTTGTGTGATTAATCACTGTGTAAAACTCGAGTGTATCCGTTTCGGTGGGAGTGAGGAGTCTCATTGTGTCTCGGGTCTAACGGTGCCCGGTAGCTGAGAGCACAGGCCAAAAGTTTGGCCATATGGTTGAGATTAAGGCGCTAAAGAAACTGACTGATTCACATGATTGGGATTTGTTTGATTTTAAGTTTTACTGATTACTGAATAGGGCTGGGAAATAAACGTCTTAAAAGTGATTGATTGAATACTCACAAAAGCCTTTGTTCAGTGTGCTATGATGTTAGAGCCATTAGTAAACATTATTCCACATCCAAACTGTTAGTTGTGTCCTATTTGAGTTCAAGTCCGTTCAGTTTTTTTAGGCTATTTGCATGATGGTCAGTCTTGGACCTCAGACTGCTTAGCTGTGTTTGGAATAGCATACTACTCTTACCATTTCTGCCGTATATAGTATGTATACTTTGCATAGTAGGCAAAATTCTGTATGCATACAATACCTAGATGGCCTACTACATTTGCCAAAATGTGAAGTATAAAACAGAGCACATTGGAATACTGTATGCCACAATGCAATGGACTTGATTTGACCATCCATTTTCAGTGTGATGAATGAACCGGATGGTAATTAACTGTCATTTTTAATAACATTTTCTTGACTCATATTTGATTGTACTGCCAAACAGTTTAAGATACAAACTTCGGTTAAAATGCAAAATATTCTTAAAATATTCATTTACATTTCCATAATTGTCAAAAAGTTGTCCAATTTACCTGAATTCACCTTACTTAAAATACTGTCAGTATACAGTATATACTGTGCAGTAAGCAGTAGGCTATTATTCCATTCCAAACATAGCCCAAGCCCATGCATAATAAAGCAGACTTGTATGTGTCTCATCTGCTGTTATGGTAGGCTAAGTCTGGAATATCGGATTTAGACTGGTGAAAGTGAGAATTTATTCACCACTTGCTGCTTTTGGTTGAACAGGAAATCTGATCAGCATTTTCTATACAATTAGAATTGTTCTTCGGCACGCCGATTTATTATTGTGGTTCTAAACGGCACATTAAATCTTAACAAACTGTGGTTGGCCACTTTACATGTCAGTCAGACAATTGCTGGGTTTCCATCCAACTCTTTTTAAGCAAATTTGGGCTTCATAGTTCACCCAAAAATGAAAAGATTATTTACTCACCCTCATGCCATCCCAGGTGTGTTTCTTTCTGCTGAACACAAAGATTTTTAGAAGAATATCTCAGCTCTGTAGGTCCATACAATGCAAGTGAATGGTGACCAAAACTTTAAAGCTCCAAAAAGCACATAAAAACAGCTTACAGTAAAAGTAATCCATACAACTCTAGTGGTTAAATTCATGTCTTCAGAAACAACTTATTTTTAATATAAATCTTTAAGTCCTATTTTACCATAAATTTTCCCTGCCCTGTAGGTGGTGAAATGCACAAAGAATGTGAATCACCACAAAACCAAAAAGAAAGAATGTGAAAGTAGATATTTATAGTATAAAAGGACATTAATCTTGATCTTTTTCTCATCCACACTTATCAAATCGCATCTGAAGACATGAATTTAACCACTGGAGTCGTATGGATAACTGTTATGCTGCCTTTATGTGGGTTTTGGAGCTTCAAAATTTCGGTCACCATTAACTTGCATTGAATTGACTAACATAGCTGAGACATTTTACTATAAAACCTCAAATGTCATACACATTTGGGATGACATGATGGTGAGTAAATGATGAGAGAATTTCCCTTTTTGGGTTAACTATCCCTTTATTAGAAATGCTTGATATGAGCATTAACTCTTAGCATAAAAGTTTATCATTTAAGTTTAAAATAGGTTTGAGTGCAAGCGTTCCCAGGTATAGAGACTGGCTGGCAGTGCATAGCCTAGGTCAGAGGTGCCCAAACATTTCGTACGAAGGGCCAAAAATCTTGATTGATGGCCGTGGGCTGAAAGTAGACTTTGCATAATATCAAACTGTATTATATTAAAATATTATATATATATATATATATATATATATATATATATATATATATATATATAAACATTACTCTGCAATCTGCTTAACTAATGCAATAAAGAGCTGTGTCAATGGCATACATTTTCCCCCCAATTTTTTTCATTTTTTTTTCATAAATGGCTAGGCGGGCCAAATCAAAGGTCATCACGGGCCAACTTTGGCCCACGGGCCCTGGTTTGTGCACCTCTGACCTAGGCATAGCAGCCATTTTAGCACTAATTACTTGAGATATTGCACTCATTCTGCGGTGTAATTTTTAGAAATGTGCTTAAAAATGCGAAACATTTGAATGGAAACCTCTTCCTGTCTAAGTGGGTGGATTTGGACCAGAACAAGCAGCAATGAGGACCAGACTTCAAGTCAAAAGTTTGGCTACATAAGACTAAATGAAACCTGATTAGATGGATAACAATTTTTAACAAACTTTTTAATTCTCATATTGGGTGGGCTATAACCACGAATAACAATGTTTTGTTCTGTAAATGTGGACTAAACCTAGTGCAGTCTGCATGGAAAATGGCATGTTAAATTTATCCCATATAATGTTACATGAATGGACTTGTGTGTGTTTTCATTCTCAATCAATAAACACATTAGAGCAGGCAAGAAGAACCGTGTGGAACATGCACACATTTTCGATTCTTGCCTGTAGTTATAAAGTATAAATATAACCTACAGTCCTTGTAAGAGTGCAAATATAACTTGTACAGCTGTGGATCTGTGCTTTTCTTGGCAGCAGCATTTGGTTTTTAATGTTAAAACATCACTATTAAATCTTTACAGACTTCACTATTTATATATTTAAATTGCGTGTCTTTACAAATTCCTCAGATCTGGTGACTGGATGCTGGACCATGATCAGCTTTTGGTCGAACGCACTGCCAGTGCTGGAGTGTCAGCCTGTGTGTACATGTAAAGGATCCCGAGACGGTTTCTCTCACTTTTTTTTTTCTCTCGCTCTCACCTTCTAAGTTCAGTTACTCGGATGAGAGATAAGAGAATATCAATTTTTGCTGCTATTTAGCACTGTACTATTCTCTTGCATCTCTCTGTCTCTCTCTCTCTCTCTCTCTCTCTTGCCCTTTTACTCTACTGTATGTTGCCTGGGGGCCTTGGTTAACCTGTGCAAGAGATAAGAGAAGTGTGTCAAACTGTGCTGCTATTTAGTACTATAATACTCTATGCAATATTCTCTCTCTCTCTCTCTCTCTCTCTCTCTCTCTCTCTCTCTCTCTCCCTCTCTCCCTCCCCCCCCACTGCTTTAAACACAGCTTTCTTATTTTGGGGTTGAAAGTGGGTAGATTATCTAGTGACAAGTCCCAGACCAGCATTCTCTCATTAGCACACATGGCATGCCATCACATAGTGCCTTTGAAATGCTTTTACATCAGAGGCCACAGACAACATGTCAAACACCCTCGGCAGAAAGGGTGTCAGAGCCTGATTGATTTACACTTACCACCACACACAAAAAGGTCCACATGTTCCTCAAGTCAAAATTTGTTACGGATGGAATAAAGGACTAATTAAGACTTATTAAATTATATTAATTGCATGAATGAGGTTTGGCATTTAGCTCTTAAAAAAGGCTTGTATGTAATGTCATCAACATCTGTTAAAGAGCTATAAAATGTGTTTTAGCAGGCTTCTAAGTGTGCAGCATGGATTCATTCTCTCTCTCTCCCTCTGTTAATTTTAAGAGCTCCTTTGAGTGTATAAAAAAAACAACAGCATGAAAGGCCAGTGTTGCTCTTAGTGCTCTTATATCTGTCTCATAACCCTTAAAACACATTCGCACACAATGATGCTTAAAACACACTTTCTAAGTCAGGGGCACGTTCAGCCCCGACAAAACGTAGCAAAATGTTTATTTAAACGGAAACAGTGGTGCGTTGAACACACTGTTGTGTTACGCAAGCGTTGCAACTATGACAGCTGAGAAGGCCATGCTTTGCATTCTTTTCGAAGAATTTTCGGAGCCTGATGAAATCGGTTTAAATACGTGTTTAATACTACAAAATACACTCAATGTTACAGTCACTGCCCTTGCCATTCAGAATAGCAGAGAACATCCCAATCGAGTGAAGGGATATATGGAAACTGTGGTTCCTAATTATCCTAAATATAGGATGACAAGGCAAACATTTCTTCTAATGTCTTCAATTGTTGCATATACACCAAGCTGCAGTGGACACATTTGTGAAGGACTTTAGTTGGATCCATTGTGCGCACTGCCTTTTTAATACGGCGCGGTTTATATACATGTCGCTGCTGATTGGGTAACACCTCTGACACACCCACCAAATGAGAGAAAACGTACCTCAAAGCCCGTTGCACACCGTTTCACACCATTTCGAGGAAACATGTCATTCAACCCGGAAACCATAGCAAAACGGTGCACACCGTTTGGGATTGAACGTGCCCCAGGTCTTCCATCACCGATGGCAATGGAAAAAATTGATGCAGTTTATCAGTAAATAAATCACCGCAACAGAATTTAGCATTTTTCAGTACTTAGATTACATTAGAATATATCATATTACAAGTACAGAGCCAATAAAATATAAGTAGCATCTAATTAGAAGTGCATATAGTATTATACCATGGTCTGTTGTAATACTCTATCCTGATTGGCTGGAATGCACGCAGTTCAAACCATTGCTTCGCGTTGGGTGGTTCTTCGCCTCCACGTCGTGCATTTAAAATTGTTTAACAGACACTTAGCCATAGATTATCCCTTACATGTAGCATAGAATAAATAAATAAGTGCAAACGAGGTAGAAATGACAGTATAGTTCAAATAATCATCGTAATGCATGACATGGTGTATATAGAACAGAATGTGGCTCAGAATAGTCAGAGTGATCTTGCGAAAAATCGGCAACAGGCCGAATGTTTTGTCTGATAAAATTGGTCTATGGTTTTCAAGGCTGAAACTACAGTTGTGCGTATGTGCACCTTCGCACTATGCAAGTGAAAGAACTCGCTTCTGTTAACAGATGTGACGTGAAATGCACAGTGCTTCCGATTTTTTTAATCATTTGAGTAGCCATTTCATTAGTATACTCCAAACCCTTACCCTAACAATACAGAGACCAAAACGGTGTTCTTTCACTTACTTCTTTACAAATATAGGGCGAATTCCTATCGAAAGTGATCATCCCTATGCCCTACTCACTACAAAGGACAAAGCTCTTGATGTGGGCTCTATAAGGAGAGCATGGCATCACAGTTTGAATGTACCCTTCACTAAAATTTTAGTGACAGGACCCTTTGTGAAAAAATTAACTTTCTTACATTTGTTTGGAGCGACTCTTCAAGTGGCGTCCCCTTCCCGAAGTGCACTTCAAGGGTGCAAATATGCCGTTTGGAAAATGCCCATTGTATCTAGTTAATCAGGAGGGTTGAGGCATGAAAGGCACAGCATGGTCATTTTCAGAGCATGGACATTTCCTGTGTGATGTTGGAATGTTGAAACAGTTGGAATAATGGTATGTGCAAAGTAACAAGTAATATGTATGCAAAATGTGTATACGTTTAAGTACAAGTAAATAATATAAGGCAACATGTATAGTAATATACAGTATGTGGTAAGTGTGAGTACTTAATGTACAGAAAAATAATAAGAGCAGTGCGCAAGCCTAATTTCTCAGTGGACAGTCCGATCATCTGAATCTTTGGTACAGTCTACAATACATGCCATTCTTTCTGCACGTTAAGAGTTTCTGAATTAACCTTTAAAAAGTCATGCAGATTTAACCAGTGTGCAAAAGAAGCACATTGGTTAAATCTGCATGACTTTTTAAAGGTTATTTCGGAAACTCTTAACATGTGTGTCGATTTATGTGTGAGGAAGAGAACAGAGTCATCTCTGTTAAAGTACATCAGGGGCGTAGAGATCTCTCTCCTGCTGTCCATAAAGTCTACCGCTCAGATTGTAAAATGGCCTTTCACGAGATGACACAGGAAGCACTCCCTAGCTGAGGCTCAACCGTTCCCCACCGACCACAAATCACTGCACACCATTCACAACTGTTCTGATAAACCCTCTCTGGGTCAGAACTGGTACAGTAACAGCTGGTTTTGAATTTAGAGGTCCAGTAATAAGTTCACAAATTTTTATGGCTGATTGAAGATCAATGATTTGTTGAAATGCAATTGTCTACTGTCTCCGCTGGTGGTCACAGGCTGACGGCAGATCAGTGTAGTCTCAAAGGAAGAACACCATTGAAAACAAATCCATTGTGCTGGACTGCTTCAGTCCATGTGTCTCAAACCCCATCAGGACCACACACTAATCAAAAACATGTTTAATCACGATAGGTTACGATGGCCTGAGGCAAAAACATATTGCAAGACCACAGCATGAAAGACTTTTTCATGCACTTTTCTTCATCTGTGAAAGTGACAGTCACTCTAAACCTTGGCCTTGTTTCCAGGTGGATATCCCTTGGCTTTCTGATTGTAGATAGTTGTGAAGAGCTGTTGAAAGTGTAATATGGTATTTTTGATGATTCAAGGTTTGGTTTATAGATATCTGTCCTTTTTTAAATTTTGTTATATTTCAGTATTTACAGCATCCCATTTGTATCACACAGGATAACTAAGCAGAAATATCTATTATTGAAAGTTTTTTTTGTAGTGCATTAAAGGGATAGTTCACCCAAAAATGAAAATTCTCTTATCATTTACTCACCCTCATCCCATTCCAGATGTGTATGAATTTATTTTCTTCTGCAGAACACCAATATCTCAGCTCTGTAGGTCCATACAGTGCAAGTGAATGGTGATCAGACCTTTGTAGCTCCAAAAATCGAAAAAAGGAAAATTAAAGTAATCCATATGTCTCCAGTGATTAAATCCACATCTTCAGAAGCATTATAATAGGTGGGTGAGAAACAGAACTATATTTTAGTCCTTTTTTTTTTAACTTTTCAGATGTGAAAGTGAAACTAAACAGGCACCACATGTGACTTTTAGATGTAGAAGTGAAAGTGAATGTGGAGATTAAGAGTAAAAAAAGGACTTAAAATTGTATCTGTTTCTCTAACCCACACCCATTATACTGCTTCTGAAGATATGGATTTAACCACTGGAGTCTTTTAGATTACTTCTATGTTTCCTTTATGTGGTTTTTGGAGCTACAAAGGTCTGATCAACATTCACTTGCATTGTATGGACCTACAGAGCTGAGATAGTATTCTAAAAATCTTTTATTTGTGTTCTGCAGAAGAAAGAAAGTCATACACGTTTTGGATGGCACGAAGGTGAGTAAATGATGAGAGAATTTAACTTTTTGGGTGAACTATCCCTTTATGTATCTTGTTAAAATTTCACATTACAAACAAATTACTTTTTTTTTTTTTATAGCATTTACTGTTAACAAAAATGCCATAAAAGGGAGAAACGGCAAGTGAACGAATGGACATTGTTTTGACAACCCAATCATATAAGCAAGATGCAAGCAATCAGTTCTTAGTTTTTGTATTGGATACAAACAGATGGCAATAGTTTACAAAAAAAAAAAAAAAAATACCATATACCTTTTTTCACTTAAAGGTTGATCGGGTCCAGGGGCTTCACTTGTTTGACAGCTGTGTACATGATTAAAATAAGAGCAGCTTGGACATTCTACTGTAAATAACACCTTTTGTGTTCCATGAGAGAAGAAAGTCACATACAGTTTTCAAAAGATAAGGGTAAATGATGACATGATTTTTTTTTTTTTTTTTGGGTGAACCACCCTTTAAATCTATTTAATCTCTATAATTATTCTATATAATGAAAAAATATATATATATATAGTATGACAATGGCAGTATTTACCATCAGTGAAAGTCTGTCTCCTGTTGTCTGATTTACTTTGCTGAGAAGGTGTTCGGAATAGAATATTGGCATACTATTTACTGCATACTGTTCTTGTATTGAATTCTGCCTTCTATAAAAATTTTTTAAAGCAAGTGAAACTGGTGTATGTAAGACTCTAGTTATCGTCTCAGAAATATGGTTATTTTACATTTTTAATCCAGTTTTTTGTAAAAATGTTTTGGGAGCCCAATTAAATGATGAGTCAAGATGTTAAAAGTAATGGCTGATATTGCTTCTGGTTCTTCCACACATTGCATTTTGAGATACAGTATGCTATGCAGTGTGCTTTGGTTGTTTACTGCATGTTTTTGTCAAATGTACCAGGTCCAGGTATTCCATCAATACAGAAAATATGCATACTGTGCACAGTATACATACTACACACTACTCTCTTTAAAAAAAAAAAAAAAAGTAGGTAGTATGCCATTCCAAACATGCTCCAAGACTCTCCCTTGGCTGTATACAGCAAATTCTGCCAAATATAGTTGGTCCAGGAATTCAATACACACAGAAATTATACATACTGTGCAAAAGTCAAGTCAATTTTATTTGTATAGCACTTTTCACAAAACACATTGTTTCAAAGCAGCTTTACAGATGGTCATGTCTTAAAGTCTTAATGTCCCCAGTGAACAGCTTTATAGTATATCATGCCTTATTGTCTTTATACATACTACATACTACTTTATTAAACATAATGAAGCAGTATGCCATGCTGAACACACTCAGTGATGCTTTCTCTTTTTACCCTGTCTCTGTCCCTTCTCTTTAATGGATTGAGCATTATTTGCATCAGATCAAAACATCAATAATAAATGATGAGCTGTTTTCACATAAGCCCTACTAACTGTTGTCATTCAATGCAAAGTCTAATGACTGGATAAACCAAAACTCCAGTGCCACTCCTAACGGTGAAAGATCACTGATATTATGAGACCTCTCTGCAACCTTTTGGACCAGGAATGTCAGTGACCACAAAAGATTGCGTCGCCAAATGATCAGTGATTCCAAAACGTAATCCGTTAAGGTCAGAGTTGAAATGCAAAAAAATTACGCTGTAGTGTATCTGGGTCAAAGGTGACTGCGAGGCCACATGCTCTGGACTTGGTCATGTGGTTTTGAGAGATGTTACAAAGAGATGTGCTTGCTTGTGTATCACACAAATCACTCAGAAATAAAATTCTGTCATTTGGTCTCAGTCACCATTCACTTTCATTGCATTTTTTTTTTTTTTTTCCCATACAGAGAAAGTGAATGGTGACTGAAGCTGTCAGTCCCTAACATTGCCTAACATCTCCTTTTGCATTCCACAGAAGAGAAAAAGTAATGTGGCTTTGGAACAACATTTTAATTTCTTAGTAAAGTAACCCTTCCAGCTGGGATAGGAGAAAAAACATATATATATACATTTTTGATATTCTGATAAGATTCTGTTATGTTGGATTATTTTAGTATTAATCCAAGTGTTTGAGTGTGTGTCAGTGCTGTTTTGCAGTAGCAGAACTGTAGCAGGTGGTGATCAGTCAGGTTGGACAGATGTCCTCTGGCTCGTGGAGGTCAGAGTGAACAGATTGAGCTCCGACCTCCTGTTTGCTGAGAAGGCGAAATTTTAGTGCATACTCCTCATTGATCGGCCACACTTAAGAATGCATTAGGTTGCATGCACCCACACACAACAGCATGCTCTAATGAAATCAATCTGCTGTAGAAATGCCTCGCCCAGGTACCACATGCCCTAGAAGTATTTAAAAGTCTGCTAATGTACCATCAACATCTATCAGTTGAACTTCTGTCTCAGCATATTTAAATAAATATGTGAACATGATTATGTGTGTGTGAGAGAGATTATTCACACCCTAAGGGGAAAAAGGGAAAGCTATAAAGAAAGAAATGGACTAATCATTAAGAGTAGAAAGAAAGTGAGATCTCGCATATAGGAATCTTTTAAATAGCATACATACTACTCATACTATTTTTTGCAATGTGTATACTATTCACAGCATGCAAATTTTCTGTTTGCATGGAATACTCGGATGAGTACTCCATAATACTAGGATAACCTAATACATTTGCCCAAATACTACCGGTACTCATCCTTTTTTTGCATTATGTTGTATACTGATACATCATGATGGCGCCACGGATGGCCGCCTCGGTGTGGAGCGCTTATATTGTTTTGTTGTTTTTGTTTGTTTGTCCTGTGTTTAGTAATCTTTTTCCAGTCAGTTTTACCAGAGACAAACTGCTGAACATTCGACAGCATATACCAGTCAATCTTTTCCTGGATTTTGAATATTCGGACATTTGTTTGACATTTTAATCAGAGGCGTGGCTGTGTTGTTTAAACGCGCTATGAGACGCAGGCGAGGGAGATGAGCAGGCGTGCTGGTCAAGCTCCGTCGGCGGGGCTTTCGAACAATGCTGCCGAGCATTCATCTTGTGAATCTCCACTCTCTTCCTAACAATACGGACAAACTACATCTCCTTGCCCGCACAAACAAGGACTTTTCAACCTCTGCTGCCTTGTGCTTCACAGAAACCTGGCTGGGTGAAGCCATTCCGGACAGCGCGTTACATCTGCCTGGCTTTCAGCTGTTCAGAGCGGATCGCATCGCGGAGTTAACGGGGAAAACGAGAGGTGGTGGAACATGCTTTTACATCAATGAAAGTTGGTGTATAGATGTAACAACGATAAAGAAGATGTGCTGTCCTAATTTGGAAGCGCTCTTTATTAACTGTAAGCCTTTCTACCCGCCGCAGGAGTTTTCCTCTTTTATTCTGGTGAGTGTTTATATCGCGCCAAACGCGTGTTTGAATGCTGCACTGCAACAGCTGGCTGAACAAATCACAGACACAGAACAACAATACCCAGACTCAGTTATTATTATTCTTGGGGATTTTAACAAAGCAAACATAACACGTGAACTGCCCAAATACA